>NC_141889.1:36104-1286104 GCF_030686135.1 Camelina sativa
AAAATAGGTCAATATAGGTATGGCATTCATAAGACCAATATTTTTAAGAGAATATGCTTGGGTTCAAAAATAATTAATTCAGCAAGTTAAAAGCGTGAATTCCCAGCTCAGCATACCAACCATATGACTTAAGCTAATGAAAACACGACTCTAGACGCTTGTTCAATGCTTGTACCGTCCAGAGAAATACCAATATATTTCTCCTCCTATTGCTTCCCTAAGTCGACAAATTTATATATGTGACTAAAATTAGTTAAAATCCTATGACTTTAGCTAATGGAAACTAGGATAGTCCAGGACAGAAAGCCTAGATATGAAATCGTGACTTCATATCTCCATCATAAACAAAGACAGCAAACAGACAAAACAACATAAGGAAAATAAAGCACTGACCAGCAGACCAGTTTTATCATTTTTAAAAGGAAACCCTTCATTGATCCTAGCATGCAGAGACGTTATAACTTTTGGCAGCAATTCTCCTGGCATTCTCGAGTAACTGAAAATGATAACAAACATTAAAAAACAAATGAAAATCTCATACAAGATCCCAAAGTAGTTGCAATTTTTAACAAGAAATAACATCAGCTAAACAGAGCTGGGCTTATACACATATAAATGAAGCTTTCGCAACTCACTTACAGAAAGGTAAATCATAATCAAGGGCTTTTAAGGTTTTCGATAACGGACCTTTGTAAAGATACAACACTTTATATCATTAATTATGAGGAGCTGACAAGATAAAAGAGAAGAAATGTACGTACGGTGTGCTTGATATCAGAAGCAAGAGGATCTTGAACAGCTGAATCAACAATCTACCATGAGTATCGCTGTGAATCAAATGTAGAATGCCTACACTCATATGAAAGGCATGAAAATCTTGGTCAAGAAGAAATTAAGTAATAGCCAAATAAGAAGATAATAAAGGAAAAGAAAAGTAATATCTTTGAAGCACCTGTGTGGAGTTGCATTAATATTCGACCAAGGGAATTGGAGAGGGGCATAAACGATCCATATTTGGTGGATTCCTTGTACTCTGCCACTTGAAGGAAAATAGATGAAGGCCCATCCATCATGATGGCAAGAGCTGACGCAGATGCAATCCTTACCTAGACATTGCAAAATAAAACAAAAAATTGTTCTCAGGATTCAGCAGTCACGAAGTTGAGCTAGAAAAATATCTCTAGCTATAATCGCTGAACCACAAAAGATATTGAGAAGGTAAAAATGGAGAACAGCATGCCTCAGTGATCAAAAAAGGGACAAGAATAACCACCTTCAAATGAGGATCAAAAAGCAAGCAGGTCATCAGAGTAGCTTCAAACTTCCTGTAAATGATCTCGGAAAGTTAAGGAGACAAGAAAATTTTACGATATGTTGACAAAAGATCTTGTAGGTAAATTTTCCACCTTGGGTTGAGTACATCACTGGTTGGAAAGAGAGTCATCCACTGAGTGGTAAATGACTTTGAATCAGCCTGACAAAGATCCTTTACAGGAGAAAAAGAAATTGAATAAGTAATTGTCACTGAAAGTTAAGTAGAAGATGAGAACCAACTAAAAATAGAACATTAATGTTACTCACCTGTATGCAAACTATCGCAGCTATTCTAACCTTCGAGCTTTGGGAACAATAAGAATCCCGTACGGAAGCGTCACTGTCACTAAAATCAGAATCTGATGATATAACATCAGAATTACCAGAATCATGAAGAGACAGGCGCCGCCAGTCACAAGACACTGGCTGCTTAGTGGACACTGGCTGCTTAGTGTTCAAATCATCCCTCTTGAGCAAGTGGGGTGGCCTATAAGGAGTATTCTTGGCGTTCTTACTTACTCCAGAAATCAATGTGGAAAGCTTGACATTTAATTGCTTATCTTTTTGAACAACATCAGAATGAGGTGGGCCAGTAAGTCCAAAACAGAAAAACAGTCTCAATGCCGCTATGAAACTTGAGACCTGCAACATAAAAACTTCTGCTCAAACAAAGAATAAAAGTTTGCATATGCGGGTTAAACCAGAAAATCACTCTTAGCTAAAGCTAAGAGGAGGAGCAAAGGCTATCAAGAGCCCACTTACGTGATCAGAAACAGGACATTTTATATTGGTAAGGACCTCGTGCACACAGTCTAAAAGGCATGAATAAAACCTGCAGAAAAAAAATGAGATCAAGATTACCCAAGAGGAACGACAAGTCTAATATAACCCAGGAAAAAAAAAGAGGAGTAGATTGTATGATCCAAAAAAAAAAAAAGGCATCATTGAAAAGCCCTTAAGACGCACCTCCACATAAACCGGTCTTCGACAAGCTGGCCCTTGGATGCTAAGACGTCCATAACTTTCCTTAGAACCTATATCAGGATGCACCAACTTGAGAAACAAAGCATATTAGAGAAATAAGAGGATCTATCAGTGAAGGGGATGATTACCTCTAGCGTGCATTGGCAGACGTCAGTAGAAAACAAAGACTCAGACACAGAAAATGCTCTGCCAAACATGTCAAAGGCAAGAGCCATGGATTCCCATAAGCTATAATGTTGAGGCAGATTATTTTCCACATCTAAAGTAGGAGGAGGGTCTTGTTTTGAGAAACCATACGATAAAACTAAATCCTGGTGTAATAATGGAATTATGCGCAGGAGAAACTTGACTAGATGAATGTTCTCCTCCGGATGGGAGCTATTTCTGTGGTACATAGCGGCCAAACGTCTGGGAATAAAGGGGAGAGATTACGAAAACAATGGCAGCAAGACAAAATCAAACCAGAGAGTGAGTAATAATAACCTTAAAGTCTCGAAGCATTGGATCACGGGCTCGATTCTGGAAAAATATGCAGTGGAATAGGGTGAAGGCATGGGTTGGCGCAGAAGAAACTCCACGACACGAGCAAAAGAGTGAAGAAGGAGCGGCCATGTCGAAGAATTCAGTTGCAAAATTACACGAGCACAAACATCGTGAATCTGGATTTGATTTGATTATATATGTTCAGTTGAAGGCAATTAGTGTTTAAAAAAACAAAATTAAGGAGGAGAGAGGAGGAGACGACGCACCAGTTGACAAGTACGGCGAGAGACAAGGATCCAGTCAGGACCATCATCAGCTTTTGAAACCAAATCGAGCAGGAACAAGCAATCAGAAGTGAGCTCGTGCGGTGGGAGGTGAGAGACGGCAGAGAGAAGGGAATGGGATTGAGAGAAGAGTAGATCCTGAAGCAACAGAGGAAGCGGCGGCGGTGGAGTGGTTAAAATTTCGTCCCTGAGGGAGAGAAACGCCGTCCGCCACCTTCCCGCGCTTGACGAAGCTGCCGCCGTGAACATGTTCAGCTTCCGGGGTTAAGGTGAGAGAGAGAGACCCGAGAGAGAGAGAGATTAACGTGTTCCAGAGTTTTCGCCTAATCTATTATTACCAAGATATTTACATTTTTATTCTCTGTCAAATTAATCTTTAGAAATCCCGTAATTGTTAAAATTGTCGTGTGATTCCAATAAATCACAATGACTTGACAATTGACTTTGAGTGTAGTGGAGAAACCAGACATACTCTGCCACCCCATTCTCCTAGCAGAAGAGAAACACATTATTATCTTCCATAGCGTAATAAGAGCATACATTGAGCAGCTTGGTAATGGCAGAGATCAGCCGCAGTTATGCTTCTGGTTGCTTTGCTTCTGTGGTTTACAAGATGAATAGTCTACAGGAGAAGTGCCTTTCTCGTCTACATAGTACTAATATCACATAATGGTTTTGATTGGTAACTCCCTACCGCTTTGGTATGGGGTATACCGTTTTGATAATCGGTATGTTACCTTGGAAGCCATTGGGCATCGCAAAACAACTAAATTTAAGATTCAACGGTGAACTTCACCATATACGTCAATGCGGATCAACGTTCAAAAACTATATATTACGAAAGAAGAAGAAAAGAACACAGGATCACTAACCAACGAACAAGTTCCCTCGTAATTCTTTAGCTTGTTATATCTATTAGGATTTATGACAAGAAGATCTCTTCTTCGGTCAAATCAGATTAAGGCACATCAATAAACATAGCAAACAGAATAATATCTCGCCTTGTCATCATTATGTAACGAATAATACATATCGTCCGTGCTCAATCCTCAGAACACAGGAGTGCGTACTACAACTCCAGAAACCAACTAAAAACATTTGAGAAACAGAAAACTACGCAATGAGAAGCTCCACCTTTTATGTTTTAGGTAACACCTGGTCAACCCCACCCTTGTTTGTTCCTTCCTCTTCCATTTTCACACTTGTTTCCTCCATTTCCACTGGGTTTACTCCTGTAACCTGCAATCAAACTATCCACTTCAGAAAACCATTCCCAGCCTTTCAGCCCTGTCTATTGTTTCATTTTTACCTTAGTGTTTCCACTCTCATCTATCCCCACCTCGCAACCTTTGCCACGCTCAGTAACTCCTTTCAGTCCATCCTGCACAAACATGTCAAGATTAACAAATTAATTTCTTCAACTTTCCGAACAAATGGCATTCTGAACTAATAGGCTATATACAATTAAGGACAATTGAGTCTGGATCAGGAACAAGAGGAGACGGTTTAGGAATTGAGAGGCAGGGATGATTTAGTTCAGCTCAGCTTAGCAAGGTCACATTTTCTAATCAAGTCAATCGTTGGATCCTGTGCTAAATTATCATCGCTACCCTCCGGTGACTGTATCGGCAGCTCAAATTAACTAATTCAATGTCAGAATAAGATTCATTCTTGGAATTTTTAGGTTTTGGGGTCCCGGGATGAGAAAAGGTATGTGATGTTTTTTGGCCACACTGCGCAAAGAAGTTTCAGTACTGAAAAATGCTGTCAACCTAGATGAACTAATGACTTTAAATGTCTAAGCATTCGATACGAATAAGAAATAATCCGGTAGTACCTTGTCCTTTGTATCTGGTTCAACAGCTTCTCTTTTTACTCTGCTTGGTATAGGTTTACTGCACAATGGGATGCCGAATTAAGTAAAATTTACACCGCTGAAAGGAACCCCAAAAAAAGGAGGAAACATATATATTTCATACCGGTCATAATCTACATCCATATCTGAATCTGGATCCCATCTTTTATCTCCATCTACTTGGTCTTCATCAACCTATAAGTTACAGAAAAAGCGTACTTTACAACAATATCATTGGTAAACAACCAGAGTCATCCATCAAAGCATAATTCTACATATCTAACTGGGTGAACATTATTCACCAACCCCAGCTGACTAAATTAGAAAATTCTTATTGTAACTGTAGTTACACTTAAAAACTCACCAAAGACCATGAGGAAATGCAAGAAAGAATGTGTAACACAAATATAGGAGCCAACACACTTCAAATGATTTGGTCCAGAGACATACCTCGGGAGCCTCTGTATCTGGTGGTCTTTCCTGAAATGGCACACTTGGAGCATGCTGAAGCTTAGAGAGATTGTGGAGAAGGTCATTGCGAATCTCTTCAAGCATCTGACGAGAATTTTTATTTTCCATGTTACTCGGAGCAACGTGAAGTGTATAGTCTGGACCAAAGTATTCATAATATTCATGCTCGGGCATCTTGTCTTCAACTTCAACTCCAAGTGCAACTCCAGTCTGTAATATAAAGATTGTGTTGCAATAAATACGAAGAAAAACAAACGCCAAAGACATGTGGAAATTTCAGTGCAAAGCAAGAGCAGCAATATAATGAAGAGAGGGAAAGTACCTCGTAGCACCAGCAACGGGCAACATTTCGGATGGTGTAACCACCACCACCCAAGAGAAGTAGGGGAACATTGAATGATCTCATAAATTTGACGCACTCAGCATGACCTTTGATGGAAAGATTAAAGCATCCCAACCTATCACCAGACAAAGAATCAGCACCGCATTGCAATACCACCGCACCTGGTCGGAAAACTTCCATCACTTTCCCCATGATGGGCTTGAACAACAGATGATAGCTCTCATCGTCAATTCCATCATCCAGCGGTACATTGAGAGAATAGTACTTTCCGTTTCCATGACCTATATCCTGTATATGACCTGTGCCGGGAAAGTAGTCCCCAAATTTATGGAAGGAGACGGTCATAACCCTGTCAGTAGCATAAAAAGCCTCCTCCACTCCATCACCGTGGTGAATATCAATATCAACATATAGAACGCGCTGTAAGCAAACAAGAGAGGAAGAGTAAGAAGAGAGGAAGAGTAAGAAGAGACTCATCAGAAACCAGAACAAAACCATCCCTCCCAGGACATGTATCATAAATCATAATAGTGCGGGAGACAAACCTCATGCTGCTTAAGGAGCTCTAGGATAGCTAGGACGATATCATTGACATAGCAAAAGCCAGAGGCCTCGCACTTCTTAGCATGATGGAGACCACCAGCCCAGTTGATGGCAATATCGCAGAGGCCATGGTTAAGCTTGACAGAGCCACCAACAGAGCCGCCAGCATAGGTCTGGCAAAAGGAATAAAGGCCGTCAAAGACGGGACAATCTTCACCAACATTGAAGCGCTTGAGCTGGCGAATCTGATCTTGCTGGGTTTCAGGGGTGATGCTGCGGAGAAAAGAGACATAGTCGTCGGCGTGGAAGCGGCAGAGGTCGCGGTCGCGGGCAGGGAAGGGTTTAAGAACCTGCATATGCTGGAGGAGACCGTAGTGAGCGAGAAGGGCATGGGTCATACGGATGCGATGGGGCTTCATGGGGTGACCTTGGCCATAGTAGTAATTGCCAACCTCAGGGTCGTAGAAATAGCAAACTTTCCTCTTCACACCATCAGGTCCGGACGCCAGCGAATTGCCGCCAGTATCCATTCTCTCTGCACGCAGATCCATGAAACTAAATCTTAGAAAGAACAAAAAAAAATGATAACTAAACCCTAGCCGCATACTAGCGGAGCCAATTCGAATGACAACAGTAATATTTACGTTACGGAAAATCAAATCTTATCTTATGTGCAGAGGAGAAAGGTAAAACAAGTGAGGATAGATATCAAAACCCAAGACAGTTGACGGAAACTGGAAAAACGCAGACAAGGAACAGAGACTGACCTTTCAACGGTTTGTTGTAATCACAGTCGCAGTCATATGAAGTGAGAAATGTCGGCTGCGACTCTCTCTCTCTCTCTCTCTGTGGATTTCTTCTTCTTTCCTTCCGAAGAGAAGAGAAGAGAGCTCTTTACAAACTTTGGTTTCAGAGGTTCAAAGGAAGGCGCAGTCGGGAGAGCCTCCTCCCCTGTGTACCAACAACTATGTTTGTAGCCTACACACTCTTCTTCTCTTCCGACCTTATTTTTACTCTTTTTTATTAATGTGAAACGAGTCATTTAAAAAGGCCCGTTTTTAATCTGTTATGGCTCCGACCCACTTTTGATATGCTGTGATTTAATATAAGGCCCATTAACTGGCCCATTGGAGAGCCGACTATGTTTTGGCTTGTGTTATTATGGTTCAGTTCTCGCGCTGAGGAACGTATCAACTGGAAAACAGAGTAAAGAGCAGCAGCACGCAAGGCTGGTAAACTAACATTAACAATTGCTTTTTTTTTCTCTCTTTTTTGTTCAATATTTTCATAAAGCTGATTGGAAAGGGGATGGAAATATCAACGCATTATTTGCTTGGAAACTAAGACAAACAATATATATATAATGAATGGGTGGGTTAACACTTAACAAGGAAGGTAGGCTACAAGTATCCAAGTAGATGGAGAAAAAGGCAGAAAAAGAAGAAGATAGAAAGATACAATGTGGGCGAGGAGGAGGCATTATTGACATTGCAGGTAAGAGGAGTTGGAGCCAATACAAATGATCTGCAGAGCGGGCAAGTGAGATGGCCACGAAGAAGCCAAGGTTCTATGCAATTCATATGGAAGAGATGAGCGCATCTGGGAAGATGGGTCACCACATCCTCAGCCTCAAACTTCACAAGGCATATGGGGCAGCAAATTTCCTCCTCCTCCTCTTCCTTGTCCCCAAACATCACTCCCACTAGGTGGTAACCGTCATCATCATGCCCTTCGGCATCTCCACCATTCTTCTTCAACCTCCCCAAGGGAATGCATACACATGTATAGAATACTATGGCTGCTGTGCACAAAGGCGACCGCGGAAACAACAATGAAATCATCTTACTCCAGCTTTCTGCTTCTTTACCTCACTCCTTCCCTCTATTTTATAGACTAGTTATCATCAACTCCGCGATGATCATCGAACCTTGAATTCGGCAGAGTGTAGGGACGGCGCCGACCCCACCTCCCACCTCTTATTATATTCATTTGATGTTGTTTTTCTTTAATCAAGTCAGCGATTCTCCCAACTCCAAGAAAACTCTTGGAGAGGTTATGGTCAACTTACGAGACGCACATGCTTCCATCCTAAGCACTACCTGATACTTGCATATAATAATAGTAATGACTAATGACAAGAGAAAAGAAAACAAATAAACAATGCAAGAATCACATGACGCCAAAACGAACAAAAGATGGCATTGAAATCACCACCCATCCAACTCACCTTCATCCCTTAAACCTCGGAATCATCACTTAACATAGTCAAGACTCAAGGGCACGCCTATGTATAGTATATATTAAAAGCAAGAAGTCATTCTTCCACCAAAACAGGCCTTGACTTTGCGTCCACGAATATAGTACAGCCGACCAAATCAAGTAAAGATCTCCGAGTGAATCATAAAACTATTTTAATGTTGACTCCAAGCATTTTGCTGTACCAGATTTGTATTCAATACAGTCCGGAACCTCAGATCAGCAGTACCTTTGGAGAATAATGTAGTTTTATGCCTAGTGTCCCAGTCTCAGATATGAGAGGATCACCATTGTTCACAGTATCATTGCAACAGTCACAACAAAATTGACTGATAAACCTCAAGCATAATTTGACACCTTATGCCACCAAGAAAATGCTAAATCTACCACTCTTCTCACTCAAGCATCTTATTCATTGAACTTGCAATTAGTATTAGAATGCATGAAAACAGGCAATGACCCTTGGCATGAATAGGGGGGGCTCAATCTATGAATTACATCTACAAGTACACTTTTTAGAAGACAAAGGAGAAGACTTGATATCAGACTCCAAGCAAAATGGAAAACACTCACAAGTTGAAGTAGGAAACTCGCAGATTGATTATCTCTTCCAAGCTTGTTATTACAAGTAAAGAAAACATTTTTTATGGAGACGGCATACCTAAATAAAAGCAGTGCGTAAGTGATAGGACAATCAGAAGGTTTTCTCGACTGGTTTCTTCTTGAATATGGCTTCCCAAGCCAAAGACGGAAAGGGGGCCCTTTTGTCCATGAACTCCTTGACAGCCTTAGCATTAACAGCAAATCCTTTTTGGTTAAATCCATCGATAGCCAACTGAGCTTGTTCGACGCCCATTTCTCTGCACAATGCATCAACCAATCCAACGAAAGTGGGGACGTTGGGAGAGTGACCAGCGTCGAGCATCTCACCACAGAGAGAAACAGCATCATCTAGCATGTTGCAAGTATACAATCCCTGAACCAAGACACCATAACTGAAGGCATTTGGGGAGATCCCATTGGTCTGCATTTTCCTGAAAATCCTCTTAGCGTCCTCAATTTTATGAGCCTTGCAAAAGCCCTCGACGACAGCAGTGTAGATAACGACCTCAGGGATTGTACCCTTGTCACGCATCAACCCGAAAAGCTTCATGGCCTCCTGTACAAGCCCATCTTTGCAGAGGCCGTCAAGCATGGCGACGGCGTTAGGAATGAGACCTCCTTCCTTCATCTTCTGGAAGATCTCATCGGAATCTTCAGGCAGGCTTGTTTCTTCCTGGGGGTTTTGTTCCGTTTTGGGGGGTTCCTGATTGACTCCGAGTTTGAACTGCTCGAGGAAGCCATGGTCAGACAGAGTATTATTATCACCCTTTCCAAGGTTGTGGGCTTGTCTGGCGGGTGGAGGATCTCTATGAGAGTTGGTGGAGGATCTCTCCCCTCGCAAGGGTCTGTTGGGTAAAGGCTCTGGAGAGTTCTGCTCCTGTTCTTGACCATTTGACAAAAAGCGTGTTGCGGACATCGACGGCGTCGTAACACGAATCTTCTTCGCCATCTGACTAGCAAAGACGACGGCTTTCGAGGAGGGCATCATCGTTCTCTGCCGCTGATTCGAAAAATTAGGGTTTTTTTGACCGGAGGAGGAAGGGAAGGGTTTAGTTAGAAACGAAGGCTTGACTTGAGGGATATAATAGTCATTTACTCTGTAAAGGGTATAAAGAAAGACACCGCTCCTCCTGGGAACACCTCTGTGGATAAGCTTCTCTATCACTCTCTCTCTCTCTCTCAGTTCAATTGGATAGGCGGAAAGAAAGGTAATTCCTCTCTACTACTACCTTGGCCAAGGTAAATTCCTCTCTACATGACTCTACTTAATAAGCAGAATTTGTTATTTGGTTGTAGTCAGTGGCGGCGTCTTTCAAATGGAGGTCACAAATACCAGCAGCAGCAGTATCATGTGGTTCTTCAGGGACAAAGGTTTCGATGATCCGAGCATCGACAAGATGTTGAGAAAGTGCAAGCAGTTGGACAAGGCCCAAAGCGAAGTGGCATCTGAGAACTGGGACTACCTGAGAAACATCGTTGGTATCCAGGAGAGAAAACTCCCTTACATCGTCTCCCGATGCCCCAAAATCCTTACTTTACGCCTCGATGAGAGGCTCATTCCCATGGTCGAGTGCCTCTCCAGTCTAGCAAGGAATCCTCGGGAAGTTGCTTCCGCCATTACCAAATTTCCTCCAATACTCTCTCACAGCCTGGAAGAGAAACTCTGTCCCCTTCTTGCTTTTTTTCAAGCCTTGGGTGTGCCTGAGACTCAACTTGGCAAAATGATACTTTTCAACCCGAGGCTTATCAGCTACAGCATCGACACCAAGCTCACAGTGATGGTCAGCTTTCTTGCTAGTCTTGGCCTTGACCAAGATGGGATGATCGGCAAAGTCCTTGTCAAGCACCCATTTCTTATGGGGTATAGTGTTGATAAGAGGTTGCGGCCTACCACTGATTTCTTGAAATCTTCCGTTGGTCTCACTGAGGATGGCATCCAGTCGGTGGTCATGAATTTTCCACAACTTGTGTGCAGAGACGTTACCAAGGTTCTCAAACCAAATTATGATTATCTGAGGGAGTGTGGGTTTGGAGATGCCCAGATAGCAATCATGGTGTCTGGTTATCCCCCTATTTTGATTAAGAGTATTAAGAATTCACTACAACCTAGGATCAGATTCCTAGTCCAGGTGATGGGAAGAGGCATTGATGAAGTGGCTTCTTATCCTGAATTCTTTCACCATGGATTAAAGAAGAAGGTAGAATCACGGTTTAAACTTGTCAAAAGGAACAACATTGTCTGCAGCCTTAGAGAAATGCTCGACTGTAGCACAAAGAAATTTCATGACAAGTTTGGCTTTTCAGAGGTAACTGCATCCTATGCAAGCCTTTAGCTTTATCTCTCTCTAGTTTTCCCCTTCATCAGGCTCTCTCTCTCTCTCTATCTCTCTGTAACCTATGTTCAGCTTGTGCTCGAATTTCACTTCACTGGTTGTGATATCAATAGAGTGTTTTCCAGATATCATCGATTCCAACACTTTTCTTATGAATCCATAGAGTGTTGTCCCCTTGTTTTCAGGTATCCAACTGCAATCAAAACCAGACTCCGTGACCTTTGATGATCTTCTTTAAGCGAAAAAGCGTGTAGTCTGATATTAATATGATGATGATTGGTCTAGCGAGGATTAAAGTTTGATATATAATGTTGTTGGATAAGTCAGTGTCATTCTTGGCTTGTGATTCTTGCAGCACCTGACAAACAAAATAGGAATCTGCATAGCTTAACATAACTGCAGAACAGAATATGCTGCACGCAGCTCAATGCAGTCGACCAGATTGCTGAAAGTATGGGAAGGTGAAAAAGCATAGACATCTGTTTCTTGATCTTCACTATTACAGAGTATCAAAATAATGTTGTGAACAATTGCACAAGTATGGTGGTCGATCCTGTCATATAGAATTGGAGAGGGCCGTCAAGCGAAATCCACTATGCTCTCTTTTGGATGTCACGAACATTCATTCTGACAACCAGATTTTGTGAAGGTCAAACTTGAAATTCTTGTTGCTTCGAATGCTCCTTTTCACGTTTGTAGTAATCGTATTATTATTCTCTTTTCCCCCTTTGGATCGGCCGACTCAACAAAAAAATACTTTTCAAGTCTGAGAGCCCAAATATCAATTTTACTAAAGGGCCCAAAGTTAAAGGACCAGGCCTGCCTACAAAGTCGCTACTTTGGTTTCCTATAAACTGCTTGCCGTTTTAGATTTTTTGACAAAACCGTCCATCACCGAGTTTGGATCCAACACAGCAAGAGACAAGAGTACTAAACTCCGTCCGGTCGCGGAAGCCATTGATTCAGTTATCAGTTACTACAGTACAAGCTTAGGGTTTTAACTTTTAAAGTGGGTTGTAACCTTTGCCAAAACCGGAAGAGGGATTGAAGATATCTTGTTTATAATCGCAGGTATCAACTCTCTCTCTCTCTCTCTCTCTCTCTCTCTCTCTCTCTTTCCAGTATTGATTTTTCATTCGCTTCTGCAAGTTTCAAACGTTGTTCCTTGTGATACCCAGGACTTACCAATTTAGGATTAAAAGTTGTTGTTGATAGTGGCAGGGATAAGGAGCAAGTAAGGATGAGCGAGAGGACCCTGGGAAGCGGGGTCGAGCATGTATTGAACTATCTGAAACGTAGGCAGCTCGAGAATCCTGGTTTCTTGTACGCAATGGAGGACGACTGTGGGAATGTATTTTGGGCGGATCCAACTTGCAGGTTGAATTACACCTACTTTGGTGATACCGTAGTTTTTGACACCATGTACAGGAGGGGTAAGAGGTATCAAGTGCCATTTGCTGCCTTCACCGGGTTTAACCATCATGGGCAGCCTCTTCTTTTTGGTTGTGCTCTCATTCTCAACGAGTCTGAGTCCTCCTTTGCTTGGCTTTTCCATACTTGGCTTCAAGCAATGTCTGCTCCCCCTCCTCCTTCTATTACAGTTGAACCAGATCGGCTGATACAGGTTGCTGTTTCTCAAGTTTTCTGTCAGACCCGCCTTCGTTTCAGCCAGCCCCTCATCTTCAAGGAAACTGAGGAGAAACTTGCTCACCTCTATCAGTCTCATCCTAGCTTTGAATCCGAATTTATAAACTGCGTTACTGAGACAGAAACGGCTGCCGAGTTTGAGGCATCTTGGGACATTATCGTCAGAAGATATTATCTACAGGATAACGACTGGCTCCAGTCCATTTATAATGCTAGGCAACAATGGGTCCGTGTCTTCATCCGAGACGCCTTTTATGGGGTGCTGTCTACAAATGAAGGGAGCAGCAGTCTGAACTCATTCTTCCAAGGGTTTGTAGATGCATCAACTACGATGCAAACGCTCATACAACAGCATGATAAAGCAATTGATAGCTGGCGTGAGAAAGAACTGAAAGCAGATTATGAAGCAATTCACTCTACTCCAGTTATGAAAACTCCCTCTCCCATGGAAAAGCAAGCTGCTAGCCTGTATACAAGGGCAGCGTTCAACAAGTTCCAGGACGAGTTTGTTGAGACCCTTGCAAATCCTGCAAGTAGGATTAGTGATTCAGGAACTCACACCACTTACCGTGTGGCTAAGTTCGGAGAAGTTCACAAAGGTCATACGGTCAATTTTGACGCTCTTGAGGTGAAAGCTATTTGCAGCTGTCAAATGTTTGAGTATTCAGGGATTATTTGTAGACACATATTGGCGGTCTTCAGGGCCAATAACGTTTCTACTCTTCCATCTCGGTATCTGCTGAGGCGATGGACCAAATCAGCAAAGACTAGAGGCAGTGAGGAACAACCCGAGTTTTCAAACAGTTGTCAAGAATCTTTAACCGTCTGCTACAACAATCTACGCCAAGAAGCAACCAAGTATGTGGAGGAGGGTGCCAAATCTATTCAGATTTATAAAGTTGCGATGGATGCCTTGGATGAAGCTGCCAAGAAGGTTGTTGCTGCAAGTAACAAATTTAGAGGAGCAACACCTGGAACTACACTTCCCAACGGCGATCCATACCCGTCTGAGGAAGCTCGAGAAACTACAAGTGCAATGAATCTTCCAGGGGTAAGCGAATGTAACTATCTATTGGTGGTACTCGATAGTTTTATGACATTTATATCCTCTGTTCCTTGGGAATAAGTGCTTATCCAATGTAGGGTGAAAAGGAGAGGACAATACTTGAACTGACAACTGAATTGGAGAGGACAGGCCAGCGATGCGAAGTTTATCGAGCAAACCTGCTGTCTATTTTGAGAGATATGGAAGAACAGAAGTTTCAGCTTTCCCTCAAGGTACAAAATGCTAGACTAAGCTTGAAAGAGTGAGTGCTACCTGCTGGATACATAACATCACAATCATATGCTGGTTGGTATTGCGAACATTTATGGGAATCAACTTCGTCTCTTACTCATTATGAAATGATTGGGAGTACTTATTGCAAAGGCTACTGTGTAATAGGGAAATCCTGAAAATTGGGTCCCTTTTTCAAAAACGCTAAGATATTGTACAATGAGCAATCATATGAAAAGCCAAATAATTTAATTAATAGATGAGAATAGCAGTTGGAACACGTCACTTATTTCACAGATTATCCTTCAAGCTAATTTTAATGTTCTGCACTTTGATGGACACTTGCAACTTTTGATCATCCATTTCTTTCAAAACTGAAAGTAGGTTAGTCCTGTAAGCTTCACATTTCTTGTTTGCTAATTCCAGCTCGTTTCTGAGTTGATTAATCTTCTTGTCCATTTCGTCCTGCAAAGTGGGAGGAAATATGGTGATGCAATTGGTCAGCAGTAGAAGCACATAGCAAAAACTGAGGACCTTGCAGATTTATGGGAGATTGCACGGTACATGTTCACAATGTGGCAAAAGCAGAACAAACGATACTTTAGATGTGCAACGTTTATAGAGCAACAAACTTGATTAATATTTAATTTTTATCCAAAGAATGCAAGTATGAAAATAAAATGAACCTCACCTCAGGCTGAGCCGGCACTTCTTGCTGACAGTCATCATTGCAACACATGCGTTTTCCATCAGTTACAAAAGAAGTCTCTTTAAAGTGCCCGTTCGCCATAGTTCTTCTAACTTCCTTATTCATCGCTAGGGACACAGTCTTGGCAGCTTCTTGCAGAGCAACTACTGCAACATCACAAGTATAAAGAGATTTGCCTGCTTCTTGCAGAAAATTAGATGCTTTGTGGCGTAAGGTGTTGTATCGGACGGTATGAGACTCCAGGTAATTAGCATAGGCATGCAAATTATAATCATCAAATATGACGCTGCTTTTGGCATTTCTGGTCCATCGTTTTAGGATGTAGTAAGGTGGAAGCGTAAGGAGATTGGTGACCCGGAAGACTGCCAATATATGTCTGCAAATGATGCCAGAGAACTCAAACATCTGGCAACTGCAATTTGCTCTCATCTCCAAAACGTTGAACTTGATGAAATGAGCCTTGTGAGCCTCTCCATATTTCGCAACCGTATAGGTAACAAGATCCCCATCATCGTGAGCTTTGGATGCCATAAAAGTCAGGGTTCCAACTAGTTCTTCCTGAAATCTGATAAACAATTTCCTTGTATAAAGGTCAGACGCCTGCTTCTCCATTGGAGATGGAGTCTTGAGAACAGGAGGTGAGTTCATAGTATCATAGTCTGCTTTAACTTCTTTCTCGAGACGACTCTCCAAGGCTTTTTCGTACAGCTTAAAGAACTGGCTTAGATTGGTTGAAGCGTTGATGTAACCATCAAAATACGAATTGATACTGTCACTACGCTGCGCTAAGGACATTTCGGCAAAAAAGGTATCACGGAGATAAACTGGGACCCACTGCCGGCGATCGGAGTACAATGCTTGTAGCCAGTCATGATCGCGTAGCTCATACTTGTCAAGAAGTGAAAACCAACATGATTCAAAATCCTCAAGGGTATCTGTCAGATTGACACATTTGTCGAAATCAGACTCAAAAAAAGGATGCGTGAGGAAGACATGCGACAACTTCTCTTGACACTTCTTGAAAATATGCCATTTGCAAAAGCGATGGCGGGCGGCAGGGAAAACCTGCATGATGGCTGCACGTATAACAGCATCATGATCGGTGGTGATTGAGACAGGAGGGTGGGCGGACATTGCCGCAAGCCATGTATTGAAAAGCCATACAAAGGAAGCCTCGGTTTCGTTAATGATAAAGGCACAGCCGAAAAGAATGGGTTGGCCATGGTGGTTAACACCAGTGAAGGGTGCGAAAGGCAAACGGTACCTGTTGGACCTGTAGGTGGTATCAAAAGTGACAGTATCCCCAAAGTAAGCAAAATCCGTTCTAGCTTTAGGATCAGCCCAGAAGACATTACCCACAGAGTGATCATCTTCGGTGGTTCCTCCCTGAAGAGCGTAAAAGAAGTTAGGGTTGTCGGCATTCATCTGCCGCAAGTAGTCAAGAAGAAGCTGAATATCTCCTTCTATGCTCTTCTGCCGATTGTTCCTCATATAATTCCTACAGTCGACTTCGGTGAAGCCAACCTTGCTGATGCCACCGTACTCTTTGATGAGGGCGGACATAATCCTGCGGGGGCCCATACCTGCAGCTTGAAGCGTGTCAATCAAGGTCTTGGCTGGGCCAGAGATTTGCCTGTGGGAGCGGAGACAGTGGACTTGGTCGGGAGGAACGAGGTCATGGTTGTGCTCTTTGACAAAGCCAGAGACGAGCCATTTACCAGAGTCGTGCATCTTAACAGAGAGGGAGGCTTTGCAACCGACTCTAGTGATGGTCCTGGGGCGCTTGATCTCCCTGTCCTTGGTGCGCTTCTCGTTCATATTCCTGAAACCTTCCTTGGCACAAACAAATTGCCTCTGGATGATGGCTCCATCTCGGCGGGAGCGGCGGGAGGAACTGACACGGGTACTAAAGCCGATGCGACGGGCATACGAGTTGTAGAAAGCCTTGGCAGCTTCTTCGGACTCGAACTCAAGACCATCATAAGGCTCGAGATCCGGCTGCTCCTCCTGATTGGGAAAGTAATTTCCGGAATTGCCGAGAGAGATACCACAAGGCATAATTGGGCTGTCGAGCATATCATCGTCGTCGAGACCATGGTGGTCAATATCAATAGCGTCGTCATCAACATCTCCCCCACTACTAACTCTGACACCAATATCGAAGTCGAGCACTTCATTATCCATCATCAGGAATGGGATAGAAGAACAAGGTTTTTATTTATCTATTATTAATGTCCACAGGCAGGCAGGCAGGCGGATATGGAAAACGCATAAACCCACTTACAGTCCCTTAAACGGTGTCGTGATTTGATTTCAAGCAGAGATGGGACTGGAAACGAACGCGTTCGTCGCTTTTACAGGGGAGAAAGCAGAAACCAAGAGAAAGGGGGAAGCTGATTATAATAGATTTTTTTTTTTTTGAGGCGGGAGTGATAAGAAACGATGAAGAGAGACGAAGAAGGTCGAACAGTGGAGGAGGAGGAGGAAGAAGACACCGAGAGAGAGTCGTCGTCGGGAGAGACGCTGGCTGGTGCTTCCTAAAACTTTGCCCCCTTTTCTTTTTTCTATTAAGCAAGGCCCATTTCGTCATTCACTTTATGAGGCCCACCTTCTTTTGCGCGGCCCGTTCTCAGGGCCTTTCCGTATTGTTGTTTCACTACTATATATAATGTTGTTTTATTTATATCCAGTTGTGAAAGAAGAAAAAGTTAGAAACGAAACGATGATACAATTACTACAAGGCTACAAGCTAATTGGATTACTCGCATTTTACAGTCATGAAATCTTAATCAAGTTATATATTGTTGTGTGAAATTTTACTACCAGAAACAAAACAAAACACACACACACACACACACAAAAAAAAAAAAAAAAAACATAGTGATTGAAAGGGCATATTTCTTTTGATTTTAGTCTACAAAAACTCACTCTTGCCTAAATGGATTTACGGGAATTGAAAACCACCGCCTCCAACACCCTCAGCAGCAGCAGCAGGTCCGGTGTTCGGGTTAATGGCCGTCCACAGTAGAGAGATGGTGATCGCAATTAGACCTGCCCACACAAACACTATCGTTGGAGTTTTGCCTCTCCGTCCCATCAATCCTTTTGCGAATGGATACAAATGAGCCAACACCCAGAAGCTGAAAAATGCTCCTCCTATTAGCTTGCTCCACTGTGGCACCGCTTGGTATATTGTCCTGACGAACGCCACCACAATCGCTATTATGTTCACCATCGCTATCACTATTGGGGGTATCATCAGCGACGACCATTTCACTATGTACAAATCTGCGTATATGTCATCGTTGTCATCTCCCCCTGACTTGGTCGTCAAGGTAAAGGAGATCTCGATCCCTGCTAACACTTTTAGGATTCCTTGCACAACAGCGTAAAGGTGAGAGCTTGTTCCAGAGATAAGCCACCACTGTTCATTTCTCCACCATTCTTCGAGCCCGATGCCAGACCACTTCACCTCCAAGACCGCCAAGCCAATCAAGCATATGGTGATTATAAGGAGGTATACTAAGAAGGAGATACTAAGCGTCCGCACGATGAACTGTCCAGAGAAAAGAGAGAAGGCCGGAAGAAAGCAGTAGAGGATGAGAAACAGAGAGGTGAAGGGATATATTCCAACATTAAGGTACGCCAGACGTTGGAGGAACTTGAGACGCTTCGAGGCGAGAATGGCATTGTTTCTTGAGAAGAAGATCTCAACAGACCCGGTGGCCCACCGCAACACCTGGTGAAGACGGTCTGTGAGATTAATGGGTGCAGAGCCTCGAAACGAATCTCGCTTGGTGATGCAGTAAACGGATCGCCACCCACGATTATGCATGCGGTATCCTGTGACCACGTCCTCTGTCACCGACCCATAAATCCACCCGACTCTATCTCCCCACTCCGTTTTATCCTCATACCAACAAGAGATTGCAGAAACAGACTCTGCCACAGTGGTAGCATCAAGTGGGTCGCGAGGGACTCTAAGGGCTCCGGGAGGGCGACCGTACTTGACAGCAGGGTGGTCTGCCAACGGACGACCTTGGAACTCTGCAATAGGAATTGACTCAGCTAGGAGTGTGGAGTTGCCAAAGCGCTTAGGGAGTTGTGTGACATCAAGGTCCGGGTCAAAGTCACTAGTGGTTAGAGCCTCTGTTTCTGATTCCTTCTTCTCGAGAAGCTTGTCAGGATTAGGTGGATCAAAACCGTAGAGGGCAAACCGTCTAAACATAGTACCTGTTCCGACATATACTGGTCCCTGCAAAATTTAAACTCATTGTTATTAGTGATGATTTTCCTTCCCAACCTAACTTAATATTTTGTATTGTATATGTGGTTTTTTACCTTTTTATATATATATATATATAAAAAAAAAAAAAAAAGAGATTTACCTGTACACCGTCGAGAGCACGCATATTACCGTCAAAGAAGACAGTGTTATTGTTAGCATATCTATCAGAAGGGTCGATGCCTTCGAATCTTTGCGGGAACTGAATGTAGCAAATGTCTTCACCACCTCTGTCCATCATAAAACACATCCCTTCTCGGATGGCCTTGCAATTATAGATGTAATGATCACAATCAAGATTAAGAATGAAAGGTCCATTTGAGAGAATAGCAGAGGCACGAACAAGCGCATTCATGGCTCCAGCTTTCTTGTTGTGATCATAGCCCGGCCGCTTCTCACGTGACACATAGACAAACATGGGCAAGCGGGTGTCTGTATCCGAGAAATCAATGATTTTGTCGTCGCTATTGCCAATTAAAGGATCACTACTAGGTGGTTTCAACATCACCTGCAGAATCCCAGCATGATCACCTTTGGAATGCTCTCGGGTAGCAGCTGCCCAAGTTCCAGGCCAGTGGGTGCCGTCGGCCATCCACGTGGCTTTGGCGACTTTGAAAGGTTCTGTTGGATCACCTCCGCTCTCCCTCATCTGTTTTAGAGCCTTCATTTCCTCCCTTGCATTAAACGCATCTGATCTCCTCCGTATCGAGTCAGGGAGGCCGTTGATGCGAACCTTGAACTCATCATACTCCCTCTTAATCTTCCTCCTATCCTTGACAAAGTCAATTCTGCACTTATTTTTTGTTGGATCTATCTTCAAACTGAAATAGGTATCTGGATTTCGGGGTTCAATGTTATGTTTGCGACAAAAGGGCACCCAAAGATCAGCAAAGCTAGCAGCTTCTGCCATGGCTTCAAATGATAGAAGGGCTCCTCCATCATCAGATAGGTAGCATGACACCTTCTCCACCGGATAATCAACGGCCAATATGGACAGAATAGTGTTGGCGGTGACAAGGGGTGGCTCTTTCTCTGGATCTGCCGTTGACACAAAGAGGTCAATACCTGGGAGATCGGACCTCCCTGTTGGGTTGGATGGAGAAGGCATGTCAAATTTGTCACGGAGAACTTCCAGGTCAGTGGACCGGTTTATGGGGCACAACTTTGGGATCTGGTCTAGAATCCATGAGAACCCAAACCAGAGCTCGCATATTATTGACATGAGCCATAACCATATGGCGTCTTCGTTAGGGTTTCGGATCCTCCAAGTTAGAAAAAAACATAGCACGACGAAACGAATGGCTATTAATAATCTGTACGGACTTATGATGGCGGCTGGGATTGGGATGCGTCGGCTCAGTGGCCGCCATGGTTTGTCAGCTGTTTCCACCATGCCGCCTCTCATTCCTTCATCCATATCATCGCCATACATTTCGTCTTGGGGCCAATACGCATTACCGTAACCATATGTGCCTTGCGTCTCGAATAACCATCTGTTATGATCATATTCGCCGTTTTGGTTCCTCTTCATCATAGACATGTTGTTGTTGTTGCCACGTTGGTCTTTTCCTGGAGCGGGTAAGGGGAGAGCACCACTAGAGAAGTCAGGGGTATCATCATCCATGTCTCCGACTTTGTATTGTTCCTTGCATCCTGGACAAAGACCTGTCTCTTTCTGGGCTTCCATGAAGCAATCCCTACAGATCTTGAACCTAACAATTAATCACCATGTTAGTCTTGTGCAACAAGTAAGGATACCATCAATATAGAATGCATAAGTTATTTTATTAATTAAGATAGACGACGATACCGGCATTCACATGGCATCACGTCCTTTCCTCTCTCGTCTTTCATGACTTTTCCGTCGCAAGCAGGCATGGCGCACGAAGAGCCTTTAGCGCCAGCCATCTGAGGGTGTGTGACATCTGAATCGATGACTTTGTCCATAAGATGTGCACGTGTTACACTGTTGAAACCACCAGTAAATAAAGAATTGGACACGTATTGCTCTTCGGCTTTGGTGGCCATGGGCTGGTTGTCCGGCGTCGGAGGTATGTGCACCGTATAGTTAGAATAATCCCCAGAGAGCTCGCCCGATAATTCAATATTATCTCGAGATAAACTCACGTATCGTCCGCTAGATGTTCGTCTTGCGAATTTGACGGTTTGGCCGCTACCGGAATTGTTACGGACCTTCTTAGAATTTTGAGGAGGCGTGGACGCCATTGTGAAGCCAAACAAAGGCGCTTGGTTTCTGCGTGAATCAGTGTGATCATGCAGTATAAAGATGAAACGTGAATTTTTACGTTCCTGATGGTTTGGGGAAAACAAAGAAGAAAAGACAAGGAGGAGAGGATTATCAGGACATAAAACTGTTTATGCTATGGATCTCTATTTTTGGGCTTCTCTGTATTATGCACCAACCAACCTATTTTTGGAAGCTCGAGGGTTTAGTTGTTTATGCTATTTTGGGATTATCGACGTTTTTCTCTTTCCTTCTTTTAATTCATTTGATTTCGGAAACCAATCCTCAACTTATATATAAAAAGACGATGGAAAATTTCCTAGCTAGTTTTTTTTTTTAATTAAAGCACAGCAAAATATATTATTATTTTAGTTAACTATAGAAATGATTCTTATTTTATACAATCATTTGAAATATTTATAATTTTTTCGTGCAACTAAACTATAATTTTATAATTTTTTATATCTTCCTGATGTTGTCGCGAAAATATTTTTTTAAAAAGTTAAATTCTATTTAATATTTTAATTTTACATTACAAAATTATTTTAAAATAATATAATAGAGTATATGTTACAAATATAAAATTTATCTAAAAATAATAAAACAGTAAATAAAATTAAGATAAATAGACCAGTTTTAAATTATTTATTTAAAGCTGATTAAAGTTTTATATGGTACCATCATTTTAAAAATGTTTTTAGATTATCGAATAATATTAAATGTTGGATACTGATATCCAAATTATTGATAAACGGAAAATTTGTAATTAGTATGATTTTAATTGAAGAAAAGGTAATATAAAAAAAAAATATAAGGGTTATAAATTTTAAACGATATACAAAAACGTTAAAAGTTACGAAACGCAGCGTTTCGTTGTGCCAACGCCGCAAAAAGAAAAAAAATACAGTACATGTGGCCCGATTATTTCTGGGTTTGCCTATTTCATTCTGAATCGCCGCCGTGAATTCGAATGTGTGTTAGATCCGTCGGTGATGTCGTCGTCGCAGAACCTTGGTGGCGCCACCAGATGCGGCCGGGTGATTGGGCCATCTTTGGACAAGATCATAAAAAATGCCGCGTGGCGCAAGCACACCTTCCTCGTTTCCGCCTGTAAGTCTGTCCTCGACAAGTTCGAGACTCTCTCCGATTCTCCCGATCCTTCATCGCCTCTCTTTGGTCTCTCCACCTCCGATTCAGATGCCGTCCTTCAGCCACTCCTTCTCTCTCTTGATACCGGCTACGCCAAGGTTATTGAGCCTGCTCTCGATTGCTCTTTCAAGCTCTTCTCCCTCTCCCTCCTCCGGGGCGAGGTCTGCTCCTCTTCTCCTGATTCACTTCTCTACAAGCTCATCCACGCGATCTGCAAGGTTTGCGGCATCGGCGAGGAGTCAATTGAGCTGGCGGTCCTTCGCGTCCTCCTCGCCGCCGTCAGATCTCCTCGCATCCTGATCCGTGGCGATTGTTTGCTCCATCTAGTCAGGACTTGCTATAATGTGTATCTCGGCGGATTTAACGGGACCAACCAGATCTGCGCTAAATCTGTGTTGGCTCAGATCATGCTCATCGTCTTCACCAGATCCGAGGCGAATTCTATGGATGCATCACTCAAAACAGTTAATGTCAACGACTTGCTTGCCATCACGGATAAGAATGTCAACGAAGGCAACTCTGTTCATATTTGTCAGGGTTTCATCAACGACGTTATTACGGCCGGGGAAGCAGCTCCTCCTCCGGATTTCATGCTAGTGTTGCAGGGCCCAGAGGAGGAGGAGGATTATGGTGCTTCAACTAGCAAGATCAGGGAAGACGGATTCCTTCTCTTCAAAAACCTGTGTAAGCTGTCTATGAAGTTCTCGTCACAAGAGAACACCGACGATCAGATTCTTGTTAGAGGCAAGACTTTGTCTCTCGAGTTGCTCAAAGTCGTCATTGATAACGGTGGCCCGATCTGGCGTTCTGACGAAAGGCAAGTTTTATCTTTCATTTCGCAGGTTACATTCCCTATCTAATGCAGCATTTGCTATTCGTCTCTCAGTAGTATTACATGGAATCCAAGACCTAACTCTCCCTCCCCCAAAATATGCAGGTTTCTCAATGCCATTAAGCAGTTCCTTTGCTTGTCTTTGTTGAAGAATAGCGCACTCTCGGTTATGTCTATTTTTCAACTTCAATGTGCTATCTTCACCACCTTGCTACGGAAATACAGATCGGGTATGAAATCAGAAGTAGGCATATTCTTCCCCATGCTTGTCCTCCGTGTTCTTGAAAATGTTCTTCAGCCAAGTTTCCTGCAGAAAATGACCGTGCTCAGCTTACTTGAGAACATTTGCCACGAGCCAAACCTAATCATTGACATATTTGTCAACTTTGACTGTGATGTGGAGTCACCAAACATCTTCGAAAGGTATTTGCAATTTCTTATTTTCTATCTAGTTTTTGGATTCTGTTTCCAGAATAGCGTTCCAGATGTTGTCAGATTACAACTCTTAGCTGAAAAGTTTTAGAGATCAGATCGGGCACCAGAGTAGCCTACACGGTTCATATCTGTATTCCATTAGTCGTTTTGTACTTTTAAGTAAATTGTATTAAGCTCTTATAATTCTCTCAGATGTTTGCAGGATTGTCAACGGTCTTCTAAAAACTGCTTTAGGGCCTCCTCCTGGTTCGTCGACAACTTTGTCCCCAGTCCAGGATATTACTTTTCGGCATGAATCAGTGAAGTGCTTGGTTAGCATTATTAAGGCAATGGGAACATGGATGGACCAACAATTGAGCATGGGCGAATCACTTCTGCCTAAGAGCTTAGAAAATGAAGCACCTGTAGACAGTCATTCTAGCCCAAATGAAGAAGACGGGACAACTACAGATCATGACTTCCACCCAGATTTGAGTTCAGAGTCATCAGATGCTGCAACTCTTGAACAAAGGAGGGCATACAAAATTGAACTCCAGGTCTGATGTTGCATCATAAAAGAACTAAAAGATTGTCCGTCCCATACGGTGATATTAGTATAATTATTTTTCTCTTCGGTGATGTTAGGTTTTTTTATCATCCTTCTTGGTTTATGTGCAGAAATGCATCACTCTATTCAATAGAAAGCCGTCAAAGGGTATTGAGTTTCTTATAAGCTGTAAAAAGGTTGGCAACTCCCCAGATGAGGTGGTGTCGTTCCTGAGAAATACCACAGGCTTGAATGCTACCATGATTGGTGATTATTTGGGTGAAAGAGAGGAGTTTCCAATGAAAGTTATGCATGCCTATGTGGACTCGTTTGATTTCAAGGAGATGAATTTTGGTGAGGCAATTAGGTTTTTCTTAAAGGGGTTCAGGCTTCCTGGGGAAGCGCAGAAAATTGACCGCATAATGGAAAAGTTTGCTGAACGCTTTTGCAAATGCAATCCAAATTCATTCAGCAGTGCTGACACAGCATATGTTCTTGCATACTCTGTGATAATGCTTAACACTGATGCCCACAATATCATGGTTAAAGAGAAGGTTTGTTTTCTTGGCTGTCACAATTTATTCCATCCATGATAGGTTTGCTTTTGGACTGCATCTGCATGAGTTAACTTTTCTGGTTACTTACGTGCTCAGAAATTGTTATTGAAATATTCTGTATTGGAGATTGCTTTGTTTGGTATACAGTATTTACAGTGTGTTTTTACGTCTCCTTTTCTTGTTTATGACAATCAGATGACCAAGGCTGATTTTATCAGAAATAACCGAGGCATTGATGATGGCAAAGATCTACCAGAGGATTATCTTGGTGCGCTTTATGACCAAGTTGTCATAAATGAAATAAAGATGAGTTCTGATTCTTCTGCCCCAGAAAGCAGGCAGTCCAATGGCTTGAATAAACTACTGGGTCTGGACGGTATACTCAATCTGGTTTATTGGACACAGACAGAAGAAAAGGCAGTCGGGGCTAATGGTCTTCTTATAAAGCATATTCAAGAAAAGTTCAGGTCGAAGTCTGGAAAATCAGAGTAAGCTCATTTATCTTATTTAGAGTCTAGTGTGAAATGAGGTGCTTGGGCTCTTATTCTTTGGAGAGAAAGGCAGGGGACGATAGCACTACGTAGTAGTGATTAGAAAATTGTATTCAATGAAGGATTTTATTGAGTGATTGTTCTTAGTATGATGCTGCTGAGCGAGTCAGGTTACCTGCACAATTAGCGAACTAAGCTGAAACCAGGTTTTCCTTTAACGTTGATGAAATACTTGCCCTTTACTTTCCCTTGTTCATTTTTGTCTCTGAAATTGTGTTACCTGAGAAACTATCTACCTGCAAAATTAGCGAACTAAGCTGAAACCAGGTTTTCCTCTAACGTGGATAAACAATACGTACCCTAGTTCATTTTTGTCTCTGAAATTGTGTTTGCCTGAGAAACTATCTTTCTAAAAGGATTAGGGTTGACAAATACCGTGGATGAATGTTAGGATTTGAAGTCCTAACATGAATCTCATGAATTGGATTCTTTTTCCGGTCTTGTAGATCAGCTTACCATGTCGTTACAGACGTTGCAATATTGCGTTTTATGGTTGAAGTTTCATGGGGACCAATGCTTGCCGCATTCAGCGTGACACTTGATCAGAGTGATGACAGGCTTGCTGCAGTTGAATGCTTACGAGGCTTTCGGTACGCCGTTCATATTACAGCAGTTATGGGTATGCAAACGCAAAGAGATGCATTTGTCACTTCCATGGCCAAGTTCACAAATCTCCATTGCGCAGGAGATATGAAGCAAAAGAATGTCGATGCTGTTAAAGTAAGTTTCTTCTTATGAAAATCAGTTGTTTCTTTCTGTATTTGTTTTTCTCACATCCGGTTTTCAAGGTATAAGAACAGAGAGATGAAGCATTTTAAGGCATACTAACCTTAATATCATGTGTTTTAGTTTTCTGTTTCAACGGCTTTTTAATTTATTTTTCTCTACTGTAAAGTTCTCCTTCCCTCTATGGAGAGAAGCATGCGTGAATTGACCTCTTCATAACTTCATTATTGCTTATTTTGTTGTTCAGGCCATCATATCAATTGCCATTGAAGATGGTAATCACTTGCAAGATGCTTGGGAGCATATTTTGACTTGTCTTTCTAGAATAGAGCATTTGCAATTATTGGGCGAGGGTGCTCCAAGTGATGCATCTTATTTTTCTTCATCCGAGACGGAAGAGAAGAAAGCCTTGGGGTTTCCCAACTTGAAGAAAAAAGGAGCCCTCCAGAATCCGGTGGTGATGGCTGTTGTTCGAGGGGGCTCATATGATAGCAGTGCAATTGGACCAAATATTCCAGGGCTTGTGAAGCAGGACCAGATCAATAACTTCATTGCAAACTTGAATTTGCTTGACCAGATCGGGAGTTTTCAGTTGAATAATGTATATGCTCATAGCCAGCGGTTGAAGACTGAAGCCATAGTAGCATTTGTTAAAGCTCTATGCAAAGTCTCTATGTCAGAACTACAGTCTCCTACGGATCCTCGAGTATTTAGCCTCACAAAATTAGTTGAGATCGCGTAAGAGTTTCTTCTTTTGATACTCTCTTTAGAACTCATAGAATGAGAAATGAACATACTGAATACATCTCATCTTGCCTTACTGAATTGGACATCAAGGTAGCACCATGAGAGTCTAATAAGATGTCAACTCACAAATTTACATATCTCTTTTTGTGTTGTACAGCCACTACAACATGAACCGCATCAGGCTAGTCTGGTCTCGCATATGGAGCATCCTGTCAGATTTTTTTGTATCTGTTGGCTTGTCGGAGAATCTTTCTGTTGCAATATTCGTTATGGATTCACTACGACAACTTTCTATGAAGTTCTTGGAACGTGAGGAGCTGGCTAACTACAACTTCCAGAATGAATTTCTTCGACCATTTGTCATTGTTATGCAAAAAAGCAGTTCTGCTGAAATAAGAGAACTAATAGTTCGGTGCATTTCTCAAATGGTACTCAGCCGTGTCAGTAATGTAAAATCAGGGTGGAAAAGTGTTTTCAAGGTACATAATGTTTTCCTAGCATCCGCCTGTATGTGAACATATATGATTAAGCTTCAGGTTAGGAGGAAAAACGTTCAACCGAAGATACTATACTGAGTAGTTCATCTGCTCTTTTTTTCATTTCCTTTCAGGTTTTCACAACCGCAGCAGCTGATGAAAGGAAGAACATTGTGTTGCTGGCCTTTGAGACAATGGAAAAAATTGTCCGAGAGTATTTTTCATATATCACAGAGACGGAGGCAACAACCTTTACTGATTGTGTTAGATGCCTCATAACTTTCACAAACAGCAAATTCACCAGCGATGTTAGCCTGAATGCTATTGCATTTCTACGATTTTGTGCCCTAAAACTTGCAGAAGGAGGCCTTGTGTGGAATGAGAAGGGTAGGTCCAGCAGTCCCAGTATTCCAGTAACTGATGACCATGCACCAAATACCCAAAATTTTATGGATGCAGATGAAAACATATCATATTGGGTTCCTTTACTCACAGGTAATCTGTCATAATTTTAATCTGTGAATAATACCTTTGTTTTAATGCATAAACATATTATGGGCTTTTGTCCCAAAACAAAACAAAAAAACATATAATGGGGATCTTACATTTTTCGAATTCACATATTCCATTGCTAATTCGTCCAACTGATTGAATTTGTTTTGCTGCGAGGTTAGGAAAGGACAGTTCCCTGCATTCTAATCAAAAGTTTATATTTGTTACAGGATTGTCTAAGCTAACTGCTGATTCCAGATCAGCAATCCGTAAAAGCTCCCTGGAAGTGCTCTTTAATATTTTAAAGGATCATGGTCATATTTTCTCACGAACATTCTGGATTGGTGTTTTCAGTTCTGTTATTTATCCTATATTTAATAGCGTGTGGGGCGAGAATGATCTGCTTTCTAAAGATGAACACAGTTCATTTCCCTCTACATTCTCTCCACATCCTAGTGGAGTTTCTTGGGATGCTGAGACTTCAGCTATGGCGGCACAGTGTCTGGTAGACCTATTTGTCAGTTTTTTTACTGTCATAAGGTCTCAACTATCAAGTGTAGTGTCCTTACTTGCTAGTCTTATAAGAAGTCCAGCTCAGGGTCCTACAGTAGCTGGAGTCGGCGCGTTGCTGCGGTTGGCAGACGAATTGGGTGGCAGTTTCTCGGAAGATGAGTGGAAGGAGATTTTTTTGGCTGTGAAAGAAGCTGCTTCATTGACATTGTCTAGTTTCATGAAAACACTGAGAACCATGGATGATGTTCCAGATGAGGAAACGTTGCCTGATCAGGACTTTAGTAATGAAGATGACGTGGACGAGGACAGCCTGCAAACTATGTCTTATGTTGTTGCAAGAACAAAGAGTCACATCACCGTCCAGTTGCAGGTTGTTCAGGTATGTACAAAATGTTGTACTATGCAATGAATTGCCAAGGTTTGACTAATACCAACAAATTGTTCTTTAAAAATCCCATACGAAAATGAATCTAGAAATGTTGTATGCTTTACCTTTGCCTTGCTCCAGAAGAATGATCTCTCTTACCCTGTCTCACTACTCTTTCTCCTGTTCTCAGGTAGTGACTGATCTCTACCAAAATAATCAGCAATCATTGTTGGCATCTCACGTCACTGTTATCCTGGAGATACTTTCATCAATCTCATCACATGCTCACCAGCTAAATTCTGATTTGATACTGCAAAAGAAAATGAGGAGAGCATGCTCTACCTTGGAGCTCTCTGAACCTCCCATGCTTCATTTCGAAAATGACACACACCAGAACTACCTGGACATTCTTCAAGACCTACTGACATACAACCCAGGAGTGTCTTTGGAGCTAAACATAGAGTCTCAACTGATTACAGTGTGTGTGCAATTACTGAAGATGTACCTGAAGTGCACGTTGTTTCAGGGTTCAGAGTTGGAAGAAACCAGGCAGCCTAAAAACTGGATTCTACCCATGGGAGCAACATCGAAGGAAGAAGCAGCAGCAAGATCTCCACTAGTGGTTGCAGTGCTGAAGGCACTGATGGAACTGAAAAGAGATTCATTCAAGAGGTATGCACCAACTTTCTTCCCATTGTTAGTGGAGCTTGTGCGGAGTGAGCACAGCTCTTCACAAGTCCCACAAGTCTTAAGCACCGTGTTCCATACATGTATGGGTCCAATGATGGATGAATAGAATAGGATGGTTGTAAGTGCATTGAAGTTTGACATTCGAGCACCTAAAGGATAGGTTACGAGCAGACACAAATCACTCTTTTCTTCTTTCGTTTTTTCTTCTCGTGTCTAATGAGGATTGACGAAAGAATGTGAGATTAACAGGTTTTGTGCGGTTGATTGCTTGTGCTGATATAGAGTAATTAATTACTGTTATAGAAACTAAGAAAAGGATGGTAAAAAATTTCTGCACTGCATATTTTCTTCCCTCCCAGTTGTGATTGTTAACGCTACTCATGAGCATATAATATTACAAATGAGGTCGAAGTAAGGATTTGTGAAGATATATAATATTAAAAGAAAAAGAAAGGAGAAGACAAAGATGGGCCACTCGTAGCAAGTCATTTATACTTGAAATGAAGTGATGATATCTAAAGTGATAATCAATAAGAAAGCCACAACTTGTTTTTTGACCACCGAAAGTGAATCATTCATGGCTTGATGTTGATGATGATGATGATGATGATGATGAGTCAGGAGTGGAACTGCTTTCCTTGGTATGTCATTCCAAAGCGCCAATAAGGAGGAGCCACATCATAAGAGGCAGTAGTTTTACCGCCTCTCCGCCCACACTTGACCCTCCTGTATTATACAGGTATCATCTCGGCTTTGGTCTCTGCTATCCCTGTGAAGGCGGCATGAGATAGTTCCAAGTGTTCCTTTGGGAAGTTGCACCAACCTCCGTAATCGGAGGACAGACCCGAATTGAGAGGACAGAAATCAGTGGCGGTGACCACCACGGAGGGGCTGCTTTGGAGGCACCAACGGATATGGTTCACGCACCGCACTTCTAGACAAGCTCCGCAGCTGCTTCCCCTGTTGAACAGCTTCCCGCTCAGGCCTGCGCTGTACCCGCCATAGCTGCTCTACCTCAGATCTCCATACCCACAAGCGCCTCCTATCACCACACCAATTTAGTCTAGTTAGTCATGACTGAGGAAAGAAGAAAGAAAAATAGAGGGGGAGAGAGAGAGAAGAGAACCAGTAGCGACGGAGGAGGAGCCGTCCCTGTCTCTGGAGAGCGTGGCTGTGGCTATCTTCCAGTCATCCTCGGCGGTGGCTTGAAAGAGGCGGCAGAGAATAAAGATGCACAATGCGAGTTGCTGAAGCCCAGAATCCATGAACACAACAAGCAGTGTTGTTGGGATCCTCACAGGTGGCAGACAAAAGCGATGCGTTTGAGAGGGTTGTGGGGTTCTTTTGATCATCATCTGGCTCCGCTTTTCAAGACTGGGTGTGGTGGGGATGCGACAAAAATTGCTCTGACATGTTTTGACTTTTTCCGTTTCAGATCAAAACAAAAAAAAGGAAAGGAATACAATACGTATTTCCGGCCCATCTCACTTGGCGGCCCACTTTCTACCCGTTATCTCAATAAGCATTGTGAAGTTTACGTATGGTTAGTACTTGTACTTAGTAGCGCGAGTATTGTAACGACGAGGTTCTATTTAACTCACACAAGAACAAAACCAGAAGCCCAGTTTAAAGCATTTTAAGAGAGAGAGAGAGAGAGAGGAATATGAGCCAATTTGAAATCAACAAAATGGTATCTTGCGGTTAACAGGTAAACTAAGATATGTGCTAAGCAATGAATTAGTTGAGTGAGAAAAATAAAAGATGTAACATCATCAAACATGAATATTTCGTGTCAAATGAAACAGCAAATTCAAATTGATCCAATAAGTCATGTAATTTAGTTCACAGTGACTGCTCAAATCTCTTGGGCCCTTACTAATTAAAAAGCCCAGAAGCAAAATAAATTAAGGTTAATTATTAAAATGAAAAATGTATAATGACGTAAAGAACAAATGGAAATCTGTGTCTTCCTATTTTACTTTAGAAGAAAATGGAAATGTTAAGAGACCAAATAAAAATGGAATGTATAAAATAAAATGGAAATCTGAGAACTCATGTTCTCTTTAAATAGCGACTATGAACCTCTTCTCCAGCAACGAGCATTGCTTCTCCATCCTTTGCTTTCGTTCGTCTTTTATTTTTTATTTTTGTGTGTGGTTTCTCCGGCTAACTCTACCATGAGTCGTCTTCTTCTTTATTTCAAGTATTTGAAACGAAATATTCTGACACATGCTACTAAAGTGGGTGAAAAGGAAGAGCTATGCAAGATGGGAGCACAACATCTTTCTTTGGCACTAACAAAGAACGTGGATATATCTGTTAAAGCATACGTTTCATCACAGTTTACGGTGGGAACAGATGTTCACAGCATTCGATCTCACCCCAGCGGTATTGTGTATTTGATCAATGAGCTACGTCAAGGTACGATTAAAGAATCGACTATTGACAGGGCAAAGTCTATGAAATCAGGCGATAGGAAGCGCTTGCTTGCAATGCTTGATAAGGAAGTGAAGACCGAAGAAGATAAATTCAAAAAGATAGAATCAAGAGAAGAACGAGACAAAGCTGACGCAATACTTGGAAAACGAAGGGTTTTTAAAAAAAACACAAAACACGCGCCTCACGCGCCTAAATTTTTCACTCAACTACTCGATCCCTTTCCCTCTCCCTTCACATTCGCCGATCTGGGTGTTGGCTCCCTCCGGCCACCATGGCCAAAAAAAACACAAAATATCCCTTCCTCGCAGTATCCCCACTTGTGCTGCTCCTCAAAAATCGACCCAACGTAATCAGTGCCGCCTGAATCGTCTGATTTAGCTGGCACGACTCCCAATGTACCCTGATCTGAGAATTTACCTGAGACCTCTAAGATCTCGGCTAACATCGAGACTCACGGCCACAGCATAACTCCCCCTCATGTAGAGGTGAATACCGCGGTGCTCGGAAACACAATTGCCCAAACCACTGCCATCAGGATCCCAGAGACCTCCGATGCCAGCCAGGGCACAAGCAATGGGTGCATCCAGCCGGATTCGACTCTGCCAAACACCCAACAACTAACCAGCGAGACCGCGCCAAATGCCATCCCTCCTTGGAAGAACCTCGTCAACGGTAACACTATAAAATTGGGGAAAAAGGTATCCCATTTACCCTTGACTCAGGTGAAGCTTGTGTCATGATTCCAAATTCTGTGATTGAAAAGAACAGGAAGGCATGGGACAGCTTCATCCTAGGTCAATTCTACGAAGAACCACCCTCGCGAGGAGCAGTGCAGGCCATTGCCAATGGAATATGGAGTCGCCAACGTAAGGACATTACGTTATCCAAGATGGAAGGAAATTCATTTCTTTTTAGAGTACCATGCCCAAATGCTCGCAGACGCATATTAAGTCAATGCCTCTGGCAAATCGATGGCCAATCAATGTTTGTAGCAAAGTGGTATCCAGACATCCAGGCTACAAAACCAGAACTGACCATGGTTCCCGTATGGCTTGAATTCGAGGGTGTTCCCCTTCAGTTCTTTAACCGGGAAGGGCTTGAGCACATTGCTGGGCTAGTTGGGCATCCTATCTGTTTACACCCGCATACGGAAAACCTGATAAATGTGGAGGTTGCCAAGGTTTACACTGTCATTGATCCCAGGAAGCCATTACTGGAAGCAGTTAATGCTCGTTTTGAATCCGGGGTGATCAAGCGTATTCAAGTGTCTAGTCCTTGGTTGCCATCATTGTGTAGTCATTGCAACAAGGTGGGTCACACAGTCTCTCGTTGCTCAAAAGCTCCCGCTACTTGTAATACTTGCGGTTCAGTCAAACACTTAACATCTGACTGCCCTAGAGCCAAAAAGGACAAACGCCAAGGGAAGCAACCTATTACCAGCCTGCTACCCATTACTGGTGCACCTCCTCTTGTGCCTCCACTCCATGACATAACCACTTCTTCAAATCCTACCATATCGCCAGTCCCTGTCCCAGCTACAGGAGTACCCCAATCTTCTGCTACAAGCTCAATGCCAATGGCGACTACTACCGATCCAAACAAAGCTAAAGCGCCACCACAAATCACTCACTCACCTATAAGAATCTCCCCCTCACGCTCTCTGGAGCTTGATGAAAGGAAGCTCTGTATTGATCTGCGAGACAACCTGTTCTCCCCCTTATCGACCAAAGAAGACAACGTTGATGATGATACCTCCGGAACAAGCTCTGATAGTCCCTCTGACGAGGATGACAATCCGGTAGTGAATGAGGATCGGTTCCTGAAGGTCGTATCTAAGCGAATGCAGAGACAGAAGATGCGTAAAGCTCGGGCAGGAGGCCCCGTAAACCTCTAACCCCAATATCCTTTTATGGATATTTTTTTGTTGGAATGTAAGAGGTCTAAACGACCCTGTAAAGCGGAGACATCTTCGGAAATGGTTGAAAGTACATCAACCACTTTTTGGTGGGATAGTAGAAACCCACGTCAGCCCATTGAATGCATAAGCTATAGTATCTCGTGCATTCCCTGGCTGGTCTTTTGATAACAACTATGAATTCTCTGAACTTGGAAAGGTATGGATCGTTTGGCATCCTTCTGTTCAGGTAACTGTTTTACGGAAATCCTTGTAGATGATCACATGTCAGGTGAAACTGCCGTTTGTTCATCAGCATCTAGTTATCTCTATTGTCTATGCTTCCTCAACCTCTGCCTCAGTGAGAAAGGACCTATGGGAGGAGATTGTTGAGATTGCTGCTATGCCTACTGTTTCAAGTAAGCCATGGACTGTTCTGGGTGATTTCAACCAAACACTGTTTCCCCATGAACACTCCACACAAGGAAAGAACCTTTCCTCTTCAGGTATGCATGACCTTGAACAATGTTTAACAACTGCCTCACTAGCGGATCTCCCCTACTGTAGCAACACTATCACGTGGACAAATAAACACACCATTGGTCTAGTCGCTAAGAAGCTGGATAGAATCATTGTAAATGATGAGTGGATTGAAAGTTTCCCAACTACGTTAGCTGTCTTTGTTGAGCCTGAATTCTCGGATCACAGTCCTTGCTGCCTATTCATAGATAGCCACGCTCCAAAGAGGAAGAAGCCTTTCAAATTCTTGGTCCTACTAAATCAAAACCCGGATTTTGCTCCCTTAATCAAGCTCTGGTGGGATTCACTCGCTTTTGATGGAACAAAAATGTTTATAATAGCAAAAAAGCTGAAAATGCTCAAGCCGGTGATTCGAGATTTTAGCACTACTAACTACTCAGGTATTGAAAAGAGGGTTCAGGACGCTTACACTGATCTCATCTGTTGCCAGCAGGAACTACTGCATGCTCCGTCAACCGACCTAGTCATGCAAGAGAAAGAAGTATTCAAAACTTGGTGTGCTCTAGCAAAAGCGGAAGAGTCCTATCTCAAACATAAATCCCGAATTTGTTGGTTAGAGGAGGGTGACAAAAACTCAAGGTTCTTCCACCGATCAATTATCACCAGACAAGGGTTCAATGAAATTATCCTCCTTCTCGATGGAAATGATCTTGTGGTGGACTCGAAACAGGGTATTCAAGACTTAGTGGTGGATTTTTACAAAAACCTACTTAGCAATCAAACTCAAAACAATGTCACATCTGTCTCAGAGATTGCTGCTCTAACTCCTCAACGATGCTCACCGAGTTATATCTAATCTCTCATCTCACCGGTTACACCCGCGGAGATCCGACAGGTTATCTTCTCATTGCCTAGGAACAAAGCTCCAGGTCCAGACAACTATTGTGTAGAATTATTCACAGCTCACTGGGACACAGTCGGACCTTCTATAACTGAGGCTGTCCTCGAATTCTTTACTACAGGGAAAATGCTCAAGCAATGGAATGCCACAATCTTGACCCTGATCCCTAAAGTTCCAAATGCAACACCCTCTACAAAGTAGTCTCTAAAATCCTAGCAAATCGTCTCAAGAAGGTCCTCCCTGATCTCATATCCAGTAACCAGTCTGCCTTCATACAAGGGAGACTACTTGTGGAAAATGTTTTCCTTGCCACTGAGCTTGTGCAAGGTTTCAATCAGAAGAACATCTCCTCAAGAGGTATGCTTAAGGTGGATCTTATGAAGGCTTTTGACTCGGTTCATTGGAACTTTATAATCAACACGCTCAAAGCAATGGAGTTCCCCACCCAGTTCATTTCATTGATCCATCAATGCATCTCAACGACAAGCTTCTCTGCCTGCATCAACGGAGAACTATGTGGCTATTTCAAGGGAGCAAAAGGTTTGCGTCAAGGCGACCCTCTCTCACCATATTTGTTTGTCCTGGCCATGGAAGGACTCTCACAAATCCTCATGAAAGGTTTCAGTACAAATCAAATAGGTTCACACCCAGCTGCTAAAGACCCGCTCATCTCTCATTTGGCATTCGCATATTACATTATGATCTTCTTCGATAGCAAGACCAGCTCTCTCGCTAATATTGCTGTAACTCTCGAGAGGTTCTCCAGAATATCTGGTCTTACAATGAACCTAAGCAAGACGGACCTTTATGTAGCTGGAGTGAACCACATTGAAGCTTCTCAGATGGCTTCTTTAGGCTTCAACATCGGTTCACTGCCAATACGCTACCTTGGGCTTCCACTAATGCACCGGAAACTAAGACTAGCGGAGTACAGACCTCTTCTGCAGAATCTCACCAATCGGTTCTCTTCCTGGGGTTCTCGAGCTTTATCCTATGCTGGTAGACTCCAACTTATTGCGTCAGTCATCTATGACACTATTAACTTCTGGATGTCTGCGTTTATCCTCCCAAGGGTTGCATTAAAAAAATTGAGATTCTCTGCAGGAATTTTTTTATGGAATGGTGATGTGTCCAAAACTGGTTCAGCAAAAGTGGCTTGGGTAAACATAGGAAGGTGGCTTGGGACTCCGGTCTTTAACCCACTGGAACAAAACCCTGATCTTCAAGCTTATTTGGAGATTGTTTACAGCAAGAGACTACCTATAAGCCCTTTGGATGCGCAACAATAAGATAAAAGACGGATGCTTTTGGGACTTGGACATGAAAAAACAGAGCTCAGGTACACTGATTGCTATGCTCAAGCTCCGCCATATTGCGAGCAAATTCCTAAAAGCAAAGTTGGGCAATGGTCAACAAATAAGCTTTTGGTTCGATAATTGGACTCCATTTGGAGCGCTTATCGACTTCATGGGGATCACCGGACCAGCTCAAACTGGCATTTCTCTCCAAGGAAAAGTCATTGCTGCTGCCTCTGCATCAGGATGGTCCCTCAGACCAGCAAGATCACCACAAGCCGAGACACTGTAAATCTACCTTACCACTGTTCCATCACCTACTCTCTCCACGACATCGGATTCTTATGCTTGGCAAATTGGATCAGAGGAGTTAGCCAACTTCTCAACATCCAAAACATGGGAAAATCTTAGACCTCGGGCTAACCCTATACCGTGGACAAAACAAGTTTGGTACAAAGGCGCTATACCTAGGCACGCTTTCCTTTTCTGGCTGATGCATCAAGATAGGCTGTCCACAAGGTCTCGACTGGTTCGATGGGGATTACCGTTTGACCCTAGCTGTTGTATTTGTGGCTTTGCTCGGGAAACTCGCGAGCACCTGTTCTTGAGATGTGAATTCAGTGAAACGGTTTGGACTAAAGTCACTCGACGTCTCGGTTACAGACCTTTCACTTTCCACACATGGGACGCTTTCATGGCTTGGTTGGATCTCAAAGACTCCACTTCTCCACGATGCCTCCGAATATTGACTGCACAAGCCACCCTCTATGCAATTTGGTTGGAACGAAATAACATGTATCACAACAACATCTCGACAGATGCCCACACCATATTCAAGCAACTGGATAGGCAAGTTCGAGACACTATTTTGGCAAAACATCTTTTACTTGACTGGCTGAAATATGACTAGGTTTACCTACTTACGTTCGATTAACGAATTACTTATACCATATTTTTATTTTTTTGAGCAAGGTGATGAGCGCTATATAACGCTTTTGTAAATTCAGCAAACATTATATTTTCAAAAAAAAAAAATACTTGGAAAACCAAAAGAGGCAAAACTGGGAGAAAACCAAGTAGGAGAGGACAACAAGGTTTTCAACGGGTTCATAGATAAAGTCATGGATAAGATCCCTTCAAAAACAACAACAGCTGCTAGTCTAACCTATAACTTCTGGATAAACCTTGCACTTGGGGTTGCACATGATGAGCCGGAGGATTACGAAATCAACGAGGAGGACGGCTCAAAACTTTTAGGTTTCATGGATGAGGAACTGATTGTCCACGAGATTTTGTTGAATCAGAAGGGCTTTATCTACAGAGTCGATGGCGAAGAACTCTCGTTCAAGGGTTATGATGCCATAGTTAGCGATTTCATGAAGAAGAGAAACAACTGACGTAATTGAAGCGGTGGGAATTTATTTTCATAAAACCAAATATCAGGTCTCAGATGAATGCTTGCACCATGCAATTCCAGTTTTTTTTTTTTTTTTTTTTTTTTTTTTTTTTTTTTTTATATATAATTTTTAAAATGTACTTTTCTAAATTTTCAACAAACCAATTAAACGAATCTGTGGAACAAATAAAAGAGGTGCTTCAGTCAGGTTTATATCTTTGCGATGGGTTGTTAATCTCAAAAAAAATAAAATCTCAACTTTTATTTAACTTGGATTTTACTCAAAATTAATTAATTACCCAAACGTTCTAGCACTGTCCTGAAATTTATTGATAAACACATACAAACAAACAAACAAACAAACAAAAGTATGCAAATGTGATTAGTAAAAGACGTTCTTATTTTGCGATTGCCATGTTCCAGTTGAATCTTACACCGAGTCTGGGAGAATTTTAGAGATTCTAAGATGTAATTATAACAAAAAAAAAAAAAAAAAAATTTAAAAAGAAAAGAAAAATGGAAATAAGGTAGTACGTAGCCGAGACATAAGTAACTCAATAACTAATATTACTCTTGTTTTGGTGGAAACCAGTAAGGGGCTGGGAACGGTTGTGGGCCTCCGCTCTCGTACTCTTCATCGTCCATGCATGTTATTCCGAAGTTGTGGTTGCCCACGTAATAGACGCAGTTTGGGCGCTGGTCATATAAGCACGCAGCTGGGAGACAAAACGGTTCAGCCTTGGAGAGGAATATGCAGATACCTCCAAAGTCTTTAGTATAGACCGCGTTTCCTTCCTTGTCTAGCCTCAACACTTGGAAATGATCCCACTCCACTCTCCCCTTCTTACGGGGGTTGCTCTCTGCCAACCATTTCACCATAAAAGTCTCACCAGTTTGTGACGACTCCACCAAGTAGTGTTCCATTCTGCTACACGAATCGAACAACTTCCACTAGCACTTTCTCACTGTATCGCTTCTGGCAAACTCATCCAAACTCTTCACATACCTGTCCTTCACCACGCGATGCTCAGGATACGAAAACATCTGCAGCTTGGGTTTGTGCCTGTGTCTCCCAAGATCCCATCATCCAGTGTAATTGCCTCCAGAAGCGGGGATCGAGAACATCTCATCTCTCTTGGAGTATATTACGTGGGTGGAGAAGAAGCTGGGGTCTGTGATTCTGATGTTGGTCCACTTGCAATTTTTTTGAGCAGGCCTGCACAAGCTGAGTTGAGGTCCCATGAACTTAACAGCCACGATGCACTCTTCATCTTCGGGAGAAGAAGAGGACATGGCCACATTGGTTACAACTTGGGTTTGGCAATGAGGCAGTGTTACAAGAGGAGGAAGGGAAATGCGTTTCGGGTCTGTATCCGATGCACTTGGGTCTAGATCATCTTGAAGACACACGACCCCGTTCTTCAAAGTTGCTACCCAACCATGGGATGCTCCTATGGTTCCCATCTCCTTCACCAACTCCATAGGCACTTTCTTTTCCGTGAAGTTGATCTCTCCCTCAATGTAGTTGTACATAGCGAGATGTCCAACATCGCCATCTCTCAAAGTAGATCCACATGGTTCAACTTCGAAGATGCAACTAGAGAAGCACCGAGCGGTGAGGTGTCTCTGCGGAATCATAGTTGATATAGATCAGATATGAAAACAGAGAAAAAAAAACCCATCCAAGACGACGAGATAAAGAGGATAGGAGGGTAAGCCTTACCGGGAGGGAGAGCGATAGCCGGCTGAGAAACAAAGACATGGTTAGTTATAAGCCGACGATGATAAAACGAAGGTGGTAAACAAATTAATTATCCATTCCTCCTCCACAAATATTATATACAAACGAATGAGATACACTTGACCACCAAGTCTTGTCACTGATTGACTTTCCCAATAACTTTCCCTAAAACCCCTACTAATATATTCTCGTTTTAAAATAAGGAATCATATCATTAATGTTTTGGTATACGTTGAGGACTGATGAGTACGCAAGTAGAAAAACATGGAATTAACTATTACAAAACAGTCCTTACCTGATGAAGGGATATATTTCGTTTTTAATAAAGATTTTGTAATGGTTGATGAAAAAAAGGAAAAAGGATTTTTGTAATTAGGTAATAAAATACAAAAAAAAAAAGGTTTTGTTATAAAAAGGCTCCCTTAAAAAAAAAAGGCTCCCTTTCAATATACATATATAATATATAATTTTTAAACTCATTAACTCTCATGCAAAAATTGGGAAAGTCAATCAGTGGTAAGACTTGGTGGTCAAGGGCATTCTCATTCGTTTGTATTTTATATTTATGGAGGAGGAACTGAGGAAGAAATAATTATTTTGTTTTACCACTTTCATATTAACATCGTCGGCTCTTAATTAGGAGAAACTATCACTAATCATGTCTTCGTTTCTCAGCCGGTTCTCGCTCTCCGTCCGGGTAAGCTGCCTCCGATCGCCTAGGTGCTTTTTCTCTGTTTTCATGTCTAATCTATTAACTATCATGTCTTAACGCAGAGACATCTCACGGCTCGGTGCTTCTCGTCTTCTTCCATCTATTACATCCTGGGTGCTGAACCATCTTTGAGAGATGGGGATATCGGAAATCTGAAGATTCATGCTCTTGGTTGTGGTGACAGGGTTACGGAAAAGAAGGTGCCTATGGAGTTACTCAAGGAAATGGGAACCATAGGAGCTTCCCATGGCTGGGTAGCAACTTTGAAGAATGGCATAGTACATTTTCAAGACGACCTAAACCTGAGTGCATCCGATATAAACCCAAAACGTATTTCCCTGCCTCGTCTTGTAACTCTGCCTCATTGCCAAACCAAAATTGTAACCAACGTGGCCATGTCCTCTTCTTCTCCCGAGGATGAAGAATGTATCGTGGCAATCAAGTTCATGGGACCTCAACTCAGCTTTTGCAGGCCTGCTCAAAGAAACTGCAAGTGGACCAACATCAAAATCACAGACCCCAGCTTCTTCTCCTCCCATGTAATGTACTCCAAGAGAGAGGAGATGTTTTCGATGCCCGCTTCTAGAGGCCACTACACAGGATCATGGGATCTTGGGAAATACAAGCACAAACCCAAGCTGAAGATGCTGCAGATTCCTGATCATCCCGAAATGACAAAGAGCGAGTGGCAGCGGTTGGATTCGTGTTGCATGAAGCAACACTACTTGGTGGAGTCGAGAAACACAGGTGAGACTTTTATGTTGAAGTGGTACACAGAGAGCAGGCCCCCTAGGAAGAGTTTTAGGGAATGGGACCATTTCCTTGTGTTGAGGCTAGACGAGGAAGGAAACGCTGTGTATACTAAAGACATTGGAGATGTCAGCATTTTCCTCTCCAAGGCTGAATCTTTCTGTTTCCCGGCTAGCTTGTACGGGGTACCTGAAAACTGCGTCTTTTTCTTGGGGAAGCACGACTTTGGCATCGTCCGACTCAGCGATCATCACAAGGGAGGTGGTCCTTTAACCCACCCGGTACCTTACTTCTTTGCACATCAATCTCCATCTATAAAAGACTAATAGTACTCTGTTTCTCTTTTAAACCTCAAACTCCTCTATTTTATGCATAGGTTTTTGTTTTTGTTTGCCATTTTACCAAAACGTATAAAAAAAATCAACACGGGCCTTTTCCGAAAAACAGACATTTCCGACAAACACCAAACTAAAACAGAAAGTTGAAACAAAACAGCCTTGTTCAATCTTCTTCAGCTTTGGCTCTGTTATTGTACATAATAGTAGCTAGGAAGTCGAGAACCCGGCAAGGGAAAGTGAAAACTTGATTATAAATCCTCTAACTGGGACTCCTTTTGCGATTTTAATTTAAAAATTTGTTTCCTTCTTTTCGTGCTCCTGTGAAGTAGAAAAGAATCTACGTACACTTTGTACGTGTTAATGGAGATAGAAAAAGGGTAGAGCATCAATAGGATACAAGTGTTTTGAGTTGAAGAGAAAAAGATAAGACATATAAAGAGAGACTCAAGTAAGGGGGCTTGTGAAAGTTCTGGATCACCAACCGTCATCTCATTTGGCGGCCCACTTTCAATCCGATGAAGGAGAGAAGAAGTAGACAAAGGAAAGAGCTAGTAAGAAGAAATTTGTATTATTCTAATATAAGAGGCTAAAAAAAATCAATCAAACCCAAACAGTGATGTCCTTAAGGGGAAGAAGAGTGCAATGAGGTAGGGGTATATGGTGGATGAGAACATGTGTGTATGATGACGACTCTTCTCTGCTCAAGTTGTGGCTGCTCGACTTGTCCATTATGGTTCCATCTCTGTACACAAACACAGCAGTATCATCATCTTCCATGCGACGCCATTTTCTGTTTTTATCCTTGACACGTTGAAGCGGCATTCCCCTGCAGTTGAATGGGATGGAGGCACATATTTATTTTAAATTTCCATAATTGATTCTCCCAGAAATTAAGGACTAACCAACCAACCAACCAACCTAACCTGACATGGAAGAGATCGGAGACATCAAGAAAGAAGGCCAATGCGTCGATAAAGGCCTGGTAGGTGGTGATATGAAGGCCGTCGATGTGGGGATAGGGGAGCCTGGGCCTGGGGTGGTTGGTGGTGGGAGAAGAGAGGAAAACGTACTCTTTGAAACCTAAAGAGTCCTCCTGGTGGTCCTGGGGGATGAAGCCCATGGTGGACATGATCGGTTCGAGCTCGTCGTGGGTCATAACCGGCTTGAAGGTTCTCGTGTGCCACAAGGCCAGTTTCCTCATACACTCCTCCATCTCTCTCTCTATCGATCCCCTCTGCCTCTCTGCTCGAGACTGAGTCTTCCTTCTTGGGGATTATCTCGTTATTCTTGCTTTCGTTTTTTTTTGCCCTTGTTTTTCTTTTTATTCACAAAACTGCCATTTGTCCCACGTGGCCTTCATCATCATCTTTAAACAAAACAAAGTGTGTCGTGTGAGCCCTCAATTTCAATATTTCTAATTAGGGTTGTTGCTGCTGCTGCTGCTGCTGCTAAGTAGTGGTTGTGGTTGTGGTTGTAATTGTTGTTCCTCTTCGCCTTCTCATCCCCCATGGCCATGATGAATCTTCTTCTTCTTCTTCTTCTTCTTCTTCTCGCTGTTCTTCATCTTTGCCTCCTTTCTGCGGTGGCCGGCGACGATGCGATCGTCTCCAGATTCCAGGAGTATCTCCGAATCAACACGGTTCAACCCAACCCGGACTACTACAAAGCCGTTGACTTTATAATATCTCAGGCAAAACCCCTCTCCCTCGAATCTCAGACGATCGAACTCGTCAAGGGAAAGCCGCTTCTCCTCCTCAAATGGGTTGGCTCCGACCCGACCCTCCCTGCCCTTCTCCTCAACTCCCACACCGATGTCGTTCCCTTCGAGGAGTCCAAGTGGACCCACCACCCTCTCCAAGCTCACGTCGACCATACCACCGGCAACATCTACGCCAGGGGTTCCCAGGACATGAAGTGCGTCGGGATGCAGTACCTCGAGGCCATTCGCAAGCTCCAGTCTTCTGGCTTCCACCCACTCCGATCCGTCTACCTCTCCTTCGTCCCCGATGAAGAGATCGGCGGCCACGACGGCGCTGAGAAGTTCGCCGAATCCCACTTCTTCAAGACCTTGAGCATCGCGATCGTGCTCGACGAAGGTAGGTACAGCTCTTTTCTTCTCGATTTCTTGATTCTTCTATCTTTTTTTTTTTTTTTATTATTAACAAAAGCTGTGTGGTGTCAGGCCTGCCATCGCCTACTGAGAGTTACAGAGTATTCTATGGAGAGAGGAGTCCCTGGTGGCTGGTGATTAAGGCTAAAGGTCCACCTGGCCATGGTGCCAAGCTCTATGATAACTCTGCCATGGAGAATCTCCTCAAAAGCATTGAGAGTATTCGCAGATTCAGAGCTTCCCAGTTTGATCTGCTCAAAGCTGGCGGCACGGCTGAAGGCGATGTCGTCAACATTAACATGGTCTTCCTCAAGGCTGGCACACCTTCTCCAACTGTAACTACTACTTACTTGTCTCCCTCCCTTTTTTGTATCTCTATCTTCCCAAGTGTTGATGTTACTACTGCATCATCTCACCAAAATTGGGCTCTCTTTATTTCCTCCTCACAGGGTTTCGTAATGAATCTGCAACCATCTGAGGCAGAAGCTGGTTTCGACATTCGTATCCCACCCAGCGTTGATGCTGAAGCACTCGAAAGACGTTTGGTGGAGGAATGGGCTCCAGCATCACGAAACATGTCCTTTGAGGTAATTTCTGTATCTCTTCTTTGTCAATGTTTTAGTCTTGATGAAGGCAAAGCCCCCCCCCCCTAGCATAGGCATAGCATAGTTAGACAAATTCAGATGCAAGTTACCTGGCTGAGAGGACCTCTTTTGGACAACTTTAACTAATTAAGATGTGTTAGCTGGGGCAGTTCAAGCAGAAGCTTACGGGGAAGAAGTTCCTCACAGCAGCAGATGATTCAAATCCGTGGTGGGGGCTCTTGGAAAATGCTGTCAAGGAAGCCGGAGGTAGGACCAGTAAGCCTGAGATTTTCCCTGCATCAACGGATGCTCGCTACTTTCGCAAGGCTGGCGTGCCTGCGTTTGGGTTCTCTCCCATATCAAACACTCCCAGTTTGCTTCATGACCACAATGAGGTACCGCCTGGTTGCATATAATAATAATTAACTTCATTGATTCACTTTGCTCCATTGTTTGGATCATTTTTTTGCTTTATTGCTGCAGTATCTGGGTAAAACTGAGTACTTGAAGGGCATTGACGTGTATGTTTCAATCATCAAAGCTTATGCATCTTATGAAAGCAAAAGTGGTTCACGAGATGAGTTATGAAGGGTCTGCGTAGCTACATCCCATTTCAAGTCTTCCTGTAGCAAATGTGTACAATCAATAAGATCATATCATGTGGGTGTGGTACATCAGACCAGGCTGTGGTTTGCAAATTGATCATTCTTCTAGTTTTCTAAACTGTATTGTGATTGTGTTTCAACCAGTTTCCCACTCAAACAGAAGTCTTATTTTTCTCGCTGCTAAACTCTCAGTACACACATAGTGCTCTTAGTTTATTTCCATTGTCGGTGATGGGCCGTACGAAATAGGCCCATTGGCATTGATCCAATACGAATTCCATTTAAAATTTAAACCTTTCTTCCATATCTCTATTTTCGGACCAAAATCTCGTATACTTTTATCATCAAAACAACACAGTAGTTCAGTGGTTGCCAGCTCTCAAAACAACACAGTAGTTTAGTGGTTGCAAGCTCTATGTACACGCGCGTATGTACAAGATTCGAATCCTACTATATAGGATGCAACTGGTACAATTAGGAGATATGCGGATTGTTCCTGGTACAAAAAATTATTAAAAGGATAGTTTTGTTCTTTCGTTAAAGAATGGGTAGTGAAAATAAGGGGGATTTTCAAATTGGATATGGAGCAAAACGGGCCATAGAGATTTTAATCCTCTATTTTCTAAGGTAATCAAAAAACAAATACAGAGAGTCTCTGGCTCTGCTCTGCTCCCAAATGATGACGTCCTCTGGAAGCTCCCTCTTATGGCGGAGCCGTGCACCTGCCCCTGCTCTTCCGCCTCGGTCGCAGCCGTTGTCTAAAGCTCTCTCCTTTCCCTTCTCTTCTGCTTTAGGAGGGTTTATTCACAGAGCCCCTCTTTCTTGTTCAGCTGAAATCTCCTCGGACAGTGCCCTGGTGCAGAGCCGGCCTGCCCCTGATTTCAATCGTAAGCTCACCTTTAAAGTTTATGTAATTGATACTTTCCGGCGAATCATCGAATTAAGGTTTTTTTTTTTTTTTTTTTTTTTAAAGCCTGGTCTGAGTTCGCTCATAATGTGTCTGGAGAATGGGACGGTTTCGGAGCAGATTTTTCACGCCAAGGACAACCGCTTGAACTACCTGAATCAGTGGTTCCAGAAGCCTATCGAGAATGGGAAGTGAAGGTGTTTGATTGGCAGACGCAGTGTCCCACCCTTGCCCAGCCCGACGCACACGCCTTTCTTTACAAGTCCATCAAACTCCTCCCCACCGTTGGATGTGAAGCTGACGCAGCCACCCGTTACACCATCGACCAGAGGACCATCGGGTCTGCATTAGCATTTTCGTATTCTGACACTGGCTCCTATGTCGCTGTGTGGCCTTTGCGTAACAACCAGCTAGAGGTGGAGCATTGTCTTGTCAATCCTAATGACAAGGAGTCTCGCGTGAGGATTTTCCAGGTTGTCAGCTTAGCTGAGACCAACATGTCGTTGCAGAGTGTCAAAGTTTTCTGTGAGCAGTGGTACGGTCCCTTCAGAGATGGCGATCAGCTTGGAGGTTGTGCCATCCGTAGCTCCGGGTTTGCTTCTACACCTACCACAGCAGCTTCAGTGGTTGCCGGTTCTTGGAGAGTTCTACTTGCTACCACTAGCTTTCACGCCTCTGATTCCGTGAGTAAGCCTGTTCTTTTTGCAAATGTGTACATCCATTGGATGGTCGCTGTTGTGAATCATTTTGTGAGTATTTTCAGGGTTGTGTTCAACACTTTACTGGCGAGAAGGTTATTGAGATTGTTAGAGAAGAAACGGATCTTCTACTGCTTCCGCAAGAGCTGTGGTGCTCACTCCAAGAAAGCAAAGACGGCGATAGAGTATTTTCAGTAGGATGGGTGTTTGAGCCAGGCCATGCTATCACATCCAGCTGCGTCTTCTCCAGCGATTCTAAGCTAAAGGTAACACGATAATCTTCTCTGTTGACAACCACTCTTCTCCTTGCAACCTGTGGTCACTAGTATCTCTCTTTTACTGTGTGCAGGAGGTAACAATGGGAAGAGAGACTGCTCTATTAGATGTATGATGATGAATTTATCATTTAAATCCACAGTAATCATTCTTATTATATTTTCGTTATAGGATGTGTCTGTGCATATAAGTCAATTTACAATAATCTCATATGACTTCCTATTTGTTTATCTGTTAATACATATCAGTTCATTTTAGAGTGCAGAGCCTTTATTGATATTCGATCTTTACCGGGAAGGATCCATATCATATTTCTGCAGAGCTTTTGTAGCTTTCGCATCTCTTGGGTCAGCAGCTCTATCAGCAATGAAGGTTTCACGTAGACCGTCAGTTTGGGAAAGAATTCGATGGAATTTTACCTAGAAGAACTGAGAAAAGGCCTAACCTGTACATAATTGTGAGGTCGCCATTTTGTCACTGTGAGACGGCATTGTTCCTGAGGCTCATGTTTATGCTTTTTCTCATTGTTCTTCCGGCAATGCCTTTCTGCATCATAGCGACAAACTCTCCGTAGTCAATCCTTCCATCCTGAAACAAGAAGAAGATAAATGATCCCTGGCCTTTTTTTACCATATATAATCTCCAAGACAGAGGATATGCATATGCATAAGCGCAGGTCTCTCACATTGTCTTGGTCGACTTCTTTGATCACATCTTCGAGAAAAACATCACTCATTCCCTGTTCAGCACACGCGTGCTGTAACTCATCGATTGTGATGTAACCGCTCCCATCTTTGTCAAAGTACGTGAAGGCTGAGAGGAGATGTTCCTCACGCTCTAATTTGTTCATATGGATTGTTGCAGCAATGAATTCACCATAATCTATGGTCCCACTCTTGTCAATATCTGCCTGGTAAATCACAGTCACAGATTCATACTTAACATACTGATTTCAAGCAGGTACACTGTACTCACATATATCAGATCAGAGCAAAGTTCTTACAGCCTCCATAAGGTCTCGAATCTCAGTATCCTTGAGGGTAGAACCATATCTTCGCAACCCGGCTTTTAACTCATCGAATGTAATTGCTCCACTGTTATCCGTGTCCATTGCTTTGAACATTTCCTTCAATCCAGCAATTTCTTCCTCGGAGAGACTCTCAGCTATTACCTGGATCACATCCGAAGACGTTTATGGAAAAATAATTCATAGTATGTAAATGGAAACAGCTTGCGTCTGGGTGCTTACCCTTAAAGCCATCTGCTTTAGTTTATTCATTGCAGAGAACTGCTTAAGACGAGAAAGCACAGCAGGATCTAGTGCTCTGTCTGGTGCAACTCCATTTTCACAGATCCAAGGATGGCCTGCAAAATTCTAAGTAAGCTAGCAGATACACCTATTCAGGACATGAAATAAGAACAAACTGGTTAGACTTACGCAATACTTGATGAGCTGTCAGACGCTCAGACGGCCGGGAACATAGCATGCCACGGATCAAGTCTTTTGCAGAGTCAGATATTAGGGGCCAAGGATCAGAGTCAAAGTCAATATGTCCCTTGAGCACTGCGTCAAATATCCCTTGCTGTGTTTCTGCAGAGCAAAATATATAAGAATCTTTTACCTTGAAAGCCTTTTATTACATTTGTTTCATTTGGGTGCATACCTGCCCAGAACGGTGGGACTCCGCAAACCAATATGTACAGTATTACCCCTGCCGTCCACACATCAGCCTCCGGTCCGTAGTGCTTGAGCAGAACCTCAGGAGCAACATAATAAGGACTTCCAACGACATCCTCAAATATTTGACCTGAAAGTTGCAGATGATGGATGTAGCAAGTTTGAAATTCTATGAATGAAGATATGTTGGAAAAGATGCAGTAGAGATGTTTTCACCTGGTTTGAAGAACACGGAAAGCCCAAAATCAATGGCCTTAAGAGAGAAGTCATCGTCCTTGTTAACCAACAAGAAATTTTCGGGCTTAAGATCTCTATGCATGACACCAAGCGAATGGCAAGCCTCAACAACACCAACAATGATCTTTATTAGTTCAGCTGCTTTTCTCTCGCTGTAATGCCCTCTCTGGATAATTCTATCAAATAATTCCCCACCTGAGCAGAGCTCCATCACGATGTGGACATACAAAGGATCCTCATACGCACCTTTAATGGTGACAATGTTCTTGTAACCAGCCAGATGGTGCATGATTTGAATTTCCCTCCGCACGTCTTCCACATCTTCCTTGGAAATCAACTTTCGTTTTGTTATAGACTTGCACGCGTATTCACGCCCTGTTGAGATCTCTCTGCACATGTAAGTCGTCCCAAACTGTCCTTGACCTAGCTTTTGTCCCAAGGAGTAGAGATCTCGGATGCTTGGGGTCTTTTGACCAAGAACATAGCAGGCTTGGTTCCCACCGCTGTGCTTCATTGTGGCTTATTTCTTCTGCCAGTTTTTGTGCTGAAACAAACCGTGGAAAGTCCAAATGATTTTAGAAGAATGGTTTTGCTTGTAAGTGCCTCGAGACAGATCGAGCACCCAAAGAATAGAATGACATGTATTGCCCACCAAACAAATCATAATTCAATCCTTACCAACTTAGTTCACCTCCCCTTCAAAATCAGTTTGCCATCATCAGAGGAAAACAGATCAGGTCCCATAAAACACGATCTGAAAACATTAGAAGATGGGATGGAAATTTAGTAATCTATCTTAGAAGAGCAAAATCTGCATTGGTAGAGAGAAATCAAACATGGGAAGGGAATAATTAGAAGAAGAGATGGGTGTGTAAATTACGTGGCAAATGTGATAAAGAGTCAGATTGGTGCAGATCCGATGATCAAAGTGTAGTCTTTGTTGAACATGGTTTTGCAATATTCTCGCCCAACGTCTCTACCTACACCCTGACTAAAAATAACACAAGAAGATATCTTTGATTATTAGTCATCAACAACAGATCCATAAAATTGTATCTTTTATTAGAACATTCTAAAAATACAAGGCTCTTTTACTTCACATGAGACATATCAAAGATCCTTTCACCCGTTTATCTTCAATTGGTCATCATATACATTATCAGTTGGAGAAGGCCAAGGAGGAGATGCGGTTGTTATGTAACAGAGAAGATCCAAAAATGAAAGTGGATTAGTTTGGGTGTTAAGGTCTATAATCCTCTCCACCGTCTGCCAGGACCAACCTGTAGATGGTTGTAGAGCTATGTACACTGGCAATATAGAAGGCAAGGGAAGTGGAAAGACGAAAAACTTGATACAATGATTTGCATTCGTGTAAGATACCCACAAGACAATCAGTTGTAAAACGACTGAAAATGTATTTTAAGCCTGACCCTTTAAAGGGGTTCCCATAACTTCTAAACCAGTGAGACAGGTCACCGGAGCTTCCTAGCTATTAAAGTTAACCCCCCCCCCCCCCCCCCCCCCCCCCCTCTCTCTACAAACTCATCCATAGATAATACAACCAAAAGTGCAAACGCTGCTAGAAGGAGGTTGCCTGCGGTCGAATATTTTCTTTTGCTTTCATCTGCGTTTGAGACCTGGTTAGCAGAGAACTGTAAGCAACGGTGAGGATGTAAATGATGCTGGTTGGAGAAGTACATGTTTTGCATCAGGAGTCTCGAATTCCAAGCTGCTTTACAGAATCTGGGCCAACCAGGAATACCCGTCTTGTAGTCTGGATTCGAAACACCACTACTCCTTTATATGCTGTTCGAGGCACACCATCCTGCACAATGAATGGGGGTACACAACAGTGACTTTTTTTGGACCTACAATCATTTAGGATTTTACAGTTCAATCTTCTGAAATTACCTTCCATTCTTCAAATATACCAAACTCCCCTGCAATGCGTTCAAACTCTGGTTGGTCTCTATACCGGATACGAATATCAGCCTCTATGTTTTGAGCCTTTAAGACAAGGTCAGAACCTTGAACTGGTCGTGCTTGTCTCACCAAGCCAGAAAAGTACTTGGTATAGTTTCCCTTTGTAGACATGAGAGAACAAGTTAAAAAACTAGATTTACCCACTAAAAACATGCCCAGGAAAACAAAAGATATGATTCCCAGAATTCTGTAATTATTACCTCTGTTAGGTATCCCAGGTCCTTCGCTTTCCAGTCAACCTAATAAATGAAATAAAAAACAAGTGAAAAGTGGTGATGCAACAAAAAGGGGTAAGAACACACTGATGCTTACCTTCACATCATTTAGCTTTATAGGTTGCAGATACTGACTGAAAAACTGTCCCAAACTAGACCCCTGCAAGATGAAAATGGCAAAGGTTATGTGAAAGGGTGAAATGAAAACGGTATTATCTGGTCTTGACTGTCTACGTCCATGTCTTGAGAAACTTTAGGACGAAGCTCCAATAATACATTTGTATTATTCATACAAAAAGCTATATGCACTAAGCATTGAACAATTCAACAGAAATAAAAAGAAACAGCATGTACAACTATGGCAATGGAAACTCATATGATATATAACATAATCCGGTACCTACATGTTCACCAAAGTTGTATGTTCTGCAGACTTCTGGTCGAATGAATTGGCGGCCTTTATGGTTTTCCTTCAGTCTCAGCCAATCATCCCAGTAAGTGGATATTTGTTAAGGAAAGTCTAAGATGCATCAAATTTTAGTCATCGAGAATGAAAAAACGGATATAAGGATATGCCTTTGGCCACTTAGGTGATAACTCATCCCAAGTCGATCTCTTCAGCATCCACCCAAGGCCAGGAAAAAAATCTGATCGGTAAAGTGCATCTGCAGATTATTTTATTTTAGCTAGCATGAACAAGACATAATGAGGTAATGAAAGAACAGGCAAGAGAGGAAGCGAGGTAAACAAGAAGAAGAAGAATCTTACAGGGATCATGCACAAATTGCTTCTGCCCATTATCATTCCATGATGAAGCAGCCATAATGGTTCTAACACATGTTTGCATCCAGAAAAGAATGAAAAACAATTAAAAAAAAAGAAAACTTGTAGAAACTTATGCCATAAGAATCTAGCTTCAGTAGGTAACATACTTATCCCTATCCATGAGACTAGCTGCAGCCTCAAAGTAATCAAAGAAGTCTGGAGCAATTTCCATATCATCTGTTAAAAAGACACACAATCCCTCTTAAACAATACTGTACAAACGCAGAACAGCAAGGTACAGTGAGGATGAATGATAAAAAAGCGTCACCTTCTAGTATAATCACTCGGCTAAATTTGTGTTTGTAAAACAACTGGTCCAGTGCCCACTTGTAGTGACCTGTATTAAAAAGTGTTTCAGTAATGGAGCTGCAGGGACGCAAATAAAGGAGAAACAGTCCTTACGTGCAATCTTGTAGTAAGCAATCAGTTCACCAGGCCTTTCAGTGATCACTGGTTTAAAATCCAAGTGCTAAAAGAGGGGAAAAGAGCCTTCGTCCTCACTTATCTACATGACCAAATTACTTGTACAGTAAGGAGAAAAAATCACACTAGATTAAAATATACCTGCATATATGTTAGTTGATTATAGCTCAACGCCTTGCTCTTGACGGCTTGATCAGATCCATCCTGTCAGTAAAAAAAAAAAGAATTTGTTCGTGAAGACCATGGTTAGTAATTCGTTGACAATAAAACAGTATAAGAGACCAGCACCCTGCCCGCAATTAAGTACCTGAGATATAAATAGTGGATACTTTGAAGCGATGGGGAGTTGATATCTGTAAAAAAGAAATAGCCATTAGACACTTGAATAACGATTTACTAGAAGAATAAAAAAAAAGTTTGGTATTCTCTCACTTGAAAACTGATTTAACAGTCCTTTCAAGATAGTCTGCCCGACTGCACGCCATAATCACTACAGCAGCCACAGGGATCTGCTGAATGCAAACAAGAAGAAGCAGGTTATAGCAAGTGATAGCAGATACGAATACGAAGAAAAGCAGCTTCATATCCAGACCTGTCCTCCACCGTCAGTGAGTTTTGCAATTCCTCTTCCTGGGAGAAGGAAGGAAATCAAGCAAAGCTAGCTAATAAAAAGAAAGGAAGAAAAATGAGTTTTGCAGTTGGGAGTAGCAAACGCACTTTGAAAAGTCTGGATAAGATCCTTAAGCTGCACAAGTTCTTGGTCCTGGCGGTTCTTCATGTCTGCAACAAACATACTCATTAAGTCTTAAAGTTCATTCAAATAACTTCATATAGTAATATATAAGGTTTAGTAATCCATCCTGAAAGAGGTACCTTCAAGAGCAACAATCCGTGACTGCTTGATGCTAACTTCGTCAATAAGCCCTCGCATTTGACTAGTGCAGTGGTTCTCGGATTCGATCTGCAGATCAGATATATATAAAATAAATTCAAGACAAACCATTTTGATTTGATTGATATATCTCGAAACACACCATTCCTAGTGAGTCAGTCTATCTAATAAGTAATTAGAAGAAGAAGAAGAAGGTAACTCACAGCGGAACCAAGGCGATCTGCATACTGCGATTGCGTTTGGAAAAGCCTCATCTAGAAGAATAATAATATCACGACAACAAGTACTGATTTAGATTGTGGATTTAGCTAGCGATCCAAAATATAGCGAGAATTGATTTTGTGACCTGGATGTAGATGAACATGAAAGCTGCCGGAATCAGAAGAAATCTGAAGTCACAAGACATCATCCTCACCATAGCTGGAGAACTTTTTTTTTTTTTTTCTTTTGGCCGCCGGGAGGGAGCTAAGCAAAAAAAAAAAAAAAAAGCTAGTTATGAAACGACGTCGTTCTCTCTCTAAATCTAAGGTAAGCTCTAATTCGAATACGACGACAGCTCAAAGGACTCCAACCTACACGCTATTCATCCAATTATTTTGCTGTCATCGCCCATAGATTTTTTTCCAGATTGAGCAAGAAAAATAAAAAGGCTTTCTTCTGAGTTTGTTCCATAATTTTCATCACATCAGATGGGGTTTGAGAACGAAGCTAGCTCCTCCTCTTATACCCTTAAAATACCACCGGCGGCTACAGAGGACACGCCTCTTCTTGGCAAGGGACCTCCCCTGTCCAGCCAATTCAAGACCTTCGCCAACGTCTTCATCGCTGTCGTCGGCGCTGGGGTTCTTGGTCTTCCTTACGCCTTCAAGCGAACCGGATGGCTCATGGGCGTCCTCCTTCTCGTCTCCGTCTCCGTTTTGACCCATCACTGCATGATGCTCCTTGTCCATACCCGCCGCAAGCTCGACTCTTTCAATGGCGTCTCCAAGTCCTCCTCCAAGATCGGCTCTTTCGGTGACCTTGGATTTGCCGTCTGCGGCTCCTTCGGCAGGATCGTCGTTGACTTATTTATCATCTTATCCCAAGCTGGTTTTTGTGTCGGTTATCTCATCTTCATCGGCACTACTTTAGCCAATCTGTTCGATCCTGATTCCCCCACCAGTCTCAGGCATCAGATTACTAGGCTGGGTTCTGATTTCTTTGGCGTCTCCTCCAAGAGTCTCTACATTTGGGTATGCTTCCCCTTTCAGCTGGGTTTGAATTCCATTAAGACCCTCACTCACTTGGCCCCTCTTAGCATTTTCGCCGACGTTGTTGATCTTGGCGCTATGGCTGTTGTCATTGTTGAGGATTCCATGATTATACTCAAGCAAAGGCCTGACGTGGTTGCCTTTGGCGGTATGTCTCTCTTCTTGTATGGGATGGGCGTCGCTGTCTATTCTTTCGAAGGTGTTGGAATGGTCTTGCCCCTTGAATCCGAGATGAAGGACAAGGACAAGTTTGGCAAAGTCTTGGCACTCGGCATGGGATTCATCTCTCTCATTTACATTGCCTTCGGTTTCCTAGGCTACTTGGCTTTTGGTGAGGACACCATGGACATTATCACGTCAAACTTGGGTGCAGGACTTATTAGCACTGTTGTTCAGCTTGGATTGTGCGTCAACCTCTTCTTCACCTTCCCCTTGATGATGAATCCAGTCTTTGAGATAGTGGAGAGGCGTTTCTCTCGTGGGATGTACTCTGCCTGGCTGAGATGGCTACTCGTCTTGGTAGTGACTCTTGTGGCTCTCTTTGTGCCAAACTTTACTGATTTTTTGTCCTTGGTCGGCAGCAGCACTTGCTGTGTGTTAGGGTTTGTGTTGCCTGCGTTGTTCCATTTATTGGTGTTCAAGGAAGAGATGGGGTGGATACAATGGAGTTCCGACACAGCGATTGTGGGACTCGGTGTGGCTCTTGCTGTGTCTGGAACTTGGAGTTCCCTCAGTGAGATCTTCTCGGTCAAAGTGTAAGCGTGAGAGGATTGGAGAGAGTTTTCTACATACTTACTTGTGTCCAATAAATGTGAAAGTGTAAGTGTACCATTATGTAATGGGATTTGTGGTTTTAAAAGTATTGTGATTGTATTTGTATTCTGTCTGATGCTTGGAATAATAGAGATGAGCTCTTCTGTTTTGTGTTTACATACATACATACACAATATATGTGAGAGCTTTGGGTACTCAATGTTAAGGTTGGCAAGCTGATCAAATGCTCTCGTCGTTTTGTATAATTACAAACTGTTGAGTGTGCTCCTTCCATGAATCACCTTCTTCAAGATGCCTCTCGTAGAAGCATACCTCACCATGGGACTTGATGCTGATCGTGGAGATGCTTCTGGTCCCATAACGCCCCTGTATCCAAGAGTGAGTGAGACTGGAATATTTATAGAAAATAGTACATACTCTAAAAGAAGAAAAGATTACAGTTGGTCTGTGCATGTCGACGAAGATGGAGCTGAGTTGGTATTCCGTCTCTGGTGTGTAAACGTGAGGCAGCTCGGTGTCTTGGTCCTTCACAGTATTGGTCATCACCTGCTCCACCATGGTCTTCACGGGAAATTCACTGCTCCGGTTCTCAGCGAGAAGCTGTTGAAAACCCTCTCTCAGCCTCACACACTGCAGAGACAAAAACAAAAAGAGGAGGCGCAGTAGGGGAGTCTGCAAGATAGAAATAATAGCAAGAAGAGGGTTTACCTTGGGCCAAGGAGAGTCGAGGTTGGCGTTGGAAAGGACATGGATCCCCGGAGAGACTTGAGTCACGAGCTTGTCACCGTGGAGAGGCCGGTTGGTAATGTAAACCATGGATTTGGACAAGACATGAGCGACTACCAGGTTGAAGCCATTGTAAAGAGAAATTTCATCGTGGATATCCTCGGCAAACTCGGCCGGGCTCTTACGGCTCTGTTGTTCTCATTACCAAAAACAAGAAAACTCTTCCCCTCTCAGTCTCAACATCTCTAAGACTGAAGCAGCATAACAATATATAATATTAAAGTAGGTAGACCAGACCTGCAAGTAACGAAGAGGCAGATCTCCACGGGATTTAGCATCAGGGAAGGAGGAGGCTTCCCTGAAATTGGTGAGGAAAGCGATCCGGCCTTGCCTCGTGCAGCCCAGCCACGTCCCGCCGCCAACCAGGTCTTTTCCTCCCAACGTCTCTCCGTCTTCCCACCAACGCAGCGCCTCCGTCGGCCTTGCGCATTAGACATAAACATCATTACATAATAAACTTTTGAAGCGATTTAAGAGGAGGCAGGGGTTTTATTTCAATCACCTGTTGTGATCTTCATCTCTGTTCAGAAATAGAAGGAAAGGGTAAAGCGGATGCGATTGCCAAAGAAACACTGCTATGCACATTTCTCTCTTCTCCCCCCCCCCCCCCCGAACCAACCAACCAACCAACGACCGACGCGACCACCTCTCTCGGACTCTCTCTGCTTTTAAAATAAGTATAAAACAACAAAGTCGTCTCCTTTTTTTTTTTTTTTTTTTTTTTTGTTCTACTGTACTTAAGAAGTGCGTGTGGTTCTTGTTACCACGAAACGGCAGCACGTGCACGTTACTACAAACCTCCCTCCCGACTAATTTGCCTTTTTTAATAAGAAATCTGCGGCGAGCGATTCTGATTCTTTCTACTTACATTCGCCGGCGGCGATGATGTGGTGATATCTATCCGTCAGATCCAGATGACGTTCTCGATATGCTCCGTTCACGCCTTCTTATGCCTGGTACCTACTCTTCTCCTAGCTTTTGATTTGTTCTCAGTTCCATATGATTTCAAATTTTAAACTTATAAGAGTGTCTCGTGGTCGACGATTGGCAGGTATTGCTACATGCTGTTCATGTCGGTGGAGCCATTTTTGAGTCACAAGCACCGTAATGATATTATATCTCTCCCGGAAGCTCCTCCTTTTTTTTTTTTTTTTTTGGGTACACTGTTGTTCTATTTGTTGATTCTTTTTCTTTGTTGCCATGATGCTTCCTTGTGGCAGCCACAGAGAACTTAAAGCTTATCGTCCGCTGCAAGATTGTCGTGGGTGTAATAATCTAGAGGTCTCATTCATTCCCTAGATTCAGTTATCACACTTTGCTAAATCTTTGGGGCTCTGTCTATAACTATATATAATAGCTTGTGATTGATTTTTTGGGTATCCACTAATATGATGACTTCAGGATGCGCACGCTTCCTCAGCTGCTGCTCTACACTACGATCCAGATCTCAAAGTAAGTAAGGCTCTTCTTTCTCTGAATCATAATACTACATATCTATGCTTCCTACTTCTAATAGGTTTTTTTTTGTTATCTCAAGGATGTGAACATAGTTGCCACATACAGTGACCATTATGGCCATATACGGCTTGGTAGGGTGAAAATGGGGGATCTTTCATCTTCTTGGGTTTTGGAGAATCAAGTTAGCGGAAAGAAAAAAGGTTCGCAGGTACCAAAACATTTCATGTCTGTTTGAAGACTTTGTTTCTTGTTTTTATAAGATTTGATCATTAGTTCCGTATATCCATCCTACCTATGGACATGAGCTAGAAGAGAGACTAATTCTAGTGTGTGAAGTGATTTCTTACCACTCTTCTTCTCTCATGATCTTCCTTTGTTCTAACCATGTGTGATCTGATTCTGAGATTCCTCGCAGAGGCTAGAAAGATATTAGAGATTTCTTTTCGTTCCCTTGGATTTATCCTTAAGCTTTCTCATACTCTTCCTTCACTGGTTGATGACATTTTTTTTTTTTTTTTTAATGAAATTAGCTAGTGATAGCACGGGATTCGTTTCAAAATAATACAAGAATGGAAGACACTGCAAGTCATTCTACAACCAATCAGTCTGATGAAACCGACAATCAGTTTCCACACGTGGAATTCGCAAACCCAGCAAAACTGAAGCGTCAGGTGATCTGTCAAATAGCCTTCTTTTTGTAACCTCTGTATGCGTTGATTATATATGACTGGGACTGTAACAATTTGTATATCTTTCAGATTTTACGTCAGGAAAGGAGAGGTCAACGAACTCTGGAGCTGATACAACAACAAAAGGAAACTGACGAGCAGATGCAAGAAGCAGCCATTGAGAAGTCAACCAACTTTGAAAACTCAGTCATTGGGACATACAGCATATGGAGGAGAGACTATGAGAGTCCAAATGCTGATGCTATCTTGAAGCTTATGAGAGACCAGATCATAATGGCAAAAGCATATGCAAATATTGCCAAATCAAAAAATGTAACCAATCTGTACGCATTCTTGATGCAGCAGTATGGAGAAAATCAACGTGTTATAGGAAAAGCAACCTCTGATGCTGACCTTCCTTCAAGGTACTTCTTTACATTCCTCTTGCCAACATGGATTAGTGAGGCAACTTTTATTTGTTGATTTTTTGGCATCCCTTTTTTATTTGCTAGCGCTCTTGATCAAGCAAAAGCCATGGGCCACGCCCTCTCTCTTGCAAAAGACGAGTTATATGACTGCCATGAACTTGCAAAAAAATTCCGGGCCATGCTTCAGTCCACAGAACGCAATGTAGATGGACTGAAGAAAAAAGGCACCTTCTTAATTCAGCTAGCTGCCAAAACCTTTCCCAAGCCATTGCATTGCCTGAGTCTGCAGTTAGCGGCAGACTATTTTATCCTAGGTTTCAATAAAGAGGATGCAGTCAAAGAGGATGTCAGTCGAAAGAAGTTTGAAGATCCTTCTCTCTATCACTATGCGATATTTTCGGATAATGTTCTGGCCACATCTGTGGTGGTTAATTCCACTGTTTTGAATGCAAAGGAGCCGCAGAAGCATGTGTTCCATATAGTAACTGATAAATTGAACTTTGCTGCAATGAAGATGTGGTTTCGCATCAGTGCTCCTGCCGATGCGACAATTCAAGTTGAAAACATCAACGATTTTAAGTGGCTGAACTCCTCTTATTGCTCTGTTCTACGGCAGCTTGAATCTGCAAGGCTGAAAGAATACTATTTCAAAGCAAATCATCCTTCATCTATCTCTGCTGGCGCAGACAATCTTAAGTACCGCAACCCAAAGTATCTATCAATGCTGAATCATCTCAGGTTCTACCTTCCAGAGGTTTACCCGAAGCTGGACAAGATTCTGTTTTTAGACGATGATATTGTGGTGCAAAAGGACCTGGCACCCCTATGGGGAGTAGACATGCAAGGAAAAGTGAATGGTGCGGTGGAGACGTGCAAGGAGAGCTTCCACAGATTTGACAAGTACCTCAACTTCTCAAATCCAAAGATCTCAGAGAATTTCGACGCAGGTGCTTGCGGGTGGGCATTTGGGATGAATATGTTTGACCTGAAAGAGTGGAGGAAACGGAACATTACAGGGATATATCACTATTGGCAAGACATGGTAAGGCAGTTTTCATGATTGAATTTTGAAGAGACATTTTGCTGTGTGTGTCTATAATAATATCTTGTGGGGTGTGTGATTCAGAATGAAGACAGAACACTGTGGAAGCTGGGTTCATTGCCACCGGGGCTGATAACATTTTACAACCTGACATATGCAATGGAGAGGAGCTGGCACGTACTGGGGCTGGGATATGACCCGGCGCTGAACCAAACAGCAATAGAGAATGCAGCGGTAGTGCATTACAATGGGAACTATAAGCCATGGCTGGGTTTGGCATTTGCCAAGTACAAAGCATACTGGTCCAAGTATGTTGAGTATGATAATCCATATCTCCGTCGCTGCAACATCAACGAATGAATAAAGCACACGGGGAAGTAAAATTGTTTTCAGTAATACCAACCATAGCAAGGAAAGGAACCAACAGAGAGGGATGATGATTAGTATGAAATAGTAGTAACTCTTTGTTTTTTTTTTTCTTAGCAACTTTATTAAACCATAAAATCATCTTTCACCGACCGACCCAAATAAAAAAGCTCATCTCGAACGTGAAACGGGCCTTATATGTATAATGTTCTTCACATTAATGGGCCTTAGATTGGCCCATCATTGCTCTCCTCTTAAAAGAAAAGAAAATAAAAGGAAAGAGAAAACGCAACTCTCGCCACCACGGTCAGAGTCAGAGCTGCTCTCTGATCGATACGTCCCAATCTCCATTCTCCAGGTAAAATTCGTCCCAATCTCGATTCTTCTTCATTCATCAGTTTCCAAATTTTTCATTCCTAGTCTGGGTTTGTGGGAATGAATAATCGCAGCTTGGTGTCCTTATTTAGCTTCTTGCTTTTACAGTACTGGTAGTAGTAGTAGTAGTTAGGACTTAGGAGGAGGTCGTCATCGATATGGAACCTTGTGATTCTGCAATTCCCGATTCCGATGACGGAGCAACGAATCCATCAAAAGATTCACAAAACAAGAACACACCCGTCCAACAAGATTCGATATCACTTGGGGTAAAGAAACCTCCGACGAACTCTCCTGTGAATCCATTATCTCCGGCCACTAATGCTGCAAGCGGGCGACTTGTATATGTCCGCAGAAGAGTCGAGGTTGACACTTCCAAAGCTGCTGCTGCTGCTGCTGCTAGCACAACTCCGCCTAAGGAACCACCAACCGTGGCTGTGGCTGTGGCTGTGGCCAGCTCTTCCCCGCAGGGACCTTCCAGCCATAGGTTAGACTGGGAAGAGCGTTACGATCATCTTCAAACGCTACTTAATATGCTTAATGAATCTGATCGCAACGATCATGTACAGAGTAAGCTCCCCCTTCACCATTCTTTTTCTATAATTAAGATACATAAGATAGATATATATGTCACTCTAATTGGGATCACTTTTCTATGTTTATACTGTCAGTGCTTTGGTCACTTCCCTCCTCCGAGCTTAGCAAGCATGCTGTTGAGTTGGAAAAGAGGTCTATTCAATTCTCTCTCGAGGAAGGTACTCGTTCTCTCTTTCCTACCAACAACATCTTCTGAAATAAATGAGACCTGATAGAAAGGGTACTGTTTGGCTCAGAATCAGATTAAGGTAGGTATGACAACTATAGACTACATTAGTCACAGCATATTTAAGACCAACAACATGCGTGATTTATAAGAAAGATAGCCTTTGTTTGTGATATGAAAAGTGAATATGTATGTAACCGTCCCCATTATTTACAGTAGAGTTTTGCTCTAGGCTTATAGGGTTTGTAACGTTATGTCATATTAAGAGTATATGCTCTATAAAGAATGTGTTGGTGGTCCTGGTGCAGCGAGAGAGATGCAGCGTGTAGCGGCTTTAAACGTGTTAGGACGCTCTGTGAACAGTCTTAAAACTTCATCAAATGACAGAGAACAGTAAGGGACAAAGGAAAATGGGAAGCGTAAGTGTTGTTAACCGTTGACCACCGTCTTTAATCATTTTTTTTTTTTGCTGTTAGACTGATGATAAAGTATGTTGTTGTGATTACTTACTTTTGCAGAAGGCAAGAGCGCACTGATGTGGATGAACACAAAAGCGAAGAAAGGGCAATTATTAATAGTGAGGGCGAGGGCAAATAGGCATTGCTACAGTAGTTGTGATACTATGTAAAAGTAGATTTTGTCGGGTGAGTCTATCTTTTAATTTGTCCCCTCCGTTAAGAGGAATTCATTATAAGGAATGTACAACAAAAAATCATGTATGCGTAATAAAAATACCATGTAAGAGAAGAGATGATCTAAGCCCACGAGTTAGGGGGTGATTCAATATTCCTCCAAAACTCCTGAGACAACTGTGGCACGTCACTTCGTATTATTATAAGAAGATCCCATTGTAATTGTATCTCTATTCTCTACTACATACAACCCAATACTACCAAGTCCATGCATCTTATTTATTAGATATGAAGAGATTGGGTTTTAAATTGATGATAGAGAGAGAGTCAACAAGTTTGGCAATTTATCAACAACAAATTATATAGGAGAGAGGAGAGAGGAGAGAGGAGAGAGGAGAGGGAGGCTATTTGACATTTCTGGTCTGTAAGAGAGGAGCATCGGTATGTCCATCCTTTTAATTAATTTACTATTAGTAGTTGTATAATGAATGATCGCTCGATCCACTACTTAATAGTCAATACACTAATAACATAACAACAACAACAAAAACAAAGTAATGTATACATTTACAATACGTGGACGATTATGATTAGGTTGTCGACTTCAGCTGTTTTCGTTTAATTTATTAAAGAGCTTCATGATGTCATCCAAATACACATAGTGTACTGTATTATTTTTGGTATAATTTAATCAATTAATAAAAACTTTGCTGTGCATAATTTATACAGTAAAACCTCTATAACTTAATAAAGATTATAAATTAATATATTTTGCTGATCCCAAGTCGGACTAGTGTAAAAAATATCAAAATTTGATAAGATAATAAGATAATAATTTTTAAAAATCCTCAGATAAAATATGGTCTCAATAATATCTTAAATTAATAAACATGTAAATATATATATATATATATGTATGCTTTAAAATTTTGAATTTTCTTGTTTCTCATATCTATAAATAATTGTTATGTTGTATTTACAAACTATAATGATAGATTATACTCTATAACATGTCATAAAAATAGCTACGTTTTTTTTAGTTTTAAATTTCTACATATGCACCATTATATTTTTGATAGTTTTATAGAGTATTTGTAATTTATTGTCAATAACGTTTTCAAAATATTACAAATTCAATTTTAAACTGATAACATCCTAAAGTCTACTCTTATTTTGCTAAAATTGTCTCAATTCATAATTTTTGAAAATTTAGACAATTAAAGTATAAATCTGTAAAATAATAATTAACATCACTATAAATTAATAAAATGTCATAGTCTCAACATTATTAATTTATAGAGGTTTTATTATATATGTATGAGCGACTATTACATAATTAGTTTCCTTCTTTTTGTTATAAGAAACTAAATTATCTCAGTGTAATTTTCAGTATATTGCGGTTAAGTCTGCGTATCCGTGGTGGTGAGTTAATCAATGAATGGCATGGTACAACACATACATTACATATCTCATTATAAATATTTGGAATACGATTTTTTTTTTTGTTATGAAGCATAACACAAATAGATCTTCAGATCTGCTGTTTTGTTTATTAGGATTCCCTTGGCCTCATTGAAGTTAATATATGGAGTACTAATTAAATAACCATATGTAATGTGTAATATTAATGAGATTAAAAAAGTGAGATTCTGACAGGTTGCTGATGTCATATAGAGAAAGATTCGGACAGATCCATCATTGATTTCTCAACCCAGCCCTTACTATATATCTATAGAACTCTGCTTTTTTTTCCTTTTTTTTGTGTGTGTGCAAGGCACGTAAACGAGACGTCGAGACGAGAAAGAATGCCAATAAAAAGAAGGATAATTAGACACTATTTTTAGACTAAATCCCATATATGAGATTCAGTCTTTAACAAACTATGTGATATATATATATATTATATATAATATTGTGTGCGCGGTTTTAAAAATAAAAAGAAAGGGATCAGAGTGGAGTTTAGAGTCACTTTGGACGGCGTAACTAGCAAAAGCGATAACTAAAAAAGGGAAACAATATTCTTAATTTTTATGCAAGTAGGTAGCTAGGTAACTCTTCTAAGAGATACAAGAAGCAAAAAATATCGTTCAGTTTTTGAAGTCATGGAATTTTAATTTGGCAAATGGGTGGTCAGACAAGTCTACGGGGATCAATATGTATCCTCGAAAGCAACATTTGAAAGGCTTTGCTACTAAGGAAAAATGATTGCCAGCTACTTAAACCATACGCCAACACATAACCACACATATAAATAATATAAATGTCATGTTAACTATGTGAACTATTATCTATCACATAAGTACATTCATAAACAAACATAGGTTATGTGTACAACATCATAAACATTCAATTCCGGTGTTTGGTTGGCTGGAATCCGGCATTGACCAGTCTTAACCGGTGTTGACCGGTGTTGACCGCGATGACCAAAAAAAAATTTGAATTTTTTTTTTCTTTTCTGCTAAAAATAATAATTTTTTGTTTTTATATATTTTTGATAAATAAATAAAAAAGATTAAATGATTTGTATAATTTTACAAAGAAAATATATATATAACAACAAAAAGTTATACGACAAAAAAATACAAGAAAATTATATACAAAAAAATTATATGACAAACAAAATTTGTGGTATATCTAGTAACTAATTTTGTTAATACAGAAAATATACCAAAAATAATATAATATAACTATACCACCAAAATTTTATGTGTAGTAGAATTTTTCATAAAACTATAACAAATATATACTTTTTCCTTTTAAAAATCATTTTTTATTTTGTATTTTCAAAGGTGGAGGTTTTACATATTTTTTTCTTTTTACTTATTTATAAGATTACGTCATTTGAAATATATCCAAGACATTGCCAACTATTTCTTTGTTTTTTAATAAATTATACAAATCATTTAATCATTTATACATCTTGTAAATTATTTAAATCATTTAATCAATTTTTTTATAAACTATACAAATCATTTAATATTTTTTATTTATTTTAAAAATATAGAAAAACAAAAAATTTAGGAAAAAAGAAAAAAGAAATATTTTTTTTGGTCAACGCCGGTCAACACTGGTCAATGCCGGTTAAGATTGGTCAATGTCGGTCAACACAGGTCAATGCCGGATTCCGGCTATCCAAACACCAGAATTAAATGTTTATGGTGTTGTATATATAACCTATGTTTGTTTATGGATGTCCTTATGTGATGATAATAGTTCACATAGTTAACATGACATTTATATTGTTTGTATGTGTTGGCGTATACTTCAAGTAGCTGGCAATCATTTTTCTTTTTTCTAACATATATATAGGGTCTAATTGGTAACATATCCAAAGTTGTACAGAAAAGCTGTAAGCTGGAGCTGTAAGCTTTTACGGAATAGTGCAAAACTGTAAGAAAAAACTGTAAATGAAAACGGTACAAAAAAAATTGAAAGTAAAGTTTTGAATAAAATGTTTAGTAAAACTTTTGTGATGGTAAAAAATCAAAGATGTACAGTTGTACTGCTTTGTTTTTGGTTACCAATCACACCCATAATCTCTAAACTCTAACATATATGAGCGTGTTACCCATTAATTCCAATCACACGTACGACGATTAGGGTTGATGATATGCTAAACCATTTCTGATGAATATATATATAGTTTGGCATGGACGGGCTTTGGCTTCCCGTAATATTCAAGAGTCATCACACTAGTAATTTTGATAACGCAAACTAATAAGTGACCTCTCTCTTTTTTCTCTTTATCTACTGTTATTTGCTTCGTTTACCACCTGCCTTCATCTCATTGGCTTCCCTTTAAGCAATTCTTAGCTCTTTCTTTTATCTTTTTTTTTTTCTCGTTTTAAACTATATATAGAACTAAAAAACTAGATAGAACGGCAAAATAATCGTATCATCAGATTTGAAGGTCATATATGTTGTTAATTAAGACCGATTAGTTCTTCAAAAAAATATTACAATCGTGTTTCTCGGAAAATAGACAATAATGATGCTATTTTTATTTATTAGTATGAATGTAATTAAACAAATGAGACAAATTAAAAACACAAAATAATGCGAAATAGAAGCATATACAAATTCAACCACACGATTTGCGCGCTTATTTCACTATGACATGACCCTTTTGGAATCTTTCATGGAATCAATAATATCATCTTGATTAGTGATTAGTTGAGCGTAATTATTAAATCATATCTCGGAACCCTAGCTTTTACTCCAGAAAAAAAGACATTATTATGAAAAGTAGTCAGTACATATCGACTGAAGAAGTGACTTTTTTTTTTCACAAATCAAATATATATTGATTAAAAATGGTTATTACAGAGAGTTGCTCAGCCATGGTGGCTTTAAAACAGAATCAGTGTAATATTGAGAATCTATACAACCATATTTAGCTAAGGTATGTGCCACCCTATTACATTCTCTCTTTGTGAAAGTAAATGAAATTTGTTGTAATTTGGAAGACTAAGATCTTATGTCATGAATAAGATTTGTTAAAGAGACATCCACAGTTTGACCGTTAACTAATTTTATTAGAGTTTCACAGTCTCCTTCAAAAATAATTGCCTGATAACCTTGCCTGCTGTAATAAGGCATGAAGAAGTGACTTTTGCTAGCTAATTTGGTACCCAAAATCAAAGTAACTACTTGGATTTGCCTAGTGCAGCGTTGGACCACCTAAACCCTTGGAGATTCAGGAACAAAAAAAAAGGTATAGGATATACAGTACATGTATATTGATCATGGCGATCTGATTACAAAATATTTGACAATTTTATGGTGTGGACCCTTTCAAAAAGATTCTGCACGCTCACGACCAAAGATTCCGTCCATCTTCAATTCTTCTTCTGCCTCTCTAGCCAAGCTGGATCCAGTTGTTGTTATTTTTGATTCTTCAAGAATACGAGCATTATTATTATTATTAATTATAATCCTTTAATTCTTTCTTGCTGCTTCATCATCATCTCGCTCCCACACATTACCAGTACATATTTCTTTCACATTTTTTGTGTTTTTTTTTCTTCTTTTGATTATCTTTGATATATATAAATACTAATACTTGTAACTGCAGAATGGATTAGTAAGATTCAGATGTGATGAGATGAGGTCGGCTCCAAAAACTCATCAAACATTATAATAAATTAAGATACAAGGGGTTACGTTTGACCTTTTTGAGCAATTGGGTTTTTTTTTATTTAGCTGTCTCTGACTTATCCCATTTTGGCAGCTTAGTTATTTGCTTTTCTTTTTAATTTCTTTAAAGTTTTAAAAGAGAGTCGTTGGCGTTTGATACTGAACAACAAAGGAAACGAAGGAGAGAGCGTATATATCAAACCACATGCTTGCATCATCTATCTTTCTCTATATTAATTTTATTTATTTATTTATTTTGTCTCAGTTTAATTCGTTCATCAAATATGACCCTCATTGTCTTTGTCTAACACCCATCCGGCTCTCATGGAAGAAAGCAACAACTCGGGCGTGGTGGACTTCCCTGAAAACTTTATGGACGAGCTCTTGTGGGAGGAGTGCTGGGACGAAGAGAATGAGGTAGCATCATCATCAGGGCTGAAGGAGAGAGTGACTTGCGCCATGAGGCACCTGCAACAGGTGATGGGAGAAAGGGAGTTGCTGATCCAGCTGTGGGTGCCTGTGGAGAGAAGGAGCGGAAGAGTGCTGAGCACGGAGGATCAGCCTTACTCCCTCAACCCCTTCTCCCAGAGCCAGAGCCTGGCCCTCTACAGAGATGCCTCCGCCGGTTACAGCTTCGCAGCAGAGGTTGGGTCGGACCAGCTGGTGGGGCTGCCTGGGCGTGTGTTCTTGAGGAGGATGCCTGAGTGGACACCAGACGTTCGCTTCCTCAGCAGCGAGGAGTACCCTCGAATAGGATACGCCCGTAGGTACCAGGTTCGAGCCTCCCTCGCTCTCCCACTATTCCAAGGAGCCTCGGGGAACTGCGTGGCCGTCATGGAAATGGTCACCACTCGCCGCAGCTTGGAGTATGCCTCCCAAATTCACACCATCTGCCATGCCCTTGAGGTCATTATGAATTTAACCTAACTGTTGATATTGATTTATATACGTATAAGATTATAAGTCATCAAACTAATGAATTTGATGGACTCTATAAATATTTTGATGAAAGTCAGTCTGATTTATTCCATCTAAAAGTATATATATATTCTTGTCACTGCACTGTTGGAACACTGCTCAGCATTGACTCGCTCCCATGTCTTTGCATTATTATTATTTTGGTTGACGTAAGCAACCTTTGAAGAGCTTCAATGGTTAACATTCGATGCGTACGTTACTATTATATAAACAAGACTAAATTAGAGTCACAAACCTGTTAAATATATTTCTCGCAGGCCTTTGATCTCCGGACTTCACAAACCTCCTCCATCATTCCTGCAGCCTCTCTCAAGGTCAGTTCTTCAAGTCCCTTTGCCTAATTCACTTAGCTTGCACATTCTCTTCAAATTAAATAATAATCTCTCAGTCGTCGTGTCTTGTTCCCCTCAGCCCCACACGGTCGACCTTCACACAGAGGTGGCCTCGATTCTCCAAGGCATTTGCAGTTGGCACGGACTCCCTCTAGCCATCACGTGGGGCCACCAAGACTCATCCACCCTTTCAGCTCTAATCTCCGCCTGTTACGCCTCTAACCAAGACAGCCGCTGCTTCCTGGCCGCTTGTTCAGAGCACCATCTACTCGGCGGCCAAGGAATCGCTGGAAGAGCTTTTGCTACCAAGAAACAGTGTTTTGAAACAGATGTGGCCATCTTCAGCAAGTGGAGCTACCCTCTCTCCCACTACGCCAAGATGTTGGACCTCCACGCTGCTCTCGCTGTGCCTCTCCTGACCAGACGCAACCGCACCGTCCAATTTGTTCTCGAGTTCTTCTTCCCCAGAGACTGTCTTGACATCCAAACTCAGAGGCTGACCCTCGTTTCCCAACTCAACCAACGCTTCCAGAGCTCACCACATCTGATGGTAGACGACCAACTTGCAGAAGACGTGAGGGACACAGCCACGCCCCTCACAGATCACTCTAGCCGATCAGCACAAGAGGAGGCTACGGATCCCAAGGGCAAGTCGCTTTCATTTTATTCTTCTTCCTCCATGGAGAGCCGGAAGCGCAAGACAAGGGCTGAAAATGATATCACTTTGGAGACTCTCAAACAACACTTTGCTGGCAGCCTTAAAGACGCTGCTAAAAATATTGGGGGTAGATATATAGATACATACTACTAAATTATTTAATTTGGATATATTAATATATACAGAAGATGATGATGATTGCATTACATATTGCAGTATGTCCGACGACCTTGAAGAGGATCTGCAGACAGCACGGAATCTCAAGGTGGCCATCGAGGAAGATCAAGAAAGTTGGACATTCTCTTCGAAAACTGCAGGTGGTGATGGACTCTGTTGAAGGAGTTCAAGGCTCTCTCCATCTCGCCTCCTTCTACTCAAGCTTCCCTCAACTTCAATCTTCTTCTTTTCCTTTGATCAATCCGACCCAAACTGTCCATGTGCCTCCTAAGTCACCACCTTCATTATCTGGTAGCCAGAGCTCGTCAGGTTCAAGTACTTGTTGCTCCTCCGAAGAGCAACAACTTGGTGGCTTTCAAAAACCAGCTCTCAGCCATCCACAGCTACTTACTCTAAGCAGCCTCCAGGAGGACCAGAGGCCAGCTCGTGTTACCTCATCCTTACCCCCATTGCCATCTGCAACAGCTTCAAGGAAAGCAAAGGACGGGATGAAAGTGAAGGCTATGTTTAGAGATTCCATGCTGAGGATGTGCCTGCAGCCCCACTCGCGTCTCACAGACCTCAGAAGAGAGATCGCAAAGCGGTTCGGGATGGATGATGTTTTGACAAGTAATTTCAGTCTCAAGTACATGGACGATGATCAAGAATGGGTTCTACTGACGTGCGATGCTGATCTTGAGGAGTGCATACAAGTTTACAAGTCTTCTCTTGAAAAAACTATCAGAATCTTGGTTCACCATCCTCTCTCTCGTCCTTCCTTTGAATCTTAACCAAATCCTAATCCTTCTTCGCTAACATCATCCTAATTACATCGATGTACTTTGGCTTGGTTTGTATATCTCTTTTTTTTTAACATATATATGCAACAAACTTGTTTGATATAAATGTATTCATTTAGTTGTTAGCTTTTTGTGATCCTTTTTTTTTCTCTCTCTCTCTACAGTATGGATTACTAGCTTCGTTGAAGCTATGATGATTTTGTGAGACATTATCTACAATAATATACATTTGCATTGCATCTGCCAGCTTCTTTTCTGTTTTCTATTCTTGAAGTAGATAGGATTTAGCTCCAAAGTCTTCAATTTCCATGTTTCCGTAACTCTAGTTAAGATATTGTACCAAAAAGCCATACTTTGGGCCATGGGCCTGTCACCTAACTTTGATACAGAGGATATTCCAGTAGTCACACTGTTGATTCTTTAGTTTTTGACATTGTACAAGATAATGTGAAGGTTGGGTTAAGATTTCAGAGAGTCTGTGGAGTTACTCAGTTCAACAGGGAGGAAGAAGCTTCGTCTGCTTGCTGCTGCTCCTCGATGTCCAAATGTAGTTGCGGAGGGCCAGCTAAACTCAGTATGACCTGAAACCCACAACAAGTGCATTAATCAATCAACCATTACTACAATGCCTAGAGATGACATTGTATTGGATGTTCAAGCTAGATCACTAGATGGTGGCAGATAATTCCAGATTAACTTACTGGTAAGAAAACAAGCCCATGCAAGAAGCCGATTATAACCAGTGCCAAGTACATTTGGAAGTAATACACCTGTGTGCATCAATACATATCCATTTAAATCAACTCGTAAGAGACCAAGAACTGACAAGGCAATGGATTTAGGTGTCATTACCACAAATATCTCTGATCTTGCGAAGCAAAGCACAATCACTCCAACAAGTTTTGTGAGCGTGATCCCACTGTCCCCAACAACAACATGTTTTCATTCATCAAGTCCCACAAATGCGACCACTAAACCAGCTAGACTAATGCCTTCGCATAAAAAATAAAAATTTGCTTCGGAGAAAAGTGAAATGGTAGCAACTAGCAAGTGATCGTAAGCTTCCTCACCTGAAAACTGAAGCTCCCATGGTTTCCAGTGCCTCCCTCGCTCTTTGTTCTCTGTTCCCACTACTCATCTGCATTTGAAGCAGTGCAGGAAATAAACATAATATTTCACAACAGATCTACGCAAGGTTGAAAAGAGACATTGCTTGTTTTGCATCCTTAAATTAAATCCACTATGACATAACCAATAAGTGAATGACAATTCTTTGTTCTGCTACTACATGGCTACAGATTGTAGTGCCAATATAGGCGGTATAGTGTTTGGAGTAAGGTTGCATGGCTTGTTCTTACCAGGAAAGCATGCGATATGTGCACGCAGAATTCTACAGAAATCCCGATTGACATTATCAAATTCACAACAGAAACTGCATTGAGTTGGATTCCCAGAATCACCATCATACCCTGCTCAAACACATCAAGGATGATTACATATAGCATCCAAAACCGCATGAACCAAAACGCAAATCGAGACGATATTCTCTGGATGTGTTAATAAATACCATGAGATCCAAGAGTATCATCACTAATACAAGGACAATGATGGCTGAACTCCAAGCACTGAAATTGACAGGTTAATAAAAGAAATCAACATCAAGACATACCCACATTCTAAAATTTTGTATAATGTATAGAGAGATAACTGACCTGGAAGTGATTAACAAGCAAACAACAAATATAGCACCTGCCAAATCAATATAAGAATGTAAAGAGTTTTCTTTTGGTCAACCTCTAGCAAAAACTAAAAATTTGATAGATGGGAAGCAAACCGATTGCTATAGCGAGGTTTGTCAAAGCTACTGTCCAGATATTCAGATATTGCTCAAAGAAAATGTAAAAGACAGAATATGGAAAGATGTCAATCTGCATATAAGAAAAAGGGTTATTATACAGGAAGCTGAGTACAACAAAAATCACATATGGTTGAGCGTCTTCCTTCAAGCAAAGCCAGCTAATCTACAATTCTTTAAAACAGAATTTATCACCAGGTTCAAACCTTCAAGGAATTGGATATTTTTGAACTGAACTCCCGAGCAGCTCTCAGGGCATTAACAAAGTCACCCTGAAGAAAAAAAAATTTACTTTTTGAGTTTTTTTCTTTTTAAGTTGCTTTCTAGAAACAATAATGTCATACTTGTGTGTTAAGTGGAGTGTGGTATGTACGGAACTCAGATGCCTGTATAACACCGGTCTCATATCCTGAAACAAAAAATCAAGCGCCACGGGAAGTAGGTTCAGACCAAAAGAAAATTAAAGAAACGAAGTATAGTGCAAATAGATGTTCTCTTTAAGCAAATTCTAGAGTACCTTTTAAATCCACGCTATTTGTATATGCCCCATGACCACCCTTTGCACAGTCAGCCGATGGCAAAGCATTAAGAAACCAGGGTAATTTCTCCCTGAATTGAGCAGTAGATGGGCGATCATGAACCAAATCTGAGTGCCGAAAGCACTGCAACGGTTTACAGAATTAGTTGAATTCTAAACATTGTAGATGAAGAGAGAGAGAGAGAGAGAGAGAGAGAGGCAGAGGCTTACTGTAGTACAGTCTTTACAGATCCCATCTAAACTGCAAATATCTTCCTCAGCTGTGCAGCAAGGTGGCTGTAGCTTGAGAATTTAAGTTAGAGACTGTAACACCAGTTTGTATTTTAAACATGTTTGTTTAAAGGCAATTAAACAGATAAAAAAAAAGGCCTATGAACCATAATTGTTTCATTTATGACTAAAAGATAACTATATCTGTTAAAGAGAAAAAGAAACTAAGAAATCAAGGTAGTTTCCACAATAAGCTATAAACGATAAGAATGACCTGGTCATCTGGAGGACAATAACTGCTATTAGTGAACTTCCGACAACAGCCAAAAGCCTCTGGTGATAGCCATACAAGAAAATCATCGAGCCAAGAAGCAGCTGGTTTCGCAATGTAACTTGTTTCTGGAGCTTGTGACGCTCTTGATATCTGGTGGAAGGTAGGAAAAAGAAAGAATGTTACGGACTAACCCTTTTGGTGGCCCTTTAAATGTGTTCAGCCTTGGTGGTACCCACCACAAGGTGATCTTTGCCGAAGATACATCAAACTTATAAGAAGTCATATGATAATTTAGGACAGGAGTATCTCCGCTATACATTCATTATTATTACCTCATTTAACAGGGAATTCGAATTGCACTGGCTGATAGAGCACAACTGATTTGTATGCTTTGATTCCAAGCTGCGAAAAGAATCCATTTCAGTGCAGGAAAACTGCTAGATAATAAATTGTACCAGAGAGAATGTTATCCTGAGTGTGTGTAAGACAGAGAACCTATAATTGTAATCCTTGACTACAAAATACAAAGGCGGCCCCACTCTGAGGTACTCTGACAGACTGTCAAAATAGTCCTGCCAAATAAAATTTTCCAATCATGACTGGGGGAAATGAGCAAGAGATGAACACAAAGAAAACAACATAAAGGAGAAGTAAAAATGGAACACACTAAACTTGAAGGTAAGAGTCACGAGGAAGAACAATTTTCTGCTCCAAGCCAGTTTCAAGCCTTGGGCTGATGGCCTGAATGAATAAAAACACAGGAAATTTAAGCAGACAAATAAAAATACCAACTCGTAACTACAGAAAAAAATTAATGTAATTCAGTCCATCTCTCTTTGAAATTTTGTTGGTTATAGTTAAACTGTAGTGCCTATAGCAAAAGAAGTGTTAAACGGAAAAAAAAAAAAAAAAAAAAAAAAAAAAAAAGGTGGTATATATATAGTGAGAAGAGAGTAATGAACAAAATGTAATCAGCAACTTACAATGCTTGCCAGCGCAAAAGCCAAGAATACAGCGACGACAACTACTTTTACAACCCAAAGTCCAAGAACGGGTGCATGAACCTCCTGTGGAACATCAAGACTAAAAAATCAAAAGATTGCGGACCATAATTACATGTTTGCGTGTGTCTGTGACTGTGTTGCACGAATCGTATGTGTATTAATAACAAAGAGAAGTTGTCCCAGTTCTGAGAAAATCAAAACACCTTCATGTATCTCTCAAGAAACCCAGGTCCCCTTCCACCTATAAAGGCACAAAACCCTGCCTAAATTAAAGAATATGATACAGTTAAAAGACACTAATTCTAAAATTTCCAGAAGTAACCTTCAACAGATTCTTGAGAAGATGACGGAACTTTTATGCAAGGGAAACAATCAATCCTGTTATCCGCAGATCTTTTGCAGTCAAAAATGATTAGCGCAACAAAAGCGGTGATTTGCAGAAAGAAGTCCAGCATGATAGCCAAAGCTGCGCAAGTGAAGAACAATGTCACAGACTCACAAGTAATGTACACAGAGAGCACCAAATATGTACAAACCTGCAAACATGGAGAAGATACGACATGCTGGCATTGGAACAAAAGCTCCAACAGCAAAAGCCAAGACCTCGGATAAACTTGCCAACGTTATGGATGGACCTACTTCAACAAGTGCAGAGCTAATCCGTTCCTCTAAAGACACATCACGAGGTTGTCTCTTTACAGCATGAACCAGTATGCACATATTATCTACTCCCACCTGTTATAGAAAAACCATTAGTATATCCAGCATCAACAGATATACCAAATTTCCACTGTTCCTACTACAGAGACTGAAAACGAACTTACAGCCAGGACTAGGAAAGGGATGACTTCCATTATGATCAATGTGGATTTAACTCCAAGGGCACTGAAAAATCCAACAGATCCAAGTACAGAAAGCAAGACAAGCACAACCCCCGAAAGACCGAGCAAAACCTAGAAGTCATGCTATTCGTAAGTTATCTGTGTAAAATGACTGTACATCCACAATACTTTAATTTCCCCAGTCCTAGATAGTTGACTGTGAATATTTAGTTTCAAAGATCATATACACTCATGGTAGAGGGGGTAAGGAAAAGAAAGGGAGTATCAATAGTTCCGTGAAGATCCCCCTAACAAATATTCAGGCATTAAAATAACTTCACCGAACGGCGAGGAAAGTAATTCCTAGCATATCATAAGATTCCCATTATTCAATACGTTGCTTCTCCAAAATCTAAAGTAATTCCTAGCATATCATAAGATTCCCATTATTCAATACGTGATTTAATACAACTGAAATGCTATAGAGGAACAAACTTGAGAGGAAGATCAAGACACACATACCTTCGATGAAATATAAAAAGTATAGAACTGCGGCGCATCTCCAAGTGTAACGGAAATGTAAACAAACATAACCAAATAGCTTGCCTGATGATGGAATACAAAAACAGATCACTGGCATGTAAATCTTGGTAGGACACATTACCAAAGAAAATCTGTGCAGGAAGATGGTAAGAGATAGCTCTCAAAGATGTTTGTTATCGTACAGCTATTGTTATAACATCAGCAGTGCTTTCTCTTTTCAGCTCTTCCTCTATTGAGCTTTCGGATGAAAATGAAAGACTCAAATTCTTGGATCGCACCATAGGTAACAGCTCCTTCTGGAAAGTGCAAGTAAAAAACACTTATAATTTTGAAAGAAAGTGACCAATTTCTCTGGAGAAAAAAAAAAATTAAGCCCTGGAAAAAAAGAACCTTTGCTAATTGAATGAACGATTTTTCCCATGCTACTGCCCTTTCATTGCTTGAATCACCAATGGCATTGTTAACTGGATATGTTACAACAAACGCAGTAGCCTGAAAATACAGTTCGTTTAGGTCATATTAATAACCAAAAGGTACTGAACAACTAAGTTCCGAACCATTACCTCCGAATAGTTATTCCCCGAGAATCCTCCCAACACTGCACTAGGATCAACAGGCGCCTGAAAAGCGCTCAAACACATCTCTGATGAAGTGTAATGCTGAAGGTTGAAGAGCGAGGGTATCAGAAAACAGTATAAAATCACTAATCAAGAGGGCAGACATTCAACAATGTAATTACATAGTGAATGGCTCAAATTCCCCATCTTCGACAAAAAAATTGGCTATGCGTAAGATACTGAACAAAAATTGAACCTGGAAACAGTACTCAGCATGCTCAACTCCTCCATAATCATCAAAAGTTCCGGAGTCCATCTTGAAATACTGAAAATGTAATTTAAAAAGCGACGTCAGTAGAGAAGAGATTCCATGTGCAAGATGAATTTCACAAAATATTAAAACCATTGAGGAGTTTCACAAAATATTAAAACCATGGAAGTTTCACAAAATATTAAAACCATTGAGAAGTTCACGAGCTTAGAAATTATCAACCTGCAGAATACTCTGAGTGGCGCAATCACCTCCCAAAGGCTTCAAGCATATGTCAGTCAGAGAGACATTCGAGCCGGTATAATTTCCACGAATTTGATCGACCTGTGATATTTGGAGGACAAGAAATAACAGAAACAGAAGAAAAAAAGAATGATACTGAAATAAAATGATGTAAAACTCCACTTGGACTAGCATTTTGGTTAAAAGCATTTTTATAAATACCTTCTCTTGTATGTCAAAAAGCAAAAGAATATTTTCATCTGTCACGATACTAGGCGCCCAGCCACTTTTGGGATCAGGAACAGTGGCCAAGATAAGCTTTCATGACACAGAAGGAAATCGTGAACAAAGGTTATATATTGTAAATAATAAACTAGTATATAGACAGATGAAGCAAAATATAGAACTACCTGCTCGATTCTGTAGAATGGTGAAAGGTGGCTATCAAAAAACTTTTTCTCTTCTGCTGCTTTGCTTCCAGGACCTACCCACAACTACAAAATGTAGAAATCCACATGAACAATCATGCCAGTATTTGTAGTGGCTTCGCTTATGAATCCATGTCATAAAAAGTTCGTGTAACTATGATCCTAGCAGAGCTAATACATACCTTTTCTGGTCGTGTTTCCACCTTAAAATTAAAGAGACCTGAACTGAGAGCAAGAACAATAGCCACCGACATGAAAAGAACAAGAGATGGATTTCTAGCAATCCATAACCCATATGTTCTGAGGCAAAGAATTGGAAACAATTACAATATAATTTTAACAGTTTTATGTTTTTCTAATTGTATGAGATACCTTGTGGGTAATATATAGACGACGAAACAAAATCGTGGAGATTTACCTGTAAAATTTTTCCATGTATCTCTGAACAGGCGAGAGTTGAGCATGTCGTTGCACCTAAGAGAAGGATAGTTCAGCATATATGTGACTATCTAAATGTAGTATTATATGCTACATATATAAACACAAAAGAACTCCAATTTCTAGCCAATACTTTGATATACCTTCTTCGGTTCACTAGTAATTCCATCTTCTTCTAAAGGATGCAATAGTGGCTCGGCGCTATCACCAGGGTTTGTTATATCTCTTCTTCGATTTAACACACCCCATCCGAAGAAGCAAGACACCAGCACAATATATACAAGTGCCATTGATAACTCAATGCATCTAACCTGAAATGAAATGTAAATCAACACTATCAAATCCAAGATCATACCAACCTAATAATGTTCTCAAGCAAAAGTGTATAAATCATAACCCATACCTTAAGAGGACCGATTCTGATTGAGCAAGAGTTTTCCTCATGGGGCGGAAGGGGTTCGGGACTTGAGCACGCTGGTGAGGAAGGGCAATCACCACAAGAGCATCCAAGGGATGTGTCACCACATGAATAAACAGATAAGTTCATCGGCACCATCACAGATGACTCAGGAGTAGTCGATTTGAAGTTCATTGCATACGGTGAACCAGGGACGCCAGGTGGTGCTTTCTGACCAATAAACGTAAACCACTCTGAAAAAGCAGAAGTAAAGATGAAATCTGGAACTTTTGAAACAAGGATAAAAGTCGTATAGAAGGCCTTGAAACAGACTGCAGAGCACCTCTGAAGTTTTGAGCACCACCACCAACAAAGTTTATGGCACGTGTGTTCATAGTGCCAAATTTCACCTCTTTACAGGACTCGTAAAGACCTTCTCCAAACGTATCAGTTATGTGATAGTCTATACCATCCACTGTCAACTTCCCACTCACCTAGAAAAAATCCCAAAAGTAGGAAGAATGCTAGTGTTGTTAACCATATTAACGGGTTTCAACTAAGCGTCAAAAGTTGAACTTGTGACATGAAGAAATGGAAGCTAACCTCAGCAATAGAAGTGACGTTGATAAAAAGAGACTGATTTGGAGAGCAGGAGAGCTCGCAGAACAAGTTTAAGAAGTTCCTTAAGCATGCAGGACAACCCACAAGAAAAGGAACAGCCTAAAATAGATGGCATCAACAAAAACAATGAAGAGATATGAGTATAGCAAAAAAAAAAAATAACAGAAAAAGAAAAGTAGATTAGAGTAAGATTGTCTTGTTGCAGTAATCATAGAGATTATTAAGAAAGCATGAAGAGAAAACAAAAGTTTGGCTCTTGAAATATCAAAGAAATATTTAAAAAAAAAAAAAAACTACTTATTGCATAGTCTCATCTGGCATTTGTTCACTTTCGCAGAGAAATCAGAGGCAAAGAAAAGTAAAACCTGTTGAACTTGAGACCTCAAAGTGTCAAATTGAGTCTCTGTACAACAGACATTGCCACTAATGGTCGGGCAAAGGCTTTGTATTTTGGCAGAAAAGAGTTCATCGGGCTGCAGAAACGAATGGTCAAGTTCAGTCAAAGATGCACAAGGGAAAGAAAGAAGTTGAAGGAAAACCTAATGTGAGGAAGAAGAAGAAAAAGCAACACCTTAACGGATGGGGAAGCATAAGGACAGTTAAGGACTTTTCCATCGCTGCGTTCTCCACAGATGTCATACATAGCGCAATACTCTTGTGAATGTCGTCTATTGTACCGAGAGAGAAGCAGCGCACGAATACCACCAAAATTATTAGTGGACAATAATAAGAGATTGGAGATCAAGGGACACGTCTATCTGTCTATCACTATAAATTACCTAGGTTCAACAGAAAGGGTGTTGAGAGAGGAGGAGCTGATGAGGTCTGCGCTGAGTAGAAGAGAGGAAGTAGTAATCAGCTGCAACATGACAATCATTCGCATATCAGCATGCACCGAGGGAAGTAACAATAAGAAAATTAAAAAGTGAACAAGTGCTAATCAAGCAGCCTAACTAACAATAATAAGAAACAAAGTAGATGCAGTTGGCGCGGTTTACTCTCTCGCATACATGATACAAACCCTAGAAAGCAGATGAATAGAGGAAAATTTCCCAAGAGACTAACTACTCTAAAGTCTAAACTATACTAAAGTAGGCAAGGAGGAGACGAAGAAGACAGAAGAAAATTAAGCGTCTGCCTGTAAAAGGAGGGGAAGCTTGAGAGGGATCGCCATGTTTGTCTACAAAATTGAGAGAGGACGAGCAGTAGAGAGGGGTTTATTCTTTTGGCGTAGTTGCAGAGACAGAGAGAGAGAGAGAGAGAGGGTTGTTGTTGTTGACCAATCCAACAAATATCCATCACGACGACGACGATGAATCAGTTGCCGTTTTAAGGCGTGGAGAACGCAATGTATACCGTTTTTTTTTGTTTTTTTCAATTTTAGAATCGAACAACAAGTAAAGCAGATTAGATGAAAAAAGGAAGGAAGGAGTCTTTTGCTTTTGCTTTTGCTTTTGCTTTTGCTTCTCCTCCTCCTCCTCCTCCTCCTCCTTGGCTCCTTCTTCCCTTTGGGGTCTTCTTCTCTTTCTCTCGGTCTGTCTCCGATCATCATCCTTCAAAATCGCGCGGATCCAGTTTAATCACTCTCGTTCGTTGGCGTTGCTAGGGTTTTACCCATAGAAATTTATGCTGAATGAATTTTTTTTTTGATTAGAAAGAATAATTGGTCAGCTCGATAATTGTTTGCTGTGGGGATGGATGGGGGGAGTTAGCTTGTTGTATTGGTGATTCCATCAAATATAGAATTCGTCGTCGGGGGATCAATAATAATGGAGGAGATGATAGTATTATTAAAAGAGTATTATGATGAACATCTGGTCGGGCTCGTCCTGTCATCTTACTCGGCTCCTGCGTGGGCAAGCTTTATGGCCGGTGCCTTTTTGCTTCTCACTCTCTCCCTTTCCCTCTTTTTAGTCTTCGATCACCTTTCTACTTACAAGAACCCTGAGGTTTGTCTTGTCCCCTCTTCTTCTTCTTCTTTAGGCTTTTTTTTTTTTTCCCTCTTCCTTTTGTCTAATCAAATCATCCCCATTTCTCTCTCTCAGGAGCAAAAGTTTTTGATTGGAGTCATCCTCATGGTCCCTTGCTATTCTATAGAATCGGTTAGTAATTCTGTTATCCCAAGTGCAGAGGCCTCCTGTATCATTCATTCATGTTCACCGTTGCTTGTCTCATCACGGGATTCTTCTGATCCTAATTCTGTTTGTTTCTAACAGTTTGCTTCACTTGTCAAACCATCCATCAGTGTTGATTGCGGGATTCTTCGAGACTGCTATGAATCCTTTGCCATGTACTGTTTTGGTAGATACCTTGTTGCTTGCTTAGGTATGAGACCGACCATTTTTTTATCTCTTCCCCCCCCCCCCCCCCCCCCCCCCTTTCTCCTTGTCATCGTAATTCCTTGACTCCATTTATCAGGTGGGGAAGAAAGGACTATTGAGTTTATGGAAAGACAAGGACGTAAGAGCTTTAAGACACCACTCTTAGATCACAATGATGAAAAGGGAACTGTCAAACATCCTTTTCCTATGAATTTATTCCTTAAACCCTGGAGGCTCAGTCACTGGTTCTATCAAGTTGTTAAGTTTGGTATTGTTCAATATGTATGTTTCCCACACAAATGCTTCTTTGTTTCTCTTGCTCCAAAATGTCTTTTCTTTTCTTTTCTTTCTAGTCGAAGTTAACTATTTCTCTCCTTTGGCAGATGATTATTAAGTCTCTAACTGCCCTCACTGCTCTGATTCTTGAAGCGTTCGGTGTGTATTGTGAAGGAGAGTTTAAATGGGCATGTGGGTACGTTGAGGCAACTTTCACGAGGACAGTGCTAGTCTTATAATTGTGCCTTAAGAAACAAGACTCAGTTATATCTATGATGAACTATATGACCAAGATGCTATCTTACTGTTTTGCCTATGCATATATATTTTTTGTAGGTACCCTTATTTGGCAGTGGTTCTAAATTTTAGTCAGTCATGGGCATTATACTGTCTGGTTCAGTTCTATGGTGCTACGAAAGATGAGCTTGCGCACATAAAGCCGCTGGCCAAATTTCTAACTTTCAAGTCGATTGTGTTTCTCACTTGGTGGCAAGGTGTTGCCATTGCTCTTCTCTCTTCCCTCGGTTTGTTCAAAAGTTCAATTGCACAAAGCTTGCAGTTGAAGACTAGTGTACAAGATTTCATCATTTGCATAGAGGTAAATTGTCTTCTGTTACCAACCTTGCTGGAAAAGATTTAATGAGTACAAAACTTTTTCTTCTTCGTTGCCTCCTATTTACAACAGTCTATGGAGTCTTCTCGGATTTTCTTTCTTGGAACAAATTAAAGCTTTTAACACTTGTGTTTGTCCAGTGCAGATGGGTATTGCTTCCGTTGTTCACCTGTATGTATTTCCAGCAAAACCTTACGGTCTAATGGGAGACCGCTTTACAGGCTCCGTTTCAGTTCTTGGTGACTATGCATCTGTTGACTGTCCAATTGATCCAGATGAGATTAGGGACAGTGAGAGACCAACAAAGGTTCGCCTACCGCATCCTGACGTTGATATCAGAAGTGGTATGACCCTCAAAGAAAGCATGAGAGACGTTTTCGTTGGTGGTGGTGAATATGTGAGTCTTCTAATTGTTCCATCCAAAGAAATTGATTATCTGATGAATAGCTTCTAATTGATCACAAAGATGCTATATATCTTGTAGATTGTTAAAGACGTGAGATTCACAGTGACTCAAGCAGTGGAGCCTATGGAGAAGAGCATCACAAAGTTTAATGAGAAACTGCACAAGATCTCTCAGAACATAAAGAAACATGACAAAGAGAAGAGAAGAGTGAAGGACGACAGTTGCATGTCATCATCCTCGAGTCGGAGAGTGATTCGCGGTATAGACGATCCGCTTCTAAATGGGAGTTTTAGCGATAGTGGAGTTACAAGAAGCAAAAAGCACAGGCGTAAATCAGGATACACGAGCGCAGAGAGCGGGGGAGAGAGCAGTAGTGAGCAAGCTTATGGTGGATTTGAGGTAAGGGGCCGCAGATGGATCACTAAAGATTAACAAAGTATATCCTTTGGACTGGACAAAAGGTTGTCCCACATTTTTGTCCTCAAAGCGGAGGTGTTTGTGATGATCACGCTACCTAGAAGCCATTAATTGAAGAATGAATATCTGTGTACAGATTTGAAGATACGAACATAAATGAGCATGGTTTCTTTATTTATTACAGAAGAGTAAATAAATGTTCATGTTCGCTGTGTCTTTCGAACCAACAGAGGTCATATATAAAATAAATAGGTTATTCCAACTTGAGCAATTGCAAGAATGCCGATTGGAAGATAAAAGACCTGAGTGAAATACAGCTAAAATGTAGTAGTGTTTTTTTCTCTTTTGAGTATTTAATAAGACATAGCAATTGGGGAACTTGCAATCTCGACTCCTTCCTAATCCTACCTAGTCAAGGGTCAACCGTCCCACTATCCTTTCAGACATACTGTATATGATGATGATGATGATGATGATGATGATGATGAATACAGAATACTGAATGTTCTCGTTCATTCCTTCGCTTTTGGGCTTTATTAACCGGATTCTTTTTTACTAAATAAATCACAACTATTTTTTAACTCGAGATACCAGTGTATTTATTGTACTTTATTGTATTTGACTATCAGCAAACAAAAATCGCAAAGCTAATCCTGTGAATAGAATCTACTACTTCTAGTATATCTGAAAAGCTTAAAGACTGGCACGTCTCTCTCTCCCTCCCCTTTTAAGCCTTTTTGTTAAGCAAGACGCTGCCATATAGATATAGGAAACAGAGTTAACTAACAATTGCAGGCAAATCATAACAATAATAACAGACGGCGAGGCTCTCTCAGTCTCACCTTGTCATTTGTTGTTGTTGTATGCATGAACCACCATGGACCCTTCCTCCACATTAGTCTTGCCATTCCCCAAACACACACACACACAACATATTTTAGTTTTCATTTCTACCACAAAACTACACTATCTATTCTACTTTTGTCTTACTACATATATATATATATATATATATATATATAAGCTCTTTATTTTTACCTGCTGAATCCAGCCACCATCCTCAATCCCATGAACACACTCAGCCCCACCCACACTCCACTTAGCCCCAACCCTGCCGGTGCATACAGCATGAACCCTGATGATATTCCTCCCACCACCATCTGACACACACACACACACACAAAATTGTTTTTATCTTTTCTTTTTTTACTAGAAGTAGTAGGAGGGCTTCTCTCTTACTTACCATCGACCAAGCTGCGTACGGGAAGTCCGACATCCCATAGTGCAGTCCATCAAAGATAAACGCCAGAGCTGTGATTGGTTGAGTTGCCGCTACAAACTGCATCCATGTTACCGTGAGTAAAAAGCTCTACCAAACCCCAACCACCCACTTACTTTATTATCTAATTAATTACATCACTTACCAATACACCCTTTCTCACAATCCGCAGAACTTCAGGGTCTTTGGAAAACAAACCAGCTATTGAACTGAAAGACATCCCCAACAATATAGCCAGTGCAATCCCTGTCACCACTCCTATCTGTCCAACATAAACACGTTACATCCCTCTCTACAACCAGAGATCAATCACCATCCCCCAACAAGATAAAATTCCCACTTCTTTAGTGCAGCACCTTCATGATGATTAAGAGAGCAAACATATTCCTTTCAACTGACCCTACATCTTAGCTTGGCATTTCTAACATATTCATCCTTTCTCGCCAACTTCATCAAGGTAAATCTAATTCATTGTTCCTTATATTAATGGAAGCAATAAATCTCAACTGCAAAAAGGGGTGTGGGCTCATACCTTCAGAACAAAAGCCGTAACCTCTTTCACACCTTCAAAGTCTCTTTTGGATGCAGAACTTGCGATCAACGCCTGATCAACAAGACACGAGGCTTAATCCCATCTCTCGCAATTATCTCAGTTGTTTTTTTAAGTCCCATTTGATACCAAACAGATGAAGAAAGAAAGTTATATAGCCAAAACCTCTAGGTATAAAAACCAATACCTGTCCAGATGAAGCTAGTGCATCAGTAAGCAGAGATACCGCCAACCACACTTGCATGCATATCTGATGTGCTGCCATTGCGAAAACTCCCTGACGAGCCGCCATTGATGTGGCAATAGTCATGGTCATGAGCACAGACAGAGTCCTTCCAAGAACAAATCCACCTGTAATTCAAGTCAAAGTTTAAAACCTAGAGATATCAATACAGTACTTACATCCATAAATCCCATAAGTGACGAACCGTTTTCCACATACCTGACTTTAGGTAATCCCCGAACTTTAGTGACCCCATCTTTGGAGGAAGCAGTATAACTCTTTTGTTCAAGAGTATAAGCATTAAAATGGCAACAGTGTACCTATGAACAGAGGAAAGAGGTTTAGCAGCATCCTACAAGGTTGAGCAAGGAGTAAAACTGAAAAAATAAAAAATAAAAAGAAGATGTATAGATACATACTGGGAGATGACACTAGATATTGCGGCCCCGGCTACACCCATCTTGAACTTGTATATAAACAGAGGGAAGAGAAATACAGCCAGAAAATTACCAACGCCTACATTATGGAAGTTAGGGAATGAATGAACCGATGGAAGAAAGAAAGTCCAAGAATATTTAAATATTCTTGGACTACTATGTCAAAAGATGTAAAAAAAAGCAAACCTATACAGTAGACTGGAGTTTTTGTATCCTTGAATCCACGAAAAATGCCTTGAAGAGCTAAAGAAACCACATACGCAGGAGCACCAAGTGCCCTAAGGACAAGAAACTGCCGCGCAGGGATGAACATTTCTGACATCTGGTATTAAAGACAGGAAACATGCATCCTCAGCATAAAATTTCTCCAAAATTTCCTAAGACATACATGACGATAAGCTCTAGCGGGACCGAACTTACAGATTGAACACCCATTAACCTTAAAAAGGGTCCAGATGCGAAAGACAAAGCGAGTGCCTCGAAGATGCCAATTCCAATGGCTAGCACTAGCGCTGTCGACACTGAAGATAACTGTTTCCTTTCTGGTAAACCTTGAGAAGGTATGTCACCACGACTCTCTGCTGTAAATCAATTCAAACAGATATAAGGCCTGGGAAAACATGAGAAGAGAAGAAAGCTAAAGGTTTACCTGAGGCTAAATCTTCTGCGGCAGTCTTTGCAATATCTTCAGCGACAAAAGAAGTGGCAACGCTGAGTAGTGGAATGTTGAAGAGCTTTGATATGGTGTTGAAGATGGACATGGAAACGCCAGCGGAACCCAACTCAACAGATCCTGGAGATTCAAAAGAAGGGAGTCCGTTACAACTCTTTTTTTTTATATTAAAAACACCTCTTCCATGGTATCGAGAAGCAAAGGAAAAAATACCGAGCCTTCCAATGTAAGCAGTCTCCATGAGCAGAGTCAAAGGGTCTATAGCTTGTCCAGCAATGGCCGGAAGAGAGAGCATGACGAGTTCTCGTTTGATATCCAAAGGACGTGTGTCCTCCTCCCTAGCAAAAGGAAAGGGGCATAAACAAAGACAAGAAGAGCGTAGCAAACATGCGAAAGAGTAACAAAGGGAGAACGCAACACCTCAACAGCCTTACGGGAGTTTGTCCAGTGAACCGCAAGAGTGACCTTCATCCTCCAAGTTGAGAAAGGGAGAAGAAGAGTCAGGAGGGTTAATCTGGCTCTTCCGACGAGTAACAAGAAAAGGAAAGACAGGGTTTGGATTGCTGTGAAGGGAGCACTTTTGGTTTTGGGGGCCAGAGGCTTGATTGAAGCGAGCTATAGGTTGAAAATTGCCTAGTCGTCTTTTTACTTTGGCCAACTTATTCGTCAAGGGCAGCGAAACTTGCTTCCCAGCCACTACTCTACTGGAGGAATCCATCACGACACACTCTGCCAATTCGACTAGAGAAACGTTACTAATGACTGACTACTCGGTTCGTCTACAAAACTCAAACGATAGAAAAAGCCTAGAAGAAGATGATGATACTGGGTAGGGTATCGAGAAGAAAAGAGTAAAAACAAAAACAAAATTGAAACTTACGGGATCGGGAGGGGTGAGCGGTGCGGTAGAGAAAACGTCGTCGAGGCAGAGATGGCAGAGGAGGAGGAGGAGGGTTCAATCAATTCATCATTCAGATTTCAGATTGAGAGGGGTTTAACCGTTGCAGGGCGAGCTAAGGCGGTTTTTGTTTGGGAGAAGTGAGTGGATTGGTAAATGGGCCTTTTGTTTCCTCTCAAATTAAGCCCATTAAGGCCCATTCATTCGCTCATTAGTACTTGACTTTTTCTTCACATCTCATTCATCATCATCATCATCATCATCATCATCATCATCATCATCATCATGTATATTTTTGATATGTTCCCTATTTAAGACAGAGGTTTCTAATATTAGCTTATTATTTTGTTTGTTGTTAGAACGAAAAACCTTTTTTAAAACCCATTCAACAATTCGCTGTCAAAGGGGGAAAAAAAAAAAAAAACCATTGAACAATTCTTATCAAACGAGTTGGCATTTTTAAAAATTAATAGGATAAGTTTGCTTTCGGAACCAGAAAAAAAAAATTACGACGATTTCAACAAACATTTGATTGTTAAGATAAGAATCTAAACAGCTAATTATAATTTGGCATGAATTAGAAAAAGAAAAGGGTAATAATTTAATTAAAGAGCAGATGATTCGGTGTGGTGTAGTTGCTGAGACGTTAAAAGAAAGAAATAAACCCAAACTCATATTTTTTTTTTTCTTTAAAAAAATTTGTGTGTTTTGTTTGTTTTACAGTTTGAGATTAGTTTGGAGTTTTTGTGCATAGTTTCTCGGCAACCAACTTCTCCTCAAGGCAAGGCAAATGAGGCATCATCGAGAAATGACGTCTTCTTCTTCCTCTTCTTCCTCCTTTTGCACTCTCTCCTTCCCATTTCTCTTGTTTTCTTCCTATTCTTTGTAGCCCCCTATCCTCCTCCTTCCTTCTTCCGTTAATTAATACTAAATGTCGTCGTCTTTGAAGTTGAAGAAAAGAGATTATGGCGCTGAACCCGACAAGACAAAGCTTGTCATTGCCGGAATCCGCCACCAGTTACTGCTTCTCTTTCGCCGCCGTCACCGTCTCTTTCCGCTGGTCTCTGCCGTCTCCGGCTGTCTCCTCCTCTTCCTCTTCTCATTCTCCATCCTTTCTCCTCCCCCCTTGATACATCTTGAACCCAATCTACATCCAAACGCTCCATTTCGTGTACCCGTACGTAAAATTATAAATCATCCATTATATTACATTATACGTACGTAACGTCTCTCCACATTTCATGACCTCATTTATTCAATGATCACGTACCTAGCTACTGTGTGTGTGTGTCTCAGGAAAATGGCGGAAGGACGGATCGCAAGTTATGGAGCTCGAGATTGTCTAACCTCTACTCTGCCTGCAGCAATGCCACTGACTCCTTTCAAGGTACGTACGTACGTGTACCCTTAAAGATTTGCGTGATAAAAAAAAAAAAAAAAAAAAAAAAAAAAAAAAAAAAAAAACCTACAGATATTAATTACATGATATATAGAAGAAGGACTCCTCTTTGTATCAACTCATTTGGTTTGGTAATTAATCGAAACGGTGGCAGTCACGGAAAAGAGAACGCAAACCAATCGGTATTTACTGATCGCTACAAGCGGAGGGTTAAACCAGCAGCGGACAGGGGTGAGTTCCTTAATTGTGAACCTATATATATAATGATCCTAGCAAGTGTTATATATTGAGTGAGGGCCGTTTCTAATTCTGAAGCGCTTTTTCTACTGTGTAGATAATAGATGCTGTAGTTGCGGCTTACATTCTAAACGCCACTCTTGTGGTCCCTAAACTTGACCAGAAATCATACTGGAAGGACACCAGGTGCTGCCCTGTCTCACTCTGGTTCCCATTTTGATATTGTTTAGTTTGTTAGTTCTATATAACACAGCTTTTGTGGTACGTGCAGCAACTTTGAGGAGATATTTGACATTGATTGGTTCATTTCGCATCTCTCCAAAGACGTGAAAATCATCAAGGAGCTTCCTAAAGAAGAGCAGTCAAGAATATCCAGCAGCCTACAGTCCATCCGTGTCCCGAGGAAGTGCACACCCTCTTGCTACCTGCAGCGCGTTCTGCCTATACTCAATAAGAAACATGTCAGTTACTTATCCTCCAAACTAAGTTCGTTCATGATATACATACAAGTGTATGCTCATCTGCTGCAATATATGCAATCTCGTGTTGCAGGTTGTACAACTCTCCAAATTCGATTACAGGTTGTCCAACGCTCTCGATACAGAGCTCCAGAAGCTGAGGTGTAGAGTGAACTACCATGCGGTGAGATATACAGAGTCTATCAACAGGATGGGCCAATTGTTGGTTGACCGGATGAGAAACAAAGCCAAGCATTTCGTTGCCCTTCATCTCAGGTTCGAACCTGATATGTTGGCCTTCTCCGGATGCTATTATGGCGGAGGTCAGAAAGAGAGACTCGAACTCGGAGCTATGAGACGAAGGTGGAAAACGTTACATGTGAGAATATCTATCTATGCTTAGTTTATCAACATCAAGCCTTCTTAACTCTTATTAACTCCCTTGGACTTGTTGCAATGTGCAGACGGCAAACCCTGACAAAGAACGGCGGCATGGGAGATGTCCCCTGACGCCAGAGGAGATTGGTCTGATGCTCAGAGGCTTAGGTTTTGGGAAAGAGGTTCACTTGTATGTTGCATCAGGCAAAGTATACGGAGGGGAGGATACACTGGCACCATTAAGAGCTCTCTTTCCAAATATCCATACAAAAGAGACATTGACCTCCAAGAAAGAACTGGCTCCCTTTGCCAACTTCTCATCACGGATGGCTGCTCTTGACTTCATCGTCTGTGATGAGAGCGATGCATTTGTCACCAACAACAATGGTAACATGGCTAGAATCTTAGCTGGACGAAGGTATAACTGTGTCGCTTAATATCACTTCTCCGCTGGTCTCTTCTCTAATGCACATATCTGTGTATGTCTGCAGGAGATACTTGGGACACAAAGTAACCATTCGTCCAAATGCGAAGAAACTGGACGAAGTCTTCACAAACAGAAACAACATGACATGGGATGATTTCTCATCCAAGGTCCGAAGATACCAGAAGGGTTTCATGGGTGAGCCAGATGAAATGAAACCAGGAGCGGGCGAGTTCCACGAGAACCCAGCCTCCTGCATTTGTCGAACCTCTGAAGCAAGAAGAGTAAAAGAAAAAGCAAAACATGATCTAAATGAAGAAGAACATGACTCGTCAGAGTACTCAGACATTGGCAATGTTCCCATAGCAAGTGCCAGTAGAAGCGATTTGGAGAGTTGGTAAAGTGATCTTCTGATCAGACTAATTTCTTCTCAGCAAGTGTCAGCATCGTTTCCAGATAGAGAAATTCTTTTTTATCTGTATAAAAATTGTAATGTCACAAAGTTGCAAGGTTACAGATAGAAAGAATGGTGTACATATTGTTATTAATAGACCTTCTGTACATACACATATCCCTTTCTTTAGCTTTCTTGTTTAAGACTTATAATAGAATCTTGAGATTATGCATTCCTGTTGTTGGTTCTTCCTCTCAGTTAATAAACAAGTCTGTTCTGTTCTGTTACACATCATACAAAGGGGAATGGAGTAAGTCTTAGTCAGGTCCAAATGTGATGGTCGCATGGATCACAACCTTCCTGAGCAATGTCGGTGATCTGAACGCCGGCGTCATAGGTCTTCCCAGCTTCCCAGTTGGGAGGAAGAACCCTCTGCGACCAGACCATTTTGCCGTCGTAGCCTGCCGTCACCACGAACTTGAACTGCAGAGCTCCGGTGGGGACTTTGTCAGTAACCCACACAGCTCCGTGGCTTCTGGTCATGTAACTCCAATGTGACGAACCCACTTGAGCAATGTCGATGGCTACCACTTCGGTTTGGCCTCCTTGGTACAATAGCTTTATGGCCAAGTAGTTAGGCTTTTTGCTAGATTCTTCAACTCTCACGCTCATCTTCTTGTTCCCGTATTCGCAAGGAACTCTGTTTCAATATTTTGTCAGTTCTTCTTCTTATTAGTCGATACATATATACTAGTTAAAAGTGAAACAAGTAAAATGAAATGAGAATGGTGAGAGGAATCGAACCTCTGGTACTCAATGTCGAGAATGCCCTGTTTGAGGAGATCAGTGTCGGCGCCAACAACGGGCTTAGCCATTGCCCTGAAGGCCCTGCTGCTGAGGACAAGATCGGTTTGGTTGCTCTTGTTGAGGTCAGTGACCATCACGGTGGTTCCTTTGCTGCTGCAAAGAGTGGTGTTCTTGCATCTGACCTGGAAGCAAGCTCCGCAGCCGGCGCCGTCTTTGTAGATGGAAGGCATTGCCGCCGCAATGTGACCGGCGAAGAAACCCGTAGCCATAGAGCCATAGGCACAAGCTCCGGCTGAATTAAACCCATAAATACATACAACCAGTATAAAAGATGAGAAAAGAAACCACAAGAAAAAAAAAGTAATATAAATGAAAAGAGATGGGAAAGTTACAAGAGAGAGCAGAGGCAGAGGAGAAATAAGATGCCTTAGAGTGGTGAAGACATCGGTCGCAGGCGTTTGCAGATGAGGAGAAGAGGAAGACGACTGCGAGGAAGAGGAAGAAGAGAATGGCGCCTCCCATTTTTTTTTATTTTTTTTTTTGCTTATTTTTGTGTTGAGAGATTTTGAAGAAACAAATAATCCAATGAGGTATGAGCTTTTTTTTTACTTAGAGAGTTAATAATACTTAAATACGATGAGTTTGGGAAATATCCTTATTAATTTTGATGGGAACAGCGTGAATTTATACTATGGGTGCCAGCTCACTATATCAACAACACACGTCACGTCGTCATAGATAGAAGCAGCTTGCACAAGTACGCGTGTTGACATATTAATTAATCTTTGATTGGGTTGAGTTTGGCTGGTGACTAGTTTAGCGAGTGAGTGTGTAAATTAGTAATAAACTATATCCTTCCAATTCCAAATAATAGTACAAAAAAAAAAAGGTAGGTGTGAGGGTCCCTAGGGTTTACCACATTACCCAGCAATAGTCCAATAAGGTGCTGGGCGGTGGATGACGTGGCATTGCACCGACTCTCTCCATCACATTCATATTCACAGCTGTGCATCCCTCCTCGGGCCTTGTTCTTGTAGTTGTCGGTCGGTCTCCTGTTTTTCTTTCTTCTTCTTTTAAATCACCCATGTTTATCCACACAGTCAAATCTACGAATACTTTGGCCACTTATTATGTATCTCTCTTTTTGGTAACAAAAATATGTTTATTATAGCTTAGCTAGTTTCGAAATTAATCAATTAAAGGAATAGTACATACTTCAGCTGCTTACCGTCAAGACACAGACAACCGTACTTAAATGAAGAGACTCCCCCCCCCCCCCCCCCCTGCATTGCATTTCTATTGTATTAGGCGTAGAACATTATACATGTCAATAGTTTGTTTGTTACAATTTTGATGATTTCATTTTCAGTCAATCAAAAATATTCATTATTCAACAGATTAGTAACCAAGAAACGTCCATGTGAGAACGACTCTGTCACATCGACGGCATTGATTACTACATACATGTGAATATATCTTCATATACTCCTATCTTTTTCTATTCCATTGTCGAGGCTATATACAAAATTTAAGATTATTTATGACTTGTTTTTTTTTTTTTCGTTTCTTTCTTGAGACAAATAGATTATTATTTGTCTAAGATTTCTCTATACCAACTGCTGATTCTTTTTTAACGATGTACAATATCAAATTCAAAATCCTAACGGGTACAATAATACAGTATCTACCATAAATCGTACAATACCCAAACGTAGCCCTCTTCTTATTATATTATGCTCGTTGTTTATGTAAAGCCCATCGTCTGATTCGGCCTATTTTCTAAATAGTGCCAAACTGTGTAAACTCTGCTTTTGCTCTCTTTATTGGATAACGTGGGCCGTCCACACCGACCATCCATTGGTCGGCGCAACGCAGTGTATTCGGACATGTACGATGTTCTATATTTTACTACTTTCCCAAGAAAAAAGAAAAAAAATACCCAAACCCTTGTTCCGATCAAAGTTGGACCTTAAAATATAGACTTGTTAAGTACAATTTGCCGGCAACACCTTGGTTAAAGGCGAACCTAGTGTTAATTACTACAAATAAACTTGTAGTAATAATTTTATAAACAGAAAATAAAAGCTAGAGCTACTATAAATACAGTGTTGCAGGGCAATGTGTAACTCATCAGTTCTCAAAGCTAGCAAAGCAAAGTCCCGTTGGCAATTAAAAGTGAGTGTTGAATACTTGTTTGCGTTTTCCTAAAAGATGGCGGATCATCCTCGTTCTAGTGAGCAGCAAGAAGCTGATGCTGCAGCTTCCAAAGGCTGTGGGATGTTTGACTTTCTCAAGAAGAAACCCGAAGATGCACATTCTTCCGAGAATGCCGGTGTGATCAAGGAAGAGGAGAAGCCTTCTCTCGCTGAAAGACTCCACCGTTCCGACACCTCTGTAAGCTTGATTGTATATATACACATTAATGAATTAGCTGCATGAGAAATGTTAGTAACACTTGTTGAGGGAGGATGTGATATGTATGCAGTCAAGTGATGAGGAAGCAGGTGAAAATGGGGGAAAGAAAGAGAAGAAGAAGAAGAATAAAGAAGCTGCAGATCAATGTGAAACAGAGGAGAAGAAAGGCATCATGGAGAAGATCAAGGAGAAGCTTCCTGCGGGTATAGGTCATCCTGACCAAGCCAAGCCTGAACATGAGGATGGGAAGGAGAAAGGGTTTATGGAGAAGGTGAAGGATAAGCTTCCCGGAGGTGACCATGGGAAGCCTGAACTTGAACCTCGTCATGACAATGGCAAGGAGAAAGGATTTATGGAAAAGATCAAAGAGAAGCTTCCTGGTCATAAAAATGATGAGAAAAAGAAGGAAACCTAGTCGTTATAAATTTATAATATCCTTTCTTTGTTTTTTACTTTGGCTTTGACCACTTGCTTTTTCATCTTCTTGTATTGTCTACCTCATCGTGTTAGTGAAATGCCAGCTTTCTATTTGCAAACTCTTGAATCTTGAAGAAGTCATATTAGAACAACATGGGAATATTGAAACACTCAAATATTTATTTGAAAACCATTTTGTTCATCTCGTAATGAAAAGAAAGAAATAACGGCATGCTAACAAAGTAGAGTTGCGTGGCTACTACAGGCTACAGCTTATTATTATTTTTAGGTTTCGTTTTTTACATTTTTTTTTTTTTTTTTTTTTGGTTGTTGTTCATGCCGGTCATGCTTAATTCATGAGCAAGCAGGCATTGTTGGGTGTTGGTAAAGTAATTGGGCTGGAGAAATAAGGGCCCAAAAACGGCCCGTTTGATAGGTATCACAGAAAACGGGAAAGAAAAGTCAAAGGGAAGGAGGAGGGTAGTAGACACGGAGAGAGTCTGAGTCTTTTTGAGTATGAAAGTGAAGAAAAAGAGAGAGACGTCTCTCACGGGAAGAAGACAGTCTGTGACTTTTGTGAGTTTCCAGCTGTTGGGTGATAGATGATAGATCAGGTTACCTCATTGCATTTGCTTAAAACACCAAGTAAAGTAATCACTTATGTTCAAAGTAATTGGAGTTACCAATCCAAACCTCAATAATTTTTTACGGTCAACAACGCCAATCACCACACAACACGCATAAGAAGTCGGAGGACAATTTTTTGGTTTTTGACATCTATTTTTATGAAGTTGACCTTTGAAATTTTGTGCCAAATGAAACATAATACAGATGCTGTATTAATGTAATGTATAAATTTAATTTATAGGCGCCAACCCCAATCCAACTCGGCACAATCTTTATTCCGCACATTTACGCGCTTAATTAATTAGCTACCTCTTTATTTTTAAGTTTTGTCTGTTTCTCCGATCATCAACTCTTCTTCTTAATTATTGTAAGATAAGAAAAAGTCTTACTTTGCGAACTATTAAAACGACCGATCCCTTTCTAATTCAAGCATAATAATATATAATATGCATACTAATATACAATAAACTGTTTCATCACATTTTCCTACGCGTTCAATTCAATCACCCCCTAATGGTAATGGACTAAATAATTGCAATGGGAATGGGCTTGGCTTGCTTGATATAAATACTAATTAAGTAGTAGGTGGGGCCTTACATTACAGGTTGAATAAAACACGGAATTAGCTGATTGGAAAAGCTAGCTTCCCCATCCCATGTTGGGTCTTTAAATACGTCACCGAGTCATTTGTTCGGTTACTACAAACTTTTAAGCTTTCTCTTCCAAGCTTGTTCTTCTTCCTCATCATCAAAATTCAAGATATATAGCGCTACAGATAGAGAGAGAGAGAGTATGGGGTGGTGGCTAAACGGCGGCGTCTGGACTATGCTGATGACAATGACCATCATTTCTTTTGTTCATGCTGAAGATCCCTACCGTTTTTTCGACTGGAGGGTCACTTACGGCAACATTTCTCCACTTGGCATTCCTCTTAAGGTACATTTTTTTGTTTCTTTCCAAGATCAACAAAATCTATATATGGCATCTTTGTCTTTTTTGTTTGATGTGATCGATCCTGCTTTAATTATATATATTTATTACACGACGCAGGGGATCTTGATCAATGGACAATATCCAGGACCCGATATTTACTCAGTCACCAATGACAATTTGATCATCAATGTTCACAACGAGCTCGACGAACCCTTTCTCTTATCTTGGTACCATCTATTCCCCCTTCTTAATTACCATCATTCTCTTAGCATTCTATTCCAATATGTGTATTTTGGAAAAAGCACTAAATGTTATATTTAGTGAAATATTGGAGTAATTTAGTAACTGGTACGAGGGAGCCAATTTGCATGCACTTGTAGTGTCGTTTCTTCACAATCTTTCTTGTTTAGTTAGGTATTACTGGTGGACACGTCAAGTTTTCATGTTAATTATAATAATATCAATGAATTAATAAAAATACAAAAAATGGTAAATACTAATGAAGGAACGGAGTGCAAATGAGGAAGAATTCTTACCAAGATGGAGTGTATGGGACGACTTGTCCAATCCCACCGGGCAAAAACTACACTTATGCAATCCAAGTCAAAGACCAGATTGGTAGTTTCTTCTACTTTCCTTCCCTCGCCGTTCACAAAGCTGTCGGTGGTTTTGGCGGTTTCCGTATTCTCAGTCGCCCTCGCATCCCCGTCCCTTTCCCTGAACCTGCTGGAGATTTCACTTTCCTAATCAGTGATTGGTTTGAGCGTGACCACAAGGTACTTTCATTAATTAATTGATTAACTAATTCTATATATATGTTCGATTAGGACCATAACTAAATTAATGCACATTCAGACTTTGAAAGCACTTTTGGATAGAGGACACAAGCTACCTTTGCCTCAAGGGGTTTTGATCAATGGCCAAGGAGTCATTTTTTCTTCTTCTCTCACCGTCCACAAAGGTTTATCTTAATAAAATCCTAAGTTATTTAATACGTACTTTGGACAAGAAGAAAAGCATTATCTCATTTATATATATATATTTGTTTGTGGGTGGAACAATAATTAATTAGGTAAAACATACAGATTCAGAATATCGAACGTAGGGCTTCAAAACACTCTGAATTTTAGAATACATGGTCATCAAATGAAGCTCGTCGAGGTTGAGGGAACCCATACAGTCCAGTCCATGTATACCTCACTCGACATTCACGTTGGACAGTCTTACTCCGTCTTGGTCACCATGGACCAACCTGACCAAGACTATGACATTGTCGTCTCCACAAAATTTGCCGCCAAAAAACTTTTGGTCTCATCCACTATCCACTACTCCAACTCAAGACATAATTACAAAACATCTCCTTCTGTCCACGTTGAACCACCACCACCTGCCGATGAACTAGATTGGTCTATCAAACAAGCCCGGTCCATTAGGACAAATCTAACTGCGTCTGGGCCAAGGCCTAACCCTCAAGGCTCGTATCACTATGGTCGAATCAAAATCTCTAGGACTTTAATATTGGAAAGCTCAGCGGCACTTGTGCATAAGAAGCAACGCTACGCCATAAACGGAGTGTCGTTTGTAGCTGCAGATACTCCGCTTAAGCTTGCAGATTACTTTAAGATCAAAGGCGTATTTAAAGTGGGGAGCATCCCTGACAAGCCGAGGAGAGGGGTAGGGATGAGAATGGACACGTCAGTGATGGGAGCAAACCACAGGGATTTCCTTGAAATCATATTTCAAAACCGCGAGAAGGTCGTCCAAAGTTACCACCTCGATGGATACAGCTTCTGGGTTGTCGGGTGAGAACGATAGCTAAACCACCCTCTAATTTTAATAGTAATAATTAATGTTGTATTGCATATCTCTGATGTTAGTGAGTTTAATTATATTTGTCCACAGGATGGATAGAGGAACATGGTCAAAAGCAAGCAGGCGAGAGTATAATTTGAGGGATGCTGTTTCTCGCTCTACTACTCAGGTACAAAATCTTACTTACTCCATATATTTCTACATTTCCGAAAGAAAAATATAAAGAGCTAGCTAGCTCTAATTAATGTCTTGTAACTAAAATTGAAAATGAAAGGAATGGATTTTTGGTTGATGTAGGTATATCCAGAATCTTGGACAACCGTATATGTGGCACTGGACAATGTGGGGATGTGGAACTTTAGGAGTGAATATTGGGCGAGGCAATACTTAGGACAACAATTCTACCTCCGAGTTTATTCTCCAGCTCATTCTCTAAGAGATGAATACCTTTTGCCTAAGAATGCTTTGTTGTGTGGCCGAGCCTCCAATAAACAACACACGCCCATAATCACTCCTTGAAATCGTATGGGCATGACTGTATGATGATCATACCAATATATCGTGAATGGATCGGATTATTTAGAGATATATTCTATTATACTAATATATTTAGTTCTTTATTCTTTTATTTCATAAATTTTAATGTACACCCAAATTTGATGAAAATTTATAATGGATACAAAAGTCGACTGTCTAGAATTTCGGTGTTTATTTTATTAAAGAGGCAAAAATATAGTATATAGCTTTTCTAAATTTTTGGTGTTTTGAGACAATATGTGGAGTTTGATACAAATTATGGTTTAACATTTGTAGGAAAATACTATATTTTGGTAAATAATTGTAGGAAAATGCAATGTTTTCATATGAATCAACCAGGTAATTTTACCATATACTATCAGTTAAATAGAAAACAAACTTATAGTAAAAATTTAAAATAGTAGTAATAATGATTCGTGCACCAGGTAAGAAGACGTGAAATCCTAGTTTTTTATTGGTAAAGAAAGAAAAAATGTTGAAATGGTAAAAAAAAGGTATGCAATGCAATTATAACGAAAAAAAAAAAAAAAAAAAAAAAAAAAAAAAAAAAAAACTACAAGGGCTGTCAATGAAATGGAATGGGGGATTACGAAGAGAAAAAAAAACATTTATAGTAATTGGGAGAGTGAATCAGCGAAGGAAGGAATTGGGATGAATGAAGAGAATAAAAGAAAGTCAACTTAAGCGATGCATGTGAATCAACAAACACCACTCGTCTAGTGATCAGTGACATTAATAATAGTTGTAGACTTGTAGTCGTAGTAATTAGATTATGAACCAAAAACATTTAATTATTATTATTAACGATTTGAATAAGAGTAAAAATATTTTTCTAAAAACGGGTTTATAAAAGATTCGTTGGGTGAAATACTGAATGAATGGAATATTTAGTGAGGCGCAGCAAACGCAATGCATACCGTAAGATGTGTTAACTTTAATGACGCGAGCGAGAGAATAGTACACTTATATGTACAGTATAGATCAACAAAACCAATAAGTAAAGGGCACGTGGCGGGGAAGGTCACGAGGTAAGAGAAGAAGATATGGTGTGTGTGTAAAACGTAGTTCATGCCATTGCCAGGCCGAGGCCGGTACGAGAGAGAGAGAGAGAGAGTCTGTCTGATCCGACAAGGAATGCTTCTAGTCCACACAATGTCAGTCTTCTTTTTTTTTTTTCTTAAAAAAAAAAATTTAATTATCTCGACCCCCGCTGCTTAGAGATTCTCACACACACTCTGCGTCACTTATTAAAAAAATCCATATAAAGAAATGATATAGGGATGGTTGGATCTCACCGTTAAGTCAGTCTTTTACACGTCTACTAACTCTAGTGTACTACTGTTCCCAAACCAAAACACTGTGATGACCGTGACTTTTATCTATCCATACCCTAACGGCGCAGCAGACGCCGTGAGTGGGGACGACAAAGAGAGAGAGAGAGAGAGTTGTGTGACTACCTTACCTTGTGAGAGAAGAGAGAGAGAAAGAGAGAGAGAAAGGAGTCATTTTTTTAATTAGTAAGCTCTCTCTCTCTCTCTCTTTGTGAATAGGTAGGTGGTAAGCTCTGCTCTGCTCACTGCTTTACTATTTTTTTTTTTAATTATCAAAACCAAAGCAATCATCATCACATCCACTTCCTACCTTCCTTCCTTACTTTTTCTTCTTTGCCCCAAACAAACAAATGTTGTGGGATTCTTTGAGCCGTTAAGATTTAGATCTCGAAAGAAGAAGAATGGGGAGTCTATCTTCTTCTGAGGAAGACGACGACGGCTCTTCTTCCGAGAGATGCGGTAGCTACAGTCCCAGCGCCGACATTAGCGAGTCCGAGACATGCAGCAACGCCGACGCTCCCTCCTCCATTGCCTCTTCTCCCCACGCCTCACGAGGTTTTTACTTCCCCGCCCCTGTTATGCTTCCTGTCATCGGCGGCAAAGATGTCCTCTGGGATGACAACAAACCCGACTCCACCCACCATTTCTCCGGTAACCTACCGAACGATACTCTTTTTTTTTTTTTTTTTTTTTTTTTTTTTTTTTTATATTTACACAATTTTCCTATTTGGGGATTTCCTCTTTGATTTTTGCAGAAATTGAGATGATGAAAGAGAGATTTGCCAAGCTACTTCTCGGTGAAGACATGTCTGGTGGCGGTAAAGGGGTTTCTACGGCTCTTGCTATCTCCAACGCCATCACCAACCTCTCTGGTTTGTTTATTATATCAATCTTCTCTCCATTGTGTGTTGCTTGCTAGCCTAGGTGCTCTCGTTTGTTTTCCTTCAGTATTATTAAGTAAGGCTCTTGATTGGATTTTCACTACAGCTACTGTTTTTGGCGAGCTCTGGAGGCTTGAGCCCCTTCCTCTTCCCAAGAAGGCCATGTGGCGCAGAGAACTCGACTGGCTCCTCTGCGTTAGCGATTCCATCGTTGAGCTCATTCCTTCCATCCAGCACTTCCCTGGGGGCGGCACCTATGAGATCATGGAGACTCGCCCCCGCTCTGATCTCTACGCCAATCTCCCTGCTCTCAAGAAGCTCGACGCCATGTTGATCGATATGCTTGACTCTTTCTCCCACACCGACTTCTCCTATACCGATCGCGGTATTGTTCTTGGAGACTGTGACTACGACTCTCCTGCTTCCTCCTCTGGCCGCCCTTCCGTTCGGCAGGAGGACAAGTGGTGGCTCCCTTGCCCCAAGGTTCCCCCTCACGGCTTGTCACTAGACACTAGGAAGAAACTTCAGCAGTGCCGCGACTTTGCTAACCAGATTCTCAAGGCTGCTTTGGCTATTAACAGCGGTGTGCTCGCCGAAATGGAGATACCTCTCCCTTACTTGGACTCACTCCCCAAGGTATGCTGCTGCTCAATCAAAGCTTCTTTACCTTTGTTATTGCCGCCGCTGGCTTTTTCATTGAGGATCTAATTATTATTCTTTCTTTGCAGAGCGGGAAAGAATGCCTTGGAGAGATCATCTACCACTACTTAACTGCAAACAAGTTCTCACCCGAGTGTCTCCTAGACTGTCTTGATCTGTCATCGGAGCATCAGACCCTCGAAATCGCCAACCGGATTGAGGCGGCTGTCCACGTTTGGAGACAGAAGAGTGGGAGGAAGCACAAGAAGCAGGCAAAGCTAAAGCTGTCCTCATGGGGTGGCAAGGTTAAAGGCCTTGTAAATGACACCGAAAGAAATGATTTCCTTGTGCAGAGAGCCGAGACCCTCTTGCAGAGTCTGAGGATCCGTTTCCCTGGTCTTCCCCAGACAACGCTGGACATGAACAAGATTCAGTATAACAAGGTATAATAATATTATAGGAGGAGGGGAGTGTGGTTTGCTGGTTGCAGCATGAAACGATGCTCAAACAAGATTTTTTTTGTTTCATTGCAGGATGTAGGGCAATCAATTCTGGAGAGTTACTCGAGGGTGTTGGAGAGCATGGCCTTCAACATCACGGCCAGAATAGAGGATGTGCTTTATGTTGATGATGCCACGAGAAGATCCATATCGGCCACGGAAGCACCGCAGTCACTATTCAGCAATGCACAGAAAGGGTTCTCTGTGCAAAGCTCACCCTACGGATCCCCATTTGCAACGCCATCCCTGAGTGTAGCATCTGGGAGCCCGAGGAGAGCACCGCCGCTGTACACAGTGAAGAGGAATGGGACGAGAGAGAAGGGAGTGTTGGGGGAAACAGAGAAAGCATGGTCGTATGCAGGGAATTTGAGTTCAAGAAGAGTAACGGGAGTGACGCCGGAAAGAGATTAAGGTTTGGAAATAGAAGAAGAAGAAGAATGTAAATCGATGGATGATGGTTGTAGAATGTAGTTGTTTTGTCTAGCAGACTACGAGGAAGAGTATGGGGTTAATAGGCAACAACAATGTTGATCTTTTCTTTATAATGTGGAGTATAATAATTAATGCATGGAGGAATGTTGTGAACACTTAACAGAAGAGAGGAAACACACTAGTAAAGTAGTAAGACTGATTCTGGTCAAGTCCTAGAGAAGAACTTGATGCGCATCACATATGTCTCTCATCATAAATCATATATGTTCATTGTAGAAACAAACTCTCCTACATACAATAACTCTACAGTTAATTTGCATAGGATAGGAGGATTAGAGTTGTTGATGTTCCAATATTTTACTTATTAATTTTTGTTTCTAAATAAAAAAAGGGCTGGAAAGGGTATTTTACACTTTTCTTATTTTTTCCTTTTTTTTTTTTTGGTTCTTTTCTAATAAGACGCAGTCAAACATAAATAAATAAATAAGCAGAGGGAAGAAGAAGAAGCGTAGAATAGACAGTGATGGAGCAGAGCAGCGGGAGACTGAATCCTAAAGAGGCCAACGTCCTGGCGACGCCTTCGGGTCTTGTCGGGAGCATCGTGGAGAAAGGTATATCGGAGACTACGCCTCCAAATAAGCCGCTTCCCCCGAGACCCTCCCTTCTTTCCTTCCCCGTCGCTCGTCATCGTTCTCACGGACCCGTAAGCCTAATCCAAATCCACTCTTACTCTAGGGCTTTTCTCAGTTTCCCATCTTCTTCACTTTGCTTTGCCTTCTTCTAGATTTTTTTTTATTAGGATTTATTTTCTTCTACTGTTTAATTTACTACTTATTAGACTCCCACCAACTTTGTTTACCCTAATCCCTGACCAATTGGCTTTTTTTTCTAAAAATTCAGCTTTTTGTTTCAATCTCATTAGATTTTTTTTTTGTAGCATTGGGCTCCTGTGGGGAGCTTAACACAACCTGATGACGATGAGGAAGAAGAAGAAGAAGAAGAAGAACGTTTCATGAATGCAGACTCCTTTTCTGCTTTTGCTAAACCGCTTCAAAGAAAGGAGAAGAAACACATGGAGCTCAGTAGGTGGAAAGATATGGTCTCTGGGGATGATCCTGCATCCACATCTCGCCCTACGTATTCTAGGAATGTTAAGATCCTTGAGACCAAGTCACTCTCTCTTGCTCCCCCCGACGACTTGGCCACTAACACTTTACTGGCTAAACCTGCTCAGAGAGACTTTGTTACTCAGAAACCACCCTCTGTTGACGAAAGGGCTTCGTTCGGCGCTTCTCCTCCCTTATCTGTTTCGAATGGACGACTTGGGACTAGACAGGCGTCTTCATCTCTTGAGAGTGATATTGATGTCGAGAACCAAGCAAGGTTGCAGACTATGTCACCCGACGAGATTGCAGAAGCACAGGCTGAGTTATTGGACAAGATGGATCCTGCATTACTCAGCATTTTGAAGAAACGAGGTGAGGATAAACTGAAGAAGCGAAAGCATTCACTGCCTGCCGAAGAGGCAACAAAGAATTCAAGAACTGAGGGTCGCTTTGTTCACTCACGACAGGGCCAGGCTGTTACTCCATCTACCTCTGTAGTTATGCCAATACCAAATGAAAAAGGTGTGGTGCAAAAGTCCGCGTTACCCCAAGGATTCTTGTGGGATACATGGACTGAGAGGGTTGAGGCTGCCAGGGACTTGAGATTTTCTTTTGACGGTTCTGTTGTTGAGGATGATGTTGTCTCAGCAGCTGAAACTGGTGAGTAGCACGATTCAACTGAAACTCATCACAATCTTAGGGTGCTTACACGTTGAATGTACAGGTGGAAAGTTGTCTGGGGTTGGATCTGCACCTGAACGTGACTTCTTGAGAACTGAAGGGCACCCTGGGGCAGCTGGGTACACCATCAAAGAAGCTATTGCTCTTGCACGGAGTGTGGTATGATTGCCACACATTTTAGTTCTGATGATAATGAATGGTTATATTATTTTTTGCCTTTATTTTGACTTAAGCTGAACAAAACCTGTGGGACTTCGGTTTTTTCGTTATTACTGCTCCTTGATTTGTATGCACTATTGATATGTCAGATTCCGGGGCAAAGATGCCTTGCTTTGCAGCTGCTTGCATCTGTACTCGACAAAGCTTTGAATAAACTTTGCCAGAGCAGAATCGGGTTTACAAGGGGGGAAAAAGATAAATCCATTGATTGGGAAGCCATCTGGGCTTATGCCCTTGGACCGGAACCTGAGCTTGTCTTAGCATTGAGGTAATTACCTGATGGGTGTAATGTGAGACTTAATTGTGAAGTTACCACTCATATATCATATATTGTTTGTTCTTATCAATATGAGTTTCTTTTCTTATTCTCTAGGATGGCGCTTGATGACAATCATACCTCTGTTGTTCTAGCATGTGTAAAAGTAATTCAGTGTCTACTAAGCTGTTCTCTTAACGAGAACTTCTTTGATATTTTGGAGGTATAGTTGATTTTTCTCACTACAAAGATGTTATAGTCCTCAAAGAACCTGATTCTATATGTTCAAACTGATAAATTCCATTTCTGTTTCCAGAACATGGGACCACACGGAACGGACATCTTCACGGCGCCGGTGTTTAGGAGTAAGCCAGAAATTGATCTTGGCTTCCTCCGTGGTTGCTACTGGAAGTACAGCGCTAAACCCTCCAATATTGTTCCTTTCCGTGAAGAGATCATGGATGACGGGACAGAAGATACAGAAACTATTCAGAAAGATGTTTTTGTAGCCGGACAAGATGTTGCTGCTGGTCTTGTCAGAATGGATATCCTTCCAAGAATTTATCACCTTCTGGAGGTGAGATCACTATCTGTGCGTAAACTCAGCAAGGAAAACATTCTTGTTGTGTTGCTTACATTTCTAGGATTTTTTTTACAGACAGAACCAACAGCAGCCCTTGAGGACAGCATAATTTCTGTTACTATTGCGATAGCAAGGCATTCTCCAAAATGCACAACTGCAATCTTGAAGTATCCCAAATTTGTGCAAACAGTTGTAAAAAGATTCAAATTGAACAAAAGAATGGACATTCTTCCTTCTCAGATCAATTCTGTCCGCCTCTTAAAGGTAAGAATGGGCTCGTCTTTGATGTTTTTTTGACAGAACCTGATTAGAAAAGTTTGTTAAGCTATCAATCCTCAGAGCTATTATAACCTTCGTTTTCTCTCTCTATTTAATTTCACTTAGGTGTTGGCCCGGTATGATCAAAGTACTTGCATGGAATTTGTGAAGAACGGGACTTTCAACGCCCTCACGTGGCATTTGTTTCAGTTCACCTCCTCTCTTGACTCATGGGTGAAGCTAGGGAAGCAGAACTGCAAGCTTTCATCTACTTTGATGGTTGAACAGCTCCGGTTTTGGAAGGTCTGTATCCATAGTGGCTGTTGCGTATCTCGCTTCCCAGAGCTCTTCCCAGCTCTGTGTCTGTGGTTGACTTGTCCATCATTCGAAAAGCTCAGGGAGACAAATCTCATCAGCGAGTTTACTTCTGTGTCCAAGGAGGCCTACCTGGTCCTTGAGGCTTTTGCCGAGACACTTCCAGATATGTACTCACAAAACCTTCCGCGGAACAAATCTTTGACTTGGGACTGGAGTTATGTTAGCCCTATGATTGATTCAGCACTAAGCTGGGTATCATTGGCCCCTCAACTACTCGATTGGGAGAAAGGAATCGAAAATGTCTCTGCGTCCACTACGTCTCTGTTGTGGTTGTATTCGGGTGTCATGCGTACAATTTCCAAAATCCTTGAAAGAATCTCTGCCCATGGGGAGGAAGAACCTCTACCATGGCTGCCGGAGTTTGTTCCAAAGATTGGCCTTGCCATCATCAAGCACAAGCTTCTTAGTTTTTCCGTCGCAGAAGTAAGTAGATGTAGAGAAGACTCTTCCAGGTGTTCTTCTTTCATGGATTTTTTGTGTTTTCTAAGAGAAAGATCTCAAAATGATGAACTAGCATTAGCTTCTGTGAGTTGTCTTCATGGGTTAACGCGGACTATCGTTTCCATCCAAACTCTGATAGAATCTGCTAGATCTAAGATGAAAACTCCTCATCAAGGATGTACTTCCACTAGAGATGAATTTGTGCTTGCAAAAGGAATACTGGCAGAGTCTCCGGCTGACCTAACATCTGTGTCAAGCTCTTTTAGAGATTCTGTTTCATCAGAATGGCCCATCATGCAATCCATTGAGCTGCATAAACGAGGTGGACTGGCCCCTGGGGTGGGACTTGGTTGGGGAGCTAGCGGTGGTGGGTTTTGGTCAACCAAAGTTCTGTTGGCACAGGCTGATGCCGGTCTTCTGATTTTCTTTCTTAACATCTCTCAGATTGACGCGCATAATGATAAGGGATCTGTTGGCTTGATGGATAATCTGAACTCCACTTTAGCTATGTGCTTGATTGCAGGTCCAAGGGATCATTTACTTGTGGAAAGAGCCTTCGAATATGTCCTTAGACCACATGCTTTAGAACACCTGGCCTGCTGTATCAAGTCAAAGAAGAAAACCATATCGTTTGAATGGGATTGCAGCGAAGAGGATTATCATCGTATGAGCAGTATGCTTGCTTCTCACTTCAGACATAGATGGTTACAGCCAAAAGAAAAATCTAAAGCCGAGAAAGGAGCCAGTGGGGTAAGGAAGGGCACGGTTGGACTGGAGACGATTCATGAGGACGGTGAAATGCCAAATTGTTCGACTGAGGATCAAAAAGTAGACTCCTCGATCACAGAGTGGGCTCACCAGAGAATGCCCCTACCTCCGCACTGGTTTCTCAGCGCCATTTCAGCAGTCCACAGTGGTAAAACCTCAACAGGGCAACCAGAATCCACAGAGTTGCTTGAAGTCGCGAAGTCTGGAGTTTTCTTTCTTGCAGGACTTGAGTCCTCGTCTGGTTTTGGATCGCTTCCGTCTCCTGTTTTGAGTGTGCCATTAGTTTGGAAGTTTCACGCTTTGTCAACCCTGTTGCTTGTTGGAATGGACATCATCAAAGACAAGAACACTAGGAACTTGTACAATTTTCTGCAGGAGCTCTACGGTCAGTATCTTGATGAAGCGAGACTAAACCACCATGACATTGAGCTCTTGATGTTCAAGTCAGACATTCACGAGAACTACTCTACTTTCCTGGAGATGGTCGTGGAGCAGTATGCTGCGGTGTCATATGGTGATGAACAGTTTGGCCGGCAGGTATCGATTTACTTGCATCAATGTGTGGAATCCTCAGTTCGACTTTCAGCATGGACTGTGCTCTCCAATGCCAGTGTTCTTCAGCTTCTGCCAAGTCTAGACAAATGCTTGGGAGAAGCAGATGGTTACCTTGAACCGGTTGAGGTAATTTGCCCCCAAAAAAAGAAAAAAAAAAAAAAAGAGAGGGTATACAGTGTTGAGTAAGGGCATGTTTATGAGTATCATCGACTAAGATAAAATTGGTATTATTGATATTGCAGGAAAACGAAGCAGTCCTTGAGGCGTACCTGAAGTCGTGGACTTGTGGAGCCCTGGACAAAGCAGCGGCGCGGGGATCAGTAGCCTTTACACTCGTTCTGCATCACTTTTCATCTGTAGTATTCGGCAGTGAAGCCAAGGAAAAAGTATCCCTGCGGAATAAGATTGTGAAGTCTCTGGTCAGAGATGTGTCGAGAAAGAGTCATCGTGAGGTAAGTTGAATGAAAACCCCTGGTAGCTATTGTGGTTGTTGTGTGTAGAGCTGAGTACTGAGGATGAAAATAAAACCAATGCATTCAGGGGATGATGCTGAAACTGGTGGGATATAGTAAAGGGGTTGCAGACGCCATGGAAGAAACGAGAGAGAAAGAGAAAAGATGGGAGGTGTTGAAAGAGGCGTGTGAAGGAAACTCCTCCCTCCTATCGGAAGTGGAGAAGCTCAAATCCGCCTTCTGAAAGCCTAGTGGGGATGTCATCAGAGAGAATGAGAGAGGAAAGAAAGAGAGTGTTGTGTTATCGTAACTCTTTCTTGCTATTTTTTTTTGAGCTTAGTGTTGAAGTCCAATTAGCTAGCTTTTTTTGACTCCAACATCTCTGAGTCATGCGACACTAGTACTACTATTATTCACCATCTCCATCAAAAAAAAAGAGTTTTGCTTCTTTTCTTCTTATATGGCTTAAATAATAAAACCAAAGGAATTTTTTTTTAATACTTGTTTGGTAGACATTTATAGTCTCTGTCAATCTCTCACTCCCTCTCTCTCTCTCCAGGATAGAGATAGTTCCGTTTCCATCCAAGGCCATGTTGTTTAGTGCCTCAGCGACACCACTAGTGCCCAGCTTGTGTTTTCTTGCGGCGGAGAAACCCGTCAATCGTCGTCCTATGATGATGAGACTATCAGGCGGAGCAATTGGGTCTTCGAATTTCGATCTGAGGACGTATTGGGGGACTCTGATGAGCGAGATCAACCAGAAGCTCGACGAGGCGATACCGGTCAAGTACCCTGCGGGGATCTACGAGGCGATGAGATACTCGGTGCTCGCACAAGGCGCCAAGCGTGCCCCTCCAGTCATGTGTGTGGCCGCCTGCGAGCTTTTCGGTGGCGATCGCCTCGCCGCTTTCCCAACCGCATGTGCCCTAGAAATGGTCAGATTTCTTTATAGTCACGAAATAGAAATATCAAATATATATGTATGTCAATTGCAGTTTGTTGTGATCTATAAATAGAAATGAATCATCATGATCAGGTCCACGCGGCTTCGTTGATACACGACGACCTCCCCTGTATGGACGATGATCCTGTCCGCCGAGGAAAGCCATCTAACCACACTGTCTACGGTTACGACATCGCCCTTCTCGCCGGCGACGCCCTCTTCCCACTCGCCTTCCAGCAAATTGTCTCCCACACCCCTCCCGACCTTGTTCCCCGCGCCACCATCCTCAGGGTCATCGCTGAGATTGCCCGCACCGTCGGCTCCACTGGTATGACTGCGGGCCAGTTCGTCGACCTTGAAGGTGGCCCTGGCCCCTTTCCTCCTTCTTTCGTTCAGGAGAAGAAATTCGGAGCCATGGCTGAATGCTCCGCCGTTTGCGGAGGCCTCCTCGGCGGTGCCACTGACCATGAGCTTGAGACTCTCCGAAGGTACGGGAGAGCCGTTGGGATGCTCTATCAGGTTGTGGATGATGAGAAGAAGAGCGACGGAGCTATCCAAATGGCCCAAGAGCTCAAGGACAAGGCCAAGAAGGAGCTTCAACTGTTTGACGACGACGACAAGTATAGTGGACAACTTGTTGCTCCTCTCCATACCTTCGTTGACTACGCTGCTCATCGTCATTTTATCCTTCCCTTCTGATTTTATTGGGCCTTATACGGGCCTTTCACCCTTCTTAATGGACTCTTCTCTCTCTCTCTCTCTTTCTGTATGTAGCATTCTTCCATCTCTCTTATTTTCATCCCACTGCTTTATGATATTATAATTACCTTCAGCTTAATTTACATCATTACATGTCATGATGTCATCCACATACTGATACTGTATATATATATAATTACTATCTTTTTAAATTATTGTCTTTACCGAAATTACTTTATTTTAATCAAGTTGAATAAGTAATTCTGTAATTGTCTAAACAAGCTAAAAAAAAAAAAGATTTTATTTTAGACTACGACGTACATGTTCTAAGATAAATTGCGAATGTGACAATTATTAGTATAGTCCTACTAAATTAAGAGACCTAAGCCAAGTCTATCTATATATATGTTTTGCAAAAACTCTTTCCACTATCAATCGTTGGCCATCTTATCCAATATTCATATGTCTACGTCATTTTCTACACTATCTCTCCACGTTTTCTATACTTTGTGTATTTTCTCAATCAGGGAAAAAAAATTGTAGCATCGGTCTCTTTCATTCGGATGGATTAGCAATATCATTACGAGGACCGTCCAAGTCTAATCCGAGTTTGCGTACAAAACGTGTTTATTGGACTAATTAAATGATCAACTTTTATATATTGTGCCAATCTCTTCGTGGGTTATTATATTGCTTATAATTTACTTAAAAAATATAGAAGAAAATGCTTTCGTGATATTTTGTATTTCTCAACTTATCTACCTAATGTTTGTACAAACTAAATCCATATACTTATATTTATATCAACATGCTAAACTAGTGGATTATCATACATTTATACTGTATTATTTTAAAAGTAGGGCGCTTACATATCTTTGTTACTCTTTTGAACGAGCAAGTTTTGTCGGCTTTAGTTGAATTAGCAGTACTTTAGCTGAATTACATCAAGTGATAGTTTTATATATACATATGTTTTGAATTTCAACTAATTAGGTTAGGTTCAAAAAAAAAAAAAACGTGTAGGCTTACAACTATATATGAGACAACACAATCGACACCATCAAAATTTGATGTCTCGACTCAATGAATCTCTATTATGTATATATTTTTCACATTTGTTTAAATTTTCATAAACAGTGAACAGACCGAGGAGTAATAATAACAAGCTAGTAAATACATATATAACGAAATTTGCCTCATGATAACTTGTAACATATTTGAAAAAAGGTTTAAAATATTGGCCGTATCCATTTGCAGGCCAATCCTTGACCTACGGTGTGTGTCACTTGATCATTAGGGTTTATCATCATGGAAAATAAATAAACGTTGTCAAAAATATTCGTATTGTTTGGTGATAATATAAACTTTTCGGTGTGGTGATAATATTATCTAAGTGATCATCTGACATTGCGTTTAGTCGTTGAATCTTAAAATTATCTTGGTACTTGGAGTTGGACGACGAATAAATAAATATACACATGTATATTTCCATATTAAATGGCTTCATGCACGATGATATGAATATGAGACACATAAAAATAAACTTTACACGCGACCATACATTATAGTTGATGAAACACAAAATTTAGGATACACTGATTGAATGAATTATGCGAATTTTTTTTGTGGATTACCAAACGGTTATATAATAAGAAATGAATGTGGTTATGTGGATTTTACCAAACTGCTGTTTGGTTATACTTATAAGCTATACCTTAGCATCGATCATATTCGTATGATGGAATTTGTTTTCTTTTTTCTTTTGTGGGTATCAATGTTAAGTTAAGTATGATGGAATTTGTTTTCTTTTTTCTTTTGTGGGTATCAATGTTAAGTTAAGTATGATGGAATTTGTTAGAAAAAAGTAGAACAAATCGAGGCATAATGTCTATCTAGATAAGAGTAAGATCATTGATTTAGAATGAATTTGCGTCTAGTAAAGAAGAAGAAGAGGCGAGAGAGATTGATTGGAGAGCGTTGGGTTGATGTGGAATGGATTGCAACTTTAGGAATATAAGTTAGAACGGCGACAAGTCGAGGCTTCGCTGGCCGTCCCGTTAGTGACCTTTGGTGAGCGTAAAGGGGCAACAGTCCACGTGGGCTGAAATGCAGCCATGTGCTGCCACATCATCGTCATTGCGACCAATACCTTAATATATTTTTCAATGGTTGTTAAAAATACTTAGTTAGTTAGTACTAGTTGAGAGTTTTGTGATTGATTAACAACGACCGAATCAAAGTGGTTTATTCCTTTTTCTGGCTGCCGCATCTTTTAATCATCTCGATCTCCCTCTGGTCAACTCCTTCCTCCTCGAGTCTCGAGATCGTTATATATGAAGTTTTTTTATATATATAATAACCGAAAACAAAATAAGTTAACCTCTCCAAATTAAATATGACCAAAATTTTTATAAATTATTCGGTGTCGCATTGCACTGCATTACGACGAAGTGCTTAATGTCGTATCGAGATATGCGTGGGTAACCATTAAAAAAAGAAGTCTATGAAAATTGAAAATGTAATTAAGGGCTGCATGCGTCTCCATTGTGTTATTATTTTACAATTTATGCGTGTTTTTACCTGATCAAAAGTTTAAAGAGAATGTTGTAACTTCAAGTTATTTTATACTAGAATTAATGAAAGAGGGTTGCATTATAACGCGCATAAGACATTTTTTTTTTTAATTATATAGTATATAGTAAATAGAAGAGGAAACCATGCATGCACCACGTGGTACCCCATTATGTTATGTATTAGCTAGGTTTATGATAATCTATAAACTTTAAAATTTTGGATCATGATGATATGGGCTATTTTAGTGAATCGAAATATACAATACAAGATAATTAATGACATTCCGCTAAATCAACAACATTTAACCCGTGCGTGTTTGCACTTTGCATAATAATATATTTGTATGTACAGTACTATATCTCAATAGCTGCTCGTAGGATGATATCGTTAATTTGCAAGTAAATAGATGAATATGCCTTAATTAAGTATACAAAAATATATAGTTCTTTTAGCATTGCAGAAGATGGTTATAATGGGAATTAGTTAGTTTAGTTTAGGGGGGAGCCGGGCCGGGGAAGATGATATATGAAGTAAAAAGAAATGAGAAAATGGTGGAACTAGTAAGGTAGTAATTAATAATGGAAATGTCTCTCCAAAGATGAGGGGAAGGGAGTCACATGCGAGGCGATGCGACTTGCGAGTTGCGAGAGAGAGAGAGAGAGAGAGAGACGTGCGTTAAATATAAATGTTTGGGGGCATTCTCCGTCCATTTTATACTCCACATATACAGTATGTTTGTTTGTTCTGAGATACATATTCGTTGATGTGTGGGTGCAAGTTAGGTTAACATGACAAATTTTGTGTACTACTAATTACAAAGGCAAGCATATATATATATATATATATATATATCTAATTTAAAACATTAAAAAAAAAAGAAAAGAATGCAAAAAAGTTAATTTGAAGTAAAAGAAAAAACAAAGAAAGAAAAAAGATGTTAATATTATTAGGACGATGATTAAGGGAAGGTAATTTAAGTAAGTAAAAGTAATTAATGGAGAAAACAAATGAAAAGGGATGATATATGGTGTACTCCATATTCATCATGTCATGTAGTGTTGGGGGAAATAGTAAAAAAAAAAAATCTATTAAGGAGGTGGCGGATAAGTCTATTTTTATGTCTGCGTGGCGTGGGGTCTTTCTCCTTGTTTGGAGACTTGGAGTAGAAGAGGGGGCCACATTAACATGTACTACTACTACTAGTATTACTGTACTAGTAAACAACAGACTAATAATAGTAAAAAACTGCATTGGAGAGAGAGAGAGCGTATCTATGAGGGGGATGTGTTGGTTTAGGGATTTGATCTCTTCTTTCAATTACTCCTTTTCATCATATGATTATTTGGAATAATTTAATAATTAAGATTTTAAAATGTTTGAGGGAGGGAGGGAGGGAGGGGATAATTGAAATAAAATAATAAAATTGAGAGAGAAGCTTCCTGGAAATGACGTTAATAGCCCCCTCCCCCAAACCTTTTCCCCCCTCCTTATTAAAAGGATCAGTATCGCCACGGCGGCATGACTCATCTAATACGCCGTCGTTTAACACACCACCCTACTAACTACTCCCATAAATAAAAAGAAATAAAAAGAAGAAGAAGAAGAAGAAGATATAAAAAACGTAAAAAAATAACCAAAAAAGAAGAAGAAGCACATCTGTGTCTCTCTTGAATTCTCAAAATTTTTCTGTGAATTCTTCTTCATCTGATCTCTCTTCTTCTGCTCCCAAATCGTCGGTTATCTGTAAGGATTAAAAAAAAAAAAAAAAAAAAAAACAGTATCGTGGTTGGTCGTCAATGGTGATGGAGGACAACGAGAGTTGCGCCAGTCGAGTTATTTTCGACGCCTTACCTACCTCTCAGGCTACCATGGACCGCCGCGAGCGCATCAAAATGGAGGTCTTCCACGAGGTCCTCCGCCGTCTCCGTCTCTCCGACGACATCCCCGACTCCCACCTCCCTTCTTTCCAGGACGAGCTCTGGACTCACTTCAATCGTCTCCCTGCCAGGTTTCCCCTTCTCTCTCTCTCTCTCTCTCTCTTCTTTTGTTTCCTTCCTTACCTTCTTATGTCTATTATATATATCTGTCTCTCTGTCTCTGCCTGCATGTCCCATCCCATCCTTCCCTCCCTCTGCTCCTTTGAGAATTTAGTTTGATAATGTGAGATGATGATTGATTGATTTAGGTATGCTTTGGATGTGAATGTCGAGAGGGCTGAAGACGTTCTCATGCACAAGCGCTTGCTCCTTTCTGCTTATGATCCTCTTAATAGGCCTGCCATCCAAGTCCGTCTCGTCCAGGTCTCTCTCTCTCTTCTCTCTCTCTCTTCTTCTTCAATCTTTTACCAACCATATATACCCATCATCATTCATCCATCCCCATCTCTCTCTCTCTCTCGGCTTCCCTTAGTTGTTCCCTGATGATCCCTTCATCTTAATTTTGCTTCTTTTTTTTTGCCTCTGTCAACTTCTTTTTTTTTTGGGCTTGTCTCTCGGCTCACAGGATCTTTGGTGACTGATCTTTTCTTAAGGTTCAACCTCCTGCTGGGACCTCCCCTGACTCCACTCCCTTGGACTCTTCTTCTTCTTCTTCTTCTTCTTCTTCTACTACTACTACTAACCAGGAACCCGCTGATCCTCCATTACCAAGAAAAAGGTTTGTCTTTTCCTCCTTTTTTTTTTTTTTTTTGATCAAAACAAAACAAACCATCTCATCTAATAAGGGATGATCATCTTCCACTTCCCAGCATTCATCCTCCCCCTGCCTTTGGTTCTTCCCCCAATCTTGAAGCTCTTGCTCTTGCACCTCCTCTTTCCCAAGACCCCGACCACGACGGTGACAATTCCGTTCACAACAATGCCCTCTATTCACGGTACATCTTCCTCTTTTACTACTAGCTACACACAATCCATCTGTTTTCTCCTGGCAAGGATTGTTATTCAATTCCCCATCTTTGTCCAAATGCAGCCCCTTGCATGAGATCACTTTTTCCACAGAAGACAAGCCTAAACTCCTTTTTCAGGTATATATAATAAGCTCATTGCTTGCTCCTTCAAAGAGAATTGGTGTTACCTAAGTTAGTTTTTGTCACATTAGTTATAAGGAACTACGTAGTATGATCTATTTTAACTTAGCTACTGTAAATGATGCAGTTAACTGCCTTGCTTGCTGAGCTTGGGCTAAACATTCAAGAGGCGCATGCTTTCTCTACAACTGATGGCTACTCACTAGATGTTTTTGTTGTTGATGGTTGGCCCTACGAGGTACTCTTTTTTTTTTGTGTGTGTGTTCCTCTTATCCTTGTTTACTCTACTTAATCTATTCTCTACAGAACACAAGCGTGTTGGCAGGTGGCTGTAATCCCTTTCTTTTCAAATGTCCTTCTAATTATGTTTTTCCAACTGTTTGGTGATCTAATATGCTGAAACGCAACTATCTGTGACATGCTAAAGGTTCCGGATTATATAATGTGGTTGTCATGCTATCTTTTTTTATTATTTAGGAAACAGACCGACTTAGATTATCATTGGAGAAAGAAGCTGCAAAGATCGAGGTACTTGTTTTCAGTTACAAACTTTATGATCCATTGATAACCTTCTTCTTCCCAAATCACCTGATTGTGAATGAAATGGAGTTAGATAATATGAAGTCTTACGGTTTTTCCATAGTGACACCATCTCACGCACAAATCTTGCCTTTAGACATTAATATTTTCATCATACGTACTCAGTTGCAGTGCCAAAGCTGGCCTATGCAGCAATCCTTCTCTCCTGAAAAGGAAAATGGGCAAACAGGTGTCAGAACTCATGTTGCAATACCCAGTGATGGAACTGATGTTTGGGAAATCAACCTACAACACTTAAAGTTTGGGCATAAAATTGCATCTGGTTCTTACGGAGATCTGTAAGTTGGCTGTCTCTGTCAAACACATTGTCATATTAATGTTCCTCAGATATTAATCTCTCTCCCTCCTTCTCTTTACTTCTTGTTTTATTCAGGTATAAAGGTACATATTGTAGCCAGGAAGTTGCTATCAAAGTCCTCAAGCCAGAGCGTCTAGATTCAGAGCTAGAGAAAGAGTTTGCCCAAGAAGTCTTTATTATGAGGTTTGCCTTCGTGTCTGTTCCCTTGTATTTTTATGTGCAGATAAACGATAAGAGTATCATTCAAAAATCTTTCCGTTTTCAGGAAAGTTCGACACAAAAATGTAGTTCAGTTCATTGGTGCTTGCACCAAGCCTCCACATCTATGTATCGTTACTGGTATGTTGCAGTGACCATTTTAATCCGTATCATTCTGTTTGATATCACGTTCTACGTTTACCATTTTTTTTTCTCCTTGCCCTCCTTTGACTCTCTTACAATAAATAGAATTCATGCCCGGTGGAAGTGTATATGACTATCTCCACAAGCAAAAGGGCGTCTTTAAGCTTCCAGCTTTGTTTAAAGTAGCTATAGATATTTGCAAAGGGATGAGCTACTTACACCAGAATAACATAATTCACAGAGATTTGAAGGCTGCCAACCTCTTAATGGACGAAAATGAGGTAAAAATCTCAACTTAGTGTTACATTTATAGATATATTTGTCCTCCATGCACACTATTAGCTCTGTAGTGGGAATGTATGAATCTGTATTAATTTCGTTACATGTTTTGGTTGAAACACTGATCCATGTTAAGGCTCAAATGACATGTTCTGCTGCATCACATATGCTATCTCCGTGAGCTAGTGCTCTACGGGATGTATTTCATTCATCAGATTCTTTTCATTAACTCTGTCTCCATTACCTAGTTATTTCTTGCTCCTGTCGATAGCAGTTAAGTTGCGGATTCATAGTCGTGTCTGGGTTCATTGTTACAGGTGGTTAAGGTTGCAGACTTTGGGGTGGCCAGAGTGAAAGCACAAACTGGAGTTATGACAGCTGAAACTGGGACATATCGGTGGATGGCTCCAGAGGTACGTTTGTCTTCATGCTCTTTATAGCTTTAGTTACTGACAATTTGATTTTCCAATCTTCAAATGTAAGATAAAATTTTCTTATTTCGTGGTTATACCTTAAAACACATGTATTGTTTTACCTATTGGCATGATATCTTAGATGGCCAGTATCTCTCATTCTGACACAATAATGATTTTTGCTGCAATTCAGGTGATAGAACACAAGCCATATGATCACAAGGCAGATGTATTCAGCTACGGGATTGTGCTATGGGAGTTGTTGACTGGGAAGGTACGTGTGTCTGAGAAAATAAAATACCTAAATGAGGGAGATAGAGTGTCTTAACTAATGATGGGTTGATGTGATTGGCAGCTTCCATATGAATACATGACGCCATTGCAGGCAGCAGTAGGGGTCGTCCAGAAGGTATGTAATAGGTGTGTAGAATGCAGCAGTTGTGGATGTAGTAAACGTTCAACAAAGTAAACAAAAAGTGTTTTTGGGTGTGAATGTCAGGGATTACGGCCAACGATACCAAAGAACACGCATCCGAAATTGGCAGAGCTATTGGAGAGATTGTGGGAGCAGGATGCGACGCAGAGACCAGACTTCTCAGAGATCATAGAGCAGCTTCAAGAGATAGCCAAGGAGGTAGGAGAAGAGGGAGAGGAGAAGAAAAAATCGTCATCAGGACTAGGAGGGGGTATCTTGGCAGCCCTGAGGAGAAGCACAACTCATCATCATTGATGGATGGTTCCCCCTATGAGAAACTGTACAGCAATATATTTGCAGATGATGGGCTGTATATGTTCGTGTGTTGGTTTCTTGATTCAATTGATTTTGATTTCCATTGTAAGTTTACGACACAATTTATCTCGAAAAGTTTGGTTAATGAAAGAATTTACTCTTACGTTTAGCATCATTAATTAAGAGACTCTTCATAATCATACACCAGCAAAGTCAAAAAGAAAAAAGAAAGTATTTGTGGTAATACATATAAAAAAAAAAAAACCCCAAAGTCAAAAAGGAGAGAGAGAGGCTTCTTCGCTCGCGGCCCCAAAACCAAAACACATAACATTATATTCATATATATATATACAGAGAGAGAGAGAGAGAAGGAGAGTTGTGTGTAGAGGTTCTCTGTTCGCTGCTGGTCTCTTCTTCTTCGTTCTCAATCTTTTTTTTGCAATCAAATTAAAGACTTTTTTTTTTTTTTTTTTTTTTTTGGTAAACCTAAAAAAAAAAAAAACTTGATCTGGTGGTGGGGTGGGTGGGAGAGGATGAGTGGAAGGGCGGTGAAAAGGCCGAGAAGAGACCATTCGGTGGTGAATGTGTGGGAAAGAGAGCTTGGTCTCTTGCCCAATCGTAATTTCTCCAACCGTTTCTCAGCCTCCGAGGTCTCTCTCTCTCTTCTTCTTCGCCTTTGTCTTCTGTTCTGTTTTCTGATTTCAACTCCAGTCTCTAGGGTTTCCTGATTCATGTTCAATCTGTGTGCTTTTCAGTGGGCTACGAACCATATTCGTGGAGTTGGGTGATGACATCCCAACATAATAGATGATGATATCTTTTTGTCTTTTTATTTCTTTCTTATATTGCTTTCACAATGTGTGTGTGTGTGTGTGTGTGTGTTTTTTTTTTTTTTGCTTCTTCAATTACTACAAAACTGATAGGAAACCGACCAAATTATGTTGATGGTGTACATTGGATTGGATGATATCACTCACTCAATCAACTCACTCAACTGATATTTACCACCAGGATCTATTGCGGCGTCTGGGGCTTGACAAGAAGCTGGTTAAGCATAAGGGTTGTGTAAACACTGTCAGTTTCAATGCAGATGGAGATATCTTGCTTTCAGGTTCTGATGACAAACAGGTCATCCTTTGGGATTGGCAGACTCCTACTGTCAAGCTCTCTTTCGATTCCGGCCACTTCAACAACGTTTTCCAAGCCCAATTTATGCCTTTCTCTGACGATCGTAGCATTGTCACTTCTGCTGCTGATAAGCAGGTCCCTCCTCCTCTTCTCTCTTCTTCTTCTAATTTCATTTCCTATCTTCCTACTTACTTGCTTATGTTTCCCGCAAAAGAAGTTGCAAACTTTATCTAAATCCCCTCCTCGTTTGCATTCGTTTCGTAACAGGTCCGCCACTCCAAAATTCTTGAATCTGGACAAGTCGAGACTTGTTTGTTGGGTAAACATCAAGGACCCGTCCACAAATTGGCTGTTGAGCCCGGTAGTCCATTCTCATTCTATACTTGTGGTGAGGATGGCGTTGTTAAGCATGTGAGTTTCTCTCTGTTTTTTTACTTTTTGCTGCTCTGTTGAACAATCCTTTCTCTTTTATAAGCCCAGGCCGCCTATACTATTAACAACATTACTTTTTTTCAGTTTGATCTTAGGACTCGGGTGGCTACAAATCTTTTCACTTGTAAAGAAGCCAAGTTCAATTTAGTTGTCTACTTGCATGCAATTGCAGTTGATCCGAGGAACCCTGGTCTTTTTGCGGTCGCTGGAATGGATGAGTATGCTCGTGTCTATGATATTCGCAGCTATCGATCTGAGGGTTGGTATAACTTTACCCAACCCGTCGACCACTTCTGTCCTGACCATTTGATTGGAAGCGACCATGTAGGAATAACAGGTCTTGCTTTCTCTGATCAGAGTGAGCTCCTCGCTTCTTATAGTGACGAGTTCATCTATCTTTTCACCCCTGATATGGGGCTAGGCCCAGCTCCATATCCCTCTTCAACTAAAACTCAGGAGAGGAGGACGACGCCAACGCCCCCTCAGGTTTATAAAGAGCACACGAATCGTGAAACAGTCAAAGGTGTCAACTTTTTTGGACCCAAGTGTGAGTATGTGGTTAGTGGTTCTGACTGTGGCCGAATATTCATATGGAGGAAGAAAGACGGAGAATGGTGAAGCCGATGTTGGTGCGGAAGAAGAGGAGAATGGTGAAGCCGATGTTGGGATTACGAATGATGATGAGGACGACGACGGGGAGGGGTGAGGATGGAGGATGAGAAATGTATAGAATAGACATGTATTTTTATCTAAACACAAAATAAAACAGCATAAGTTAGATACTTTGGATGTTATCATCCTGGATATTTGTCAACATTGATATATGCAAAACAAAAAAAAATCTAAAACAAAATGGCTATAAAATTCTAGGATAGAGAGAGTCGAGTCTAGACATTTTCAATCTCCGAGCAAAAGGACGACGACATACATAAAATCTCCCAAACATGCGGCTGCGGGCAAAGAGGTTCCAGTGGTTCAGGATAGAATTTAGGATATTTGGATGTTTCAAATTTCTAAGTTCCAACTAGTATCCAAAAATAAAAGAAATAGTTGGTAAAACGGGCTTGTAACTTGTAAGCCCATAAATCATCAAAGGCCTTTTTGGATATCTGTGACTACGACTCCGCGAGGTCATCATCAGCTTCGCCTTCCTCCAACGCTCGGCTCGGATCGGTTTAGGGAGGATGATGGTGGTTTCTCCGGGGCTTCTCACAAGTATTTCAGGTGAGATATTCGCTCCAGGTGGCTTTCTATATACTCTTGCTCACTGCTTCTGATCTTTTGTCCTTAAAGAGTGATCCACCTTCGATTTTATTTCATAGGTTTAATCCGATTGGCTCCGTCACAGCGGATTCAAAGACGCAATGGCTTCGGACCTGGTTGCTTCAAGTTTTCTGCGGATTCGGTAAATTTAAATTCCCATGGCGGTGATATTAAAAGACCAAAAGAACAGCTTAGGAAGCTTTTCAATTAGCTCTGAGTGTGTGTTTTCCTTGTTGTTTTGTAGAATAGTATCAATGGAAGAGTGAGTCATAAGCCACTGGTATCGGTAGGTTGCTCTCGTCAAAGTTGGAGCTCTCATAACAAGCCATCCGAAGAAGAAGAGCCCTTATGGCTGAGCCTTGTTAGAGACATCGTCTGGTATTAAAAAAATATCAATTCTCTCACATCTTGTTTTGCTAGAAGAGTCAGAATGTTGCATTGATTTTGCTTATGTTGTTCATCTTTCTCTAAAATACAAAAAGGAGCACGAGATCTCTCTTGTCTTTCATGGCTGAGCAACCGAGTCAGCTCAAATACATAGAGTGGCCAAATTTTACAAGCAGACAAACATGTTGTCAACTGTGTAGAGTCTCATCCTCACATGCCACTCATGTGTAGCAGTGGAATTGAAACTGATATCAAAATCTGGACTCCTGGAGGAACCGAGAGACCCTTGTCGCCGGGAAATGCAAAACAGGTCATTGCCCTAACACCTCTTGGCTGCTCTATATAGATGTTTTTGTGTTTAAAGACTCGGAGGATATGCCTTAGTAGTTAACAAGAATGTTACTTTGGAGGGGTGAATTTGGTACTGGCAGGTAAATATGTTGCTTCTTTCTTGGAAACAGGATTTGGTTTCTGGTACTCGATGGTACCATGAGTATATTGTGGATGATGATGATGATGATGATTCTGACGATGAAACTAGTGATGAGAGTTCAGATGATGATGATGATGTTGGTGCGGAAGAGGCGGAGAATGGTGATGCCGATGTTGGGATTACGAATGATGATGAGGACGACGACGGGGAGGGGTGAGGATGGAGGGTGAGAAATGTATAGACACCATGTATTTTATCTGAACACAAAAAAATAAAAACAGCATAAGTTAGATACGTTGGATGTTATCATCCTCTTGATATATGCAAAACAAAAAACAAAAAAAAATCTAAAAGAATGGCTATAAAATTCTAGGATAGAGAGAGTCGAGTCTAGACATTTTCAATATCCGAGCAAAAGACGGCATATATCCCCAAACATGCGGCTGCGGGAAACAGGTTCCAGTGGGTCAGGATAGAATTTTAGGATATATTTGGATGTTCCAAAAATAAAAGAAAGTAATTGGTAGAACGGGCTTGTAACTTGTAAGCCCAAAAAGGCCCATTAAATCATCGAAGGCCTTTTTGGATATATCTGTGTGTGACTGCGAGACTGGGCGAGGTCATCATCACTCATCAGCTTCGTCTTCCTCCAACGCTCGGCTCGGTTTAGGGAGGATGATGATGGTGGTTTCTCCGGGGCTTCTCACTAGTGTTTCAGGTGAGATATTCGCTCCAGGTGGCTTTCTATACTCTTGCTCACTGCTTCTGATCTTTTGTCCTTAGAGTGTGATCCACTTTCGATTTTTGATTCATAGGTTTAATCCGATTGGCTCCGTCACACCGGATTCAAAGACGCAACGGCTTCGGACCTAGTTGCTTCAAGTTTTCTGTGGATCCGGTAAATTGAAATTTCCATGGCGGCGTATTAAAAGACCAAAAGAACAGCTTAGGAAGCTTTTCAAATTAGCTCTGAGTGTGTGTGTTTTCCTTGTTTTGTAGAGGAGGAGTATTAATGGAAGAGTGAGTCATAAGCCGGTGGTAACGGTAGGTTGCTCTCGTCAAAGTTGGAGCTCTCATAACAACAAGCACCTTTCCGAAGAAGAGCCCCTATGGCTTAGCCTTCTTAGAGACATCGTCTGGTATAAAAATCAATTCTCTCACATCTTTTTTTTTTTTTTTCTTTTTTGCTGGAGGAGTCAGAATGTTGCATTGATTTTGCTTACGTTGTTCATCTTTCTCTAAAATTCAAAAAGGAGCACGAGGTCTCTCTTCTCTTTCATGGCTGAGCAACCGAGTCAGCTCAAATACATAGAGTGGCCAAGTTTTACAAGCACGGTATGTTGTTGTTGTTTACAAATACACATATTACATATGAGAGTAGAGAGAGTGGGACTAGTTTGTAACTAACTTATGTGTTAAATTGTTTTTTTTTTTGGGGGGGGGGGACAAAACAAACAGCTAAAGACAGCGACACTGAGTCTATGTCTGGTAGCCGTATTCATTGTAGCGCTATCATCGGTGGATGCTGCTCTTTGTTACATATTGACTATGATCTTGAGGAAAGCAGCCCCATGACCATATGAGGAAGGAAGGAAGGAAGGCAAACAACATACGTAGTAGTTTGTCTCTTGGAGATACTGGTTGTGTAGCCTTGAGATAGTTGAGTATTGTTGTTCATGTAGAAATAATTCTTGATGTACCCAAAGTCCCAAACCAATGTGTGTTGTGTGGTCTGTTTAATTAACAATACTCAAAAAAAAGGGAAATCAAAACTAGTCTGAGTTATATAGTATTTCACATAAGATCACTACTACCACTACTACTACATGTATATCTCCCACCAAACCAGACCATAATGAGGATAATGTTGTAGGGTTAAAAAAAAAAAGGAATAGAGAGAATTGGGTGATGGTCATTGCAGCTACTTGAGAACAACAGCAGCATTGCGGATGGAGAGATACTGGTGGACTTGGTCCGGAGAAAGAGACCTGAGAGTCTTGAAAACATGGGCATTAGCATAACGGAGATTTGTTCTTGGGTCAACATAGGGTGCCTGCGTGTTGCGTGATCAGAGAGAGAGACAAAAGAAGCTGATTTGGATTAGAATCGAGAGAGAGAGAGAGAGAGAGAGAGATCTGAAAAAGAAAAAAGAAAAAAAAAAACTATATATAAAAATTTGCGAAGAAGAAGGAAGCAGACCTCAAATCCAGTAACATCGCAAATTCGCTTGCAGGGTTGAGTGGATGGAGGCGACTCAATGTTAACATCTGCGCAGGCAGTGTGATTCAATCAGAATCATAAACAAGAAACAAAATCAAAATCCCAAACCCCAAATCCGTTAATACTTACAATTGGGTAGGTCGGGAGTACAGTTCTCAGATTGAAGAATCTGCTTGAGGTGTTTCCACCTTCGGGTAGATTGGCCTTTCGGGTACTTTTCTGAGGATTGAATCTTCTTAAAGCTCAATCGCGAAGACACCACTACATCTGCCTCCATCAACTCTCCCTCCATCTCTCTCTCTCTCTCTCTCTCTCTCTCTGCTCTTCGATTCCGTCTCTAGTTAGTTCCTCTCTACTAATTTAATAATATACAAGTACTAATAAGCCTGAACCGGTCCGGTCCGGTATAGGGAATGTAAGCAATTGTAGTAAACCGAGATCGGCATTTACATCTCTGGTACATTGGGGGAGAAAGCGTGAAATTAGAAAGGAGAAAGCGTGAAATTCTTCTAGATCCATGGATTCGTCGTCCATCACAAGAAGAAGAAGAAGAAGCTAAGTAGATTTTATAAAGCTTCGAGATTTTCAAATCCAGAATAATTTAGGGGCTTTGATTGATTTTCTACCCAAGTTGTTTGGTTGAAGATCAGAGAGATCTGTTTTTGTCTTCTGAATCATCAAAGCTCTCTTGTGCTTAGCTAATGTGTGTGTTGTTGAGCCAATCATCATAATTAATGATGAGTGACTCTCAGCGATCACTTTCTGTGCGGTTGAGCCGCCGGGGTGAAAGGACCCCTCTTCATAACGCTCAATCTAAAGGTCTCATCCTTCTTCTTCTTCTACCTTATAGAGTTTCGATTGATTCATAGAGAGGTTATTACTCTCTGCTGGCTCATCAGCTAATCGTCCCATGGTTGGTTTATATTATTCAGATGATGATGGTGAGGCAGGCTTCTTCTCTCCGTCCAGACTTCACACTGACTACACTTTGAAAAAAATATGGAAGGCTGGCTTCCTCCGCTTGCTTCTTGTTGGAGGCATTCTCTGGATGCTTCTCATTCTCTTTGCCCTCTTGTTTCATGTTTGGTCTTGTCAATCTTCTCTTTCTTTCTTCTCAGGTATCCCTCCCTCATGTTTACTCCTATCTTCTCCATTGGATTGTTATTGTTATTATTATAGTAACCTTGAATCTTATTCCTTGCTATTTCAACAGCTATATGCAACAAAGAAGGCCGACTCTATGTCATCTTAGACACTATTGGTTTTGTACCAAAACCCCAGCACCGTCAGTTTTCAAAATTACTATCTTTTTTTACTTTCTGCTTTCTCTCTCTCTCTCTCTTTCTCTCTCTCTCTCTCTCTCTTACCAACTCTTCTGCTTTTGTTTTTCCTCTCTCTAGGATGCCCCATTCCTCTTGCCTATGACCCTGATAAGGTGCTCCTTCCCACTGCAAAAACCCCTGATTCTATTGTCACTAATCTTACCTACATAACCGAGGATGATTCCTCTACCTCTCCCTTTCCTCTTTTTGGCGGTAACATCAGCTGGTCTCAACGCCAAGAGAGTTTTCTACTCAAACCTCTGATGAAGGTTCAACTAATAAGCCTTTGTTTTTGTTTGCTGAACTCTTCCTTCCTACTTTATAACTTCCTAACTCGAAACGTTTCTCAGGTCCATTGCGGATTTATGCCACGTGGTGGGGCTGAAATGTCTTCTCTGGATAAAAGATACGTCAAGAAATGCAGATTTGTGGTTGCCACTGGGATATTCGATGCTTATGATGAACCCCACCAACCATCGAACATAAGCGACCGTTCCAAGAAGCTCTTCTGTTTCCTTATGGTGTTGGACGAGGTCTCTCTCGATTTCTTAAGAAAAAATACTACTGTGAGGAAAGATGTTCAAGGAGGCAAATGGGTTGGCATTTGGCGTCTCATTCTACTCAAAACTCCTCCATATGATGAACCTAGGCGCAACGGTAAAGTCCCCAAAATCTTAACTCACAGGTTATTCCCTGAAGCACAGTACAGCATTTGGATTGATGGGAAAATGGAGCTTATTGTTGACCCCTTGCTTATGTTAGAAAGGTATGAATTTATGCACAAAAGGATGGATATTAGACCCGTACATCAAAGTGATCTAGCAGACTTAATAATGTTCACTAGCACAGGATTGATATCTACTATCTTTCTGTTTCATCTCAATTTCAGGTATTTGTGGCGTGGGAAGCATACTTTTGCCATCGCTCAACACAAACACCACCGAAATATATACGAGGAAGCTGATGCGTGCAAGAGGAGAAAGCGATACGCCCGACCTCTGGTTGATCTTCATATGAAAATATATCGATATGAGGGTTTGGAACCATGGAGTATCAAAAAGGGCACTGTTAGTGGTAAAGTCCATAGCAAAAACATGAGTCTCATCTATGTGCCTTATTGATTACTAACAACCTTCTTCTCTTGCGTTACACAGATGTTCCAGAAGGAGCAGTGATCATAAGAGAGCACACTGCAATGAACAATCTGTTCAGCTGCCTGTGGTTCAATGAGGTGCACCTGTTAACACCAAGGGACCAGCTGAGCTTTGGGTACGTAGTGGACAGACTAAAAGGAGCCTTCAAGGTGTTCATGTTCCAGAACTGTGAGTACAACTCTCTCTTCGAACTGCACCCTCACATCCGAGAGCATTCCTCGAAGATCGAGTGGGTCAAGAGTCTTCAGGAACTCAAAGGGAAAGGAGAGAGTTTAAAGGAAAGTCGAGGTGGCTTTGGGCTCTGGACTCCATATCCTGGGGACCTTGATTCCGTTGAGCTGCCAAAAGTAGTTAGAACTTCTAAAGCTGGTTGAGGCAGATACATACATAATACACTAGTTTTTAACTTTCGCCTCATGGTTCTCTCTCTGCGGTTTTGATATAGTTCCGAATTTTCCTATTTATAAAATACACGCCTTTTGAATTCTAGTTGCAAAATGCAAATTGAAAGTAAGAAATAGTTGCATTTGACATTTGTGATCACTGATCAGTAATAAGACGAAGAAATGTATATTGATGTTGTTCAGAACCAGTATTTTGGGACCAAAAACGAAAAAATAATAATCATAAATTACAAAAAGAACCTCAAATCTCTCTTTCAAAAAGAATAATCAACCTGCTTGCTTAGTTTCGAAGACAATAATTATAAAGGGTCTAGCGATTGGGAACAAACACCATTTATTGGGACGGCCGGCACAGAGGTGCGAACCAACCGCAGAAAAAAAAAAAACAAACAATGCATTTGGACATATCACCACACCAACGTACAGTAGTAGCGATTCTGTTTTTCAGTTGGTGGTGTCGCGGCTGTAAAACTGATCAAGGGTTTTCGCGGGTATACGGTGAAGCAACTCACGGGGGAAGATCCGCAGGAGTGTCCATGCCAGGTCGAGTGACTGGAAGATATTTCGGGTATCATAAGCTCCCTGAGCCACAAACTTCCTCTCGAATTTGTCCAAGAACTCAAGATATAGCTGTTTGCATCAGACATGAAAAGTGTTAAAGAGGAATAAGAAAGGGAAAGCGTTTAGAATGTGTAGTAAAAAGAAAAGGTTAGAGAGACCAGATCCTCGGACGAAAGAGCTTCTTCTCCAACCACGGCTTTCATGGCCTGGACGTCCTTTCCAATAGCGTAGTTGGCATACAACTAAAATCACCAAAAAATAATAACAAGTTCAGCTCAGGCTAAAAATTTGACAAGTAAAACTTCCATAAACTAAGCTTTATCTACGATGCTGGTAATAGTATCGCACAAGTAATAAGGTCTTACTTGATTAGAAACATCAGAATGGTCCCTGCGAGTCATACCCTCACCAATGGCACTCTACAGTACAAAGTCAATTTACTTTAACAAATGATCACCTGGCTTCATCTTTAATTTATTTTGAATCTCCCACACTTACCTTCATGAGACGAGATAGAGATGGCAAGACATTGATAGGAGGGTATATCTGTGGAACACAAAGAAAATTGGTATTTTAAACCAACTTTTAGGACACTTCATATCCGCAAAACTAGAAACAACTTCTTACAGTTACACACAAACTAAAGTGAAACGCCTTTCAAAGATATTACAGAAGATTCACAACACAATATATGCCGAGGGACTGTTCACTAAATTAACACCAACTAGTATCAGTTCTAGTCTTTAGCTGGCACATAAATAGATTCAAATGTCAGTGTTTTGAAGCCATGACCAAGATGTTTCAGTTTTCAAAAATATTCTATCACTATCCACGTGCTCTCTATATCTAAAAATTCAAGGGGTGGTTCTAAATTTAATAGACTAAATCAAAAGTCCGTAAATAAGATTGTTACAAGGTATATATGTTTCTCATAAAGGTAAAATTCACCTTATTATAGTAATATCAATTATGATAAGACCTTTGAACCAACTATCTTCTGAAAGATTGTACCTGTCTATTGTGAAGTTGACGGTCAATATAGATTTGGCCCTCTGTAATGTATCCTGTCAAATCTGGTGTGGGATGAGTGATATCTGGACAGAGAAAAGGGACAAAAAGTTAGAAATCTCGAACAGAATTATTCACTGACCAGCAAACCTTTAATATAGGAGCAACAAATATTCCTCAGTGAAAAGGCTATATGACCAGATTGCCTAACAGAGGTGTACTACACTAACAGTCTAACACTAGTACATCATCCACTCAGTTTGTTAGATTCCCAAACAGCTAGACCTAGATGGACGCTATGGGATTGGGCAACGACTTATTATAGCATGGTTTGTTTTATTGTCTATTCCTCTAAGCCAGCTTTCAGGTGAGTTCTATCCCATGTTTACTTTAACTGCTCTCGGTCAAGCTTTACTATCTCTTACTGTTTGCTTCAAACAAATTTCGTTCAAAGTCAAAGGCAATGATAAACAAAACACATACAACCAGAGAAGCCACAAAGAATAAATGTTGAGTGAGTTCATGATAATAGCAACTAAGAATTACCATCGTTTGGCATGGTTAAAATGGGGATTTGAGTGATGGAACCTTTCCTCCCCTCAATTCGCCCTGCTCTCTCGTATATGGTAGCCAAGTCGGTGTACATGTAACCTGGATAACCACGCCTTCCAGGCACTTCTTCACGGGCAGCAGAGACCTAAGGGTATTAGTCAGCGTTAAACACTATGTCAGGCTTCCTATTATCTCAAAGTACATGAGTTGTGAACAGAGCATGCAAGTATCAGTTATCACCTCACGAAGAGCATCAGCGTAGGAACTCATGTCTGTGAGAATGACAAGGACATGCTTGCCACATTCGTATGCCAAGTACTCAGCCGTTGTCAGAGCAATACGGGGAGTGATGATACGCTCAATAGTGGGGTCGTTTGCCTGTACGGGAAACAGAATGAGAAACCTTCAGAAAGAAAAACAATGGAACTAAAATATGCTTCAAGATTTCCATAGTGCGACTGAGAGACTTGCCAAGTTAAGGAAAAGAGTCACTCTCTCCATGGAACCATTCTCCTCGAAATCACGTTTAAAAAATTGTGCAGTCTCCATGTTCACACCCATTGCAGCGAACACAATGGCGAAGTTATCGTCCTCTTGGTGCTGCAAATTCACATAAATGGACCAATGTGATGGTGTGATACTGTTATGACACATTAAAAATATGGCATCACACAACTAACTACTTACTCTAGATTTTACCAAACCAAAGAGAGCATTGCATAACTGTTATTAGGGATGACTGATATAATTGTAACAAAGCAATTTCCAGCTGTAAAGACGGACAAAAAAACGTTACCTCGAGAAGATTATCAGACTTCTCTAAACGCTTAACCAAACCAGCCTGACGGCAAATCTGAGCAGCAATCTCATTGTGGGGAAGACCTGCAGCAGAAAAGAGGGGAATCTTCTGTCCTCTGGCGATAGAGTTCATGACATCAATGGTGGATATCCCCGTCTGAATCATCTCTTCAGGATAGGTTCTCTCACTGGGATTGATAGAACTTCCTGGAGAAACAAAAGTCTAGAATTATATATCCCTGAGGGTTTAATAATGTGACAAGAGAGTAAAAAAGCAGCTCACCAGAAATATCCAAGTAGGCCTCTGGCAAAATAGGTGGACCGTTGTCGATGGGCTTCCCTGAACCATTGAAGATACGACCAAGCATATCCAAAGAAACAGGAGTTTTCAAAACCTAAGAAAAACAAAGTGGAAAAAGAGTGAGACCATGAAATGGTATATATATTATATAAAAAAAAAAATGATTACTTTTCAACTCGATAGGGGAAAAAAGCATACCTCTCCTGTAAATTGCACAGTGGTGTACTTGTTGTCAATTCCAGATGTTCCCTCGAAAACCTAGACAGTGAAATAAAAAGAAATTGATAAGCAGGAGATGTAGAAAAAGGTAAACCCTGGTGCAGCATGTTATGACTAGTAATGTAATGACTAGGGCAAAGATTAGATTGATATTGCATTTGCGTTCAAATAAGCAACAGACAGTGAGAGTAGAGGAGGAGAAAACAAAGGAAGAGAAAGAAACCTGAACAACAGCTTTCTCGCCATCAACTTCGAGAACTTGACCACGACGTGTAGTGCCATCCCCAAGACGGATATTGACAATTTCTTGGTATTTAGGCCCCTGGAGGAGAAAGAAAGAAAGAAAAGAGAAGTAGGTGTCATCCAGCCATGGGAGAAAAGAGAAGAATAGCACAGAAGACAAAATAGCAATCATCTAAGATATACCTTGACTTTTTCAAGGATGACAAGAGGTCCAGCGACACCGGAGACAGTTCTATACTCTGCGGTAGAGAAAAAGCAGGCAAATCACTAAATCTGAAGAATCAAATGACGAATGATAGATAACTCATAAAGCTTGTCAAGATCACATGGGAGAATGGACTGGTGCAGTGTATAAAGGCAAATGAGATCCTAGGGACTTACCCATGCCGATCTCGAGGGTGCCATCCCCATCCAATTCAAGGTTGTTTTCAGCAGCACCCATAATATTCAGATCTTCACCAAATCAAATCAGACCCAAAGGGCAAAAACGATGTCAGCAAATATAATTATGAACTAGGTGCCGTCCGACGTTAGCAAAGCAAATCCAGAGTATGCACTCGCATCTCCCCCAGTCAAATCCTAATTAACAACATCTATTGATCGTGAATCCACTCGTTCGTTGGATACATATCTTTTTTAACACAAAATTTTTTTTTGAATGAATGAAATTCTCAATCGGATCAACAACACAGGAAACAAACAAACATATTCACATCCAAAACAAAACGAAGAGAAAATATGCTGAAACGATTAAAATCGGAGAGAGAGAGAGAGAGAGAGAGAGAGAGAGAGAGAGACATTGTATTAGTATTGTAAGTACCTCGTCTTTCTTCTTAATCCAAAAGATCTGTAGAGGAAGAAGGAGACACACAGAGATAAGAGAGAGAGATCTATGTTGATGTTGGTGTTGGTGTTGGTGTTGGTGTTGGTGTTGGTGTTGGTGTTGGTGGACTATATTATTATTATTACCCACCCGATTCGATTTCAATCCGTTATTAGTTCCCCATCGTTTTGAGCTATTTTACGTTTATAGCCCCTTTTTTTTTACATGTCCCCCGTTTGTAAATTTTAATCATTTTTTTTTTTACATTTCCTATTTGAGAAAATATATGACGGAGGCCCATACAGTAATAATTTTATTTGTTGATCTTTTTTCCTATTTTACATTTGCTATGAAAAGAGTTTTGACTTTTGATAATGAGAAAAGAATCTATTACAAATTTACAATGTTTCCATCTTTCTTTTCTTTTTTTTTTTAAAAGATGGAAAACTCTCTGAGGCAAAAAATTTGTTGACAGTATATAGTAACTGGATACAAAATGTCTACTATATAGTGTTGGAGGGAGGGGAACTGTAGAAGATAGAAGCAGATAAAAATAACTTTTGAAAAAAAAAAATATTAAGAAGAAGATCATAAGAGATAGAGAGCGAAGAAGGATAGTGAATAAAATTGCTTTGCTCCAGTCTCCTCCTCCACAGCTAACAAAGAAAGAGGAGGGAACCCAAGAAAACTACTACCACTTAGATTATATGAGTATCCTTCTTTCCCCCTCAGTCAATAATGATATATATATATATATATATAAATAGTTACAGAAGATCTTGGAAAAGAATATATATTTTTTTTAAGGACATGGTAAAAATTCAATTGTTGTGTGGGAGTTGTTGTGTGGGAGTTGTTGTGCAAGGCGCCAAGCTGTTGTGAGGCACATTCACACCCGCGCCTCTCACTGACACCGTCGGTCCTTTTAACAAGCTTGCTCTGCTCACTAGGTTTGTATCGAAGAAGACCACTATCACTGTTATGTCATCGTGGAAATGTCTCCTCACTCCTCTGTCAATCTTTTTCAGGTCTGAGTATCTCATCTCTCTCTTCTTTGCCGCTTCTTGAAGCGCTACTTTCACCAGCCGCTTTGCAATCCCCTGCCCCAATAAGATCATTCATTAATTAGTATGCTCATATCATACATCTTAACCAAAAGAAACACAGAGAGTGCGAGTGTGCGCACGTTACGCGGATGATTGTGTACGATGTCTACTGCTTCTTGGTTACTCATATGTTCCCAGAGTCCATCTGAAGCACATATTATAAACTGATCTTGCGGCTCCAGCGTGTGCACCGTGATCGCCGGCTCTGCACTCAGTAACGGCCTGCTGAACGGTGACCTCAGCCTGAATTTGGCGTACAGCGGCTCCCTGTTGAACTCTGACCGTTTCAAATACACATCTCCAATGGATCTTGACACCTGAGAAAGATAGAGATGATAGTTCAGATAGACAAGAATTTATTTAATTGTAAGATACATATCTTATAGAGAGTACCTGAATAATGCCTTTGACTCGCCAGACGTTATGTTTGAGAAGCACAATATCCGGATGATCAGGATGCAGGGCCTGAAGTTCCCGCCGCACTGACTCTATAGATGCGTTGTGCTCGGCCGAGAGCTGAGTGGCGCGAGCCTCGCCAGTGACCCTCGTGACCTGTCCCAGCACTGCCCTTGAGTCCCCCGCGTTGGCCACATAGAGCTTGCCATCGCAGATGACGCTTACAAGACAGCAAGATCCTACAGTGGCTATCTGAGGTCTTGTTTGGAATTGATTGGTAACAATGGATAAGAAGCCTTCTTCAGTCGCTTGGAAGGCTTTTCTGATCACCTCCGATGACATACACTGTTGCTCCGCAGTGAACCCTGTGCACCACCACCACCACCACAAAAGATAGATAAAAAAAAAAAAAAAAAAAGAAATTGATGAGATCAAGTCCTACAGATAACCTAATAATAATCAATTTGAAGAGGGGGACGGACTCTTGAGGTGGTGGAACATATGATCGTTGATGAAGCGGGAAGTCTCAGGGCCACCGTGGCCGTCGTAGACGCCAACAAAGGTGCCGTAGGGACCAGAGGGGAGGGTGCTAAGGGAGCCAGACTCGAGCTGGCTGTGGTCCTCGAGCAAGCTGTTGGCTTGGACAACGGCCATGGAGAAGTCACCAAAGACGTGCTGAGCGGAGTCGCGGTACCAAAGGAGACCCTCTTGACGGCCGCCGGAATCTGAGGCCTGGTGATCTGACCGTGGCCAGAGACAGGCATTGAGAAAGTTCATCAACCCAGATAGCATCCCTCATCTCATCCACCACAACATAGAAAACTTGACAGTGGGTTTTAAGTATGACGAATCTCACACACAAACACAGCTCTCTCTCTCTCTCTCTCTCTCTCTCGGAAAAGGAGGTCCTAGTAGTATACAGCAACAGTAATATTATTAATCTTCTTCTTCTTCTTCTTCACCGGAACCGCGCAGCAGCGGACAGCTTTAGACACTTATAAAAAGAGAAGAGTGCTTCTACTTGTTGTTCCTCTTTCTCACTGCAGTGTCGTCCGTGAAGGACAGAGACAAATAGCGAAAAAAAGATGAGAAATAATCTTGAATTGGATGGATACACTCCACAAGTAAATGAAAGGAAAAAAAAAAAAAAAAAAAAAAAAAAGAGAAACGAATCTGTTATTGTTTGGATTTGCGAAGATGGAGACTTTGTTTTAAAAGATAGAAATTGATGCAACAACATTAGAATAGTGGATTTGGGTAAGGCAAAAGCTAAGAAACAGTAAAACAAAGTCCAACACGATTCCTAAAAGAAAAATCAAAAGGATTCTTCTTCCCCTGAGGGAGGAGGAGGGGGTGGCAGATTCAAACACTGGGTCTCGTATTCTCTCGCTTCTACCAAAAGAAAGAAAGAAAAAAGGTGGAAACTTTACCTTGGAAGATGGGGAATCTAAACAACACAGTTGAGCAACAACAAGAAGGAGAAAGAAAGATGAGCAAAGGGATTTTTTTTCAAGATGTGGGCGTGGAATTTTCTTCTTCTATGTATGTATGTATGTATGTATGTAAGTAGATCTACGACGGATCAACCAAACTTAAATTATTCTTTTTTTTATTTATTTTTATAAATTATTAATGAATCCCCCCCTCCCCCCCCCCCCCCACCCCCCCCAATTTTTTATTATTAATAAAAGAAATCAAATAAGCGATCGGATGAGGAAGAACCGAAGAAGCAGCAGACCAGAAGCAGAAGAAGAAGACCCCAAATTGACAACAAATAGTATAAAAAGATGTACGAAATTGCTCTCTCTCTCTCTCAACAAAGTCACAACTTCAACTTATCATCTTTCTATGTCTCCCTAAACAGTAATCAATGAGACAAGTAAAAGAGATTATTGGTTTAGCAGTCGCCGAAACGTGACTTTTTTTTTTCTTCTTCTTTTTTACAAGATAGTTGGCAAAAAAACAAGAAAAACAAAAGTGTTTGTTATATTTCTGGTTTCTTATTGGTTAAATTCAATTGTACAGTTCAGTTATTATGAGTGGTTTAGTAACTTGTACTTAAGCTTTTTTACCTTGTACACATTTTTCATCTAATCAAAGGTTTCACATTTATATATTTGATATTATTGGTTGTTCTTTTTTTTTTTTTTATCCTAATCTCAAGTCTCTCTAGTCTCTTCTAAGTAGTAGTAGTGATATTCTTCTTACCTTACCAGACAAGACCCATAAAAGACCAACGATGGAGAGGTAGGAGCCAGCACATCAATGGTCCCAGCTTCTGGCTCCACTCCCCCCCCCCCCCCCCCTCTCGTCCTTTTGCCTCGTTACAGAGATTCTATATATATATGGACTAACCAATCAGTGAAGACTAGTGCTACGACGAAACACTATATATTTCTTTTAAGCGAATAAAGAAAACAATCGATATTTTTGACATAATTCAAAGTCTTCTCTTTCAATTAAACCCATTTAAAAGAAAGAACCAAAATAAAATAAAAAAAAAGTCGAATGCACATAATAATAATATTCAGCTTATTGAGTTTGGGTCAAATGTAAAGAATTTTCAGAAACGCTTAAAAGATATCCTAAGACAACTCAAAGAAAGAGAATACCTAAACCGTAACACACGTATCATATTTATACTGAAGCTACTTAAAAAAAAAAACAAAAAAATTGTTATCGAGATTTTTCTTACTTACTCCATTTTTTAAAAAATACTACTTCTTGTCAATTAGTATAATCAAGATTTTAATCGGTGAGGATCTAGTATATAACCATGTATAGTCTACAAATAATATATGTGGATTCATGAATCTTTCGTTTTTTCTCCCCACACACAATTTGTATCAAACGTTTAATGCCCATAAAAGTGGTGGTCCAAAGACCCTGAGAAATAGATATAAATAAAAAATAAATAGAGAAGAGGCTTGGCCTTGAAGAATGTAGAATTGCATATCAAATTTTTATATAAACCAAAAAAAAAAGGGATAACGTCCTATTTCCCCATCAAAACTATCTTATCGTACTAGATGGAGCCGGAACTTTGACATCGTCGTAAGTATCCACAAAACAAGATCTCTCAACCTATATATCTCCAAATCTAAAGTTCTCATTTACTTCTCCATATTTTTTGGTTTAATCGATTTACAAATTAAACCGCTAGAAAACCAGTCAAACCAGATATAAAACATAGTTTAAAACCCGATTGACCTTATAAACCCGACCCGGTCTAAGAATTTTTATAACCCGATCAGAAATTCTCAAACCTAAGAACCCTAAAATCATCATTTTCTAAAATCATCATTTTCTAAAATCATGAACACCGTTTCTTGCATTGGGGCAATATGTTTCAGGTGGGTGCATAAACCCAGCCAATTTCCTACCAAACTCTCGCTTATCCACCACTGGCGCCAAGAGAAGCCCTCGTGACTTCCACATTCCAGTAATCATTTGTGTTCTTAATTGATTTTGGAGTTGAAAAAAATTTGTAATTTGAGAATTTTTTTTGCAGATTTTATCTTCATTTCTGATCGGATTTGATGTGTTCTTGGTTCAGTGAACCATGATTCCAATCACCAGAACTTGAATAAACCCAACTAAGAGTTTTGGAGCTGCAATCGTCTATAAAAAAGGACCACGTGAATCTCCATTATATACAACAATTATGATTGATCTTTTATGTCAATTTGGTTGAATTGTTTATTTGATTTTTCTTGGATGCAGTGGATTTTCTGGGTTGGACGGACCATTCATCCGAGCAGCCTTCATTAGCATTCAAAAGCAGAAGCTGATTTTTTTTTTTTGGGTTTTTAGAAGTTCACAGTTGCTTTATCTTTGTTTGTATTGAGCTTTGACATTTTTGAGATCTGGTCATATTTGTTTAAATGGATTTTTCTATTTCTTCTTCTCTCTGGGTTATTTGATGTGGATGATCTGGTTAAACGTTAATGAAAATATGATATAGTGTTCGTTGAGATGGGGAAAAGAGATTTAAAAAATAAAAAAGAATTGGTGATTTAATTATATAAACGGGTCGAAATCAGGTTGAAATCGGTTTACAACTTTTGTTAGTTGGTTAGACAACCAATAAACCAATAATTAACCAATTAAACCTGTATTTATGGAGAAATTGATGAGAATTATGGATTCAAGGAGATTTAGAAATAAAATTTTGGATTTGGAGAGATATAGGATGAGAGACATTTGTGCAGAGATATTTAAGACGAGGTGAAAGTTCTGGCTTTATCTAGTAAGATGTGATAATTTTCATGTGGAACTAGGACGTTTTCCCAAAAAAAAAACAAAATTTGGGACCCGAAAGTGATTGGGATAAAGTGAGATATGTCACTTTACCTAACATTAATTAATTTTATATTAATGTATTGTACCACTAAATTTGGCCCTTTCTCCTCCATAGACTCTTCGTAGTTATTTATACTTTTGTAGTACCAATAATAGAAGAAGCAACTATTGAAATTTTCAGCTCCAAAAATGTAAACAAAACTATCAGTAAACTTTAGTTAAGTAGTAAGAAATTAATAGCTTCTTTCTCTATAACATGAATAAGTCCAGGGTAATTTGTTAATGCTCTAGATTCCGGGTCTAACTTGATGTATGCAATTAATCCTTTTTAGTTTATGTTATATTTTGTTCTCGACAAATAGATACACATTCCAAAACCTAATTTTAGCCATGAGATTGTGAAATCTAGCTGCTACTCTCCACGCTCCATCGTAACTGTCTGACACTATATAAGATTATGTATGTGTGAACGTACATACAATTCATTTATAAAGATACAAAAAAAGAACAATAATAACAATAACATAGCTCGGGTGGTGTGGACTGTAGAGAAGGTCGTCCCTACTTACAGAACATAGCTTCCATCAATCACACAAAAATCCAACCACTCTCAACCCTTCACTTCAGGACCAACTTCATTATCCAATCATATCCCAATACCTTCACTTACATATATAATGAAACTGATCATAGGATAAAATCACAAAATATTTTAGTAGCCATTAAATACCATTTATATATACTACAAAAGTACAAATACAAAGAGAGAGTACACCACAAACACTTGGACGCGAAAACTAAGAACAATCACATATCGTATCATACGGTTGATCAAGAAACCAGTATTGCACTTATCAAAAAAAAAAAAAAAAAAAAAACTGTAATCCTAATTCGAAGTCTGGCCTACGGACTTAAGAATATTAATGGCTGGACCACCATGAAATGGTGAATTGGTTTTTGTTGAAAGATTATAATCTTTCAAAATAAAAAGATTTGAATCATTTGATGCTCTACTAATATTAGTGCTCTCTTTAATTTGCACCTCAAAAAGCTCGTATATATCCCCGTTAGAAAAGACGTGACAATAGATGTCAATTGATCCTTTATGTTTTCATATATCGGACCCATGCATGCATAAATATCTGTAAATTATAAGGTTTTTATGGCCATGCATAAACAAGTTTACTTTAAAAATTAAGAAGAATTTAATTAACTGGCAGGGGGAGACACGTTCCTTGAGATGATAACACGAGCATATATTCTTCATCACTTTTACAGCATATATCATATACGTACGCTAACTATGTGTGTGTACATGTTTCTCAGAATTAACAAAAAATAATAGCAAAGATGTCGGAGAGTTTCAAAGTGTGCTTCTGCTGTAGCAGAAGCTTCAAGGAGAAAACGAGGCAGCCACCAGTGAGCATCAAGAGACTCTTCGAAGCTTACTCAAGAAACGGCAAGATGTCTTCCGAAGAGCTTCTAAGATTTGTGAATGAAGTCCAAGGAGAACGGCACGCAGGGTTGGACTACGTGCAGGATATCTTCCACAGCGTCAAACACCACAACGTTTTTCATCACCATGGATTTGTTCATCTCAACGCCTTCTATCGCTACCTCTTCAGCGATCCCAACTCTCCTCTTCCCTTGCCTGGCCTCGTACAAAGTTTTGAACTTTCTTTTAGGGATTTTTCTTTTCTTCAAAAGATGTTTGTGTGGTATAATTAACATATATGTTGTTGATTGAGTTATAAAGGTGCATCATGACATGAAGGCACCGTTAGCGCATTACTTTGTGTACACGGGACACAACTCTTACTTGACTGGGAACCAAGTGAACAGCAGAAGCAGCGTAGAACCGATCGTGCAGGCTCTAAGAAAAGGCGTAAAGGTGATAGAGCTCGACTTATGGCCTAATCCTTCAGGGAACGCTGCTGAAGTTCGTCACGGCGGGTTGGTCCCCTGCCTCTAACGAACTCTCCTAATCAACAGGCTCCAAATTTTTAAAAAGTGTTTTCTCATCACTTCAGGACACTGACATCGCATGAAGATTTGCAGAAATGTCTGAGCGCCATAAAGGATAACGCGTTTCACGTGTCGGACTATCCAGTTATGATCACTCTTGAAGATCATTTGCCACCCAAGCTGCAAGGGCAAGTTGCTAAGGTGAGATGGTTCTGCAGCAGAACAGAGTATCTATTTCCTGTTTACAAAATTAACTGATATAATATCATGTTTGTAGATGTTAACTAAAACATTCAGAGAGATGCTGTTTCGTTGTGGCTCAGAGAGTCGTAAGCATTTTCCATCACCAGAAGAGCTTAGGAAAAAGATTCTGATCTCTACGAAGCCTCCAAAGGAGTATCTTGAGAGCCAAACCGTACAGCCCAGAAGAACTACTCCGATGGTTAAAGAGACTTCTTGGAGCAGACCAGCGAGTGTGAGAAGAAGAAGTGATTTTAACCCCGAAATGGGAATGATTTTGCGAACATTCATAAATTTCCTCTGTTGTAACAGAGTAATAACATGGCATGGAGAGGAGAAAACAAGATTCTTGAAGAATTGGAGAGTGAAGCTGTGGGATACAGAGACTTGATCGCAATTCACGCTGCCAACTGCAAAAATCCTTTGAAGGATTGCTTGAGTGATGATCCAGAGAAGCCTCTACGGATAAGCATGGACGAGCAGTGGCTAGAGACAATGGTTAGAACCAGAGGAACGGATGTTGTCAGGTATTTCTCAAAAAAAATACAGCGAGAGATGAGATGAGTCAAAAGTCAAGATGTTGTTTAAACCTTTGATCAAAGTTAGAAACAAAACAGGTTTACACAGAGGAATCTGGTGAGGATATATCCAAAGGGTACAAGAGTGGACTCGTCAAACTACGATCCTCTAGTTGGGTGGACACACGGTGCTCAACTGGTTGCTTTTAACATGCAAGTAAGTACTGGAAGTGGCTCATGATCATGTTGTACATATTAATGATTACATACACCGTACCGTTTGAGATACTTGTTATGTTGGAAAGGGACATGGGAAGCAACTATGGATAATGCAAGGAATGTTCAGGGCGAATGGTGGATGTGGGTACGTGAAAAAGCCTCGCATCTTGCTAGAGCACACACTCTTCGACCCTTGCAAAAGGTTTCCCATCAAGACCACTCTCAAGGTGAAGATTTACACAGGCGAAGGATGGGATTTGGATTTCCCTCAGACACACTTTGATCAATTCTCTCCTCCAGATTTCTTCGTAAAGGTAATTAAACAACCAACAAGCTAGAACCACTTTTAAGTTTTTAACCCTCCTTGATCCTGATCCATGAAGAGTTGTGTGTCACATATCAGATTGGAATAGAAGGAGTACCCAGAGACACGGTCTCTTACAGAACGGAAACAGCTGTCGATCAGTGGTTTCCTATATGGAGCAACGACGAGATCCTGTTTCAGCTCTCTGTTCCAGAACTGGCGCTTTTGTGGTTCAAAGTGCAAGACTACGACAATGACACACAGAATGATTTCGCGGGACAGACATGTCTTCCTCTGCCGGAATTGAAGTCCGGGGTTAGAGCAGTCAGGCTTCACGATCGAGCAGGCAGAGCTTACAAAAACACAAGGCTGCTCGTGGGCTTCGCCTTTGACCCTCCTTATATGTTTCGTTGAATATTTCTTTTGTTAGCTTCAAATAAGCAGTGTGAGTGTGTGACGATGTATGTAATATTTTAATATGTATAACTCCATAAAAAAAAAAAAATACTAAAAAAGAGATTCGATTCCATATCTTATATTTTATATTTTCATACTGTAATGTTATAGGGGGATTGTAGCCGCCTGCCTTGAACGGGGTAGCCTTGTTTGACTTGCCATCTCCCACCGCATATTCTCTCTTTTCTTACTAAATATAATAGAGGAAGAAAAAAGCACAGAGAGCTTTGTTTCTTGTTTCTAAGATCATCAACGCACCATGGAAGAACAAGGTACCCTAGATATCGTCATCGTCGGCGCCGGAATCTCTGGCCTTTCCACGGCAGTTGGGCTCCATAGGTGTGTGTGCGCCTTTTGAGTTGTTATTAATTTAGCAGAGTAACTTAACAAAAGTGGTGTGTGCCACTGTCACAGGCTTGGGATCAGAAGCATGGTGCTGGAATCTTCGGAGATACTGAGAGCGACAGGATTCGCATTTACGACTTGGTTCAATGCTTGGAAGGCCATGGAAGCTCTCGGCGTTTCTCAGCATCTTCGCAGTCTCCATGATCGCCTTCAAGGGTATCATCAAACTAACACTCTCATTTATTAGTATACTCATATCAACTAGGGAACTCATTTTTTTTTTTTTTTACCTTGATGCAGATGGGTGGTTGGATCCATTTCTGCAGCAAATCCTTCTAAAGAGATGCTGTTTCCAGAATCCGAGTATGTTTCTTCTTCCCTTCCACAAAACGACGTGTGATGCTATACAGTAAGTAAATAAGAAAACTTCCATAATCTTGTTGAATGGTTTTGTCAGAGAATATGAGTCTCGATGCGTACAGAGGAAGCTGTTGTTAGAGGCTTTAGCAGGTGAGTTGCCTGAGGAGACCATAAGGTTTTCGTCTAAGGTTGTTCATATCGAATTGTCTGGACACTACAAGATGGTTCATCTCTCTGACGGGACCATCCTCAAAACCAAGGTTGAAACTTCTTGTCCTCTGTAGTGTATAGACCATCTCAGGCCTGGTCACGCTACGGAATTCTTATGTTTCTAAACGACTTTCAGGTTTTGATAGGGTGCGATGGTCTGTACTCAGTGGTTGGTAAGTGGCTAGGCTTCAAAAATCCGGCTACAACTTCCCGGTTAGCGATCCGAGGGCTTACCCATTTCCCGGCAGGCCACGGATTTGGGAAAAGGTTCTTCCAGTTTTATGGAAACGGTGTTCGTACAGGTTTTATCCCCTGTGACCACAACACTGTCTACTGGTTCCTAACCCACACCTCCACTGATATAGGTACCATGGAACTAAACCTTTTAATCTACAAGTTCTTGTTCATATCCTCTACTGTTTATTGACTCTTCTCCTTGCGCTTGTTAGACGAGGAGACAAATCCGGAAATTCTGAAAGAGTTTGTGCTGAACAAGATCAAAGACTTACCTGAAAACATTAAGAGTGTCGTGGAGACCACCGATCTTGATAGCATGGTGATGTCACGACTGAAGTACCGACCTCCATGGGAACTCCTATGGTCAAACTCAAACATCACAAAAGATAACGTATGCGTAGCAGGGGATGCGCTTCACCCAATGACTCCTGATATCGGACAAGGCGGTTGCTCAGCCATGGAGGATGGAGTTATCCTGGCTCGTTGTCTCGGTGAAGCTATAATAAGAGCTAAGAATCTGAAAAGTGAAACAGAAGATGAAGAAGAGAGTCATAAGCGGATTGAACATGGTTTGAAGAAGTATGCAGCAGAAAGGAAATGGAGAAGCATTGATCTTATAACAACGGCATATACAGTAGGTCTCATACAGCAGAGCAGAGGGAAGTGGATGAACCTGTTCAGAGACAGGTTCTTGTCGTCTTTCCTTTCTCGGTTGCTGCTGAAAAAGTCTCATTTCGATTGCGGAAGCCTTGTCTCCCGTGAGCAAGCAGAGGATTGAAAAGCTTGTCATTCAACAACTATAGATAAAGAGCTACAGACCAGTGTTCACATATGTTTCACTTTTAGTTATTATATAGAAACTCTGAATAGAAAGAAATGATTAATAAAAAGCCATAAGGCAGTGTTCACATATCTTTTTTTAGCTCTCTCTGGGTTTCTTCAAAGCTTCCCCTTATTATTTTCTATCAGTGTGAATGTTTAGAAAGTTTTGGGCCATTCGTGTAATTCTTAATAACTACTTGACTCGAGTAGAAAAATAAACACGGAGAGCTTTAATGCAGAGAGAGTGTTGCTGACGACAAGGTATAAAATTCTGAGAACAAACAAGGTTGCAAATCAAATATCTCTTTCATCTCATAGAAAACAAAGACCAGAGTTTTTATCTACATCCACCACTAAACAAGATGGCTTCGTATGTACACAGCAATAAACAAAAGAGTTTAACACAACAGATTCAACGAGCACAACAAAAACGTAACGTTAGGCCTTATGCTGTTTCTCTATGTCATACAGAACACAAACATCTGCAGCCGTTTTCATCTGACACACGCAACCACAGAGAAACAAAAAAAAAAAAACAAAAAAAGCCGATAAGAGCCAGAGGATGCCTACGCTATTTGAGGGATTAGATAATTCTGGATGAGACTTACCTGAATCACATTGATGATCTGCTTGATCAACCAACCAAATATGCTCAAAGCCAAGAGTATAGAGAGTGGTGAAATCTGCGTCAATGATTCAACTACCACCTGAGAAGATTGAAAACCCACAAGATTAGAGCAGAAAAGATAAAAGCTTAAAGAGATAAAAAGGGGAAGATAATAGAAGAGAAGCTCACGGTCATCAGGTTTTCCGTTTGGTTCTTTGCTATGAGAAGAAGGATTATATAGAGAACCTGTAGTCATTTGAGAAACATCAGTGTTTACAATATCTCCCAAAAGAGCCAGCTTTATTTAGCTCAGAGATCAAAATATCCAATTACCTCGCAGGAAACACAGCAATAACCCATGAACATGCGGTTTCCGTAGTAGAGTCTAAAGAGCCAGCTTGTGCTATCTTTCACATCCTTATGGCTGGTCTTCCCTGATAGAAATGTACTGTGAATCAAAGTATTAATTTCCTGCTTTGCTATGTCCAAGAACAATACATCTCAGAAGAGTTGAATGAATGAAGAGTACCTGTACATTTGCAGCCAGTGACTAGCGATATCTAAAGCCAACAATGACAGGGAAACCAGGCTAGGCCTGTTTATAGTTATGACAGTTCAATACTGTGTTATACATAGATTTTAAATACAAAACGTTATGACAAACGAACGGCTATGTCAGCATAGTATTCACATCTGTATATTTGGGAGAGAATCACGAGAAGACAGGCTGTGCTGACTCTGTAACCACGCACAGACCCCAAATTATGACAAAGATGTTTCTATATAAACTTGAAAAGAATAAGCAAGTTGAATCTCAGGTGTATGTAATGTAGTGGAAGATTCACCTATCTGTAACCATGTCCAACACAGCTCCAAATGTAGAGACTGAAAGGGGAAGAAGAAAAGAGTTGTGTGTCAAGTATCTACTGTAACTATATAGATCAATGACAAAATACTAGCACGTGGAAACATGGATCTCCATATTGTAGATAAATGTCAAGATTGCACAGGAAAACAAGAATGAGTTGGTGGAAGCTAATGATAAGAGCACCTTGGTTGAATTTACGAGCGCACCATCCATCGACAGCATCACAACAAAAACTGGAAAAGCACATTGATCAAATAAGAAAAAGTACCAAACACACAGGAAGGGGTGGGAGGAGAAGAATACTAGTTTAGAATCTCACCTGAAAAAGTACAAGAGGGAGAAGAGTGTCTTGTTGGAGAAGCACACAGCAAAGGCAATGCAGTTCAAGATAACTCTCATGTACCTTGCCCATTAGGCATGTAACAAAGTAACATCAAAAACCGTAATCCTATGGAAGATGACATCTTTCTTTAAACAGAAGTAAAACAAATGTAAGGAAGTAGCAAAAAACGGACCAACGATATTGGGAATGTAAAGGTAGACAGAGAGCTTCGCCGGTCTCTGCTTTACTATGTTGTTAGCCGCCAAAAGAGAGAGACTTTACTAATGCAATCAGTTTCAGAGAAAACAAGATCTCACCAATGAGGGAAGCAAGCACCTACACAAAATTAGGCAGGGGAGAAAAGAAAAAGGAACAAACTTTGTGAGAACCCAACAAAGGGAAATGCATACACACAACATGAACAGATTGAAATTCAGAGACGCAAGTGGAAAATTTAAAGAAAAAAAAAAAAATTAAAAAAGAAGCAAATTTCGCATCAAAGAAAGAAACCGGGAAGCGGAGGAAGAGGCAGCCGGAGTTTGGTTCAAAGGGCACGACAACAACAAACAAACAAACAAAAAGTCGAATCAGATTCGCCTCTTCTCTTCTCTGAAAGCAAACGTACGTTTTTCGTCCTTTAATATTCTTCGCCAATTTTAGAAAACTACTGTAAAAACAACACTTGAAACTTTTTTTTTTGTATTGTACAACAACAACAACATTGAGACAACCCCTAGTGTATACTACAGAGTTTCGCCGCTGAGAGGAAATTGTCCGCTATTATTTGTTTCTCCCCAACCCCAAGCAAAAAAAATGAACAATAGAGATTAGTGGGCCTGAGAAAGATCCACTACATGGCCCAGCCCAAGTCAGAATGATAGATGTTATAAAACAAAGAATTGTTTTGGTCAAGGTCTGTACGTCGGTCGACGGTCGGTGTGACTGGCGAGTCACCCATCATCGGCTATCCAAAAACATTAACTCCTCAGTTTCTCTCATACACACACAGTCACACACACAATAATAATAAATTTTTAAAAATAAATAATTACAAAGAAGTAGTACCATTTTTTTTATTTTATTAGAAAAGTAAAACCAGCAGAAAATCTAACGCACGACTCTTGTCCCAAGATCAGTCATCATCAATCATCGGTCCTTTCCCTTCTCATTAAAAAAAACTTATAACTCTCATATTAGCAGTACAAACTTTATAATAATACTTCCCTTTTATAATATAAATTATAAGAGGTTTAGAAAAGTATTTTTGTTTTATAAAATAAGATGTTTACAATTTTATGCAATTTTTGAATTAATTTTATATTTTATATTATGCAGTATTGTTTATGATTAGTTAAATTTTGTAAAAGTAATTATTCCTGTCTATTTTAACTAAAACATCCTATATTTTTTTGAAATGGAGGAAATATAATTTTTTTGGTTTCTTTTAAAATCAAGATCTCATTATTAAAAGCTAAGTGAAAACAAGAAATTGGGAAACAAACCATTTTACAAAGAAAGAAAAACAAACAAACAAACAAAAATTGAAGCGAAGAAGGCGACTAGGAAACTGCTGGGTCCAGAAGAGAAACGGGTGACCCATTCACTTTTTTAATTTTTTATTTTGAATCCAATGTAAGAAGATATTTTATTTATTACTATTACTTCCTTATTATTAGTATTATTTATTTTAATTTGGATGTCTTTATATAATAATAATCTCCCAATTCGATTAATCATCAATTTACTTGTTAGTTGTGGTATACACCTCACACACTTTCCCCTTTGCCCTCTTTAGCTTTTGTACTTGCAGAGATTATTTCACTGTGCTTGCTCTAGTCTCTCTCCTTCTCCTAAACAAAGTTTCCTTCTTACGCTCTCCTGTGTTCCTCTTTAGATATATATTATCTCATCCGAGGTTTCTCGATCTCTTTTTTTCTTTTCTTTTGGCGGGGGGTTAATAACAGCGATAATGGGTGTTCTTGATCATGTCTATGAGATGTTTGACTGCTCTCATGGCCACAAGATTAAAAAGCGCAAACAGCTGCAGGTTCGATCGCCCCCCACCTTTACTTTTTATTATAATTTTCTTTTTCTTTTTTTGACAACTGACAAGATTCAGCTTGAGAATTTTTTAGATCTTGATTTGGAAGTACTAACAACACAAGCTTTGTCGGAAACAACAAAGTGATTATGAGTCTAGTATATAGAAACTAGCTTCGATAGTTACAAGGCTAAAGTCTTGAGTGTTCTAATTTAGTAGATCTCGTAAAATTAACTAGTTCCATTAAAAAATTTAAAAAAAAAAAAAAAAAAATATATATATATATATATATGGACTATTAGTTAGCAAGTTTAGATCTTTTTTTTTGGTAGCTTCCACGTAACTTATGTCAAGTAGTGTGTTCAATTTGGTTTACATGAATTCGATATTTGAAGCGGTTTTCTTGTCTCTGAGTTAATATCGCCGACCAAATAGATTCTTTTTAATCTGGAAGACTAAGTTGACGATGATGATACAGAGAGTGAGCCATCTCTTAGATTCACACCGGGATTAGTGTTTTCTATTCGCTGCCGGAATTTTCTTTTACCAATCTAAATCATTAATTTCCTTTATGGGCTAACCACGTGAATATTCTTTTTATATCTATATATAAAAAAAAAAAAAGTAGACTAAATATATCTTTGTCGTTTTATGTCTTTCTGACAGTCGGTGGAGATCAAAGTGAAGATGGACTGCGAAGGTTGCGAGCGGAAAGTGCGGCGTTCCGTCGAAGGCATGAAGGGTGTCTCTTCTGTCACGTTGGAACCCAAAGCCCATAAAGTCACTGTCGTCGGCTACGTCGACCCCAACAAGGTGGTGGCCCGTATGGCTCACAGGACCGGCAAGAAGGTCGAGCTCTGGCCGTACGTACCCTACGACGTTGTGGCTCATCCTTACGCAGCTGGCGTCTACGACAAGAAAGCACCTTCAGGTTATGTCCGCAGAGCAGATGACCCGGGAGTGTCTCAGCTTGCTCGTGCTAGCTCCACCGAGGTCCGCTACACTACTGCTTTTAGCGACGAGAACCCGGCAGCTTGTGTGGTCATGTGATGATCTTTGTACCCACCGTTTCAATTTCTCTTTTGGATTAATATTGTTATTGCTGTCATTGTTTTTGTATATTAATTCCATAATCCATATATGGTGTGTAGCTTTCTTTTCCTTTCTTTTTTTGGGTTCTATGTGTACACTCTTTTAATATCATTGTAATATTTGTTTTTCTTCTTCTTCTTCTTCCAAAAGACTAATTAATTAATGTTGAGAAATATCTTATGTTTTCAAATTAATTTGTATCTACGTACGGTTCGCAATTGTGAGAAGAAGGCTTAGAATGCGGATCAAGTTACGTTGTAGCTAATTAGAAAACCAAGAAAACAATTTTGTTTATAACAAAAATAGATAGAGAGAATAGCCTGAGAGACAAAGATTCCGAGCTTCCCTCTTTGACCTTGGAAATCCCAAAAGCAGGGGCTCAATGTATAATGAAAGTTTTAATATTTCGTGTTGGTGAAACAATCAAAACAAGTGAAATTAAAATGAAGTCAAGAACACGATACTTGATAGCGATTCTACTTGTAATTTCACTCTGTTTGGAGGCAAGCCATGGCAGAGGAGAATATGACGATAAGGATGAGGAAAAGAAGAAAGGAGTATCATACGACGAAACTTCATTGATCATAAATGGGAAAAGGGAGCTTCTTTTCTCTGGCTCTGTTCATTACCCTCGAAGCACACCTGAGGTATTTAATTAATTAAGAACTTCTTCTACTTTGTTTTTGTTTAGTATACATATATTACCCCAATCAACCAAGAATCAAGAATCTAGAAGATGATTTTATCTCATACTTCTGGTTTTCTGTTGCAGATGTGGCCTAGTATAATCGACAAAGCTAAGGCTGGGGGTCTTAACACCATCCAAACTTATGTTTTCTGGAATGTGCATGAGCCTGAACAGGGCAAGGTATAAATGTATATCATCTTTAGGTTATCTTTAATTAATTCCTTTTTCCTTTTTCTTTTCTTTTGCTGATGTCATCATTTGCCTTAAATTGGTTTATATATGTATGTATATTGTGTTTCAGTATGATTTCAGTGGGAGGTTCGACTTGGTGAAATTCATTAAACTAATCCACGAGAAAGGTCTCTACGTTACCCTGAGGCTCGGACCCTTTATCCAAGCCGAATGGAGCCACGGGTAAGAAAGATTCAAATCCTAAGAATGAGGTATGTATGCTTCCTTCTTAAAAGAAATTAATGCTAACTTAACTCATATTCCAGAGGGCTACCGTACTGGCTACGCGAAGTCCCAGAGGTTTACTTCCGTACGGATAATGAACCTTTCAAGGTATTTCTAAGCACTAGTTTTGCAGTAATCCTTTAATTAGCTAGCTGTGTCACAAAAACTGATTAGTAGACCCAATCGATAAATGAAGGAGCACACAGAGAGATATGTGAGGAAAATACTTGGGATGATGAAAGAAGAGAAGCTGTTCGCTTCACAGGGAGGTCCCATCGTCTTGGGACAGGTATATAGATATAGTATACACACAATGATTCATCCATCTGAAAGCATAAACATTGAAATCTCTAAGCATACATAAAAAATAAATGACAGATAGAGAATGAGTATAACGCGGTTCAGCTAGCCTACAAGGAGAATGGAGAAAGATATATAAAATGGGCAGCGAATTTGGTGGAGTCAATGAAACTGGGAATCCCCTGGGTTATGTGCAAACAAAACGATGCTCCTGACAATGTCATTAATGCTTGTAATGGAAGGCACTGCGGAGATACTTTCAAGGGACCAAACCGACACGATAAGCCTTCCTTATGGACCGAGAATTGGACTACTCAGTACGTATGCTCTACCTAAACATCAAACTCTCATCAGTACACAAAACTAGCTACAATCTTACTTTTGGTTTTTTTTTTTTTTTTAATTCTTAGGTTTCGAGTTTTTGGGGATCCTCCAACACATAGAACAGTCGAAGATATTGCATTCTCAGTCGCTAGATACTTCTCTAAGAACGGATCTCATGTCAACTACTACATGGTACGTTTAAATCATCATATATATGATATGCGTCCGTCATGTTTACACTTTACAATAGATTGAGCTCTGTTTCTGTTTGTGCAGTACCATGGTGGAACAAACTTCGGACGCACGTCTGCTCACTTCGTTACCACTCGTTACTATGACGATGCACCACTCGACGAATACGGTAGATCCAACCCCCAAAAGATCTAAATTCTAAACCGTTCCCGATTTCAATCGTAATCAAAAGCTGTTGGTTTATTTTTTTAGGTTTTGAGAAAGAACCAAAATACGGTCACCTGAGACATGTGCACAGAGCTCTTAGATTGTGCAAGAAGGCACTTTTCTGGGGTCAACTTCGCGTCCAGAAACTTGGTCCCGACACCGAGGTTACCTGAACCAAATCATCTGTATCCGGTTTGGGTAAACCAGAGCTCAACGATCCAAGTTTTGGTTTTGCAGGTTAGGTACCATGAGCAGCCAGGGACAAAAGTGTGTGCGGCTTTCTTATCGAACAATAACACAAGAGAAACCAATACGATTAAATTCAATGGTCAAGATTACGTGTTACCCTCTCGTTCTATCAGCATCTTACCTGATTGTAAAACCGTCGTCTACAATACTGCACAAGTAAGTCGAAAGAACCGGTTCGATTTTTTTGGTTTGAAGAAAACTAGAATGTTAATTTGAATTTTTATTTATTTATCCGCCGCGTATTGTTCTGAAACAGATTGTGGCGCAACACAGCTGGAGAAACTTTGTCAAGTCAGAGAAGACGACGAGCGAAGGTCTCAAGTTTGAGATGTTTCATGAAAATATTCCTTCCAGACTAGGCGGTGATTCCCTGATTCCGGGGGAGCTCTATTACTTAACTAAGGACAAAACAGATTATGCTTGGTATACCACAAGGTAACTTCCTTCACAAGCAACACTTCTTTTTTTCTTATTGGGTCTCTCTACCTTATTATATAGAGTTGATTTCATGGCTACAGCATAAAGATTGAAGAAGATGACTTACCAAACAAAAAGGGTTCAAAGACAATACTGAGAGTAGCGAGTCTTGGCCACGCACTGATCGTTTACGTTAATGGAGAATACGCAGGTAATTTAAGGCAAGGCCGGGGGTATGTATTACAAGACACAAACAGAGAGTTCTTTTTTTGATATACATTTGCTGTTGTTATTTGTAGGGAATGCTCATGGAAGCCATGAAATGAAGAGCTTCGTGTTTGAAAAACCGGTTAACTTAAAAACCGGAGATAATCACATTTCAATCTTGGGTGTACTAACAGGATTACCAGTGAGTTAGATATAGTACTCAAGATCGTGATTTTTATATGTTGTCACGCAAAACAAGATACTAAATATTTGTTATGATCTTTCAGGACAGTGGATCATACATGGAGCACAGGTATGCCGGTCCACGTGCAGTTTCAATCATCGGTTTAAAGTCGGGAACGCGAGATTTGACCGAGAACAATGAATGGGGACATTTGGTAATTTTAATAGTAACCATTTTTTTATTGGTTTTGTGATGAAATGTAAGTTTAATCCGGTTAATGCAGGCCGGGTTGGAAGGTGAAAAGAAAGAGGTGTACACTGAGGAAGGATCTAAGAAGGTGCAATGGGAGAAAGATGGTGAACGTAAGCCTCTTATATGGTACAAGGTAAATAACTCTCAACGTTGCTTAATCATGATCCATGTCTACACACAAATACTTGTCTCAACCAATGATGGATTTTGCAGACCTACTTTGAGACACCAGAGGGAGAGAACACGGTCGCGATTAGGATGAAAGGAATGGGAAAGGGACTGATTTGGGTGAATGGCAATGGCGTAGGGAGATACTGGATGTCTTTCCTTTCTCCACTCGGAGAGCCAACTCAAACAGAGTATGCTTTTAGAACATGACTTGTGAGACAAACAACAAAAACAATTCGAGACTAAACCTAACCTATCTATGGTGGACAGGTACCATATACCGAGATCTTTCATGAAGGAGAAGAAGAAGAAGAACATGCTGGTGATCCTCGAGGAAGAACCAGGGGTGAAGTTAGATGCTATTGATTTCGTGTTGGTGAATCGAGACACAATCTGTAGTTATGTCCGGGAGGATTACCCTGTATCGGTGAAATCGTGGAAGAGAGAAGGGCCAAAAATAGTTTCGAGAAGCAAAGACATGAAGCTGAAGGCGGTGATGAAGTGTCCTCCGGAGAAACAGATGGTGGCAGTAGAGTTTGCAAGCTTCGGAGATCCCACAGGAACTTGTGGGAACTTTACAATGGGGAAGTGCTCTGCATCTAAGTCAAAGGAAGTAGTGGAGAAGGTAATGTCTGATGACTGAAGCATCTTAGTTAATTATGAGTTTTGTTTGGTTGATTGATTGATTTTGTGTTAAATTTATGGAACAGACGTGTTTGGGGAAGAACCGTTGTTCGATAGTCGTAGCGAGAGAGACGTTTGGGGACAAAGGGTGTCCGGAGATAGTGAAGACGTTGGCAGTGCAGGTCAAGTGTGAGAAGATACAAGGAAAAGAAGATGATAAGAAGAAGAAGAAGAAAGAAGATAAAGAGGAAGAGGAAGAGGACGATGAAGAGCAAGACGACGACGACGAAGAAGAAGAAGAAGACGAGGAAGAGGAGAAAGAAAAAGAGAACAAAGATGTCACTGCCTTGAATTTTTATCAAGACACGTAAACAAGACTTGTCACTGCCTTGAATTTTTTATCCTATCTTTTTTGGTTCATTTTATTAGAAAGACGAATTATTTACTTGCTTATCGCATGTGGTTTTTTGTTTTGTTCAATTAATTATAGCTTGCGATGATGCAGATGCTTTTTACACTTGCCCATTACGTTTCCAGAATTATATTTTCTTTTGCTAATTAATTTTCTTTTTTCACTCTTATTCTTAGGATTCCTTGTTTTGCTTTGATTTCTTAAGGGTTTATGAGAGCTGACTACTAGGCGGGCTTTGCCTAATTTTGACTTTTACAAGAGATTCGGAAACTCAACTGAGCTTAAGGAACACGAGTTAGGGTTTGAATTACTATCAGAAAGTTAACTAACGTAGAGAAGGAGAGGAGATTGGTTGATGAGGCATGAAGAAATTCCCGTCATTCTTGAAAGTGAATTTGCCTCTCTGCAACACTTGCCTCTTTTTGGAGAGCTGAATTAACTTTACGAAGAAGACTTGGTGTCTTTGGGTTTGTTGTTTTTCATGTCAAACTGTTCTATATATAATCTGACCTTATATAATGAAGCTTATATAAAAACTGTATATATAACTCAGTGTTTAACATATTCAAAGTGCCGTCCATATTCTAGTTTTTTGCTGATGCGGAATCAAACTTGAGTTTCGATCAAAATGATGTGATCGATCTTTTACAGAGAGGAGAAAAGTTAAAAGATAAAAATTCTATAAAAAAAACTTGAGAAGAAAAAAAAAAGGAAAAGATAAGCCTATCATCTTTCTTTATCTACTACATACAGTAATGGCGCCTTCTGCAGAGCCTGCAAAGACAAAATTTACATCACAAGTCACAACCCTATGTCCCTCCCCTATGTCCCTCCGCTACAAAAGTCTCCGGGAGAACAAAGGTTTCATCAAGTGCAGTCACCTGGCTTTTGGGGCATCTTCGGCTTTTGTCAGATCATAAAAACCCAAAAAGCAGAGAATCAAAATCAGTCTTCCCATGTAATGTACAGAGAGGGGAAAAGAAACGGAGCGATCTGCTGCTTATGAGAGGTCAAACGATCCTTGCCCTTCATTGATAGCGTAGAGCAGTTTCTTGTACATGATTTCCTGTTTCAGATACATACAACTCGTCAGGGTCACCAACAACAACCACAGTAACATCGTCTCAAGGGAGATATATACAAAGAGACATGACTCACCTTAGTGGAATAAGGAGGGAGCTTCAGGTAGTTTGCGCAAGTCATGACACTGGGCAAATCATCATCTGCTGTCTCCGAAGCCCCTGCTCCGTTGACTGCTGCACTTGAGGTCGATGAGTGCTGAGCAGCCAATAAGACACAGCAATTTTAGAATCGCATAGAAAATCAATACATAACAACGCAACGTCAGCAAGATACCAATCCCATCTGAAAAACGCTTGCGAATGCAAACAAAAACAACAAGGAGTGTCTGCTCTTACAAAAAAAAGAGCAAAAGACTTTGCCCACACATAGATGCCTTCCGACATATGCTTGGTGGATAAAATTGAACATGACTTGGGACCGGTTGCCTAAATTACAAAAATGACTCACAAATAAGTAAGGCTATTTTTTTTTTTTTTACCTTTCTCACAATCGTGAGCTTTGGGTTCAGAACAGCTAAGCCACCAGGAGGAAGCCTAGGAGCTCCAGTTACGAATTGGCAGAAAGCCCTCTGCTGATCTGCTGTTAGTTCTCCCATGATCTCCAGTAACTACAGTGTGGGGTGAAAATCAGAATCACAAAGGAATCAACAGTTCAGAAGCGTAAGTATAGTACGATATGGTTTCTAACAACTCAATGGATAGAGAAAAGTAACATACGTTAATGATTGCCGGACTTTTGGCAGTATACCCGTGATCAAATTTGATATGTTCACCAAGAGTCTCCGTCTGCAAGAAAATAAGATATTAGAAATGGTAGCTTCAAGTCTCTTAATTATGGGAAACTGAATAGTGAAAAAATCACCTCCCACAACTCTCTACGACCACACAGCAAGTAGTCCAGCTCAGACGGGGTGAATATTTGTAGAGATGTTATGTCAAACACCTGATAATTAATTATGGAGGTAAAACGTTAGAGGTCAAACTAAAAAAAAAAAGAAAAACAGAAGTCTCCAATCCACAGAATCATCTTTTTCGACATTATGTTTAAAAGCCAAAAGCAACATAAAAGAAAGAGACAACGAGACTGCTAACCTGATTGAATCCAGATCTGAACGCTTCAATCTGCCGAGCTACTCCTCTCTTGACAGTAGCATCAACGACAAGGGGAATATACTCCTCAAGATTAGTAATATCAACCTGTCATAAAACAGCAAGTCATCAGCAATCATGGACAAGTACTACACGAATCGGAAGAGATGGGGTTGTTAACTAAGACAGTACAATTTCATCTCCTGGTCTCAGAATGTACTCAGGATAGCCAGGTAGTGTGAAGTCCAAGCAGAGATCTTCTATGCGGGATCCACGTAAACATAAATCAGAAACTATGCTGCTGTTGTCACCACCTACTGCCTCCAGATAGTGCTTGCGGGCAACAAGAACACGCAGCTCTTGCAAGGTCTTACCAAGTTCAGCGTCAAATAATACAATATCATGCAAATCAAGCTCCTGCTTAATTGAGAAAAAGAAAAGAGGACAAACTTATTATCAAAGGCCAACAAAAGTGAAAAGTATAAACCATATTTCACTCTTAACTAGACAAAACACTTCAAGTAATAAACTCACTTGACCAAGAATAAGCTTATAAAACGCTGTACTCAGTGGGACGTCCAACAGCCGTCCATCTTGAAGTGCTTTGGCCATCACACGCCCTAAAAGGCGGAAATATTCAATGACTTTATGAAACTGACCACCTTCAGATACGTCAGCTGTTGAGGGCCAAGGCCGAGGAAACAGCCCAAGTGGGGCCTGAACTATCTCTCTGTCCCTAACTGCATATGACTTTCCGTCTTCAATCTCATCTCTATCAATTTGCATAGATACCTTGTCACCAGAATTTGATCTCCACATCCCAAGGGCAACCTTTTGCAGATCATGGCTTAGAAGTGTGTAAAACTCAAGTGTAGGGCCTAGACCAGTACCAACTTCACCAAAATATTCTACTTCGAGCACAGCTTTCTGGCTAGAATACATCTCCATAACCTTTGCAGCAGAATCTAATATCCTATTTCGGGATACTCGAACTTTCTGGCGCTGCAGTCTCCCTATTCTCATCTCTCGTTCATTTGTAGACCCACTGCCGTCAGCACCTTGCTGCTGCTGCAAACGATTCAATGCACGAGACAACCCAAAAGCAGTTGAGTAGAAATACTGTCTCCGGGTCTGAAACGGAAACAAAAATGGGCATGCTCTAGTCAACTGGTAGCACCAAGAGGGAAGACTTCCACTGCACAAAGCAAGCGCATCCTGGATTTGTCGAGCTAATTTGGGTGTAAGTTTGCTATTAACAAATTCGTCATGAGGAACCTTAGCAGCAGTTGTACTCAGATCATCTAGACTTGCAATTTTACCCTCTGCGAAACGATCAGAAACAGTTTGGGCTCTTAAACGAGGGCAAAGCTGATTTAAACCCTCTAACACACGTAACAGCGCCAGAACATTATATGTCGAATTTGATTTCTCAAGGTCGCATGGAAGCTCCCCTTGTAATATACTATCCAAAAGAGATGCCCTATGTGACTCAGATTCTACACTGGAGTTGGTAGTTGCAGACTTTGCGGATTTCGACGGTGTGGTAGAACTTGCTCCACCAACAGACAACCTATTCACTTGGCTGTCTGGCCTCTGGTACATGATGGTGTAAATGTCATTAAATCTGCTTCCATCACTTGAGATGAGATCACTGCCACCAAACCTGTCATCATCATCTTCATCAAGCATAAGTTGTCGCTGTACAGCCTGATAAATTGTCAAATGCCTACTAAGGTGCTTTCCTCCCGCAGTAAATATCAACTTAGAGGGCTCATCTGAACTCCGATACAGGGTACATCCATGCAAGTCCCTACTTCCCCTGATACCTCTACCAGTGGCAGCTCCAAGCCCAGCCATCGCCGCAGCAGCAAAGGATAGTGCACCCCTAGAACCATAAGTATTCCCAATGCCAGCATCAGTAGAATCAGATCCCCTTGCTGCTGCAGTTCCACTAGAGCCTCCTGAAGCTGGATTCATTAGTCGGCCGCTGGTTGCCAGACCATCATCATCCACTGAGTCCGCCAATTTCACATCATGCACTTTATCAGGCGTGCACATGGGAAGACTGTCATCCAAAACCTGGAAATGAAGGTATTAAACGAAAATCAAACCACATGTAAGGTACAAAGCCAACGTGATTGATAGCAGCCAGGTAAATCTGAGTAATAGTGGTATAAGCTAGTAATTCTTTTTGGTGAAATAATCCAAATATATGAAAGCTGTTGAGCTTTATTGCTGCCAAATGCAATATCTATTATGTTGTTAGCAAAAACGACAATCACAGAACATAATGTACATATTGGAAAAAACAAAGGATGACTTACATCTTCATTATCATCATCTTCATCATCAGAAATGTCATCCTCTTCAATCACCAAGGCATCATCAATTTCGACTGGGGATATATCCAATTCCTCATCCTGCAAGACATACAAGTACGATGGTGCTGAATAAGCAAATCACACCACAACATAATGATGTAACGCAATAAACAACCATGTAATTAAAAAAACATAGCACTGTAACATGCCTCAGAGCTGGAGTCTCCGCTAGGTGGTTTCATTTGAGTATCTTTGTCAAGGACAGCTCTCCTTTGAACACTGCTCCTTGTTTGAGGCCCCTTATCCGCTTGAGCCGGCTTCATCACGCCTTTACCTTTTCCTTTTGATGAACTCGTACCTTTCTCATGCACAGGATCTTTCTTTGAGGGATCACCTATGTTAATTGCAGATCTCGATCTAGAAGAATGCCGACGAGTGGTGGAAGCTGGAGTTGACGAAGATGGTGCTGAAACACCAGCACCACTAGGTAACGCGCCTGCCTCTGTATTTCCAGCAGGCGCTGCCGGCTTTAAACCAGATTCACTGCGTTGAACTCGGGGCCAAAGAAATTCCTCCACTGCTGCCATGCTTGCCAATGGATCTATAAGTACAATATTAGAGGAGTAATCACGTAGCGTCTTTTCTCCAGGTGCACGGCATAATCGCAACTTTAAAGGATGTGCCAAAGCACTCAGTCCCGATGAGAGCCGAGCACTTCCACTTAGTGACCTTGAGGGATGGCTAAGGACAACGGGAAAGCGTTCCAGTGATGATAAAGCATCTTGGAGTTTCTGAATCAAAACTGTCATAGGAGGGACCTTTCCCTCATTACCATCAAATGGAAGTGCAACTTCTAGAAAGGCTTTGAACCTTCTGAGCCCCTCCTGGCGAAGTTTGGGAAAATTAAGTTCTGAGATCTTCTCTTTGGAAAAGTAGCCACGAGAAAAGTAGTTAAGCAATGCTGCAACCACACCACTGCCAACAAACTCAAAAGTTGAGACACCATCCCCTTTACTTAGCTCGCCAAGTATCTCAGAAATGATACCAATCAAGTACTCTTCCTTGCTAGCAGAGAAATCGCCAAGGCTAGCCCCAGACGCTTTAGATTTTCCCTTTCCTTTCAATTTATGATCATCTATACCAGCAGTTAGCTTCTTGCAAAGATTCTTCAGATGTAAGAGATCATCCGTAACTCCAACATCAAGATCCCCACCATCAGACGGGAAGTACTTGTCTTTGAATGCTTTGGCACAGGAACTAACTGTTTCCCTCAGCATAAAGCTGGCTGTAGAAGAATCCAGAGAATTATGGTTTGCACCTATGTTAACGGACGCAGAATTCTTAGGCTCTTCCGACTGGTTTCCATCAGAACTGGCATTACTACTTCGCCGTCTATAACGCCTAGATCGTGCAGATCCGGGAACACAGTCATTTTCCTTATAAATAGGTGAGGCATGAGAAGTTTTACCAACCAAGACAAGTTGATCTACAGCATGGACCACCCCTTCCCTCACAAACACTTTTGAGAATGTTTCAGGAAGCTTTTCCATCAAAATCTCTGCAACTTGTAGAGCAGGAACCAAGACCTGCGGGTCTTTCCATGCCAACACACCAGCCAAGAAGCTACATAGGGAAAAATGTAAGAAGTTGCACACACTGTCATGTCAAACATAATTTATACATAAAAAGCATACCTCGAAATATTTGTGTCGCCAATTAGAGACTGAATCATTTCTGAACTGCTGAAATACATCAGCTTTCCAATGACTGAGAGACATTTATGGCGAATAGTACCATTGACACTAGAACCATAGATCTGTTGGAAAAGAATACAAGAATAGTTAGACAAGACACGGTGGTATGAGCATTATTTTGTAGCCAATGCAGAGAAAAATTACCTGCACTAAAACTGGAAGAAGATCCAATCCAAATTGTTTCAGAAGTTCAGGCTGATCACCAAGTAATTTTTCTCTAGGTGAAATTTTTAGAGCATCTTCTTGTTTCCCTGAAGTACTTGGACAAGATTTCTTTTGGCTTGAACCTTTCACATAAGTGTTTGAGCTAGTAGGAAGAGAGATAACTCCTTCAGGCAATGGAGGGAGGAGCTCATTCGCTAGGTTGACTATCTCAAAAATCTAAGATATAAAGCATCCAAATATTAGAGACCACGAGATAAAAAAAAAAATAAACCAGACAGAAGTACATTGATGAAACGCTTCTCCCTATATTACATCTAACATTAGCTCAGAAAACAAGTACAAGTGTATTGAGCTACCTGCTCCAAAATAAGTATAGCACATAAGAACTGTAGAGTGTGATCAATCCACTATACAAACACCTCAGTAAAATATTGTAATACACAAAAAAAACTAGGATACTAAACCTGAAATAGATAACTTATCCTAAAATCTAAGCTATTCTTATTTCAATCAGGTGTTGAACCAAAAAAAAGTAATTTTTTTATCAAGTAAAATCAGTACCTGGTCTGCAGGCCGGCTCAGTGCTGGGGATACAGATGCATTAGAAGAGACACCAGAACCCAACAGAATATCCTTAAGAATGCTACTAATACCGAGAAGAAGTAATGTCCTAAATCCAAGAGGTGACCCGCTCGCACAGGTAGAAAGTAATCGGATTAACCCCTGAGCACAATATGGTGAATATGTCACCTAGAGTATAAATGAAGATAAATAGAATTCACGAAAGATTTTGCTCGTACCGTGTAAGTTGACACGCTAAGAGATGCTTGCCCACCACCGCCTGAATTGCTCGTGGAAATCAGAGATGCAGCTTGAGTCACCAGGCCGTGGTTGCATAATTCATCCAATTTCTCAGGATACGGTGCAAATGCTTCGGCAATCCGAGTCAGGCATATAGAAGCATATTCCAAAACCTGCCACCATACGAACACATTATGGAGGGAAATAGTAGTACCATAAAATAACAGAAAGTAGGTCAACAATTACCTTCGAATCATGATACTTAAGTAGGTTTGTCAGTAATGGTACAGCTTCCATAACATAATCAGATGCATCAGAAGGTAGTTTCTTGCACATATTAGCAGCAGTAGATAGTGCTACACGCTACAAGAAGCCAAGGAATATGTGCATTAGATACACGTGTATGTATGTATAGCATAAAAGAGAAGTTACAAATTTACACACCTGGACACCAGTGGAGAAGAAATCCAGATACGAGAGCACAGCCATAAGAGCACCAGCTCGCAAACAGGCAGTTGGGTGCTCCTGAGATATCTTTTTGAGAGCTTGCAGGGACTGTTGTTATAAATACGAATCAAATTTCAAGTTATTCGAGATGTCAGTCGAAAAATTAAATTCAATAAAACTCAAGAGAGCCAACCTGCTCGGCTAAGTCCATGTATTCAATGGTTAGCAATCTGGCGACTAAGCATGAAACAGCGCCGTAATGTACAACAGCAGCACAAGAAGACGGCAAGACATCACAAAGATGGGTAAGGGCCCTGGCTGCAAGAAGCATAATGTCGGGGTTGCTTTCATGGTTGAGGAGACCCACAAGAACAGGGACGAAGGAGTCAACAGAGAAAGTGCTAAGTGAGTCTTCGGTCCCGATGGATAACATCTCGCAAAGCTGGGTTAAAGCCTCGACCTGTTTGCCCTCTTCTCCTTCAGAGCGCAGGCCGGAGAGAATCTTCTTCATCCGCCCGTTTAAATGGGAAGAAGAAGCAGAGCCGATACCGGAAGAAGGGAGCAAGTCATCCAATCCAGCTCCAAGCTTTCTGAGCAAGCCTTGTAAAGCACTGCTGGCAGAGCTCATGTTAGGATGCATGAAACCGGGGTTGCCATCCTCACAGTCGTTGTCGTCATCGTCGGCGTCAGCGCTCCTAGCAGCGGCGGCGGCGGCAGCATCCATGTTGAGTTGTTCTCTGGCTCGGTCTCTCTCCCTAATCCTGACGTCATGTTCCTTCTCCTTGCCCTTGTCGGAATTGGTGTTATCGTTGCCACGGTTACCTCGTCCGCCTCGGCGAAACCCAGAAGAATCAGTGGAGGTGTCCATGGGAGTGGGAGCGGGAGCAGGAGCAGTAGCGGCGGCGGCAGAGCGAGAAGAGCGAGAGCGGGTGGTGGAGGAAGAAGGGGCAAGTGAGGAAGAAGAAGAAGAAGAAAGACGAGCGCGTTTGCTGCGGGTGGTGGGACCGGAGGAAGAGGCAGAGGGAGAGGGGGAAGAAGAAGAAGAAGAAGGGGCAGTTGAGGTCGCCTCCGCCCGCTTGCGGCTCCGAGTTTCCATACAAAGGAAGAAACCCCGAGTTTCCGATTTGCTCGATCAGAAGAAAGATTCTGATCGGACGCTCGCTCGCATCTCAATTTGAAACCCTAATTTCCGGAATCAAATAAGAAGAAGAAGAAGCTCGAAGAGAGGAGCTATTGAAAAGGCATGATGCAAAATCGAACGAATTGAACAAAATTGGGGATTGCGATGAAGAGAAGACGGAGGATCTAATCAATTGGAAGCAAAGACGATGATGATGATGATGATGATGATGAAACAAGGAAGGAGACAGATTTGATTAGAAGAAGAGAACCCTAAAATCGTCGAGAGAGGAATATGAGAAGAATACGATGCCGTTTCTGACCTTCCTTCCTTCCGCATAGAAAGAGAGCTTTTCACAAGGATGATGGATACTGACCCGACCGACCGACTGACACGGCCTTCCGCTACGTGTTTTTTTGGGTCTTCGCTTCGCTCCCTCCCTCATACGCTGCCGTTTCATATATGGCCCGCTCCAGGGAAGATCATAGCCCAGCCCAACATTTAAGTGGGCTTATACATCTGTTACAGTGCTCTTTCTACAACCATTCATGGGTTTTCACTTTTCAAGCCCATTTGAACTTTACTTTCTTCTCTATTTTGCAACTACACCTCAGCAAACAACTATCTATCTCTTAACACAAATCATTTATACGTACCAACTCTATGTATATAGCAAAACTATACATTGTTATTATCTGAGATTGTGGGAGGGAATCTAGCTGCAATTCCATATCTACTTCATTCCCTCCCAAAGTTTTCTCATCGTTGATTGATTTTTTTTTTTTTTTTTTTTTTTTTTTTTTGACCTCAAAGACAATCATCGTTGATTGATTCTTTCCGTTAATTTGCCAGTACTATAACATCTCTTTTTCTACAATATTGGCTTGTAACCAGCATTTCATTTACCAATTAACAGCCCAACAATTATGTGATTAAAATATATATATATATATGAGCTGTGTACGCATAATCAAATAACTTCACACTTATTTACATTTGGTCGATCTCTGGACCTCTCTATCCCTATTTATATACACTCTATAATCTATATACATATTTTTTTACAAGCTAAGACATATCTATACATATAAGTAGATATATATATATATGGTGTGGTGTGACCAATTTATGTATATAATTAATCATCCACCGTCACCAACCATCCACCTTATTTTCACGTCTCGTTAGGGAAACTGATCATAATAGCTAGTAGTATCTATCTTACTCTGCTGGAATTGAAATCCCATTTGTAATTAATTTATCACACAATTGTTATGCAAATTAAACTTAAAACTTTTTCGTTGGTCGTCAATAAAAACTCTATATACCTCGACTTCGAGATCGATCAAGCTGATCTTAATTTAAAACATCTTAACTAGTACGCTAAGTTAAAATTAAATTCAGAAAAAAAAAAAAAAAAAAAAAGTGGAAGGTGAACCAAAATCCCTCGTCCCCAACTGCACACGGACCTTATTAATATAATCATGTAAACTATTTATAACTTTTAATATCAATATACATATATACTTCAAAAAATGACAAAATTAATAATCACTACACTATCGTTCTCCTCTCTCTCTTCTTAAGAACTCGCTACCGCTTTAGGTTATCATCTCTGACCGGCGCGTGTGGGCTATCGCGGCCATGACGTCGGTTCGGCTTTAGTTTTTTGCTTAGCTTTCTAGCTCTACTTTCTTTTGTGGGGAGATATCTGATTTTTCCAGTTTTTCTCTTTTTAGATCTAGAATTTGGTTTGTTTGGTTTTGTTGCAGGAATCAGTCTTCTTCTTCGCCTAAGCCTTCTATGGCCTAAACCGCGATGGCTCTAAGTCACTTACAGTCTATGTGGTGGTGATTCGGTTTCGGCGACTTATAGTTTTAAGTTTCCTCACACAGCTTCAACAAATCGGATCTAGGGCGAGATCCGCCCAGATTTGAGTTCTTCTTACTGGTCTTAGTCACTTAGTTGACATTTCCGACCATGACATTTCCGACGATCTCTTAATTGAGGCCTCGGAATTGAGGTTTCCATCACGCCGCTCAAGGTTCCCCAAGGTTTCTCTTCTGAAGACTCTAAATCACCGAGTGAGGCAAGATGATCGTAGTCTTACAAGGTAAGGGTCAGCTCCAGTGTCCTTAACTTTATAATTCCTGCGATTTTGGTTGGGATCAGACAAAAAGAAGATTGATTTCTTTATGTAAAATCTACTACCTTTCTTAGGTCTATCGTTTTTTCTTTTGCTCGTTTGTCTCCCAAAGTTGGGGCTTAGTTTCCGAGTACTTTATGTCTCGCTGGATTGTTTTCCAGAAGAGTAAAGTTTCGTCGGCTTAGTCTCCAGAGATTAAAATCCTGTCGCCGGTATGTATCCCACTTTGTACTCCAATTAATTCTTTATTAAAATATATTTGAAATGAAAAAAATAATAATAATAATAATCACTACACTAAATTATTATTCTTATAGCGCTTCTATTATATACTATTTGACACACAAAAAAACAAATTGTTATATCATCGCCACATCGCTATTTCTTCCACGTCATTTACAATACCATTAGTGTTAAACTCATATATTTATTATTCTAAGATAAGTAAGAAAGATAAACAACAGAAAGAATCATTCACCATAACAACTATTCCCATGAGGTTTGATAAATAACGCTTCGCATATATTAATAGTGTTTATGCGCTCGATCTTTCGTAAAACAAAACTACGAATTAGTCTTTTAATTTAGTTGAAAGAATTAAAAAAAAAAAAAAAGAGTTAGAATTCAATTAATCAAGGTTAAATAATTAATGAACGTGATGAAAAAGTAACTTGTGGTTTTATTTTAATTCATAAGTAAATGAATTTAACTTTTGGTGCTGATTTGAAGAATCTTGGCCTGTAGCTGAGGGAACCTAACGCTTCTAGAAGAGAGCCATCCATCATCATGCATGAGGTGAGTGATTGATTGTATACCAATAGATTATTAAACAAATTGAAATGCAACTACTCTCTCTCTTTTTCGTTTTTTTCATCTTTTTCAATTAAACCATTTATTTATTTTCGTTTCTGCTCACATTTTTTTCCACCTAACTTACCAAATTTCACAATGTAGTTCCAACTTTTTCTTTAACATGAACAATAGATACTCTATATTTTATATATTCTCTCATAATAATTATTTGTGAATTTCGTTGTTCAAATTCTTTTTTGGCATACGAAATTACAACAACATGTATGATTATTAGGGCATCTGGGAACAGTTTTAGGTGTTTTTAGAATAAAAATATTATGAAAATAATATAAGATCAGTAGTTTAGATCTTTTGTTAAGAAGTTGGTTATTGGGAGAATATTTTTAAGATCATAAGATTTAATAATATAATAATATTAAACATATTACAATTATAAAAACTTTAAAAAATAACATTTAAATTGCAAACTTAAAAAATTTATACTAAAATTCAAAATACAATACCAAATTTTTATAAAAAAAAAACAAACATATTACCTAATTTATTAAAACACACAAACATTTTTATTTAAGACCAAAAATTGTTATTATTTTTATTTAAGACCAAAATCTCAATCATTCTCGTCATGCCACGTAAACAAAGAACACTCCTAAAATCTGTTCTTATTTAAGACCAAAAAATATGTTCTAAACACATTATTCAATAAATTTATTAATTTATTAGGTTAGAACAGCCAAACTGCCATTGCTAATGACCTTATAGTGCTATCTATCGTATTCTAAAAATATACTACTATACAAAATTAATAGATCCGATACAGCTGTCCAGATAAAAGTGTTAACATTGTCCCAAAAAATATCTGTTAAGTCTTAGTTTTTCAAGTCTCTAATACTAATAAGAAGTTGGTTAGAGAAAACCAGAAATATTAATTCAAGGTTCTAGAAGGCACATTCTTTTATTTAGATAGTTTCTCATATATATATATATATATATATATATATATGTATTTGTCTTGGTGGTTCTTGTTGTATTGTTTTTATACTCAAAATATTAAAGAAACATGAGCATCATCACACACACATATTTTAAACATGAAGTGCTAGTCATCTGATAGAAATTAGTTGAAAACCATGTATATAAGTTACGATGTCCACACATATAATTAGTTATTTGATAATGCTTTGTTTAATTAGCGAGTGATTGTGTGTATTCGGGTTTAGATCTTAGATATATTTATTATTGATTAGGAAAAAGAAAAATCAATATTTAAATCCAGTGCAGTCTATATATTAGAGAAAAGACTGTTGACTAGTACAAATCTTACTATAGAGGCTATAGTTGACCTGCACTTGTCCAAAAACACTCATTAACTTTACCACCTACCTCCACAACTTAAATTTATCCCTCTTCTTCATTATTGCTGCTACCAAATTTTTATAAGTATCATCTTTCTTTAGTTAGACCAAATTTTTGTTTGTGACCAATATATATCTGGCGGTAAAAGCCATTGACAAACTTTAGGTTATACTGAATTTCAGGTTTTCTACATATGCGGTAACTTTTTTTTAATTTTTTTGTTTGTTTTCTTTCCTACTAGTCTTATTGCAAACGTCATGCGAGTACCTACGAGTTGCAAATAAATAAATAAAAACAAATTTACTAGTTGTATAATTAAATGGGTAGAAGTTAAAGATCCATTTGTCTGTCATTAAATATAAACACCGTCGAATTGACATATATATATTTATATCTTCAAAACTAGCTTATTTTGTACACACTAAAAGAAATTCGCATAATGTAAAAAGGAAGAGATCAACGTAACACAAAGTTGGTAGATAATTTCATATTATGTATACACTGTAGCGATTACTGTATGTCTGTATATATGAACATGACATTTCTTTGATTATAAACATTTCTAAGCGATAAATATAAAATTGTTGTCATGATTTTTTAAAAATGTCATAGCTTTCTCAAAAGACCATGATGCCATATATGTCAAGCTTCTCACTTATTGTACCAAAACGAAAGGCCACCATACACTACTCATTCAAATCCATCCCACCAACTCACATCTAGAAGCAATTACAAGTTCAACTCTCTTTCTCTCTCCTCCCCTATCATCTAGAAGCAATATATATGTGTGTGTATATATATGTATATCCTTGTCTAGCTTTAAGTCAAAACCCTATATAAACTATACACCAAAGCTTTGAACATTCAACCAAACCCCAAAATCCAAGTGCCCCACCAAATGCTTCAATCCTCTTCCACTAGACAAAAAAAAAACAACTTAATCCCTTTATTCCCTTTTAGCTAGCCAAAACCCTCATCAATAAAAGCCAATCCCCAATATATATAAAATAACAAGAAGAATTTGATCATATTGTCTATATATAAGATTTTGTATCAGTACATCAAGAAATAAGATCTCTAGATATACCACAAGAAAAAAAAAAAAAGGTATGGGAAGGTCACCGTGTTGTGAGAAAGCTCACACAAACAAAGGAGCATGGACGAAAGAAGAGGACGAGAGGCTCATAGCTTATATTAAAGCTCATGGCGAAGGCTGCTGGCGATCTCTTCCCAAAGCCGCTGGACTTCTTCGGTGTGGTAAAAGCTGCCGTCTCCGGTGGATCAACTATCTCCGGCCTGACCTTAAGCGTGGAAACTTCACCGAGGAAGAGGACGAACTCATCATCAAGCTCCATAGCCTTCTTGGCAACAAGTGAGTATACACCTTAATTAATTATAAGTCTCTCTATATATATATGGACTTATCTACATATGTATGGTACGTTTAATCAATTTCCAAGTCTAACGAGATTCAATTGTTGATATATATAGATGGTCTCTTATTGCCGGGAGATTACCAGGAAGAACAGATAACGAAATTAAGAACTACTGGAACACACATATAAGAAGGAAGCTTATAAACAGAGGGATTGATCCAACAACTCATAGACCAATCCAAGAATCATCAGCTTCTCAAGATTCTAAACCTACACAAGTAGAACCAGTTACGAGTAACACCATTAATATCTCCTTCACTTCTGCTCCAAAGGTCGAAACGTTCCAGGAAACTGTAAGTACTTTTCCGGGAAAGTCAGAGAAAATCTCAATGCTTACGTTCAAAGAGGAGAAAAACGAGTGCCCAGTTGCAGAGAAGTTCCCAGATTTGAATCTTGAGCTCAGAATCAGTCTTCCTGATGATGTTGATCGCCGTCAAGGCTTAGTGGGACGCGGGAAGTCAACAACGCCACGTTGTTTCAAGTGCAGCTTAGGTATGGTAAACGGCATGGAGTGCAGATGCGGAAGAATGAGATGCGATGTAGTTGGAGGTAGCAGCGGGAGTATCATCAAGGGTACTGACATCATGAGCAATGGATTCGATTTTTTAGGGTTGGCGAAGAAAGAGACGACCACTTCTCTTTTGGGTTTTCGAAGCTTGGAGATGAAATAATTTCATTTTTTTTTTAGGCGTAACTGTACAAAACTTTTGCCTAGAGAAGGTAAAATCTTCACTTTGTATGTGAAAAAAAAAAACTTCACTGTTGAATTTAATATATAGAATATTTTTTTTTTACAAATTATGAAACTTCATTGCAAAAGATAATTTTTATATAGACAGATCGATCCGTGATGAATTTTCCATAGAAAAATAGGGAAGAGTTTATATTTAATAATTTGAAATGTTAAGCCGATATAGAGATCTCTATTTAATGAGAATATTTCGAAACCGTGGCCTAATGATAATTTTATGCTACTGAGATTAGTCAATGCATGAGATAAGAGGTTTGTTGCCTGAAAAACTCATTATCCAATGTTGGAGATAAGCCATATAAGGAGAAAATGTTATAAGTATGGCAAGATGCTTCATCACATAATACTTAGATTATAAGGAGATGATATCTTGTTATAATCTCTATAATTAAAAGATCTAGGAAGAACGTGGAATTCAAATGTTTAATGACAAGTGGAAAGTGAGGTTTGTAATTAATTTGGCACAAGTAGATAATTAAAAGAGAGAAGGTAGGGGGAAACTTAATGTTAGATATATATAAGAGGAAAGAAAAAACTAAAAACCATAAATGAAGGAAGCAACAACCAATGGACCCTTTCTTCTACCAAACTCAATTTATTTCTCACTAACCATCTCCCTACCAACCTATATACCAACCTTTTCTCATCTTTTGTCCACTTGCGATCCCACATATGCATACATGAATGCATCTCAAATACACACATGCGTAACAAGCATACATATATATACTGATATACACACATGCATGCATATCAATATGTACAAGATAGTTTCATTGAATGTAGCCACATGCTTGAAATTAGAAAGAGGGACTCGTAAAGTAAAACATTGATGTTCTATCGTAAGATGTTTGGTAAAATCGGTGTTAAACATGCATGTTTGTAGATCTCCTCGCCTCAACGCTACCAAACCCTGTTTAACACGTACGTTCTCATCTCAAATCCCAAAAATGTTTTTTTTCTTGATAATACAAATATAATCCAATATACTAGTTTCATAGTTTCGAGTATCGGGATTTACAGTTTTACCGTGGCAGTGTTATATTTTGAAAGTTAAAAGAGAGATTAAAAAATTACATAGGATATTTGGGAGATGAAAGAGATGGGAGAGGGAGGAAGAGAGTGGTGAGAACTGAAGATAAGGAAAAAGGGGAAAAGGACAAAAGGTGACCACACAAGTGAACAAGACAGACGCACCTGCCTTTTCTTCCTTTCTAATTGCTTTTTTTTCTTTTTTTTCTTTTAAAATATATAATATATATAAATTATTAAAAAACGACTTTTTCAAAGGTGTTAGGTAGATGCAATAGAAGCTTCTACTAATTTTTCCTCTTTTCTTAATGTTATAGTTGTGACTTGTGAGTCTTACAACTCTTTTTTTTTTTTTGGTTTTGTCTTTCCCTTTTTTTACTCTAAAAGGGAAGAAAGAAATTTTGTCACCAAGTTTCCCCCAAAAAAGTCTTTAACGGTCGCAATTGTCTACTTGATAGTTCCATTCCATTTTCTATTGAAAATAAATTTAGCACTTCCACTTGCGTAGTTTATATATATGTCAATGATCAAATTTACAGTTTGCAATTACCATACTTGTTATTATATGCGAAAGTTTAATAGCCGAGTGCACACATAACCGAATATAACTGATAAAAGATGGAAGAGTAGATTTAAGAGTAAATTACTTTTTTTTTATTTATTTATTGGAGAAGGAAGTGTTTATGCTTGTTTCCCACTTTCATTCCCTCTAAAGAGCCTGTTTAGAGTTTACAACAGAGCCCATACATACATACTTCTGATGAAAATTCCCATTAAAATCCGATTTTACTGCCCACTTTCTAACTCCAATCGGAAACTGATGGGCTTACTTTCTAAGAGCCCATTGACCCAAAGCCCAATTAGACTTAGACGGAAGTAGACAATAACAACAACATCATAGAGAAAGCGAGAAAGCGAGAGGTGATAAAACAAAGGTCACACTGCAGAGAGATTAATTTAAAAACTCAGTTCCCAATCTTCTATCAAACCAAAGAAACAAGAGGAGTTATTTTCTTTTATAGAGAGAGAGAGAGAGAGCCAGCATGAAACGTCTTCAGCTCCTTCCGTGCTTACTTCTTCTTCTCATCCTCACCTTTGCTACTGCTCTCTTCCTCCTCATTCCGCTGCCATTTCAACCAAAATTTTATTTTCAATATCAGAACCTTCTTTACCAAATTAAGAAAAGAAAAAAAAACAACAACAAAGCCGCACCTTTGTTTCATCTGGCAGAGACGCTAGCAGCGCTTTCACCGCTGGATCATTTGGATCCACTCCTGGAAGCTGTGCATGTTCACAAACACTTAGGACCAAAACTATACTATTCTCTTTCAAAATCCAAACTATTATGATGACTCATTAGTTCAAGTAAAGCTTACCGATGAGAGCACAGACGATATGAAGGCTTGATCTCCCAAGAGGTTTCCAGCACCTGTAGCTTCACTTGACTCTTCCCCACTCATCGACATTTGCAGAGCTGCACATGGATCAAGACAAAATATAAGGCTCTTTCATCAACTCAAGCAAAGCAAGGTATCCGTTTTATCTTCTAATTGCCATGATTACACTAGTACCACACAGCTATACTTACCTAAAGCCAGATCCTGGTCCTCATCAGCCGCTTCTGACATGTTAACATCACCTACAGACATAGCAATTGCCTGATCTAGCAACGCACTGTCCTCATCCTGCGACAAAATCTTTGATAGTTAAAAAAGGTTGTATGATAAACACTTTCTCCACCTGTGGCTATGTAAGAATGCTACACACACTATAGAAACATAAAAGCGTACAAAATGAGTAACAACTAACCATTGGTTCAGCGTTCTTCTCAGTGGTCCTGGCAACTGTCTCCTGTGAGGCAGAGGCTGTGTCCCCATCTTTGTCCTTCTGACCTGCCTCATCGGCGGTCTTCTTAGCAGCAGCCTCTTGTCTTGCTCTCTCCTCCTCCATGGAGATCCGAAGGGCAAGAGCAAGCTCTGGATCAATATTTGGGTCCACACCAAAGTCAAAGTCCCCACCTGCTGCAGCTGCAGCAGCTGCCGCAGAAACATACCCACTTGCACCCTCATCACCCGTGAATACAGGGGTGCTGAAAGAAAATTAAATAGTCAACACACCAAGAATAAAATTTCAGTCACAGACAGCCGCGGTAATAACACCGGTCTAAATAATCTAACCAGATAAAATCAATGTTCTTAATTGATTGATGCAACAGCCAAATTTTGCAGTATTGATAAAAGGCCAGACATCAGAGTTCAAAACACACCAAACCACATGCAATGGCAACCTAAACTAGAAAAGTAGAGTAAAAAAAGAAAAACAAAAGAAGAAGAAAGAGGATGGTACCTGAGGAGCACATCAGAGAGAGCATTAGCTCCAGATGGAACATGAACAATGTGGCTACCATCATTATTATTGACAGCAGAAAGGAGGGCCTCGAGCTTCTGAGGCTTTTCCTCATCGTCATCTTCCCCAAAATTGACAATGTCAAGAGAGACACTATTCTTCTTGAGCCTTTTGCCAACTATTTCGAGGGCCTTCTTTTCATACTTGATAGGGCTAAAAAGCACAACACAAAAACATCAGATAAACTAAATACAAAAACTAGCCAGTCAGCGTGCAAACAAGAAAGAAAGTGAGTTACCTTCCAGCAAAAACAATAATCCGCTGGCGTTGATTCTTGTTTTGGCGATGTTTAAGAGCAAGCTGAGCAATCTGGATGGCCGCAGTTAAGTTGATCTCACCCCCAACATCAAGGCCTGAAAAAGATGGAGCAAGTAGGATTAAACTCCAATGGTTCCTAGATGACAAATTAATTAATTAATTAATGGTTCTTAGAAGAAGATTACAAAGACATACCGTGCATACAGGCCAAGATTTTGCCAAGATCGGAGGTAGGAGTAGTCAAAACTCGAACTCCTTTGCCAGCCATAGTCAAAATCCCCACCGTATTCTCCGGATTGGACTGCAAAACGAGAAAAATCCCTTAAAATCAAAATCTCAAGAGGCAAACCCAAAAACAAAACCCTAATAAATCGAATCCAAAAAGTTAGATGCATTAATATATATATATATATACAAACCTGGGTTTTAGCCCCGCAAAGAAGATTAACAGCTTCCGTCTGAGCCTGTAACCTACACGGAGAGTAATCTCCGTTTCGCATCCACTCCGAGTTGTCGATGCATATCATAGTCGCCTACGCAACAAGATCAAAATTTAAGCAAACCCAACATCAAAAGATCAAGCAGAAGAAATCGAGGAGAGATAAACAAAAAGGAATTCGAAATAATCACCTCGAGAACCATTGTGTCGTCGTCGTCGTCGTCGTCGTCCAAAGAGCTTTCCAAAATTTGTCGTAGAGAGAAAGTCAGGAAGGAAGGAAGGAACCTTTTGTCTAATAAGATTTAGATTTTTGGGTAATCTCTTTTCTTTTCTTGTTGTGAGCTTCTCTTTAAATACAGCCCTTTTATTTCTTTCTTTATCCTTTCACACCCCCCCACTATTTTCCCTTTATTTTATTTTCGCCACCACATTATTTTACATTGGTTCTTTTTGATAAATTGCCAAAAACAAAGTTGATATTTTCTAAATAAATAAAACATACAGAAACCATACCGCCCGCCTCACGGATAAAAAAAAAAGTATAAATTCCTAATCTTATTCAAGATTACCCCCAATAACTCTACAAAAACGTCAATATAAACCGCAACCAAGAACACAATTCCACCAGATTCACTCTCTCTACTCAGGAGAATTTACAATAGTGTGTAAAAAAAAAAAGACAGAAAAAAAACAAATACAACAAGCAGTACTGTTGGATCCTGTCATGTTATCCTATGCATTAAGTGCATTTGGGATCAGAGACGATCTTGTGCTTCTGCTGATTGGCAAGTGAACATATACCTCGTGAACTTCCTGCTTACATACATCCCCTTTGTCTCGATCTATCGCGTAACATACATATATTGTGTCTATCACATCGTCTAGAACATGTACAAAGAACGCCAAGATCACTATCAGTACGACCCATGCCAGTATAGCCACCAAGTACGAATCTTTTCCCAGGTTGCTCACTCCTCTCAGAACTGCCCATGTCTGCTTTTCCCCATCATCATCATACCCCAAAAAAACTATATTAACACTATTATTCTAGTATATGTTTGGTTGGTGAGAAGCAGATGCTAATAATACTTACTGCGACTGCATATGCGGCTGAGAGGACAGAGACTATTCCGGTTAGGATTCTGGTGGACACTGTTTCAACAAAAACAGCTGACAGTAGGTTGCGTCTTAATAGCTCGTAAGTCATTTTCGCAGAGGTGCAATAGGCTTCGCCTGTTATTGCTGCAAAGTTGATGGTGAACTTGTTGAGATAGTCTAGTGCTCCGAGTAATGCGTTTGCGCAGCAACGGAGCACCAAATTCACTATGCCTTGTGGGTTCTCTTCTCTTGCATTGTCCACAATTGCCCGGACCACACGAACAATGCAGATGAGAAGTCCTGATACACATATTGTACCAAAGGATTGACCAAATGCGTTCCTGAAAGAGTTAGAATTATGAAAAAAAGAGAGTAAGAATCACACATGCTTTAAGAGAAACAAAACAGGGTTTTGGAGACTAGTGCAAATTTGACTATAATCTCCTTCAGAAAATACCACTGACTGTTTATCGAAACTTTTCACATTTAAAGTAGCAAACAAGATAAGATGATGAATTCCAACACATGTATTGTATCCATTTCCATAAAAAGCCTAGACTATGAATACCATGACCTACAATCACTGAATACTTTCGATGTGAGGACTGAACCAAGAAGTATACTTTACGAGAAAAAACACAACTAAGAAACCTCAAAGCAAGGAACTCCCGAGATCACACAAGCATATATTCGAACTAAGAGCACCGTTGACTGTAAGAAAAAGTGCACAGCAAAATCATTGACAACAAGAATAAAAGAGACAATGATGTGGCAGCGAATCACCTCAAAGAACTCCGAATGCATTTTTTAGGGATTGAGTCTTCCTTGGAGAAATACCACTGAGCAATAGCTCCACTTATCACATACACTTGCATTTCTACCATTACAGCAAGAGACCAGAGCATCGTCAAAATGGCAAGCGCGTAATACGCAGGAACCCAAGAATCTTCCTGCCACTCACAAAAGTAATCACCATCCAGCTCCCGCGGCACAAACTTGCCATTAAACCTTGCAAACACCAAGAACACCACAATGGGTGCATAGTACACCACTAACCCGAGAGTGAGCAATGGCAAGACAAGAAAAAGCTTCAAGTTTTTGGACAAGGCATCGGATGCAACACCGATGATTTGGATGGTGAGCTCAATTCTGTGCCAATTAGCTACTATGATCCAGACAATGATCCCGATGACTAAGAAAAGGAAGACTAGGACAAGTATTCTGTAAGCTAGAGGGAGGGAGTGACTACAAGAAGAGCTAAGAGTACAAGCGACAAACCAATAGACATTGAAAAAGATGGGAAAGAGGACAAAGAGAGGCAAACAAGCATAAACGATCTGCTTAGTGTAGTGTTTGAGCAAAAGAAGGACACTAAAACAAAAGGGCGCGCTTAAAATGAGCGTTACAACAAGGGTCCAGATCAAATTCTTCTCAAAGACTGAATCAGACGAAGAAAGCAAACCGTACATGACAGTCGAAGAAGCCCAGTAGGCATTATTATTCGCAAAGGTGGAATTTTTGACGCAGGAGCTAGAGGTGAAATCGTAGGTGAAGGAAGAGGAGCTCCCGTAATCGCTGTTTCTGTGGAATACGGAGAAGATACCAAAAGCAAAGGTGGAGAGGACGAGAAGATCGAAGAGAAGTAGGAAAGGGATGTCCTTGAAAGGTCTGGGGCCAAAATTGTATGAGATCTGAAGGAACTGAGTTGGGTCGGACTCGGGATCACTTCGACGCGGAGAATCGAGAGCCGACGTGGAGGGTTTTGAGAGAAGAGGGTGCGACGGAGAGGATGAGTCGTAAATTGCAGCGAATTTGGAGGGGTCGCCGTCATCCGCCGCCATGGTCGTCCAAAGAGTGAGAGAAAATTAGCTCCGCCTGAGTTAGATAGTAGAGAAGGAAGCAGAAGACGACGATACTCGATTTTGCATTTTTCTCTTTTCTTTAAAAAAAAAAAAAAAAAAAAAAATTAATCACAGTAACTAGTTAGAGACGATGTAACTAGTAACGATGACGACGACCACCGCCCAAGCGGCGAAGCGAAGATGATTCAATCAGGATCTCGCCGCCACCACAAATTTTACAATTTTTAATTTGTTTAGTATTTTACCGTTCAAAGATGATTAATACTGTATAAATTATCTTCATCGGCATCAAAACTATTAGTAGTATATAGTTTCGTAGTATGCATTATACAAAAATGAAATTTGAGGAAGAATAAAAAAAAAACAATAATCACAAACCCTCAGAGATATTGAAACGGGCTTTCTTCGAAGCCCAATGATAATAGACTTTTCTGAACCCAATGAATCTTATTAAAGCCCATACGTCGCATGCAAGGTGAGATGGTCCTACTTATTCTTAAAGAACGTGGCGTGGCGTGAGCTTGAGCGTGTGATTGCATTTTGCAAGCGTGAGAGTTTTCTTTTCACATAGACAACACACCCACAAAAGACAACTTAAGGCCTTCAATGGTGTATATTATATTGTATAACACTTTTTTGGTTTTGTTTTTTTTATGACCTTATTAGAAACTTGAACGGTGATTTTAACTAGTTATATAGTTTTGCTTTGTTTACCGTTCAAAGATGATTTTCACATAGAATCCATATAACTTGAGTTTTCAAGGAAATAAATAAATCCAAGACTAATTCAAATGTATGGCAAAAAAACTAAAAACCAAAAAAAAAAAAAACTAGAAACTAAAAAGGTATCCCGAAAACTACAGCCATTCATAGCCAAAATGGTACCCGAATAGGGTAGAAAACTTGTTACCAAAGCATCAACCCGTGGCACACTAGTAGCTCTTTATATACATAAACGCACGACTTCACATGATACAAAACCAACTTCGCGTATAACAACATCATCACGTGAACTCACTCAATAGGTTCAGTGTGTTCTGACATGTTGTTCCCTCTCTGAATGAAAACTCTCCCAAATAGAGAATGGCCTAACCACCCATCCAACCATATCAGGGCACTTGGTTTCATCCCACCTAATTTCTCTTGTTTTCCTTTCTCTATCTCAAGATTTTGTGTTTTTGTTTTGAATCAAGCAACATTCTTCGATGTATGCTTTCATCTTCTGGGCCCTTTCTCTCTTCACCGCCTTCAATACTCTTGCTTCTTCATCATATGGTACACATACAAGTATATTATTGCATTTACTATACAGATACAAGATTTAAGCTTGGTGATGTTTGGTATTCTTCGTGTACAGATGGACCTTTCTACGACTCCACTGCCTATACAGAGGTTTAAAGCTCTGATAAACTATTTCAATTTCACCTTTTATCACAAAAGAAACTATTTTCAGTTTCACAAGATATATACATATAAAAAGTGCACATAGATATAACGAATAGAAAGTATATACACATATAATGAAAGTGAATTTCAACGATTATGAGCAGTGCAAAGCAGAAGCAGAGAAGCCACTTTACAATGGAGGAATGCTCAAGGACAAAAGACCTTCCGTCTCAGGGAGAGACACTCTTACAGGCGTTGGTGCTCGTTACACACCAGCTTACATATTGCACAATCTCACGCAGAACACCATCTATTGCTTCTCCAGTTAAGCATTTCATTCTTTCGCTACAGTAGCATAAGTACGTTAGCATATATGAATGAATCTGACTGATTTGAGACTGATGAACAACAGTTTGGGTGAAGATAGAGGCTGGTGCTGCATCAGCTCGTGTAAGAGCAAGGCTGAGAACAGACAACACCACTTTAAACTGCGTCGGTTCTGTGTCTGCAAAACATGGTTGCTGGTCTTTCCTCAAAGGCGGCTTCCTTCTTAATTCTCCTTCTAACCTATCCATCCTCTTCTTTGAGGTAGATCCTAGATTCTATCTATCATCAAAACATGTGATTAGATTAGATGATCACAATCAAGTGTCTGGTTAGTGCAGGCATCAGACGACGATGGTAAAGTGCAGTTACAAGTGGCGAGTGCCTCTCTTCAGCCCTTCACGCAAGAACAATGGAGGAACAGCCAAGATAACTTCATTAATACCGTAAATTTACACTAGTAATTTTCTACCATGAAAATCGGAAACGGCCGACATGATTCTTTATGTGGGTTCCCTTAAATATTTCAGGTGAGAAAACGAGCGGTGACGATTCACGTGTCCGACGAAAACGGAGGGAGCGTTGAAGGAGCGGCGGTGACAGTAGAGCAGATCTCTAAAGACTTCCCCATTGGATCTGCCATCTCCAAAACTATCCTCGGAAACATTCCTTACCAAGTAAGCCATTCACTCCTCTGTATCAGACATTTTTTGAAACCTCTCTGTTTCTTGAAACGGATACTGTTTTTCTTTTTTGTAGGAGTGGTTCGTCAAAAGATTCGACGCTACGGTGTTTGAGAACGAGCTGAAATGGTACGCGACGGAGCCCGATCAAGGCAAGCTCAACTACACATTCGCTGATCAGATGATGAGTTTCGTCAGAGCCAACAGAATCATCGCTCGCGGCCACAACATCTTCTGGGAAGATCGCAAATACACTCCCAACTGGGTTCGTAACCTAACCGGAGAAGATCTCCGGTCGGCTGTTAACCGGCGTATCAGGAGTCTAATGACTCGGTACAGAGGAGAGTTCGTGCACTGGGACGTGAGCAATGAGATGCTTCACTTCGACTTCTACGAGAGCCGACTGGGAAAGAACGCGTCCTACGGGTTTTTCGCGGCGGCGCGTGAGATTGACCCGCTGGCGACTCTGTTTCTGAACGATTTCAACGTGGTTGAGACTTGTAGCGACGAGAGGTCGACGGTTGACGAATACATCGCGAGGGTGAGAGAGCTCCAATGGTACGGCGGCGCACAGATGGACATAATCGGGCTCGAGGGTCACTTCACGACGCCGAACGTGGCGCTGATGAGAGCCATCCTCGATAAACTGGCCACGCTACAGCTCCCGATCTGGCTCACAGAGATTGATATCAGCAACAGCCTCGACAACCGCACTCAGGTCAAATACTTGGTTATTTCCGGTTTACTTTTGTTTGATGTAACTCCGCAATTTTTATCCGGTTTTTGTTCGGTTTATTCACGCTATGACGCTTTGGTTATTTCCGGTTGAATTGAACATGCATAACAAAGATTATATGTGTAGGGTCACTTATTCACGCTATAACGCTTTGGTTATTTCCGGAAATTTGGTAATGGTTTCAGGCGATTTATTTGGAACAAGTGTTACGTGATGGATTCTCACACCCATCGGTGAGTGGTATAATGCTATGGACCGCACTGCATCCATACGGGTGTTACGAAATGTGCCTTACGGACGATAAATTCAGGAACCTTCCAGCCGGAGACATGGTCGATCAAAAGCTTATAGAATGGAAGACCGGTGAGGTTAAGGCGACAACAGACGACCATGGTACCTCAAGCTTCGACGGCTTTTTGGGAGAGTATAGAGTTGGCATCATATACCAAGGTAAAACGGTTAATACGTCTTTCTCGCTATCTCGAAGCCATGAGACCAAACATGTTAGGCTCCAAATCTAACCTCTCTGTTTAAGATTATCTATTAAAGATTTTACGGTGGGAATCATACTTTTACAAATATATATATATATAAATGAATATTTATTTTAGCTTGCAAATATTCAAAGTGAATGTACTGGTGGTGGTGGGGACAAAAGTAAAGAAACAACAGGTCAAAAAGGAGGGACGAGACTTTGTGGCGTGGGAAAACTATTTTTACAATAAATTTTGTGACATATATAGAGACATCAAATCAAACATAAAATCCCTGCAAAGTAACTTGAAAAAGCTAAAGTGGAATCATTCATATCACACAGCCATTATCAGTGAGCCCCATCTTGGCTCTGACGACATTATCATGAACTTAAATGTTTAACTCTCTCTCTAGGAATTAAAGACACAAACCTACCATTATTCAGACAATAAATTTGAAGTTAGCTTAAATGGAATATAGTACTAACTTTGGCGCTCTAGATCTCGACTAAACCCTAAAAAAATCATTATATCACAAAAACATATTTCACAATTTCGTAACATGAACCATCTTCAAAAGACAGATGAAACAAGAACACACGCACACACGACAAAGCTAGAAATGCAAAACCCTAAAACACCAAATTTGTTGCAGTCTTGAAGCGAAAAACATTGAGAATCAACAGACAAACTAAACAAATGCAAATGCTAACGAAACTACTACAGAGAAACCTAATTAAGACGATGATGCTACGAGAAAATAAAGGGGAAAGTAAACGCGGCGAGTATCATAGCCAGTGAAGCGCAGGCTGATCTGCTTGAGTCTCCCATGGCCAAACCAGCCATCCATGACCCGTCCTGTAGCATAGTCTCTCCCGTACCCATCTCCGACCCAGTTCCCTGAGACCCGTACACAGAACCCTGAACCTGACCTTGAGTCTGTTGACCCTGACCCGCGTAACCCGTATCCGAACCGGGCACAGGATCCGAACCTTGTGAGGTCGACGACGAGTCCGACACTGGAGGGGAGTAGCTCGTCGACTTCTGACTGTTTTACAAACAAAAAAAAGTGATTGGATATTTCAACTTGCGATTTGAAACAATTAAATTAATGGTTTTTGACAACACAAAGAGAATCTTATTGCCTTAAACAAAACAATTGGTTTATGAAAAGAAGAGAAACAAACATCGGCTTTTCCAACGACAAAGAAAAAACATATACCCAAAAATCTTTCACTATAGTAGGATATATAAAACAAAATAAAAAGAAGATCCTAAGATTAATTATTACGAAACCCATTATTAACTCATAAAAAAGTTTCAATTTTTACTCAAAAAAGAAGGCAAAAAGACCAGAAATTGTGGGAAATCAAAAAGACTAATTATAGTAACTATGTGAGAAAATAGAATTAATGATGAAAGTTACCTAGGGGAAGAAGGGCAAAACGTGACGGTGTAATCACCACCGGCGCAAGTGAAAGTGCTGGTAGCATCGTCGTAGGCGTAGCTGTAGGAGCGAGGACAAGCGGCTTTGAACATCTCCGAGTAAACGGAAGGCCTACAAGTAGAAGGTGTAGCATACGCGCCGCTGCAACAGTACTCCGGACTCCGGAACGCTTCACACGCGCTTTTACAAGCGTCTCCGTCGCCGTAACGCAGCTCTGCAGGGCACTGCGTGTTTATATCCGAAGTGCAACCCGTAGAAGCGCACTGCCCAGATCCACCGGCAACTTCCACGATCATCGGGATGTTGTAACCGTCGACGAGGCTCACGTCGTAGAAATCGTCTCCGCAGGTGCCTAGGGTGAACTCAGCTAGGGTTACAGGCGGAGCGGCGCCGAGTCCGACGCATTCGACTTGGTTAGAGCCGCAGTCTCCGGTTGTGCAAGCACCGGAGCCAGAACCGTCGAACTTGCAACCAGTTCGAGCCCAGAACCGACCGGACCAGCCGGTGGGGGCTTGGAGAGAGCGAGAGGTGCCTTTAGGGAGCTCGAAGCCGGTGGTGGAGAGAGTAGGAGAGCCAGCATTCGCCAGTATTCCAGGCCATACGGTGAAGCCACACCGATTAGCGAATGTGAATGTTGAGCCATAAGTACCTAAAAACGGAAACCATATCAGTAAACAGGAGAAACAAAAGAGGAGAAACTAAAAAAAAAAAAAAAAATGGAACTTTGAAAGGAGTTTAAAATGTTTGATTTTAAATACCAGTGGAAGCTAAGAGCAGAACTATGAAGCTCAATGTGAGAGTGGAAGAGCCGCTAGGAGAAGAAAGATCCATGAGATTGTTCTTCTTCTTCGTCTTCTTGTTCTTTCTCACTGTTCTTGATCTGAATCTAAACGCAAAAGTGAAGGTTTTTTTTTGTTGTTGGGAAGAAAGATGAGAGATATAGCTAAATTTGGTCGAAGTGATGATATGGGGTTTTTTTTTTTTGTTCCTTTTATTTTATTTTGGTTTATTTAGTACTAAAGTGTTTACTGGGCTCTATGCCTGACAAAATTACTCTTCTGCAATTATTAAAGAATTCAAAACAAAATTACAAAAAAAAAAAAAAGGATGAATGGAAATAGGAACAAAAAAACCCATATATATCTTCATTATTTTCATGTCCGTTTACCTTAAAGTTGTATTCATACAAATGATTGTTTTGCAGTTTGTGTAAAATGATTTGATGACAATGCTGTATTTTTTAATCTTGATGATCGAGTAGGTGATTTGCGTGTGGGGTTATCTTATTATATCTTTCTTGATTTATTTGTTACATAAAACAAGAAAAATCCATGAGTCATAGACGACGAGTGTAATAAATTATTTTACTAATAATGATGACCCAAACGAACGAACGTGTTGAATTGGGCTTTTAAAACACGGCACGTGTAGTTGTGGAAAATTGGCCCCTTTTTAAAAAATGACAAAGCTTTGGGGATGATAAGTGGGACCTATGTGAACAAAAAACAACTTTATTTTATTTATCTTTATTATATTTTGTTTGGTGTGACATTACGCACGTAATTAAGGGTTCCACTTCCACACTCCACATTTCTTTGAGATATTCCAGTTTTTTTTCGCCAAGCCCCAAGGAGAAATTACCCCTCTTTCTATTTAATCAAAAGAAAAAATTGTCTCTCTTGTTTCTTTCTAATTAAAAGGATTATCTAAGGGTATTTAAGGGTGTAGTGAAGTGTTCCTGAGGCGGCTACTATATTTTGAGTCTTGACTCTTGACCGTTGATTAATCATGTATGAAAAATGTGACGATGTATGTACAGAGATAGTGACACATGGAAGGAACACAGCCGGAAGATATTAGGGGAGACTGCAAGCAAGTATATGCCAAAGTACATAGAATAACTCTTTTCTGTCTTTAGGAGAGAGAAAACAACGTCCTATTTCCCCTTTGGAACTATCACATCGTACCAGATCCACTCCGATCTTTCACTTTGTTTTATATCTCTTTTCAATTTATTCGCTTCACCTATTTCTACCCGAATCCATAGTTTTATTGTTATTATCCCATCGGAATATCAAATATCGTCTATTACCCCATGAATCTCGGTTAATATAGTTTACTGTTGGTTTACTATTTGACTAACCAACTAATGAACCCATTTAACCAGATTAAACCAAAATTTAATCCAATTACAAAACTAAACCTAAAAAACTCTAAAATCAGAAATTCCCAAATCGATTTGTCTTCTTCTTCCTCTCGTTTTCTTCTTTTCAAAACCCTGCAAATAATCATAAAAAGACAGATAATCAAAACAATGACTTTTAAGTATACACATATACCTATAAAAAAATTATTTTGTTTATAAAAGTATATATTTTCGACAATCCAGCGATTAGTAGAGAATCAACAAGAAGTCTAACCATATACGCAGATGACAAAAGACCATCCTCAAAGTTGGTTAAGCTAAACTCTCCCCTGTATCAACACAAAAAATAGAGAAAGAGAGAGATCAATAATCGTTTTTACATTCACACAATCCATAACAAAAATTATAAAATAATTCCACACAATCACGCTGAACAGAGAAAGAGAGAGTCAGAGATGGACTTTGAAAAATCCACCAAAGAAATAAACAAAATTGCTGAGAGATTGTGATATTCTTTTATCCGTTTGCAGAGAGATCAATATGCACTCGATCCAGAAAAAAATATCCAGGAATCGTGTCAGTGTTTGCAGATTCAAGAGCTCCTTCATGGAGAAGGAGTACATTTTTTTAGCTTGACTCGTTGTAGACTCCAGATTAGCTATCAGCTAAGCCTAAGCGTTGGTGAATATATGTTTTGGTTTCGATATCCTTTTTCTTCTCATTCTTTGAAACAATTTAATGTTCTTTACCTCAAAATTGTTCATGATTTGTTCTTCTCGTTTAGTCGTTTAGGGTTTTTACAAAACAAATTTAGGGATTTTTGATTTCAAGTGAAGAACATGATGGGTCGGGTTGTATATGTTACTTGGATTATAGATTGATTTTATACCGGTTTTATGTGGGTTTATAATCGGATTTAATTTCAAAACCGTTTAAACCAAGGTTAATGGAGAAATAGTAATAAAATTATGGATTTGGGCAGAAATAGGTGGAACGAATAAGTTCGAAGGAGATATAGAACAAGATCAAAGATCAGGGTGGATCAGGTACGATGTGATAGTTCCGAGGGGAAAATAGGACGTCGTTCCGAGAGAGAACGTTACCCATGCCAATAAAACCCATTGAGAGCTGAGCCTGACTGAGTGAGTCTTTGACTCCTAAATCTTGTCAAGATTATAAACTTCGCCGAGCTAAACGACAAAACTAACATGGGCATTTTTTCTTTATATATTGACCATTGTGCCCCGCCTTTTCGCAGCCAAAAAATAATGAATAACACTTCTGATGCATCAGACAAGCAATTTTACCAGTTTTGTGTCTCCGTTGTTTGAATAACAATCTACCGGGGGAGAATAGAAGGCAAATCTTTTTTTTTGCTGACCAAGAAAAGGACAATTGAACAATATAATAGGTGGGTTAGTTTGGTGTTTGTTCAAACTGCAGGGACTAACTTAACTCTGGTATAGAAGAATAGTTTTGGTACAGAGCTATAGCCTTGGTTTTGCAGACGAGCGTGCCTGCAAATGGGCTGGTGGGACTATTTTAGTGGCTTAATCCGTTAATCACAATAGTATTATTTTAACTGTTATTTACATTTTCTTAAATCACCAGTACACAAGATGGATTTCTTCTATCTTATGATTGAACGAAAGGGCAGATGACAGGAACAACAATTTTGGTAAAATTTTGAATAACGAAAGGACTCTGTAAAACAAGAGGAGATTTACAATTTGCTTCTACCTTGGTATTATCGTAATGACATTTTTCTACACAAGGAAGAGGAAATGAAAACAATTAGTAACCTCAACAGACAAATGCAAGTAGCCGTGTACCACAGACCCGATGTAAAAAAGGACCTTATACAAATACAGAGGCGGCTCAGCTGCTGCGAGGATGCGGCAAATGTATCATGCTCTTGTTTACTAGCGGCAGAGTTGCCCCATCTTTCCTCGAACCTAATAGCTTCTCACTGCAAAGAACACCCGTATCAACACTTGCTATTTGCTAAGCTCAATAAAACTTATGTACATTGTCAATAATAGAGCTCCTCAGTTTCATCTTTATTTGAACGCAACAATCCAACAGCTATTCCAACCACTAAATCAGGATTTAGAACGGTGCAAACGAAGCCCTTAATCAATGCTTGCTCACACCAAATGGTTACATGTATGGTGTACATGTTTCACTCATTCCAATCTACGACTACCGCTATAAACGCCAACAAATTAATCTGATAAAACTTTAGTGTCACTCAATAAAAAACACTAAAAAGTTGTCTAAACTAACTAACCATTGAAAATGATCTAAAATACACTAGTACCAATCCAATCATAACGATCAAGTAACTAAACTAGCTAGAGTCCGTAATAATCAACAGTGGCTCATAATAGATTCCAAAACATGTAATAATGACAAGAAACATCTCTCGAGTCAATTTATCTACTAACCTTGTATACGGCGGAGGACAGAAGATGATGAAGTAATCGGCTCCGGTGGCGCAAGTGTAAGTGCTGGTCTTATCGTCGTAGGCGTAGCTGTAGGCTCGCGGGCACGCGTGCTTAAAGAAGAGCGAGTAAACCGAAGGCTGACAGGTGTCCGGGGTAGCATACGCGTCGCTGCAGCAATACCTTGGATCGCCGAATGCCTCGCACGCGCTACGGCAAGCCACACCGTTTCTTTTACCACGCGCCACCAGCTTTAGGTCTCTGGGACACGCGCCGTTCAAGTCGACGAGACACCCGGTGGCTCCGCAGCCTCCCACCACGATTTTCTTGGGCAAGATAAGCATGGGGAGGTTGTAGCCGTCGACGAGGCTGACGTCGTAGAAGTCTAGTCCTCCGGTACCGTTGAGAGTAAACTCGGCGAGCGTCGCGGGTGGTTTAGCACCGGAGCCTGAACATTCAACCTTTCCTGAGCCGCAGTCGCCGGTTAAGCAGAGGAAAGAACCAGAGGTACGATCTTGGGAACACAAGGTTCGTGCCCAGAGACGACCGGACCATGAAGATGGTATAGCGACGGTTTTGGATTTTCCTCGGGAGAGACGAAAGCCGGTAGTGGGGAGCGGGGCAGAGTTAACGCCGGAGAGCAAACCGGGCCAAATCGTGTTCCGGCAACGGTTTATGATCTTGAAAGAAATCGACTCAACTTCTGCCAATCCAATCAAGAAAAAAAACAAGTCGTTTCCTTATGAACTATTGAACTGAACCCAAACAAATAAATAATAAACGTAATCAAATTTACCTGAAAGTAATCAAACTAATTACCTGAAAGAGATATAAGAGAACCCAGAATGATCAACAAGAGGATTTCATTCATCATCATCTCTAAAATGTGTACTCTCTCTCTCTCTCTCTCTCTCTCTAAAGTAGAAGTATGGTTGAATGAGTAAAGCGAGAGCAACTTTACTTTGAGAAAATTAAAAAGAGCGGCGGTGGAGAGAAATCAATCGAAGAGAGTGAGAGAGAGACTTGAAAACCAAAAAAAAAAAAAAAGAGAACCAAATCAAAATCGAACCGCGATAACTTGCTGGGTTAGTGAATCCCAAAATTAAACCGGTTTTCTGGTACATCCTCCATTAAGAGGTGCGCACGTGGGGTTTTGTATGTGGACCTCAAAACATGCTTATGTTTTTTTATTTTTCTTTGAGAGAGAGAGAGAGACTGAGAGCACTCCGATTTCCAAGGTAACAACAAACAAACCACAGATCTAAAAATCTTCCCATATCTGCTTTTTTAGTTTTACTTATCCAATCCGAATCGTCTCCACAGCTACAGTAAAAATACGGGTGTGTTATCTTCACGAAACGATGGCGTGTTTCTTGACTGCCTAGACTCTAGAGAAGGAGATGAAAAGATTGCATCCCTCTCTATATATACAAAAAGAAAAGATTGAAAAATAAAGAATTGACTAGTCCTCCTCCTGATGGAGACTGCCTGCAGCACGGATATTAAATTCCAAACAATGCCCATGAACTAAAATGCCATTTAATGCATCCATACGCAAAAATAGATTTTGTTTCTATGGGGCACGAGAGATCTTATTCTTATCCATATAATATTTTCTTCAACATCCATCAAAAAAAAAAAATATCAGATCTCACGATTTGATTCATTCAAATAAAGAAAAAACCACAATAATGTTTTGCATATGAACACTTGAAACAGATCAGTAGTAGCAAGCATTTCAACCATCACAAGTAGTACCATCATCATAATAAAACCATTAAGTAGAGCATAACCAAATAAGTCCTACTAATCCGAAAACCATCCAGAGAAAAAAAACAACTAAGAAGGACAGAGTACAGAGAGAGACCCCATCATCATAATAAGCAAAAAAGCGGATAATAAGATAAAGATAGAACACGGCGAGAGACTAAGATCCTCCGATCAACATTTGAGAGATGACCGATTCACTCTTCTCTACCGTCGGACCGGCGATCCTTTTAACGTCCACCGCTGGTGCAATCCCTGGCGAAATGTCCCGACTCGCCACAGCTGTAGCAGCTTCCACCGCCTCCGCCTCCTCCACGACCTCCTCCTCCGTAGCCTCCGCCACCACCGTAACCACCGCCTCCTCCGTAACCACCGCCGCCGCCTTCAGAACAGTCTCTCGCCATGTGACCGGGCTCACCACACTTGTAGCAGTCGCTGCCTCCACGGCCACCGCCTCGTCCACCTCCGTAACCACCACCACCGCCGCCGTAGCTAGCACCAGATCCGCGGCCCCCACCACGTCCGCCACCGAAACCGCCACGACCGCCAGAAGAACCACCACCGCTGTTGCCTTGTACTGGAGCGCCGTCGGGACCAGAGACATCTATGGCCTTTGGACGGCCATTGTTGTCGGTTTCGACCTCGAACTCGACAGATTCTTCCGCAGCGAGGCTACGGAAACCCTCAGATCTGATGGAGGACTGATGAACGAAGAGATCGTCGCTGCCGTCGTCAGGAGTGATGAAACCGAAGCCCTTCTGGGTGTCGAACCACTTGACGGAGCCTTTGCGCCTCTCACCACCGCCGTTGTCTCCGCTCATTCTGATCGAAATCTCTTTTTCAAACTCTTTACTTTAAATCTCAAAAAAAAAAACCCTAGAAAAAAATTATATTCTTTCTTCTTCACCCACAATAATCACTCTCTCTCTCTCTCTCTCCACGCAGCTGCTGCTGCTGCTGTTTATATGTGCGTAGGAGAGGTGTGCCAAGGCAAGGGTATGACTGCCACGTCACCCACATTAGTTCCTTTTTTTTTTCCTTTTTTTCTTTTTTTGTGCGAAGTTTAATTTTTTTCCCCTCTTTCCAAGAAAAATAAAAAGGAAAAGTATCTTTACTTAAAATCCCTTTTTTTTTGTGTTTAATTTTTATACCATTAATTTCTTCTTATAATTTTTTCCTTTTCATCCTTTTTATCTTTGCAATACGAAATCGTATGATCCCGGCGGCCCTCATAAACCTTATTAGTATATTCTAGCTAATAGTGAGATTTATAAATTTGATTTCTTCAGCATTAGGAAAATATGAAAATTCCTTGATTTCCAAAACGAATCTGTAACTAACATAAATATTTAAAAAAAAAAAAATATATATATATATAGAGTGGAGTTAATGGGCCAGCATGTGCGAGGGTGTTTAAATAATATATATCCATTTGGGGAAAGAAAATGGATTATTGGCCCAAGAACGAGCCGTTGCATCTTGACGGTTGGGGTGTTTTCCAGGAGATGGATATCAGCCGTCAGATTATCTAGTAGATCTAGTCAAAATTATTGAAGAGGCTAGTTTGGGGAATAGAGACCACATTTATTTTTTATTTTTTTTTAATTTTGGTGCAGTCAAATAACATTATTAAAGAATGACATATCATACGTCAGCAGATATTTCAACTGGTCAATAGACTTTAAACAAAAAACTAAAAAAGAATTGACTCTGGTCAAATATTGCATTTATTGTTCCACTTTCCACGTATTTAACCAGATTTTTACTACTAGTAATTTTTGTTTTGTTTTGTTTGTTTTAACATCCAAGTACGCAGCCGTTTTGAATAATACACATAGATATCAATGAACAGCCGTTTTGAATAATAATACACATAGATATGAATGAACCTTGTCCGTCCCTGCTGCTGTGCTGCTGTGCTGCTGTGCTGCATGCCTGCATCAAATCTAATCTAATCTAAATGCGAGACAAGGAAGGAGTGGTTTCGCCGCTTTTGATTCATCTAGTTAGAGCCGGTAACAACATCTTATTCCCATTCTTCAAAATACTCTTGTGTCGTTTTGTTTTTTCCCTTTTTAACTCAGTTTCCATCATCTGGTCTCCTCGCTTTATGGACGATTGATCGATCATCATAGAATGGAATTAGAGAGACAGAGAGGAAAGATGCATATTTGTCATCATTAGCTCCGTGAGATATATATGAATGAATTCTACGGCATTATTGGATTCAGTTTTATTTTTCTATTGAGCTGGGGGATTCACTTTGATCTTGTCTAACAAAAAAAAGGTTCATTGCAGCAGAAAAATACATATTTTCCTCCCTGGTTACCTCTCTTTCACTTGTTTTTTTTTTTTTTTTTTGTCAAACTATATAGATTAGTCCAGTGTTTGTCATCAATCTGCTTAATTGCTTCTTCTTTCTTGTATTTTGTCAGTGTCTAGCATCTGCCTAAGGAATCCTTTCATTGTTCCGCACAAATTAATGTTACTCTCTGAATTCATTTTTACTTCAATCTGCTGCACATGATCGATCATTTTCACTGCATCGTCTTCCCATTATGAATCACCTACATTTTTTAGTTTAAACTTTACCTCAATAAAGTGATCAAGACAACATTTTCACTCTGCTTAACTTGATTTTGGATCTCTTGCAATTGTATCTGGATTTAAAATGTTTTGTAATGAAGAAGAATATGAATGTAGACTCTTTTCTTTAAGTCTTAATGAGTTAATTCACACACACAACACACTCACGGACATGTTTTCACACATGAAGAACCCTAACATGCACAGCCATGTTCTGATTCTTTTTCCTTTATAACACAACATATACAAAGTCTCTCTCTCTCTACGGCCTTCTTTACTCATGCCTTACCTTCAGCTCTTGCAAAGGTGAGCCCAACGCAAGCATCAACAAACTCTTTATCAATGAAATCCGTCGAGAAGATCTGCAGTTTGTCAGCACATCCTCTCTTTACACACTCGATGATAAACACCTTTGCGTAGCAATGTATCCGCTTTGTCACCGGTTTAACACACAGTATCGGGTTATCAGCCTGCGGCGTCACAGTGTTCTCCACCCGGTAGAAGTGTTTCCGGGAAGCAGCCGGTTGCTGCTGGCTCAAATGCTTGATGTTGCTCTCGAATTTGGTCGAAGGAAGATCCGTATCGATCCAGTTATCTTTCAGGTAACCGGCACTCCACAGGGGATCACCGTGCTTAGGCTGAGGCGACTTCCTCGGTTTCCAGACGCAGATCACTCTCTTTGGAAGCAGCTCAGCGACTGTCTTGGCGAACACGTGATCGTCCTGGTGAATCAGATGATCTCCGAGCTGTTCGACAAGATGCTTATCGAACTCGGGTGGATCTTCGTGTCCAAACTCTGTTCTGATCTCGAGAATCACAATCTCAGACTCTGTCTCAGAGAGAAACCGTTTGAGATCGGCCAAGACAAGGTCGACGCTGTAAGTCTTGAGGATACCGTGGCAGACACGGCGGTCTTCTTGAACACGGATGTCAAGGACTCGAGTACCGGCCACGAGCTGGTTGTAGATAGAGAGAGACTGGCACTGTGCAAAGGGACGAGACACGAAACGGATCCCGATTTTGTTGGTGGCAGAGTCGTGAGTCCCTGGCCAGACGATCTTGTTGATGTGAAGCTTTTCAGGCCCAACGCCGGACATCCAGTTTTTACGATCGGACGGCATGTAATCACACCCCGGAAACTCGCAGCCGCATGATTTCTCGAGATCTGTCAGGGCTTTCTTCTCCGTGTAGACGGCTTTCCGGCGCTCGAGCTGTTTCGAAAGATGAGTCCCCATTTCGTGAGGATGAACAACCTTTGCTTTGCTCTCTCTCTCTCATCACTAATGAATTCTATTATTTTTTTGTTTCTTCTTTTTTTTTTTTTTCAAGAAACGTACGATGCCTTCTTATAAATGAATAAAAACATTCTTACTCACTCATAAGCTGCTGTTGTGATTGGTTATTTATTTTTGTTATGCTTTCTTTTGTTTGATATTATTATTGTTACTAAAGTTACGAATTATACGTTACTCTTTTTAATTACTCTATCGGAAAAACACCGTTTAGATGAATTATTCGGAGACTATAGAAGTAGCATTTTTAATAACTTTTAAACCGACAAAGTTTGATATGCTAATATGTAGTATAACTTTCTTCTAATTTCTTGATAATTGTCAACTGAATGATTAATTGTATATTGAAAGAGTGGTTGGGTTGTAATTGATGGGTAGTGAATGTGTATAATGTTTGGTAGGTAGGTCCATGTAATTTCTTTATTTTTTTGGGTATCGCTGTCTTCGTTTATGTTATATGTCACTTTCTATGAGCTGGCTGCTTTCTCCAACGTGAAAGATATAAATACAACGTGGAATTTGCATATCTTACACGGTTTTATTTTTGCTTTCTTTCTTTTCTTGTGGAATATACAGGACACATGTTCAGTTTCTTTTGAAATTCAAATTCGTACCATAGTTTATAGTTTATAGTAAAGTCAATAAACGCTTCGAAATTAATGGTAGTGATTTGTACCACTATATATTTGTACAGCTTTAAAGTTTACCAATCACAAAAATTTTACCAAAAATTTTATTAAAAGTTTTACTTTCAACTTGTTTCTTACAGCTTTGCACTATTCATTAAAAGTTTATAACTTCATTTTACCTAAAAAGTTTTGTGTACAGCTTTGATTAGTGCAAAAATAATGATGACAATAGTTTTTGGATAAAATCATAATAGATTAGGAATAGGATCGGAAGCAATCATACACAGGGCCTACCATGTGTTTTGTAACTTGTTAAGGTTATCTCATCAACCAAAAATAATGATGACAAAAAAAATAAGCACAACGTCAAACAAAAACAAAAAACAGTAGATATAGCTTTTTGGAATTGAAAAGAAGGATTGCAAACATAATTAATCTGTTGATCCGCAAAACTCAAATTAAAATCTGATTTTTTTCCAGTAAAGCTAGCCTTTAACATTTATTAATAATAATAGTTGGACGAAACATATATGGGGTTTGATTAATAATGATACACAGTAGCATCATAACGAAGAATAGCATCACCTGTCTTCATATCAATATGATGTGTTTTTATTTTGACGAAGCCTCTCGCCATTCTGAATTTCCCACGACCACCAACAATCGCGATCTCTCTTTCCCCAGCTTCTTCTGCTACCGGATTCCTTGAAAATATACTAATCGAACTCCCGTTGAATTTTCCTGTTGTAAACGTTAAATCAGCATACATCACGATCGTAAATTTGCTCATTTCCTTGCTCGCAGAGACATACATCCCACGACCATTCCCGATCTCTTTTGAGTGTATCTCTGGTCCAAGGGTCAGTGGATCATCCATTACAAAGAGACTTCCGAACCCCACCGGTGAATTTGCATCTCTCGTGAGATTATCATGTGCGATTCTGACGGCGCTAGAATTTTTGCCACTAAGAATATCATGCAGGTAGAACCCGACACGAGTTACTTTCTCCTCTTTCAGATTAGCCGGCTGTGTTTTGCTGTAATATAACTCCTCCTCTTTACGAGCCATAACAGCTACACTAAAGCAAAGTGTGAAAATTGTTATTATTCCGCTTTTCATGATTATAATTTTTTAGAAATTGATAAGAAGGGGTGGTCTAGAAGACATATATAGTTTGAACACTTATATCAAAAGAAAAGTTTATAGGGAAGATATTCTTCTACAAAATGACACTCTACACAAAAAGAAAGAAATCAAAAGAGTTCAAATCTCATTATTCATATATAAAATAACCTAGTGATATTATCCTATATAAGAAAAAGTAGTGAATGCAATGCATTCTAGGATAATCTTCTTTTGTGAAAAATAAAATGAACATATTAACATCAGACACATCTAGTTTAGATTAGTTTTTAAAACTGAGCTTTTGTTTTTGATTTGGATTAGAATCGAGTAGTTAATTTTGTTAGAAAAACCATATTGTAAGAAAGTCAAAACCATTCATCAAGTAAATAGAAATTATATCACACAATGAAATTGATAATTTTTAATTTATATTATGTAGAAGTATTAATATGAATAAGTATTTTTGTTATAAGGAGATTTATTAGATATCCTAACATATTAACTGAAAAGTGCATTTATGAAAATAATATTAAAATTGTAAAAATTTACATTGGAATACCATTAGAAAGAGTAAAAAAAAATATTATTATGGATAATTAAGACAATTTAACTAGAGTAGATAAAAAATTAATGTATTAAAAATATAATATTTAGAAATATCCATTCGGTTAAACATCTAAGATTTTTACAGATAATATTCGATTTTATACAGATTTATTCAATAATTTATTCAGAAATAAATTGCTAATAATAAATAACAAATTAATAAAAAAAATATTTTAAATTTAATTCAAATGAAAAATGTTCAGCCTACAGTTTAACACGTGGATTAGTAGTAAAATTAATTTCAATTTCTAGTGGTGTTTTACAACTTTGAACATTTTGAGAAGATCGAGATTTATTTAGTTTTTTTAAAACTCGTTCCAAAAGCTTTGGGATACTTCTAGTAAAATAAAAATAAGGAATAGTAGTATCATCCCATATTGTCGCATAAACTTTATTCTTCGAACCAGAATTATTAATTAATTAATTTTGCAGACCACAGGCGCAAGAATCCAATGTATAGACCACGCGCAACTACCGCGCGTTAAGAGCGTGTTGTCAAAATGGCTTATATATATTAGTCCAGCATAAATGTCTACTTTTTGGTCCGTTTTAATATTTTCAATCATCCAGCGCGTGTTATGGCTACTTAATCATATTTCCCGACTCGTCCCACCACTTTTAAATTTAACTTTTCGCTGTTTTGTTTTTATTTTATACTCTTGGGTTTTCTTAATTCATCTCATACATACTGTATCTCGTATTTTTTTTTTGTATTAGCAAAGTGGACTACCCATCGAACGCAGGTCAGATAGGCCCGATTGGTTGATTTTTTCATACAATGTAATGGATCATCAGGCATTGTATGATCCAAATTCTATTTTTGGTGGATCAACGAAGAAATACATTTTTTTAATAACAACAATGAGCGATGATGATGATTGATGACTGCCCAACAAAGGGCTATTCCCAAAATACCAAGAAATAATTAAAAGATAATAAAACGAATAATGAAATTGTACAACTCGTAAATGTAAGACACCCAAAACCCTAAAAAAATTTCAACAGAGTATGCAATGAAGACTGAGAGAGAGAGAGAGAGACCCTACCAAAATTTTCTATCGAGTTTCCCCACACAACTTAACTTAAACAACACAGACTCTCAGAAGCTAAAACCTCAATCAAGAACTGAACTTGTCGTATCACAATCCAAAAAAATGCCTTTTCACTCTTCAGTTTTTGTCCTCAGTCTCTTCTTCCTTCTTATCCTCCTCTTCTACAGCTGGTTCCTCCCCAGTCTCTTCCTTCTTAGCCTCTTCTACATCTGGTTTCTCCCCAGTCTCTTCCTTTTTAACCTCTTCTACAGCTGCTTCCTCCTCTTGAGCTCTCTCCTCAGATTGCTCCGTGCTGCAATGTTCAAAGACATAATAATTATCCACGAGTAAGATAGATACATCCTTACTAGTTTACAACTTACACAGTACCCAACCATACTAATTAAAAAACAGTGAGATGATTTCAATCTTTCAGCCTAGCAAAGAGTGTCTACTTCAAGACATCAACTTCCATTTGTGCTTTCTACTATGAATGCGTAAACGGGACAACTGATAGAGAGAAGCTAATGAACACCAAAACTACTCTATCCTTTAACTACTACAATAATGCAGTGATCTATATAACACACGCCAATCAAGAGGGCCACTGTCAATTATAGCATATATGAATGAATCCATATCTCTCACACATATCAATATTAGGCCACACACGCTTTCCCAATCAAATATTTGCAAGCAAACAAAAGAAACGAACAAAGCAAGTTTTGTAGTCAAAGAAGATAGATACCTTTTCCTCCAAGTTCTTTCAGTACGATCATCGTCCTTACGGCCGTTGCCAAGACCAAAGCCCATCTTCCCTGAAGATTTCTCATCAATGGCTGCAGCAACGTCCTTAAGCTTGTCAGCCTCGAGCTTCTCGTCAATCTCTTTCCAATCCTGGCCTTTCTCAGCCAGAACTTCCTCCCTGGGTCTGGCGTTCCCAAAAGGATTGGCACCTTTAGGTCTATCTACAGCGACCGTGACCGGACTCATCGGCTTCACGGCCTCCGGCTTCACGACCTCCACAACGGGCACGGGAAGTGTGCGGGGCTGTAACATCAATCTCGGCCGTGAGCCACCGGTGCTCGGTGGTGGTACGCCGCTTGCTCCGGGGCTCTCTTCTCTTCTCCTCCCCCAGGTGTCGGAATCCGAACCACCAGCACCGCCGTATTGAGAATCCCGGTTTCTAGACAAGGATTCAAAACTTCCCCTCTTCTCAAATCTATCACCGCCGCCGCTGGCAGATACAAATCTACGGGGCTCCGATGGCTTAGTGGAGACCCAGCTATCGACTTCATCAGCCTTGGACTGAGAATCGAAGAATCCTCCTCCGACGCCGCCGCCGCCTCTCTCTCTTCTCTCGAATCCGTTACCTCCAATAGGTTTCTTGGTGGCACCCCAGTTATCATCCTCATCCGCACGCGACGGACCCGAGTCCCTGCTAGATTCCCTGTCCCTGTTGAATCCACCGCCTCCTCTCCTTTCCCCATCCTCCGAAACCCTAGACGAACCCCACCTCGAATTGGAAGAGTCATCTCCGTAACGGCTCCCGCCGTAGCTCCGGAAACCGCCCCCAAGCTTAGATCTATCAAGCTCCTCAGCGGAACGCTCGCGTGGACCAGTGGGAAGAGCGACGAGCTCAGCCTGAGTGAGGCGCTCCGTCTGGGGAGCTGACGCGGCCTTGGCGGAGCCGTAGGTAGCGAATTCAGCGAGAGATATGGTCTGGCCCTTCTTCTTCTTCGTTTTGGTGGTGGCCGCAGCGGCCAAGGAAGGGAAATCGGAGGAATCTCCGGCAGAGGATTTGTTGTTGGAGGGAGGGGCTTGTTGCTTGAGCTCAGCTTCGTGTTCCTCGGCCTCTAGAGCCCAAGCACCAGGCTTTGCCCAAACAGATGATACAGCAGCCGCCATGGTTTTGTTTGATTCTTCTTTCTTCTTCTTCTTCTTCTTCTTCTTCTTCTTTCTTCTCTTTGTGAATATCAAAAAAGTAATGAAAGGCTCTGCTTCGATAGACCGCACCGAATCGCGATTTCCTTTTTATACTTTGGATCTTTTTTGGGTTTTGATCGGACGGTTATTATTAATACATCATCAAATAAGGTTTTTATTAGATTCGGCTACTTATAATATATCCCATTCCTTCCCCTACAATTTTGTTGAATCAAAAAAAATAAAATTAATAATAATCAAAGTCAACAATACTAATATGTACTTCTTCTAAAAATGACAGCTAGCTACTAATCTGTTGTCTAGTAGGAGCTCAAAAAAAATATGGACAAATTTGTATAGAGAAACACTATTACAACAAAACTATATACACAAAGCTACATTCTTTTCCCCTCTTAGAGGTTAGAGATGGTCTTCTGATTTAGGACCCCTAACCTCCTTCAGTTCACAGCTCAAAAGACGCTCTAAAGTTTGAGGGACAAGCTTCCTAATATTCAGGGCTGTACAAACTTGTAAGATGCTCTTCATCAAAGCTCTTCCCTGAATCCTGCCATCTCATTCTTCCTGAAGAAGAAGCTTGTTCCTCTTCTCTCGTCGCATGGAGTATAACTGTTCCTGTAAGCACTGTTATGAACCCACATACTCCTGAGGCTATGCTCTCTGTGTTTTGCCCATTCCAGTCCTGTGTTACCAATGTCATTCATTCATCAACCATCTTGAAACAGGATCATTGCTCTTAAACATTAACTATCTAGTTTATCTACCTTGAACATAATCGCACTCGCAACAATTGTGAGGGTTGTGAACATCACATAGTAGATAGGAGAAACGATTGCTGCGTTGAATGTGTCCAGCGCCTGCCAAAACAATACTACATGTTAGTATTTAGTGTCTTACAGTAGGCCAAAAAGTGCGCCAACACGACATCACACAGATACAAGTACAATTTCTTCTTACCTTGTTGAGGTAAATCATTTGCATTACCACACATATTGTTGCAACCATAACAAAAAACCATGTCTCTAGATACCAAATCTGATTTATCCCCTCCAATGTTAACTTTATCGCAATCCCCACAGCCTTTATGCTCATAACCTATTTTAAAACAACAACCTTTATAGAGCAAAAAAATGGGGGGGGGGGGGGGGGGGGGAATTAAATAGAGCTCAAAACTAATTACTTACGGTGAGAGAACCCATCAATGAGCAGATTCCGATATAAACAAGAACGTTGGTCTGGCCGCAGAGAGGTTCGCAATACAGAATCAAAGCCAGGACAATCGACATTGATATAGCTACGTAAAGTAGAAAAGCTGTCCTCATAAACAAAAAGAGAGAAGGAAATAAGATCAGTAGTAACATAAACACACCATATATGTATGTGTAAGTGTGAAGAGAGAGAGGGAGACCTGGTTGCATAGCTAGTTTCCAGATTTCGTCAACAGAATTGGGAGTCTGCTCCTGAGGTGCGTGAATGACGATCATAACGGAGCCAACGATGCAACAAACACATCCCCAAACTCCCATTTTCCTAAGTTTTTCGTCTAACAGGAAATGTGCCAAAACAGCGCTAGAGAAATCAAAGGGTTAGTAAGAGAAGAGGTGAAAAGGAGATGTCAAGAAAATGTAAATAGATAGATAGATACCTGATGATAATACTTAAGGCACCAAGAGGAGTGACAAGTACAGCCGGAGCATAGACGTAAGCAACAAAGTTTGCAATTTCTCCAAAAGTCACTTTTGAGTTAGCAAAATCACATAAGAGAGAATGTAAGCAATAGATTAAATCGTTAATTAAAAAAGAAGGTATAGTGAATGACATGGGGTATTAACTTACTAGTGACCAAGCCTACCCACCAAAGGGGCTCAAACAAATATGTATAACCACCAAACCCTGCATCATCAAGCAAGGCAAGGCACTCAATAAAATAAGGACAAGTAGATAGAGGAGGTTGGTTTCAATCTCCGAACCGAAATATTCTATCTGTATCTCATCAATTCAGAGAGAGAGCAAAACCCGAAAGAAAAGGGGAATAAACGAACCAGCACGGGTGCCATTAGCAGCAGCACGCTTGAGACCTTTCTTCTTCAAAATGAAGCTGGAACCTATGAAAACACTAGAAGACACAGCTAATACCAAACCCATCTCATTATCCGACACCATCTTCTTCTTCTTCTTCTTATTCCTATTAATCTTATCAATCAAATCTATGTTTGTTTCTATGTTTCTATTTTTCTCTCAGCCCAGAAATCCTTCTTAAGAAAAAAAAAAAACCTAAAAAGAAATTGGCGGTAGCGTACGGAAAAGAACAAGATACAATCGAAAGGCAATTTAACCGTATGAATTGGGGTGTTATGTGATCATAACACACACGAAATGCCACAGAAGAAGGATTGAAGGAAACCTGTTTGAGATTGGGAGAAGAGGGAAGAAGGAGAATCGCAAGAAAGAAATTGTTGTTTTCTTTTAGAGGAGGAAATGAAAAAATTTGGAATTCAAATTGATTTGGGAGAGAGAGAGAGAGAGAACTTGTGCCCTCTCTAGAGACGACAGCTCATGATGAGATTTCGTCGTCTTGTCGAAGGGGGTCAGGCTCTCTTCTTCAATTTTCTTCGTGTGTGTGTGTGTGTGTCCATCGTATTTTAAAATTAAGGTTATCACCTTAAAAAAACTTTGTGGTTAATCAATCACGCCCTTTTTAATTTACTTCTTTAATCCTTACACTCTTATTGTATTTTTTTTTTCTTTTCTTTCTAAATTTATTTTACAAGGAGAACCAACAACATGACATATTCGAAAAATGGGCTCAAAACTCGAGAGGAATATAATATGATTCTAAATTCTTCATCAACAACCAAACAAAAAATGACACACACGTACCTATTTAATAAAGTCATCATATTCATTTTTATAAAAATATGGGCGTACGTATTGACTACTTTCTTCTTATTTAGGCTTCCTCACGTTTCTTCTTCTATTCATGAAAATCTTAAACTAAGCATATTCTGCCATTGCTGGCTACAACAAAACTCATAAATTTCAATTCTCATATAACTGTTAATTATTACGCAGCCATGTGGTGAGCACAAAGCCAACTATTCTTTCGTCAGCTGTGGTGGTCTAAAAAAAAAAAAAACTGTTAATATTCTAGTCTTCTTGTGAAACAATATTGATTTGTTTAGTCATCCTCGTATTTTCGTTTTAGAGAAATCCGTTTTGGGCTTGATTTTTATGGGCCGGCCTTCACATGATAAACTTAATAGAATAGTGAGTACGTATTCAAAAGGCCCACTTAAGTTATATCTAAATTCTAAACTAAACCTGGTAGTGTAGACTGACAGACGGGCACACTCACTATGTGTAGAGAGAGAGAGGGTGATGCTGATTCATTTAGTCTTAAGAAGAAACCATAACAAAAGAGTCTGTATAAAATAGATTAGCTCCAGCCGATAATCAAAATTCAGGATCAATAATGAACAAACAAACTTGGCCAGGGAGATAAGGCAAATTAAAAGCAGGCAGTCATTAGAGAGAGAATATGATAAAAGAGTGAGTAGTAGTAGTTGCTCATTCATTATTTTTATGGATTATGGTAAGGAGACCAACCAAACAAACTAGGGGCGGGGAAAACAAGAAGAGAATACTGACACCAAACTTAATTATGACTACTACGGGGAGTAATAAAGATAACGCCAAAACGCAAAGACACCACCAGCTAGGACATGACAGACGGAACGAGGACGCTAAAGATTATATGTAGAGGGGGGGGGATCTAAGATGATGGATGGATCCTAAGAGAGCTGACCACAATCGGCGACAACCACCGGCTTCGATGGCTTCCCAGACGAAGATCCGACCTTCTCGATGGCCTTGACGACGTCTAACCCTTCGACGACCTGCCCAAACACCACATGCTTACCATCGAGCCAATCGGTCTTCACGGTGCAGATGAAGAACTGAGATCCGTTGGTGTTGGCTCCGGCGTTCGCCATCGACAGGATTCCTGGTTCCGTGTGCTTCCTCTCGAAATTCTCGTCCTCGAACTTGTTCCCGTAGATCGACTCGCCGCCTGTTCCGTTCCCGGCGGTGAAGTCTCCTCCCTGGCACATGAAATTAGGGATCACGCGGTGAAACTTAGATCCCTTGAAGTGAAGAGGCTTCCCGGCACGCCCTACTCCTTTCTCTCCGGTGCACAGAGCTCTGAAATTCTCCGCCGTCCTCGGAGTCTTATCGGTGTACAGCTCCATCACGATCCTTCCCGCCGGCTGCCCGTCGATGGTCATGTCGAAGTAAACCTTAGGAAACGCCGCCATTCTTGTTTGTTGTTTGAGTGATAAAACGAGAGAGAGAGAGAGAGAGAGAGAGAGAGAGAGAGAGATCTCGAAAACAAGAGTTTGTTTGTTGTGGATGATAAGAGGAGTAGGAGGATGATTTTGCGGTGAGGTTAGGTTCTTTTATAGCCCCCCCGTCCCTCATAAGGGAAGCGGCGAATATCCCACAGTCGCCTAAAATTATAAGATTGTTACACGTGGAGTTATCTCAACGGCTTTGCTCTAACCCTGGTTAGGTTATAGTTTGACCACCGGTTAATTAGGAGGGGTCATTCAGTCAGTCTCAGTTCAGTGGGATGAGTATCTCAGACTTGGCATATGCCCCTGGAGCAACGTGCCACACGTGTCAACTTCTCTCATACGTTTCAAACTGATAGATACTAATACTACAAACACCCATCACCTAATTTTCTTGATTTAATTCCTCCTTTAAACGTTACAGTATTTACAATGACATTATAAAGTTTCAAAAAACGTTAATTTTGGTAACGCATAAATTTAATTATCTTGATTCTATCTCCTTACGTGCCCACGCAAATCATAATAATATCGTATGTAACAACAAACGTGGTCAAGACTAGAAAATTAGAAAATTCTGGAATAGTGATTATCAAAAGGCATGTTAAGACCCGAATATGTAAAAGAAAAAAAAAAACACAATTATTCTGAACTGCACTTTCTGCGGTCTAGAATGAGAGAGAACCAATAAAAAGAATTTGTTGAGGTAAACGATTTCAAATTTTCAAAAAAAACGAAAGAAATCAACGAAAAGGAGTGGACACCATGCAAGACATGAGCCCAACATTTTTAAAAGTTCTGGCTATGATTTTAAAAGAATATATATTATATAATTTACTAACATGTATGTCATATACCAACGGTACAATAGCCGGTTCAATCACACATAGAGGAATCTACAACATACGTACCGCATTTAAGTCTTGGCCCTCTCGGATCTTCTTCTCATGTTAGTTTCGTCCCTATAGCGATCCGGGATACAGAAATACAGCTATTTTCTTCAGTGAATCCATGGACAGTTCCAAGTACGCATGCACTTCAGCAGCTGATCGAGACACACAAAAAAAATAAAATAAAAACAAGCAGCAGTGTTGTTACCCAAAAATAAGTATGCCAATACCTGATCACCAAAATAGCATTGTCAAGAGTGGGGAATAAACAGTTTGTTACCTTTCACTAGCTTTTTCAAGTCTTTGGAGAAGCTATCCACACGGCCAAAAACTGGATGGATCCTGCAAACCTGAACTACACAGAGTTCCAAGTATAACGACATCTCTGTCGTTTGGATCAGCAAAAGGCACAACTTCTTAACTTCATCTGGAACCTCTTTGGATCTGTAATTATCACAAAGCTCAGCAACTATTGCGGTGGCTTGGTCCTGCATTTTAAAATATACATTGTAGTACCAGGCGCAGATAAAGATTAGGAAAAAAAAACTGCAATTAACTGTTCGTGTTCTCGAGTTATTGTACCTGTAGACCGTGCAAAATCTCTGGCTCTGGAAGCTCAGGGAAATGAGCAAGATCCACATATCCCACTTCTTCTGCCCGTTCAACAGCACCCTCTGCTTGTAAACACAGAAATTTCAACAAGACAGAAGCCACTCTATATATCTGTATTGCCACCGAGTCTGAAAACTGCGATTGAGTAACAGACCCAGGATGTTCTGCTGTATGTCCCCTGATAACTAGAGCAGTCGAAATTGATACAGCAGTGATCTTGGGTTTCCCAACACAAACTATAGGCGCTAGGGCAAACCATCCATGTTTGCTGTTGATGAATGACCGTCTTTTGCAGGAATCAAACTCTTCTTTCACTACCGGAGGGCATAACAGATGAGATGTTTGGCTCTGAGACTCTCTAAGGCGTTGAGCACCTTTGCTGATAAAGGCCAGGAGATGTATAGTCATTTCTCTTAATGGAGAATCCATCCCCTTCATAATTTTAACCCATAATCTCCAATGGCTAGCTAATGCACACATCAGAAGGAGAGTATGCTCGGTTTCTCTCAGATAAGCAAGGGAAGTCCACGTCCGTTGACTTCGTGGTCTCACTTTGTCACGATCATCAGAAGGGAAATCTGGTGCGGCGAGATAGTACGAGATCATGTAACCTTTCTCTAAGAAAAAGTAAGATATGACACTCTCCACAATATCAGCCCCTGCAGAACCAGATCCTAGAGAATGAACCATGGCAGTAACCACAGCCAAACCGATTCCCCAGATATGCTGAGGTTTTTCTGTCTTTTCTAGCAGCGAGCCCTTTTCATTGTCAGATACCAAAGTAGACATTCCATCCGGATACTCCACAAACAAAGCTCTTAAAGTCGAGAAAAATCCAGAATTTAGAAGCATCTGAGCACCGCCGTGAACTTGAGCGATAGTTAAGAAAAATTTCAGTATTGCTGAAACAGATGCCGTTGATTTCTTGTCCTGCAGTTGTAGAATAACATGCTGCAGTCGGAGTTGATTCTGTATAATAGGGAACCATGTCTCCGGCGTCAAAAAATTTCTGAGAATCAGGTCTACTGCGGTCAGGCAGAGAGCCATGTACTCGGGATTCCCCATGAAGTTGCAGAGAAGGGGTAATAATCCAATTGTAGCATCAGATATTTCTGTAAAATCTTTTGCTGGCACCATATGTCCCATCCCACTTGAGTTTGAGTTTTCTGAACCAAAACCAACAACCAGGAGCAGCACCTCAAGCAGGAGGTTTATCGTCTTCTTCAATATAGCATTTGAATGCCTCAAACTACCAAGGATTTTGAGGCCAGGCCCAACATTTCTCAGGACAAGTGCACATATAGATAACGACAGATTTTTCTTTGCGGATTTCAAGAGGCGGGATAGCAAGTCTGCCTGTGCTGTAAGAATATCAAACACAATCTTGGGTGCATCCCAGAGAGAGGCAAGTGAATCAACTGTGGTGTAGAATTTTTGAGATACTCCATCAATGCTTGAAAGAGTGACTCGAGAAGGGATTTTCCTTTCAACAGCTGCAGTTTCTTCAAGAGACTGCACATAAGGCGTAACATTTAGATGTATAAAAATAATAAATTAAGATCCCAAAAGAGGGACATGCAAAGTTTTAGTTAGCTATCAGTTAAAACAATTCAGTGGTAGAAACTAAGAACAATCTAGCCCATAAATGTATTATGATTCGATAAGTCTCAGAAAGCCTAATTAGAACACAGAAACTTACATTATCCTCGTAAAGTATCAAGACGGAAATCAATGCATGCAGAACAGAGAGCTGCGAAGTTGAGAGTAAAACCATCGAGTTTTCTCTCTGCATGTAACTCAACATTTCCTCTGCTGTTGTTTTAGATGTCTTCCACTCAGAGAAATCCCATATATCAATACCTAATTCAGCCCTTATTTGCTCAGTGTCAAACAAACAGTCCCCCGAAGCCATATTTACGTCCGCATTAGTTTTCTGTTTATATGTCTCCCAAAAGCTAGACTCAAGTAGAAACTGGAAAAGCTCTTTGAATGGACCAGTTGGGATGTCACGACCCTCAAGTTTTCCTTGTAGATGACAGTATAGATCGCTGAAAATCATAGGCATCAACTCCTTTCCTCCACTAGCAATAGAACCCAATAGATTATAAGCAAAATGTGACATGAGAACGAATAAATAATGATACAAGGAAAAGCGTTGTCAATTGTAGATTTAAGAAAGATAAATGCGATACTGAAACTGAAAATTAGCAAAGGCATGTTGGAAAAGAAAAAACATAAGGAACAAAGGTCTTACCTATAACCAAGTTTTGAATATTGCGCCAACAACTCAGAAAAAGCCGGTTGAGCACAAAGCTGTCAGCATATTGTTAAACAGGCACAAAAATCAGATATGACAAGGCTTTGAAAAGTGCATTGAAATAACAAAAGAGAGGAAGGAACATACAATTTCTGATATGAGTTTGAGCTTCCCAACTAAAACGATAGACAATGCTCCAGCGCCAGATGCTTCCAGTTTCACAATCAAATGTACAATAAGTAAAACGGCAGCAACCTATCAATGCAAAAAATGAGCAACATTTAAAGAGCTTTAAATTACTATTTTCTGAAAGATGGAGGCACCTAAGCAAAAGATGTAAACTGTAGTGAAACTTTACTGCTTGTATTTTTAAGTAAAACAAATGCGCGTCGTATAAATTTCAATAAACATAGTTCAATAAGACGACCAGGTCAACGAAATACGTACCTTTGCTTGGAAGTTTATTTCACTTTTAGCATCTAAAGAAGAAACTGACTGGATAAGCCCATCCAAAACAGATTCGTCACACCATTTTGAAAAGATATCCTTGGGATCTGAATCAGCTGACCAAGTTATTTTGGGTGGAGATACTGCAGTATTTTTCTTCTCTTTCAGCTCCACACATGGCTTTTTCAGTGACTCCGCAAACAGCAATTTCTTGTACAAAAACATGTTGCAAGCCATAATTTCCAAAACAGAAGACTGACACTGATATTTCACAAACAATTTAGAAATTTCTTTATTGCCTAAACTTCCAACCGTCGAATCTTTTAGCTTAGACGCTTGTGATATAATGTTGGAAAGTTGCTGCCACAACTTTTTTGATGCCTTAAACTGTTCCAGCATATTCGCGTATTGGCCAGCCTCTTGCCAAAGGGTTTTCAGGAAATCAAGTAAACCCAGTAATATATTTGGGTATCTGGAGAAGGTTAAACCATAACGTAAATATTACCGGCTAATATCTAGAAGATTTCATAGAGAAATTCAGAGTGTTAATAGATAGATTTAAAAAGTACTTTGAAGTACCTATCAACAAAATCGGTTGCTCTCTCTACGTATTGCAGGATAGTGTGCAATAAGCGAGATTTACAAGCCCGGTCAGGAATTGAGGAGGCATCTTTGCCGGACTGGTTTAAGTTGCCAGCATCTGAGTCTTCGTTTGAATCAAATATGGCGACTAAAAGAGCAGGCTGAAGATAAAGGATATTAAAATAAAACAATTTTTCAGTATGGAGAAACTGGAGAATCTAAATGATTTCAAGATGCACAACTGCGTAGCACAAACAGCAATTAAAATAGTCCCAAAAGCCTGTGACAAGTACATCAAAGAAAGAATGGGAAGCAACCTGATATCTTGCCGCCACAGTTAGTAGTTTCAAGGTCGCCATGACTAGATCTTCATTTTGTCCCGACAGATCAAGTACGATCTCGGTAACCGAATTTCTTAAATCTGTAATCTAAAGATAAAACCGTCATTCATCCTTACATATGGTCAGCAGAATATACTAAATGAACATAAAGAGATAACAGATAAGAAAGATATAACTCTAACCTGTTTATTGTCTAGACCAAAGCCTGCATTGCTTACTATATAGAGTTGTGATGATTCTGCTAAGGCAAATAACTTTGACAGCACTCTAGCAGCAGAAACCTGTATCGTCTGCAGTAAATATTTGGCTTTTAGACATGTAATTGGTCAAAACGTCAACTTCTACGAATTTGAATGAAGTCCTTACAGGATTACGGAAATAAGAAATCAGTGATGTGACAGCTGCAACAACTGGGATCGGTTTTGTTGTAGAGGACAGCATGGCTTGATGAAATACAGGGAGAGCAGAATGTGTACTCTGCAACAATTATCGCAAACTATCAAATTCCACAATGCCTGGAAGGAATCGAGTATGACCACCCACATATATAAGTGAGAGAAACAGTGTTACAGAAAATATAGCTAGCCAAAGCAATATTCATATGTGAACAATGGGTACTATCTATTATTTTTTGTACTTGCAAAAGCTTTTAATAAGGTTAGAGGTAAGACAACGCTTTTACCTCAGAAAATTGGGAGAGAGTGACGTTCAAAACATCCAAAACGGAGACTATAGCAAGTTGCCATCCTTCAATCTCTGCGTGTTCAACAAAACGGCTTGAACAAAGGTTCTGCCGCAATGGAAACATATCATGAAATCAATTAAAACACATCAGACCCTTAGGAAAGTAGAAGAAAGACTGTTCCAGAGCATATTCAAACCTCTAAAGTTTGTGTAGTCGTACAAATGATCCGGAATAGTGCGCTGTGAACAGAGGCATCATGCAGCAAAATATCAAGGAGAACATCCCTCAGCTTTGTGGACAACTTACTGAATCTGAGACATGTTTTCATCACCTCAATGACCTGCAAAAACCGAGAGAAAAGACAGAATATATATTCAAAGAAGCTTATAACTCATCTTTCGTTAGGTGGTAAATAGAGAGGGGGAGCTATTGCTAATGATTAAAACATACCTTTAGTGTCACTTTCCAACGCATATTTCCATGATTGTATTTCCAATACTCATGACTAGCAAGAATATACTGTAACGAAAAAACGACTAGACCAAAAACTACATCATTTTCTAGTCCTCTCTCCACAAGTTGCATTGTAAATTCCAGAACTGCAAGATATACAAAAACAAATAACATTATAGAATAAATGAGACAGGCGGCTAAATATACAGAGAACCAAGAAATATCCAACAACTGTGAGCCCACAATCATGTAGATTACGCACTAAGCAAAATTCTGCTGCAAACTTGCCTGATATGACCAACGGGCAGCTTGTATCATTCTTCTCGCAGTCAATCAAGATCATCTTTGCAAGTTTCCCAGAGAGCGACCATGTTCCGCTTTAAATTTAAAACAGCAGAAAGAGTAAGAATGAGGTTAGATCATCACAAACTACGATGTCTAGAATGCAGCCAGAGAATGCACAAAACGATGAAGAAAATTTACAATTTTACAAATTATGCAGCTTTGTCTATCTAAGACTTATAGAAAGAGGTATTTCTCCCCATAAAAGCTTTAAAACAGTACTTTCAATAAAGATGTATTCCTTTAAATAAAAGCTATAAGACAGTACTTTCAATAAAGTGCCTCATTAGAAACAATAGGATGGATCCTAGTAATTAATAAAATCTCAGTGATTTGTCAATGAAGTGAAAGTTTTGTCTTTCTGGGAGAAGTATAGCAAGTGTTGGCTATGTGTTAAATATTACTCCCTTGTGGATAGCCATGATTCTAAATGAAACGAAAAACAGATATCTGCTAGGCATGGTAAACTACATGAGTATATTACATAACTATGGGTAAGATATATTTGTAAATGAACCAACTTAGGAAAGAGCAGACTGTATGTCATATTTGAGGTCCAACCTCAATGAAATATTGTAGCCACTGTCAGGGACGTCTGAACCTGAAGTTATATCAAATATATTTGCCTTTAAGACCATGGGAGCAACATTTGAAGGGGAACTGCTCAAAGAGAAAATAAATTAGTTATCAATGTTCCAGAAAGAACTGATACCAAGTTCCAAACTATATAATATGAAAAGACACTGCACATGATGGATAATATTATGACAGGCGTTAGAAAAGTAATACTGAAGAAAAGATTTGATAACCAAGATAGAATAATGAATAAGCATCACAAAATATTACCATCGCAGAAGTTTAGCTAAGATATCTACAGCCATTGCCATCACAGCTGCACCACCAGTGTCACACGTCAGGCTTCTGACTGAATTGCAAATTATATCAACCACCCTGAAAAAAAAACACACAAAAAAAAACTATTTTCAAGCCCTCTGGAAAAGAGGATGTAACAGAGAAACATATTGCAAATACTTCACCTCACATCACTTTCCATCTCCCCATTCACATAAGATTCGTGATCATAAAAGAAGTGGCTGATATTCAGTAAGGAGAAACATACAGCCTGAAATCAATTTACAGAACCTGGTCAGAGAAGAAAAAATAAGGATGCATATTTTATGACATAACAGACGTCCAGACATGCAGCCTTAGTTTCAAATATTGAGAAAACAGTCAAGAGACGAATTGACTTAAAGGAAGACAAGGCTATATCTACCTCATGGTGTACAAATACTAAAGCAATCCCTACTTCATAAGAAACGAGAATGGAGCAATGCAGTTACCTTGTTAAATGTCACCATTCGACGAAGCAGCTCTAGAGTCACAAAAGCTTCACGATTGTTACCAATGTAGAGGCCATTGGCCAAACGGATGATCAACACAATTATGCCGGATAGCGGATACTTGGAAAGGAAAATACATTTCATAAATCAGTATATCTCAAGCTAAAACAATTAACAGCAATAAAATTATAACATTGGAGGAGTCTCTTTATAAATAGGATTTTCAAAGAATGATGATATCATTTACCTCCCAGCGTACAAGGCCAGTATTTTCACTGATTATTCTCAGAATTCTTCCACGAGTATTGCTGGGAATAACTAAACCTTCAAGACCTGGAATATGCACCGGTCGGGAAGTTTCAACAAGTTGGCAGGCATCATCCGTTGGAGAGTCACTAGTAATATCAAATAAAGTTGATACCCCCACTGATTTGTCCAGAAAGTTGTATCTGCACACAAAAAAAGAAGCACATCAGATCGCAGCGGGGTGATGGTTGGCAATCAGTAAATCAAAAAAATTAAGTGAGAAAAGAAAGAAAGCTTAGATTGATTTATGCAGAGTATCCTGCCTAGATGCAGAACATTGCTCTCATCTAGATAGAAAATTTCCATATAAATGTACATAAGCACACAATAGTGTATTGTCCAATTACTACTTACACACATTCAGCAGGCCAACTGCCTTCACTCAGGGACGACAAGAGACGAATGAATTCAGTACTTCTGAATGGGAATTCACTCTCCAGATCAAAGAGGAGACACCGGATAGGGCCATCAACAAAACTTTTTCGATCCCAAAACTGATTACAGAGTGACTCCTGAATAATCAAACACAAAATGAGCATTTATGGATGTGTAACATAGAGAAAAAAGTTAGGCACAACATGCATATATAAGTTACCTCTCCTTGATAAACCTTGCAGAGGATGTCCAGTATCAACTCGAGGATGGCTTCGTCCAGCTGCCAAAAATGTAGAGATAAGTAAGATTTTGAAACACTTCATAATTATATAATTTATCATTTACAATTAATGGAGTTATACCTGAAAATTGATCTCATAAGACGCAATAAATGCTGAAATAAAAGTCCTCAAAACACTACGATAACCAGAGACTGGTCCCTGGAATAGTGGAAAATAATGACAGAATCAACTTAGTGGAGAATAACATGAAGAAAATTTGTAGAGGATTGGTAAAGTAAAAGTCACACCATTGATTGATAGATAAATAAGTGCCACTTTCAAGAAAAGACAAAGTTAAGCTCGGTATCTGGACTTTTAATCCCATAACTTACATCGAAATCATTCAACACATTACTTTGAAGGATTTCAAGGAAATAACTCAAAGATGCTGCCTCGATAGCTTGTTGAACATAGCTCACGTGATCAATGTCCTGCTAATCAAGTAAAATTAAATACATATACATGAACAATATGTGTCTTCTGACTAGATAATGGAAGTATTCTCACTTTCATACCAGCAGGAAAGGAATTTCCTCCTTCCCAGGAAGAGATGATATAAGACACAGAAAGACTGCCCATGCCAGGACGAGGGGTCCTGCTTCTTTTACTTCAAAAGTGTTAAGGCTTGAGATTGTTGCATCCATCTCTTGGACATCAACAATGGAAAAGACACAAGTTCCAGACCTTACAAGAAAAACAGAAACTTTAGGCAAAATCGACAAGATATACAGGAGAAAGTAGGATTAGGCAAATTGCTGGTTTTGTCTCCTATTTGAAGAAAGTTGTAACTTTATCTGTGCACTTTTCCTCGTGAATTCGTTAAACAAACCTGAAAGGTACTTCGTCGTGAACCATTTGTAACAGATTCTCCATATCCAACGTGTCTATAAGAATCATCAGCAACAGAATTTGCACACGACATGCAGAATGTTGTGCTTCAGCTGACACAGCCAGCTTTCTAAAATTATATGAACCTGAAAGAATCCCCTGGAACACAACACTTATAAGTAAATAAGGTTGGTTACAGAAAAAATGGAACCAGTCTCAGGCGTGTGGCTAGTGACTCGAGATACCTTATAGAAGGAAGACAATTTTCTCCATCTTTCTCCATTACAAGTGCAAAATGATTCATGGTAAAGAAGGAAGAGAATATCCAAAATCAAATTGTCCTCAATTAGTGTTTCCTCCGCCCACAAAGTGAATAGATTGACATCCTACCAAAATAAAATCTAGAGAAAATCAGATATGGACCAGAAATGTTAATTGGAATGATAGAAGCAATGTCTTAACATGAGTAGAATATAAGGCCTAAGTATAATAAGATCAAATGAGATGTAAAGAAGGGCTTGGACTCAGAACACATACCATATTCTGTGGAAAACAAGAGGACAAAAGGTCCTCAAGAACTGATGATTGTCGACTTTCAAGCCCATCTGAGATCAGCTTTACAGCTTCCTCCCTGATTGCACTTTCCTCTCTTGCCGCATATACTGTGCAAACGCAAAAAGCAGTAGAAAAATGATATAAGTGGGTGGAATTTTATAAGTGTATCCCCACCATCGGAAAATAAGCTATTGTTTTGTTAATAGCAACTGTATATACAACTATAGATGCCCACATGTGTTGAGACATTTGAAACTAGGAGAGACTGGAAAAATAGGGAACAACACAATCACAACTTACAGGAATGTATGAGAATACGCTTTGTACACTTTAGTAGGCACTGGCGCTCCATGTAATACTGAAGCAGTATCTTCAAGAAGAATAGCATTGGAACATAAGGACAGCAAAAGAGTTAGCAAGAAAGCTGAAGAAATAAAGTAAAGTCATTGGTAAAAAATATAGGGCTGCAACATTTCACTATAATGAGCTGAAGAACTTACTACAAAGAATATAACGTAAATAACCACAAAGAATTTTGAAAGGAAGCAGAGACACGTAAGCTACTAACCACGTCAATGAAATCTTGAGCAACGGAGTCCGTAGTTCCATATTCCTGATCCATAGATCTTTCCACGAGGATGTAAGATTGGATTTCATCTAGATTCTGGCCAAGATTACAGAAATTTTATATAATCATTATCACTCATACCCCTGAGCCTTAGTCAAGGTATAGCAATAATTCGAAATTAAAGCACAGCTTATACATGAATCGAATGATAAGAATGTGTATAATTGAAAAACCTAAATGGCTTGAGTTGAGGTCGACATGAAAAGGCCAACACAATATAGTGAAATTAAAGAATGAAGAAAGAGAAACTAACCAGATGAGAGCTGATTCGAAGTGCTTTGTCTTTCAATTCGGGCTTTATCACCAACTGGTGCTCCTTAATCTTGACCACTTGCGAATTCAAAGCTTCTTTTGATTTCTCACTCGGTGACTTGAACATCGACACACTTCCGACGAACCACGCGTGGTTTTCCTCCAACTTCTTCGCCTGAAATTGAGATTGCAAACCAAAATATTGTATCAACGCACCCAAAATAAGACCCATAAGTATACGAAGAGGAAGAGAGAGATTACGTACGATGAATTGAGGAAGGTCATCAGAGAGAGAAGCATTCTCGAGTTCGGTGAGAAGAGAGTCAAACGGATCCCACCAGAGAGATGCATCGACGGATTTAGGGTTCGCCATTGAAAGAGCTTAGTGAAAAGACCAGTTCCAGGAGCGCTTAAACCCTAGATTTAGAGCCTAGGGACGAGAGATGAAAAAATACAGTATTTGTGATTTTTTTTTTTCAGATTTTAATTTTTTTTTGTTTGGCGCTTTTCAAAATTAGAAAATAATTCACTTTGGGCCACGAATACTAAAGGCCTAAAGCCCATTTCTTCCACAATTCTATGTCAGTCAATATTTTCGGATCCATGGAAAAGTCGAATACAAAATTATTGGGTTTTGTTACAACAACGTACGGTAGATTGATGAGTCGAATTCCAAAATAGGCTCATGCACGCACTGCGGCACTGGACAGTGGACGCACATACTATATCTAATCTAATGAAAGATTTGCACTTTTGACCATCTCCCTCCAATATGTTATTTTCTTAATTACTATCGAACTTCATTTTACATACCTCTGACTTATAATGTTGATGAATATATGTAACATGATTGCAAATTGTTAATTACATTGATCACGGCCTTAAGCTGAACTCATCTCATAACGAAAGAAACGTATCATTATCAAATAATATTATTGTTGGAAGATTGTATGCTGGGAATATAAACAAACAAAACAGTCGTCTACACATAGAAGATAACTCAGCGACATATAAAAAGCCAACAACAAAAGAGAATATTAAACACATGCAAAGATAACAATTAAAAAGGCAACACGTTGATTATACATCAAGTATACGTACATATATATATATACGTATTATAAGAAGTTTCTCAAGGGTGTGAAGGCAACGGAGGCCATTTCCCGAACTTGGGGTGGTGAATGTATTTTGGAGGAAGAGGCGGAAACTTAGGAAGTGGTGGAAGTGGCGGACATGGCTTCTTTGGAATCACCACCGGTGGTTTGTATACTGGTACCGGCGGAGGACACGGCTTTTTCGGGATCACAACAGGTGGTATGTAGATTGGTGGATGCTCTATCTTTGGCGGCGGCTTGTATATTGGAACCGGCGGTGGAAGATCTATCTTTGGCGGACACGGTTTCTTCGGCGGCTTGTGGATTGGTACCGACGGTGGTACCACTATCTTTGGCGGCGGCTTGTGTACTGGAACCGGCGCCGGTGGGTCAACTTTCTTCGGTGGTGGCTTGTAAACCGGTACGGGAGGTGGAAGCTCGACCTTAGGCGGACATGGCTTCTTCGGGATATGCGGTGGCTTGTGTACCGGAACCGGAGGTGGGTGCTCGACCTTTGGCGGTGGCTTGTAAACCGGTACCGTAGGTGGGTGCTCGACCTTTGGTGGCGGCTTGTAAACCGGAACCGGAGGTGGGTGTTCCACCTTAGGCGGACATGGCTTCTTATGGATGGGCGGTGGAAGCTCTACCTTTGGCGGTGGCTTGTAAACTGGTACCGGAGGTGGGTGCTCAATCTTCGGCGGGTTAGGTGGACAGGGCTTCTTAGTAATCGGCGGTGGAAGTTCTACCTTTGGTGGTGGCTCGTAAACGGGGACAGGTGGTGGAACCTCTTTCTTTGGCGGTGGATCGTAAACCGGAACCGGAGGCGGGACTTCTACCTTTGGCGGCGGCTCGTAAACCGGAACCGGGGGTGGAACCTCCTCAGGAGGGCTGTATTTAGGTGGACATGGTTTCTTGAGAAAAGGGGGAAGTTCCAAAGGCGGAGGTAAAGGGAAAGGATGATGAAAGCCCTTAAAAGGAGGTAACTTAGGCATATGCCAGAAGAATTTCGAAACGCAAATTTCGGGTGAAAACTTCAGGTTTTGTTTGAGACCCAAAACGTGTTTATCCCCGGATTTGGATATATACACGATCTTGGTTGACTCGAGGCCATCGTGAGCTGGACAAGGGGTTCCGGACGCGCTGTGAAGCTGAGCGTAACACTCCTCCTTTAAAGCTCCGTCGTCGGAGACAATGTCATGAGGAATGTTCAGACCAAACTTTCCTTTATCGTCAATGTTTCCCGAACCTTTTGTAACAAAATGGCCTTTATTCACCTTACAGTCAATCGTCACTCGGAGTCCTATAACAAAATAATATCACACATTGATCAAACAATCACAAAAAAAAAAAAAAAAAAAAACTATACATTACAAAAGTTTTTAATGTTGGTTATTAAGTTGCCTGAAAATGCATGGGGGTTTTTGATCTTGCTCTCGGCGTAACCGACAACTTCGACGACACGAGCGACTGAGAGAGTAGTCGCTGATAAGAGAACCGACACGAGAAGGAGGAGGCACGGAACCGAACCTCGAGGTTCGGCTAAGATCCTCATTGGGATTCACACCCTCTGAGATCTTTGACACACTTGTCTTTCGCTTGCTGAAAATTTAAAGTATATAAAAGAAGAAAGAAACTCTATGATATATATAGAGTATTAGTGGGAGAAGGTGATATGATTATAGCGAGACTTCCTTTCCTTTATATAATGGTTTTATCAAAGAATTTTTTGAAGTTGGGAACTTAATAATTACTGTTTCCTAATTAACCTCTTTTTTTTTCTTTACCAACAATAATTGGATTCGGCGGTTCTATTATTTTTGTATCATTTATTAAATAATTGTATGGTCCATCTTATCGTTGTTACTTTCGTCTATAAGGTACTTTATGAATTTTTTTCATGCAGGGTGGTTGAAACCTATTGACTTTTTTTGTTTATTTTCCTTAATACGACAACGGTATTCAAATTTACTTTTTGTTTCTCTCATCAACGATATTGCACGAGACACATGCGTAGAACTTTTTCTGCCACAGGGAGATCCGCAAATATATATATATATATATATATATAGTTAATTTTATTGGTATAGAGGTTGCAGGATGAACATGCATCTATGGTGTAACTTTTTTTCTTTTCCCTCTCGCACACAAGCTATATAGGTTTATCTGAAAAAAAAAAAAAAAAAAAGGAAATGAACTAAAAAGTGCGTGTAATATATATACAACCGAAAATTGAATCGAGTCACCACATTATGGTTAGAAGAGAAACTTAAATGTTCATGGAAGAAAAAAAAAATATATAGAGTCACACTACTTGTCGGCTTGTAGTTCTTGTCTACTCCATATTAATTCTTTGTACGGCCGGAAAGTCATTACCATGCTAACAAATATATATTCTTAATTTTTAGAAATGATTCATGTACACACTGAGTTATTGTACGACATGCAGCCATGACCTACCGTTTTAACCAACGAACCGCGCGTATATTAATTTTTTTTTTAAAGTATAAAGTAACGAAATTGGTCAGGGATCAGGATTCAGGAGGCTTGATTTATTGGCATTATTGGTTACCGGAGAGAGAAGTTAATATTTATCATCAATCTACTTCGTCTTTGAAGTTGGCAAGGCCCTTCAATCAATGCAGCCAGCTCAAAAACCTACTAGTATTTGGTTTTTCTTGGTAAAATTTGGTTTTGTTCGAAATGAAAAGAAGAGCCGATGAACACTTAAGAAACACGAAAAACCTAGCAACTATATATGTATTGAAACGATTAATTGTCGTTCGGTTTGCTAGGTGTTACAAACTTACAATGAAAACTAGAAATCAAATTGGAGGATTGTTTTTCTTGATTGGTACTATGGTTAAGTGACTTAAGTCAAATGATATGTGAGCGATATCATCATATCATTATGTCCAATACTGCCATATTAAAGCTCTACCTACTCATCCACGCCCATTAATACGGTGGCTTTGGACAGTTGTACAATAAGAGGCTGAAGTTGAAAGTCGTTATATTCATATCTTCCGGTATAATATCATCTTCAGAAGAATTACTTGCATGAGATCACCAAATAATAAGGCTCATATTTTCTTAAATACGAATACATGTAATAAATAGCGTAATTGTGTAGATGGCGAGTGTAGTCGATCGGGGTATAACCTATAGCGACTATGCCTTCTTTGAAATTATAAATATATAATCGCTAATTTAAGAAACATATACAGATGTTTATTATGTAAGATTTTTTTTTTCCAATATATAGAGCTTCTTTTGTTATAATATATTGCATTTGGTTTATGTATACTCGTATGATGTACATAATATTAAAATATGTTTATTTATAAGGAAAACAGAATTCGCCAATACTAATTTTGCACGTAAACGAAATATTATTTATTTTACATTTACAGTTAATTATAATTTTAAAAATCCTATCTTAGGTAGCAAGTAATTTTTTTTTTAAATCTAATATTGGGGCGCGCAACCAAGAAGGCAAGAACATAGTCCCACATGGTGTGAGTTTTGCGGTATTATTATTTTGTTAGGTGACATGCGATAAATATGTGAACTGTATATGGTTCCACATTGATTTTATCGAAAATTGTTTTATGTAGTTTTTTTTTGGTTTTCCATAAAAAATAAGACGGACTTAAAATATCCCGACTAATCCAGATCTGGATGTTGACATATTCTCTGAGAATACAACTGCATTGTTTACATAACATAAACTGGCAGAGATATATTGAATGTAAAGGACGCATGGACGAAGAAATCATTTTTACTAATTCTAGAAGTAAACACAAAGGTTGATGTCCAAATTTTACGGATGGTTTGAAATGTGGACAGTACTTAGCTCCAACAAAAGTAAAACAATGTGGAGACATCTCATCGGTTAGTTTCTCAATTGGTCTCTGACAATGTCACCACGAAATTTGAGTTTTTGATCAATGATAAAAGCGCATATAGAAAGAAATATTTTGTTGGGAATTTCAGAATGCTAGATTTTGACTTGTCTAACGACGACAACAAGAACTAATTTAACAATTATTCAGAAAGAAATTGAAATGTATACATAGAAAGTGAGCATTATTTTCTGTTTAAAGCCAATCAAAATGCGTTCATCAACATTTTAAACAATTGTAAAGAGTTGGGTTCTAGATTATAGAAATGGTAAAATGTACGACAGAATCACAAGAGCAAGGGGTTATGCTATAGATAAATAAAAAGTAGTCTGGTTTGGCGGCATGTCCAAAATATCAAATCTTGGGTATGTACATGTGAAATTGTATATAATTGAAGTAATATTACCAAGGCACATTTCCGAAAAAGATGAATATCATATACAATTAGAAAGAGTAAGCAAGTTTATGTGAGGCATGCATGTATTAAGGAAGTAATATTAGAGAAAGAAAAAATCGACCAAACAATGGAGCGACTCTCCAAAGGCAAAAAACCTCACATCATAACCTATACAGAGGGAATTATAGTGAAGATCTTTTGTCCAAAGACTACATACGCTGATGGAGGTTAATTCTCTTTTCAATCTCGCCATTCAATTCATTCCACAACAATTTGCACACTAATTTAGAATTATACATCTAATTAAAAGTCTTAAGCAAAAGTGTCCTCACGAACGGGGTCATGACCGTCATCCTCCTCCATGTTGCTAAACTCTAGGAAATGAGTGGGTCGATGATCTTGGTGAAAGAACTCCTTCGGGGTTCCGAGTTTCAAGCTGTATTGCATGATCAGCGTGTGCTTCACTCCCATGAAGTTGTAGTTCCAGGGTCCGTTCTCAGGAACCTATCATTCAACAATGTGTCTCATTTCAATACTACATATAATAAAAATATCATAACAAGGACAAAACACAACAATCAAGGGATACTCTGTGTGTTCTCACCATATAGAAACCGAAGAAGCGGTCACTCAAGAGCATCTGAACCTTCTCGTAGTGGGTAGGAAGGTAACCCTGAGGATTGCTGCCTGTGTCTTTGTTCAACCGTCCCCATTCATATCCGGCTTGCGTCAGCTTGTATGATGTCAAAGAGCAGGAACCAGGAGTGAAACTGCATGTCAGTATGATGCATTTTTCTCCGTCCCATTTCTTATTATTTTCCAGAAAACGGGAGTGAGAGGTCACATCCTATAGCAAACCATGACAAAAAAAAAAAAAAAAAAATCAGTTGTTGAGTGTAAAGTCTGTAATTCGGAAAGAATGTATGTATCTATGCATACCTCTGGTGACAACTGAGGAAGCTCGTTAGGCTGTGTGTGCATCCATCCCAAGGGCTCTAGATCATCCAAGAAATCATGCTCTGGAAGAGATGACGGCAGGAGAACTTGCTGGTGAGTTCCCCTTTGCGGCACCATCACAACGCAACGGATCTCTTTCACTTGGGGATTATCTGGGGGACTCATCCCATATAAGTATCCACAAATTTGAGTTCGAAGATCTGCTATGCATATGAACTTCTTCAATATGTTCTTTGGCATAATGTACGTGTATCCGGTTTCCTGGGAACAACAAACAAATACGTTTTAGGGACACTCTACTTACTTAATTTGAATAAGTGAGTCTGAGCGAATTTGACTTCGTACCTTTATCTCGTCTGAGTTCACGTATATGTGGTTGACCCTGAGGTGGAGGTTAGTAGCTGAAATTGCGCGCACACGCCAGTCTGTTTTGGAACAGAATAGAGACTGCTCGTACGGAGTAACGGTGGCGGTAATCAGATCATCACCATGAATATTTGTGAATCTTGTCGTGACTGCAGTAAGCTGGCTAGCTTCCTTTGCCTGCAGTAGGAAACATATTTTTTAGGGTAACCAATATAAAACTAATCTCTAAATATCCTGTTCCTAGAACCTTTGAGATGAGTGGCAGTTACAAGTACCTGTTTCTCAATCTCAACTATCTGTTGCCTCTGCTGAGAGGGTGGAGTAATCTCCGCACCAAGTATTATATCTCTGATCTCTGACTGCGTCAGAGCTGACGTATTCACGCTGTTCTTTGTCGCGTAGAAAGAATGAGATCTCTAAGAGCTACCTCCACCTGAATATACAGTGAATCATCAGATCAGATGATAGTCAGGAAGGAGGATAACTACACTGAATAAAGAAAAGAGCTATATAATTTAATTCAAAAGTAGAAGCTGCAGATGCAAAGATCAGGCAGTCTAATCAGTGAATACAATGAAACACTACTTGAAAGGTGGCACAAGGGTTACCTTCATCCATTGGTCGTCAGTGAGAGAGGGCCAGATGTGATGTGACTCAGTGACTACAGATTTGTCGGGCTTCAATAACATCTTTGCCTTCTCATTATTTACGTGAAGAGCACGAAGGATCAAAATGAGTCTTTGAAAGGCGGTGTACGAAGAAATAGTCTTCAACCAATCATCATAGATATTGAAGAGGACCATCTGCGGCTCTGTGGCCTTCAAAATCAGATCACCAAATTTTTCTATTTTAAGACAAGCCTGGAATGGAAGCTGGAGTTCACTTCCCTTTATAACAATATTTGGAAAATCCAGCAGATGAACCTCAAGGGGATCCAACATTGCTTTACGAGTCACAATAACTTGTTTTGGCTGTTCTTCAACAGGGAGAGACCGGACAAGTGCAGCCCAAGGCGCTTCTGACCAGCCCAAACGCTTGTATGGATGATCTAGTGGGACAAAGATTCCAATGGGTGTTATTATAGTTATAAGATGAAACAGTGGTTACATATTACAATGCATATGCACGTTAGTAATGGAATGCATGGGAGAGGGAAAACTACCTTTAGGAATAGTTGGCCTGTTCTTGGGTTGAATATAAAAATCACACCATTGATTGGCTTTGTTGTCAGATTTCCTTCAAATGTCTTGTGGATTGTGACACGATACACATTGGTATCACCAACGAACCATATGATCGGATTGCTGAATATTTCACCATAGTTTTGTGATGACAAATATGGCTCCGTAGGCTCAGATGAGTACAATTGTAAACCTTTCCTTACCCTCTCTCTCAACAGATATAGAGCGGGATTTGACTGTAGAATTTAAAAGCACAAACAATTAAGAGTCACATATGTAAAAGCCTAATAAAAATACACACCACGAAAGAGTTCTAGTACCTTCATGATCTTGTTCATTGCTTGAGCAAGCAGCGGTTTTGATTTTTGAACCAGGGAACCAATTACCAAAGGCAGAATGCAAGTTGTAGGCCAAATCAAGCCCAACCATAACACCTGCAAGGGTTTTATCAAAATATGAAACTTACTGCAGAAAAAATATAAAAAATAGGAGTTTGGAAAAAACAATAACGTACCCGTCGGAGATGGATAGATAGACATGTTGTCAGTTGTGTAATCCATGAATTTGGCCCTAGTATAGCGTTCAATATCATGGGAGTCATAATCTCCCCATCGAAGTTGTACATCTATCCAATACTTGTTACTTGCTTTCTGATCAAACATATCCTTTGATTCAGCCACTAGACTAGGCTTAGACATTGGCCATTTATGGGCAGCAAATAGAAGAACATCAGCACAAGAGGTATTCATCTTGTAACTCTTCCGTGGATGAATCGTCTCTTTCTGCACAGTTTCTATCTCCAAAGCATCCAACTCTTGATCCAGTACTTGGCAACGGTCCATAACAACACTCTCATGGATCTTTTGCCACAAATGGGCACGGAATATCTGGATCAAAGATATCTTAAGAGTAGGAATCTTTCCGTGCATAAATATTCCTGTCAGATCCAACTGGACTTGGAAACCCACATACACATTCGCTCGATTAATTGTTGGCGACCACCAGAGCGTAAATCTTCTATTCGGAATCTGGTTCAGCCCAGACCTCTGGGCATTTGTCAGCTTCTTATATTTCATCGACTCCTCAAATCCAGATGCCTTCTCCCAAAAAAGACCTTCCCATGTCGGAAAGCTGGGTTAATGGAAAGAAAAAGAATTTAGAAAAATTGATACGGAGGTAAGAAAAAAAGCTGTGAGCAAGAAAACATCAAATGTTTATGTGAAAAAGTCATAATTAATTGAGAACAAACGAAAAGGCAACTCACTATGTTCCCTTGAATAAGGTGTGCTCAAGAATACCCTCAACCCCTCCAAGAGCTTGGATGACATCAGTTCGATAATTGTTTAAGTTCCACAGTTTACCATCATGCCTCTGGTGTGTCCACCAGAAAGGATTTTGTTTCAGGGCTTGGTACTGTTTGAAGTCGGTCCGGACCCTCCAACCTTTATCATACGCTAAAGTGTGCCTATCCTTCTGAAACAGCGTATTTATGCGAGGAATTCCCCTATCCCAAGAGTCCTGTCAAATATTTTTTAACATGAGTTTAAAACTCCAAATCGAACATCAAGCTTCCCAATCAAACTTTTATAGAACTTTGTACACCTCCATAAGAGAACAAGGCAACACTTCCAGACCAGTGAAAACTATACACATAAAATGCTACTTCCAAAACTAGCGAAAGAGGGTAAAGCTAGCAAATTGATTTTTTCTCAGAACTATACACTACGTAAAGAGGCAACAAAATCAGAGGTGAAATACTTACCTCCAGATCCTCCAGCGTCAACCGTCTATTTTGGGCCTGTGCTTCCTGCCTCTTCAAAGCATACTCTGCCCACACCCGCTGTGAATCAATAAATTCGCTTTCCCAAGGCTGTATGTAACGGTAAAGATTAGGAATCAGTTGATCCTCCTCGTGGCTCATTCCACTCCTGAAATGGCTTACACCAATATCTGTCTGCTTGCTGTATCGAAGGTCACTTTGTGGGATCAAAATATGACCCATAGACAGCATTCCAAGCCCACCAATTTCCTTTGGAGTGTAGAAGATAACAGGAGGAAATCTACCAACGAAAAGAGAACAATCAAGTTTGCAAAAAAATATATATACGTTAAACATAATATAGTAAGAACGCATTTTCTTACCGACTAGGCATCTTGGAGTTCAGCCCAATCTTAACCCTTGTTTGGATTTTATTTTCACATTTAACAAGTAGATCCAAGAGCTCTTGTGTATGCACAGTGGCTTCACGGAAGTAAGTCATGAGGCCTGTACAAAACAAATAAATGTGCTCAGCTTCATGCTAGCCAAACATTATTAAACACCATCGGTACTACCAGAAGAAAAGCGCTTAGGATATACCTATCAGAGCCGTATTCCATTTATTGACGATTTTGGTAAATGTGGTTGACCCTGATGACATAAGGATCTGCCTAACACGATTCTCAAACACCTTCATGTGTTCATCATCAACCCGCAGAAAAGCAACTGCAGTCCTCTCTTTGGTTTGTTCATTCTGCAGATTCCAGACACCATCCCTCGTGTTGCTGAAAGCTTCTTGGCCCATCCTGATTTTTGGAAGTATGCGGACTTCAAAACCACACCTGCAGGCAAGAATACAAACCCCAGTCCCTATAAGCAGCACTATCAAACTATGACAAAAACAAAGGCCTAGCTAATTTATAACAGCTGGACTTGAAAACTTAGACAAAACGCATACATGCTGAAAAGCAGGTTTGGATTATCCTTGCTGTAAACGGAGACAAAGCCATTCTCCCACTCCAAGGTTGTGATGCTCCGAGGAAGACGATTCTTCATATCCCAGAAGACACTTCTACCAAGATTGACTGCAAGATGAAAAAATAATGAGACAACATTCGGTGCATAAATGATGGTCGATCAAAAAATAAAAACGGAACATACCATCATGTTTCATCAACCTCATCCTTGCATCTCTTGGCCAGCACTTTTTATTGTTATATCCCACCATGTTTTCATTGTTGGGATCAGGATTCTCGGTTAGATGACGTTGAATAAGATCCCGAGCCTCTTCATGGGTAAATTTAAACATTATATGCACTTTGTCTATATAACGAGAATAGAGTCTTATGGGATGACGTGTCTCAACTTTTGTATCCCAATAGGTCATAAACTCATTAGGCCTCTGCGATGGCCCCGCAATTTCACTCGCTCGAGTCAAACCAAGAAGCAAAAGATCTAGCACTAGTCCATAAAATTGAACAACAAACGATGCAAACTGCAGTCCCCTAATGAGCCCATACGTATTAGTATAGCTCATATCCTTGTAAGACAGCACCACGTTATTCTTGCCAGTCACATAGTTTGCAAGCTTGGGGTCAAGAACCAAACGAAGAAGGCTGAAAGAAATATAACAGAAAAGAACGTGTTACTCCACAAATTCTAGGTTTTATGTAAATAATCACTATGCATTTTATAGAGATATACCTGTTCAACACTGTAAAGTCAATCTTCTCAAAGAGTTTTTCAAACTTCGTCTGGAGCATCACCACACACTGACCATCACCTGTGTCCCATATGCCTTGCAAATTATTGATACCTTGACACCATTTGTAAACCAGAAGCGGTGGAGGCTCTGAGTCTGCAGGTTTTATCCAGTTGGGAAACAAGTGGCGCTTGTCACCCTCGTACCACAAATATTGATCAAGATAGGCATCAGTAATTTTCTCTAGGGGATCAATTTGATAGGCATCAGTAATTGATCCATAAATTCTATGCCAACCTGCAGAAAGAAAAAAGTAATAACCATCAGAATAATGTCGTGACTTAAGACGCATGTTCATAAAACTGCTCCAGAATAAGTGAATTCAACTCACTTCTTTGAAACTATGCTGAGTGAGAAGATGACGCTTTATTCGCATTAGAGCTTCATGAGGATTGTCATAAGCCTGTTCAATTAAACCAAGCTCTTCTCTCTGCTGCTGATTCAACTTCACAGCTGCACTATATGACTCTTTCAGTCTCTCAAGGGCCAAGATAAGCAACTTTGTGTCATGTTTATATGATAACGGGGGGAAAGAGATTGGTGAAAATTTTCTAGACTCCAGCCAATTAACAGTGGTGCTATATATTGCAATTCCTTCATCCGCAGTGACATATGGACCATCTTTCTGAAAATTATGCTGTCGTTCCTGCAAAAATGTTACAACGAGAAAATATTACAAACTAGAAAATCGAGAATAAAAGAACAATCAAACAGTTTGTTTGAAAAACAACAATTCGACCAGATCAATAAACGGAGCCTCTTCATAAGCATCTGAATCAAGCAACAATGATGAAGATGATATGAGTTGTGACAAGTTACAAACCTGTTCAGCCTTTAGCCAAAGTCGGGTTAACCGTCCAAGATTCTTTCTACAAACTGTCTTATCAACAGTAGCCCCTCTTCTGATACGCTCACGGTTGTAGTGAGCAACATTTGTCCACCAATCAGCCTTTGACTTAACATATCGGAGGATCATATTCTCAATTGCCACAGGTAGACCAGGGACCTTCCATGGTATATTAGCTTTCCAGCACCGCCATGCCTCACTAAGGTGCTGCAATATCGTCCGCGCTTTATTTTGCTTGATACCCTCTGCACATTAGCAGACAGTAAAAAATCAAGAAATAAGAGATAAAATTGAAGGAAAGCAATCCCATCCTTGAGCAACACAAAAACAAATCCGTTATAAACGCAAGAGCTAACCTGGCATTGCATCAATGACATCATGCATGACAGCAGCTCGAAGCTCCAAATCAAAATGGCTTTCAACTCTCTGTTTTGTGACAGTTTTGGCCACTCCCTTTGAGTGACGCCCCTCAAATTGACGTGCAAGCAGGTTACGTAACCATCGTTCTAGAAGAGGAAATATTCCACGAAGGAAAAACAACCATACCCTCCACATTGGAGCCCAAAATCCACACCCTGGTCCTTTACCCACAGGACCGGTATTGAAACGGTAATAGATCAAGTGTTTCAAATCCTTGCACATCCTGATTTGTCTCATAAGTCTATACTTATTACGGTACATACCCGTCAATTGGCCAACATGGGAGAAAATATATCGTAGGCCATCAGCCAATTGAAAGGCATCAACATTACCAAGTCGGAACTGAACATTTGCATCAACTACAAGTTTTGTCAACCGGAGGATCTCACGGCAGAGATGAAAAGCGTTCCCAAAACGTGACTTCTTCCGCTCCTTGGTTGTCAGAGTTTTCACAGGCTTGAGGTTGAAGTTATAATCAAGGTGGAGGTAGTTCAAACTCTTCCTGTGAATCAACAGGTTCAGCATATTATGACCCTGCCGGCACACTTGCAGACCAACTTCAACCCAATCCAGTTCGGTGCTCTGGAAAAACTTTGTAGCTGCAAGAGATTGGAACAAGTGCTTCTTCCTCTGAGCCTTAGGTGGTCTATGGTGCAGCTCATTCAACACATAACATTTCAAAAGCTTCTGGTAACTAACGCGAACTTTGACTGGATATGCTGGAGGACTGCAATAAATGAGATCACTAGACGTTAGAACACTGACTAGAAAATTTCAAAGGGGAAAGAGAGCTTAAGTAGCATCAGAAAAATAAGCTTACCAGTGCTCCTTAAACCACTCTGCAACAAGGGGTATATCTTCAGCCCGCCGAGTCCTCCCAGACCTCATATTGAAAGGCCGAGGGGCAAACAACAATGAAATGCCAGCAGCTGTAGTGTCAGTGTAGAGTGAGGAGTTTTTCAGCAACGGTTCCTGATGGAACCCGGGTCATGACCGTACCGCGGTGAGAACCGGTACATTGGTACCATCGTCTAGCAGCTCGCGTAGGAGCATAAAAGTCGGTCCAGAACATCAACGCGGCATCTACCAGTCCCCAAGGATCATCTAGGAGGAGCAAGACAACGTCATCTAATGAGCAATACAAGGCCAAGCTCCAACCTTACACCAATGGCTCATGGCTAGCATCACCAATGAAGAGCCTTGGGTGCGACCAGCTTTGGGAAGCTTGATTTGTGTGTCTTCACCATCACGCTAGCGTGAAGACACCCCTAAGTCATTAGAAGGAGCTGTACTCTTTTTCCTACTTCGGGTTTGTCCCAATGGGTTTACCGAAGGGGTTTTAACGAGGCAGCGAGCTCTAGTGCATCTCCACTTCGTTCCCGCTTGGCTCATGACTTGGAAACTTTCATTAACAAGATTATGGGCCAAGGAAGTGAAGATCCTATCAGCCACGTCCCACCAATGACGTGGCAACCCTATCTCCTTCCTTCCTTTCCTTTATTTTCTTTGAACTCTCTTATGACCGTTGGATGGTCTTTGTTCCCTTTTTGCTTTTGCTTTTACTTTATGGCCAAGTGTATGGTTCAGATCATGGCCGCGCGTCTAGGGTTTTAGTGTCCCCCTTATGTAAGCTTGCCTATATAAAGGCCTAAACCCTCATTGTAGAAAAAAAGACTGGAATATAGAAATTATTGGCCCAAAGATTGGATCTTTGTTCATTCCTCTCTCCCGCTCAAGTCCGGGACTTGGCTCTAGAGAAACCCTAGAAGGTTCAAGAACCGGGTTCATGACCTTCTAGTCCGACCGTATCACGGGCCGAGCCATCTCCCGTGTGTCGTCGACTCAATCCACCGTCCATTCATCCCCATCTATCCGAGAGACAAACGAGTCGAGCATCTCCTCGCGAATCTCTCTCCGTCCGTTCTTGTCGTTCCTTTGTCCCGTTTCCTTCCGTACTTCGCTCCATCCGCGGCGTCCATCCGTACGCAGCGTCTGTTCCCATCCGCGTTCCATCCGCTCACTCGTCCATCCGACGCGTCTGTACGTCCGTTTATCCGCCGCGTCCGACCATCCGTCCGTACGTCCGTACGCAGCGTCCGTTTCCATCCGTTTCCTAACTAGAGCCGAACGAGTCGAGTATCTCCTTGTGACGCTCTAGTCTATCCGCGTTCCATCCGCTCACTCGTCCATCCGACGCGTCCGTACGTCCGTTTATCCGCCGCGTCCGACCATCTGTCCGTACGTCCGCTGTTCCACGTCCATTCGCGTCCATTCTCGTCCCTAACCGAACCGCTTCTCCGATCCGCTCCGCTGTATCCTCCGTCCGTACGTCCGTGAACCACGTCCGTAGTCCGGGGTCACATCAGTTCCACTCCTTCTGGTAACACAAAGTCATCCTCATCATCATCAGAACCATTACTTTTGCGCTGTTTCTTATTAGTGTTATTTGAGTTACTTATTGGGTGAATTAGTGGATCATAATAGAACGCAGGAAGATCAGGATCCTCAGTCTTTATGTACATAACCATGGGAACGTGATAGACACAGAGCTTTACTTTCCTGGGCCTATTATTGTACAGATGGGGGAAAGCTACTCTGTACTCAGTTCGCAGAGGGGATCGAATGATAAGCTTGTCGATGTCATTAAATTCATTCCAGTCCTCATCCCCTTTCTCCATATCACGATGCAAAGGCTCAAACTTAGGACCGCCTGGAAAAAAGTACCGGAATGCATAAGAAAAAGAGAACAGAAGGACAGCAGCTCAAAAAGAATACATAAGATATAGAGCACAGAAGGACGATCGTGTAACCTGGTATGCACATGTTCAGTGCCTTTGCTGTGAAGAAGGATGGCATGTCAAACAAGTAGAAGTAGTTGCGATCAACCAAATCAGACAACAACTGGGCTGCAAGTCTGTGAAGGGTTGACATAATTGGAAGCGAGAGATTCCACGTCCGGTAACTTGGACCATTGATCAGTTTAGTTTTGACACGTGGCTTGTGGTCGTAAAACCAAGAGTATACAGCAGAATCTTCTTCCTCGTCAAGCTCCAATTGAATAGGCTCCAGGGGATCAACGTCCAACAGGTTATCAGCATAGTCTAGAGGAGGCTCCTCATCATCAAATGGTGGAAAACGCATTCTTTTGAAATGACGACGATCCCTCTTTTCCCTTCTCATCATTATCCACATAGAACCCCACTGAAAACCAGAGACAAGGAAAGAACCATCACTCCCAGAAATTTAAAAACGCACATACACAAAAGTAAAGAGAGAGTGAGAGGGAGAGAGGTTATCATCCACCCACCTGAGCCATGTAAATAGGCTCCACAACCCATGGTACCTCGTTCACAAAAGTAATAGCTCCGGTGATATGATACAAGACCTTCACGTCTCGGACCTGGAAGAAATCTGAGTATAAAAATTTTGAGCAAAAGCGGGATCTGAGTATCCTTTAAAACTAAATGAGTACCTGCTGCCAGGGCATAGGCATATTCTCCAGGAGCTTAAAAACTGCGTGAGGGGCGAACTTAAGTGCTCCAAGATACACACGTTTATCAAGACGGTGTTTCTTCGATGACATATCACCATGATCCCTGCATCAATAAGAATGCAAAGAAATTTCAATCCCAAGTAAACCCCAAACCTAAAATTGGGAAATCGAAAGTGAAAAGATAGAAACTCGCCTGATGATCTTCCTAACGTGCTCAGGTGGCATGTCTTCCTTCTGAGTTTCCACGAACCCAAACTTTCTCTTCTCGCCGTACCGTTTGGAATTTAGCTGCATCCATACTCTGGCCTTCTTCTCAAGTTTCGCCTCCGCCTCCTCGAGATTCGGTTCCGTCGGAGGATTCCGATTAGAAAACTCAGCGGGCTGTGCCGTGTAAGAAGGAAACTCAGCGGGTGTCAGCATCCTTGAACCGTCCGTACCAGGAGGAGCTATAGTCGTACCATCGTTGTTCCACATAGCTTCAGATTTCAAATCCAAACGCACAGCGAAATCTCAGAGGAGGAAACCCTAAAAACCCCCGTGCAAGCCTTGATGAGCACGAAAAAAAAAACCCTAAATCACCGACGTCGGGGTGAGATGAGGTCGGTAAGAAGACGATTATTAACAGACCCCGATGTATATAAAATAGGGTGAAAAAAACTTAATAATGTCGGTTATTCGAACCGTCTGACTCTACTAGAGTAATGGAACTCTAGCAAAGTAAGTGGGCCTTTTGATATCTAAAATTGGGCCTGAAATTGTGCACATAGCCTTAACCGTCGTTGTGTGGGTAATTCAGTAAAATTAGGGCAAGTCAACGAAAACCAGACTTTATTTATGTCGATCGTTAAAAAAAAAAAGTTACCTTTTTTCACTCTGCCGAGAAAATCAAAGACAGAAGAAGAAGAAGAAGAAAAGCGAAAAAAAAAGGCAAAACATGAAGACGACGACGAAGACTCCGATCCACGCGGTGTGGTCATGGGTCAGGAGGCAACCTCCGAAGGTGAAGGCTTTTCTCGCCGTGGTCACTGGCATGGCGACTTTGGTTCTTCTCAGATTCATTGTTGTCGATCACGACAATCTCTTTGTTGCCGCTGAGGCTGTTCATTCCATCGGGATCTGTGTTCTCATCTACAAACTCATGAAGGAGAAGACCTGTGCTGGTTCAATTCTTATCTCTCTCTTTTCTTTTCTTCACATCCAATTAAATTAATTCTAGGGTTTTTCAACTCCCCTCAGCTTTCTGATCGTAGTATGTATTCGTCCCTTCCTAGCAAAATTACTTGTCAACGTCACAGCTCTCTTGTTTATTCCCTCAATAAATTTTCAGGCTTTGATCAGGATTACATTGGATTACCACTATTAGCAATAAAGCCGTGAGCTCATGACTTTGTGAATGTCTTTTTTATTTTGCAGGATTGTCACTGAAATCTCAGGAGCTTACGGCTATTTTTCTAGCGGTTAGGCTGTATTGCAGCTTTGTTATGGAATATGATATACATACCATTCTCGACTTGGCTACTTTGGGAACTACTCTCTGGGTTATATTTATGATCCGTTTTAAGCTTAGAGCTAGTTACATGGAGGATAAAGACAACTTTGCTCTCTATTATGTGGTAAGTCTATCTGGTTGACTTGTCATCACCATGACTTATAAGCTGTGCAGTAACAATGATTTGATTTTGATTTTTTCAGCTTGTGCCCTGTGTTGTGTTAGCTGTGTTGATCCATCCATCGACCTCCCATAACATATTAAACAGGATTTCATGGGCATTATGTGTATACCTTGAAGCTGTTTCAGTCCTGCCTCAGCTTCGTGTGATGCAGAACACAAAGGTCACAACTTTATTTCACTATGGCAAATTTGAGAACTGAACGGAACACATTTGTTTTACTCTCTCCACATCTATTTGGTTGTTTCAGATTGTTGAGCCCTTCACGGCTCATTATGTTTTCGCACTTGGAGTAGCAAGGTTCCTTAGCTGTGCCCACTGGGTTTTACAGGTTAGTTTTGATCCAATAGCAGTTCTGATACTCGATTGGATCAATACACTGAAAGATAATTTCGAAAGCTCAAAAAGTGGTCTTGTACAATGTCTAATGTGTTGAAAAACAGGTTGTGGACACGCGGGGACGGTTGCTTGTAGCATTGGGTTATGGATTGTGGCCATCAATGGTTCTTATCTCAGAAATTGTTCAAACATTCATCTTGGCAGATTTCTGTTACTACTACGTCAAAAGGTACACGTTTACACCTTTAACTTCAACATTTTAGCTCTTTATATAACTCAAAAGTTTCAATCTTTTTCTTCTGCAGCGTTTTCGGAGGGCAGCTTGTATTGCGGCTTCCATCTGGAGTAGTATAAAGTCAAAACTCAAAAGGATAGATATACACTCCAACGATTTCCGATGAGCTTGCCAGACATTACAATCAGAAAAGACAGCTCAATTTTTTTTTTCTTTACCTCTGATTTCACCGTTCATATGGTGGTCTGAGGTTGCACAAGTGACTCGGTAACTAATTAATTTTACTGTGTTGTATATTTTTGACTATGAAGGGATTTTATGTCTGTCCGGTCGATTAGGTATCTTTTGTCAAACTGACATTTTTAAAACTCGGGTCTCCGGAAAACAAACTGTATTTTGATAACAATTAAAAGCGAGGACGTCTTAAAATTTGAAGTGTATTATCGAGTAATAAAATCACCGGTGAATGAGTGAAAATGCAACAATGAGAATGCATTGCAAGAAAAATCACGGTGGATAAAAGAAGAAAACAAAAGTTAAAGGTCTGAAAGGTTCTTCCCATTGATGAAGTTGATCACTTTAGTGGCCGTTTCCTCTAGTGCAGCAGTCACAACTGTCAAGTTCAGCAAGAACTCTTCTGCCGTAGGTTTATCTCCGTCCACAAGATCGGTAACAGCTTTGAGGAACATGACTGGTACTTTCAGAAGATCAGCCACGTATGCCACAGCAGCACCCTGAAGAATCAAGAGCCAAGTGAGTTTCAATATGATTTTCTTGCTAGATTTCAGTCATTCAGGGTTGTTAACATGACAACTTACCTCCATGTCTTTTAGCGTAGCATCATTGGCAATGATCAATGATTCATCTTGCGTGGACATATCCAAGGAGTCACCAGTAGATAACCTACCAATCTGAAACACCCGATTTTCTGATAAAACTGAAATAGTTAAACGAGCCAAGTTGCATTGTGAGTCTATTAAATACCTTCAGATTGAGTTCCTTGAGGAGATTGGGTGTCGAGAATGACTGACGAAGGCCAACTCCATACAGATCAAACATCTAAAAGAATACAGAAACATTGCTCAGGAACTTGCAAGATGAAACAGGGGGAAAAAGGAAGCACTAAAGATGAAAGGAAGAAGAACCAACCGGGATTGGTATTCTTCTATCATGGAAGACGACATCAGATACAAGGAATACATCGCCTATGTTGGCTCCTTTGACCTGCATATGCTCAGCCGATCAGCACTTAAGTTACATGAAAATAAACCAACTTCCACTATATGTAAATAGAGAGATTTCCATGATGCAACTTAAATTTCAGACGACTAGACAGACTGAAATCATCAAGTTCAGTAAATGAGTAACTAAACCAAGATCCAGAAATAATAAACTATGGCATTCTCACACAAGTAGAGAAAGAAGGATGCTGGAAGTGAGGACAGAGTAGCATGAGAAGTAAAAAAGAAGTAACCTTGAAGGCACCGCAGGTTCCAGCATTGATAATAATGTCAGGTTGTAAAGCTTGGATAGAAGCAAAAGTAATGAGAGAAGCTGGAACAGTTCCGACACTATCAATCCCTGGAGAGAAGAATTCAAATGCATTCATATTCCTAAGTCAAGCTCATTTCATCAAAAGCATAACACAAGAACAAATCTCATTCATACTAAGGAAGGAAAGCTCATCATACTAAGAAAGAACAAAGCTAAATCTGAGAGTACGAGAAGCAAAAGTGACCTAAAGCTGCATCTCTTCCGGGGCAAACTACATTGATTCGAAGATCATTATGAACGCCGTGATACAGAATCCAGGGGAGTCCTTTACCAAGCCTGCAAAAAGCATCAAACCAAAACCAGAGTTTAGTCGAGATATCAGATTTGAAACAAGCAGAAAGAAAGAGTAATCGTAGGAGAGCTCTTAACGGAGAATCAGTAGTTTCAGAGAGTCCAAACTTGTTGACCAAAGGTAGAGCCTCCGCTTGCATAGCTGCAGCTCCATCAGAAAACAAATGGTAAGAAGAAGAAGAAATCGATTCGGGAATCTCCGTAAACGAGAGATGTAAAGAGAGAGTAGAGTACCGATGACGAAGACGACCGTGGAGATCGGTCGAGTACTATCCGATTGAGCAGCCTTGGGTTTTTCGATGTCGCTTGATCCATCTCCATGAGGAGCCATACCTTCCGATTCTCTTCCGATTTTGATTTCCCAGGAAAAATCCGACAATCGGGAAGAAACGCCACGAAACCCCGGCGAATCAGAGATACTTTTTTTTTTTTTTTTTTTTTTTTTACCTTTTGGCCCTTTTTGTTTCCTTTGCGTTACCAAAGAAGAATTCATTAAAACATTTATAAAATAACATCAATTTTGTTATTTTGTACTAATGAACATTATTATTTTAAATTAATCAAAATTTTTAAGTAGGAGGATCGTACGACTAAATAATACCGCTAATCAAAATTCTTCATTTAAAACTTCACCATGTTTATATATTCCCACTTTTATAACTTTTCAAATATCATAAAACATAGTAGATGATTTTATACGAAATACAAAGAAAAGCATAGTAGTAAAAACATTGTGCATCCCATGATGATGATTAAAAAAGGAAAAACAACAAAAAGAAAAAGCCCCCTGTTTCCTCCTTTTTTTATCAGGGTGTTAACTATAGAGGAAATGAATAAATGGGGGCTTTTTCTTATACGGTACATCCGATCGCAAATACGGTTTTCCTCGTTAATCTAAAACTTCGAGGGGGTACGTAAACACTCTAAAACCATTGCTCGACTTTGATTAGTTTGTAGGCTCCTCCTCTGTTTCGGTCGGATACGGCGGCAGTAAGGTAGCCGAGGTGAGCGGCTCATGAACCACCGAGTTTGAGGAAACCGATATTGGATTACCCTCAAGCTGCAACATTATACTTCCCAATATCTCCGCCATTGTTTTCTTAAACTCTTCTTCCTTCACCATCTTTCCGTCATCTCCATTTACCATCTTCAACGCTTCCGTTATCATATTGTCCATCTTTCCCATGTAATCAAACAAACTTGATTCATCAACGTCGTCGTTGAAAAAAAAACAAAAACAGGAATAACATATTGAGACGACGGGGTATTGTATTGTTTACCTGTGACACAGCGCCGATTGGTGGTAATGTAGCTGATGGTGCAACTGTGTCCAGCACAGCTCGTAGATACTCTTTTGACACCTTACCATGACGGTCTTTTGGAATTGTCTCCAAGGCAACGTTTAGTGCCTGCGATCATGCATTTATCGTCACTTGTGATTCGTTACCATCATTTGTCTTCTCGTTGCATCTAAGCTACACCTAACATACATTACTTGGGTCTAGGAAACATTGATTGATTACCTTATCGAATTCGAATTTATTGGACAAGAGCCTCCTGACGCCGCTCCCATCAAAAGTGTTTTCACTGTGAGCGACGATCACCGGCTGTTCATTCAGACGTTGAGCCACTCTCTCCACGACTCCCTTAAATGCTTCCAAAAATCTCTCCTGAGAAGCGCTCTTCTCTCTCTTATCTTCTTCATTAAGACAAGAGTCAACAACTGGTTCTACGATGTTGCTCATTACCTGAAACAACAACTTTGGTTTTTAGACTCAAGCAACATAAAACACCAATCTTGGACCTATAAGATCAATTCTGGCGTTTTTACACATTTGGAATTGTGTATTTATAAAACTTTCTACCTATAACTGAGTATCAAACGATCTATGTTTTAACAATTCATGACACATATATACTCACACTTAATCATTATTTTCATATTTTCTACACACACAAAAAAACATCTGAAAAAGTTCCCATATATACTAAATTACAAGTTACTTTTATATTATTTTAATTTTATAATATTAATAGATTGTAAATTATGTACTTTTGCGCCAAGAAAATCCAAGTCAGAAATTATTTTATAACAGAAAAAGAATTGCTAAAAACCAGCTTAACCATAGAAGTAAATATATAGATAAGTACCTTCTAAAAAGAAAAAAATATATAGAAACAGTAAAGTTAAGTTACCCAAGGATCATTGGGAGGCATTCCATGATCAACAGAAAGAGACTGGAGAGCTTTGACAATACAATCCCGGAGCGATGCTTCCTTACAATTAGAGAGCTCTGAGTAGATAGAGACTATCTCGGTTTCGTATCCGGGGCCGTGGATAAACTCCGAGAGATCCTCACCGTCCATCCTGAGGATGACGATAGGATCACGTTTCAGACCAGCAGCCATACCCAACAGAATGTCCGACAACACTTCTTTGAACTCTGTCTTGCTCACTTTCTCTTGACTTCCATGAGTGAATTCGTTTAAGACCTGTAATCGTTTATTATGACATTACAAACGATGAAAAATATAAATGTACGGATGAGACAGATAGAAGGTTGTTGGTTTACTCTCGTTGTCTCTTCTTTAAATACACCAAAAACAAAACCTAGCAATAAGTAATTAATGGATATTGATTCGTATCCAATAAGAGTAAGATTCGTACACGGATTTACTTCTTCTTGCGGTACTTTCAACAAGCGAATCGCTTAATTAATTATTTATTACTACGATCGATGTCCTCTTGGTCTGATCAATTAATTCATGCGAAACACGACGTAATTTTGGGGTTTCTACGCAAGTAAAAGCAATTACTACTTGTTTGTGGTTCACACTAATATAATTAATTATATATAATCTTTGTGATATACTAGTATACTTTTGCAGTTTGTCTTTTACTGAATGTTTGGAAAATCGCGGACGGTGTTTAATAAATAGCGTTTTCAAAAGAAAAATGTTAAGTGGATTATATTGTTGGAAAAAAAAAGGTTCAAGCAAGTCTAGAAAAACGTTGGTGACGCCGACCAAACGCTCTAAAAGGACAAAGCTTTTATCATAATAAATCGAAGGCTAAAAACATTAGATTAAAAGAAATTTGGCTTGGATGACATATAAATAAAAGAGAAAAAAGTTTAAAAATATTTTATCTATTTTTTATTTGAAATTTTAATATCTCATATTATTTTATTATAATAAAAATATCTATTTTAATTATTATTGGACAAAAAATATTTAAATTTTTATATTATTAGACAAAGAATACTTAATCTTTATATTATTAGTAAATTTATACCTCTTACTTAACATCCATTACTGGACGTCACGAAATCATTTGACGGACGTGACGAAATCATTTGAATTAAAGTCTTTAATAGATATATATGTTATATATTAAGTTGCAATATAAATTATGTTAGGGTGGTCTGGTGGTAATCTGGTAATGGTTTTTTTTTTGTGTGTGTGGGTTTTGTCTTTTGTGTCTCGCCGGTGACGACGAATCAGAAGAAAATATATGAAGAACAACATCTTCCTTCACCGAATCTTTCTGGGTTAGATCTGTTCCTTTGTTTCAAAATTAGAAGAAAAAAAAGTCAAAAAGATACCACAACAATGGCATCCTCTTACGGTCTTACCTCCTCCTTGCTATCTCCGTCGCAATTTTCCTCTCAATCACCACCTAACCTCGAATCGTCACCATCTTCACCATCCTTCGTCTCAATCCTCACCACGGCGTTCCTTTCTTCGTCAATCTCCGCCACAGATCCAACGATGGCACAAGGGTTGTTCCCAATTATTTCTCCCTATAGTCTCTGATAACATCAATTCGTTGACATATCGAACTAAAGAAATTTTCAGCATTGTCGTGACTGCCTTATTTTCGTTCACCGCCGTTTTTTGGGCCTCAGTCTCCACCATTCTTACCTCCGGTGTGGATTTAAAAAGGAAAATAAAAAAAACCAGCTTTTAATGTGCATCGAAGCTGATACCATGTAATGACTAAAATCCAACAATTACCAGCAGAACACGCCACCAAAATACCCAGTATAACTAAATATATCACATATATATCTATTAAAGACTTTAATTAAAAGTTTAACTCCGTCGAATAATTTCGTCACGCCCGTTAACGGATGTTAAATAAAAAGCATAAATCTACCAATAATACAAAAATTAAGTATTTTTTATCTAAACAATAATTAAATAATATATTTTTATTTTAATAAAATAAATTGAAGTATTAAATTTCCAAATAAAAAATAAATAACGAATTTTTAAGCTTTTTTCCCATAAATAAAATAAACAAACTATTATAATAACAGCCATTTGTGTTAATAATATTCATACCGTAACAAATAAATATTAAGTAGGTGAGGATTCATAAAGTGATGTTTCGAGTTTGAAACGTCAGCGAGAAGAGCGACACGAGGGGCTAATTTTGAGATATGGTAAGAGGATAAGGTCACCGACCAAAGCTATTAATCAACTAGTTTATTATATTGACCTATTTTGCTCTAATGCAAAAACACAATATGAAATAAAATATATATCCACCACAACTCCACGTAAGTATCAAGAAGATAATTTAAACAACTATAGTAAAATGATGATAGGCGTCCTCTTTTTTTACTTTGTCGGTATTATAATTATAGGCATTCGTATTTTTAAAAATATTAATGACTACTATGACCATTTTATGAAGATCATAAGAAAATCTATGAACAAAGTACCGAGAGCTCCATCTCACAATCAAAGAAAATATAATGCAACGGAATAGACTCCAAAAATAATAAATTATGGCTAAAGGATTTGTTTCTATCTACAACTAATTAATATATATATATATATATATATAGATAAACACATCTATAGATTTTCTAATTTATTACTTTGTCAGTATCAATTTAAGACTTTTTCTTTTAAGATTTTTATGATAGTCTATGAGTATCATTCCAGGATCAGAATGAATAATCTAAATGCAAGCTCAGTGATATAGGAATACTAGTTAGAGAGAAATGCAAACATAAATGACGAATATGTGAAAGCTAGAAAGAAGAAAAGAAAGTTACCTCCGAGTAGATGTGATCGGAATCAGGAGAAGTGCCTTGAGCAGGCAAACCAAGAGCGGCGCCGATATCAGCAACGGCGGGTTGTAACTCAGTCACGGAGAGCTTACCATCTTCGTCTTGGTCTAACTGTTGAAACTTTTGTTCCACAAACTTGTCGAACACTCTCTCGTTTTCTACCAGTTCAACTATGTCCGAGCCGTCAAGTACTTGTTGCTGTTGCTGGTGGTTGTTGCTTTTCATGTCCATTTATGGAATCTTCGCTTCTTCTTTCTTTCTTTTTACTTTCTTTTTAGTCGCGAGAGCCTTGTGAGAGATCTCGTGATGGAAGCACGAGAAAAGGAAGAACACAAACTTGACACACCCAAAAAAGAGTTTCTCTTTCTTTCTTTTTTTCCTTAATTAACTCTCCGAGTGTGTTTATGTGTGTACTGTAATGTTCTGGTTTGGTTCGGACTCGCCTGCTCTTTATATAATTATACTATGTGTTATAGCCATCAGAAAAGTATTTGTTCATTGAAATATTCGTAAACTCAATTTAAAAATATTCCTGGTATTTTTAATTATGACTCAATCTATATAATTTCAAGTTATTTGTTTGTAGACTCGGCACCACCAAACGTCTATTACCCATATATCCCCTTTAGCTAGACTATTACTTTGGATTATCTTAGTCTTTTTCCCCCCTCACCTAAAGATTACTAAAATTAATCATTTTATAAAGGGCTAATTTAATAGTATTCATTAAACTTCCGTTCGCATTTGTTCATTTTTGTAAAGATGATCGTATATTTTCTTTTGATTATAGATAGACAATAGAGACCAAGTTACAAGTAAGTTATTGATGAAATATATATTTTATATTTTTTGCTAGAATACTATATTAATTGTGTGGTTTAGATCTAATTATATTTAGCACTTATCTTTTATTATGGATTCACCTCTGCAACTTGTGCAACAAGTTAACGAAGATCTGATCAATGTAAATTGATATGATTATGATTGAAATATGATTGTGATCATATATTACATTGATTGTAATTAGATATTATAAGATCTCATTGTATTCTATAAAATCCATGTAAAGTACCATTGAATAATACACAAGAAATATTCTTTCCATTGTTTTCGATTTATTATGGTATCAGAGCACCTCTGAAATTTTTCTTTTACCAACAGAGATATTGATTCTCTACGATGGCAACCGGTGGATCCAACACGAACCCGAACCCGACTACGAATCAGACAACAAACCCGACAACGAACCCGACAACCACTGAAGTCCGACGCACCATCTCGCCTTATGATCTGACGGCGGCTGACAATTCTAGAGCGGTCATTTCTCATCCGTTGTTGATGGGAATGAATTATGACGAATGGGCTTGCGGTATGAAGACGGCGTTGTGCTCTCGAAAAAAATTTGGCTTTCTCGACGGCACCATGGCCAAACCTGAAGAAGGATCTCCCGACTTGGAGGATTGGTGGACCATCCAGGCTCTTCTTGTTTCATGGATTAAAATTTCCATCGATCCAAAGCTTCGATCTAACATATCTCACCGAGATGTGGCCAAGGAGTTGTGGGATCATCTGAAGAAGCGATTCTCTGTCACCAATGGACCGAGAATTCAACAAATCAAAGCAGAGCTTGCTTGTTGCAGACAAAGAGGTTTAGCAATTGAAACCTACTTTGGGAAGTTGACTCGAATTTGGGATAGCATGGCTAACTACCGTCCCTTGAGGTTGTGTAAATGCGGGAAATGCGAGTGTGATCTTGGAGAACTTCAAGAGAAGGATCGGGAGGAAGACAAGATGCATCAGTTTCTTTTTGGTCTTGATGACACTTTGTTTCAAACCGTAAGATCTAGCCTTGTTTCACGAATTCCCATTCAGCCTATGGAGGAGGTTTACAACATCGTGAGGCAAGAGGAAGATTTGATGAGAAACGAAACAAAAGGGGCTGAAGAAAATCAAGAGGTGAGTGCTTTTGCTGTCCAAACCGCACAACCATTTCGAAGAGACAATGTGAGCAGAACAATGTTCTGTAAACATTGCAATCGTTCTGGTCACTCAATCGACAGTTGCTATGGAGTGATAGGCTATCCAGAGTGGTGGGGAGATAGGCCGAGATCCCGAACAACGTCAGGTCGCGGACGTGGGCGTGGAGGCACAAGTGGAATGGTAGGAAGAGGTCGTGGTATCACTTCGTACGCCAACGCCGTTCACGTCAACCTACCAGCTGGCTATGAGCAAGCTAACTATGTGGTGACGGATAAGGATAGAGATGGAGTTAGTGGACTCAGCGACTCGCAGTGGAAAGCTATTAAGAGTCTTCTTAATGCTGGGAAAACTCAAGCAACCGAAAAATTAACGGGTACGTCTTTTTCACATTTCTGGATAATGGATACGGGTGCTTCGCACCATATGACGGATCGACTAGATATCTTAACGGATGTTAAGGGTATACTACCAGTTGGGGTTATGTTAGCTGATGGTAGAGAAAGTGTAGCAGTTAAGGAAGGATCTGTGAGGCTAGGACCTAATCTGATACTTCACTCAGTTTATTATATTGAGGATTTCCAAAAAGATTTGATCTCTCTATGTCAGTTAATGGATGAGAACCATTGCGTAGTACAGTTAGCTGATCATTTTCTTGTTGTTCAGGACCGTACTACGAGGATGGTGACTGGAGTTAGCAAGTGTATGGGAAGGACCTTCTACTTTCGAAGTATGGAGTTAGCAGCATCCATGATGGTTAGAGACGTGAAGTCGTTGGAACTCTGGTATAAGCGGATGAGACATCCTTCATCTAAAGTAGTTGGTCTATTTCCAATTGTTTCATATATTGTTGCTTCTAAAATTTCAAATAAAGCGTGTGATATATGTCTTAGCGCTAAGCAAATAAAATTGTCCTTTCAAACTATCTGAATAAATTTAAACATTTTCCATCGTGTGCTCTAATTTAAACTATTTGTAGCTCTCAATTTGTGATGAAATTTACTTTATGTGCCCATGGGGCGTGTTAGGTTCGCTAGTTCACTTCAGTAACCGACAAGAGTATCATAAAGAACACGATGTATAGTCATAATCCCTGTGTCTTTTTTAACCAATGGTCGGTTAGTATCCTTTTCAGACTAATATTTGGCTGTATGAAAGTTTTGAATTAATTTTTCGAGTACTTGTAATTAATTATATTAGTTGATAAAAGAAAATAATTATATAGCTGCTCCAAAACACGTCCAAAAAATCATTAAAACACACGATCGTGACGCATTATAAATAGAGGGACCGACGAACCAAGCAAACCCCATAAAGCAGAAATGGAAAATCGAACAATCTTGACCACTTAAACTACGATGTGCTCCGTATGACACGGGCAATAACACTTGTGTGAATACTGAATACATGCCGGCCTATTATTTATTCGGATAAAAAAAATATATCAGTAAGACAGTAACCGAGTCGTGTGATATAATTATATTTTTATTTTCCATATAAGTATATTGTATAACTGATGGATCTAAAGTATTCTGACAAGAGCCTCTTACCCTAAATGACGTGGGAGTCGTCGATGAAAAGTCGTGGGGACACTTGTTGATAAATAATCCTTGTGTGTTAGTGCGTCATTGGTCGGCGCCTCTGTGCTGGCGTAAACTCCAACCAAAGTCAAAGCCGGCCTGCATAGTGCGGCTATCTATGGATTAGGCGGTTCATTTCTTCTACGTATTAGGCGGTTCAAAACAAGTATACTTACGTATTTGTTTTAGACTTCATGAAATTTTCCTTAACTTGAGAAAAAATAACCACGGAGCTTAAGAATTTAATTTTTTTTGTCAATATATAAACTATTTAACTTGTTCTTAATTTAATCCACGTGATTTTTTTATTGTATAAAAATGGAGAGATGACTTGATCATTGAGCAATATATATATATATATTCTGTTGTATAATAGATTAAATTCCGAATTATTGCGTTCTGTTTTGTAGATGTAGATAAATATACCTAAATGGTTAGAAGTGGGGGAGTTGTTACAAAACACTTTCTTCAGTGTAGAATAGATTCATAATAGTCTTAACAAGAAAACAAACGTGAAAAGACAGAATCCCTAACATCTTCCTTTTTCTGGTACAAACTACAAAAAGTGACAATGCTAATGCCATCTTTACAAAAGAAAGAGGAAAGTAGAGATCTCGAGAGACCACACTCTAGAACTTCGTTCCATTCCAAGTAGCTTTCACTAGATAGCATTAATACCTTTTGTGTTAATTTTTTTTTGGTAAGGACCTTTTGTGTTATTTAAATATACAACTTACTTCGAGAATGATTTATGAAAGAAAGAAAAAAAAGATTAAAAACAACAATGTTAGCGGAAAAAAGCAAATTGTATCATTGGGCTTTGTCCAGATAATTTTTGAATAGGGCCCAATAACCTAAGGATCAACGGTATTAAGGAGCAGTGATAGCCATGCAGTTTTGCAGCAAACGAGAGCGACATCGTGTTGTTTAATTGGTTGGAGCTACGAACGGATTAGTTTACCCGATAAAAATGCCCTACAGTTTTGGTGCAAACATAGAGAGAAAAACGACGTGTTGTTTGGATCGTGAAATCGGCGGGCCCTCTGTCTTTTCTTTTTTGTCTTCTCAACAACTTGCAGGACAATGCCCTCACGGCTTTATACACGGAGGGTTAGTCAGATGGATTATGTAGCCACTAGCCACTTGGCTACTTGACTTGACTTCATCAGTGACATAGACTTTTCAGGTGCTGTGTAGGTACGTAACATGAGGTCCCATGTACATTATCTACCATTCCAAAGAGATGTATCTGTGCCATCGACAATCTCATGTGAAATGCGCTCGAAGTTGTTGTTAGTCTTCTAGTGACATGAATGCTTTTCAGCAGATACGATTTCTATATATAAATCTCAGTTTAACACCTGCAAGACAGAGCCATGTGAGTTCTTCTTCTACATGTCCCACAATTGTATAAGAAGCCCACGGTTTCTATCAACAACCAAAGGGAATTGGTTGTATATATATGCCATTGTTTTCATATCCAAAGCAAAACAACTTCTTCAACTAACCAGATAAGCTAAAACGAGAAGTCCAAGCAGCTGAATCTTTTTTTTTCCAAGATCCATCGCAGAACAAAAAAAAATAAAGAAAAAGAATGGGCGTGTTCCGAGGTCTTATGGGTGCAAAGAAGATCTTTCAAGGCCGATCAATGGCAGCTTCACCACCAAAAGGGTTTCTTGCAGTGTATGTTGGGGAAATCCAGATGAAAAGATACATAGTGCCGGTCTCATACTTGAACCAGCCTTCGTTTCAAGCCTTGTTGAGTAAATCGGAGCAAGAGTTTGGGTTTGATCATCCAATGGGCGGTTTGACCATCCCTTGACCTGAAGAAACTTTTATAACTGTCACTTCTCAGCTTCGCTAGATCACATGTAATATGTATTTAACATTTTTTTTTAGGTTATAATTAGATGTAGAAGATATTTAGAACCCAATGTAATTAATTATTGTGTATGACAACATACAGTTTTTTTCGCCATCCATTAACACGAGCATATAAATCGATAAACAAACTCACGACTCGACGAAATTGTTGTCGCATTTCATAACAGCCTAGCTTACAATTAAAAAAAAAAACAATTCATAAGATGAACAAAGTCAAAGGTCAACGCCTCATTGCTTGTTTTGTTATCTCCGATTCAAACAATCCAGAAAAAAAAATGATAAACAGAAACAATCACAAATGTTGTCTCTTCTTGTTCCTCTGATCTCACTCTTAATCCAAATCCAATGTCTCACCGTTGTTAAGTCGCAACCGGTTCCGTTAAAGTTAAACCAAATATGCTCAAACGTCACAGGCAACTTCACCGTTAACACCCCTTACGCCGTCAACCTCGACCGTCTCATCTCCTCTTTATCATCTCTCCGACATAACGATAACGGCTTTTACAACATCTCAGTTGGAGACTCCGATGGAAAAGTCAACTCAATCTCACAGTGTAGAGGCGATGTCAAACCTGAAGATTGTATCAATTGCATCGCAGTGGCTGGAAAAAGACTTGTCACATTGTGTCCGGTTCAGAAAGAGGCGATTATTTGGTATGACAAATGTACGGTTAGGTACTCAAACCGGACTATCTACGAAAGATTGGAGATTTACCCTCAAGCAAGCATAACCGGCACAAGAAACTTCACCGGAGATCGTGGTGGTTGGGAGAAATCATTAAGGGGTTTACTCGAAGGGCTTAAAGACAGAGCCTCTGTTATTGGTCGGAGCAAGAAGAATTTTGTTGTCGGCGAAACGAGCGGCCCGTCGTTTCAGACATTGTACGGTCTTGTTCAGTGCACGCCGGATGTTTCGGAAGAGGATTGTTCGTATTGTTTGTCTCAGGGTATTGCAAAGATCCCGAACTGTTGTGATATGAAAATGGGTAGTTATGTGCTGTCTCCAAGCTGTATATTGGCTTATGCTACCTGGAGATTCTATTATCCAGTGAACATTGATGAGCCAAGCTCAGTGCCTGCGACGCCATCACGGCCTCCAAAGAATGAGACGAAAAGTGTCACACAAGGTAGGTTTCCTATTTTTTAATGGTTTTGAAGTTTTAATTTGAACTCTAGGGTTTAAATCAGACCGTCGTTACATTATATATAATACGAAACTGATCATTTTTAGGTATGTATATTTTTGGACAGGGGATAAAAACAGAGGTGTACCTAAAGCTTTGATCTTTGCTGCGGCGTCAGTTGCTGTTGTTGTCTTTGTTATAGTATTCTTACTCGGTTTCCTAAGGCTGAGAAGGAAGATGAAAAATTCAGAACACCAACAAGAAAGTAAGCTATGAAACTCAGACATGAAAGGATATAATATTATTCATGTGCTCTGTTTTACCTCTGTTTTTTCCTCTGTTTCAGTGTTCCTTTGATACTTGACGTGATGTCTAACTCCTTTTATCAATACATGGTTTATCTCATTTTCTATAATACAGAAGAAAATATTAGCATGGATTCCATGAAATTTAGTTTCAGTCTATTACAAGAGGCAACGAGTCATTTTTCACTGGAAAATAAACTTGGAGAAGGCGGATTCGGAGCAGTTTATAAGGTAATCTTACAAGCTCTAGAAGAATCTGCTGTTATATTTTGCATTTTGTAGCCATCGTCATAAGAATCTTCTACACTATCAATATCATTAGGGTGTACTTTCTGATGGACAAAAGATAGCCGTGAAAAGGTTGTCAAGAAATGCACAACAAGGTGAAACCGAATTCAAGAACGAGTTCTTGTTGGTGGCTAAGCTTCAACATCGTAATCTCGTGAAGCTCTTAGGTTACTCAATAGAAGGAACTGAAAGGCTTCTCGTGTATGAGTTCCTCCCACACACTAGTCTCGACAAGTTCATCTTCGGTACACATTTCTTCACATTCTACTTGTTCTTGGAAACCATTCTACTATATATAGTTCGTGTGTATGATCTCAAGTGTTTGTATAGATCCGATCGAGGGTAAAGAATTGGAATGGGAAGTTAGATACAAAATCATTGGAGGTGTAGCAAGAGGACTTCTTTATCTTCATCAAGATTCTCGGCTCCGGATTATTCACCGTGACCTTAAAGCTAGTAACATATTGTTAGACGAGGAAATGACTCCAAAAATCGCAGATTTTGGAATGGCTAGGCTTTTCGATATCGACCACACGACTCAACGCTACACGAATAGGATCGTGGGGACTTTGTAAGTAGCAAAACCACTTACCTTTATATCTTACTCGTCAAAATCGATTTGTGATCAGTCATTTGGTTTAAACAGTGGATACATGGCTCCAGAGTATGTAATGCATGGACAGTTCTCGTTTAAGACAGATGTTTACAGTTTCGGCGTTTTGGTTCTTGAGATCATTAGTGGTAAGAAGAACAGTTGTTTCAGCAATGAAAATAGCATGGAAGATCTTCTTAGCTTTGTAAGTATATTATTTTGCAAAAATCTTTAGCTTTGATCAATGACTGTTGATTCACATCACTGAATTCTAATGTTTTGGTAAAGGCTTGGAGAAATTGGAAGGAAGGTGTTGCTTTGAATCTTGTGGACAAGATTATGATGACAATGTCTAGTTATTCATCGAATATGATCTTGAGATGCATAAACATTGGTCTTCTTTGTGTCCAAGAGAAAGTTGCAGAGAGGCCAAGCATGGCCTCGGTTCTTCTGATGTTAGATGGACATACTCTTGCTATTTCAGAACCTTCAAAGCCTGCGTTTTTTGCACATAGCAACACGGTATCGGATAGCTCTTCTTCTTCAGGACATAATGCAAAAACTTCAAATTATAATTCCAACACTGAGTTGTATCCTCGGTGAGTGTGTCTTGAAACCAAAATTAAGATTTTCATGATGATGACTGATTGATGAAATGAATCATGGGGTTTGATTAATTAGATTTGAATCCAACTCACTGTAAGTGAGGAAAAAGAGTGTTACAAGTCTCTGTTTCACTTTCAAGGGGAGATGTTTCTAAGTCATCTCATCTCTTGAAGAAAACTAATTGGGAAAAAATGTACAAAATCAAAGAATAAAAAAGGCTACTTGAATATGTCATCATGATCAGTTGAGGCGAGAAGCAAGATCAATAAATACTTGTTCACTGCAAGGGATCGTAAGGCCACCCATTGGATGATCAAATCCAAACTCTTCCTCTGCCTTTCTTAGTAGGTTTTGAAATGAAGGCTGGTTCAAGTAAGATATCGGAACTACAAATCTCTTCATCTTTCTTTCTCCTACGTAAACAGCCAAGTATCCCTTTGGAACATCAAGAGAGCTAGAAGACGAGGATGAGAACAGTTTTGCTTGACGGAGAATCTGCCTGGATGATTGCAGCACACGAGGGACCCTGATCGCCATGGATGGTCTTGTGTGTTTGTTGAATTGTAGGTTAAAAGCTTTTACTGGAAAATGTGAGAGTACTTGCAGAGCTTAAAAGACTCAGTGATGAGTATATATAGATAAGAACATTAATTGAAGATAACCCTTTAGTGGTTTAGAAAAGTTTCAGCTCTATAATAAACATTCAACACCAACAAGCATGCACATGGCTTTGCCGGACCACGGCATGATAAGTAAGGGCCCCCTTACTGATAAATCTTCATGATTTCTGATGTGGAGTCACAAATCAATATGACCACTTGTTTGTTAGATAGATAGTCAAGTTTTCAATTCTTGCCACAGAAATTTTTGAAGGCTTTTGTGACTTTGTCTGCACATAATCAAGTCATGTGGTCCTGTCTTTTTGATATCATTGTGAAGAAGTCATGACTTAATCAGTGATAGATACTTCTGGTTCATTAGGTACACAACTTCAGGTCCCTACATAATCTATAGAGAGATTTGGCATGTGATGTCTTTGAGACAATAAGACCCAATGAAATTATCATGTAGGACACCATTAGATACTAACTTCTCAGACACCATTTATTGATTTGTTCTTGGTTTAGTATCTTCAATCCAAAGCCATGTGCTCTGTATTGAAAAAAAAACCCCAAAAAATACTTAACTCCTGATAATTTCGTTTATATAACAACTAACAGGAGGAAACCCTTATGATTCACAAACAATTAAAGATCCAAAACAAATTTAAAGATTAAAGCTTTCTCCAAGAACAAGAAACGTTCTAGCTTAAACCCACCACGCTACAAGAAAGCTCACAACAAGAAAAGAAAAAATGACTTTTCTAAGAAGTTTCTTGGGTGCTAAGCAAATAACGCGAAGAAGGGAATCATCATCATCAGCATTGTCGACACCAAGAGGATTCATGGCGGTTTATGTTGGAGAGAATGATCAAAAGAGGAAGAGATATGTGGTGCCTGTGTCATACTTAAACCAGCCATTGTTTCAAGAATTGTTGAGTAAATCTGAGGAAGAGTTTGGTTTTGATCATCCTACGGGCGGCTTAACCATACCGTGTCATGAATCTTTGTTCTTCACAGTCACATCTCAGATTTGATGAATTACAAGAACATAAAGTACTTACAATAGAATGTAGAGATGTTTTAGCTGATTTCCCCACTGGAAATAATTGTAAATTGTTTCAGTGAGAGGAATATACACATACATAATACGTACAGCGTGCTCAAGTATGAATCATTGCATGCATGTTTGTACATTTGTATATTGCATTAAATAATAGTTTTTTTATAATAATAATAACAAAAAAATTATAATAATAATAAAAAACATTTGTGTCATATATCATAATCCTAGCTATTTCCCTTAAAAAAACATTGTATGTGACTATTTATAATTTTCATTCCTTGTGACAACTGTAATAGTGAAAAAACTTTTCACTTGGATTTTTTGTTTTTCATTTTCTTCATATAAATTATTTTAAAACATTAATAGGCTAAACATTTTAATGGCCCAGAAATAGAAGTCCAAAGCCCAAAGCCCAAAGCCTCTAAATTAAATGCTTCACGTGCCACGCGACATTTGACTATAGTAGCTTTGCGCGTGGGGGAGAAGTTCGCACCGTTTTTATTTGCTTACATCATCTTCCTTTTTAACGTCTTTATTGGTTTTTTTTGCTTTATAATAATTTCTGACCCTTTCTTTTTGTTCCTTTTGCTAAATTAGTACCACGATGCAAATAAATCGTGCAGGTTAGTCCGGTTCAGCTTTCTACCACTCTTTGTTTTGTACGTAAGTCCGGTTTATTATTGAATAATGAATGTGTAACTATAATGTTTAACTTTCTAGATGATAAACGTTTAATTAATTTTTAAAAAACGATATATATTTTCTTAAGTAGACATTTTCTTGCGTTCATTTGCATTTTTTTATATACGTTTTCCCATGTTCAAACCTCCAAATAACGTTTTTGTCCCTCCCTGAAAAGTGCAACCGAAACATGAAAAAGATTCAAAGTTAGCAAGCGAAGGAGGGAGGAGCAGGGGGCCCTGTAAGAAGAACCAATTGAGCCTTGCGTCACATGCCAAATTAAGTAGAGGAAGACGACCTCAAATCAAAACCCTACCTCTCAGACCACATTTAGCAGATAAATCAAATTGACCTCTCAAAACAAAGCTTTTAGTCCTTCCTATCTTCTGCCGTCTCGATCGTTTTCTCTAGGTGCCACTCTGTTTTCGATTTTTTTTTTTTTGTTTTTTGTTTTTCGAAATTTAACTGTTAGATCATCGTACAATAAAAAATAGCCAATCTGATCTAATAATTTCCTGGGTCCAACTATCCTGCAGCCCATGTGATGAATAGACCATACATTTCACTTCAGATCTTGCCACCTATACTTTTTTTTTTTCTTGACTTCGAAACAGAGCTCATGGCCGCTTCTCTTTCACGTGAATATACAATTTATATTCAATCACTTCCTTAACGTACGAAACATACATGGAACTTTCTCATGTTTTCTTTCTAAGATTTTATTTTACACAAGTTTCCAGTAAATAATATGCACTGCAAAGTCTACAAAACTATGCATATATATTTTTGTACAGAGTTGTCTACTTTTCTGAAAAAAGGTATTAAATCACGTCAAAGAGTTTATCAGCAATAAAGAGTGTGTTAGAACAGAGCTTACCCTGTTTTATTTTGGGGAAGCCAAAACAGAGTTGTACAAACAGGACATGACAAGCTCGATTCTGACTTCTCGCCCTCAAAGTAGAAAAATAGAGATTGAAGAATTTCCTAAACTAAGCAGACAAGTTTTCATGTCTAGTAAAACCTGCATTAAAGAAGTTGCATTTTGCTCTGTAAAAATGGAAAGTTGTACAAAAGAGGACAGTTTTTGAGGGAAGGAGGTGGCAAGAGTAACATGGGAGCTTTCATGTGCTTGGTCGAGACGAGAGACATGTCCTTATCAGTCCGTAAGCTGAAATTGTCCCTTCAAAGATTCGTAATTTCTCCCTAATCCTCTTCTCGTTTTTCACTGAATATTTTTCCAACCAATCTCGTTCGCAGAACATGCTTCCCTCTTTCCCTGACAACGACCGCAAACCCCCTCTCTCTCTCTCTCTCTCTCTCTCTCTCTCCCACTGTCGGTTTTTGTGGTCGATAAGAGAAAAAAACCATGATTCTGATTCACTTGTTCTTTGATGTGATAGATTTGGGAAGTAACTCACTGAAATTTGACGTGAATTCAAAGTTTATTTTGTAGAATTGCAGAGTTTGGAGTTACGTGTGAATGAAGTAGCTGACGCTAATGTTCATGTTTTAGGATTTTTGGAACATTCATAAATTTGTATGTTTTATACCTACACATATTTAACAATTTTTTACGACACATTATATACTCTTCTTCTATAGTTAAATAGTACTGATATTAATAAGAACAGAATTCTTATGCAAATTTTTTTATTACAAGTACAAAACATCTATAGTGAAAACAGTTTTCTTTGTTCTTAAGACATCAACTATTAAGAAAGGGACGAATTATTATTTATCTTCAATCTTCATTATGACCGACGAAATGGATTAGGAAGAGGAACATCACAAATAAACAAAGATGGGAAGCTCTCGAGATCGTGAGACTTAACATGTTCTTTGTCCCTAACCTTTTACGACCAGAAACAAAGATCTAATAAATGCCCATTGTCCACAAGCATATGCCTATATAGAACTTGGTCAAAAGTATTGTAAACTTATACGGTCACTTGCAGACAAGAGTTAACGCGAATCTTACTCAGTTTTTTGGAATTTTTTGTATGCATTTGTTACAATCTGTGCTCTCAAATAGATATTTTGTAACCAATTGGTTGTAATTAGACTATTTTTTTGGTTGGTCAAGACAAATTAGATTGATTTCTTTTGGTTGCATTTTTGTTCATCACATGACAGTTGTGAATCTGGCAATTTGCATGTCTAGCCCTAGGTCCTAAACAAAAGAATCCGACTACCTAGATTATATCTTTTGGAAAATTTCTATGGTAGTTGAAAATCGCGGGATTAGTCTATTTTAGGCTCAAAAGATCTAATTACATAATAAAAAAGAAGAAGATAATGTGTTAATATACTAGTAGATCTTGCTTCTAGTCCGGTGATATCGTTCTGTTGGTGTAGACGATGGATCGATTATAATCCCGTGATCGAGATCGTTTTATTGGTGTAAACAATGAATTATATATATGAAAAGATCATGCTACACTTTCGAGTTTGTATACATTTGTGTCCACTTTAGAGTTTATGGCTGCTAGTCTTGTGATTGGTCATTAACTAATTACGTTAAAATGAATCAAATTAAATGAAAGATCGTGTTTGCAGACTGAATATATATAAAAGAGTTATATAAACTAGCGGTCTGTAAATAATGCATGCTTTAAAAAATATATATACTTGAACCACAAAGATTAAGGAGTACATATTTCTTTCTGGTTTACATTAGGGAGTATAATTTGTACTTATAGTACACCCTACATATAATTTGTACTTATAGTACATATTTAGATACCTCTTCGTACGTAATTATAGAAAATTAGTTACCACATTGATATCTTTCTCTATTTATGATAGTAACTGTTGTAAGAGAGAGAGAGAGAGAGGGACCATGGTGTCTTGGGGAGGACCAACAATGAAATTAAATCCCAATGGGTTTGGATCCCACACTGTCACATGCCTCTCTATATCCCTTCTCCTGCTTTTTTTCCTGCTCCTTAAAAATAAAGCTACATACAGTACATCCAAAAAAATTATAAATAATAATAGTGTTTTGCTTATCATGCATAATATAACTCCGTCTTTTTAATATGGAATGTGATAATATTGGAGAATATTCACCAATTGTATGTAAATTACCGTCATCATCATCGTTCTAAAATAAATAGATTCAATTAAATTTCATTTTACTAATTTTTTGAAGTAAAAGTACAATTCAAAATGAAAAAAATAAATTAAAATGTAGTACTTATGTGATAATTCCCTCAAACTATTAGTGGGTTTGCTGAATCATTTGAGATGTATCATTATTTTAAGAAGAGTCGTCCAAGACGGCACTAACCAAAATGTTAGATTATTGATAATCATTTGATCATATAGAAATATTAAATAAATTTCGGATAATCAAGAAAATTAAAATAAAACTATTGCTTTAGCAATCCTATCCTCATCCTTGCTCCATAAATAACCCCTTTCGCCACCACTCTCTCATCAAAAACTTCTCTCACATCTTCATCATTTTCTCTCCTCATCACTAGCTCTCACTCTCATATCAAAGAAAAAAAAAAAAAAAAAAAAGAGTAAAGCTAAAGAATGGCGGTAAAGAGATCTTCAAAACTAACACAAACAGCAATGCTAAAGCAAATCCTCAAGAGATGCTCGAGCTTAGGCAAGAAACAATGCTATGACGAGGAAGGACTCCCTCTTGACGTACCAAAGGGACATTTTCCGGTTTACGTAGGCGAAAAGCGTACGAGGTACATAGTACCAATCTCCTTCTTGACTCATCCCGAATTTCTGATCCTTCTTCAACAAGCAGAGGAAGAGTTCGGGTTTCACCACGACATGGGAGGACTCACTATCCCTTGTGAAGAAGTTGTTTTCCTCTCTCTAACATCCATGATCAGATGAGATAGAAATAGAGAGAGAGGTTATATATATTATGATGAGGACTATGATTCTTTTGCCTTTTTTTGCCTTTGGATAAAAATTTATTATCCAAATGGTTTTTTTTCGGACTAAACCTGTAAGATCCACACAAAAAGATCACTCTCTACACGGATCATGTAAATCTTGGGTTTTAGTTCGTCATTTAACGTCCTAAATGGGGTTTGTATTCGATGAAACGGGGGTTTTTTTTTTTCTTTTATGGGCTGATCAGTGGTGGCTCGCACTAATAGATGATTAGTGCAAGTTGAATATTGGCCAATATTTTTTTTTCTTTAGTTCGAGTGTATGATCGTTCGAGTTTTTTTAAACTAAGAAATGTTTGATCTATGAATGAATCTTTTATTGGGTTTTACTCACGGATGTAAGTACGTTTGACATGTATGCGACTGATGTATATATTAAAATTTCCATCCTAATTTTGTTCATATAATTTTAAATTTATTATAACATCTGAACGTATTATCAATGACTTCATATCCTTACCAAAAAATAAAATCAATGACTTCATATTATCCACGAGAAATAGACAAATAAATCTATCCAACCCACGAGATCGTATTATAAATGACTCAATATTCGAAATAATGCTAATTCCGTAAAAGGTTAAATCTACAGTTAACCAAAACAAATATTACCATTTAATTTGTTCGAGTCAAGACACCAAACCTTATATAAAAACGCCGAAATTAATATTGAATTTTTATATAAATTAGTATTGGTTTTTAGTCTGCCTTTGAGTTTCTGACTTTAAAAGTACGGGACATATTTCGAGTGGATTACTTCTTAAGGTGAAGCAAAAGCATTTTTGTCTCTAGTAATTATAAGTTGGTCCTATATATACTATTAATATGGATTGGAATTAACTTAATGCATTAAGTTTAGTTATATTTTTATTTATACACATATCTATATATATATATATAAATATTAAATATTGAATGCACTTACTCTTCTCTCTTTTTCTTTTCCTACGAGCCACAAATCCTATATGACAGCAACTACTCTACTTAATGCACATACCTTTTTTTGTTTTTTGCCTACATACTTTTAATTTTTTCTCCTTTTCTTATCAAGAATATCTTTTTGTTCGTACCTATTTATATTTATGTTTGGAATAAATTGCATCCACAAGTACCAATAATATCTATCCTGCCGCATCACTCGTTGATACATGTATATACGTACATGTCGCTTAGTCGAATGCAATATGTAGTAATGTACACACAACAAACCAAATTGGTTGAAGGACTAAACCATGAACTTGAGTATACATAAGGAAGTAATACAAAGAACAAACACTAATTGTCAATCAACCACATCTAGAGGATTATCACAAATCAATCGTTATATTTTTAAAATTAATAGATCCTAGACTCACAGATTATATAACCCGATTTTTAAAAAAAAAATTAAAAAAAAAAAAGAAGAAGAAGAAGGCCATTTTACGTAGTGATCGCACATCCAAACTATGAACGAAGGGACGAGGAGGAAAAGAAAAAGCCAAGAGGTTTGGATCTCAACTGGATGAGTAAATTACAAAAGGAAGAATCTTTTAATATTGTCCCTTTCCGTACGAATTAAACTATTTGTAGGAAAATTCTGGGAAGGTGCATTTGTCATGTCAACTTCCTACACAATAGTTTCAACTTTTTTTTCTTCAAATGTTACCTTTAATCAAATCTTTAATCCATAAACCAGTTGAAACATTGAAATTTTTACATTCATACTAGTTATTCATCTTTTTTTATTTCTACACCGTGAGAGAAACCACTGATTAAGTGATTTTCTTTTCCTCATATGATCAACTGCTATATATATACACACAGAAAATTTGTATAAACCTATTAGAAAGGTACCTTTTTTTTGACAAAAAAAAAAAAGAGAAGCTAAAGTACCTTAGTTAGATCCAATCTCCTCTAATTGACGAGAATAGCCATTTTGTTAACCTCTCTAAATAATTTCGGAGGAAAGATTTTGGTCTGAGTTCTCCTTGAACCTAGCGTAGAAAGCCTTACATATAAACACTACGTTCCCTAATCGAAACCCATGCTTTCCTCTGTTAACAAGAATGATCAGCCATTCAATTACTATAGTTGCAGCCAAACAAGTAAGGATCACAAACGTTGGACCACAATGGTAATGCTGTAAATTACAAGCAATTGAAAACCTAAGACGATGGTCGGTATGATTGATGAACTTAAACAAACAAATTAGATCATTGTAAAACTGTCTAAGAAAACCAGTTGTTAGAACACAACTACAACTGTTTGAAGGCAAATGGGATGGGGGAACTGAATGAACTGTGGAGCACGGAAACTGATCTTACAGAAACATGAGATTCTCAACCTGAACAGAGGAGACAGAGTCTGCATGACAACGTATATACTGCTCTGTTCTTCTTCCTTCTACTTCAAAAGTTCTCATACTTTTTTTCTTCAGATCATAGTAGAGAACACTAGGTACGGATGAATGCAGAAAGGTTGGTGTAAATATAATCTCACCAGTGTCAGCGTCGGTGGTGCGAAACTCATAAAACCTACCAGAATGAGGGTTTGTTTTGGAGGCAACTAATTTAGGCAAAGCAAAAGTCTTCTTGAACCAATGCTCCTTAGAGGCATCTTCTAGAACCCACAAACCAATAATACCACTGATTTTCTTTTCAAAGAAGATAACAGCCAGCTTCCCCTCGTAGGTTGTCAACTTTGAGAAGCTACGAAAGGTGCAAGGTCCTTTGATTAGATCAATCTTTTCAGACCTAACATCAAAACTCATGATTGCACACTCATTTAGTTTTGTTCCAATAAAAGCCTGATAATACAAAACACCATTGATGCAAAGTTGCTCACTTAAAGGAGAGTGAGCAGGAATAGAGCCTTGAAACATCCTCCAAGCAGAACTCCCACTACTTTCCAATGTCAAAACCATTATCTCCTCAGCTAAACCGCGTCTGTTTCTCAGCGTAGGCATTCCTCTCGTGACGCACAACACTTTATAATCATTGTCGATGGGATCATAGCCTAAGTACTGGTTTGTGGCTCTCTTCCCTGCACTGACCCTGGGCAAGGTAACCGATCGTCTAGTGCAAGGATTATATATCACGAGGCTAGAAGGTGGTCCATAGCAAATCAGACCGTGGACAGAAGGAGTAATGGTCGTGCGCTGTCTGGTGTGACAAGTCACATGATAAGTGGCTGGAGAAGCAAAAGAAGAAGATGATGATACTTCACGTGTACTTTTGAAGTGAACAGATGCATAGGTTAAAGACAAAGAGTTCACTTTGAATACAAAGACGAGACTTTGGGGTCTTTTCAAAGACTCATTCAGGAATAGTTTCATGAAATATGGACTGCGGATTATGGAACTCCAGAGCTTAGATACGCATAGCAATCTGATTACAGTTTTAACTGGAAATCGTTTGAGTATCTCCATAATCAAATCATCCGGAAGTGAGATTATGCTTACCTTTGCAAGCTTCTTCCTCTGTGTCTCCATGGCTGAGAGACGTAAACGATGAGAAATGCTTCCAGCAGCCACCTTTGCCCTTTTGGCCTTCCAAAAAAAATATTGTTTAAGGTGAAAAACCCTAAAGCAGAATTTGATGAGTAAACGTGTTGCCGTTTTTATTTCATAATTTTTGTTCTGATGGCAAAAAACGCTAGCCATTTCATTACTTATATACATTTACTCAAAATAATTTATAGGTAGATTCTAGACAAAAAAAATATAAGAATTCTTTTTTAAAACAAATATTTATCCAATTATTTTAAGTTATTTTCATAAAAACTTTATATTAAATTGAAAAACTTTTATGTAATCAACTTTGATCTTTTATTAGTGTTATTGTCACATCCTTACATACGAACCAAATATCAATTTATTTTAGATATACACTATAACACAACTTGATCTAATGTTTCCTTTATATTCAGTCTCTAAGCTTCCCAAAACATCTCGATTCTAAGCCACTGTAGAAATCTCGTCTCTCTTCCCTTACACTTTATCCACAAACCCTAGAAGTGTTTCTCAACATACTATTTTCCGTTCTATTGCAAACCCTCCGATCCCTAAAACCCTACTTTTTCAAAACTCTAGGTATCTCTGTTTCTTGCAACACCCACTTTCCCCTGTTTTCTCGGCGATGACACAGGTCACTGACGTAGAAGAAGATGACAAGGTCACAAGCCTCACGAAGAATGAGGGATTGTCGGAATCTAATCATGTCTCTCTTACTTGGCTCTTCACGCGTTGCAACACCATGGCCAAGAAGAAGCAGGAATCGTAGCGGCTAATCAAAACCGTCTCGAATCAATCACAGCGGTTGGATTAGTCTCAGACGTGTTCAACGAGTCAAAACTAAACAATCCTTCCTGGCGATATACAAAGACGAGACTTTTAGGTCTTTTCAAAGACTCATTGAGGAATAGTTTCATGAAATATGGACAGACACGGAGAGGAATCTGATCAGGGTTTTAACTGGAAATCTTTTGAGTATCTCCATCATCAAATCATCGGGAAGTGAGTTTATGCTTACCTTTGCAAGCTTCTTCCTCTGTGTCTCCATGGTAGAGAGCAGGCCCGGTCTTGTACACATTTCTATGATACATAGGTATCGGACCTCAATTTTCTGAAGCCCATTCTGTGAGGATTTTTTGTTTTTTTTTTTAATTATAAGGCCTCAATTTAAGAGTTAGTTTCTTTTAAAATGCCTTATTTTTTTAATTTATTTTCAGAAGAGGCATCATTTTAAAAATTGTTTTGAGTTGAAGCCCAATTTAAAAAATTGCATTGGACTTACTGAGAAAAACAATTTTAAAAAAAATATTACCATACCTCATTTTAAAGAGATACAATTTTTTTGGTATTGGGCCTCCAATGTTGCTGGACCGACACTGGTAAAGAGACGTAAACATGAGAATTATGCTTCCAGCAGCCACCTTTTTGCCCTTTTGGTCTTCCAAAAAAAATATTTTTTAAGGTGAAAACCCAAAAGCAGTATTTGATGAGTAAACGTGTTGCCGTTTTCATTTCATAAACATTTTGTTCTGATGGGAAAAAACGCTAACCATTTCGTTACAAAGAAAATATAAGAATTCTTTTTTAAAACAAATATTTATCCAATTTATAAAGTTATTTTCATAAAAACTTTATGTTACAATGAAAAACTTTTATGTAGTCAATTTTGATTTTTTATTATTGTTATTGTCATCACATCCTTACATATGAACCAAATATCAATTTCTTTTAGATATATTATGCAGCTTGAGCATATTATTGACTTCGATCAGCTCGCCCAGCTGGGAGGTATGTAGATGTTGACCAAAATGGTGGGAATCGTGGCCAAGAAGAAGCAGGAATCGTAGCGGCTAATCAAAACCGTCTTGAATCAATCACAGCGGTTACGTTGGGTTAGTCTCAGACGTGTTCAACGAGTCAAACTCAAAACTAACAATCCTTCCTGGCGACATAGCGATAGGGCATGTCCAGTATTCAAATTCCGGAGCCTCAATGCTCACGATCATTCAGCCTTTCATCGCAAACTGCAAACTGTAGGATCATTTGCAGTAGCACAAGATGATAATTTCGTGAATTACAAGCAACTAAAGACAAGGCTCGAGGAGAAGGGTTTGATCTTCATCACAACTAAAGACGTGTTCTGTTACTACGGAGTGGACACCCCGAGGAGCCAAGAGTTGATCTCTATCTAGTAAGATGAGCCTCGAGGAGATTTAGAAGCATGCTAATTGCGATTCTCTCGCGTTTCTAGCATCCCATGACCACAATATAGGCCGAGAGCGTAGTCAACGTTCTCTGAATTAACAATTAGATCCTCTCCCCTATCTGCTTTACTTTTTTTAAGCTTTCTCAAATAATTTCTATATTCAAAAAAAATTACTTGATACGCTTTATCTAATCTGTCAAAAACTCAAAAATTGTTTTTACTTAGAACAATCAGATATAAAGTCTCCTCACACAGTTTCAGATATTACAGACGATGTGGTCGAATTAGCCATTTTCAGCTCGATCATAAGCGTTGGATTTGTGCTTGGGGGCAAATGTGAAGCCTTCCGGAACCTTTCCAAGCAGCAAGTCCGATATCCGCACCTGCATGTTGTAACATTATATTAAACTTAAGCTCAGATAGTCCAAAGTAAGAAGACAATTGAAGGAGAAGAATTTAACGCACCCAGTCACCGGCAGATTCAGACATCATGAGTGTCTCAAGATCATCACGGCCAAAGTAAGAAGGCGGGCGCCAGTTGATTTGCTGCGGGATTACATCAAGCAAACCGACAGGTATGTACCTAAACGTGTAGCTTAGCCACTCCAGCAAGAAATGCCTAGTTGTCTCAACTCCTGTTTGAAAATTAGGATAACGGCAGAGCATTTAGCCACAGGGGAAAGAACAAACCAACATAACGTGATTTCAATTCCAGGCCTTGTGTTTTTTACCTTTATTGTCGGATCCCCAATGTTGAAGACCAAAACGTACAAAGTCCTTCAAGATGTTAAGTCTTTCACCTGAGGTAATGTCCCAGTGACGTTGCTCTTTGATTTCAGTAAATATCCAAGGCTGCACAAGTCAAAAGACCATTGAGACTATCGAATGATTTACTAGGAATAAGCAGATACTATATGGTCATACACACACCTTGATTAATGCTCCACGAGCAATCATGCAGCTAGACAACTCAGGACAGTCAGACTTGTGTTTGTTCCAGTCTAAATAAGAGTACACATCTCCATTTCCTATAACTTTTAGGTTAGTGGAAGCGTTTTTGGTACACTGGTATATATAGTCCCAATCCGCAGACTTGCTATAACGTTGCTGTCTTGATCGCCCATGAATAGTCACTGCAGTGGCTCCCCAATTTCCTATATCTGCAATTAATGAATCTATCCGATTCTTACCCTCAAAGAATGCCGTACGTACCTGACACCAAAAAAGACCGGACAAGTAAAGAATGGTTATAATACCAACACATTCACATCCACCAATGTTATAGTTTCATATGGAAGGTGATAGCATTTCAGATTTGCTTAGGCAGTTACCTTGATAGTGATAGGTGTTTCAACAATGGAAGAAGAAACTTCCACGATGTTCTTCATTCTTAATGGTTTGTTGAGAAGAGCTGAACCAGCACTTCTGTTGACAACCATATCTATCGGGCAACCCATGTTGATGTCTATGAAATCAACAGTGCATTCTCGGTCTATAAGTTCAACTGTGCGTGACACTGTGTCAGGAAAAGAACCGCAAATCTGAACACCGAACAGATCTTCCGATGAATGCCGTCTAAGCAGAGCCCATTCCGAAGCTTGGCCCTACAATAAAATATTTTGCAGGTTTTCACAATGTTACAAAAAAAAAAATCAAGGTTTAGTTATTCTGTCAGCATAGCTGAGAGTGCAATTATTGGCCTAACCTGCAAAAGATTTGTGCACATAGCCATCTCACCACAAGTCACATCTGCTCCCAACACTTTGCAAAGTCTTCGGAAGGGAAGATTGCCCACAGTTGTTAGGGGTGCAAGGTACAACTTATCCCTAAAATCAATAAGCTTTTTCTTTTCGCGAGGCTGCAACTTTAGACTACCATCAGTTTCAACAATTTTGATGCTATCCTCATCTTCTACGTCACCTTTTGAAGTAGAAGACCCATTCTTTTTTGTTTCCTCTTCCACTTTCACGCCTGTATCAATACAGTTTACTGGGACATTAGGATATTTTCTTGTCCACACACTTCTTATGACAGCTTTTTTTCTCTTAAATATATAGCTATATAATTATATGTATTGAAACTATGCAACTATCTAAGACAATCCAGCAAAAGTTAATTGGCATTTTGGTGTAGAGAAGTGAGAGCCTAACCATCATTAACTCCACCAACATCTCCAGGTTTAACTTTCTCTTCGTCCTCAGATTTTGCCTTTTTCATAGGACGAACTTCCTCAGTTTCTAATGGTCCAGGAATATCAACATCTTCTATCATATCTGATGTAGGCTCAGAGCTGACAGCTGAGTCAACCGCTACTTTAGTTGCTTGAGCACCATTTTGAGTCTTTTCTGCGTTATTTTCTTCAGCAACATTGCTTTTTTTGGCATGCCCCTAAAAATTGTAACGAAACAAAGAGAATAATCACTCAGGTCTCATGGTAAGAGTCATATATGAGTGAAATTGCAGTATATGACATGCCAGAGACACTGTACAAACACAACAATAATTGAAATAAACGAAATACTACTCTGTACGATATACCAATAGACCAAGGGACTTGAGCTTGGCATCTGCGTTGATAAAAGTCATCTTATTCTTCCACAGAAGCCTCTGTGTCTCTTTGTTAAAAAAGTTCATCTCTGAATTTTCCTTCCCATCTGAATTACCAGCGATGTCTCTGTGACTGCTTAAGAATCTACATGATAAACCATATGCACACTTCATCTCAGAGGCCACAAATGGGCATTGCCCCTCTATATCATCTGGTTTCTGCAATTTCAAGAAAAAACATTGTCAGATAATTTCTTTCTCAATATCATCCTCCAAGCTCAATCACACAAAATCAAACCATGTTCATTCAATCCACCCACTTCACAAACCAAATCAGCATCAGTAAACTGCAAAAAGGTGAGTACCTGAGCCTTGAAAGCTTCAATATCATGATTAAACCGGCAATTATCTTTATACTGACAGGAATTAACGTCTTCTGTTCTCGCAACCTGCGGACAGAGATTGATGGTAGATTGCTGCAAGAAAGACCATGCCAGGTTAGATTCAAATCCACGGCAATAACAAAGCATAACATCATACCTTCTAAACAATCCACTTCCACTTGCCAAAATTTAACCATAAACCGTAGCTATACTAGCATCGATGTACAAAGTGTAAGCAATCTAGCCTTGAAAGCTTTCAGTGTCATGATTATGTAATGCCTATCATATCTACTCTTTACACTCTGTATACTTGTAAGAGTGAGATGAATGAGATACCTCGCGGCGTTCCCGTTTGAGCTGTCGTTTTGATTTCTTCTCCTGGACCAAGCCAGACTGAGGCGCCTTAACTTCGGCGGCGTCGTTTTGCTTCAGGGAACGGCTTGGAGGAGGACACAGGAACTCCTTCTTAATAGGAGCCATTGATCGTTCTATAAGCTCTTCCGAAGTCGCTTCATAAACAGAGAACTGTTTCGTCGTCGATTGAACCGCAGCAGAAGGCTTCTTATCTCCTCCAACACTTGTATCCGCCGCGAGCTCCGCTACTGCATCCGACATAGCGGAGGACAAGCTCCGTCGTCGCCGGAAAGATTCTAAAGGTACACGCCAAAACCAAGTGAGTGATGATGGTGTCCCAGTTGTTTAGGGTTTTAGATATTTTTGTAGAGACACAAAAACGACGACACAAACGCCGTTTTGGAAGGAAGTGGAAGTGAACACATTCATGGGTTGCTTTTTAATGGGCCAAAATACGAGGCCCAGCTTGTTAGCTACAATTTCCAAAAAAAAGAAAAAAAGACAGATAGAAAGGAAAATAAACTAACAACAAAGAGACAGAGAATCCAAACTAAATAAAACAAAACAAACAGAGAGGAATCTCTTTCGTCTCTCAAGTTCAAACTCTTGAACCTCCATTGTTGGAAGAAGTCAGCATTAGGAATGCGGAGCTGAAGAGGATGTGATCCAAGAACGAGTCTTATGGTTGTTTTAATTATTCAAATAAAGACCTATTAATCCGGTCAAAAGTAGTTGCAGGAGAAGGTTGTTTCTCTGCAGTATTTTAGGAGCTTTCTGTTTCGTGTAAGGCTATATAAGCCAATGCTTTTCATTCAATAAGAGTACAAGTTTTCAGCATCTATTATTTTCGAGTCTTTGAGTTTACAAATTGGTATCAGAGCTCGTTAGATATTGAGAACTTGAGAGAGAAGCCGTAGCTTCAAAACACTAAGAAAGATGAGTGATGACAAGATGAAGTTACCACAATTCGAAGGCCATTGGGACCATTGGAGTGAGGTGATGGAGAATTTCTTCAGGGCCAAAGGATTGTGGAGTTTGATCGAGATTGGTTATGAAGAACCTGCCCCCACGACGGTTCTCACTGAGGAGCAACGACAACAACGTGACGATGCCAAAACCAATGACCACAAACTGAAGCACTACCTTTATCAGTCCATTGATAGAGTCACGATGGAGCAAATCTTAGATCGAAAGACGTCTAAGATCATTTGGGAGTCCATGAAGAAGAAGTTCGGAGGGAACGAACGTGTGAAGAAGTCCTTGTTGCAGAAACTAAGAAGGGACTTTGAGCTGTTGGAAATGAAAGAAACGGAGATGGTGGAAGACTACTTTAAGAGAGTGCTAGCCATCACAAATCAAATGAGGAGTAACGGAGAGACAATGACGGACTCCAAGGTGGTCCAAAAGATCATGCGAACCCTCACCGAGAAATTCATGTACGTGGTGGTCTCGATTGAGGAATCCAAGGACATTGAGTTGCTCACTCTTGATGAACTACAGAGCTCATTGGCTGTGCATGAACAGAAGTTCAAGAAACAGGACAAAGGAGATAATCAAGTCCTGAAAGTAACGTATGGGAGAGGAGCTGGGACCAGAGGAAGAGGTGCGTATGGCAGAAGCAGGGGACGTGGTCGTGGGCGTACGTTTCCAAACAAGAGCACAGTAGAGTGCTACAAATGCCATCGTCTTGGTCATTTTCAGAATGAGTGCCCAAAGTGGGAGGAGGAAGCCAACTACGCTGATGAAGAGGAAGAGATGCTGCTAATGGCGTATGAAGAAGAAGAAGAAGATGTCGAGACGAAAGTGGAGAAACTTATGATGCTGTATGGAGGTGATGATGGTGAGAAAGAAAGCATGCGAAAGAAGGTTTGGTTTCTCGACTCAGGTTGCTCAAACCATATGAGTGGAGACAGAGAGCTGTTCTTAAAGATGAACATTGATTTCAAACACTCGGTCAAATTGGGAAATGATAAGAGATTGGACGTCGTAGGGAAAGGGAACATAAGGCTGGTCTTGAATGGTGCTGCGTACACTATCAGTGAGGTATACTACATCCCAGAACTCAAAAACAACCTACTGAGTCTTGGCCAGCTTCAGGAGAAGGATGTAACAATCATCATTCGTAAGGGAGCCTGCAAAATCTACCACGATGAGAGAGGGCTAATCGCTGAGAGCAAGATGAGCAGGAACAGGATGTTCATGCTATACGATCAATCTGGTGATGGAGTGAAACAACAGAGATGCCTTCAAACCGTGGCAGAGGAGGTACCAAAGTTATGGCACGAGAGATATGGGCATCTCAGCTACACGGGGATGAAGGCACTTCAGAGCAAGAAGATGGTGCATGGTCTTCCAAGTTTTGATGCGCAAAACTTCACCTGTTCTGATTGCTTGGTGGGGAAACAATCAAGAAACCCTATCTCTAAGACGAGCAAGTGGAGAGCAAAAGAGGTTCTGGAGCTCATACATTCAGACATCTGTGGTCCAATCAGTCCTACTACCACTAGTGGGAAGAGATACGTTCTGTGTTTCATTGATGATTTCAGCAGAAAGGCGTGGGCTTACCTCTTGAAAGAAAAATCCGAGCCGTTTGATTTCTTCAAGACGTTTAAGAGGAAGGTGGAGACAGAAACTGGCAAGAAAATCAAATGTCTCAGAACGGATGGAGGAGGCGAGTACACATCAATTGAATTCACAAATTTCTGCAAAGAAGAAGGGATTCGCAGACAATTAACCACAACATACACACCACAACAAAACGGCGTTGCGGAGAGGAAGAATCGAACTGTGATGAACATGGTGAGATCAATGCTTTCAATGAGAAAGGTACCTAAGATGTTCTGGGCAGAAGCTGTGATCTGGACATTCTACATCTTAAACAGATGTCCAACTCACTCGGTAAAGGATGTGACACCACAAGAAGCTTGGAGTGGAATCAAACCAAACGTGGAGCACTTTAGAGTATGGGGGAGCATTGCTCATGTTCACGTTCCAGATCAGAAAAGAGGGAAGCTCGATGACAAGAGTATTGTTTGCGTGCTTCTTGGTTTCTCAGAAGAATCAAAAGGTTATCGTCTCTATGATCCTGAAACAAAGAAAATCATTGTAAGCAAGGATGTTGTGTTTGAAGAAACAGAAGGATGGAATTGGGAAAAAATTCAGGATCATCATGACGCTGGTCTTACTTGGAATGATGATGAGCATATCTGGGAGGAAAGCGATGATGATGAGGGAGGAGAACACGCGACTGAGGAAGAGCAACCTACAGTAGTGGTCGAAGAAGCTCCAGTTTCGCAGCCTACAGTAGCCAGGGAGGGTCGTGTAATAAGGGCTCCTAGCTATCTGAATGACTACATCACCGGGAACGAGATTGATGATGATGAGGATGAAGTCAACATGGCGATAATAAACTCATCTGATCCTCTCACATTCGAAGAAGCTGAGAAGAGCCTTAAGTGGAGAGAAGCTATGGATGAGGAGATAAGATCGATAGAAAGAAACAAAACATGGGAGCTTTCGAATTTACCACAAGGAGCAAAGTGTATTGGCGTGAAGTGGATATACAAGACGAAGCTTAATGAGAATGGAGAAGTCAGCAAATATAAAGCTCGTTTGGTGGCCAAGGGGTATTCTCAGGAACAAGGGATCGACTACACTGAGGTATACGCTCCTGTGGCTCGAATGGATACAATCAGAACTATATTGTCTACGGCTGCAAGGAAAGGTTGGATCATTTATCAGTTAGATGTCAAGTCGGCGTTTCTCTATGGAATTCTTGAGGAGGATGTTTACATACAACAACCTAAGGGCTACGAGGTCAGTGGTGAAGAAGATAAAGTCTATAAGCTCCACAAGACGTTGTATGGACTAAAACAAGCACCAAGAGCCTGGTTTAGTCGAATCGGAGACTACTTTGCCAAAGCCGGTTTCGTCAAGTCTCAGAATGAAGAAACTCTGTTCCTCAAAACAAATCAACATGGAAATTCACTGTACGTGAGTATCTATGTAGATGATCTAATTTACACTGGAGATGACATTTCAATAATGGAGGAATTCAAGGAATCAATGGAGGAGGAATTCGACATGACAGATCTTGGGAAGATGCAATACTTTCTGGGGATAGAGGTACTGCAAACACCACACGGGATACATATCTCACAAGGAAAGTATGTTCTTGAGGTGCTGAGACGTTTTGATATGGAGAGATGCAACTCAGTAAGCAGCCCAATGGTACCCGGGAGCAAGCTGGATATAGATGAAGGAGGAGAAAGAGTGGATGAGACATTCTATAAACAGATTATAGGAAGTCTCATGTACATCACTACCACCAGACCAGTCCTGCAATTCTCTGTAAGTCTCCTAAGCCGGTATATGTCTAAACCTACAATGCTGCATTTACAAGCTGCTAAGAGAGTTTTGAGGTATTTGAGAGGAACGGTGGACTTTGGGATTTGGTATAAGAGAGGAGGAATCGGAGAGGTGTCAGTGTATACTGATAGTGATTTTGCCGGAGATATTGATAGCAGGAAAAGCACTTCGGGTTATGTGTTCATCATGGATGGAGGAGCTGTGGCTTGGTTATCTAAGAAGCAGCCAATAGTCACTCTCTCAACCATGGAAGCAGAATATGTGGCTGCATCTATCTGTGCATGTCAAGCTGTCTGGTTTAGGAGAATATTGGAAGAGTTGAGTTACGATGTCGAAGGAAGCACAGTGATTCAATGTGACAACACGTCAACGATCAAATTGTCTAAGAATCCTGTTTTTCATGGAAGATGCAAACATATTGGAGTTCGTTTTCATTTCCTTCGTGATCTCGTAAATGAAGGAGTCATAAGTTTAGAACATTGCGAGTCAAGCAAACAAGTTGCTGACATCTTCACGAAGCCATTGAAGCGTGAAACATTTGAAGAAATGAGAAGTAAACTTGGAGTTTGTTCAATGGCTGATAAGCTCAAATTTGTGGACCAAGTTTGAGCTTAGGGAGGGTTTGTTGGAAGAAGTCAGCACTAGGAATGCGGAGCTGAAGAGGATGTGATCCAAGAACGAGTCTTATGGTTGTTTTAATTATTCAAATAAAGACCTATTAATCCGGTCAAAAGTAGTTGCAGGAGAATGTTGTTTCTCTGCAGTATTTTAGGAGCTTTCTGTTTCGTGTAAGGCTATATAAGCCAATGCTTTTCATTCAATAAGAGTACAAGTTTTCAGCATCTATTATTTTCGAGTCTTTGAGTTTACATCCATTACATATATATGACCAGGACATATCTACCATAAATTGAATTTTTTCTCTCTAAAATAACATACTGTAAAATTAAATCTCTTGGACTTGCGCCTTATATGATATATATATATATATGTGTAAATTCAACTGACTCTGCACATAAATAAAAATATAATGTTTGCTTTTGATATGTAACTTCAAAACTAAAAACTCCAACCACCACCGCAACAACTTGTCTGCTCTATTCATTAGATTCAGGTTTTGTTGCCAACGCCATAGTTCCATTCTGGTTCTGCGAAGACTGTTGTGGCTGCTGTCTTAACTGGCTGATGTTGAGTTGCTGGAACATCTCTGCGTTGAGTGATTGCATCTTTGATCTCTCAGATCCGTTGTGGCTGGTCTCACCGATTGCCAGTTTCAGTCGCTGGACTTCCCCATTCAGTGCTTCGTTCAGAGCTGCCATGGGAAAAGCGGGATCATTCTTTTTTACATTCATTCAGGGCAAAAAGATTACAACAAAACAGAGATTTTTCCATTAAGGTTCAAATACAACATGTTGTATAGATTTCTTCCATTTTGTACCGATTCAGATGCATATGAGTGAGATGATGAGAGGCAAAAGTCATGTCAATAATATCGTAAACCACTTAAATATAATTTCAAGAGAATTGCGTACCATCACGAAGACGCGCTTGTTGCTCCATTGCTTGAAGACGGAACTTGAGCTCATTGTTCTGATTTGTCAGCCCAATCATTTCTCTCTGTATAATGCAACATAACTAATATCGTTAGAAACAAAAAGATAAGACAAATCTTAGGCGCAGTTACAACATTGTAGACCACGCACCTGCAAAAGCGTGAGCTGAGCAGACAATGTAGTAGCCTCGGTCTGAAGAGTCTGAACTTTGTGCTCCAATTCAACTATGTACCGCATCTTCCTCTCCTTTGATCGTGCTGCTGACTGACGGTTTGCCAAGATTCTGAAAAGAGGATCATTGCATAAACATCCGAGAAACCCGATCAAATAACAAAAGTAAAGAAAGATTCAATATATATACCTTTTGACACGCTTAGGATCAGACATGGCCATCTCTGCTAGTTTATCATTAGCCATGATCTTCTTCAATTCCGCAGCAGTAAATTCACCGTTTTTAAACTCAATGCTGAACGCAGCAGCACCCGAATTCCCATCAACCGAGTTAGTAGGGGAAACTTTCCGTGAGATAGTACCGGGAGAAAGAGGCGGCTTGAGTGATTCGTCACCGAAAGACAACTTCTCCATGAAACAGCTGTCGACAGAAACACTCCTGTAATGTCTGGTGGTAGGAGCAATATCTCCTCCGGCGGCTCTTCTCTTGACTCCTGTATTGGCACTCTCGTTCACGCTGCTGCTCTCTCCTTCCGTATCACTACCATTATTAGTCTTGGTTCCGCTTGCCCTGCTGCTGTCCATATCATCCCGATTCTCATTAGTACCTCCTCCGTTCTTGCTATCCTCAGCTTCGGAGGAGTTCAATACATCAATGTTTTCAAGATTCATATATGCAGAGAAGAGATCATCCATGGCTTCTCTGTCTCCGACGCCTTCCCTATCGCAGCTTGATTCCTTCTTGACAAAAGGAGCCGACTTTGACCAATCAGCACATTCCCCACCAGAAAAAGACCTCTCCAAAGGTCTTGGAGGGATCAAAGGCAGCGAATTCATGGAGTTATTAAAGCCGCTGGGAATATCACTGCTGGAGCGTCTATGAGACTTCCTGGGAGGTAGACTCTCACCGGCTCTTACGGAGGAGGTAGAAGAGGTGGAGCTATTACACCTGGTGAAGGGAGATGAAGGAGGCAAAGAAAAGCCGGCGGAATCAGGATCCTCCATGGAGACATCGTGATCTGGTAGTTGCGCGGCGGAGAGAGAATCGCGGAAGGGAGAAGGGCTTAAAGGAGGCAAAGAATCGAAGGAGAAGAAAGAGTTGGGCTGAGACAACGAGCGTGAATGAGAATGGAGAGAAGCGGGTTGTCGGGAGGTGGGGATCTGAGAAAAGGGAGAAGTCGGTGGTGGGATTAAGTTAGGGTGAGAGGGAGGAACACCGATTCGTTTGGCACAGTCACTGAAAGGCTTGGAGAATTGGGGGAATTGAGGACTAGTAGGAGTAGTAGAAGAGCGGAGGAAATTAGGGTTTAAATCGAGCTGCTGCTGCTGCTGCTGATGATGATGAATGGGGGCAGTAGCATGTTTGGGAGTGGAAGAAGAAGAGGTGCCGAAAGAAGAGTGAAGTCTCTGGATCATATGATCAGTGGTGTTACTACACTTCTCTGTATCACCCATTTCTTCTTTTTTGCTCACCACCGGAGATCAGATCGAAATTTGGACCACGGATAAATAATGCAGTTTACTGAATCACCACACTCTAGAAAACCCTAAAAGATCAAAGCTTTGTTGTTGTAGGTTTACCATCAAAGTTTTAGGATGGGGAAAAAAAAAAATACAATAATTGACTTGCATCAAAAGAGTTTAGTTTTGCATAGAGAAAAAATCAGAGCTTTGAAATGCAGAAGAAGCAGCAAGTTGTGTGGTTTACCTCTACTTCTACGCACTTGAATTAATCAATGGCGCAAATGGCGAGAACGTATTATTATTATTCTTTATTTTTTTCTTTTTCTTTCAAGAGCAAAATTAAAAAAAAAAATAATAAAAAGACTAATCTTTTTCCTCTCTCTCTCTATCTAGAAATTATAGAGAATAATCACAGAAGGGCCATTTTTCTCTTTTTTTTGTTTCCTCCGCGATTTTCTCTCCCTTTGTAAATTTATCTGTTTCGCGAGAAAATTGTAAAAACTCAAAAGAGACAACGACCTTTTTTTTTTTTTTTTTTTTGTTGGCACGAGCCGAGCAAGAGAAAAAGAAAGAGTCTATAGAAAACAAAAAAAAAACTTAACAAAGATAAAAAAAATAGACACGGATTTCATGAGAAGGAAGAGAGAGAAACACCCAACAAAACGCGTGAATTTTAACCACAATCCCTCCCCAATACTTTCTATTTAATGCAATTCTATCCTAAAAGTTTATCAAATGTACTACTAGTATTATCTTATTTGATGCCGTTTACTTCAAATCCTTTTTTTTTTTTTTTTGACTAATGCGTTTCGTATATATATATATATATATTCGATATGGTAAATGAATCTTTAACATATATATTGAAAATTAATACACGCACCCTAAACATTCTTCAAGTACATGTATTTTCCACGATTGATTACATTGCATTATAAACGGCTATTTTCGGATTCATATCGAAACCTACTTAATATATTGTTTAGTCTCAGGGAATGATATTTTTATGAATAAATGGAAGTTAAAATCCTTTTAAAGATTTTTTTTTCTTTTCTTTTGTTGATTTGGAATATGGATTTGGATTCAATTTGTATCCCCCGACCACATTTGACATTGTTTTGCTAGACGAAAGATTCTGTCCTCGTTATGTCATGTGTACAATATAAAAGCCATTCTTTGTATATAATACCTCTTCCTTCTTTTATATATGATCCGTTAAAATATTATGTAATGGACCGCCATATTGAAAAGATTTGTTCCCGATTCCTCTGTCTACTACACCAAGTCTCTTCTTCAAATTCCAATAAATGTTTTAGTTTAGGAGTTTTAGAGATCCGTCTGTGTTGATCTCATGCTGCAACGTTTAATTTGTACAAGTACATACGACGACATATAGTTTTTGATTTTTTGATTTTTTTTTTTTGGCGATTAATCACGTTGTTAATCATATATATGTGTATTAATTACATTTATTCTGATCCTCTTTCTCAGGAAACTAATATCAGAAGAAACTTTTTATCCCAACGATAAAGTTTCCCAATATTGTTGGATGTGTAGTTGTAGATTAAATGTTCCTTTTTATGATGGATTTTGTTTTCTAGTAGTATTAAAAAACAGATCTCATAGCTTTTAAAAATTTCCATTTGTTTACAATCTAGATACCACATTATATTATTTTGCTTACAAATTTAGTGATCAACATAGAGGCTATGTAGCAAAAAATTTTTTTTTGCAAAAATGGTCTGACGGTGGTGGTAGCCATGATATTAATTTTACCATCTATATTAACATTTTCACAGCAATTTTAGCATAGAAGACTTGGACTTCCAACATATTTACAGGTATGCCATTATTATTTATTATTAATTTATAAATAATTTATATTCATTCTTCTATCCACTTGAGAGTTTCATTTTCAATCTTTTGACTTTTGAGATTTGATTATTCTGCAAACAATAAAACAACATTCAATTATTTTCCGATATAGAAACAAAAATATCTTAACGATTTATACTAATTAATTTTGCAGCTTTCCTTTCAAATTTTATTTACGACCCATTAACTAAAACACAGTAAATCACGCAATAATATCTTATAAACCATAATTCTATCCTAACATATTCCATAAGCTCCTAACAAAAATTTACTCACCTTCCAAAATTGTGATATTTCCAAAGATATTATCTACTCGCTCAGGAAGCTTATTTCTAAGCACACTATAAATAGTTCTCTTTCACCGTAGCTCATAACAACACCAAAACCAAAAGCTTAGTTCCTATCAACTGTTTTGTTTCTTAAACAATCTGTACTCATTTACTTTTGTTTATAACTGTCGCAGATTCAAGATAAAGCATTGTAATGGTCATGTCACACAATATAAGCATCTAGACTAAAGGTTTGGCTTATTCGTATATCCTATTTAACTATTATAATTTGTCTCTTGATTTGAATTTACAGGCTCCAAAACAAAAGACTATCAAGAAGACGACACAAGGCTGAATAAGTTTCTTTTTAATGGCTATTATATTTTCTTATAAAGGATGTTTTTCGTTAACTCTCATTCTCAGTTCTAAAGGAAAGATGACAAAAAGGTTTAATGATTGTGCGTATTCCACATGTTTAAGAACATAAGCTAATCTACGGAGTAAAGTTTTTTTTTTTTTTTTTTTTTTTTTTTTGGCAAACAAACTACGGAGTAAAGTACCTATGATTTTTTCATGTTAAAAGTATGATACAATGAAGTTCGTTTTTATCAACCTGCGATTATTTCAAAGCAAATAAATGATTATTTACTTTATAAAGTACAAAATGAGCCAACATACTGTTTTGATTTTGAAAGTGATTATGGACTTCACGCTATTTCCCAGGAGAAACAAAAAATCAAACAACGATTGAAAAGGGGAAACTTATCATGGTCTTGAATCTCACAAACACAAACACCATAAAGTGAAAGAAGATTCGAAGTTATTTACCTTTGTTACAGAGGCTCTATATTGACTCTCAAGATTAATTTACAAAATTTGGATGAAGAATTTTTTGGTATCTATACAAACTGATAAAATTTTGCATGAGGTAAGCGATTTGGAAATCGACCAGAGGTAAGAGTCGAACGAAACGATGAAAGAAATCGTTGATTTGGATATAGAGAGACTTTCCTTTCTGATTTTTTTTTTTCATTCGGCGGATGTTTCAAAGGGAACCTACTTTTTTTTTGGTAATACAAATTATTTCCATATGTTTATATATATTTCTTTTATGTTAAAAATGTACATATCAAATATTTTGCAGTTTCTAATTGATTTTTGGTTTCATGGTTTGAAGTTTTTATTTCTTTTTATAATTGACTTTAGTTCTTGGGAAATAATCTTCCATAAATTAATTATTAACTAATTTCATAAATTATATTATTGGCATATGAGTTTGGAATTTATTCACTTACATACTCTATCCACATTTATATTTGCACTACATAGTGTTGTTATATATAGTAATATGATCTGTTTACTTTTGCAACAACTAATTTTAACTGATTAAATTCCAAATGAAAACAAGTAATTTGTATTTACATCTAAACAATAAAATTATCTATACTTCCCACATATTTCTATATTATTTTATATATAAAAAATGCGGTATACTGCGGATTACAACCTAGATACACATTATAACATCTATATTAAAAACATAAAAATAATCATTTTATTTAAAATTATAAAAAATTGTTATAAAAGAAAAAATTTGTTTCATGGTAAACTACATGATAAATCCAATAACTTTTTATAATTATACAAGGTCAAAATTAATAAACAACCACAAAATAACAGACAAATATAACATAATTTTCAATTTTAAAAATATAATTATGCGGTGTACCGCGGGTTAAAATCTCGTCTTCCTCAACAAAATTTTAAGATCTAAAAAAATTTCACCTATCAATATAATTATATATTCATTTGCCTTTAATTACATGAGCCCCACCACACAACAAATATTATTGACTCTTATAACCACCTCCCTCCATTATATCTTACATCTCATTATTTGATTCTAAAGATTATCATATTTTATTCGGCATTGTATGTTTATTAGTTATAAAGTTAAACATGAACTATCGTGGATATATACAACTCAATAGTCTTACCGTCAACTAAAAAAATAAGACGAGCCATAAACCCAAAAGTTTTGAGTCGAACACTATTTATATCTTGGAGTCAAGGATCAGAACATATTATTTTATTGATATTATTTTTATTTTAATAGCGATTACCGATTTATGATGAACTAAACAAATCACTAAAAATTAATAATATCTACAACTTCTTTCACATATTTATTCCATATATAGTAGCATATTAATCAAGGGATGAATTTTTTACGTCGAGTATAGTATTACATATTAGCTGATTTTTTAAATATAACTAAAAGTAGTTTTTGTTTATTGTAAGCGAAATTTAACACTATTATAATATTCTGAATGGAATTCCTACAATTCGGTAAGGTTGATTCAATTTCAAATAATAACTACGAGTATATAATAAGTACTAGATTTGACATAAAAATGTTCAAGATATATAAAAACATTTATTGTCACAAAAGATAGTCATTAATCTGCGTGTAAAATGGATAACTGAAAGACGTAATTAAGGGTGTAAATCACGTGGATTAAGTCGTAGTCATTTTTAATAAAATGGTCGTGTTACAATTAATTAACAGAAACCGAACAACGTCTATCTACGGAGTAGTATATATTAATCGAAACTAGGTTGCATGTTTTGAAAAAGAAATCAATTAGATTTTAATTTGTGGTATACCGCGACACCATTTTTAACTAATTTTTCAAAAAGTTTAAGTTATATAAATACAGTATATATTCTTTTAATGTTTAAGTTTATATAATTATATTTTGATTGTTAAAATTTTAGGATTTGACCGTAGTATACCACTAGATAGTTTTTTTTTACATAATCGTAATTTTAACAATTATCCATATTGTAACAAAAAAAATTAGCGATACATTAAATTTATATTTACCAGTTGACCAAAATTTATCCCGCCATTTGACTCTGTCCATAATAATTTAATTTATTATCGATTTAGAATTGAGTATCTTTTAAAATTATTAACATGTAAATCATCATAGGTTTGCATTATAGGATTTACCCTGTGTTGTATAATGAGACAATTTTTGTTCTTTAAAAAAGTATGTGGAAAAATGATTTAGAAAAACATAAAAAATACAATAAATGAGGATATTATATCAAATTATAATGTAAATCAATAAATTTAATCACGTACTTGACAATCCATAAAACATACACATTAAAAATATTAGACCAAATGATTGAAACTTGGATGGTAAAAAAATCCAAATTGTACTCCTTTTCAATATCTTGGGAATGAGTCACCTACAGTTTAAAAATGCAAACAGTCATAAACCAAAAGTTTTTGACTTCCTCAAACATGAAATGATACTCATATAATCTATCTAAACTAAGATATGAAAATTGACATATAAAATGAAAACTAATTTACCTTGTAACGGAGATTAGAGAACTTGCAAACAGTCTTACTTTTCTTGTGATGTTGGGGTTGCATACTCTATAAACATAATGAATAAACACAAATTATTAACATTAAGTAAAATAATATATAAAAATAATAAAGAACAAAGACACACCTTTCTCAAGTTTATCTTCATATTCGAATTCATCAAGTATTTGTGTATTCATAAGCACCTTTGATTCGATTTTAATATTTTGTTTCATCCATTGTTCTATACATATCAAAACCTCATGTATATGATTATTAATAGGAGAATTACAAAATATATGATCGAATATGAAATTTACTAAAATATGTGAGATGGTTGACCAACAATACATTTATTAGTTTTTTAAGTATAATTATTTTTAGTTAATATAACTATATATATATGATAGGAATTTCAATCTAATCATATTAATATGAGAGTTACAAAATATGTGATAAAATATGAAATTTAATAAAATATGTGAGAAGGTTCATAAATAAATACATTTATTACTTTTTAAATATAGATAGTTACTATAATTAATAATATATGATAGGAATTTCAAGCAAAGCAAATTATAAATATATATATATATATATATGTATGAATATGTACATATATATATATATATATATTTCTTTAAAAGACATATACAAAATGACAACTTTTTAGAGTTTGTCAAAAGATAACCTTACTTTATTATATAAGATTTAGGTACAATATTAAATTTAAGAAAAACTAGGCTAATTTATATTTTTTACTATAAATGTCTTTTAGCTATTTTATCAAAATTCCCCAAAAATGTAAAATTTGTTACTTAATTAAGGTGATTTAATTTCTTTCTTTATAATGTGGACATCCTAAATATATAGAGAGAAAAATTTCTTATATAAAAACTTTTACATCTAAGATAAAATAAAACATAACTATTCTTCAACTCAACACTCACGAAAATGGCCGTTTCTGGTGTGAGAAGTAATGTATTTTCAATTCTTGCTCTTCTCCTTATTCTATCAATCACCCTTTTGTCTTCGTCTTCATCTTTTTCACTTTGTCTTCGTCTTCATCTTTTTCACCTAGTGACAAAATCACAAAAGCATTACTTGACCAACTCTGTTCACAACCATTACTTTACAAGCACTTCTGTATCCCATGGCTAACCTCTGACCATGGGCGGAGCCAATATAAGATCATATGGGTCAAATGACTCTGGTGAATTTTTAAAACTGGTTAAATTTTTAAAGAAAAAATCAAATTGACCCTGATAAAATAGTACAATTGACCCTTATAAAAAAATTTAACAACATAATTGACACCTTAAAATTTATTTTGACCCTAGTAAACTAATTTCCTAGCTCTGCCACTGCCTCTGACCCTACAACGTTCATCCTTGACCTGAACGGTCTTGTCGCTATGGTCTTCCAGAATGCGGAAATGTTGGGCTATAAGAACCTGGCGATGATTGAAGGCTTGCATAGAACAACGAATGATCCGAGCTTATGATCCCATATGGGTCTTGCATGACAGGTTATAAATTTTCAAACACAGCATTTGAAACGGGTAGACAGTTTGCACGGTCTAATGCGTACGTGTCAGCATCTAACGAAGCTTTTAAGGGCTTCGAATCGATAGTATAAATACGTGTGAATCTCTGTTAGAAGGATTGGCAACACCAGCTAATATTCCAAAACGCAATATTTGGTATAAAAGAATGTGTATTGTTGGCATGGTTTTCTCCGATCTTTTGGCGTTTAAAAACCTATAAATTAATAAATTCATCGGATTATTTATCGGATTACTATTACAGTGGGGGGCCTAGGGGCAGTAGTGTTCTTGATCGGCGAATAATATATATATATATATATATATATATTATATTTTTTTCTTACAGAACCAATACGATAGCTAAACAGTGTTATGCCTGCATTGTGTAATTTTTTTTTTTGCTTGAGAGAAATTCATTTATTGATTTCTTCACGTAATTTTAATATATATATATATATATATATATATATATATATTATGAGAAATGCCGCTAAACACATATTTTATTAGGTATGTGTATCCTAATTTATAATTTCTTGGCAAATGCAAATGATACATCGTACATAACCATCAAATTGGTCGCACATGCTTACATGCATCCAAAGTTTGGAATATATTTTTAACAAAATAAAAAAAAAGTTTGGAATATTACCCTTTTCCAATAAAACGAATATAAAAATATACTCTTTTGGTAAAACTAAACATTTCTTTTTTTGGTTTCAGGATAACAAAAATCATTGAATAAGGAGATTCAGTTCACCTAATATAATGATTTCTATTTGAATAAGTTTTTTTTTTTGAACAAGTAAAAAAACAGAAGAAAAAGTAACTGGTTAATTAAATTTTAACAACAAATTAACCACACATAAACTTTGAAGTAGTCGCACAAGAAAAATTTAATTTGTAGGTTTTGAAAAAAAAAAAAAAAAAAAGTATAAATGTAGTATAAGTCGAGAAGCAGGCGGACCCCACAAGTTATAGCTTATCTTCTTCAAAACTGAAAACAAAACGAAACTTGGCGACAACTCCGCCGATCGAACCCACGTGGTTTCTTGTACATCCGTTAGACCCAGTTATATTATCCCTCATTATTGCATTTGGTGGACTCACCACCGTTGACACGTGGCGAATCTGTGATTATAGAGAGCGGTCCAGTCCGGTCCTTATCTATCGAACGAGAATCGAATTTTCACATTATTTATTATTCTTTCCTCACTCGGCAGTCCTGGGCAGATTAACCAAACCGAATGGACCGAACCCGAACCGAAATGAATTCGGTTAGAGAGTAATAACCGAATGGATAGTGTTTTAGATATCCATGGATATCGGTTAGGAACCGAACCGAACCGATATTTTTTCGGTTACCCGAATGTACCCGAATTAAACAAAACTAACATTAAAACTGTTGTTGCGGTGGTTCGAACTGCACAATTCTCGGTGTTAGAGGAGTGAATGAAACCACTACACCACCAAGACTTTTTAGTTAGTAAACGCATTTCTAATTAATAAGGGTACAACGTCTAAACTAAAAATACTAAAACCCGAACTGAACCGATATCATATAAATTTAGACCAAAATGTTAAAATATTTTCAATATTGTCAAAAATTTATCCCATTTTTATTCAAATTTTACAATTTTTTAAAATTTTATATTATTATGGATATCCGGAACCGAACCGAAAATAACCGAAACCGAAGCGAACCCGAACCGAAATAGTAAATTAACCGAATGGATCCTAAAATTCTATATCCGAAATACCCGAAACCGAATGGATATATCCGGAACCGAACCGAATACCCGAAACCCCAGGCCAACTCAGACCGGTGTAACAATTTAGTATTGCATTATTATTGTTATTATTATTATTCAAATGAAACATGACACAACAATCAGCTAATTGATGCGGCCGATAACAATAAGGACAATTCTAATAAGAAGAAATTTTTTTGTTTCTTTAACTTTTGGAAGATGGATTGATGGCTGCGAATCGGAGAGAAGACTCACCTGGTCCGACATGATCGCACTTGACTATGCATTGGGAATGAAACTGTGCGTTTTAGCTTTGAGTTTGAGGTCTTATTCTCAAGTACCTTCCCGTTGCACTTTTCTCGATCCATATCATCAACCACAATCGCCAACCTCTCACAGTTGTTTTCTTTACTTTCTTCATTTCCACTCTTCCCGGCAGAACTGTTGTTGTTGTTGACACACTCTTCCTCTTCAACTGCTACGCTAGCAACTTGCGTTGACCCGTGGTGGCTTGACGTAACAATCATGGTGATACCGAGACCGACCCAGAGGATAATAGGTAGAATGATCAAAGACAAGGCGTAGTAGATGATCCACTGGAATCCCCTATGATTCTTGCCGTGAAATGTCCATTCAAAAGCAAAAGCAATCCCCGAGAAGAATGTTGCAAAACTGCTTATAAATAGAATTCTAGCAATTCTCCGGTTAGGAACATCAAAGAATGTTTTGATGCGTTCGAGCCACCGCTTTGGTGGACTACTGGCGGTCTTCTTTGGCATTTGGACCATGTCCTTTCTTTTTCTTTTGAGTGAAACTGTGAGAGAGATGTGAGTAAAGTCGTTCAAGCTTTTTTTTTTTGTTTTACTACTAATATACATTTGTTTTCCCTATTTCGTTGTTAAAGTTGTTAAGATTTTGCGACATAATTGTTGAGGTTTTGATATTTCAAAATTGTAATTTAAAAAAGAAAAAGATAATTCAACTATATTTATTAATTACAAGAAACATCGAACCAAGTCAAAACAGTACTACTAAACATTTGCATTAAGGGAAATATGGACAATAAAACACAGTAACGACCCTGCCTAGCTTCATTCTTTCATTCGACCTTTGATCCTAATTGTTAAAACTAAAACGACAGAAGGCAAAAGCGATGATGAAGAGAGAGAGCAATACTTGATATACTGTATAGTGGCTACTGACTGGCCCATATATTTAGGCTACTTGATAGTGATGTAGCGGTTGGTGCCGTGCCTAGCCCAGTAGTCCTTGAGATCAACCAGAGAAGAAAGATCGTGCCCTTGGCCAGCTAAACGGCTAAGTAACCTAGAGAAGACACCTCCGCTCATTTTTCCTACCGCCTATTCGAGAATGCCGCTTGTTTGGCATCTGAGGGAGCGGATACTGAGACAAAGTGGTTGTGCAGCAAGATGATTGCCACCCGCCATGTCCCCATTTGTAACACTGACGAGCAGTCCCAGTGCAAGTGCACATGGGCACTGGCATTGTCGCCTCATCGTATGTGACTAGGTTTAATCCGACATCGTTACTGTCCCAATCTTTTCTGCTTTTCATTCCCGGAGACGCAGCTTGACGGTTCAGATCATCGCCCACTCTCTTTGCCTTTGATCGTGCTCCCTGCTTGCCTCTTTCTTCCTTTTGGTCGGTCTCGTGTTGGCTGCTTCAGGTGGAACAGTTGATATAGGGGAAAGGGATGGTAAGTGGCTTTCTTCTTCAGTTTGGGAACCACCACGGTTGGCACAAGACAAAATGTAGTTGAGATTGTTTTCACGGTATTGAAGAGCATTTTAACGCACTTTCTCTCTCCATGATGGCATTATCTCTTTCAGAGAGAGCTTTGTCCCGCTGCTCAAGCGCTTCATCACGAGCGGCTAATGCTTCCTTCTTAGCTGCTACCGCTTCGTTCTTTTCCTTGACGGCAGCGTCCTTCTCAGCAAGAATAGACATGATCTTCCTATTCATCACCAATGCATTGTGTTGCTCCTTTATCTGATGCTGAGGCGTCATATTCCACTATACACACAGAGTTTGTGCTTAGCTTTCATTCAAAGTTAATAAAAGAAAGTTTATATTGTGATGTGATTCAAGTGTTTTTTTATCTTACCACAGACTGTGTACCTTTGTAGTGATCGGGCTTGAACCGCCCATTTTCATATTGCCCAACACTTTCCATCTTGCTTACTTGGAAAAGAAACAGAACACTGCAGTGGCCAAAATGATCAAAGACATTTGTGATTAATTTATCTGAGCCTTTATTTGAATTCCGACTTTCATTGAACATCATTAAACCCACCAAAACGATACAAAGATTATAATCTATCTTTACTTACGCCAAAAAAAAGGTTTCCACAATCTCCTGTATTGAGTGTGAAAGGAAAAATTTCAATGGTCTCTGGGGCAGATTGAAATCCCTAACTAAACATTACAATTTCATCAAAACAAATCAAGAAATCGCATCGTAGCCAAAGTAAGGCTGGCTCTCCATCAGCGTGTAATACCCATCTATAATCTAACCAAGACGATGAAGCAAATAAGATTATAAGCTGGCAGATATATAGATCATCAGTAGTAATTAGAGTTGGAGTTTCAAGTTGAAGCTACGAATGAGCAGAAGAACCGAACATATTAATTTAGGGGGAAGAGAGAAACCATAGAGAAAACTTCAAAAATTAACCGGTGGATCAAGAACGAAAGAAACAAAAGATGGTGGAGAACACTCACGTTAAGACAAACGAGAAACGGAAATTGAGAAATATCTATCTCAATGGAGGGAGACGAGAGATGAGCCACAAATACTCATCGTGTATTTTACTAATATACCCTTGTGGTAATTGCAATACGCAAAAACACAAATGACAAGGTTACTTTCGTCTTATTAAGACTTTACTGACTCGTTCACTGCAGTGACGTTTCTGTTCGAAATTAGTATGTAGTGTGGGCCCGAATGATGGCCCAAATAATAATACGGGTCGAATACGGGTCAAACCCGGATTGAGATCCCGACGTGTGCGCTTCGTTGTTGTAATATATATATATATATATATATATATATCAATCAATCAGATTAGCCTTTCGGAAACTCGATCCTTATAGTAAATTCAACGGAGAGAGAGATCTGAGTTCTGAGGAGATCAGATTCCATCGTCGAGCCCTTCCCAACGAACGAAGATCTCAAGATCCATAATCGCCTGAGATGTCTACCTTTAGTGGCGATGAGACCGCTCCTTTCTTCGGCTTCCTTGGCGCTGCTGCCGCGCTCGTCTTCTCCTGTAATTTCCTCCTTACTCTCTCTTTATCTTCGCTGATCTCGTTTGTGTTTGTTGCTCTCTCAAAGTTGCTTTTGCGTTTTAGATCGGCCTTGAATAGTTCACCGATCTGCTTTGTTCCTGATTATATTTCTTATGTAATTGCTATGAAATTGATATACTAAGACCTTTATTCCCCCCCCCCCCCCTGGGTTTGATTTGCCTTAGCAGCGATACTACTCATTGAACTATATTCGTCTCTCCGCTTAGAAAATTCTAGTTTTATCACCAGCAGATCAGATTCCTAGAATCATTGCTAGATCTGTTTCTTTGCAGCGAAATTATCATAGGATCTATCAGGCTTTGTGATGAATTGGTGAAGTAAAACATTTACTTATTTACTATCAAAATAGTTTAGTTGCTTTCATCCTTGTCAGTTATATAATAATTCTTCTTCAGATCAAAGGGGGTGCTGATTTACTAGTCTAAAGCATAGTGATCGATCTTAAAGAGTGTGTATCTTTGTGTGTGATTTGCCTGACGTGGTGGAGTTTACTGTTTAACTAGGCATGGGAGCTGCATATGGTACAGCAAAGAGTGGTGTCGGTGTGGCATCTATGGGTGTCATGAGGCCCGAGTTGGTGATGAAGTCTATTGTCCCTGTTGTTATGGCTGGAGTGTTGGGTATCTACGGTTTGATCATTGCTGTTATCATCAGTACCGGGATTAACCCCAAGGCTAAATCTTACTACCTCTTCGACGGATATGCCCATCTCTCTTCTGGTCTTGCTTGTGGGCTTGCTGGTCTTTCTGCTGGAATGGCCATTGGTATTGTTGGTGATGCTGGTGTCAGGTATGATCCTCCATGTCTTTCTTTGTACATTCTCATTTGCTAAAAAAAGACTCAATCATTTAGAACCAGGATAAATTGAGTTTGGTGTCACAAATTCAGTTTCATTTTCTGGTGTCCTAGATAATAAAGAAGGAAATATCTGTCAGTTCATTACATGCTTTTTGTGAGATTTCTCACTATGTTATTGGTTCTCTAGGCCAGTGGCGTATTTGATATGTCTAGCATCTTTAAGTATGTGTGTGTGTGTGAGTGTCTATTCCTTCATATATCCGTCTGACAAGCAACTTTGTTGGTTGATGACAGGGCCAATGCTCAACAGCCAAAGCTTTTCGTTGGTATGATTCTTATCCTTATTTTCGCTGAAGCTCTGGCTCTATACGGTCTTATCGTGGGGATCATTTTGTCCTCCCGAGCTGGTCAGTCCAGAGCCGAATGAGAAGAGAACGCCGGTTCTTGAACTCCGCATGATTCTTTCTTTCCCTTTTCGCCGGTCTGTTCATGGAGCCGGGATCTTCTTTATATTATTTGTCAGGTTAGTAGAGACACAATGGTTTTGCTCCTTGTAGCATGTTTTTTTTTTCTGAAGAACGTGCCTGCTCGAAACAAAAACCACACATCATCAAAAGTGTTCGTTTCCATTATTCTGTTATGTTTGTAATGAGACCGTGACGGATTCCTTATGTTCCCAGTAAGATAACTGTGGGAGACACCCCTCTATTTATATCTTTTGTCATTTTCAAATAAATACCAGAAAACTCGATTCATCTTGTTTATGAAATTTTCTTCGGAGTATATTTTTTTGTTGCTCTCTATCATTAACATGTCTCTTTTACTTACAAATTACTCGTGGATAGAAATAATTCAGTTGATTTGAATTAATCAAAAAAGCATATCATATACAGCAAAATCGGTTGAGTTGTTGAAAAGGTTGGTCTTATTTTGAAAATCAAAATAAAACAAAGTTTCTCATAAAAAAGTAGATAAACCTTAAGCAGCCGAAGCCCATATATTCTTTTTCAATCCAGAACAGGGACATGGAGCACCGATACGCAATGTACATTACATACAGTGTCTAAAAGATAGACGTGAACACGGTCCGAATTGAAGGAAGCTTACAAGTTTAGCTTCACTTGAATCCGAGGCAGAAGAAGAATGCATGTTTGTAAAACTTACAAAAAACGCTGCGCTGTTTAGCTAGTAGAGAAGCCAAATGTGTGTTGTCTTAATAACGAGATGAACCGAACCGTCGTCTTTGATTTGGTTTGAAAAAAGCTCTCTTTGAAATATTCTCTCTCTCTCTCTCTCTCTCTCTCTCTCTCTCTCTCTCTCTCTCTCTCTCTCTCATTTGTTTGCTTTCATCATAAATATAAAGTCAAAATCCGATCATCGTATCTTGTATGTTCTCATTCCCCTTAAAGCCGTTACAAATTTTAGGGTTTTGTGTCTGCCTTGGCCGATTGATTGGGTAAAATAATAATTAAAATCTGAAAATGTCTTCCCAAATTAGGGCACCGAAGAAGCAACCGCCGGAGCCGCCGTGTCTGATTTCGCTGATCCCTGAAGAAATCGTCGTCGAGATCGTAGCCCGTGTCCCGAGATGCTATTACCCAACTCTCTCCCAAGTTTCAAAGCGTTTCCGATCCCTCGTCGCGTCTCCGGAGCTTTACACAAGACGGTCCTCCCTCGGATTCACAGAACAATGTCTCTACGTCGCAATCTCCAAAGATCAAACCTCTGATATCCACTGGTTTACTCTTTGCCGGAAACCTAACGGAGGAGAAACACTCTCCGGCGATCATCGCTTGGTACATATCCCTTCTCTCCCTCCCATGCCACTCCATGGAAGCTATGTAGGCCTTGGTCCTAACATCTTTGTGATGGGTGGATTTTGCGATTGGAAGATCACATCGAGCGTTTCGCTTATCGATTGTCGAACTCACGCGGCTCAGTCTCTCGCTAACATGCCCAAAGCCGTTGCCATTTCCGTCACGGAGCTCATTGATCGGAAGATTTATATAATTGGAGGATCAGATACGCTTTCTCCTCTGAAATCGCCGTCAAGAAGCATTATGGTGTTCGATACAGATGCCGAAACGTGGTCTCTTAAGTCGAGACCAGATTGGGAGCAAGGGAAAAGATGGTTCAGCAGTGTGGCTATAGGAGGTAAGATTTACATGAGGACTTGTTACAATAGCTTCGTTTACGATCCCAATGAAGGTGTTTGTGATAAAGACGTGGCTCTGCATTCTAAGGAGTGGTCGAGTGCGTGTGTGATAGAGGATGTGTTGTATTACTATGATGTTCTTAAGAATTGTTTGAGAGCTTATGATCCAAAGCAGAGCTCTTGGGGAGTGGTGAGAGGTTTTGAAGGAGTGTTGCCTCAGGCTTGTAAGTGGTCGAAAACTGCAAGTTTCAACGGTGGCAAATTGGTTCTCTTCTTGCAGAAAACAGAGAAACCAGAGATTTGGTGTGCGGAGATCGCTGTGGAAAGGCGAGCTGGTGGAGAGATTTGGGGTAAAGTTGAGTGGTGTAATGTTGTGCTTGGTGGGAATTTTCATGTTATGGAATGTGTAACTGTTGTGCTCTGATCTTGTGATAAACTGAAATAAACTTTTTGCGCCCTGTTAGTACTCACTTGTGTGTCTATTAGCTTATGAATATGTGCTTCATTTGTTAATTGAGTCCCCTGCTGCTTCTTCTGTTCTTTTGTTGTGATTTTAAACTTATTTGGGAGAAGGATCTAGCATAAAAGGTTGGAGTAACAACGACACTTTGCAAGTATACTACTAGCTCGTATTTGGTCTTTCACTTTGCAAACGACATTGTTACTCTTTATTTGGGGATTAGGAAAAGAAAGGTTCCGCCATGTCTTGTAGAAACTGTTTTGGAATCCTATACGCCTCATTTGCTACCTGTTGAAAGGGTGTGGATCCTTCCATCTTCATATAATGTTGATATTTGTAACCTAGGTTAAATGATGAAAGTAAACGTCTTTGATGCCTTTAGTTATTTTTATGACAGATGCAACAAATCTGTCTCTGACATCACTTTAAAGAAAGCAAGACCTATATGAGAATTTGTTTATTATGTTTCCATTTGATTATGTGTTTACACTTTACAAGTTATTTTTATATTAAATTTAAGGTCTATGACAAATTTTTCGGGTAAACAGACCAGAATTTAGAAGATAAACAATCAATTCCAACATTGTATGTTTCAAATCCAAAAGAAAACGCAAAGAAACCAAGAAGATATACAAAAGATGGCTTCTGCTACAAGAAACCCAAAAGCATAGTGTCATTGGCGAAGCAAAAGTTAGAAAAGTGTAGGCATGCTTTTTCTCCAGCTATGCGATCTCCGAGTTGTCAAGAACGAAGGAGGTGTAAAGGTCAGACCAAACATCTCCTTCATGGCTCTGCCTTGCTCAGCGAACCTCACAAGCTTCGCTACAACATCTGCACTTTCTACAACCTGCGTCATGTCTTTGGGATTGCTCCAGAGCTCGTTCACAAGTTGTAACCGCCTGCGTTTGGAGTTAACCGCAATCCCAAACTTGTGATAGATTCTTTTCCTCTCTTCTCCTGAAAACCTTTTCCCCACAAGCTTGCTCAGCATCTTTCTCTCCCTGTGAAGCGCTTTCCGGCTTTACCAAAACCAAACGCCACAAAAAAAAGAGTAGGACTTAAACAAAACTGCAACCACAAATGCCAAACGCTATGTACAAACACCAATAAAAAATCTAACCTGGAGGCCAATGTTAAGGTTTCTCCTCCTTCCTCCAATGCTTGGTTTCCCTGAGAGAAGCTATCTTTCATAAACATAAGTCTTCTTAGCTCTACCCCGATGTAGATAGAATCCGCCTCATCTCCTTTGAAGAGCAAGTAAAAGTATGTTCTATGCACCAAAGAGATGTTACAGGTTTGCCATAGTTCCAGAATCTCTTGCCGCTGTCTCTCAAATTCTCTGTCCATGGAGTCCAGACCAATGTCCCTCCCAATTTTACCAGAATCCTCAGCAGTCAAGACCTGATAAACAAAACATGAAAATGAATCATAAACTACAAAGAAGAATTAATCAGTATATATGATTTTGAACTTACCTCGCCTTGACGCTTAGCCATTTCCTTAAGCCCTTCAACGAAAGTACGGATGGTAGTGATACCTCCCTCTTCTCCCAACGGCGTTCTGATGCTCTGAGCCCCAGTGGAATCGCTCGCGCAAGAAGACATAGAATCATTCCTCGACACACTAGAACCGAAGCCTAAATCAGGAAACGCAATCTTGTAACTCTCTGGTCTTCCGAGGAAGTCTGTCCCGAGGTTTTCTGGCGGAGTGCTCATGCCTGGTACAGTCTCACTACGGTTCCAGCTTCTCACCCTGACGTTCTGGCCTACACTCGTTTCACCGTTAGCATCCTCACCACGGCCTAAAATGTTTTCAGGTTCTGCTCTCTCGTCTATGTTGTTATTATAGACAGTGACTGATTCCTCAGTCTCAATGCATTGAACTTCTCTGCAATATTCTTCTGATCGATCTTCAGAACGCCTAGGCAACTCTTCATCTAGATCCTCGTCGTCAGAGTGAGAATGAACATAAGCTCTTGATATTGACAGGGGTGTCGACATCCCATCTGATATGTAACTCCTTCTGTCTGAATCAACCACGCCTGATGTCTCTGATACTGAACCATCCTCCCACTTGTCTGTGTGGTTGCCGAAATGCGGAGTTCCAGGCTTACGACAGAGAAAAAACATAAGCAAGCCGTTTAGTATATTGCCATAGAAATCTAAGGAACAAATGTGATGAACAATTGAGTATCTGTTGCATGAAGTGAGATTGTGGGAAGAACCGGCAATACCTTTGACGCCACATTGTGTTCAACCATTCTCATGAAATCTTCAAGCCGGGATTGAGCAAGATCCCTCTGTTTTCTCAACTCTGTGATCTGCTTTTCCATCTGCATAACACGAACTCTTAATCAGCATTAACCCGCCCCACAGTTACAAAAACCAGTCAATGTCATACCAAACCTGAAAAATGATACTTGTGAAAGCAATTTGTGTATGTTCACAAACCTTTTGTATCTGAAGATCCTTCTTCCTCACCGTCATTGCACAATCACAGTTTGAAGCAGGTGAGGAGGCAGGGTTTCTCAGTTCGGTCTCGAGCCTCGCAAGCTCACGCTGTAGTTGCTTCAGCAGAGCCTTGTCTGACATAACAACATTGATCCGCGCCTTTGTGGTAACTTCCTTTGCACAGCACGCAAACAAGAGAGTGTTCCTCGTTAGCTCTACATGACTCCTCGCTGGGCTCAGAGTGCAGATAATTGCGGTTCTTGCATTCCCTCCCAGGCATGGTTGTAGAATTCGTGTTAGCTTGGAGTCTCTAAAGTTGATGTGCCCTTGTCTTCCCTTACTAGATCAAGTGTAAGAAACGCGTGGTTCTATTAATAAAATTTAACTACTAAGCATGTACTTCAAAGGATGTATTGTTCACACACCTAAGTTTACGGATCACTGTTCCAAGAGTTAGCAGACTTCGATTGATATGGCAGCCTTCCTTGAGTCTTGTACCAGCTGACATCGCCTGTGATGCACGCTCACTTCCTGCTAGATCGATGAAATTCTGCATATAAAGGAAGATGAACATGGACACGGTTATTAGAGAAACAAAAACCTCAAGATCCAACATAACGTTAAGGGATGTTTAGCATTGTAGATGAGAGCATACCACACTCGCCATGAGGGTAGTGGAGTTTTCTTTGCCTAAGAACTCACGAGCAGAGCTTTCGACTGTCTAAAGATTAAGGAGACAATCAAGGGCCAAGCTAAGAGTGAGAGAATTTGTATGTTAAATCCAGTGATAGATAGAATTTTAACCAGTCTAATAATTTGATGAGATCTAGAACTTCTCTCATTCAATGAGGTTTCACCAATCTTGCGCTGTGCTACAAAAGTGAAGAAACATGTAAGTTCAGACAACATTTTCTGAAGAACAATCTGAGTTTCAGACCATTTGCAAAACATCATTACTATCATCGGCTACTTCATAGTAATGGAAAAGTGAGTTTCGACTTTTGAGTTTTACCTTCACAAATAGATAGAAGCTCCTTCAGATGGTTCCAGTCTCGCAGAGTTTCCTCTGTGGCTTTATCAACAACGGTCCCTTTCTAATAAGAAAAATTAGAGCAAGGAGAGTCAGAAAACTTTACAAACTAAAAGCTCTCTCGGTAACGAAAACGAATTCATTTACCTCAGGATCGTCTCGTAGCCTCAGTGATGTACCATCCGAGCTAAGCAGATCTCGTATGGCCTCATTGTAGATCTCTATAGCTGAAAATTTCACAGCAAACGCCCTTTCTTCATGCTGCAGCGTCCAGATCCAATTAGTAGTGCATAAGAAAAATACAAACCAGCATTAACGTTGGAAAAAAGAATCTGTTGTAGTGAGGTCGGTACCTGAAATATATAGTCAAATATGTCAGCCACAGCAAACTCAGTAATACCAGACATGGTGTATGTCTTGCCGCTACTCGTCTGGCCATATGCAAAAATACTACCTGTCAATCATTACAGTCATTCAAGAACTTAGCATATCGTTTCTTCATCAATGCGAGCATCAGCAAAACAACGGGAAAGGATAACTTACAATTGATTCCTTTGACAACCGACAGAGCGATTTCCTTGGTTCCATCTTCGTAAATTTGTCTGGTGGGACATTCACCTCGGTAGACTCTATCTGTCACCAAAAAAACATCAATCAGGAAATGGGAATCAGAGTCAACATACGGATGAACAGTGAGATCTTTTCAAATAGAAAGTAAAGGTCAAAGCCAGGTATGAATTAAGTCCTTATATCTCATTATGGATTTCAGACTCAGGAGGTTAGCTATTAGTTTGGAGTTCAAGTAAGACAGAGGTTATTGCTCTTCTTACCAAATGAATATGCAGAAGGAAAGTTTGAGCCTTCGCGCAACGTGTTTCTGTACAATATGGTGGTATCATTGATGCATTCCCAATCCGCAGCTTCATTCGCTGCAATCTCCTTCTCGTTAAGAGGCCTCAATCTCACCAGAACCAGTATCTTCTCTTCTCGGGCAACAGGCATCTGTGTCTTCTCCATCTCTTTCTGCTCTTCTTTAGCAAGTGCTACCAATAGCTCAACATTGGTTTGATTTCAGTGAAACCTTTGTTTTCCTGAAACAGTTGTTCCTCTAAGATTGGAGTCCTTGGATATTTATTGCAGAATATAACTTCAAAACTACTGAAAGAACTTCAAAAGCAGAATACTATTGAGAAAAAAAAAACAGAAGGAGACTTATTTTCCAACTAACACTACACACAAATAAATGGCAAAATTCAAGAAATCTGATCTCACCAAACCAAAGCTAAGAGATCAAAACATGAAACATGCGTAGAAAAAGACAAGCTGCTATGTTCTGCTGAAAGAGAACACTTTATACATTTCAATGAACCAAACACAACAAAAATAAAAAATAATAGAAGACTTTTTGTTAGTAATAATATTAGGTTTTGTTCAAAACAGTTTACTTAGAAGGTGATCTACCTCAACTGAAGAAGCAAAAAAAAAACCAAAGATTACCGACTTTATCTGTAATGGTCACCCACTATGCTTGAAGACTAAGTCACGTTTTACCAATCTAAAACATTGTTTAGTCGAATAAGAGGTATTGCAATGGTCCCACAGACCACACTTCTCTGTCTGAAAGGCATATATAAGTGTAAGAGGAAAAAAGAAGTTTTAACATATTCTAAAGATTCGGAAAAGTGTGACTTGGATTAAAATAACATTTAAATTTTTGTATACATCAATGGAGAGAGAGCGAGAGGGAGACAAGGTCAGTCACAAATGCGTGTTTTAAAGGTAAACTAAAAGGAGCTTCGAGTTTACTAGTCAAAACGCATTGAAACTTTTGAATTGCATCAACCGAACATTTTAAAACATCATTAACAAATAAAATCGTAAGAATATAAAGTGCGTATACATGTCAAATAAACATGCAAAGAGAGAGGTATATTACCTAGTGAGTTGTCTTCTTCCTCAAGGCACTGTAGTTCTAAGAACATTGTCTTGTCTCACTGTCGCACCCGGAAGCTCTTATCTGCAACAACATACGCTACAGAATTCAGAACCAACACACAGATTCTTAAACTGTATTTCAACAATGGTCTTGTTAACTATTTCAACTACACACCAAGAAAAAAGACCCAGAAACAAAAAAAAAAAAAAACAGAATTCGGAAAAGGAAAGCAATAGTAACCCAAGAAGAAATAGTAAGAAAATTCTGATTTCAGGCTTTATTAGAGAAATTCTCAAAAGTATAAACAAAAACAATGCGAAGGAGAAGGGAGTTGCGACCCTAAACAATGTAGGGAAATTGAAAGCACAATGACAAAATTGGAGACACCGTGACAGTGGTACAAAAAGGGAAAGATTAGATAGAGAAAAACACTACAAAAAGGGATGGTTCTTCTTACACCCACTCCTGCTAACTAGTTTGTATTCGTCGTCTGTCGTCTGCTTCTTTATTGCTGTCAAGGGTCGACCACTCACTCGGCTCTGCTCGGCATTGATTGATGATGGTTTTGGTCCCCAAAGATAGATTTGCTTCGCCGGTTTCTCTTTCTCACTCTCTCTCTCTCTCTCCTCCGTCTAGGGGAGTTGACAACTCTATCTAATGACCATTATACCCCGGAAGCTTTTATTTAGTAAGAACAACCGCCACATGGACCTCCTTCATTTCACTTTTATATTCTGTTTAGAGCCCATTCGTAACAGGCCTTCTTCAGGGCCCATATATTATTATTATTTCAAGTAGAAACCCAACAATTAGCAATAATACCCACACCTGCTGGGATCTACCGTCACCATGTTCTTCCATGTTCTACTACTGTACAAGGCAAATCATTCATCTCTCGATACAAACCCTTAAGTTTTTTGTTTGGTTTTGTCATTCTTCTTCACATCAAATGTTTTTGTGAAGTTTAGATGCTTTTCGTTTTATTAATGATAACACTGAAACTTTTCGTAGTTTATGTTATTAATAATACCATAAGTTAGGTTAATAATATACATACATTAAGATTCTTGATTCTTGAGTAACGTAAGCTACAACTTACTCTGAAATGTGTACGCCATGTTTAAAGACTATATTAAGAGATCCATTCGTAATCTCCATATGCAATAGAATAGTGCGCAACCTGTATAATACTATTAATGTCGATTTTTTTTTAAGTATTTTCTTTTTGGATATGTTTTAACATATGAAAAATTTAATTCGTCGTGTTTAAGAATATGTATAGCGTCAAAATTTTAAAGATACCAATTACCAAGTGTTATAATATTTCTGCTAAATAAAATGTTTATGGAGAGAAAAAAATAAACATTGGGGGGGGGGGGTGGAAATCAAACACAATTGTGAAGAAGATCTTTTAGTGAAATGAAAATGTGAATATGGATGGGCAAAAACAACTTTAAACCAAGGCCACTAGTAGAGTTTTGAGAGTTGGCTTTCAACTACTTCTCGACCACCAATTTTTTAAAACGGCTGGTGACATTTGGCCCACCCACCTTTTTGTCTTTTTCTTTCTTTTTTTTCCTCTTGTGGCTCTTATTTATTTCCTTTTTCTTATAGTATCATTTTAGTTCATATTTTACTTTTCTTTTTTAACTAGTCACACGTCCTAAATCTATTTAACCACAATTTCAGCTGCCATCACACAAAAAAAAAAAAAATAGAAATCAGATAAAATATTGTACAACATATATATATATATATAGTTTGAAGTAGAAAAAAATCATATAAGGTTGAAATTGAATGACAATAGAACTTATCAGAGAGAGTGAGTCACCAAAAACGAAGGAAACAAGAGGACGAGTCTGTTTCAGGGAAACACATCAATGAATGACCTTCCAGATGGCATTAGAGTCTTTCTTGTCTTTCACGATTTAGGGTCCCATTTTTAGTAAGAGATAATTTTCTTTTCAAGTCTTATAATGGAACTTTAATCAACAACAACAACAAAAAAACTCTTATTAAAACCTCAAAACCATATCCACTAAAGATATTGGTGTTCCCATACCCAGCTAATCATGCTACATTTATTGTTTAATCATTCGTAATTTTTTTTTTCCCTCTTAACGAATAAATAAAATACTAATGAAATTGGACAAATGACTCAAAGTAGTAATTAACAGTTTTTTTTTGCTGCCTGCCTAGTCACAGCGAGTGAGTACTCTCGGCGCGTGGATTTGGTCGTCTCTTCTGGTCTCTCTCTCCTCCCATCTTACAAAAGATTTTCTTAAAATTAGTTCCTTCTTCTTCTTCCTTGATATACACCAACGCGCAATCCTAACCCTTAACCTTATACTTCCTTCCTTAATTAATCTGAATTTGCTAACTTGTTCCGACTTCATCTCTTTCACTCGCAATCTGAGTTCTGGCTAAAGATTTTGACTTGGAGGAGGTGAGGAGATTCATTGTTCCGAGTAGAGTGAGAAAAAAAGAGACTTTTTTAAGATTGAAGAAGAAAGATGCGAATTTTGTGCGATGCCTGCGAGAACGCAGCCGCTATCGTCTTTTGCGCCGCCGATGAAGCTGCCCTTTGTCGCCCCTGCGATGAAAAAGTAATTTTTTTTTTTTTCTTAGCTTTCTCTGTATCTGTTGTTGTTGACTGTGCTCTGATTGATGGGTTCGTGAAAGATCGAGTCTTTGTTACTTGTCTCTGGGTTTCTCACTTGATTTTTGCCTCAGTTGATCTGACTTTGCTCGATAAGCCTAGAAATTGAACAACTTCGAGTTTAAGAAATAGTAGGCTTTTGAGATTTGGTTTATAGATTCTTAGGCTCTTTGAATTGGAGTGAAGCTGATTCAAAAAGTTGAAACCTGGTGGATTAACATGTTCAATTGATGATGAAATACAAGTATTCTTGTTGCTGCAGTTTCAATGATTCTATTATGTGATGTACATTGCAGGGAACGTACGTTTTGTCTCCAGAGTTTGCATTTTGTATAACTTCTGGAGAATGAAAATTATCCATTTTTCCGCTCTTTGCCATTAATCAACCCCTTACTTCAGTTAGATGACTCTTAAGGGTAACACTTTGCAGTCTTTCTCGAGTCATTGGTTCATCCGTTTCTATCGTAATAGCTCTGACTAGTTTTCAGATATACCATATATCGAAAATAGATTGACTTGATGTATGATTCAAAAAATCTCTCATTATTTTTTACTTCAGGTTCATATGTGCAACAAGCTAGCTAGTCGGCATGTACGTGTTGGTTTAGCCGAACCAAGCAATGCACCGTGCTGTGATATATGCGAAAATGCACCTGGTATGATCTGTTTACAGTGATTTTCCCAATGCTCATGGTTCATTGTTTTCTCATACACAAAACATAAATAAATAAAAAACCTAAAGAACAGAAATCTAATTCGTCGTTTCTCATCTCGGCCTTGTGAGAACAGCCTTCTTTTACTGTGAGATAGACGGTAGTTCCCTTTGCCTGCAATGTGACATGGTAGTACATGTTGGTGGCAAGAGAACTCACGGTCGGTTTCTTTTGCTGAGACAGAGAATTGAGGTTTGAAATAACTAAGTTGATCGGACACACAATCATTCTGAGTCCATGTTCTTGATCTAATTGTCATCTTGTGTTTACCGTTTCTTGTAGTTTCCAGGTGATAAGCCTAAACCAAGCACTACTAGGGACAGTTTGCAGAACCAAAGAGTCTCTACACATGCAAATGGTGAAGCTAATGGCAAGATGGATGACGAAATGATCGATTTAAATGCTAATCCGCAAAGAGTACATGAGCCAGCATCAAACAACAATGTATTTGAATCTCTCTCTATCTTAATATATAGATATCTCTATAACATTCTCAATCCTTGTACTGTGTTCTCAATTTGTTTTGTTTCTCAACGAGCAGGGCATTGATGGAAATAACTCAAACAATCACGAGCCTGCAGGCATTGTACCCGTTGGACCCTTTAAACGAGAGTCTGAGAAGTGATAAAGGTGAATGAGAGAGAGAGAGACTTTACTCTCTGATACCAATATAATCAGTTTAAGAAGAAGATTGTAAAAAGTTTCAAGAACTGGAGATCGTTTGCTCTACGCCAGCTTTGTTGTTGGAGAGGGGAAGGTTTATGTTGTTTGTGCATTATCTTAGTTTAACGGAATTAGCTTAAGGGCTCACAGTCACAGGGATATAAGCTAATATCTGAAATTCTGAATATTTTTATTTTCTTTTCTGGGGTTTTTTTTTATAATGATAAGATATTAAAATCCTATGGAAAGAATTCTTCATATCCCTAATAAGGAAAAATTAAAGATGAACGAAAAATTAGGCGAATAAAAAAGATCAAGCCCATTGACTATGCAAAGGCCCATGAGGCTCAATAAGTTGAATCATACACACGTGTACGCGGCCGTGTCCTATTGGCTATTTACTTTCATTTTTCCTTTTCCCTTTATAACCAGAAAATGCCAAATACGAAGTTCAGACTAATCTTTTAGAATACGTGAAAGTGAAACGTTGCCACGTCGGATTCGTCTCTAAGCAGAGAAACAGTTTGATAGATAGATAACTTCAATATATTAGAACTTATTAAAAGGATCGGAGTAGCTAATGCAAATTAAGCAGAACAAATAATGATTTGACATGATAATAACAACCAAACTCAAAAACAAATGTGATTAAACATCTGCTTCATCTCTTTCTTTTTTCACAGCATCATCTCTTCAGTAGGTGTAGCCTTTGACGAACATACCCTCCTTAGCCTCTTCGGACTCGCCTTCTCCGGTGTATTTTCCGAGCTGAGCCAACGAATTCGCCTTGGCACGGGCCAAGAGAGTGGTCTGAGCTGCGTTCACGTTCTCGGGTCTGCCTCCCCATGTTTTCAGGCAAGTGTTCTGCAACGCACGTGCGTAGGAGAAGGACACGTGCCATGGGTTTGGTGCCTGGTTCATCGCGTTCAGGTTGAGTGTTGCCTCCACCTCCGACTGTCCTCCGGACAAGAACTGCAAAAACAAGAAACAATATTCTTTACTTCTGATTCAAGCCACCAGTGTTAGGTTTTGCCTCATTTTACACTTTTCTGTTGTGTTGAACCAAGCAATGTATTTGCGGATTTATAACTGTGAATTATCTTTGAGAGAATTAGTAGAGAACTTGCCATGATTCCGGGGACTGCGGGAGGGACTCTGTTGCGGAGGAGCTTAAGGGTGTACGAGGAAACTTGTTCAGGAGTAGCTCTGTCTTTACACTCAGCTCCGGGAGTAACCATGCTCGGTTTCAGGAGGATACCTGTGTAGAAAGATGGTGAATTTTTCCTTAGTAATTTTCAGACATTTACAAGCTGTATTAAGAGACGTACTCTATAACGAATATGTACCTTCAAACATGACATTGTTCTGAGCAAGGTAGAAGAAAACCTCAGACCAAACCTTCTCAGCCACGTCGTATGTCCTGTCAATGTCGTGTTCTCCATCCAACAAGATCTCTGGCTCCACAATCGGAACCAAGCCGCTGTCCTAAAAAACACGCAATTTTTGTGTGAGTAGCTTGATAGATTCCGATTTGAGCTGCTTCTTGGGGGACAAGTTATGAGTTTTACCTGTGAAATAGCAGCGTATCTAGCAAGACCCCAAGCAGCTTCTTTGACGGCCAGAGCAGATGGACCGTTGGGAATGCTCACGACAGTACGCCTAATCAATCATCAGAGACGAAACAATCCCTTTAAAACTGACATTTGTTCGTGTAGGAAATGAAATCAGAACTCAGAAGTGAAAGTACTTAATACCATTTGGCAAAACGAGCACCCTGTTGGTAGTAAGCAGCAGTTCGAGAGGCTAGACCGTCTAGTCCTTGGCACCATGACTCATTGTTGGATCCAACAAGTGGCACCAAACCCTAATTAATATTCCATACACACAACTCATTTAAGATTATTCTCGAATTAGGCAACATGCATGTTGGTATAACTCAACAGAGTATGCTTTAAGTTACCTTGTCAACTTTGATACCAGGGACGATGTTCTGCTCGACGAGGACGTCGACCATTTTCTTGCCTTCGGTGGTAGACTGATACAGAGTCTCCTCAAATAGGATCGCGCCGGAGATGTACTGTCCGAGTCCCGGTGCAGAGACGAGCAAAGTCCGGAAAGCTTGACGGTTTGCTTCAGTGTTCTCTAGCCCTATCGAATCCAAACGCTTCCCGCAAGTCGCGTTGGATTCGTCCATCGCCAAGATTCCGCGTCCAGGAGACGCAATTGTTTTCTACTCCAACCCAAAAATTATAAGAATCAAATCAAAACCAAACTAGAAACATTCTGAATCATGCATAGTATAATTAACCTAGATCTAAACCAAAAAATTTAACGGTAATTAATTAAGAGAAACACGAAAGAAGCAAACAAAAATCGGTTTGAATTGGTTCTGAAAAGGAAAAGAAAAAGTGGAAAACAGAACCAACAGAACTTTTAAGACAATTCCAATTCAAATGACCTTTTACGAATCATGCAGATAAAACACGTGGCAAAGAAGAGGATGTGTGTGGGAACTAACCGCTGTCTTAACAAGCTCATCGGCGTAGGAGGAAGCAGCACGGACGGTGAGGGAGGTGGCACGGTTGCGGAGGACAACAGAGGCGGAAGAAGGCTGACGGAAGAGAACGCTTTGTCCCTTGACCCATTCCGATTTGTCCAACACCGGAGACGCCTTGAGGAGTGAGGTTGATGCCATTGTGGGTTTGGTTATCTCTTTTCTCTGCCTTTGGTTTTTTTCTTTGAGAGACTCACAGTGAAAGAAAGCTTATGACACCACCTTATCTCTCTCACCACCTCACTCCCCTCCCCTCTTTTGGATTTTATATTTCTCTTCAGATCAGTTATTTGAGGTTCTTGTGACCTTGCCAATCATATCCCGCCACCTGGACCGTAATCTTGTATTACTCACAGTTCAAGAAAAATACACTTATTAATTTCTTTTTTTCTTTTTCATCCTTTTTTTTTCTCCGAATATGGAATCGATACTCCCCTGGTCGTTACATATTCGCTTGATTTTTGTTTGCCTTTGTACGGGAAAAAATCGTAACTAAACAAATCGTAAAGATTCGTTATGCTACTATAGGAGCATGTACACAACAAACTGTATGAAAACCTCAGGAATTAATATGTAACACACCGTGGACCATAATATTAATTAGTTTATCAACTTTTTTTTTTTTTTTTCTCTCTTCAATTGTCTTATCAAAACATATATGTATTACTTTACATGTTGTCATGGTGATGAGCTCGAGGACAGATAACATAGGACAAACGCATCGTTTTCAGTTTAAAAAATTAGTGGCAAAACAGCTTATAAAGATACAAAGATAGTGTTTTGATAAGATAATGAAAAATTATGAGGTTCGTATCCGTTCTAATATTTTTAAGAGCTGACGAGATGATTGATCACTGATCAGTTTAGTGGAAGTCTAAATCTGACGGCAGAGAGTTCACCACGTCAATCTACACACCGTATCATCAAACATATAGTTTGAAAGACGCAAGTAAAGAAAACAAGAAAACCTATTAAAATTTTCCCTTTTAGAATTTAGAACCAAAGATGCGTTCAGGAAGTTACATCCAGAGAAAATGACTTTGTGAGGGCGTGATCCCGTGAGTTTTCTTAAGGCTGAGGTTAAGCATGGAGATTTTAAGAGATTGCGAAGTCTACACCAACGGTCGAGATAAGACTGCAATCTCATCTCCACCATTGCACAACAGGTGGCCAAGTGGGTCGTGTATACACCAAATTGACCCTTAAAAACCTTCGGTCTAGTCTAGCAGGTTTAGAAATCTTAAAACCGGTTTGTGCCGGTTAAGGATAGTAAAGCAAAAGAGTGATGTCATATAAAACACATACTTCTTAAACTTCATCTTTCACTTAAAAGTTTCTGCAATAGACAGATCCGAGATCCCAGCTATCAGGTCATCGATACTGCTCTTCTCCGCAACATCATTCAGCAGTGGCTGTGGAAGGGTTTGGACCGTGGAAGACTCATCGAGGGCCTTCTTCAGCTGCAGCACCAATCCATCTTCCTCATCATCGTCCCCCACAATCTCCAGATCCCACACCTTGAAAATCTCTTGCTGAGTTACTTTGACCGGATCCTCTGTAACGTTAGAATCGTCAACGTTTTCTTGAATGTATGTGCTCATGAAATCATCCTTGAAGACTTGAGACGATACTGACTCTGGTTCTTTTTCTTCTTCTGCCTCTCCATTGCTCACTGACCCATCTTCTTCTATACTTTCAACACCTCCAAGATCATTAGTAGGATCGTCAACTGGTTCAGGGGTTCCATTCTCAGCTATGGGCTCTGAAAAGTAATGATCTTGTAAAGAATTCTTTGACGGGTCTGACTCAAAGGTTATCAAAGAGACAATCTCACTGACTTCTTCATTCGATGAATTATATTTAGAGTTGGCTGAATCAGCTTCGGGTTGGAATGACCGTAGTAGTTCAAGTGGCTCGGATTCAGTCATATCCTCGTCTGGAGGCAGGGCACTACTAGTTGATGAAGGAACAAACATCTCCGGATGGATATCGATGATTTCAGTTAAAGCATCTCTAAAAGTTGCCCAATGATTGTGGTCTGAATCATCTGGAAAGCTGATGATGCAGGAATCAGCCCAAGCTAAAGACTCTGGAGAAAGATCTTCCTCGTTTCTAACAGAAAGAGAAACCCCTGAAACGTCTTCCCCTTCAGCCATGGCTACAACAAAAAGCATATCCAGATCTTTCATCAGATGATAGAGGATGGATCAAGATTCCCAAATTGAAACTAAGTGAATGAGAGCGGAAGACACTAATTTCAATAACTAATTTATAACAAAACTACGATTGCATCGATGAAGTAATAAGGATCAATTACGCGTCTTCTTCGCCACCAAAAGTGAAAATGCCTAATAACTACAACCAGAACTCACACAGGAATCAAAAGATCACAGAAACACACAAAAGGTAACGGATCGAATCAAATAAGTAAACAGTTTCGTTTGAGTACACCTAATTCCACGATTAAGTCCATTGATTAGTGGGAAATTCAATTCACGGAAGTAGTTAAGGAGAATGACTAACCTTTATCGATACATGAATCCCAGAAAACCCTAATTTCGGAAGAAGAAAACTTATTTTAAATCACCGTAGACCTTCCGACTGAAGAAGAAGAAGAAGCGACGTTAAGTTTGTTGGATAGACTCGTGACGGGTACGACGTCGTCGTTTGAGAGTCAAGTCGGGTAACTTGTTCCTTTTTTCTTTTTTTTTTTTTTTTTTTTATAATTTTTTAGCCCAAAAATATCTTGAGATTTACAGAAAAGTCACATACTTTGTAATAGTACGATGTGATCCTAAATTGTAAATAGTAAAACACACTTTTGAAAAACTATACCATTGCCATCTTAAAATGTGACTTTTTAATTCAGTTCGTAGTTGAACTTTTTGATTTAGTTACAAATCTTTTGAAAAATCTTAAAAAGCGAGAGTCGTCTAACATTGGGTTGGCCTTAAAATAAGCCAAGACACCAACGATAGGTGCATTGATGTAAGTCGTCGGCTCCGTCTCACTTGCATTTGTCCGACCTCCTATGAATTTGTCATCTATGTCAGGTCCCCCGATCACCGCACCTACTAAAATGTTGGGGTCTGGATTTGGTGATGTGAAAACATTAATCCATCCTTCTGAGCATTTGATGGCCGTGGGATGAGTCTTTTTAGACGGTGAGGATGCACCGCGGTGATGGATTTGTTGCGGATACCGACTACCGTACCCGATCATGTATGACATTTTCATCGGATTATCTCCCAAAATGTAATCCACCTACCAAATATATTAAATCATTGTTAATTTACCATAAAACCGATATCTAGTTAGTTAAATATAGACCACTTTATCAAGACAAACTATATGTACTAACGTACTTGTCGTTTGGCCAAGCGATGGAGGGAATCAGGTTGGATACTGAGACTACCACACTGGAGTTGTTGAGAGGATTTAGAGAGGTAATTGGCGTAGGTGAGAAGGAGAAAAGTCAATGCGACGGTGTTTTGGAGCTGGCTGCTTCCTGGTTTGTAAAGAAGGCCACCGGGAGAGTACCTCATATGTGAACCCGGAGTTTCCAGAAAATATGAACACATCAATTTTTCCGCTGTATCCTTATAAGGTGCAATCGCAGCTACATTCTTCTCAAATACTTCCTATATCCATAACAAATATACCTCAAACGGTTTAGAATAAAAATGTATACCAGAATTAATATATTCATAATTATATTTATAGCATAGTAGTTATAATATGAATTACGATCATCTCGTCATTTTAAAATCATAAAGAATTATCAATTGGATTCAACCTTTGCAACGAGAACATTGATGCCCCCAACTTTGTTATCCCATCCAAACTCGAAGTAATTAAAATCTTCCCCGAAAGATAGACGATTGTCCACTAAGTATTTTAAGTAAGAATCTTGACCGGTCGCTCTTCTCAGCCATGCAGCTCCCCATAATAACTCATCCTATATGAAAATAACATGATCACTTAAAAGTTAAAAACAATCTAGACCGATTTAATTTTTGACATTAAGATATTAGCTCGAGAATGATATGATAGCTAGAGATTACCTCATATCCGTTTACACTGCAGTAAAATGGGCAAACGGCAAGTTTAGTCGCAGGATTACTGGTATAAGAACCTCGATGTGAATCTGCGTACTCAAAAGTTTTTATAGCGTTATCGAGCAACAATTGAGAATATATAGGATCAAATCGTCTGAATGCGATTGAGGCGGCTGCTAACGCAGCTGCGACTTCTCCCGCTAAATCAGAGGCTGGGTTCGGTGCTTCCACAGCGTAAGCAGTACGTGGTGTGTCCATATCCTCTGGTCTCTCCCAACACTGATGATCCGGTGTTGCTTCACCTACCTAAAACATCGTTACAAACACCATAAATCGAATTCTCAATATATATCCAACAGTTAAGCAGTTATGAATATTATAAACAAATACAATCGTTATTAAATGATATATGTAAAATAAAAACAATATTAGGTTAGAGTGACCGTACTTGGACGAAGATGCGATTAGGGAGTTGCGAAACGGTCTTAAGGAGATAATCGGTTCCCCAGCGGAGAGCAACGTGGTTGTCACGGAGATCAGCCGGAGACATGTAACTTCCGAAGTCGTTAGCGCTCCACGCAAGCATCGTAATCGAAAAAGCCATCGGAAAGTGGAACTTAATGTTGTCTCCAGCGTCGTAGTAACCACCAACGAGGTCGGCATTGAGGTTTTCGCCGTCCTTGAGTGCGGAGTGACGGCGCCACGTCATCCTTTGATTGCTTGGAAGATAACCAGAGCGTTGACCTTCGAAGAAGAGGATGGACTTCGTGAGAGCATCGGAGTAGTCGTGAGAGATCGTCGTTGGTACAAGGACGAGGAGGAGAACTATGGCAGACCAAATCGATGGCTTCATTTTTGTGTTTTTTCTTTTAGGGTTTATGAGACATAACTGAATAAGACGATGCATATATTCGGTTTTCATTCGATCTTTTTTCTCTATGGAAACTTTCTAAGTCCTCAACAATGACTTGTCATAAACCAGAACTTTGTGCTTTTATTAATTTCCCCTTTTTAGTAGTTTAATTTAATGCGATATATGGGCGAGGTTTTTTCCCCAATTTTAATCTCCAAGTAGCTTGCATAACATGTGATGAGTTTAGGTCATCTGCTCTGCTCTTTGAAATTCTCTCAGAAGGTCTTGGTTTGAGCTCTCTGATGCTTCAGACAATGGGGTTGCATGAGAGGATCTATTTTTTTTTTTAATTAAAAAGAGTTTCCAAAATGTATTAGATACTCTTTATTTTAGGGATTAATAAGAAACAGAGCTCTAAAGCAGAGTCTATTTTATGTATAAAGAGGATCTGAATCATTACCACATCATGATTCACTACAAGTTTTTTTTTTTTTTTTTTTGCAGCAATCTAGAGAGAAGAGATCTGGTTTATACTTTATACTATGAAAACAAGGTTCAACGCTCTTTCAACTTTACCCATCATGTCCATAGGAATTTTTTTGGTCCACTAGTTTTAGACATTCATATTTTCACATAAATTAATATTTTCACATATTTTCACATTTAAATTAATATTTTTAACGTTTTCAAACAAAACATTATTTTTAAAATAAACCATTTTGTTTTTTTTTTGAACTACGATTATATATATTTTTAGTTCAATCAATATATATGTACATTTTTTTATTTGTCATATATGTTTTACAAAGTTGGAAAGGAAACTAAAATCAAGAGAACTTGGGGTTGCTTTTAAAGTACGCCAAGATACCAACAAAAGGTGCATTGATGTAAGTTGTGGGCTCGGTCTCGCTAGCATTTGTCCGACCTCCAATAAATTTATCATCGACGTCAGGGCCGCCAATCACCGCACCTATAAGAATGTTGGGGTTTGGATTGGGTGATGAGAAAATTGTCCATCCTTGTAAGCACCCGAAGGCAGTCGGATGAATGGCAACAGACGGTATAGACGAACCACGGTGGTGGATCAGTCGTGGGTACCGCTCACCGTACCCAATCATGTATGACAACTTCATTGGATTATCTCCCAAAACATAGTCTACCTTTAATTTTAAGAATATACACAAAATAATAACTATTTATCATCAGATGCTTTGATCGGTAATATATATGAAAATAATGATCTTACAATTTTTTTAATGACTCATATTATTGGCCAGCTAATAATTAATTAATTAATATACCTGTCTTTTGACAATGCGGCGAAGAGAGTCTGGTTGAAACTTGAGGTTACCACAACTGAGTTGTTGAGAGGATTTAGAGAGGTAATCTGCGTAGGTAAGGAGGAGGAAAGACAAAGCAGCTGTGTTCTGGAGCTGGCTGCTTCCATGTTTATAAATGAGATCACCGGGAGTGTAACTCATGTGTGGACCGGTCGTTTCTAGGAAAAATGCACACATCATTTTCTCTGCGGTATCTTTATATGGTGCTAAAACGGTCATATTCTTCTGAAATACTTCCTGTTGACCAAATTGATTTAACGCGTATACATCAGTTAGTTTTTTAACTACTTCTAATTTTTGGAAGAAAAAAAAAGAGAGTAGAAGATAACCATGAGAATTAACAGATGTCTTGAAAAAATAGACACTTTGTAAGCAAAATAGTATGTTGTGTATATGGTCTACGTATCATAACAATTTACGACTATGAGTATTATAGTATTTTATAGTTTCACTCGAAGATCGTATAGAGAATATATTGGAGATTCGGGGAAAACCTTGGCAATGAGAACATTAACACCCCCAACTTTGTTGTCCCAGCCAAACTCCAAGTAATTGTTATTTGCACCGAAAGCTTGACGATTATTCAATAAGTATGTGAGATAATAGTCTAAGCCCGTTGCTCTTCTCAGCCACGCAGCTCCCCATAGCAACTCATCCTGTTGGAAACAACATGATGAGTTGTATAACATTAAAACCGACTAATAAAATTTTGATTGTACAATATGTGGAGAAAATGAAGATATATATATACCTTATATCCATTAACACTACAGTAAAACGGGCAAACGGCTTTATTCACCCCTGGATTATCGGTATAAGAACCTCGACGTGAATCTGCATACTTAAACGTTTGTATGGCTTTATCGAGTAATATTTTGGAATATCTTGGATTTGACTGTTTGAATGCAATTGAAGCGGCTGCTAAAGCAGCTGTGATTTCGCCCGCTAAATCGGAAGCTGGAAATGATGCATCTAAGGCGAAAGCGGTTCGTGGCGTGTCCATATCTTCCGGTCTTTCCCAACAATCATGATCCGGTTGTGCTTCACCTACCTATACCATATTAATATTCTTTATGTTGTTAGTATGTACGCATTAAAATTAGAATTTATAATCTTTTTCCATTTAAATCCGTGATATCTCGTAAAAAGGAAATCTAGTTACATAAGAAGAAGCTAATCAACAAAAAATGATTACTTCTTCTTAGAGAAGATATACAAATTTGATTCTGTCTCTATCAACATACTGTATGTACACCTTGGAGTTTTATAACTTCCTTCCGACTGTAAAATAACCGTAATGTAGATTTTTGATAAAATCATAGGTAATTTTAGTTATACACTAGTATACCCAACCACGCAGATAAAAAGAAAAAGTATACCTCAATATCATGTCTAGTTCTCATGATATAAATATCATTAAAAGTATACAATATATATAATACCTAAGTCTCAAGTTTTAAATAAGTGTGGGTACGTAAAATGACAAAAATTGGTGAAAATCAAATTCTTGATAACGGTATGCATTGGTGGATACATATATTTTACTATACTTGTTACGTCCATAGATAGTAAAAATCAAATTCATGATAACAATAAATAAAACGACGACGTGTTAGGGGTTTATACGTACTTGGACGAAAATGCGATTAGGGAGTTGTGAAACGGTCTTAAGGAGGTAATCGGTGGCCCACTTGAGGGAAACGAGATTATGTCCACGATCATTCGGAGACATGTAACTACCGAAGTCAATAGCACTCCAAGCAAGCATCGTGGCCGTAAAAGCCATCGGAAAATGAAACTTAACGTTGTCTCCGGCGTCGTAGTAACCACCAACGAGGTCGGTATTTAGGCTTCTGCCGTCGTTGAGTCCGGAGTTACCTCGCCATGCCATCCTTTGTTGCTTTGGAAGACGACCAGAGCGTTGACCTTCAAAGAAGAGGATTGACTTTCTAAGAGCGTCGGAGTAGTCGTGAGGGATCGCCGTTGGTAGAATGAGAAGGACAAGTATGAAAACGGTTACAAAGTAAACCGATAGTTTCATTTTCTAAAATTTAATTAGGATTTGGTGAGATTTTGTTGTTTTGGTATTTAGTTTTGGGGACTTTAGGGTTCATATTTATAGACACATAATGGTGGCTACTGCCTACTGATTCTGGTTTTGCGTATACGTATTTTGGGTAATTTGGTCATTAATCATACGACGTATTGGTTTGTTAAAGGATCCATGCATGTACTGTCAAAGAGATTATTCACGATACTCTCATATTTTTTTTTTTTTTTCACCACGAATTCCCTAGTGAATTTTCAAGAAACTATGTATTAAATTTAGAGCAATATCTTTGCAATTATTATTTTTGACAGATCATATATTTTAAAATATATTTTCTTTATACCTCAATACATTTAAGATAAATGTATTCTAGTTTATAGTAATTTCTTTAAAAAAAAAGATTTGATAGATTTGAATCATTTGATCACCTGTTTTTTTATAGTGCCATGTGTGGTAAAATATTCCACATTTATTTTTCTTTGGTTCCTACTGATAACCATTAGAAAAACCAGAGAAAAAAGAATAAAAAGAAAAATGCGAAATGAAATAAATAGTTTTTGAAAAAATGAAAAGAAAATCTGCAGAGAATGAACAAAATACTAAATTTTAACCAAACAATAAAAATATTTTAAAAATATATTAAATATTTAATAAATTAAATTTCAATGATAATACTAATAATAATTTTAATGTATATATAATAAATTTTACATTTGATTTTAAAAGATTTTTTTTTAAATTAAATTTTAGATATATCATATTAAATATTAATAATTAATATTAACATACAATAAATTTTTTAAAGTAATTTAAAATTGTTTTACTATTCATACAGTTTTCAAATAGAGCTTTAAGATTAGTTTAACATAAAATTTTTATCAAACAATTTTCCTCTGTCAATACATTGTGAAAATATTGGAGTTTTTATATTAAAAAATTTAAATTTAATTAATAAACATATTTTATTTATTTTTAAATAAAAAACGAATTTTAATATTTGTTCTTTTATTTTGTTCCATTTGTTCCTCATCAATTATGGGGATGAACATTTTTGTTCTATTGTTCTTATTTTTTGAAGAATGTAGGGAAAAAAATATTACTTTCAAATGGTAAAAAAAATGTGGAATAGAGAGGAATGTGATATTTCTCTTCATTCTTTTCCTAACTTTTGGGTTATATGTTTACATATGTAGAAGAATTATCTGTATACTGAAAATAGGTGCAATGAGAAACAAATATATTCAAATTAGATGGCTCATCAGTTTGACATAAAGAAAAAATAATAATAAGAAATTTTTCATTTCCATGCATAAGAGGATATGGGAGGGTGCAAAGAATAGGGGAATGAGATCTGAATGTTTTTGCTCTTTATTACGAATTTTGTTAAAGTTATTTTCAGAAAGTAATCAGCAAATCTATTTTAAACATTAAATCTATTATTCTCCCAGGCTCGAGTATCGAAACGTCTACTTTGAACCCTCCCTCCGGCGCCGGCAAGGCCCCTGATTGCCGGCGTCGGGAACTTAAATCCTCCGCTTGTTTTCTTCTTCTATTGTGCTCTCTTTTACTTTCGCCTTGGCCGTCTACTCAATCATCTCAAACATATCTCTTGGTCCCCTTATTCGACGGTGGAATCCCTCAAATGAGTTTTGAGAAGCTCATCGGATCTAGCCATCAACTAATCTCATCCCCGGATATGTTCCCCCTGTCCAACCTGAACCCAAAGGAGCTTTCTTCTACCAGCAGGATTTCTTCTGACGGAACTGGGAGTGACTCTTGTAGCACACCCAAATCTCTTGAATCTGGCAAGCTCTCGACCACATCTAAAGCGTTCTACCTTCGTACCTCGACGTTGGCGCTGCGAACCATCTCAACTATCCCCCAAGTGAAACCCTCCAGAACTTTCATCAGTTTTTCGAGGTGGACCCAACTGGGGAAAGTCCCGCGTACGATTTCTCCGACAAAGGCCTGTAGATTCCGACGAACTGATGCGACGGTGAAAGAAAAGAGGAGTCTTGGCGGCGCTAACCTAATTGCCTTGGGTGTCCCTCGTTTGGACCCTGTTTTTTGCCAAGTGGGCCTAGGCCTATTAACCTCTTCCTGTTGGACCAACCCATTAAGGTGCTACACAATTCATATGTTCATAAAATCCAGGTCCGTTATAAATTTCTCCTTGCCTCAATTTAGCGTAATTTTGTTTTTTTCTGGAATCAGTTGATAGAAGACGTCGACTGTTTTCTCGTCAAACATTGTTGCTTTGTTGGTCAATACTGCTTATTAGAACCTGGTCTCTAGTTTCACCTAATGATACCATCACATTCATGAACCTTACTTGTAAAACCCCCAATCCCACTTATTCCCTTTTGAACCTAGGGTTTGTTCTCCGATGTCTTGCTAATTTCGACTACAAATTTTGTGTGAAATTCCTTAACCTCCATGGCCACTGGCTTCATGTGAGGGAGGACCCACCTGCTATGTTACAATGTTACATCTATCTATATCACTACACCCTTGTTGAGAACTCCATTACCATTTGTACCAAACCGCCAAAAGGATGTAAGCTCGGGTTGTTTCCTCCCTACCAAGGTGAAACTGAATACAAGCTTTGTGTGAAACTCCTTAACCTCCATGGCTATTGGCTTCATGAGAGGGAGGACTCACCTGCTATGTTACGGTTTTGCACCTTTTACTTTCGTTTCCCGAAGTTAGCTTCATCTAATGTCAAGAGTTATGAGCCCACAAGTTTGAAGATCCTTGGTTTCTTGGTTATGATCCTTATCATATTGGCTAGCACCCTAATCCTTTTCTCCATCATGGAGCACCCTTCTAAAAGCTTGGTCGCATATTTTGCGCATGGCGATTATGATCACAAGCTGATCAAGGAAGTCGCGAAGTTATTCTTCATGGTCGACTCCACAATGGTTTCAAAAGATTTTTCAAACTGTACTCCTTTCGAAAACTCATGTTACCATTATCTCTATCCCTCTTGTTATGTTTTAACCTTTGATTGTATGAACTTCCATCTCTTGAGGTTTTAAGTAATGAAAGTTCTTGTTTGCACAAAAAAAAAACATTAAAGTAAAAGATTTCTTTCATTTCTTGTTTCGCCAAATAAAATTCAGGTTTGTACTGAAAAAAAATTAAAAATATGAATGGACTATATATGTAATATGATTAACAAAGTGAATTTTATGAGAATATAGTACCAATTTTTTTGACTTTTTAAAAATCGTGTTAATAACTTTATCTATTATCTTTTCGATTCTAATCTATTAAAACGTGATAGAAAAATCTATGTTAAGCAAAAGAAATGTGCTTGTTAGAGAGATGTGTGTGTGTGTGTTTTTTTTTTTTTTTGGGAATGAGACAACAATGTGTTTTGTCTACAGACAGAAATATTTTGTTGATAATTTTTCCTTCTCTTCAGTTCCAGTAAGTTATACTTTTCGTCCTGAATCTTGAACCGAGCAATTGTGTGCAACGACTCGAAATCCTATGAGAGATTTCATATGTTTAATTAAACCGGACAATTTATTTTGCTCTTGAGTCTTGAGTCTTGACAACATAGTGACGTTTGTTTAGTGGAATAACTTTTAGGTCAGATTTCAAAACGCGAGTACATACATAAGTAAATAGAACGAGTTAAGTAAGTAAAAGCTCTGTTTGTTCTAAAGACTACTTCGTGTACCGTATCTTATCTTGTTTGTTAAATCTGCTCCATATCGTATTCTTTTATTTCTCTACACAATGATCTACCTGACTACCTACTTCTGGTAATTTTATTGTATGATTATATTTTATAGAAAGCACGCGTTTGTTCATTTATATCAATCACATCATCATCTTTCGTTATAGTTTCCACAATTGTCTCGTTATTTATTTTCAAAATATTTTAATTTCAAGCATATCCAAACTAAGGCAATTTCTTTAAAAATCTGAATACCTAAAATAGTATTAATTGTTTATATTACATTTATTAGGAACTATGACCAACCGCTATTATTAGGTTTAGTTGCAGGGTAGTTTTCGCTTAATTTTTCTGATATTTAATATTTAGAATATCGAATTATAAATTTGTTGACTAGAGTTTCATACTTGCATCAATGAAACATTTGCATAATCATAGACCTATAAAATATATATTACGGAATGATTACAATCATTACATAATAAGAAGCACAACAAACCAAAACAAAACTGAAATTATTGCTCAAGTTAGAAGAAATGTGTATGCAACTATGCATATATAAATCTATCTTTCAGATATGCCACTAAAAATCTAAAATATAAAATAAGTGAAGCAATAATTTACGGAAACTGAATCAAGATAGAATCTCGAGAGGAAAATAGCATGGCAAACATAATTTTCAAATATTGAAAGTCTAGCTAACGGTCATCGTCATGTTAGTTCAGACTATAATCAATTTCTTAATCTATTTTTTTTTTCTGTACCACTACAAAAAAAAAAACTCATGTATCAGTTATAGGTTAAAAATTAATATGGATATGAGATCTATCTTTAACATAATTGAATAAATGTTTTACCCGTTTTCTTTAGAAAAAAACTTCTCTTTCTTTGCATGGGCAAGATGAGAGACTTCTAAAAAAAACATGTACTCCCATACTCCTACAACTTTTAGAACTAAATTCCATGACGTCAGCTAAAACTGGGATTGGCTGCAAAGTAAGCCAATACGCCAACGAAAGGAGCATTGATGTAAGTAGTTGGCTCGGACTTGCGGAAATCGGACCGATCATCATCGTACTTATCATCCTCCCCAGGCCCTCCCACCACTGCTCCAATCAAAACGTTCGGGTTTGGTTCGGTCGAATTGAAATAAACCGACCCGTCTTTGCACCCGATCGCTCCTGGATGATCGACGATCGACGGTAACGATGAGCCACGGTGGTGGATCCTCTTTGGATACCTCTCTCCATACCCGACCATGTACGATAGTCCCATCGGATTGTCTCCCAAAATATAGTCCACCTTCACTTTCCAATAAACATTCAAGATTACACTATAATTTGCAGACCCAAATAGGCTAACCAAATTCCTAAACCAAACCAAACTGGTCTAACCTGTTTCTTGGCGAGACGGCGTAGATAATCAGGAGGGACGGTAAGGGTGCCGCAACTGAGGGAGAGAGAGCTCCTCGAAAGATATTGAGCGTAGACAAGGAGGAGGAAAGATATGGTGGTGGCATGTTGGAGCTGGCTACCTCCGGGCTTGTAAAGTAGACCGGCGGGAGTGTACTCAACGTGCGTACCTGGAGATTCAGGAACCAGACTACACATGAAGCTCTCCGCCGATGCCTTGTACGCCTCTAAGTTGTACATATTCCCTTCTATCACTTCCTGTACCGAAATTAAATTAAACTCCAATTTCATCGGTTATCGTACCGGTTTGTTTTCTTAACCGGGTCACATTGGTGGTGGTGGTTTCACGTGCACGGAAAGAAAAGAGCATTACTGTATATTTATTATTTATGCACGTGCAAGGCTCGTGTTTTCTACTAACTTTTTTCACTATTTTAAAGTTAATTTCGATTTGAACCCCTAACTTTAAGGTGAATATAAATTAGGAAACTAACCTTTGAAACGAGAATATTAAGTCCACCAACTTTGTTGTCCCAGCCAAATTCGTCGACGTTATCGCTAGCACCAAACGGTTCACGGTTGCTCTCTATGTAATTAAGGTAGCTTTCATCACCAGTAGCTTTTCTCAACCAAGATGCTCCCCACAATAACTCATCCTACCCATACCAATTTTCTTAATTAAAAAAATCATCAAAAAAATTAATAAAATACTTATTCATGATTCTGTAATGATCCTTCGTATAATTGTTACCAACTCAATTCCTTAACAGAGACAAATGTTGAAATTTTGTGTTTTACCTGAAATCCGTTGAAGTCGCAGTAAAAAGGACAAACGTCATTTCTAATATCATCATTACTGCTATAAGCACCGCGATACGTATCAGCGAACTGAAACGTTTTGACGGCATTTTGGAGCAACGTTTGAGAGTAGCTCGGATCCGATGACCGGAAAGCAATTGAAGCAGCTGAAAAGGTTGCTATGATCTCTCCGGCAACTTCAGAAGCCGGATTCGGGGCATTAACGGCGTAAGCAGACCGTGGTGTGTCCATATCTTCAGGTCTTTCCCAGCAATTGGATCACCTACCTGTATTCACCAACAAAAAAAATGTAGATATAAATATTGTTATTAGAGTATGACCGGTTATGAACTTTGGTTTAATTGGGTTATCTTCGGTTATTAAGATTAGCTAATTAGTCTAACTATATAAACAGATTAGTTAGTTAATTGAGGTTAAGCTTTTGTAACAAACTTTTATCCTTTGATAAATAAGAAATATCTCGTTTCTCTCTTCTTCTTCAATCTTCGTCTCTCCTCCGTCGTGTCACGTATTTCTCCGATTAACCGGAGTTTATTATGGTAGCAGAGCGAGGTTAATGAGTTACGAACGCTTCCGCATCTTACGCGACGGAGATGAGCTTCCCAATTAATTCTTGTTTTCGATTTGTTCAGCAATTTCTCGCCGTTGTGTGCGATTTTCTCATTGGAGTTTTCTCAGTTTTTCTGATTCTTTTGATTCTCTTTTGATTGACCTTAGTGAGTACGAATCTTGCTTTTGATTTTTTTTTCTCGTCTCACTTTCTTTGGATTTCTCGCTCTTGCTTTGAGGATGAGCAATTCTGGTAATACGAATGCTCCGATGAATGTTCAACCGCAATATCAGACTGATCAGTATGAGAATCCTTATCATCTCCATAGTGCGGATCACGCAGGACTCGTTCTTGTTTCTGATCGTCTTGTTACTGCTTCTGATTTTCCCTCTTGGCGTCGATCGATGTGGATGGCTCTTAATGTCAGAAATAAACTTGGATTCATCAATGGTACGATCTCAAAACCTCAGGAAGATCATAGAGATTTTGGTGTATGGTCTAGGTGTAACGATATTGTATCCACTTGGTTGATGAATTCTGTTGATAAGAAAATAGGCGCGAGTTTGCTTTTCATTCCCACTGCAGAAGGGATTTGGAAGAATATACTATCTAGGTTTAAGCAAGATGATGCTCCTAGAATTTTTTCTATAGAACAGAAACTTAGTAAGATAGTTCAAGGATCAATGGATGTGTCCACATACTATACAGCTCTACTTACTTTGTGGGAAGAACATAAAAATTATGTAGAGCTTCCTGTTTGCACATGTGGACGTTGTGAATGTGATGCAGCTGTAAAATGGGAAAGGTTGCAACAACGAAGTCGTGTGACCAAGTTCTTGATGGGCTTGAATGAAAGTTATGATCAAGCTAGACGTCATATACTAATGCTCAAGCCGATACCAACTATTGAAGAAGCCTTTAACATGGTCACACAGGATGAACGACAGGTTGTAGTTAAACCAACGACTGGTATTGAAAGTGTTGCTTTTCAAAATGTTGCTTCTGTGAATGAGGCTGAGAGTGCCTATGTTGCAGCTTACAATACAGGGAGGACTATACAGAAACCTATTTGTTCTCATTGTGGTAAAGTTGGACACACTATTCAAAAGTGTTACAAACTTCATGGCTTCCCACCAGGATATAAGACTAATGCTGCGGGATACAATTACAGACCTCCAATGATGCCAAATCAGTTTCAGCCTAGGATGCCAACGATGCAGTCTCAACCCCGGATGTCTCAACAAACTTCTAATCAAATGGTGCCATATGCGAATTCTATGCAAAAGGCAAATGCAGTGGCTCAAGTTTACTCTGAGACTGGAATGTTTCCAACTGAAGATGTGTCGTATGGTTCTGTTTCTAATCAATATCCGCAGTTCATGGTTCCTAATGGTGTTCCTTCGAGTTTACAAGGGTTTACTCCACAGCAAATTGATCAGATGGTTTCTCAATACAAGGGTCAAGTTCAGGTTCAAGAGCCTATAGCTTCGTCTTTTGGTTCTAGTATTCCTAGTGCTATGGCTACGATCTCTGAACATGGTATGATGGCAGACACTTCTACCTCTGGTATCATTTTTCCCTTCCCTTCGACTTCACTTAAATATCAAAACCATATTTTAACTTTTCAAAATCATATTCTTTCTTCTTTACAACAACTTTTACCGCATGATGCTTGGATTATAGATAGTGGAGCTTCTAGTCATGTTTGCTCTAATCTAGCTTTGTTTACAGACTTACGACCTGTTACAGATATTACTGTGACATTGCCGAATGGTACCAGGGTTTCCATCACTCATATAGGGACAATTTACATTTCTCAAAAGTTGATTTTATACAATGTTTTGCATGTTCCTGATTTCAAGTTTAATTTGATTAGTGTCAGTAGGTTGGTTAAAACATTGTCTTGTTCTGCACATTTCTTTGATAATTGTTGTTTGATTCAGGAACTTTCTCAGGGCTTGATGATTGGGAGGGGTAGAGTTTTTCAAGATCTTTACATTCTGGCTACTGAGAATACTTCCCTCTCACCATCTTTTCCTGCAGCATGTTCTTTCTCTGCTTCTGTGGTTACTGATGATTCTCTCTGGCATCAACGTCTTGGACATCCGTCGCATCTAGTTCTTCAGAAACTTGTTAGTTTGATTCCTTCTTTGAAGAATTCTTCTTTGTCTTCGCATTGTAGTATTTGTCCTTTAGCTAAACAGAAAAGGTTAGCGTATGTTTCACATGGTAATCTAGCTGATAAACCCTTTGATTTGGTCCATCTTGATATATGGGGTCCTTTTAGTATTGAGTATGTACAAGGTTTTCGTTATTTTCTTACTTTGGTCGATGATTGTACTCGTACTACATGGGTTTACCTCTTAAGGAATAAAAAGGAAGTTCATACTGTTTTTCCAATTTTTCTTAAACATGTTAAAACACAATATGATAGCACTGTTAAGGCCATACGATCTGATAATGCACCAGAATTAGCATTCACTGATATTATTAAAGAACAGGGAATGATTCATTATTTTTCATGTGCTTATACACCACAACAAAATTCTGTTGTTGAACGTAAGCATCAACATCTCTTGAATGTGGCCAGATCTTTACTTTTTCAATCAAATATCCCCCTGCAATATTGGACTGATTGTGTGTTGACTGCAGTGTTCCTCATAAATCGCATGCCTTCTCCTGTTTTAGCTAACAAGTCGCCTTATGAGCTGTTGTTTACAAAATTGCCCGATTATAGTTTACTCAAGAGTTTTGGTTGCTTGTGTTATGTTTCGACTAATCCTCATGAACGTAATAAGTTTTCTCCTCGAGCTAGACCATGCGTTTTTCTAGGTTATCCGGTTGGTTATAAGGGATATAAAGTCATGGATTTAGAGTCAAATGCTATTTCTATATCTAGGAATGTTGTGTTTCAAGAAGATGTCTTTCCTTTTAAGACCAGTTCTTTATTGTCATCTGCAGTAGATATGTTTCCTAATTCTATTTTACCTCTTCCTGTTCCATTGCATTTTGTTGAAAGCATGCCTCTCATTGATGAAGATTCTTTAGTTCCTACTCTACCATTTGAACCATCATTAGAGCATGATCATGGTACCATTCCGGCTGCCACTGTATCTACATCTGTTACAGATCATACTTCTGTATCTAACGTTAGGCCAAAGAGACAATCTAGAGCTCCTAGTTATCTGGCTGAGTATCATTGCTCTCTTGTTCCTTCCATTTCCTGTTTACCACCGACAGATATCCGATCTTTTCAACCACCACCACCACCACCACCACCACCACCACCACCATCACCACCATCACCTCCTCTTCTCATTAAATCCCTTCCTCCATCACTTAAAAAGACTACACCATATCCCCTTTCTTCTGTCTGTACTCTTGACCGCTATACACCTCTGTTCCAATCCTATATCTTTTCTTATAGTGCTGAAACAGAACCGAAAACATTCCATCAGGCCATGAAATCGGAGAAGTGGACTAATGCAGCAAATGATGAGCTCTTTGCTCTTGAACTTAATAAGACCTTTGTTGTTGAGTCTCTACCTGCAGGGAAACATGCGATTGGATGCAAATGGGTTTTTACTATTAAGTATAACTCTGACGGTTCTGTTGAACGGTACAAGGCACGCCTGGTTGCACAAGGCTTCACACAGCAAGAAGGGATTGACTACCTCGAGACATTTTCACCTGTTGCGAAACTCACCAGTGTAAAGTTACTTCTTGGCTTAGCATCTGCGAAGGGTTGGAACCTGACTCAAATGGACGTCTCCAATGCTTTCCTCCATGGTGATTTGGAAGAGGAGATATACATGAGTCTTCCTCAAGGATATATGCCTCCATCGGGTGTAGTTTTACCTCCAAATCCGGTATGTCGTTTACTCAAGTCCTTGTATGGCTTGAAACAAGCCTCGAGACAGTGGTATAAACGTCTGTCTACGGTTTTCTTGGGAGCAAACTACATACAATCACCTGCTGATAATACTCTTTTCGTTAAAGTCTTTATGCGTCCATCAGGAATTTGTTCCATTGTTGCTGTGCTCGTATATGTCGATGACATAATGATCGCAAGTAACGATGATGCTGCTGTCCATGATCTGAAGACCCTTTTGCACTCTGAATTTAAGATCAAGGATCTTGGACCAGCTCGCTTTTTCCTTGGATTAGAGATATCGCGATCATCAGAGGGTATCTCTGTCTGTCAACGCAAATATGCTCAGAATCTGCTTGAAGATGCAGGTTTATTAGGTTGTAAGCCAAGTTCTATTCCAATGGATCCGAACCTGCGACTTACCAAAGATATGGGTACGTTGTTACCTTCTCCTACTTCTTACAGAGAGCTCATTGGTCGCCTTCTATATCTCACTATCACAAGGCCCGACATCACTTTTGCTGTTCACCAACTGAGCCAGTTCATATCTGCTCCTACTGATATTCATCTACAAGCTGCACACAAGGTTCTACGTTACCTCAAGCAGAATCCAGGACAAGGTTTGATGTATCCTGCCACTTCGGATCTTTGCTTGAATGGATTTTGTGATGCAGATTACGCTAATTGTAAGGAGACAAGGCGTTCTGTTACGGGTTATTGTATTTACCTAGGATCTTCACTCATTTGCTGGAAATCAAAGAAGCAGGGCGTTGCAAGTAGAAGTAGCACAGAATCAGAATATCGCAGTATGGCACAAGCAACCTGTGAGATCATCTGGTTACAACAACTACTCAAGGACTTCCACATTACAGAGTCTGCTCCAGCCAAGCTGTTCTGTGATAATAAATCCGCCTTACACATCGCCATGAATCCAGTCTTCCATGAACGGACTAAACATATCGAGATCGACTGTCATACGGTGCGTGATCAACTTAAGAAGGGTACGCTTAAAGCTCTTCATGTACCGACTGCAGAACAACATGCCGATATCTTGACTAAACCTCTTCATCCAGGACCGTTTCATCATCTGCTGCAGAAGATGTCCTTGTCAAATCTTTACCTCCCGAAACCAGACACTTCGGAGATAAAGATTTGAGGGGGGCGTATTAGAGTATGACCGGTTATGAACTTTGGTTTAATTGGGTTATCTTCGGTTATTAAGATTAGCTAATTAGTCTAACTATATAAACAGATTAGTTAGTTAATTGAGGTTAAGCTTTTGTAACAAACTTTTATCCTTTGATAAATAAGAAATATCTCGTTTCTCTCTTCTTCTTCAATCTTCGTCTCTCCTCCGTCGTGTCACGTATTTCTCCGATTAACCGGAGTTTATTAATTGTTAATGAATAAAATAAGAAATAATATACCTAATTAACAACATCAACATCAAATTAATATGATGTCTGTTTTCTCTAATACTGGAACAAAGAGAATTGAACGATTCTGAGAAAGAAGTCTCTATCATTGCATCTCAACTCTAAGTAGTAATTACTGAATGATGATCATATATATATTAGTTCATTTAAATTATGATGCAACGACCTTCAAATCAATGTTCAGAATTCTAAAAGCCATTCACTAATTTATTTTATATAAATGTGTATTATTGAATTTTATCATTATCCAATTATGGTCAACAAAATTTATTGTTGTAGGTTCCAGAAAATAAAATAGCAGAAAAAATAATCACAAACTAAAACGCACTAATAATAGTAGTTGGTCGTATTTGTATTTACTACAAAGTACGGACACACACGAAATTAAATTGACATTTACGTTGCCAACTTGTAAAATTCATAGTAATTTTTTTTCTGGTCACTCTATGTATGATATGCGTGTGTTACGTACTGGACCTTGTCATTAACAAAAACAAATTAATTTGATTTTTTTATTTATTGGACCAATTGATATTTATTCATGATTGATAAATGCCAATAGAGAAAGAAATAAATAAAGTGAAAGAGAGAGAGAGAGATAGAAGTAAGGACTAATGAAAAAAAAAGTGTGACGCAACGACAAAAAAAAGGGTTAAATGCAAAGGAGGGAGACTCTTGAGAGTCCAAAACAAACACTTCACGGGTTACTAATTTCATTCACTTCATCTCTTTGGCAACTCAAACGATTCAGTTTCCTAAATCTTCGCTATTTAATTTCCCTAATTACCCGTCCCAATTGTTACATATTCACTAATAATGCCACTCACCGGCGAAAAACAGTTACGAAATTGAATAGACGACGGACATTAGATTAAAGCCACCACACTAACCTGGACGAAGATGCGGTTAGGTAGCTGAGAAACTGATTTGAGAAGGTAATTAGAGCTCCACCGTAGAGCCACTAGAGAATTACGGAGCTCCGACGGAGGCATGAGTTCGCCGAATTCAATTACGCTCCAGGCGAGCATTGTGGTGGTGAAAGCCATCGGGAAATTGAATTTTACGTTGTCTCCGGCGTCGTAGTAACCGCCGGTTAAATCGGTGTTGTGTGACCAACCGTCGCTCAGACCGGAGTTACGACGCCACGTCATACGCTGGTCGTTTGGGAGGTAACCAGAGCGTTGGCCTTCGAAGAAGAGGATTGATTTCAAGAGTGCGTCGGAGTAATCGTGCTGGTTCGACGACATTGTCGGACGTAGGAGTAAGATTAAGACAAGGGAGAGAGGGTACAAACGTAAATTCATGGTTTATCGGCGTCGGTGGACGGTGGTGGTGAGGGAGCGGATACTCTCTGTGACTGAACGGTGTTTGCAACTACGAGTGTGTGTCACGAGATGTGTTTATATATAAGTGGGAGATTTATTATTATTATTATTATTAATATATATACAACATAATAAAGGAGTAGATATATTATTATTTTATTATGTGCTTTAGTGCTTTTTGTTATCTTATGTTGTTTATATTAGTACTATTTAAAAAAAAAATTTTAGGGGGATGATTTTGCAATCGTGGGTGAACTTTTGGAACTAATTGTTTAATTAAGTACTGAATAAATGTCATTTGTGCGTGTGTGACAGCCACTTACCGGCAAATGAAACTGAAGCGAGCGCGCGAGTAATCCCATGGTGTCATGTTTTTTGTTGTTTTGCTACAAGATAAAACCAAAAATCGGATACTTTTTCACTTCTTTTGTTTTGTTTTTAATACTCCTCTCTCTCTCTTTAAGAATGCAATGAGCGTGTCTCTTTAGGAGTACAATGAGCATTTTACATGTAAATTATGCTTAATACTAGTCCTGGGCAAATAAACCGAACCGAATGAACCGAACTAAAACCGAAATTTCGGTTCGGTTTCGGGTATAGATAGTGGACAATAACCGATTGGATAGTGTTTTAATTATCCATGGATATCGGTTATTAATCGAACCGAACCGATATCCATTCGGTTATCCAAATCAAACCGAACACGTACTAAAATTATGTTTTAGCCAAGAATCGAACCTGAGACCTCTACAAACTGGAGTGTACAACATGACCACTGCGCCACGTTGAAGTTTTAGCTTTGTATTACGTGTTAATATATATAACGTAATAAAAAGTAAACTAAAAAACCATATATATTTAAACAAAAATACCAAAATATTTGAAATAAATCAAATAACAGGAAGTTTTTAGATATATTTGTTAAAATATAATCAAATTTTATTTAAATAATATTTTAAAAATTTATATTACACTATTTCGGATATCCGGAACCGAACCGAAAATAACCGAACCCGAACCGAAATAGTAAATTAACCGAATGGATACTAAACCTCTATATCCAAACTAACCGGAACCGAATGGATATATCCAAAACCGAACCGAATACCCGAACGTCCAGGACTACTTAATACTAAAAATAGTATGACGGCAAAAAAGAAAATAAAAATAAAAAAGGATTAGTATAAATGTATAATCAACGAGATTAGCATAATAAAATATTGCTTTTCTCAGTGATAATGAAAGAAAAAAAAAATCAGAATGCGTTAACCTGCTAAAGGAAAGTAACACAAATTCACAATTTTTCTATGCTTGTTTGTGTATAGTATTAAACTATAATTCTGTGAGTTACCTACTACTACTAAGAAAACATTATTATTGTATGCTCTCTCTCTTTTTTTTTTTTTTCCTTTTCCTACCGACTATGTTGTAGCGCTTCGCCTCTAATGATTTAGCCTTTAGTGTCCACGAAAGACTCTGTGTCTCATTTAAATTCTCGCATACATAAAATATTTTACAGACGAATTTATCATCTTTAAATGAGCAACATGCATATATATATATATATATATATATAGCCTTGATGCTTGTAAAGCCAACCAAATTACTTACTCGCCTGGTAATCCAAAGCAATGTAAAAACACCGCTAATTAAAAAAATAACAAAATGTTTAAAAGCGGGGTGAAAACACAACACTTTTTCCAGTTTAAATCATGATAAAGCTGGGCTCAAACCTGTGGTTTGAATGTTTGATTCACTATTACTTATAATCTTCAACTCAATGATCATCAGGGTCAGAGATATTAGATGGTGTCGCGACATATTGTGGATCGATTCGAACCCAATCTTTAAATAATAATGTACCAATTTATCTATGAGAAGTTGAGAACAACATTTGTCGTGCTTATACGTTAAAAATTACATATGGCCCATTATATCACCAATTGAGAATGGACCGTATCGGAAAAATTGGGAATAGTCTATGCATACCGAACTTAACCGTAATTAGTTATATGTTAGGCGTGTAAAAGTAAGAAATATACGCATTCATAACAAACAAATACGAACTTGTATATATATCTCAAGTAAGAAAAGATGACGCATACTTTTGGGAAACTTTGCCAATTTCACAAGCAAGAATGCAAGCAAATCTGTTTTTTTTTTTTTTTTTTTTTTTTGCATTATCCTCACACATTATTTCTCTTTTCCTCTGAACATCTTATCTTTACGCTCACATGATATTTATCCCTTACAAAATATTTTACACCATAATTATATGATCTCATAATGTCCAAGACATCAACTTGGTCGAAAATCATATCCACTATCCACTAAAAGTACCTTTCCTCTTTAGTAAGATTAAAAATAATTCAGTAGACTTAGTATAGATCTAGACTGTAATATTTCAACTCGTAATAATCGATACGAATGTTTTTTACAAGATTAGTAGAAAATATTATTGTAGTATATATCATAGCTAACAAGTAGTTGGCACTTATAAGATTCCCTGACAAATCTATGTCTTTTTATCTAATTGGTACGTAATGAATCACGACAAGACACCTTATATGCAGATCAGCATTGTTTGGGAGGATTTGCCGATTAGGCCATACAAAAATAAAGGAAAGAACTTGAATTCATAATGGGCTCAATGTAGGTTTAGTTTGTTATTGGGTCTTCTTCAAAGCCCATTTATTAACAAACTAATTGCTGAGGTCATTATTTTCCTCTTTTTCAGTCTCAAATTCGCTTCATCGTATGCCCGAAGGAAGCTGCTCTCTCGTCGGAGATTAGCTGCCAGTCACCGCCGCGTCGGAGGTAAGGTACCACCCCAGTGAAATCGAGTTTCGATACTTGTTTTTCAAAGGATCAATTGGTTGATTTTATTTTGTTGGTTAAGATTTTCGATTTTGTTTTAGTTCCTACGCTCGAGATTGAGATGTTAGGGTTTTAGCGTACGAGTTCGTTCGTCTCCTCCTCTAAGACTTAAACGATGTTAGGTGGTTTGTATAATAAACTTTGTACTAATGTATGATTTTGCTGTGGCGAATTGTGAATTGCATTTTTGTAAGGTCTGAAGATGTTTTTTATTTATTTTATTTTCCGAATTGTGAATTGTGGGTCTTTAATTAGAAGACCAACCATGAGTTCAGCAGAGAGAAGGAGCAGGAAGATTCATACAGATCGTTTTGCTTACCGTGATGATCCTTATCGAAGAGATTCACTTCCAATTCCAAGTTTCAGGTTTCTCATCTCTCTTCTTATCATCTTAGAGAGCTCCACCAATCCTTCTTCTATATCATTTTATGCTTGTAAATTTGTTTTAGGAATTAACTTAGGAGTTGCCTCAACTACATTGTATGTATTCTCTTGCAGCCAAGATAATACATGCAATAACTGCAAGCGGCCTGGACATTTTGCTCGAGATTGTCCCCATGTCTCAATCTGCCACAACTGTGGCCTTCCTGGGTGGGTACTTTTGCTTGCCTTTTCTAACTTTTTCCATCTTTCCATTTGTGCATCATGTTTTGACTTGGTTTAGATTGTTATGTGAACTTGTTGGTAATTTTTATGCTAATAGAGCCATATCATATCTTTAGGTGGTTTCTAAGATGGATTTGTGCTTCACATTTTTAGATTGATATAGATGTATACACATTTTTGTTTCTTTAGATTTGCTTATTTCTGCCCAACATTGTACGAAATCCGTGAATTTGGTTAACTATAATTTGAGTCTTTACAAATCTTGGCAGGCACATTGTATCAGAATGCTCCACAAAGTCGTTGTGTTGGAACTGCCGTGAACCAGGTCACATGGCTAATAGCTGCACCAACGAAGGCATTTGTCACAGCTGTGGTATAGCCGGACACCGAGCTAAAGGCTGCACAGCTCGCCAGCTCCCACCTGGAGACCTTAGACTCTGCAACAACTGTTACAAGCAAGGCCACTTTGCAGCAGATTGCACAAACGAGAAAGCATGCAACAACTGCAGGAAGACTGGTCATTTGGCTCGTGACTGTAAAGACGATCCTGTGTGCAACCTGTGTAATGTCGCTGGTCACCTTGCTGTTAAATGCCCAAAAACAGAGGGACTAGCAGGAGACCGAAGACCACGTGGGATCAGAGGCGTGCATCCTGGTGGCGGCTATAACCGAGACCAGTACGAGGAAGACATTGTGTGTAGGAACTGCCGGCAAGTGGGGCATATGAGCAGACACTGCACAGCTCGGTTGATGATATGTCGTAATTGTGGTGGAAGAGGCCACATTGCGTATGATTGTCCTTCTGCGAGATTTGTGAACAATCAGTTTCCCTTAAGGTACTAAAGCCACCACAAAGAGGGGCTTTTGCTTCGTCTACAAATCAGTAGTGTTGTTAGCTCGTGAGTTGGTTTTGATGTTATGACTTTATTTTTGTCCCTAGTTTCGACTTCCAGCTTTTGAAACCTGATATACGACTGAGAAATCATTATATCTTCCGCCATTCTCACCGCTTTCGCCACTATAAAACGTCATCAGTTCATCGACCATGTCATCGTCCAAGCATATTCGTAGATTATTTTCTTCTCGATATGTGCATCGGTGATTTTGTTTATGAACCCATGGATAACTGCATAAATTTGTGATCTTTGAGAATTAATAGGCAAAGTAATTCATTTCAAGATAACTAATTCATTATGATAGATCATTGGAAACAATATGATATCCAAAGTACTATCAAATGTTTTAAGACATATTCTTGTGAATCTAGTATGCTATATTGGACAAGTCTTAAATTTTGATAAACACAAGTCTTACATGTCATTTTATAATAATACAATTCCAAATTTAATAATAATTAAGCATTTTTTATTTATATCCATACCTCATAGTTTATTTATGTAAAATAGTTTTAAAAAGGTTATAATAAAAGTAGACATGTGTTAGAACCCCCACTTTTGAGCCTTGGTTACAATCTCTTGAATTGAGAGATACACATTAGTGGCTTTATAGATCTTAAAAATAAGGATTTATCTCAAATAATAAAACTACACAGAATTATTTAAACCTTTTTCTTTCTTTAAACACGTGTGTTCCATGTATTAAATATATAATTTTCAAGATATTGTAACTTCTATGTTGAAGATTCGAAAACTAAATTTTCTATTCCATGGATTTTTTTTTCTTTTCTTTCTTTCTCCTGTATATAATAACTAAGTAAATATGTAGAGTTGAAAGAAAAAAAAAAACAGGAAACCAAATTTGCATCGTTTATCTTCCGGGCTTTCCTAGAGAATTATATAAACGACAAGAAGTTTAAGTAGTACGATGTCGGATGCCTCAGACGAAGTTGTGGCGAGACCTTCAGACAAAAATATGATTGTAGGCGTAAATGATGTGATCACACGAGCAGTATTGCTTAAGGTTGCAATCATTTCGATCTATGGCGTTGCAAGAGGATGGGATAGTGTGGTTGCAAAAGAAAAAATGAGTTTCAGCTACTTTTTTTTTTTTTTGACAATGAGTTTCAGCTACTTTTTTTTTTTTTTGACAATGAGTTTCAGCTATTTTATATTAAGATACTTTGGATTTTTGTCAATGTATGTTTATGTTTTCAGATTGGTTTGTTGTTTTCTCCCCACGTATCGACCACACACGAGTCTCAAAGGCCCGAGAAAACTGGCTTGCCATTATCTTACAAATGGTAAGCGTGTTATGTTTTATAGCTGTTACACATGGCAGAGGTGGGATGTATTTTACCTTACTTTTGGTGTCGTTATCGCCGCAATCTCATTGGCTCAATTGCTTTACGGCACGGATAAGCTTTGGACTTCCCGTTTTTTTACTGTAGTCATGCTTGGATCTATTTGGGGAGTTAGCGGTCTATATTTTGATTCTCATCATATTGCGTCACCAATAACCTTATGTTGTATCTTAACTGGAGTATTTCAAATGATGGTTACGGATAGCATTTACTCTGAAGAAGAACTAGAGTGAATGATGTTACGGAGTGAATAATAAAATTAGATTACATATATTTTTGACATTGACATTACAGAGGAAAACACTCATTGTTTGTCTTATTATTTTTTTTCCTGAGCTTTTGTTTCTCATTTTTATTATTCTAAAAACAAGTCATATGTGTTCTTTTTATTGGTCCGGAAAAAGTCATGTGCGTTCGAGGTTAATATTGTATTATTTCTGAATTTCGTTTGTTCGTTTTTTTTCTAGTCAGGGAGAATTCATGTGTACCAGTTTAATATATATATTTTTTTTTTTGGTAGGAACCAGTTTAATATATATTGTAGGCGGCATTATTAGTAATAATATGCGTCAGCCGTCAGCAACTTAGATATTAGTTCAATATTGTACGCAACATTAACAATAAATAAATATCAGTCGGGAATTCGGATAGTTGTACTGCGTTCATAATTTTAGTTAGCAAGAAGCCATAAGTGCAAAAGACATAAGTTGACGATTCAATGTGGAGAAAATTTGTATTTTCTAGTATAAATAGTCCGATGCATTAAATTCGCTCGTTGAAATATTGGTTAGTGTTAAAGACCACATAAACAAATGAAAGAGAAAAGAAATTATAATATGGATAGGCAATGTCCATCCAATAGCTCTATAGATCTGAAGATTTACTATCTGAGTTAACCAAAAAAAAAGTATTACATGAATGGACCACGTGGCATCGTGTACTCTCTGTATTTTGACGTGAGTATTATTACTAGTCTTCAGACTCTTCACTTAACAATTAAGTCATGTGTTCTTCTTGGTCGGGAAGAAGTCATGTATTCGAGATAAAGTCAAATTGTGTATTTTATATAAATAGTCCGACTCATTAAATTAGCACGTTGAAATCTTGGTTAATTTCTGAAGAGCACATAGTACAAATTATATTAAATTAAGTAAAATTAAAATTAATTTAATTAACTACTAATAAATTATGGAAGATAAAATCTTTTATAACATGAAATATTAATAAACCAATAAATGTCTTCTGTGGTGTGTTGTTACTAAAAATAAATATCCAAAAGGGTTACATGAATGGACCAAGTGGGTCTTCTGTGGTGTGTTGTTACTAAAAATAGATATCCAAAATTAGGGCTGGTTACGGGACGGGTACTCTTGAATTTTCTCATACCCTTTACCCGATCTGACCCTAACGGGTAATAGAAAAAAATTACTCGTACTCGACCCGTAAATAACGGTACCCGAAAAAAAATAGTTGACCCTTTAAATACCCGACCCTTTATCCTTACCTGGACAAATGAATATCCGATAAAAAAATTGTCAATAATCGCAATAATAATTTCATATTCCAAAATCCGAAAAGGAAAAATTCATAAATGTATACAACATATAGGTCCAAAAATTAGAAAATTACAAACTTAAAAAATAAAAATAAAATATTAATTTAATTGGGCGTCGTATATATTATTTCAGTTGGAGTAAGTTGAACTTAGACTTTAACTTTAACTCTATAATATATTTATAAATTAATAATAAATAATAATAATACAAAATATTAAAGAGTATTTACGGGTTGGGTAACAAAACGGGTAAAATGACGAGTAACGGGACGAGTATTGAAAACTAAACTAATACCCTATACTCGTCCCTTACTCACGAGTAATATAATTATAATACCCTTTACTCGACCCTGAAGCTGTGGGTATCCTTTTTTTGGGACGGATACGAGCCGAGTAACGGGTCAAATACGGGTAACGGGTATTAGTGCTAAGGCCTATCCGAAATGGTTACATGAATGGTCCCATGTATCTGTCATTTTCCGTGGGCGTTGGCAAATTTAAAGTTGTGAAGTTTAATAACCATAGGCCTTGATTGGTGAACACAATCAAAACTGCACAAGTGATACACCTTTAAATTTTTACCAATCACAAAAAAAGTTATTACTGTCTTCGTTTTTTTGTATTCTTTCGGAATGTTGTTTTGTTCGATTTGTTAAATTGAAATTTGACATAGTCAAGGGAGAACTCATGTGTACAAATTTAATATTGTATGCAGCATTGATAATAGTAATAAATTAATAATAATGTGCGTGAGCAGCTCTCAGATAGTTTACTATTGTATGCGACGTTAATAATAATACAATCGGCAATCCAGACAGTTGTGCTGCCTAATGAACAATGACGAATGTTGAGGATGCTTAAATTCAAAGTGGAGAATGGACCAAGTGGGATTCATGTGATCATGTCTCTGTCGTCAGTTCCGTTGGCGTCAGGCAAATTTAAAATTGTGGAGTAATACTAGTCTTCAATTAATTTAATAATTTTCTTTAAATCTAATTTCCATCACCACCTTCAACTTTATTACTAATCTTCCTATCTTATATAATAAAGTAAGGTTTTCTCTAAACCCATACTCTAAAAAATTAGACACATAGACACTCTTCATTTTGACATTTGTTATCTTTAAAATTAAATTATATAATTTTTGTTAATTTCAACTATAATAAAAAAATCAAACTCAGATATACTATTATTCATCTTTTATAGATTCATATTAAAAATATATATGAGTACATTTTATTTTAAAGATTAAACTAAAATAATTTAAAATTCATATATTATAAAATGTTGTAATTTAAATCCATATATTGTTCTACTTATATTTTAAAACACAATAACAATCCGAAAAGTCAAACATTTAAAATGCACAATATCATTATCAATGCAATATATTATATTTATGGCTAAAATGGTAACAAATCTAAGCCGGTTTAACAAATACATAAGCTCATGGCCATATGAAAAATTCACATTTTTACATATATTTTTAATATGAAAAAATAAATTAACAAAAAAAATAATCAAAATCTATGTAAAATATAAGCAAAACATAAGTAAAATACTTTGATTTACAGAAAAAACCAAAATAATAGTAAGATGTTAGTTTATGTTATTTATTCAAATAGAATAGCGATTATTTGACAGATATCATGATTCTGTTAATGATTAAGTTTTTTTTATGATAGGTTTAGAACTTTTATATTTTGTTTATTTATAAATATTTTAGTCAATTTAGAATTGACATGTATCAACATCTTATCTATACAATTGACATGTGTTACGATCTTGTTAATGAATAATTTTTAAACCAAAATTTATAAAATAAAATATTCTTGTTCTTTTTTAGATGATTTTTTAATTGTTTTTTATTCTAAATAGATGATTTTGTCACTAATCTATGCAAAATTAATTATATTTTATAGATTTTAAAATTTTATATTTTGTAGATTGTTTTTTATTAGTTGAATTGTGTGAAGTAAATAGTAAATGATGTTTTTGATTAGAAATAAATAAAAAATTAAATGATTTATTAATTTGTGTGCACAACTCTAGAAAATCATCTAAAAACGGACAAAATAATGAAATATAATACTTTTCAAGACTTTGTGTTTTAATGTTTAGAGACTTGAGAGACAAAATTTATATTCTATATTCTATGATCCAAATGATGAATGGAAATTCTTATTTCTCTTGTATATATAAATGCTTGGTCAGAGGTAAATCAAACTTTCTTGTCATCTTCTTGGCTTTTCAAGGGAAACAACAAACATAAAATTTATATGTCGGGCGAAAAAACGATGTCTGATGCCCCTGATGAAAGTGTGGCAAAATTTGAGTTTATAAATCATCATGTTTAGTGGATTCAAAAAATTTTAAAAGTTTGAGTTTACATGTTTAATTAGCCATGGAAATTCGGTTTAGTTGGGTTATTCGGTTAGGCATATTTGAATTTTCAATTTTTTTGTTATTTAAAAGTCCTGCCAAATTGAACTGAATTAAATTTTGGTTCGAGTTATCCAATAATTGGTTTATTCAGGTCAGTTATAGAGATTTAAATCAATCCGAATTGAACCGATTTTTTTTCTTTCCTTTTTCAGTTAATTTGAATCTTGTATATTGAAAGCCTTGAGATGAATCCACAAATTTTTATACGCAAATTATAAACATAGCTAAAAAAAATACATCTCTTATATACATGACTGTATGTATTGTATGGTGTTGAAATGAAAGCTATGTATTGTAGATATTATAGAGGTCCAGTCCATTAGAGTTTTGTTAGCCCACCTTAGTTTTAACCACATAACAATAAAGCAAACATTCATTGAAAAATAAGCTTGGAAAAAACAATGTTTAGCAATTAATCATGGAAACCGCAAACAGTTTATAGAATAAGCACTTAAGGAGTGTGAAACAACAACACCACCATTTCAAACTGTAACATTAACCCAATTCTTTAAATCACCATCGGGCACTTTAGCCGATAGCTCGGAACGGCGATGAGCCTGGTGGCTCTAGGCGCCGTGAGACCGAACATGTCAGTGATATCCAGATCCCCGGAGTTAGCTCCTTCCGGCAACTCCCAGTTAAAAGAATGAAGCATGTGCGCGACAGCGAGCTCCATAGCATAAAGCCCTAGCTGCATGCCCGGGCACGATCTTCGACCCGACCCAAACGGTAGATACTCGAAATCACTACCTTTGAAATCCGGAGCCTTGCTATCCATAAACCGACCCGGTTTAAACGCATTTGGTTCAGTCCAAACCGATTCGTCACGCCCAATTGCGTACACATTGATCATGACCCGAGAATCACGAGGGATTGAGTAGCCGGAGACGACGGAATCCGCTGCCGCCTCGTGGAGGAGAAGCGGGATCGGCGGGTGTAGCCTCAACGTCTCTTTCATGGCGCATCTGAAGTAAGGAAGGTTTTCGAGATCAGACTCGTGAAACTGACGACTCAAACCGATGACGTCGGCGAGTTCTTGCTGCAGTTTCCTGAGTTCGTGAGGATTCTTCAACAGCTCCGTCATTGCCCATTCAATCGCAGACGCCACCGTTTCAGTCCCACCAAACATAACATCCTACCATAATAATTATTCAATTTCGTAATCAATCAATATGACATTATTATTATATATATATAAAAAAACAATGTAACATATGTGGTTTGTAATATTAATCTAGTTAGGGTTATTACCATGACAAGGGCTTTGATGTTGTCTCTTGTGAGTCTAAGTGATGATGACTGAGAATCATTAGATAGATCACCACCATTCTCGCCACTATAAAACGCCATTAGTTCATCAACCATGTCATCGTCCAAGCCATCATCATCGTTTTGTCTAGATTCCTTCTTTTCGATATGCGCATCGATGATTCTGTCTATGAACCCATCCAACGATTTCCGTGCGTTTTCTAACCGCATGGTGAAACCGCGGTTACCAAACCATCTCATCCACGGTAAGAACTCTGTGATATCAAATGCACCAAAGAGCTTCGAGAACTCCTGTAGTATCTTCACGAATTCGTCCTGACCGTCGCGAGCGAAGGAGCCAAATGCGGCTCGATATGTTATGTTCCGCGTCAAAGCGAAAACCAGCTCGCCAACGTTAACCGGTAAACCGGTTTGTTCGGTAAGCGTTTGAACCATTGAATCGATTTCTTCTCGTACCGAAGCCCATGATTCGGCCCGCCTTCTGCTAAAGAGCTTCATCACGCAAATCTTTCTCATTTGACGCCAAAGCGGACCGTAGTTCGCAAATGCCATATCCGCTCGGTTGTAAGTAAGATATGAAATCGCTACGTTAGCCGGTCGGTTTGCAAAAACCACATCTTGAACCTAGCATAACCGAATACACATTTTAAAAATATGTTCAAATCTAGAGATTTACATATATAAGCAACCCATATGAATTTTTTAAAAAATGAATTAATATCTTTGGAATTTTAATTTTAACTATATCAATTCACGATTTTATTAGTTATCCGGACCTTATATGATGGTGGTAATCTACTAAAAGTGTATAACAGTATATGGGACTATAAATTATGAAGAAATACACAAAACATGTAATTTCAAAATATGTCTAGAAGATTTAAATAAAATCACTAATAACCTGAAGAATTTCTCGAGCCATCTCAGCAGTTGAAACGGCTACAATATGAATTCTACCCATCTGAAGGTGTAGGAGACCACCATATTGTTTGGCTAACTCGGCCAGACCACGATGACTCAATTGGTTTTTAAGTTTCAAGTTTCCTACTATTGGGTATCCTCTTGGACCAGGTGGAAAGGGAAGACACCGATTTAACAAAACTCTAACTAAATACCAAAGAAAAATTAGAAAAACATATAAGACTGGTGAGCATAGCAAACAATCCATCTTTTTTCTTTTACTGTTTTGTTCTAATCAGATAGACAGGGAGCGAGAAAGTGATTGTTAAAAGTTTTTTTTTTTTCTTGTTTTTGTTGTATGGGTCACACATACATGAATATCTTTGGCTGTTAATCGAATATACAGAAAATAAAAGTTCTATAAAATTTTGGTGGCTATTTTTTTTTTTTGACAACATTTTGGTGGCCATTTAATTACTAAATATTTGCAAATATGGTATTTGATTTATTACTTGCATATAGCTGTGTATTATAAAATAAATAACTAAAAAATGAAATATTTGTTTCCCTTTTGAGCATTTAAAAGATAATTTCTACTTGGATATCAATCTTCTTTTGAATTGGAGATCTAATCAATTCCTTACATTTTTGATAAATTGTATAAATTATAAGATATCCAAAGTAATATCAAATATGTAATCTAATACACATTTACATTATGATATATGATCTTCTTTGTAAGTGTCATTTTATAATATTACATTTCCAAATTAAAAATTAAAATATACTATTTTTTCTTTTCACATTAAATAATTTTTTTAAATATATAATTAAGAGTTTTGGAATCTGTTAAATTAAAGGTGCAAACAGAGATGCTTATAACCAGAAGAGCTTTAAATAATTCTTAGGAGGTAATATATGACACTTTATAATATATATACAATATTTAAATCCTTTATATTGAATAAAAAAAATCAAACCCAAAACTATAACATTTATAGCATCCAAAACACTAGTCTTATTTTACTAAAATGTTCACTTCATATTTTCTATAATTTTAACAATTTAAATAAATATCTTTATAAAATTATATCACTTTATACTATAAAACAATAATATTAATTTATGATGTTCCTAACATTACCAATGTTAATTTTACAGATGTTTTACTGTAATAGTTCTTGGAAAAGGAGTCTGTAGGATTTAGCTTTAAATAATAAAATTACGAAATAATTAAACATATAATACTCCTTTTTTTGAACAAAACAAAAAAAAAAACTACGTTTTAGGAGTTATGTGACACGTTACTTGATCACTTATTAAAAAAAAAAAAGACTTTCAAGGTTTTCAAGGTATTTTAATGCTTAGAGATTTGATCAAGAAAATTTCTATTGTATGGGTCCAAATGATGAAACTTTTACTTCCCTTATTTATAGATAATTGGCCTTAGGTAAACCAAGCTTTCTTTATCATCTTTGTATTCTAGATTTTTCAAGAGAAACAACAAACATAAAATTTAATATGTCGTCGGGTGAGAAAACAATGTTGGACGCTTCAGATGAGGTGTGGCAAAAAGAACTATAATTTTTGGAGTAAATGACACGTTTACACGATCATGGATTGTTTGGTGCGGGATTTAGCACCCACGACATACCGATCTAAACCGAAGGTAAACTAAATAGACTTTGCACATTAACTAAACCGAGGGACTCCCTTTTGGGCTAGCTAAACGGGCCTATAAGCAGAAGCCCGGCGAAGTCACTTGACCGACCTCCGAGACCGCCCCCTAAGCCCGACTTGATCATCAGAAGAGGAAATTTACCATATTTGAAGATCAGAGATTTAAGGAAAATAGACTTATTTTATAATCAATGTATTCATATAAATAGAGAGATATCCTCTCATTGTAAAGGATCCAGCAATTAATACAAGAACCCTAGTTCTTCTTTGTTCTTGAGAAAACCCTATCTTCTTCTTTAAGAAATCATAACCCCTCTTTATTTTCTACCTTTAATCCATTGTTTTAGAGGGAGATCTTAAGTGAATTTGTTCCCCACTCAAACAAATTCATTGTGTGAATTTTAGATTCAACAATTGGCACCGTCTGTGGGGATCCTTACACAAGTTCTACGTTTTCTCTCTCTACTACCAAACCTAAGACAAACCAGAAGATCAAGTTCAACCATCCGAACCGCCTCCTTGCAAGGCGAGTTCCCGGCAGTTCTCAACGAACTAGAAGACGAGTAACCTATCTACGGATTGCCCCGAACAGTAGCTTTCCGTGGAACTAGATTTCGTTCCAATCCGAGCTCTCGTCTGAATGATATTGCAGTTTCTCTGCAACATACTTTATCCTTCAAATATAGATTCGTCTGTTTTCAACCAGCCAGCCTCGGGATCGATTTTCCGGATGCGTACAACGAATAAGGTCGTGAATAACCTATCTATGGATTGCCCTGAAAATAAGCTTTCCATAGAACTCAATTTCGTTTTAATCGGAGTTGTTTTCAGAGAGATATCGTCCTCTCACTGCCGCATATTCTATATGTCAAAATTAATATAGATCTGACGGGTCCCGACCAGTCGATCTCCGTGACGATTTACCAGCCGACTCCGCCGAACTGGGTTATGAATAGCCTACTCATATATCTCCCCGAGAATCATATTTCCATAGAAACCAGTTTCATATTGATTGGACATGTCTGCCGAAAAATATCACCGTTTGTCTGCAGCATACACAATCTGTTAAAACACAGATCCGTCTTCATCGCACCATGCAACCTTCGGGATCGATTTCCCGACAAATTACTATGACCCAGATTACGCACAACCCATTCACGGATAGGCCTTAGAGTCAACTTTCCGGAGAAGGCGACCTTAACCCAATCCAAAGTGTCTATCGAAAGTTATCGCCCTATTTCCGAACTGACACATCCTGTTCAAACTATAGTTGTCAGTTCGTCATCCCGACTTGGAGAGCAGTTTGCCACCGATCTAGATGGAACCTAGAGCCGGTATACATATCATTCTGAAGCTAAGAGGTTTATATTCCCAAAAAAGCCAATCTCAACTCAGTCCGAAGTGTCTACCGAAATTAATCACCCTACTTCCGAACTGAAGCATCCTGGTCGATAGTCTAGCTATCAGTTCTCCGTCATGACTTGAAAAGTAGTTCGCCGCCGATCTAGAATGAAACAAGAATCGAGATACAAATAAACTTGAAGCTCCGAGACTTAGCTTTCTAACAAGATCAACTACGCCTCAATCGGTGCTCTGTATCTCAACTTACGACCAATTTGCTTGAGCAGATGCGGCCTGTCCGCAATTGTCAGATCGTCTTACATCATGACGATATTCCCAGCAATCAATATAGAATATGTAGTCAATCTGCATATCAGTTTGAATCCCCGAGTCTCATCTCTCTTATGAGAACAACATCGCCTAGAGCCGAGCTGTTTCAAGAAATTTATCACAAATTTCCCTTAACAGGTGTGATCGGTCAAAACTCTAAATGATAGATCTGACTTGTCCAAAGAGCCGACTTTGGAAGCAATTTTCTGCCACTCTAGAAAGCGCCAGACGCCGATCAACATATCAGTTTGAAGCCCCGAAGATTATCTATTTAACAAGACCAATTTCATGTCAATCGGCTATTTCTACCAAAAGCTATCACCGTGTTTCTGAAGCAAACACATTCTGTCTAACACATTTATCGAGATAAGTTTTCTATACATTCATATATGTTAATTTACTCAAATCAGGTTGCGCTAGATATTCTCAAGCCATATAGAATCATCAAAACACATGAACTTGAAAATCATTATCACTTGATCATATGCATTTGATTTGATATCCCCTTTATCACATGCCTAGTATTCTTGATTATTTATTCCACAATAGAATTGAGCTCTATTATTACATGAATCGCTAGTGTAAGAGATCTCTTCAACATGATGGCATATATGATCAGTGTGAAGCAAGCAGAGACTTATCTCGCCAAAAAAAAAAAAAAGAAGCCGAGTTTTGTCTCGCAACCGAGCCACGCCTCGTTAAAAAACAAAACACAATCCGAGCCATGCCTTGCAAAAAAAAAAAAAAAAAAAAAAACGAGCCATGCCTCATATAAACTCAGTTCGGGACTCCAAACTCATTAGTGCAAAAAGCCGGGCTCCACGCTCGCAATTCAAGGATGAACATTTCTTTAAACGGACATGTTTAGCTCATCTTTAGACAACTTCTCAGTTTGTCCTTCAGATAACTGTTCAGTTCGTCTAGGGACAGCTTCTCAGTTCGTCCTTCAGACAACTGACTTCTCAGTTCGCCTTCAGACGACTGTTCAGTTCGTCTTCGGACAGCTTCTCAGTTCGTCCTTCAGACAACTGACTTTTCAGTTCATCCTTCGGACAACTTCTCAGTTCGTCCTTCGGACAACTTTTCAGGTCATCTTCTGACGCCTCAGTTTCAAGTCATATTCAGTCAACTTAGATTCAATTCGTCTTCAGATAGCTCCAGTTTTAGTTTTTCTTCGGACAGCTCCATTTTCAATCCGTCTTTAGACAGTTTCAGTTTCAGTTTGTCTTCAGATAAGTTCAGTTTCAGCTCGTCTGCATACAGCTTCGATTTCATTTCATCATCAAATAGTTTCAGTTCTGTTTGAATCTTTGTGAGTCATACAAAATCTTTCGACATCCTGGCCAGATGCCCCACTCGCGTCAAACCGCAAAAGGGAAATAAGTCGAGCCCAGTGTCTCGCTCCCCTCAAACTTTTAAAAGGGGAATAAGCCGAGCCTAGTATCTCGCCCCCTTCAAACTTTTAATCGAAGAATAAGCCGAACCCAAAGTTTTTATTTCGCACCTCAAACTCTCTGACGAGAGATAAGCCGAACCCAGAGAATTCTTTTTTGATTTGTCTCGCAAGTTCCGGTTTGGACGGATATGTAAGCCAAACCCAGAGTTTTAAATTTCGCCGTCCGACTTCCAAACTGGAACAAAGGAGGTAAGCCGAAGTCCCGTACTTCGCCCTCCACCAAAGCGCATGTACGCTTGGGTTAAATTACCCAATAAGGATTACTCGATGTAAGCCGGGAGACGTCCCGCCTCGTGTAAAATTCCGAATAGAGTGAAAACTTTATTTCTTGCAAAAACAATTCGTCCAAATAAGACAACTTCTTAGTATGTCTTCCGACAACTTTCCAGTTCGTCTTCGGAAAACTTCTCAGTTCTTCTTTCAGACAACTTCTCAGTTCGTCTTTGGAAAAGTTCTCAGTTCTTCCTTCAGACAACTTTCCAGTTCGTCTTCGGAAAACTTCTCAGTTCTTACTTCAGACAACTTCGAAAAACTTCTCAGTTCGTCTTCAGACAAGATTTCAGTTCGTCTTCGGAAAAATTCTCAGTTCTTCCTTCAGACAACTTCTCAGTTCGTCTTCGGAAAATTTCTCAGCTCTTCCTTGAGACAACTTTCCAGTTCGTCTTTGGAAAACTTCTCAGTTCTTCCTCATACAACTTTTTGTTTCAGGTCGTCTGCTGACGTTTCAGTGCCAGGTCGTCCTCAGACACCTCACTTCGAGTTCATCATTCATTTCGGAGACCACAAACCTAAATAGCCTGCAAAGATTGAGCTTCCTCTTCCGGAATTGCGAGCTAGCTGGTCAGCAATGAAGAAAGCGACCAACTTACAAAAAATCATTATGATATGCGACACGTCTCAACTTGGATTAGCAACTGCTATGGTGCGTGATGTGAGCACGAGATCGGACACGCGTCCAGCGACGCTCGAGCCAGACCGGGACACCTTTCGGACACTCGTATCACTCGCGGGAAAACTCAGACCAAGAGTTCATCCAGGACTTCAAGAAACAAGATCAACCACTTCGTCCAAGCATTCGTCCAAGAAGACTGAGAGATCGACGCAGCCAAGGCAACCGTCGGCGAGACCGTCCGTATGAGGGCGCTGAAGACGTTAGGATCATGACTCGTACTCTTTTTCCTTATTTCGGGTTTTCTCCCATGTGGTTTACCGGAGAAGGTTTTAACGAGGCGACGAGTCCTGACGCACAACATCAGTTCGCGTGCTCGGAATTCAGTTTTCCTAAAGTTTAGATCGAATATTTTTTCCTATAGTTTGGAAACTCGAATGGATAATCGAATCTACCAAACTGGGGGGAGACTAATTGTTGGTGCGGGATTTAGCACCCACGACATACCGATTTAAACCGAAGGTAAACCAAATAGACTTTAAACATTAACTAAACCGAGGGACCCCCTTTTGGGCTAGCTAAACGGGCCTATAAGCAGAAGCCCGGCGAAGTCACTTGACCGACCTCCGAGACCGCCCCCTAAGCCCGACTTGATCATCAGAAGAGGAAATTTACCATATTTGAAGATCAGAGATTTAAGGAAAATAGACTTATTTTATAATCAATGTATTCATATAAATAGAGAGATATCCTCTCATTGTAAAGGATCCATCAATTAATACAAGAACCCTAGTTCTTCTTTGTTCTTGAGAAAACCCTATCTTCTTCTTCAAGAAATCATAACCCCCTCTTTATTTTCTACCTTTAATTCATTGTTTTAGAGGGAGATCTTAAGTGAATTTGTTCCCCACTCAAACAAATTCAACATGGATGTTTATGTTCGCAATCATATCGACCTATGGTGTCTCAAGAGCATGGGATAGTGTGATAGCATACAAAGATGATATGAGTATCAGCTATTTTCTACTCAGATATTTTGTGTTCTTGTCAATGTATGTTTACGTTTTAAAACTGGTTTGTTGTTTTGGTCTCTCAGATCCACCACACACTACGTTTAAAGGTCGACCCATCTTGCTTGCCATTATGTCATTAATGATGAGCGTATCTATGTTTTATAACTGTTACACATGGCAGAGATGGGATTATTTTCTCACGTTAAATGTCATTATCGCTACAATCTCATTAGCTCAACTGATTTACGGCCTGGATGGACTTGAGACTGGTTGTGTTTTCTGGATAGCCATCCTTGTATCTGCTTGGGCTATCAACGGTTTATATTTTGATATTACATCACCAGTAACCATTTGTACTTTTTTCTACATTGCAATGTTTCAGATAATATTTATGTCAAACAAGTCTAATGATGTGAAATTTATGTTAGAAAAGTATCCGGCTAATCCAAATGATCACGCGATTGAGTGATTGCTGAATACATGGAAATTATTAAAGGTTAGTCTGGGTTTTTAAATTATCCATTAAAATTAATATTTTTTAAAAAAATATTAACATGTTGCTGTAAGTAAAAACTCTTTTTAAAGAATAAATATATAAATATATTTTAGTATGGTATAGTATTTCAAAAGTGAAACATTATAAATCTTGTATATTCAGAGAGCATTTCAGTTTGTCAAGGCAAATATGATCTGCAACTAGACAGGTTTGTTGGCTCGTGAAAGACAGGAGATGACTCCCAGCAGATTTTTATATGCAAATTATACATCTAAAATTATGTATATATACAAAGTATACGAAAAATGATTTTGATAAAACGGCAAAACAAAGTATACGAAAAATGATTTTGATAAAACGGCAAAACAAAGTATACGAAAAATGTATAATCATCATTATATATTTGATCAAACCTATTTTTTCAATTGATTACATATGCAACAATAAAATAATACGAAAACAAGCAACACAGGTCCTTTTTGTTTGGACAATACAGTGGCTTTGGGACTCTTTTTCTTGTGTTGCACGCCTTTAAAATGGACTACCGTACATAGGTATCTTTTCGATTTCAAGCGTGTGTTTGTGCATGCATTCGCGTTTTTACAAAAGCAAAGCAACATCTTTTTGATAGGTAGACAGAGACAGACATCGCATAACTATCCTAGTGCGGGCCCTATCTTAGTCAACATACTCTCATCTGCGCATCACACCACACCCGTATAATTAGAGTGTATCCAGGTTGATACCATCAAATTTGCATTTTGATTTTTGATTATGTTATTTAGTAAGTAATTGTGATTAAAAAAGCAACTTCTTCATGACCTAGTAGCTTTTTAACAGCATTATATAAAGAGAGATACTCGTTCATCGTCTTTCTTTATGACAGGGAACAATCCTTTTTTAATCATGTCTTTCTTTAAACACTCATTGGTTTAGTTATTAGATTTCATCAATTCCTCGGGTTCCTAAGTAACACTACAGAAATCCTTTACCTTCAAGCTTTTACCTGGTCTTTCAGTCGCTTACTTTTTCTTAATGTCTTGTGACTTTATCGATGAAGATCCTGCTTTCTTTTAATCTATGCTATTAAAGTGAACTTATTTTTTCGGTCAAAGGTCTTGACAAAACTCCAGAGTTAAGTATGTTTGAGCTGAAGTAATTTTAATATGGGTGACATTCCGGGAAGTGATTGTTAAAATTGAATAACACATGACAAAATCTTTAATTGTTAAAATTGACATGTTTCGCGATCACATGAGTTACTAACTTTGAAAATAAAGTTTATATAATAACATAATATTGAATACGCTTTCAAATCATTCACCGATTGAAAAACTTAAGAAAATTACATTAACTTCTCATTGATTATCTTATTTTTCTTATTTATGTAAATCACTAATTTTAACACTTTTTCAGCATCACTAATTTAAACACATTACTTTAATCACCTTTCTGTATAAATTTCGTTTTATTATATGATTATAATAAATAGTAATTATAATCCAATTGCAAATATTTTCTTTATTATTTGCTTATATTTTCCTATTGAAATTAGTAATTTAATAGATAACTTTCCTATTAGAATTAGTGATATAACAGATTACTTTTGATTTTATATACATTTTAAAAATATTAATTGTAATCCTTTTATTTTTAAATTTTTTTAATTTTTCTAATAATTATTAAAAAAAAAGTTTTTTCACACATGTTAAAATATTATCAATATACAGAACACATGTCGCGACTATATGAATTACTAACTAGGTTTATTGATTCCTGTTACTTGCATATACGTTTATCATTTTCCAAAACACAGAAAACGAAAAAAGACCGCCGACCGGCTTTTATACTCTATCTAAGCACGACATTTTTTTCAAGGTATTCATGGATGAGAAACCGCCCTTCATTGAAGAGAAGAAGCATATTAGGCGTCTGATGAAGTTTCTTCAAGATATTACTATTATTATTTTAAAAAAGTATACTAATTATTAAGTCGTTCAATAATTGTCAAGTTACTTATCACTTAGCTTGACTAATGTATAAGATGGAGTTACTGATGAGTTTCGTAACTAAAATTGTAATTGGTAAGTTGATGAGTAATTTGATATTTAGGGAGGCTAGCCTCCCTTTTCTTACCATAAAAAAATGCTTTCGGAAAAGATTTCTCAATTTATGTTATTAATGTGATTTCGCAGAAGAGTAATTTCGGAAGAAAAAAAAAAGCATCTCTTCTTTCAAAGCAGATGTGATGTGATACTTAGGACTTGGCAAATTACAGTTTAAATACAATAGTGTTTAGTGTTTACGTCTGCGTCATATTTAAACTTCATATACTAAAAAACTAGTTAGAGGAATAAAAAGACATTCGTCGGTAAGCAAATAAACTAATAAGATGATTCTTAATCTACCTGATCTGATGGTAAGCAAATAAACTAATAAGATGATTTACTAATAATTAAAAAAAAAAAAAAAAAAAGTAAATTCAAAATCTACCTGATCTGACAAGTACCCAAACGGTAGATTTTGATTTTCAAACACTTTTGTCCTCTCTCTCCTACCTGAGTTCGAATCAGAGAGAGAGAGAGAGAAAGAGAGATTAGAAGACGAAGAGAGACATTTTCTTTAGGAATGGAGACAATCAGGAAGCAAGCTTCTAAGCTCAGAGAACAAGTGGCCAGACAGCAACAGGTTTGGTTAACCCCGTTTTTCTTAAAAACCCTAAATCATTACATATCTCTCAAGATTGTTAATTTTTTAAGATTGATGGGCGATTTTATCAGCGGTTTTACTCGAATTTGATCCTGTTTTTGATCTGGGTATATATTATATGATGCTCTTACTTAAATTCGATTAGTATAAAGTTTGAAAGTTTCAATCTTTGGTCTCTCTCTCTGAAATTGATTTGATAAGTAGTTGGTTTCAATTGGGACAACTTTTTTTTTTTTTATCTTTGGTGCTATTGTTTTGATCTCTGGAAATTGATGCCATAAGTTCTTACTTTGAGCTTTTCAAAGTATGTTGATGTTTCTTCTCTGTTTTATTGTAAATCTTGCTGGAGGCTGTTCTGAGACAATTTGGTGGAGGTGGTGGTGGTTATGGAGGTTCAGACACTCTAATAACCGATGAGGAAGTGTTACATCGGCATCAGAATCTGGAGAAGCTTTACATCTCAACACGCTCTGCTAAGGTTTTTTCCAGCTTCTACTATCCCATTCTCTTTCTCAGTTACTCTTCTTTTTCATTGTGAGAACTAAGAAAGAAACCTTCAACTTTTACTTCTTCTTCTTCTCAGCATTTTCAACGAGATATTGTCCGTGGTGTACAAGGATATATCGTTACAGGATCCAAACAAGTCGAAATAGGTTATTTTCTTTTATTTTTGTCTCTAGTTTCTGTTATAAGATTCATATAATCGTTCTTCTGATTTGTTTTGTTTGCGGTTGTTAGGTACTAAGTTGTGTGAGGATAGTAGGAAATATGGTTCGGATAATACATGTACTAGTGGTAATACACTAACAAGAGCTTCACTCAGCTTCGCAAATGCTCGAGCCTTAATGGAGAAAGAGCGCGCAAATCTCTTGAAGACTCTTGGCACACAGGTTTTATAACCCTTTAATTTGGCAATATCTATTGCTGTTTTTTTATTTGCAACATAGCTAAGTTTTTACATGATGAAAGTTATTAGGTCGCTGAGCCACTAAGGGCAATGGTAATGGGAGCTCCATTGGAAGATGCTCGACATCTAGCACAACGGTATGATCGGATGCGACAAGAAGCTGAAGCTCAGGTACTCTCAGCAGCTCTGCTTTTTTTTTTTTTTTTTTTTGTTTAAACTTCTGACACCAAATTGTGTTTCTTTCCTCGCATAATTGTTCTTGAACCTACGCAGACTATCGAAGTATCGAGACGGCAAGCTAAAGTTAGAGAGAATCCTGGTAATCCCGAACTAGTAATGAAGCTGGAATCTGCTGAAGCCAAACTAGAAGACCTTAATTCAAATATGACAATATTGGGGAAGGAAGCAGCTTCTGCCATGGCTGGAGTGGAGGATCAACAGCAAAACCAAACTCTTCAGCGGCTATTAACTTTGGTACTTACGTGGACAACTGTTTTGGTAAGACTAGGAAGTTTTTTTTGGCTTCAAAATCATTTAACCATTATATGTTTCTATGAAAAGGTTGAAGCAGAGCGTAGCTACCATCAAAGGATCCTTGAGATTATTGAACGGCTCGAAGGAGAGGTATGTATATCTCCATTGGTCACATCTTTCTACATTGTTAATCTTCAAGTGATAATAAATGAATGTGTAGATGAGATTTGAGCAACAAAGAATCGAAGCACCTCAAACTCCACAAGTAGAGAACATCACATCTTCGCCTCCACCTTCGTATCAAGAAGCCAGTAATGAAGTCGATACTTCTCAAATGCATAATGGAACATCAGACGCCATGGGATACTTCTTAGGAGAGGTTAGTGTACTTGAAAAAGGTCATCATATCAGATTCGCAAGAGCTTCATTAATCTCTTGGTTTTGGTTTGCATATCTATCCTCTACCGCACAGGTCATGTTTCCGTATCAAGCTGATTCAGTTTTTGAGCTCAGCATATCAGTTGGAGACTATGTTGTTATCAGAGAGGTTAGGTTTCAAAACCAAAGAATATAATATTAAATCTTTGATCTTTGAGGACTTGCTCTCTCATTCGCAAGTCTTTATATGATGATCCAGGTAGCGAGTAGCGGGTGGGCAGAAGGAGAATGTAAAGGCAAAGCGGGTTGGTTTCCTTACGACTACATCGAAAGAAGGGATCGTGTCCTTGCAACTAAGGTCATCGAGGTCTTGTAATGGCTTCTTTTGGTGGGTTTCGGTGATTCTTGGAACACTAGTTTCAATTACCTCCTTAAACAAACTTGGTGGGTTACCTAGGTAGATTTATTTTTCTTCCTCTCTTTACTTACACAAAATCAGATCATTGAATCAAAAGAAACCTTAGCTCCGATATTCGTATGGGATTAAAGTAATGTATAATAAATAATACAATAATAGATAAAATTATTTTATATTAACATGATAAAAAAAATCAAAATCTAATATTTGCAAAAACAAGAGGATAAAAATTAGATTTTAGAAAGAAAAAAAAATACTCAAAATTTAGTGGCTATACCAACCATTTGATTGAAACTGGGGAGGTATTGGTTTAGGATTTAGAAAGAATTTTAATGACTCTATGTTCTTGCTGATTGTTAGAATCATAGAAAATTGAAAGTTAAAAATGAAGGATTCTAAGAGATTGTTTAGAAAGTTTTTTAAAATCTTGATGATTTGTTTTTTCTAATTTTGTAAAATCTTTCTATTTGATGAAAGAGTTTTTATGACTTTTGTTATGAAGGAAATGATATAAAATCCTAAACCAATAACATAAAATTTGAATTCATTAACAATTCAAGATTCTTTTGTTTTACTTGAATAACATAAAACTTTTAATAACTTTATAAAAATCTTAATCCAATAACACTAGATTTATCAAGATTTTAGATAACTTTTTACAAATCCACAACCAATAACACCAAATTTTTAAAAAGTTTTTAAAAGTCTTGATTGAATAACAACATATTTTACCTAATTTTTAAAGTCATTAAAATTCTTTCTAAATCCTAAACCAATACCTCCCCTAAAAGTATTCAACTAACGCTTTTTTTTTTTCATTAATATGTACACCAAAATAAGAAAATCGATTTTAATGAACAAAATTACAAAGAAATGGAACAGAACTCACGACGAAATTACCAAGAAATCGTTTTTTTTTAATATAATTTCCATTTTTGTAGTCTATAGCCATGAACATTACCTAGAAACTGACAAGAAGTCGCGTGGAAAATCGGAAATGTCACATACTTTTCTTTGTGATCCCACTGCAAACAGAAAAATTAAATGAAGTCAAATCTCTTTGTGAAAATTATAGTCTTTCACATATGAGAGATTCAAACTAAAATGAGTACGACATCATCATATATCACATGTGTAAAATTATATTTTTAGCCATCACATTGAAGTCAAGCTCGAGAGAAACTTGTTTACTAATCTGATAGAATCATATTTTACCTTTCTTTCTTTTAAATGAATAAATCAGAAAACAACACCATTGACTGAAACCAAAAATAAATAAATAAACAACACAGCGTAGTCTTTAATTACAATAGTCACACTTAAAAATCAACAATACAAGTCTTTTCAAAGTCTCTTAACTATATAACAATACAACTATACAATGTCTTTTAATTGACCAAATCAAAGACTATGAGAAGACTTGTATTGTTAATTTGAGTGTAAACATGATTACAGACTATGGTTTTTTTTTTCTTTTGATAATTTCTTTCGATGGGTATTTTTATAAATTGTAATTTCGCAGAAGAGTAATATAGGGAGAGCAGCACGTGGTAAACAGACTAGTATATAGTAGATAGTTTGGGTTGGGTTCTGTTTTCCGTATACAAATCTCGAGGCGCCAAAAACCAAAACAAAAGAAGAAAGCAAAAAAAAAAAAAAAAAATTGACAGCGGTGTGATCAGATTCCCCGATTTGTCTCTGAACCAGATCAACCAAAAATGCTAATCAAATCCCAAAGATTGACTCTTTTCTCTCCTCTCTTTACCAAACCAAGAACAATTCCGGTTAACTCCCAAACGCTGATCCCTGAACCGGTGCTAACTCGGAGAAAACTCCGTGCGATCACCGCAACTCCGACTCGACGTAGGATCATATTAGAGCGAGTTACGAGGAACTGCGTCGGAATTGATCGGGAAATCGAAGAAGAAGAGGAGAAGGAGGAGAAGCAGAGAGGGGATCTGGTGAAAGAGAGCATATGGGAACAGATGAAAGAGATCGTGAAGTTCACAGGTCCGGCTATGGGGATGTGGATTTGCGGACCCTTGATGAGTCTCATCGACACCGTCGTCATCGGCCAAGGAAGCTCCATCGAACTCGCTGCTCTTGGTACGCTTTCCTTTTTAGTCTTTGTTTGTTATATTTTCCGGTTTAATAGGAACCGGCCTGGTCCCCGAATAGTAATAAAGCTGCAACATGTGGAGTCCTAGACTGTTGTTTGCTCTGTTTAGAAATCTATTACACAGATTTTGGGAACCCATGTGGACCTTTCTTAAATCTCTCTTTAGAATGCATCTATTACACTTGTTTTCTGAAACCATGTGGACCAATAATAGTTTTCAAAACAGATTAAGAAATTAGGTAAGTGTGTCCCATCTATCATTCATCTTTTTTTTTCCAGCTAAATCATTAGTTTTGTCATATGTGTCGGTTTACCATCTTCAACATTTTGTATTTTCTTGGGTAATAACTCTTAAAAACGTTAAAGACCGTTTATTTAATTATTATGCATTTGATTTATACAAATTTGAATATTCAAGAGTCAAGACCAATAACATAATTCAGTGATAAAAATAATTTCATTATTTAATTTTGGTGAGAACTACGGTAATTAAAAGTGTATTTTTTATACGATCTCTGAGAAAATTACCGGTTTAATTAAATAGGACCGGGAACAGTACTATGCGACCACATGAGTTACGTCTTCATGTTCCTCTCCGTGGCTACATCCAATATGGTCGCTACTTCTCTTGCCAAACAGGTTCTTTACTTTTTCACTCTTCCAACTTTGTCTTCTTCTTCTTTTGTTTCTTATGTGGAAGGAAACATCTCACATGTTATTTCTTTCTTGCAGGACAAGAAAGAAGCACAACATCAAATCTCTGTCATGCTCTTTATTGGATTGGTTTGTGGACTAATGATGCTTTTGATCACTAAATTATTCGGACCTTGGGCTGTTACTGGTAAAACTTCTTTTTCTAACAAAATATGCTTCCCTTTTTATGTATGAAATGTATTTAGACTTTTGTCATGGCTTTTTGCAGCTTTTACAAGAGGGAAGAACATTGAGATTGTACCTGCAGCTAACACATACATTCAGGTTCTTCTTCTTCTGATCATTATTCTCTGTTTCAAATTATTCTAATGAATGATCTCTCTCTCTTTAACTGCAATCTCTCTGTCTCACAGATTCGAGGCTTAGCGTGGCCATTTATCCTTGTTGGATTGGTTGCTCAAAGCGCAAGGTTTCTTAACACTTTCCTTCTTATTCAATTAGCTTGATACGTTTGAATGTTTGATGTGACAATCTGTCTCAGTCTTGGAATGAAGAACTCATGGGGACCTCTTAAGGCATTAGCTGCAGCAACGATCATTAACGGTCTTGGAGATACAATTCTATGCTTGTTTCTTGGACAAGGTATCGCGGGAGCTGCTTGGGCAACAACTGCTTCTCAGGTAATATAAAGAAGCCCAAAACTTTTACAATGCAAATAAAGATGATGCATAAGACATTTCATTACAGATGAATTAATGTTTTTGTGTGTTATGGTTATAGATTGTTTCCGCTTTTATGATGATGGATTCTCTGAACAAAGAAGGCTACAATGCTTACTCCTTTGCGATCCCTTCACCGCAAGAACTGTGGAAGATCTCTGCACTTGCTGCACCTGTTTTTATCTCCATTTTCTCCAAGATTGCTTTCTACTCCTTCATTATCTACTGTGCTACTTCCATGGGAACTCACGTTTTAGCAGCTCATCAGGTATGTACTTTACAAAGTAGAGATCTTTACGTCTCTATGTCGGATGTTGAGTATTTATACATCTGTTTTTTTATTAGGTGATGGCTCAGACGTACAGAATGTGCAATGTTTGGGGTGAGCCACTCTCTCAAACGGCTCAGTCATTTATGCCAGAGATGTTATATGGTGTGAACCGTAACCTTCCCAAGGCTAGAACATTGCTTAAGTCCCTACTGATTATTGGAGCCACGCTTGGATTAATCTTGGGAGGTATCGGAACAGCGGTTCCAGGTCTGTTTCCTGGGGTCTACACACATGATAAAGTCATCATAACCGAGGTCTGTTTTTGTGTTTCAAATCAACATATGTTTCATATCTTTTTGATTCTATCATGGTCTAATATGATCCTTGGTCTGTTGCCAGATGCATAGATTGCTTATACCTTTCTTCATGGCGTTGTCTGCATTGCCTATGACTGTATCCCTCGAGGGTACATTGCTGGTAAAAATTACAAGCTCTTATTCGAATTCATGGTTTATTGAGAAGCAAGCAACTGAATAAATCTTTAGACTTGTCTAATCTTGAAACAAGATAGTATACTTAAACTAAACGTTGTTTATTGTTTACCAGGCGGGACGTGATCTCAAATTCGTCAGTTCTGTGATGAGTTCAAGTTTCGTTCTTGGCTGTCTCACACTAATGGTACTTTAATGAGCCTTATCATAAACCCTAGTGAAGATTATAAATTTGAGCAACACTAAAATGACTTTTTATTACTATTGTTGTTGATAATGGACACAGTTCGTGACACGAAGTGGCTATGGTTTACTCGGCTGCTGGTTCGTTCTCGTCGGATTTCAATGGGTAAAGATTTGTATACATAATGTTATCAGAGATTTTCTCTTCGTCGAAATCTGCCTTTTAACCAAAATATGCTTTAACATTGCAGGGTCGGTTTGGTCTGTATCTACAGCGGCTTCTTTCACCTGGAGGAATACTTAATTCGGATGAGCTAAGTCCATATACGGCGGAGAAGATCAAATCCATTTAAGTCTCAGTATGATTTGTGCCTGAGTTGTTGCTAACTATATCTAAGAGTATGCCAATAAATGGCTAATTATGATATATCAAGCAACAAAAAAAAGGTAATTAACATCCGAGCTCTGAGGCTCTAGAATCCATCTAGATTCTACGCTTTTTGTCAACATTTTTTTTGGGTCAGAGCTATGTAAGTTTAAAGTATAATAGACAGATAATATTTAAGAGTGGTTAGTTCAATCAATTAGGGAAATATCATAATTGTCATCACGTTTGTTTCAACGTAACAAAATGTTTACTCAAAATTGTCTTGTTCCTTCGACGACACACTGATCGGCATTTCTTGTTCACAACATGGTTAAAGCTTCCCAACAAGGGATGATTTGGCTTACTACAGATCAGTGTAATTGTTGTATTCTTGAAGAAAATGAAAATACATTACTAGTGTTGAGATGATAACAAACAAACCAGGTAAAAAAGTTCAAGCCGTTGAAACTCTACTTCCGCCTCTGCGTCCACGTCCATCAGGTCTCTCTGAATACTCTCTTCTCTGCAAGAACCAAAAGATTGAGTGATCATAATATTCAAAACTATATAGTAGAGTAATAAGCGGTTTTAATCGGGGATACTTACAAAGGGTTTAGTGGGTCTAGTGTTTGTGTATTTCTGCCTTCTACTAATTGACATTCTCTCAACTTCCTTCTTCTTCTCCTCTGCTTTCATTTTGGTGGGACTAGGCCGATACAATATCACAGTCCGCCCGATTTGCCCTACTGCTACCGAACCAGTCGCTTCCTCCAAATGCTGAACCGCATCCTCTAGCTCATCGGGTGATGTCTTGCGTATTTTCACCTGTTAGCCGTATAAGAATTAACAAGAGACTCGCTCAAGTAAGTACTCCCTTTTCATAGATCAATCAAACAACATAAACAAATCAAGATTCCAAATACTCTAAAATCCCTAATCAGGTAGAAGAATCATTCCACTTTCATCTAATAATTTCATACACCAAAGATGAACACAATTACCAAAAGGTTACAATTCCTCATTAGGCCTAAAGATTGAAAACGCAAAACGTTATCACAGAGAATAGAACATTATAAAGTTGGTACCTTTAAGAGCTCGTTCTTCTCGAGAGTCTCGAGGAAGGAGAAAACCACTGAGTCAGTAACACCAGATTTGCCTACGAGTTGACATTTCAATTTATCACCCAAACTATGGGCGTAAGAAGCCAATTCCTTCTTCTCCTTTATCGACAACTTCAAACTCGACCCCCGAGCCTTCTTCTTCATCTTCTCTGTTTTCTCTTCCTTATCTTCTAAACCCACCATCTCCGATTCCGAATCTTCAATTCCTCTCACGGAGGAGACCACTCCACTATCCAGCTCTTCTTCTTCGAGTGAGGTAGAAGGAGAAGGAAGAGACTTTGAGGAGAATGGTTGAAGGCGAGGCTTGCTGGACTGAGAGATTGAAGCGGAGAAGCAAAAGGGTCGAAGGAAGAGACAGACCGAAGACGGTGGTTTGGGATGTCGGAGAATATTGTGGATAAGGTGAGTCGATGAAGAAGACGATGTTGCTGTCACTCTCTCCATTGCCACCACCAAAACAACAATGGGTTTTGGGTTTTGGTTTTTTTTTTTTTAATTATAAAAACCCTTTTAAAATGTGTTTATTTCACAATTAAGACTGGTAGCACTAATTAAGACCATCATCTTACGGTTTGTTTAGGGTCGTTGTTTAATGGGCCAAAATAGGCCCAATTATGACCCATTTTTAAATGATATTCTCTCTTTTCCTTTTTTGGGTAAACAATGTCATTCTCTACCTTTTTTGGCCACACGCTTTTCTGCAAAAAAAAAAAACAAATTGAAAAAATTGGTACGGACCGACACAGATCAGAGATTGATTAAGATTTTTTAAAATAAATTTAATGTTTGATTGATTTTTTTTTTTAATAGCCTAAAGTAATTTCCATTTTCAGGTATGTTAAAGCTATTGATTTACTTACACCACGTATTTTGTTACTCGACATGTCAAGAGGAATTTAAAGATCACACCACATGGCACGTGAGAAAGGAAAAGCATGCACGTGAGCCAGCTGTGAACTCACTCAAGCTTAAAAAAAAAAAAAAAAAAGTGAAAGCTATGACTACTTTAGCTTCGAGATGTATTTATCGCATTCTGGTTATTCATTCAATCATTTTTTTCTGTTGTATATAACTTACAAAAATACTACACAAAAATGTGTGTGTGCTGCTGATAAAATACAATAAAATGTGAGTGAGATGTGTACAGATCTCTGGACCTTACAGTAGAAAAAAAGAAGAAGGGAAATTGATAGATTTTTTTTATATCTTTAAAAAAAAAAAAACATGTCGAATATTTTGGTTTGAATCAGAAGCATTATCCAAATTTACGTGTTCCCCCAAGAGGCTAAGACGATTTCCAATAATTGACGTTTCTGTTCAAAATTATTGTTAGAAATAGTAATTATTACTACTATTATTTAAGGAAACACAAGATTCCACATGATAATGCTTAAGCACTACATATGTCGATCCTCAAATGAATGAATACTCGATTTAATGTTAATTACTTTGAAAATGAAAGGAAACAATTTGGTTGGGTTTTTTGGATCATACAAGTTAAACGTTATGTATCGTACTCAATTCTAAAAATTTTTAAAGGATGTTTGTTGTTGGTATATCAATTAGCCTTAGATGTCAAATCAAAAACATGAAAATTCAATTTAGCGTTAAATCAAAATAATAATTAATATACCAATATATGTCCTTTTTTTTGTTCAAACACTTGATTCATTAAATAATTAGTGGCCAAGCCCATTACAACCGAGTGTAAAGCCTCCTTTGCCAAGGAATCAACTTTCTCATTGTTTGATCGGAGAGTAAAACGAAAAGAAATAGAAGTGAAAAAACTAGAGATATTCAGGATGTCGAAGAGAATCCCGTGGAGCTCCTTTGGTTGGATCTCCGAGTTAATTGTTTGGACCAGATTCATCGAGTCGGAAGCAAGAGAAAGGTGGGTTATCCCCAATAGTTTGGCCGATTGAAGTGCGTTTAGGACCGTCAAGCCTTCTGCGATGATTGGTGATGCAATATTTGGTACAGTCTTGGATCCTTGATCGAAAACTTCTTCAAGATGGTTTGCGAAGGTCCATCCTAATCCTGCGTTTTTTGTGGTGTTCCAAGCTGCATCCGTGTTGCATCTGGTGACTTCTCTTCCCAGAGGGTTCAGTATCAGCGGCTGTTGGGGCTTCAAGGTTGGTTTTATGGCACTCTGGCTTTGGATCCACTCCTTTGCCTTGCCAATGGCATCTGTAATGGCCTCGATAGGGCGAAGGTGCCTATCCTCGAAAATCTTCTTGTTCCTATTATGCCACATAAACTAGAATATCCAAGGGACAAAGCTTACCTCACCCGTACCCACCGGGGGTAGACATTTTAGGAGTTTTGTGGCATCGAAGCCCTTTTGGAAGCTAGAGAACCGATCAATCGCCAGTGAACATGCACATGGGATTAGCTCCCAAATTTGTCTGGCGAATCGACATGTGAAAAATAAATGCAGGATCGTCTCATCCTCTCCGCAGTGTGTACATTTGGCATCCGTGAAGATATGTCTTTTTCTAAGGTTCTCTCCCACTGGTAAGGCATCCTGAAGTGCTTTCCATAGGAGGACTTTTATCTTAGGGTTGCATTTAATTTTCCAGAGGCTTACTTTCCAATCATAATCACTTTGACCTTGAGGCTCAACAATGCAGATTTCCTCCTTGTTTAGTGCTTCGTAGTAGCCAGATTTAACCGTGTAGAGTCCAGTTCGCGATGGTAGCCATGACCATTTATCTAATCCGCCTAGTTTGCTCGGTTTCATGTTGAGGATTTTGTTTTCATATCCCGGAAGAGTACGTGTTATTTCTTCCAAATCCCATTCTTGAGAGTCCCCGTGGAGCATGTCAGCAACTTTTTGTTGTTGTGAGTTTTCATTAACTGGACCTATTGGTATTTCCGGCTGTTCGAGGGATAGCCAAAGATCCTTCCAGAGAAGAGTTGAAAGCCCATTCCCAATGAGTCTACCAATATGAGGTTTGAGGAGGTCTCTTCCCACACAAATGCTCCTCCACCCATGTGATGCAGAAGTTGGGACCACAAAATCCAGGAAGTGGGTATTTTGACAGTATTTTCCAAGGAGCACTCGTGCTAGCAGGCAACAAGGTTTTATCAGAATTCGCCAGCCAACCTTGGCTAGAAGCGAGTCATTGAAAATTTGTATGTCTCTAAACCCTAAGCCTCCCTTTTCAGAGCTTTTGTCATCTTATTCCAAGAGATCCAGGACATTTTTTCTTATCTCCAGGTCCATCCCACCAAAATCTAGTGAGTGCTGATTGTATTCTTTTGCATAGAGAGACAGGCAGTTTGAAGCAAGTCATAACATAGGAAGACATCGTTGTTAGAACCGACTTGAGGAGGGTTAGCTTTCCCGCAGTGAAGAGGAACTTTGTTGACCAGCTCATTACTCGCTGTTTAATTCTATCAATGATTGATGTGAACACATCCTTCTTTTTATGCCCAAACAGCTCCGGTAGGCCAAGGTACTTATCCTGTCCTCCTTCATGGTGGATACTGAGTTCATTCTTAACTCGATTCTTTGTCTCTATTGTTGTCCTCTTTGAGAATGTGATAGCAGATTTCTGGAAATTTATTTTTTGCCCTGATGCTTCTTCATATTTTTGCAGGATGGATAGAAGGGTCTTGCAGCTTTGTTTATATGATCTACAGAAAAACATGGTGTCATCCGCGAAGAGCAGGTGGTTTATCCGGGGGCAGTTTTGTGCCACTTTGATACCCTCAAGTGAGCCATCGGATTGAGCCTTGGCGCACAGACCAGACAGAACTTCGCTGCACAGAATGAAGATATATAGCGATAAAGGGCCACCTTGGCGGATTCCACGTTCAGGTTTGACTATTCCTTTTGCAGTTCCATTGATGAGGTAAGAGTATAATACAGTCACAATGCATTGCGTTATCCATATATCCATTTCCGATGAAAACCCATACTAGCCATAACCTGTTCAATAAAATCCTATTCCAGCCTGTCATAGGCTTTATTAATATCAGTCTTAACTGCTATGTAGCATTTTTTGGCTTCTGAAATTCGTAGGTAATGTAATGATTCATGGGTTATGAGTACATTATTGCTAATAGCTCTCTCAGAGATAAAAACTGATTGGTTTTCAGATATCACTTCTTGAAGGAGATGTTGAAGTCTATATACCAATATATGTCCTAGTTGCTGATTATTGTAAACGATTTTAAATACACCTAGTGGTACAAATATTCGAATATACATAATTACCCTTGCTAACTCGTTGTCGTCAACAGTGTGAAAATACAGTAGTAGCCCCAATTAGCGTCTACGTGTAAAGCGGTTATCAGGAGAAAGGAGCAGCGATCACATGGGTGGGTGGGTGATGGATGGCTAAATCTATAATCCTCCGGTCCGGTTCCTCACCGTCCAATTATTCTCGCGCGTGTCTCCACTCTAATCTCATGCGCGTGACTCAAGCTCTAACATCTAATAATAATATTTTGATCTATTTTGTTATTTCAAGAAAAATTAAATACATGTTAACGTAATATAGAATGCAATGTCTCGCGGTAAAGGTAGAACCGGAACTCTCAAGTCAGATCAATCTCCGTGTATGATTGTGTCCCATCCAATGTTAATAGTATAATTCAAAAAGGAAAAATGTATTGTTGTTACATAACGTATATTGTACAATTTGTATCACATAAATCGTATAATCTGACTTAGGTACACACAAAAACGTATTTAAAACGACCCTACCGAAAAAACAAAACGTATTTAAAACGTATTTTATCCTCGTTTTGCTTTAATACTATTGTTTATCACCTTCCAAATCAAGCAATATTATATGTCCAACTAGGGACATTTTATATCATGACGATGGACGAATAAAGCTTTAGCACATATATATATATATACGTGCTGGTAACTATACAATAATTTTGTATAAGTTTTTTTTTTGGAAACTTTCCGTGTTACTGGTATTTCTTTGTAACTTCTGTCAAAAATGCACAATTGGTACAAAAAAAAATCTTTTACCAAAATTTTTTGATAAGTTGCAACTCCTTGACACACATTGATGGTTTTATCGTTGCAATTTTTTCTTTGATATCAAAGGCTTTTCTGAATCGAAATCGAGTAGTCATTAGTAGATGCAACGTAATTGTCTCTTCATCATAATAAAGAACATTAAAAGCAACGTTCATAGTATAATTTAAAATCTCATAAGGACAGGAGACTATTTCCAAATGGAGTTTTAAGCCTTATAGATACGTTACTTGTATTGGGGTTGCTTGTATAGTATTAATGTGACACATTTGTATGTTTGTGTTTGAAATAAAAATAAATCTTTAATTTCTTAGTAAATTATTATGAAGAAGTAGAAGGGTAAAAGGGGGAAATTACTGTATATGGTCAGCCATTGTAATTCCCGCTCGTCTCGTAGCTTGAAAATTATTCGAAAAAACCTTTCTAAACCGGTGCTGGTCTGGTCTTTAATAATACCACGTCAGCATACAGTATAAACTACTTTTCATTAATTTATTAAATATTTTTCTTCTCACCCATTTAAAAATAAAAATAAATCTATTTCTTTTTGTTTTTGTCGTCCTCCTCTCTCCTCCCCAAAAAAATAATTTTTCAACTACCACAATTAATAATAAAATGAGATATAAGAATAGCGTATGTATATTTGGAAAGGCACAGAAAATAAAAACAAAATTCAAAATCTGAATTTTCTCTCATCAGCCTCCTCGTTTCTTCACCCACAGGAGAGAGAAATCTGAGAATTCACCCTCTCTCTCTCTCTACAGCAACTTCGCTTAAAGAAGACGAAACAATCTCTCTCCTTTACGGTCTCACCATCTCTCTCTCTACCATCTCATAGCAAAGCCCAAGCCAAAGGAAGACGAAAGAAGAAGAGAAGAAGAAGAGAGGAGAGGTTACAATAATAATAATGATTTATTCTTCTTATTATTATGTCTCCAGCCATGTGAGCTCCCACTGACACATTCTCTGCATCTTCGGAAGTTTTGTTTAGTTTGATTCCCACCGATTCTGTGACCTAGTCGCCGGGTTTAGCAGCGAGTTGACTTCCCCCCCCCCCCCCCTCCTCGAGGGTTAGTGGATGGCTTCATCGTCATCAAGAACTAGAAGCAGTAGACCTCCAAGTCCCGCTTCTTCTTCGACTTCTTCTTCTCATCTTAGCAACAACAACCGTCTCGCACCTCCTCGTTCTTCCTCTACCTCTGCTTCCTCATTGCTTAACTCCGCCTCCGGAATCGGCTCCCGATCTATGACGCCTAGCCGCACCTTCTCCGACTCCGGCCTAATCGGCTCCGGGAGCTTTGGATTCGGATCGCCTGTACCTTACCCCTCTGAGGAGCTTCTCGGTGAGCCTATGGAGGAGACTATTACCTCTGAGCGGGATAGTATCTCCGTAACCGTTCGTTTTCGACCATTGAGGTATATGTTAGATCTGATTCGCCCATCGACCCAGATCTATTCTTCCTATAGATGCAATTGATTGGGTGTCAATTTATTAAAACTCACACGCTTGTGATTTTCTTTGGGTTGGGGGGGTTGCAGTGATAGAGAGTATCAAAGAGGAGATGAAGTTGCTTGGTACCCTGATGGCGATACATTGGTCAGGCACGAGTACAATCCTCTCACAGCTTACGCATTCGGTATTATTGTCTTCACCTCCCCATTGCTTGGCTTCTTTTTAATTTGATTATATATATATATATATATCTATATATATATATATATATATAGTGTCTGAGTCTGAGTGAATGTTTTTTTTCCAAATTTGTGTGTTGTTTGATGGCAGATAAAGTTTTTGGACCACAAGCAACTACTATAGACGTTTATGATGTAGCTGCAAGGCCAGTAGTCAAGGCAGCTATGGAAGGTGTTAACGGTAAGGAACATTGCTGCATATTTCAGCTTTTACCAAATTTGTGTGTTTTTTTATGTAGAAATATATCCTCCAGGGGCTAATTGGTGTACGAGTAGTATTGCTTGCAATATATTTTCTTACTCAGGGTTGGAAATTTTACAGGAACCGTTTTTGCTTATGGTGTTACTAGCAGTGGCAAGACGCATACAATGCATGTAAGGGTTTTCAAAATCAAATCTTTTTACACCTTTTCTCTCTAGTTTTTCTTTTTAAAACACATGTGCTATGAACTATGAATTGGGATCTCTTCTTCAACTTGATTCCCCTATGGTATCTGCTTGTTATTTTGGGCTACTCTAAACATATACATGGTAGCAAAAGATACCATACAAAGACCACATGCCATAATTTATAGCTGGTGCTTAATTGGTTATGTGAGTTGGAAATGCTCGTATGAGTGGAATTTGAAGGTCTTCATTTAGATTGGCTTTTCAGTTCCCTTACAAACAAGTAAAACCTGTGTCTGATGTTCTTTTTGTTTTGCCATTGTTTCCTTTTTGCAATATGCATAGGGTGATCAAGAATCTCCTGGGATCATACCGCTAGCAATAAAAGACGTGTTCAGTATCATCCAGGATGTAAGTGGTCTTTAACGGGGTTCATATCTTTTCTCATCTTATCACTACTTTTTTATATGGCTACGTTTTTATATTGTAGACTCCAGGAAGGGAGTTCCTGCTCCGTGTTTCATATCTTGAAATATACAATGAGGTAAGTGGAACGTTTTATCCTTGATATATTTACTTGCTAAACCCTGAAAAGTAGATATTTTGGATTGGGATATGTTTTCTTTTTCTTCTGCCTTATCTTTGAGAACTAAAATGCTTAACAATATAGAAGATTGGTTGAGTACTCATGATCTTCTTGGTATATATACTTGCTAAGCCCGGAAAGGTAGATATTTTCGATTGAAATATGTTTTCTTGTTCTTCTGCCTTATCTTTAAGAACTAAAATGCTTAACAATATAGAGAATTGGTTGACTACTCATGATCTTCTTGGTATATATACTTGCTAAGCCCGGAAAAGTAGATGTTTTCGATTGAAATATGTTTTCTTGTTCTTCTGCCTTATCTTTAAGAACTAAAATGCTTAACAATATAGAGAATTGGGTTGACTACTCATGATCTGCTTGGTTTACATGTGTGCTTCTATGTTTCCAGCTGTCTGCAGTTTATCTGATAACCATCTTTGTATCAGGTGATAAATGATTTACTGGATCCAACGGGCCAAAATTTACGTGTTAGAGAGGATTCCCAGGTTTGCTTCATGCTTAGCTTTCTCCATTTCTCTCTCTCACACATTGTGCTCTGAACAGAATAAATGTGAATGAATTAGCTTAGAATCACATATGAAACTGATATCACTTGAAAAAAGATATTGATTTATATTGAATTTTCTTTTCTTTTCTAGGGCACTTATGTTGAGGGTATCAAGGAAGAAGTTGTATTGTCTCCTGGCCATGCACTATCATTTATTGCAGCTGGGGAAGGTTATTAGAAAATTTAACCCCTGAAACATGTTTTGATTTTATTAACTCTGTCTGTTCCGCCTCTACTTAACATTGCTGTTTTCAATTGTAGAACATCGTCATGTTGGTTCAAATAATTTCAATTTGTTGAGCAGCAGAAGCCACACTATATTTACACTGGTACGTTTTCAAGCTCCCAATAGTGTAATATGTAGCCTCTTCTCAGTGTATCGGCATGATGTTTTTTGCTCTTACAAGTGTCCTTACAATCCATGTTTTGATGTCAAATTTGTATCTGTTTGCAGATGGTTGAAAGTAGTGCTACTGGAGATGAATACGATGGAGTTATCTTTTCTCAACTCGTAAGGGATTCTTTCTTTTAGTTATTGTATAAGATCATTTAGTTTTGAAGATGGGACCTAACTGTATATTTTCTGGTTTAGAATTTGATTGACTTAGCTGGATCTGAGAGTTCCAAAACTGAAACAACTGGATTGAGGAGGAAGGAGGGTTCATACATCAACAAGAGTCTTCTAACTCTTGGAACTGTAGGTGTCTTTTCTTTATCCGAGCTGTCTTTCCATTTTTCAATTTTCTGATAAGTAGTCTGTTGCCCTTATTGTACTTTTTGCTTGTCGGTGGTAGCATCTTTAGTCACTTGAACCTTTAAGATGGTAGGGCGTTTTACTTATATATATATATATATATATTTCTTATGGTCTCATTTATGAAGGTGATCGGGAAACTAAGTGAGGGTAAGGCAACTCATATTCCATATCGTGACTCTAAGCTAACTCGTCTTCTGCAATCTTCATTAAGTGGTCATGGGCATGTCTCGGTAAGACCCTTCTGTATTTGTTGCAATATTTCCCTATACTGGTTCACCATGCTTGTTTTGCTTATATGACAGCATTGTGCTGATGCTGGTCCACCATAACAACAGCGAAACTAATTGAGTTTTTTTTGTTTCCTTTTGTAGCTCATATGTACAATCACTCCTGCGTCAAGCAGTAGTGAGGAAACTCATAATACATTGAAGTTTGCCAGCAGGGCAAAGAGTATAGAAATATATGCTTCACGCAATCAGGTGATGTTTTGACCTGTTTTACAATAAAGTACTTTACTTTACTCATGTGTATAAGCTTGGACCTCTGCTTTATCTATTATTTTTTCATTTCTAAAAGCAGATTATAGATGAAAAGTCATTAATTAAGAAATATCAAAGAGAAATCGCAACCCTCAAACTAGAACTTGACCAGCTTAGAAGGGGTATGCTTGTTGGTGTCAGTCATGAAGAGTTAATGAGCTTAAAGCAACAGGTTCTGACCTCTCCCAAGACCTTTATCCTGAATAATTCTTACTGTGTTCCTAAGGCAGTGAATTAATTAACTATCCATTTATCACAACAGTTAGAAGAAGGTCAAGTGAAAATGCAATCAAGATTGGAGGAAGAAGAAGAAGCCAAAGCAGCTCTAATGAGCAGAATCCAAAAGCTTACCAAGCTCATACTCGTCTCTACCAAGAATTCAATTCCTGGATATTTGGGTGATATACCCACTCACCAGCGCAGTCTCTCTGAGGGTAAAGATGATGTAAGTTTTCTGCTCACACCAGTGGTCCAACCTAATTGATGAGTTCTTGCTATTTCAAATAGGTAAACGGTTTTAGTCATTCGGTTAGATATTTTATCCATTTGGAGATGTCCCAACAGAAGACGTTTTTGGAATAGCTGGTTTTGATGTTTTAACCTAAATAAGTTTCTGTTGTTTGGTAAAATCCTCCCGTGTCTGGACTAAGTAATTGAAAATCCATCTGTTCCTTTTTTTTTTCTTTTTCTGCTGCTTGTTGCTTCCAAATCTCAGAAGCTATTTCAAAACGCAATGGCTAATATTGTCTTTGCTTTTCAGAAATCCGATTCTCTAATGTTGGAAAATGATAATCTGGGATCTCCATCTTCAACCTTGGCTCTTGTATCAGAAGCTTCTTTAGGTTTTAACCACAGGCGATCGTCAAGCAAGTTGAATGACGAAAACTCGCCGGGTGCAGAGTTTACTCAAGTGAGTAAATTACCCCAAAGTTTCTGTTGATTGTTAGAAAAATGGTATCTGATTGTTGTGGGCTTGTGGCTTTTTGTAGGGTGTCATGACGCCGGATGAAATCGACCTTCTGGTTGAACAAGTTAAGATGCTGGCTGGTGAGATTGCTCTCAGTTCGAGCACACTAAAACGTTTGGTGGATCAGTCCGTAAATGATCCGGAAAACTCACAAACTCAGGTAATATAGTAGTACTGTCAAACTGAAGTGGCGCAGTTAACATATGCTTACTCACGTAATAATTACTTCATGCAGATACAGAGTCTGGAACGCGAGATTCACGAAAAGCAAAGACAAATGAGAGCCTTGGAACAGCTCATAATTGAGAGTGGTGAAGCTTCAATTGCCAACGCATCATTAGTTGAGATGCAACAGGTATCACATCTCACTCACTGCGAGAACATGTTGTTTGACCCTTTCAAAGTCAGCTAAAATATCATGCTCTCTTGTTGTTTTCAGAAAGTTATGAGTCTGATGACGCAGTGCAATGAAAAGAGCTTTGAGCTGGAGGTGAGAAGTTATTCTTTTATTGAAAGTACCGCTTTGTTTTCTACACATTAACAAAATCGGAAGATTGCTTACCATATTTTTAAACTTGGTTCTACCTCTGTCACAGATCAAATCAGCTGATAATTGCATTCTTCAAGAACAACTACAGAAAAAGGTCGGTAGCATTTTTTCTCGTATCGAAGTCGTGCACAATTCTCTTCTTTCTACTCCATTCTCGTCTTGGTCTGCGAAAAAATGCTTCTCACCACACTTTCTCCAACAATGCAGTGTACCGAGAACAAAGAACTACATGAAAAGGTGGATCTTCTAGAGCAACGCTTGAATGCAGTATCTAGTGAGAAATCCTCACCATCTTGTTCCGATAAAGCGGTATCTGGAGAGTATGCAGACGAACTTAAAAAGAAAATACAATCGCAGGTAAACATACAATATCAGTTCTTACAAGGATCCCAGTAAATAACTTCTGCGGATCAATAAATATCATGTAACATAGATTTAGGCATTTTTTGTAATTTGTAAATCTGATCCTCTCTTTATGCTAACACAAATCTCTTTTGAATGTTAATGTTTTGTATTTAGGAAATTGAGAACGAAGAGTTGAAGCTAGAACACGTGCAAATCGTGGAAGAGAACAGTGGGCTACGAGTACAAAATCAGAAACTAGCTGAAGAAGCTTCATATGCTAAGGAGTTAGCCTCTGCTGCTGCTGTTGAGCTGAAAAATCTGGCTAGTGAAGTAACAAAACTCTCACTACTAAACACAAAACTCGAAAAAGAATTAACAGCTGCAAGAGACTTGGCTCAAACGCGTAATCCCATGAACGGAGTAAATCGCAAGTATAATGATGGGGCAAGGTCCGGAAGAAAGGGAAGGATTTCTTCAAGTAGGTCAAGTGGAGATGAGTTTGACTCATGGAATCTAGACCCAGAATCTCTTAAAATGGAGTTGCAAGTAAGGAAACAGCGAGAGGTGGCTCTTGAGTCTGCACTAGCAGAGAAAGAGTTTATAGAAGACGAATACAGGAAAAAAGCAGAAGAGGCAAAGAGAAGAGAGGAAGCTTTAGAAAACGATTTGGCAAACATGTGGGTACTTGTTGCCAAGTTGAAGAAAGACAATGGTGCATTGCCTGAACCCAATGTCATTGACCCTGCAAGAGAATTAGAGAAGAGTCAAAGCAATGCGGTTCTGAAAGAGAGACAAGTCTCGAGTGCACCGAGACAACCTGAAGTAGTAGTAGTAGCTAAAACCGAAGAGACACCAAAAGAGGAACCACTCGTTGCTCGTCTCAAGGTAAATTAAATGAGATGAGTTTTCTACATTTACCTGTGAAACAGTCTTTTCTTTCAAATATAGTTAACATGATTTTTGTAATAATGAGACAGGCACGAATGCAAGAAATGAAGGAGAAAGAGATGAAATCGCAAGCGAATGGAGACACAAACTCGCACATTTGTAAAGTATGTTTCGAATCTCCCACTGCAGCAATTCTACTCCCTTGCCGTCATTTCTGCTGTAAGTCATAACTTTATCTCCATGAAACGTCATTTCTCTTCTTTTATAAAAAAAGTGAAGATGATTTCTATAAATATTTCTAATCTCTGTTTCATTTTACAGTATGTAAATCATGTTCCCTTGCTTGCTCTGAATGTCCAATTTGCCGCACAAAGATTTCTGATCGGCTCTTTGCATTTCCGTCTTAACCAATCAAAGGTACCTTTTTTGCAAGTGGATGCGTCTGTTATGCTACATTCCACTTTGGGTTTCTTTTTAGGTTTAGAAACTGTAGAAACCAAATTGAAGCTAAAAACTGAGTTTAGATTGTTTATCACAATTGTATATCAGAAACTCAAAGTATCACTATGGTTTTGTTAAGCTTTTAAAGGTTCAGTTTTTTGGATTCATTATTGGTTAGATTTATTAGAGTCAACCATGTGGAACGCTATTTTGGTCATAAAACTATGTGTAAATATTGATCAAGTGCATGATTATGTAGGTCTCCAAGAACTGGTGGTGAAGCCTGTTGCTATAAATATTTGGAGGAGAGAACAGGCTGGGATTTTTTAATTAGTTTTTGGCTCTTTTGTATGTAATATTTATGTCATATCATCAGTCTATGCTTATATTATATATATTATTATCATTTAAAATGGGGAAAAAGGAAAAATTAAAACATATACGTGACATGTCTTCATTTTTCCTCTGCCAAATATATGTACACTCCGGTAGTTTTATTTAACGACCAAGATTGTTTTGAAAATATATACCAAACTTTCCTATTACAAAAAACAAACAAAAATTAATATTGGAGGAAACTCTTTTACCATTCTCTTTTTTTTGAAATGTATAACGTCGACAAAAATTAATTTTGGAGCAAAATGTTTGACTGTTCTTCCGGGAAGAAAAATAATATATTTTGAAATGTTTGGACCAACGAAGAAAATGCAGTAAATACTACCATAGAAGTTGTTGTTACATAAAAATCCAAAATTGAGCTATAATATTTGGTTTCCCTTAAAAATTTGATATTTGGAAACCAGTGTAGATCATAAATGTAGAAAAATTATTTACCGAAATTACTATAAAACTAAAAATTTCATAGATTAAATAATTTGAGGAGTTAAAATCCTAAGATTAAATCAAGAAAGAGGAAAAAAAAATAAAAAGAGCTGCAATTAAAAGGAAAATTATTGCTTTATCTATCTCTTCACTTAGTGATAGTGGGGGGACTAAGAGCATTTGCATCGGCGTATGAATGGGTTGTCCGATGCAATTAAATGATTTAATTTAAATCTAAATTCGACATATATCGAAGGAACGTTCCTTCATAGGGGACATTTCTTTCTCCGTCCTTCGTTACACGTGTCTGCGTGTGAGATGTTTGTGTTATTTCTCCGACTTGTTTTGCCGGCAAAAGCATCCAACCCCAACGAGTTCGGTCCAAAACCCCTGTTTTGTCTGCGGCTGCGGCTTTGCATACATCGAGCAACGATAGTTCTTGGTGTCATCATGATTCACTGCCTGGAGAGTTTCTTGATTTTCCTGAAACCCACGCGGCGATTCAAAACAGCAGTCATGTGGAGGATGGTGGCATTGGTGCTGCGTTTGATGACATTCAAAAACGAAGTGATTGGCATGATTGGGCTGACCACTTGATCACCGATGAAGATCCGATTGTTCAGCAGCAACCTTCGCCATCCGTGGAGTTACGACCTATTAGCACAACATCTTCAAATAGCAATAACGGAACAGGCAAGGCTCGTATGCGTTGGACTCCAGAGCTTCACGAGGCTTTTGTTGAGGCTGTCAACAGTCTTGGTGGCGGTGAAAGTGAGCATTTGTTTTTCTTTGCTTTCACATAGACTTTGTATTGGTTAACTCTTTGTTTCTTCTGGTTAACTCATATTTTTACGCAGGAGCTACTCCTAAAGGTGTACTGAAGATAATGAAAGTTGAATGATCCACTTAAAGAAGCAAAGAGAATCATGGACAACCAATACTCATACCAAAAATTGAAGGACCAAAAATAAGAATAAAATATTTGAAGGACCAAAAATTGTCCTTCACCGATGCACATGGCCTAATAGCCTGGGGATTTACTGTATTTGTTAGGCACATGGTTCGAGTTGGAATATGAACCGATTGGGTTCGAGTAAAGGAGGAGGAGTCTAGGATCCACCAAGGATAATAATAGACATAAATATCGGTTTGGTTCGGATCATGTCGGTTTTGGATATAAAAATATCTGAATATATTTGGGTGACCCCACTACTACACTACACAATACACATGACTCCGGCCTTTGTTTGGGAAACAAAAAGAAAAAAACATCACCGAAATAGGAAAATTATATTATTTCTTGCTCTAGTCTTTTTTCACAGGAAGCAACACATAGGAAGAAGAACAAAAAAACAACAAACAATAAATTTGGAGCGATTGAAAGATCTGCAAGGTGGTACTGAAAATTTTTATTTTATTCTAATTCCATTTTAACTTTCAAAAAAAAAATCATCATTATAAACTGTAAAGATTACGTTTGAATTATAAAATGTTAATAAAATGAGTAACTTAGTAAACATTTTATTATCTTCTTTGTTTTTAATTTTATATAGAATTTAGATTTTTGTGATATTTTAGAAATGGAAACTCAAATGATACTTTTAAGGATAATAACATGTTTATTGAAATTTATAACTGACTAAATAAATAATTTTATATGAGATATTTTTTTTTTGTCAAAAGATATGTGTTTTTTTGTAGTTTTTATATGACATATGTAGTAGAGTATATTTAGAAACCAAAAAAATTGGTGACATATGAAAAAAAGAAGAAAAAATTGATGTCTTCTTGGATTATATATTTTAAAAATATATTAAAAGTATTTAAAATTAGTTTTATTTATTATTTCTTATTATTTAAAATTTAAATTATTAATTGTATACAATATCTGCCCCAGGCAAAATAATTTTCTGAATCCGCCACTGAAGGTGGCTGCAGATATCATCTTATGCTTGGATCGTGATGGTAAAAACAATATTTTCACCATTTATGCACCAGACTCCATTTTCAAACATTTGCTGAGAAATGCTGAGGAATGCGAATTTGGTGAGATGGACGTGGAAGGGCTCGTTGGGAATATTGGAAAAAGATTCAATTATATAGAAGATGGAGATGAAGAAGAATATTGGGAAAGTGGTTAGGGTCTAAATCTCCATCGCTACTTTGAAGAGGCGCGTTCTATGATGGAGGAGCATTCTTTGAGTTGGGGAGTCAATCCAAGTGATCATATGGATGCGATTGTGGATTGGCTTCTTGAATTTGATGCTCGGGTTTAGAGAAAGAAAGAAAAAACAAATTTTGTGAGAAAATTTTTGTTGCTTGGCTCATAGATTTTAGATTTGGGATTTTAGTTATTTTGATTTTAAAAGAATTAATATTTTTGGATTTATAATTGTAATTTTGAATATATGGGTTCTATCGTATCTAAAAATGTGTGTTGAATAGAGAGTTAAAAAAAAAATTAAAGGTGAACAAATATATAGATTTCTAAAGATGTAGACCTTTAAAATTGAAAAGAAAGTTTGAAATTTTCTAAAAATAAGAACAAATATATAAATTTTTAAAGATGTAAACATTTGAAATTTTGAATAGACACAACTGTTTATAAAAGACAGAACTCTACATTCATTAGACACAACTCTACATTCAATAGACGCAACCGTAAAAGTTTTATGTCATAAAATAAATAAATAAAATATTTTATAAAAATGTACATGAAATGAAAAGAAATAACTGTTATTCGCTTTTATACGGATTGCTATAATTATATAGGATAAAAAAATAAACTTATAGCACATGTGTAGCAGCAATTTGATTTGCTTATATCATTAAAAAAAAGGAAAGAAAAAAATAATAATAGAAGTATAACTCGTATATATACAGTTATATATACATCGTTGAACGATTTTCAATGAAGAGACGAAGGATGAAATAACAATATTTATATCAAAAATTGTAGCACATACTGTATGTAGCAGTTTGACTTATTTATATTATAAGTATAACTTGAATTGACAAAAAAAAAAACGAAGTTTCTTTATTTTATCCCTTTAAAAAAAAGAATTATAGCACATACATATGTAGCAATTTGACTTACATTTATATCATAAAATAAGGAAAACAAATTGAAGATTATAGCTTGAATTGACAAAAAGAAAAAAGTTATAACTTGTATCTATATAAAGAACCTGCGCGTGTATTATTTAATAACATACAAGTAAACTGCACCGCCGCTATGGAGGAGTCCAGTATAGAACCACCGAACAAGACATCAAACCATCCTCCACGGCCTCCCTCGTTTTTATCGTTACCGGAGGACATAGTTTTGAGCTGCTTGGCTCGCATATCGAACTCGTACTACCCAAAGCTCTCTCTTGTCTCCAAGACCTTCCGCTCGTTCGTCCTCTCAACCTGCCTCTATCAGGTACGACGCCTACATAATACTCAAGAAGAGTGTCTTTATCTCGGCCTACAGTCACCCGCCAATCATTACGTCATCTGGTTTAGTCTCTGGACAAAATCTGATGATCAAACCCTTAACCATTATTGCACGATTCAAGACAAGTCTAGCAATTCATTGGTACCACTGCCCTCTTCCTGTACTCCTTTCCCACCATATACAACATGCAAAAAGGTTGGCTCAGAACTTTACAAGATCGGCGGTCTAGACCATCGCTCCTCATCCATGCGGGTCTATAATGAGCTGACTGGTATGTGGAGTAATGCCCCAAGGATGATGGCGGCTCGTAGGGATGCCCTAACATGCGTCCTCGGTGAGAAAATATATGTAATGGGCGGTTGTCGATCAGAAGAAATTACGTTTTGGGGCGAGGTTTTCGACCTAAAGACTCAAACTTGGGAACCATTACCGGACCCTGGCCCTCAGGTCCGGCTCTCTTTAAATAAAAAGCTCATGCTGAGTCCTGGAAAGATTTATGTGGTGATCAAGAAGACGAATGTGGAGAGCAAGAACAAGAAGAAGCAGTTTGTTTACCTTTTAAAAGAAAAAAAATGGGAAGTTGTCGAGGATCACTTAAGATCGATGGAGCGTTGTGTGATAGAGAATGTAGCATACTCTTATGTTCATAAACAATTCTGTTGGCATGAAACAACGTCGTGAGACAAGTACTGGAGATTGGTCAACGGTTTGACTGGTCTTGATGCGTACGTTATAAATGATACTGAAATTGGTACTTACGGTGGAAAGCTCGTAATCTTTTGGGACAGTCCTGCCTCGTCTCCTCTTGATGAAACCAAGGAAATTTGGTGTGCTGTGATTTTGCTTGACAAGAGCATCAGTGGTGAAGTTTGGGGTCATATTAAATCGGTAGATGTTGTGCGTACAGTCCCTGTGTCATACACACTATGGCGTTGTGTGACATTATTGAGGTGATGATACATTTGTATTAGTTTTTTTATAGAATATATATGACATGCTGTTTTTTTTTTTGGTAATCTAAAAACATCTTTTAAGTTTTACATGATTGGAAATCATTTACGATAAGTTATTTTCTAAAGAATCACAGTTTTAGTTATCTTCGTCATCTGTTATAGTATTGATTTCAATACAACAAATAACTAAAATCAAATTAGAAGAAAGAAAAAACAAGTACCTGAAATAAAAAGAAGATTGGTCGACAGAATCGATTTAATATCATAATGGTGTTAATAATTTGTTTGCTCGTGAAACAATTGTGGGTCAAGAATGTTCTCCACACAAATAAAACCAATTTAATGTGTTTTGTATATTGACCATGCAATAGATTTTGAGTCAATTGTCAAATCCAAATCCGAATTTATGTTGACAAATTGACAAACAAGAAAACAATTTCTTATTAATATAAAGATAGAACGAAAAATAGTAAAAATGGAGACAACAAGTTGGTTTGAATTCATGATCACAAACACCAACTTCAAAGAGAAAAACTATAGTTCAACAAAAAAAAAATTCAAGAAAAGGGTTTTTGCTCCCAAAACCCTTGATGATGGTATTGTGAAGAACCATCATAAACACTATAGTTCTCATTGTTATTAGTAATAATGTTATCCTCATAGGAGACACAGGAAGGATGTTCAAGCAAATCCTCCACTCTCCAACCTGGTAATGTCTCCATCAAATACTCCGATATACTACCTGTACCCGTACAACCCGATCCAGACCCCGAATCGCTCACTTGATGATAATTTTCCTCTATCCCATAGTGGCCATTGCTCGTGGTCGTCGAAGGAGAACTCATAAACATCTCACTGGAGGCTGAGCTCGGGACCTCACTCGATACTGATTTAGGTCGGGTTTTGGCTCGACCCAATGCAGCAGGGGAGTTGGAATTGGAGGATCTTGGGTAGGCTGACGGGGAGGCAGAGATCTTGACGCCGGTAAGGAGGAATCTATTGTGTTTCTTAGTGTGCTCGTTAGCTTGATGTATCGGAATGTCACATTCTCTGCATAGTATTGCTCTGTCTTCTTGGCAAAATAATAATGCACGCCTTTCCTGTCATATGTATGTATAAAAAATTTAATACCATTTAATAATAGATAATCAAGAAGACTCTTGTTTTGTATCCACCTATATTATAAATAATTTTTTGTATATTATTTTATTTTTCTGCTAGATTTGACCTCCTTTTCCCCCCACGAACTTTTTTAAAAGATATTGTTCAGAATAGAAAAAATAAAAGAAAAGAAATTGCTTTTATTTAAAAGAAATGCAAAAAAAAAAATTACTCCTTTCTCGACGGCTCCTTCCCAAAGAAGAAAGTATTTATATATCGTAACAACTCGGTTTAATTGGTTAATAACTTAATTTTGACTAGTGACCAAAAAATTCATCAAGATTTTTGGTAAGTTCTGTTTATGAGTAAAGTAAATTTTTTTCGTCGTCAAAAATTGTGTGATACTTGGAATTTTCCAGTATTCCGAGAAAGAATCAACCAAAAACAAATCACAGCAAAAAGTGACTCAAGGAATCCAAAGCATCGGTTCCACTAACATATACAGATATCTAAAAGTTTTATTTCCAAGAAAAATATTAGAAATTTATCGAGAAAGGCCAAAAAAAATAAATAGAAGAAGAGAGAAGTTTGAAAAGAGTTTTCATACCCCGCAAATATCACAAAGAGTAGCATCTTTGAAAGTAGGAGAAGTGAGAGAGAAACGGAGATGTTTTCCGGCGAGTTTATTGGCGAAATGAACATGGCGATCGCAACCATTACAAAGAGCTGCTTCATCCGCACAACAAAACACCGAAGCTTCTTCTTTATCACACACATCACACCAAATCTTCATCTTTTCTATTTTCTTTCTTTTTCGTATAAGAAGAAGAAACTTTTTTTTTTCTTTCTTTCTCTCTCGAATATCACAAAATTGCCTCTTCTAACAAAAACTCTTTCTCTCTCTCTCTCTCTCTCTCAACTTGTACCCTTGGACCAGTACTATATAGTAGTGTTTATGTATAGAAAGACATTGATCATGTGGGGGTGAATGTATGTATGTATGTATGTATTGGTTGATGGGGTATGAGTGTGGGCAAAAGGGTAAGAATAATGTGTTGGCTTTATAGATAAGCAGCTTAGGTTTCCTTTGTCTTTTTTTTTAACTCCTCCTCCTCCTCCTCCTTCTCCTTTTCTTGATTGATTGATAGCTACTCTTTCCTTTGCTTTCAATACGCCCAAATTGACTTGTTTTGGTTTTAGTTTCACACCAGTCGGTTTGGTCTGGTTTAGAGTCCAGGGAACTTTAACCAACAAAAAAACGGGTATGGAGAAAACCAATTATAATCATGTTTAACCACAAATTACATTTGAGTTTCTTCGGTTTCATAGACGGAGGCAGAGAATGATAGCAACTTGACAGTAGTACGATTTTGAAGTTCATCTAGTAACGCTGATAACTAATCATTGTTCTAGTATTAATTAGTGGCTAAGCTCTCACTTATTTGTTCTTTTAGTTTAACTGAGCTTGGACAAATATTCCTCGTTTTATTTTAGTTTTTGAACAAACTTTTGACATACAAAAATCACTCAGTTGTAATGTTTTTTTTTGTTTACCGAAATAGGTAAAGAGGCCTAGAAGTGGGAACGTTTTAGGTCTTGTCTATGGAAGAAAAAGTACAAAAGTGGAATTTAATACTGTCTCCGTTTCAAAATATATAATGTTTTAACTAAAACAGGTAGATTAAGAAGTTTTTACTTTTAGCAAGTTCAACCAATCAAAAATAATACTGCATAATATAAAATACTAAACTAATCTAAAAGTTGCATAGAAATTTGAAAATATCATATATTATGAAACAAAAAACTTTTTCTAAAACATCTTATATTTGAAACAGAATACCATTTATTTAGTACAATATTAATCTTTATTTTTCTCGTCAGATGCTGCTAATAAATAGAAACGACAAAAAGAAAAAGGAAATAAATGGGGAACTTTGACAAATGGCCAGCTCTTCATGCCAGCTTTTGTCTTCCATCATCCATGTGTATATATCTCTCTCTACTTCCTCTTTTTTCTTTTTTCTGCCTTTTATCGCCGCTCTTTATAATTCTTATTTTCTATAAAGATCATATAAAGATATGTGTATTAGCTGAAAGTTGATAAAATATCGAAAGAAAAACAAATTTCCACAATAGCCTGCAACTCTTTGGGTTACACGATCACCACTATGATGAAAGTTTGCAACTCAGGTTCTCCACAAGATCTTACACTCGATCTTCTACTCCCACTTAAGTTATGATAAATTATAGGATATTTTAATCTTATTGACTATTATTTTCAAACGATAAAGCATTCATTATAAAAACATTTTTTTGGTTGAATACAATTTTACATTCTTTCGAAGAAAAGAAAAACAAATTTCCAATCTTTTTCATAAAACTCAACAAAACACTCTTATGTGCTATTTGATATTGGTTTCGGTATAAACCTAACCCCAACAATATAATTTTGGTTTAAGTTGTTTTTGTGCGTGTTTCTATCTAATGTGATTGAAATCGATTCAACCCCTAATTTCCCCCTCTATCATCATTACATAGTGACGTTAATCGTATTGTAGTTCTCTTGTTCATGCGTGTATCCTTTAGTTTATTAGTGGATGAGTTTTGTTCATTTGTCTTCTTAAATTCAATAATAATCAAACATACTCATATAAAGGCTTTGCGGTCATGTCGGCCAAATTGTTCGGAATTAATTGATTTTTGTACTATATAAAATATTGAATACTTTTTGATTATAAAATAAGAAGAGTGGATCTGATCTTTTGAGTTTTGGAGAATAATTTTGGATAATATATAATTTATGAGGAGATGAATACGACAAAATACACTTTTAGAGGAAGAAGATATGGATGATCTCTCTCTCGATCTTTCCCCTCGATCGTTACCTTTTTCTTTGTCAACTACCCTTTATTGCATTAATAATACATTTTCTTTTCGATTTGCCGTCTTAAAAGTAAATTTATGAATTAATATGTTTTTTGGTTCAACGTAGTAGTTGCTTCGTACTTCGAACTCGTCACTATCGGGTTCTAACAAAGGGATAACATTGGATCTTTAAAAACTGTCAATATAATTTCAAGACTGCTTCGTGGAATCATATACTACTCTCGTTTTTTGTTGTTGTTTATATTGGCGTACACAAGTGTACAGCAACAAACAAACTGTTTATATGAAAAAAAAAACTTACTATACATACTATATATATATGTAGCGAATCAATAAATAGTTTTCCGTATGAAAGTCTATACATGGATAATTTTATATGTTGATTACTCCGAAGTTTTTCTATTAATATTTTGTTTGAAAACGGTTCACGGGTTACTCGCGGTACCAACAAATCACAAATGTTGACACCTTTTAGACGTTATTATTGGTGACTACTAATCTATAGAGCACAATACATTGAGACTTTAGTCTAATAGTTCGGCGAGATACTTCCCCAAGGAAATATCGTAATCTCTGAATATACATTTTTATATCTTTTGTGTTATTTTCTAAAAGAAATTATATTTTTTTAGTTATATAATATTTGTAGATCTTATTAAGTCACATGGATGTACTACTGGACTTTTTGAAAAGGTTCTTCGTGCACTTTTAGACATTCCTTTTTTAAAAAAAAAATAGTGCATGGGACCTTTTTGTCAATTAATTACTACCATCAATCATTCATCAATGGACTCGAATCACTTCAAATTTGTTTACATATCTATATAACCAAACAAAATCTAATCATTCATCGATATCATGTGTCCTTGTTTTATATATCAAGGCCTAAATCTTTTAATACATGACTATCAATGTTAATCTCTATTTTCTTATAACCAGTTTTAATCTCAAATTGCAACATTAATTTCGTATTTATTATCAGTCGGTGGGTTCATCATGTGCGTCAATTTTTGTGAGCTGAGTATTAGTTATATCGTTTGTCTTTGTCTTTGTCTTAATTCCAACAAATGGGTTCCTGGACCATTTCCTGACATACTTTCTTGCCACTTTCAATCATGTTCGTCCAAATCCCCGTAAATCTCAGTCTATATAATATACATACGTTATACGTATAATCAATCCCACTCTAGTTAATTTCTATTGTCTTATATATTCTTATCAAAGGAAAAGAAAACGTATTTCAACTTTTCTGGTCCAATTGTGACTAATTTTTGTCAGCAAGAAAAGTAAAACGTTTATATCTTTACATTATACTCATTACGACGACTGCATATCTTTGCCTCCCAATTTACATTTTCCAGTTTGTTATATGCTTCCTAGAAAACTCTACTGAGATTTTTTTATATGCCTTGTCCAAATCAAGAGAAAGGAAGAAGAGACCTAGTAGAATCTTGGAACTGAGTTACCCAAAAAAAAAAAAAAAACTTGAATCTTGGAACAAATTGGCGGTTGTAATTTGGATCTCACTCATGGGCCAATATTTGGTCGATCGAGTTTTAAAAAAACATATCACGATTGTGATTGATTTAGGGAGCCCAACTAACGAGAGCCCCATACCAAGAGAAGATTGATAGTACTACTCTTTAAGTGATGCATGCAATTGCAAACCCTCCAGAGATTTACTTGTCAACAAAGTGGTTCCTTTTGGCAATTCATGTTTTGATCGCGAAGCGCCGAAGCTGCATTCTTTTCTCTTTGCTTAGTTTTTTTTTTTTTTTTTTGTTGTTGTTGTTGTTGTTGTTGTTGTTGTTGTTGTTGTTGAGTGAATCGCTTTGAGAGAGAGAGAGAGAGAGGGATATTCTAAACTAAAATTAGGTAATTCAAAGCCCAGTAACGAAGATATCTGAAAAGCCCACTAAAAGCCCAGTAACGAAGATATCTCAAAAAACAAGGGTAGAATAATAATATTGGGAAATCGGGAGGGGCAATTATGGGATAAAAGCAGATTGAAATACGAGATGGGGACTAGGCCAGATAAAATAAATAATAATTATTATTTACAGCTCTTTTCACCTCCTCCGTCTTTGCCTCGTGCGTGGTCTCTCTCTCTCTCTCTGACAAGAAAGAAAATACATTATCGTCAAAATCTCTGATTCCTCTCCTCTCGTTTTTGGTTCAAAGAAGAAAAGCTCTCATCAATCGATCAACGAAACGATGGGGGAAAGCCGCGGTGGTGGCTGTTGTCCGCCGATGGATCTGATGCGTTCAGAGACTATGCAACTTGTTCAGCTCATTGTTCCCATGGAATCCGCTCATCTCACCGTCTCTTACCTTGGGGATCTCGGCCTCGTCCAATTCAAAGACGTCAGTACTCCTCTCTCTCTCTCTCTCTCTCTCTCTCTCTCTCTCTATCTCCCGATGCTTTGTTGACGACGCTTATGCTAATTGGATTGTGGCATTTTCTCTTATTTACAATCCAATCCGTGTCTGATGAGGAACGATTTTCTCTGAAATTTGGACCTTCGATGGTGATTTTTGACGGGGTTTTCGAATTTGGAACCCTAAGGTTTCATTCAGGATTTATGAGTGTTGACGGATCTATTTCTAGCTGTTATTTTGAACATCGCCTTCGTTTTGTTGGATAGTAATCTACTCGCCTCAACTTTGGCGTTTGGTTCTGAGATTTTCTTAGTTTGTTATTCGTAAGAGATGATGAAATAGAGATTTTTCCTGATTTCATCACCACAGATCTTTGGTCAATGTTTTTTTGATGTTTGTCGTCAACCACTCCCTTCTTATAGACCTTTATGTTTCCTTAATGTTGATTGCAGCTTAATTCAGAGAAGAGCCCATTCCAACGTACTTATGCAGCTCAGGTAAATCTCATGCTTTCATATAATTACACTATGAGTTGGTTTACACCTTACAGTTGTGATAATCTGCCTCTTGTTTTTAAAATATTAAGATTAAAAGATGTGGAGAGATGGCACGGAAAATACGTTTCTTCAAGGATCAAATGTCTAAAGCTGGAGTTATACCCAAGGAATTGCTAGAGAAAGAAAGTGACATTGACTTGGATGATGTTGAGGTAAAATTTGGTATACTTACATGCTTCTCATTTCTCCATGTCATGCTTTTCGTTTTCTCACCGATTTACTTTTTTTTCTTTCTTTCTTTCCGGCTTGTTAGGTCAAGCTAGGAGAGCTAGAAGCTGAACTTGTTGAAATCAACGCTAATAATGACAAGTTGCAGAGATCTTATAATGAACTTATGGAGTACAAGTTGGTTCTTCAGAAGGTACTATATATCTTCCTTATCTATATAGTTACACGGGTCTTGAAGATGTTATGTTGGATTACGCAACAAATAGTATGTTTTGATAATTTAATTTGTAATCATGTTATAAATTATTGGTATGTATCTCTTTATTTATCCTAAGGCTGTCCCACAATAAGTAATATTTGATAAAGATAATGATAATACTAATGAGTCTGGAGCTTTTTGTGGTGGTAAATAGGCTTCTGATGTTATGTTTGAATCCTATAAAGTGCATCTCACGCTATTTTATCGGAATGTGATATTTTCAGGCTGGTGAGTTCTTTTCTTCTGCTCATAGAAGTGCCACGGCTCAACAGAGAGAGATAGAATCAGAAGATTCACAACAAGCGGGTGACGATCTTCTGGAGTCTCCTTTGTTGCAGGAAGTATGAAAATTTCAGCTGTTCTCATGCTTAAAGTTTTTGTAATTTCTTGGTTAGTTATCACCAGTCACAATAGTTTCTTTTAAACAGGAGAAGTCCATTGATTCGTCAAAGCAAGTTAAGCTTGGATTTCTTACCGGATTAGTGCCTCGTGAAAAGTCGATGGTGTTTGAGAGGATTCTTTTCCGTGCGACTAGGGGCAACATCTTTATTCGTCAGACTGTCATTGAGGAGCCAGTCATTGATCCGAGCTCTGGGGAGAAGGTTAGATGCTTCTGCTTTCCTCTTGAATTCTTTTAGACATAGGAAGCAAGATCTTATACTGATAGGAGTCCACTTGCTTTCTTTCCTTCTGTAATTTCTGCTCTAATATATATACACATGCTAGATATTTGAAATATAAAAACGCCTGTGCGGCTTTTCTGTGTATTAATTGGAATTAACTCTTAACTTAACAATATTGTAGGCTGAGAAAAATGTTTTTGTTGTCTTCTATTCTGGGGAAAGAGCGAAAAGCAAAATTCTTAAAATATGTGAAGCTTTTGGGGCCAATCGATATCCTTTCAGTGAGGACCTTGGAAAACAAGCTCAAATGATAACCGAGGTATGTATTATCATTCTTGTGAATTATTAATAGGTAATTATTTGTATTTTTTTTGTTGTTGTTGTCATAGTCCATTTACTTCCCTGGATATTCCTTTTTTGTACATGGCTTTCTTTTGACTTCCGTCATAATTATTAACAGAGTGTTGGGTATTTGTTGGCACTCAGATATCCAATAAAATTTAATGCATGAGAATGTAATTTTTGATCATTAATGTACCGAGGTTGTGTGCCTGTTAGTTAGAAGTCGTTTAGCATCCATGTCACGGTGCATCTTAGTCTAGCAATTTTATGATGATACTCCATAATGATGATACCATAACTGTCTACCATCTTTGACTTTTTTCACAATGTTTCAGGTTTCAGGTCGATTATCAGAACTTAAAACCACCATAGATGCTGGGTTAGGTCACCGTGACATTCTGTTGCAGACCATTGGAGATAAGTTTGAGTTATGGAATCTCAAGGTAATATCCTATGTGGATCTATGTTGGGGGTTGTTGACCCGTTTGTTATACTCCATGCAAGATGACGTCAACTTTTTATTTACTGATTGCAGGTACGCAAAGAGAAAGCTATCTATCATACATTGAACATGCTTAGTCTTGATGTGACGAAGAAGTGCCTCGTGGCCGAGGGCTGGAGTCCGGTCTTTGCATCAAATGAAGTGAGTTATTCCTTTTTGTTGCACTGTTACGTATTCCGTGACTGTGAGTTTACTGCTTTTGTATTGTTTACTTAAATTATAATTGGGTTTGTTGTGCAGATTCAAGATGCATTACAGCGTGCTGCCTTTGACTCCAATTCTCAAGTTGGATCAATATTCCAGGTCCTAAGGACCAAAGAGTCGCCACCAACTTATTTCCGCACAAACAAATTTACTTCTGCCATCCAGGAAATTGTTGATGCGTATGGGTAAGTGTCTTTCTGGAGCTTCTGACTCGGTTTAGGAAACAGGAAATTGGAGATAGCCTTTGTACTAGAAGAAAATATGTTGTAGACTGCGTTTTTACTCATGTCATAGTTTCCTCTGATCAATCTTCTATGATCGCTACTCTGCAGTGTGGCCAAGTATCAGGAAGCCAATCCAGGTGTATTCACAATTGTTACCTTCCCCTTCCTTTTCGCTGTTATGTTTGGTGATTGGGGGCATGGAATATGTATTCTGCTTGCAACGATGTACTTGATATTGAGAGAGAAGAAACTTTCCAGCCAGGTAATATCCCCCAACTGATGTCATCAGCAGAACTTGCTTATAGTTTAGCTGTCTGTTTTTTTATAGAGTTTCATGCAAATATGAAAGCATAAGAAATTCACTTGACATTTCGAAAGATCAGATTAATCTATTGCATTTTGATGTTTTATGCTTGCGAGTTCTAGATGCTAACTCTTCAATCGTTGCTTTCCGACAATAGAAACTTGGGGATATTATGGAAATGGCTTTTGGTGGGCGTTATGTCATTCTGATGATGTCACTCTTCTCAATATACACTGGTTTGATTTACAACGAGTTCTTCTCTATACCATACCCATTGTTTGCTCCTTCAGCCTATGATTGCCGTGATGCCTCTTGCAGGTATGCAGGCTAGTTCTAATAGTTAGGTTTATAAAGGAAAATAGCAGGAAAATAGCATATTAGTAGCAGGGAGTCTCTTTACGGTTCTGAATTTCTTTCTTTTCTTATTTCTATGTTCAGCGAGGCTACAACAATTGGTTTGATAAAGGTCAGAGACACTTATCCATTTGGTCTAGATCCTGTGTGGCATGGAACCCGCAGCGAGCTGCCATTCCTGAACTCGCTGAAGATGAAAATGTCAATTCTTCTCGGAGTTTCTCAAATGAACCTTGGAATAATAATGAGCTACTTTAATGCTAGATTCTTCAAATCGAGTGTAAATATATGGTGGGTTAAGTCGATATTTTCTGACCATAAATGTGCTCTCTCTTCAGTTCTTTAAACATTTAAATTCAGTCATCCTCATAGCGTCTAATTTTGATGGCTTGCAGGTTTCAGTTCATTCCCCAAATGATATTCTTGAACAGCTTGTTTGGCTATCTCTCGGTCCTCATCATCATAAAGTGGTGCACGGGTTCTCAAGCAGATTTGTATCATGTAATGATATACATGTTCCTGAGCCCAACCGACGAGTTAGGAGAGAATCAACTTTTCCCTCACCAGAAAACAGTGCAGGTTAGTATTCCCCGTAGAATTGCTATTACGACTTATGAGATCTAGAAAAGCATGTCATATATTTTGCTTCACTCATCGCTTTCCTGCCCATTTTTCAGCTTGTGCTTCTCTTTCTGGCTCTTGTTTCTGTTCCGTGTATGTTGCTTCCAAAGCCGTTCATCTTGAAGAAACAACATGAAGCTGTGAGAGTCTTTCCTTTTCCCTTTTTCGTTTCTTTACTAGGTGTTATTTTCTTACCCTTTGCTGGTCGTCCTAATCGGTTTCCTTCTCCAGAGGCATCAAGGTCAGTCATACGCACCTCTTGACGAGACAGATGAGAGTCTTCATGTCGAGACAACCGGAGGATCCCATGGGCATGAAGAGTTTGAATTCAGCGAGATATTTGTGCATCAGCTGATTCACACCATAGAGTTTGTGCTTGGAGCTGTTTCCAACACTGCTTCTTACCTGCGTCTCTGGGCTCTCAGGTATGAGTAGTAGAAGCTATACATGAATCACATTAACCTATACTCGTGGCTTAATATCCATTATTTTGTTTCAGTCTTGCTCACTCAGAGCTATCATCAGTCTTCTATGAGAAGGTCCTCCTCCTCGCTTGGGGGTATGCATTCTTCTCTCTCTCTCGTTCTCTTTCCCTCTCTTCTAAACATATTTCCCTTTTTGGTCTAACATGTTTAATCTTTTTGTGTCTCGTTGGCAATATCAACAAAACAGTTACAACAATGTGTTGATTCTGATCCTTGGGATCATGGTCTTCATATTCGCGACCGTGGGGGTGTTGTTGGTGATGGAGACACTAAGCGCGTTCCTTCACGCCCTGCGTCTCCACTGGGTTGAGTTTCAGAACAAATTCTACGAAGGAGATGGTTACAAGTTCGCTCCTTTCACTTTCATTTTCACGGCAAACGAAGACGAGTGATTCATTCCTCTCATCCTCGGCATTTTGCAAATATATAAGGTACAAACAAGTTTTATTTCTTTCTATTAAAACCCAATATTTTTTTTTTCCCCTTTCTCTCCGTATAAGGGTCAATTAAATTTATTTATTTGCCTGTGGAGATAATGTTTTTACCAAAAAAACAATGAGAGGGCATAATGGGATCTGTACGAGGAAAAAACCCATTTGTTGTTGTGTTTGTTTTGGATTTAAATAATAAGCTGTGGATATGAATAAAAGTGAGGAATCTTCCAACGTGTCTTATGTTTTTCCAGCCCATGGGACTGTACATAATGGCTCAGTAGTAATTTTTATAAGCCCATTATATTGCTGTTTGTTCAAAAATAAGATTTACGAAATTTGCCGTGGATGAGTAACTTAAATACCACTTACTTTATTCGAAGCAAAAAGCTATTTACTTCATTTGATGTTTTTATTCGAACGTTAAATAACGTTTCTTGTTAAAGACTAGCAAATTTTTTTGCATAAAAACCGAAAAAAAAAAATAAAAAAAAATAATGCTGCGTAAAATACAAATACACTAGTTCTCATAAGAATTATACTAATTAATGGTATTTTCAAAATATAATTAATGCTAAAAACAGATTGTTTGACAGAGTTTAACTTTTTGCAAATTAGTAGAACGTACAAGAGATAGATTTAATATTTGCACTAAGTCATACAGATATAAAAATATACTAAAGAGAAACTCGCCCACGTATTGAGATTTTTTTAATAGTCCAGAGAATAAATTATACGTTTTCGGTTTGTTTTTTAATTGAAAAGAAAAGGTTCAAAAATAGCGAAGGATGAAAAGGATAAAAAAAAATAAGACAAAAATTCCCCCACGCGCAGCTAAAAAAATAAATCCTATATTGTTGAAAATAGAGTAAAATCCCTGGACTATATAGCATGCAGATTTGGGCGGGTGTTGATCCACGCGACACATAGCGCGTAAGGACGCTTCATTTTGACCGTCTCAATTTAGAGCTAAATGTCGGATATAACCTAGCTGCCAGCTAATTAAAACTGCAGTCCGGTTGAGTTTTTGAAGCAGCACATGCACGTCGTTTTTATTTTAATCTTAATTAATAAACATATTTTATCAAGACATTACACGTAGGCTTTAAAACGTACGAAGGCTCAAATTAACGGCCCAATCTATATTAAATTAGTATTAGGCCCAGTCTCTAATAAACTAGTATTAGGCCCAGTCTCTAATAAACTAGTATTAGGCCCATTGAAACTGATCCTTGTTAAAGTAAGCCCATATAAACGGCCTATTTTGTTCGATTCAAAGGGAACATCACTAATGAAACATTGTACGGCATTGCTCAATAGAATGCATTTTTTTATTTACAAGCAAGAAGCAGAGAGATAAGATAGAGAAAGAGTCAGCGCTCACACAAATCACCAAAGTAAATAAAAATTATTGACGATGCTTAATGGGCGTTGGCGGAGACAGTGGCTGAAACGGTGGAGACAAGACTGTCAACGCCACAAATGTTACGGCCTTTGCAGATTTTGTAGAAGCCATTCTCACCCCAGGTCTCTCCCCACGAGTTCTTGATGATCCAGTAAGGCTTTTCCTTGAACCTAGCCGGAGCGTAACCAGCCGAGCCATAACCGACCAATAAGACACCGTGGTTGAGCCTCCTGGCGCATATGTAAGGGCAAGAGACACCTCCGATGTAAGTCTGCATATAGGCAGCGTTGATGGCAACGGCAAGAGGACCGTTCTTGACAAGGTTAGCAGCAATCTGTTCTTCATCAATGGAGACAACACTGAAGTTGGAGACAGAGGCAACGATCTTGGACTTGTCTAACTTGCAAGTAGGGCCGTCCTTTCCAGTGTAAGGATAGTCTTCTTCTTTCATGAGCCCTCCGGTTTTAAGGGTGTATTCAAAAGCACTGTTCATTAGCCCGCCGTTGCAACCAGAGTCGCATGAACCTGCCTCCTCTGGATCACACTGCGTATAGAGATGATAGCAACAAAATCAGAATTACACACGATCATCCGAGAATTTGAATCATCTAATTTAGGCAAAGATGAGAGACAAAATATCATTAAAACAAAGCAAGCTGAGAGTTCTATCATCTTAATACTGAGAACATCTTGTAAAAGATACGATCAAACACGTAATATATATTAGTACAAGACACAATTAGACTCTGGTTAGATGATAATCTATTAATCCACAAAAACTCATCCCAAAGTCATCTGAGATTGAGATAAGACAAACCTCGTGATCACAGTCGACGAGCTGTTGTTCGCTAAGGCTGACGAGTTCGCCGGTAGCAAGGAAGTTAGCACCTTCCAGAGCACCGGTGGCGCTGAAACTCCAGCAAGACCCGCAAGATCCCTAATTTATTTATTAATCAATAACCAAATCGGCATAAAGTCCAACCACACTCAACCAATTCGGAAGTCAAGAAGAAGACGGAGTAAAGTAGTAATAACCTGATTCTTGACGGGAGTAACAGCACCACGATCTCTCCAATCAAACTCCTCAGGGAGGTTCTCGGTAGGGAGAATAGGAGCCTTGTTAGCATCCTTTGGAAGCTTAAACCCGCCTTTAACACCTAGATGCTTCTTCCTAAACTCAGCGCGAGTCAGATCTGAGAACTGCGTAACGCCATGACGCGCCGACGGATCCAGCTTCTGGTGACGTCTCGCTCGCCTGAGATTGGCTTTGAAAACGGATAACCTATAGTCATGCTCCTCGTTCGAAGCGTAGACTTTGCCGAACTTTTTCTTGAAGAGAGAAAAGTGATCCTCCGAGGACAAAACCTTGGCTTCGTCAACCACCTGACGGATCACCAGATCATCGCCGTCGTTGGCATCAGACGACGAGACGGATACGATGAAGAAAAACACAAGGAAAACAGAGAAATAAAGCTTAAGGCGATGATCCATTGATATATTTTTGTTGGTGTGATTGAAGAAGAAGGCAAGGGAGAGAGGGAGAGAGAGAGGTTAATATAGATAGAAGAACCCTATTGGGTGGGGGTGAAAGAAGAAGATATACACACGCAACGTGAGTTGTATTTGTGTATGTATAGATATATGCTACGTGTCCTTTTCCCTTTGGAGATTAGCTTTCGGTTTCTTTAAAGATAATTTTTTAAAAGATATTGTTTATTAATAATAGTCGGAGAAATCGGAAGATATTTGTTTTTTTTTAGAAGTTTACTTATCCAATGGGGAAAAGGCGAGGTAACCAATGATGAACATACACGTGTTTTGTAATTGAATGGGTATGGGAGAATAATGGAAAGGGATAGGTTCAACTTGTTTGTTTAACCAGTGCCGTGTTGTCTTGTAGAATCCTTCTTTATTCTTTTTTCATTTCATTTTTACCGCTTCCTCGCCACAAACTGGAAACGTTAGTTGCAGCTTTTGTCGCGAGGAAGCCTATTTATCATTTTTTCTTATAATGTTACAGTTCATTGACTATATAACGCCTGTAATTGAAACACCGATCGGTAACAAAGTGTTCTAGTGTTTCGACCGTTCATTTAAATGTTTGCCTAATTGGATTTCAGACTACTGCTGCTATAGACAATTACTCGGCTTTGGTCTTTGTATTTGCGTTTAAATTTATTGTAGTAATAAAGAATGCACTAGCCACGGGTCAATGAAGAAACAAACGAATAAGCAACCAACCCCCTCTTTGTTTAGTGTTTATAGACATAACCATTTAACCCAAATTTCATCATATGTGACAAACTAAGATGCAGATGAGAAACCCATAGAGAATATACATGTAATTATACAACAGCCAAGCCAACCATCTAAACCCCTCATTCTTAACAAAGAAAATCTAGAGAGAGAGAGAGAGAGAGAGAGAGATAGAAAACAAACCACCTTTGTAGATTACACAATGATACTCAAACTCACCCAAGATATATATAGCCTTTACAGGTTTACGTTAACCTGGTCGCTTTGTGTGTTTGTTCTTCGGCTTCGTTACCTCCAGGTTGCGCTTTCCATTCACCTGTTTGTTAGGACCAAACATATCAAAACCTTTGCTATAACAGTAACGAGACATATACTTTGGCTTCAGCAGCATCATGTCTCTTAAGTTTTGTTACGTATATCAGTCCACGAGCTTACTACTGTTGTCAGGGAAGGTTCAATAAATACCTTAGCATCTCTTTGTTTAGAAGTTGAATTAGAGTTCTGTAAATCCTGCTCTTGCTCTTGTGGGGAACACTCTTCACAGTAGAAGTGATCGAGCTTTTTAGCTTCCTCTATTGTTGTTCCTATACAAGAAGGATGAAACCTGAGCCAATGTTAGTTTGCTACAACATCAAAGGAAACACACAGAAGACATTCCCAACAAAATCCTCTTTACAAAACCAGTAAGAAAAGACGAAACATTATAACAGTTCCAAGATCAAAAGATAAATATCTGTTTCAGTGACTTCATTCATTTAACATCATGTCTCATACAACAAGCTAACATGAGTGAAAGACCCAAGCCACACACCAAGAAGATATATAAAAACCCAAATCTTAATAGTGGCATTATCAGTAAATTACATTAGGATCCTCACCACAGTTATTACAAGCGTTTCCTAGTATCAGATAAGACTATACATGAGCAAGGAAGAGCAATCACATAAGTAAAAGCATGCCGGATGCATTCATCTTAAGAAATCTCAATAGCATATCCACTAGGAGTCTAAGACTCATTGAATACAGTTAAAACCATATGAGCAGTTCCACCAGCTCGTGAGTCAAGAAGACTAAAAAAAGAGTTCCAAGCAAGTGAACACTTACCACTCAGAACATTCCTCGCATTGAACCATCAAGTCATCAGGGTTGTATGGCATCTCACACTTGCAGAACCTGCCGATAAAAAAAATCAATTTAGATTGTATAAAGAAAAAACATCTGTGATTCAACTAACTACTTCTCCTTGCAGAAACAACTTCGTGAAACCCTTAGACATAAACCAAATAAGATTTCAAAGTACCGAAGTTATAGAAGAACACTCAATGCATACACTAGCACACTAAAATCGCATCTAATATAATAAATTCCAAAAAAGCGTAGATACAACCGAACACTTAATCAGGTGATATCTAAAATTAAGTTCATCATTCAAATCTTTTAATTCTCGAATAGTAATGGAATGAATATGGTAACAGAGAGACATACACGGCGACTCTGTCGGGATTAAAGGCGCCGGAAGCGGAGTTGTACTCGAAACGACAGAAGAAGTCGTCGTTTCCGACGGAGTCGAGCTTGGTGTAGCTGCTGAAAGTGTGGACCTTACACTTGCCTTCGATAGTATCGGCGCTTTGAAAATCCAAGTGGTCGGAGAGGAAAACCTCTTTGGCTCCATGGAACTGTCTCCTCCCTCCGATGGATTCCTCAGGGCGGTAATACCACCTCACACGAACTTTAGCGTTCGATCCACGCGCGTCCGTCTCGATCGCCTCTACCCTCGCTACGTACGACGCCTTCCCCGCCTCCGACGACCGCATCAACACCGCATCTCCCTCTTTTTTAACCACAACAAACCGAAACGATTCGCTTTTGAATATCATATCGCCAAAGAAAAAAGAAAAAAAAAGGAAGAGAAACGAACGAAATCAAACGTACCTTGAATGGTCTTGTTGATGTGTTTGAGTTTATAGGACTTGAGTTGCTTCCTTGGAGCCTTTTGCTTGGGCATCTGAAGACGAAGGTGTGTGTGATGAAGATGAAGCGAAGGGCTTGTTTTTGTTTGGGGTTTCTGAGTTGCGATTAGTTTTTTTTTTTTCTTTTCTCTCATCTCTCTCAGTTCACAACAATACAGGTCGGGAAAAATAATCATATGTCTCGCGGAGTACGTCAGTACGGTAAGAACAAGTCATATGGAGCGTACGATTGGGTGAAGAATGGCACGATCGTGAATATAGAAGAAACCAGGGGAGAATACTGGTAAAGAGGATATCAGATAGTCAATTGACCACGTCAGCTTTTAAAAGAAGCGCGTGTGAAATATGCGCCCGCTCCCGCTCCCCCCTTTGTCGTGAATCACGCAGATTTTAGCCACGTAAGCAATTACTCATTATGATATTGTCCTTACTTTGTTTTTCGAATGTACCAGTATGTTGCATGATAGGATTAACAAGGAATGTTAAGGATTATTTATAAAAAAAAAAAAAAGAATTTGTAGAATGTTTTCCTTCTATTGAAAAAAGTATTTTTGTTTTAGATTCTATTTTAATTTCTTCTTGATTGCTTGCCTTAAAATATTCTAAATTCAATTCTATGTTTTATTCATTTCTCTATGCGTATGATTACATCCAAAAGGATTTTTCCAACATTCTGTCCCAAACATAATATGCGCAAATTGGAACAAACACATCCAAATCTACATTAAATTTGCGCAAAAAAAAAAAAGAAGACCACAAAAACATTTTAAAAAAAAAAAGCAAAGAAAATCAAATGGCTGGCTACCCCACACACTGAAGTTTGTGTTTTCAGTACTGGGTTTGGAATAACGAGCCAAAAAGGGGACTTCGTGATAAATTTGAGAAAGTGTTTTTCCATCGTTTTTTTTTTTACCTAAGCACCAACACAAGGTGAGGAACAATGGTTGCTACTAGAGACTCTACGACAAGGGTAGTTCGAGAAATTCACATTGCTGTTCACAGCAGCAGAAAATGAAGATGAAGATGATTGCCTGTTCTTCTTCTTCCTCTTCTTGTAAACATCATCATCTTCATCTTCATCCTCATCATCAAACGTTTGGGTTGGTTTCTTGAGATCTTCAAGGCATTTTACATCTGAGATACACACGAATGATCTTGCTTTCCCTGAATAGTACCTTGATAATCCTCTACTATTTTTTTCACAAAATTCCAATATTAGATCACTAATCCAGATATTCATTATTCAATAAGAGCCATAATCAGGTGGTTACTTTTTCGGAAGGTTGTTTCTTAGCTCTCCCATGTCAAAAGCCAACCCACTTATGTTTTCCATAGTGACAGAGATAACAAAAACAAAAAAACAAACAAAAACTTGGGTCTCTTTTGGCTTTTGTGGGAAAGATTTAAGCTACTCATCTATCTATATATACACAAGAAGAAAAAATGGAAAGAGAAAAGGAGAAGTCATTTGCTTAATTGAAGGGAATGGTTTCTATTTCTGGGTTAATGTTTTATTTTACTTTCATGGTTCTCTTATTCTTTGACGAATCTGTGACTGACCCTAACCTTTTCTCACCTATACTTCCTCTCCTACAAACACTTGTGAAGAGTTTCATATCCAAACATTTACGATTATACATAATATTGCAAGGTTTCTTTACCAAGATAAGATGAAAAGCTTAATGTCTTTCCATGATTATACCAAACTAACCCATCTAAAGAAGGTTTCTATGATTTTATTAACTAACAGAGGTCGTCGACCAAACATTAACTAATTCCATTCAACAAGAATCAAAGCTTGAATAACACACAGAAAACATAGTATAGCTTATTAAGGTTGAAAGTGTGACAGCTTAACTAGAGTTTACACTAGAATACGAGAATCGGTTACCCATTTTCATTTTTATAATAACTTTGAGAGGACAAACACATTGTTCCCCAGTTTATGTTTAAACACCAACTTTGAGATGAGATTTATTTGCCAAAAAAAATGACCCAAATTTGTTCTCATCCTTGGTCTGAAACAGATGTCAGACCGTAAAACCAACAACAATAAAGATTCACAACTAATACAAAAACGCTTATGTAAATTCTATATGAAGATTCACAAACGCTTATGTTTCAATGTGAAGTTGTATCTGTAACCTAATATTAACGACTACAATAAAGGAGGATAAGTAAAGTAAATGCATCAGAGCATTTAGTAGTACACATACATACATATATACATATCCACCCACAGATTGCACTTCATACAAAAATATATAAGTTTGATAAAATACACACCAAAATATAAAAGATATCACACATCTCCCCGACCACCAAAAAAAAAAACATAAAAAGAAACAGATATATCACCTTAAAAAGTCAAATTTTTCTATTGCAATTACTGTTTATAAGGACAAACTCGTTTTGGTGCATTCTTTTTGCTTTTTTTAATAATTCTCTGTTAGTTTGTTTTATCTTCCGTTAAGGTTAGCAAACTGAGTAAACATTGCAGTTCCAGAATGTTCATCCACGGCCTGAACCTCGGCTGTGCCATTGTTCTCGTCCACTTTAGAAGGAACCGGAACAGCAGCTGCTGCATTGGTGGTGGCTGAGGGTGTGATCGGAGATGGAGTAGACACCGGCACCGAGCCAGGTGTCACTGCACCAGGCTTAGCGTTCTCAGTCTCTTCGGCTTTGCCCTGAGTGAATGCCTCTTGAAGCTGAAGAGCATATTCCAAGTTCCATAGAACATCCCCCATTGTTGGCCTATCAACACCGTAATCTTCCAAACACTTTTCTGCTGCTTCAGAAAACTTCTTCATCGATTCAGGATTAATTGTTCCAGCCAAATGAGGATCAATGATCTTCTCGAGAAGTCCTTTCCGTTTCCATTGCATAGCCCATTCAGCTAAGTTAACCTGTTCTCTTGGTAGCTGAGGATTGATGGCTGGTCTTGCGCACAGTGCTTCTAGAAGAACGACACCAAAGGAATAAACATCGGATTTGTCAGTAAGCTGCTGTCTTCTAAAGTATTCGGGGTCCAAGTACCCAAAACTTCCTTTCACGGCCGTACTGACATGGTTTTGTCCAAAAGCTACATCTTTAGAAAGACCAAAGTCAGCCACTTTAGCAACTAAAGCGTCGTCGAGGAGAATGTTGGTGGATTTGACATCACGATGGATAATCCCCTGAGCTGTTCCTGTGTGTAAGTAGTGAAGCCCACGTGCAGAACCAATACAGATCTCAAGTCGTTGTTTCCAGGTTAGAGGAGCAAGATTCTTTCCGTACAAGTGGTCCCTGAATGGACCATTGGACATGAACTCATAGACTAAGATCATCTCTGAGTTCTCGTCACAGTACCCAATCAAGGAGACCAAGTGTCTGTGTCTGAGCTTAGAAAGCATCTGGATCTCTGTCTCAAACTCAGTGATTCCTTGTTCAGACTGTGGGTTACCTCGTTTGACAGCGACTTTGGTTCCATCGTCGAGGGTTCCAATGTAGACATTACCGAATCCTCCAACACCGATAATCTGAGATGCTTCAAAGTTCTTTGTGGCTTCTTGAAGTTCTGAAAGGGAAAAATAGCGGCCAAGGCCAAGAGTTGAGTTGTAGAAGTTGGATTTTTGAGAACCACCTTTGCTTGTCATGAAAGTGCTATCACCGGCATGTATTGGTAGCAACCAAGAAGAGAAACTGTTTCTCTTCTGCCAATCTTGTGGCCTCTTCTTCCACCTGTAAACCATGGCTCCCAGACCAATGAAAGCTCCAAACATCATCACAAACCCGGCGGTTGCAACCATACCATGCTTCCCCATGCCAGTGGTTCTACCATCAACTCCAAACTCTCCATCAAGACTATTTACGGAATTGCTCATCTTCAGAACCTCAACACCGTTCAAGATCGCGTTTTTGGAACCTGTATCTTCTCCCATGGGACCAATCTGTACTTGAAGCTCAGGGCTCATAAGTGTTGCGTTCACAACGATATCTTTGTAGTAAGGAGCTGCTAGATCTCCAGTGACAGTTGACAAATCCAGCCCGGAAATGGCAGTTTTCCCGTTAATGTACACATTAAAGTACAGGTCATTGAGAGACTTGCTAACGATGTCACAGAAATGAAGCCGAATAAGGTAGTTAAACGATGGGTTAGAGGGGAAATTCCAGGAGACGTTGAAATTAGGGTCTATGGTGTGAGAATTAGCCATTTCCGCAGCTGTTGCATAAACCGACTGTGGAGCAATCAAAGGTGTGACTTCGGGTGGGTACTTGATTGCCGAAGAGGTTGTTTGAACGTCCTTTGCCAAGTTCTCATCTTTCAAGAATTCCTTATCCGGTATCCAGGTTCTTCCTAATGTGTCATTCTGAGGCATGATCAAGGGACCACCAACATTAACTCTGTAAACAGACTGGTAAGCGTAGTCAGACAGACCCGAGAAACCATTGACAGGGAAAAGGGCGGTGCCGGAGTCAGAGATAAGTTCGTCTGGAGCAGACACGACTTCGATAGCATTGATGAACGCTGCAGAACCTTTTATAGGTCTGAACCTGAGGGAGAATTGAGCATCTGTGATGTTGACGAGATACTCCTTCTGAAGAACAGCTTGACTATCATTGTTGTTGTTTGTTATTTTGAAATTATGAAGCAACACATATTTCTCCGTTAGAACCGAAAAGGTTGCTTGTTGGAGATCAAACTTGTCATTAGGGAAGGCCAAGAAATGGAGGCGAACCCAATGCCAACCAGGTCGAGTCAAATGGAATTTGTAGGTGGCTTCCTCACGGAAGATCCTTGCAGTTAGGTAGATAGGAGAAGCGATTTTGTCTGAAGGCGGGGCCGAGACCTGAATATCTTCCTTAGCTTCTATGTATTGGATCGTCTCCTGGTCACTCTTAAAGACTCTTCCATCAGGGTTTTTGGATGACGATTTGCTTCCACAATCAATGAGAATATCATCTGCCGGTTTAAAACCAGCAGCAGGTCCCACAGCAGCGGCAGCTACCGCGGATGCAGCAGGCCCTGAGAGGAAGAGGAGAATAGCCAGAAGGAGAGCCATGGAAGGCTTTGGAGAAAAATCAAGGATGAGAATCGTGCATATGTTTGGTTTCTTTCTTATCTCCATCCCTCCTGGGTGGGAAGGAAAGAGAGAAGAGAGAAGGATGGGGACGAACAAAGATAAGAAAGAATGAGGGAGTTTGTTGGGTAGCTTGTGGTTGAAGAAAAGAGGGAGAAAAAAGGTCATGAAAGAGAGGAAACATGAGTTGTTATATGTGTGGCCAGTTTTGGAGTATGGTGTAATTTCGTGGAGGATGTAGCATTGATGATATTCAATGGTCTATTTTTAGCAAATTACTAATTCTGTTATCGTGACAACTTTAACAAAAAGCCAAAAATAAAATAACTCTGCTTCCCTATTTCAAAAAAAAACGAAAAGTTAAACTGAAGCTCTACCAGGGTCATAACCTCACTATCAGTTTTTTTAAATCTTACAAGCAAACACGACACGAACAAAGATCAAAATTATCGTTTTATAGCAAGAAAGTTATGAAGAAACAACAAGTAGGCCAGAACATACCAGCGAAGGCTTTTCACTGCCACTCAAGTGACTCTAAAGCTTGCTGATGAATGTCTGAATCTCCTGCTGCAACTACATTAAAGCCTGTGACAAATGAAAAGGTAGATAAAATGTTTAATAATTCGATATTCAGGGGTAGAGTGATATTTGTTTTCATGACTTTATGACTGAGAGCAAGAAACAAAGGTTTTTCGATATATTGAACATACTTGTCGCAACTGCACTGGATGAAGCTTCCCACAAAAATGGTTTACCGTTCCAATCGGTTATGGTACCTCCAGCGCCTTCTATTACAGGCACCAGAGCAAGGAAATCATATGGCTGACGAAGCATAACATTGACTTCAATTAGTAAGATGTGAACGGACAGCACCAGTTGAAGATTGGTACATTAGGCATTCACTTTTGACAAGAAATTATAGTGGTGTTAGTCTAAAAGAGAAGTTACCTTTAGACCGGATTCAATAACAAGATCGACAAATCCAGAAGCCAGGAGAGCGTAAGCATAACAATCACAACCGTATAATGGCATCTTCACCTGTAACAATATAATTTAAAGAAATGATTTACAAGTGAAAAACACTGAACAGAAAAGGGATACAGAGGAACCCATATGAAAATCAACTGGGTAAGAAGCTCAATTAAGATACTGACTATTGCAAGATGTGTTAATCTTCATATTCTCATACGGAGGTTTCATCTAAGTTTTGTTTGCCTGTAATATATGCTCCAGCCGAGAACAATCCCAATTTAACTAAATTCCATGTAAGAATATAATAGACAATTAGATAAGAACCTTGTCTCTAACTCGAGCATATGCCTTTTCTGCCTCTCCATTGAATAGATGTGGGCTAGTGGTGTATCTGCGCAGTATAAATATGACTACTTTTCATGCTATTTCCTTGAAAAGATTAATACAGAAGTATGGCTATTATGGCTCGATGGAGGCAAACTTACAAATATGCTTGTGATAATTTTGGGCAAGATCGCGTTGAGATATCCTCCCCATTTAATTTAGTTCTTCTTCCAGTCAGTCCTATCCATCTCTCTTTTAGAATAGGCTGATCAATTAGACCTAGAATCTGAAAGGGAAAACAAGGTCAGTTAGTATAGCTCATATGCAATTCTTCAGAATCAAAGAAGTTGCTAAACAGTTCAGAAATTTAGCATGCGTAAACTACTCTAAAATTAACACAAAACAGGTTACATGCTAGGCAACAAACATGGGAAGCTTGCAAACAATGACAGAGTCGGTGTCTTACCGGTTTACCTTTGTAGAGCAAAGCTATCAACGTACCAAACACGGGTTTCCCTAAGACGGAGCAATTGATAGCACAGTCAAATCCTCAAACACTTGATAAGACAATGGAAATGACAAAATATTAGAATAACGAGTGCACCTGTGATAAAGCTCTTTGTTCCATCGATTGGGTCCAAGACCCAAACATAGTCAGCAGATTCCTGTTTGCATCTCCAACCCATCTCTTCACCAAATCTACAGTTTCAGCTTTGTCAGTGTGAATAAAGATGAACACATGGACTGCTAGACAGAAGTCACAACTATAATTACAAAATTACAAAAGTCACAATTTCAGTGTGTATCTATCATAAAAATTACAAAAGTCACAACTAGAATTACATTGTGATCTAGCAAAGCATGGTTCAAGCATTGATCATCTCTTAATATCATAAAAAAAAAAGAGGAACAAGAATCATTTTGTCCAATTTTCAAGGGAAACTCACATAGCATGAGAAGGAAGATTCTGGAATATAATGGATACCATTGCCTCTTCAGCCATTTGATCAGCGATTGTAACAGGACCTAGAGATGATCCAAAATTAAGGTAGTTTAGTGATATTATAAAAGAATGACATTGGGTCATCAACCAACCAAACCCTATGATAGTTGCTTAGTAATTTCAATTTCACTCTCAGTTAAGAGTTACCCTAAAACTTGGTGCTCAGTCACCACATATAAGCCTACAATATCACCAAGCTCCATTGTATACTATGAATCGAAACTTACTCATATCATCTTTATCGACGATGTCGAATTTCTTCCGGAAATACTTTCTGATAACCTCGCCGGAAGCGTCAGCTAGTGCATTGCCCACAGCGGCGAATCGATCTAGCTCGATGTCGCTCAGTTCCGAAGGGATGTTTTCGATTAGGTCAGGTCGTTTCGTGTTCGAAGCCATTGTAGTAAGGGAGATCCGGCCACGGGAGACGGCAGCAACGCTTGAAGAAGAAGTCAGAAAGGAGAATCGGCTGCTTCTAGGCGAGGAAGGGACACGAAGTGAGCAAGTTGTTGTTGTAGACCGCAACACCGGAGACGGTGGCGGAATCAGATCGAATGATTTATTACACAAGGAGTGCGACTGAGCTAACATTCTGGTTACTATGAGAAGGGCAATTGACGGAACCAGTCCACCAACCAGCGCGACTGAAAGGTTTTGAATAGAGAGAGAGAGAGAGAGAGAGAGAGAGAGAGAGAGATGATTATTATGCAATCTCATCCGTTGGTTGCAAACAACTTTTCCCCAATACATTCCAAGATACCATTGATTGTCTGTCATTACAATTTACAAGTAATCAGGACCATCCGTATGGAAAACTTTCACATGTCATTACGGTGGCCGCCTGTAAGTTTCTCCTTAATCTTTTTAAAGAAATCCTTCTTCTCATGCGGCTCGTGAACCGATCCTGATCCGGTCGCATGCTCAGCTGATGGCTTCGTTTTAGTTTCATCCGTTATATTACTTTTCCTCCCTACTCCTTCATCACCATCCTCCTCCGTCTATACATATTTATAAGCATTGGAATGATCCATAGTGAATCTTGATGATCATAATTAATTAATAAACCAATACATACGCACATATCTAATTATATGTACTACAATATACCTAGCTAGCTTCTATATAGTATCAAGGTGATGAGATTGTTATCTTACATAGTTGGTGCGGAACCAGCGGAGATCATGGTCTTTAAGAGGGTCGTGGGACACGGAGATGGGTTGTGCGTGGTGAGGCGTATTGGTGGTGGTGACTGGGGCAGTGATTGGGTGTGGACCCGTGTAGCTGCTCTCCTTGAGGTGAGGGACGGTGGTTGCAACACCTGTCAGGTGCATAGCGTTACCAAACTCGTCCATCAGCTGAGCTGTCTTCCCGTGTTCGTCCGTGAGATATATCGGGTTTCCTCGTTCGTCTTTCAGATCAGCCATTGTGAAGATACTCAAGTCTCAACTCTCAACCTAACGTTGCTAGTGAGTACATTTTGCGGTTGCGTGTCTGTACTATACATTCATTAATCATTCATCTGCATGTCATGACACGTGGCGCGATTCTGGATCCAGATGCGTAGGGTATTGCCACTAAGCACATATGATATGTAACGATCCTACTGATAATCGTATTCGTCCAAATAATCCCGACAGACATAGCTACATGTCTCCGTTGGTATTTCAAAACGATTTATGATGTATCTGACCCCTAACTTGCGTACAGAAATGATATGTCTATCTATACTATTAAAAAGAAAGTATTTTTAATAAAAAACATAAAATTAGAAATTATTACAATCAAATACCACTAAAAACTGAATAAAGATAACTATAAATAAAGAACCAAACAGATTGATATTGATAGCCAAACAGATTGATATTGATAAGATCCAAATAGATTAAAATCGGATACAATTAATACCTAACATATACAATATCACATCAAACAAATACAATCCAATAATAACAATTACCTAATATTTATGAAAATTAAATTTATTACCATAAAAATCGGACACTTAAATTCAGAATTATATATATGTAAACATGTTTAATTTGGTAATATATTTAGAGATATTTCTGGAAACAACAATTTTTTAATATAATGATAAATATTTAATTGGGTAAAGAATTGGTCAAACCTAATTTGATATTTTAAATGACATGGTTAATTAAAGAAAATAAATATATGATTATTAAAAATGGAAATACATAACGGTAGATTTTCAATTTTTTTTTTTGATTTTCAAATTTGTTTAAAAACTTAATAATATATTTCTGAAAAAAAAAACAATAATTAATAATAAGAAAATAACTAATGAAACAACTAAAAAAGGAATATGCTCTTTTATATTGGTTTCAAACAGATTAATTAATAAGAATATATTTAAATTATAGGTAATATATATCGAGAATTATTATTTTAAAACTTATGAAAATATTTTAATGTTCTTAGATAACAGAGCTACTAAATTCTTATCTATTTTACAAAAATTATTATATAATTAAAATAAATAACGATTAATAGTATAAACTAAAATCTATAATAAAATTTCATCGATTAATTGAAGATAATTGAAATAATTAGTAGTTTTAGTCATGAAACAAATATTCAAAACAAAATATGGGCGATATGATGGCGAAATTTGTGGAAACCATCAACGAACAATTAGGAAATGAATGCAATATATTTGGCAAAAATATCTTAATAATAAATGAAAAATCTCAAATAGATATTGAACTTTTTCTATATCATTCTCCTATATATATCTCGAAATAATTTTGGTTAAGCCTACAAATATCTCCTTTTTTTTCGTTTTTCAATTTTGATAGCACATAATCTTTTTGTTTTTTTTGCTAATTGAAGTAGAATCTAATTTAAGTTTTTTTAATTTTGATTTCAGCGTTCAAATAGAGCATGAAAATGGTTATTTCTCCACCTTGTGTGTCATTGTTTCTTCAAACCAATGGTACTTTGATCTATTTATTCTTTAAGTTTACTTAGTTTATGGACTTGGTGGATTTTATATTATGTTAAAGTTTGATCTTTATTTTCCATGACACACCCTTCATTTGATGAAAAAGCTTAATCGAGTTCTTATTTAATCATCAAAAATACTTATTATGATATGGAGAAGAGAAGGAAGAACAGTTGATAGAATATGGATCCTCAAATCTACTCATTGAGCTAGATGATATGAAGCATGACTACGTCGTTCTGGCTTTTTTATTTTGTTTATATGTTATTTTTGTGTATTATTAAAGTGTGTGTTTTGTTTTTTGTAGATGGAAAACTTTGGTTTGATTTTACGACTCGGGAATCAAACACAGTAAAAATTTAATTGTTTGGTATTTAAATTAGCTAATAATTAGGGTGTGTTTATGCAGGGTTTTAGCCATGGAGAATCTTGGATCACACAAGAAACAAGTACGAAACCATTTAAACAGGCAGTTAAGGAACTTTAATTGTCACGTGAAGACTATACTACTTGTGATTGATTTTATTGTGTTTAGACTTTTAAATAGGAAAACATGTAATCGGAGCAAGTGCATTCACTGTATAAGATATATATGTGGATAAATGGTTTATTAATATATTTTATAAAACTATTTAAAATAGACTCCTGATATATCTTTTTAAGTATTGAAAATTCTCTAGATATTGGTTCGTAAGTGAAAAAATCAATTTTTAACTATTAAAAAGTTTTAATGCTATATACCATAGCTGTTAAGATTCTAATAAAATTAAAATTTTGTTATTAATCATCATCAAATTCAATTATGCAATTAAGATTTACATTTTTTTGGTAAAGCTTGAATCGACGGAAACCTAATTTCGTGTACAACATAGTTGCAGAATTACTAGAGTTTCGGAACCAGCATATACAACAATTGTACGTATACAAATCTATATCTTTTAATATTATAGATTTATAATAAAAATTGTTAAATAAACTTTTGTTAAACGACTTACTTTCAATATTTTAAATATATATCACTAATCTATAAATTGTAAATATATAAAATAAAATATAAACATATTCGAAATAATTATTATCTAGCAATATTTGAGCCAAGTAAACTATTTTATCTTATCAAATAATTTTTTTTCGAATCAAACTATTACGTAATCGGATGAAACAGGATGAAGGAGATAAAACGGGAAAAGAACATAAAATTCCAATATATTCTATGTAACATATTCAATTTATCTAACATAAAAATGTTCAAAAAAAAAGATATTAAACTATGTTCTATAATAGCTAAACATTTTAACAACAAAGAATTGTAATCCAATATAAATTAACCATATGTCAAAATATAAGAATAAAGAAGTCAACTATTTTTGTAAATATTTTTTATGATATGATATAATATATAAATATATTAATTTAAACACAAACTTCAAAAATACAAATAAGCTGAATAATCCAAACTACAAACATTAGCTCTCCAAAATGTAATTAACAATATGTTTACTACTATCCTATAAAAGTACTTTAAAAAAAATCATTTTCACAAACTTACGTAGCACTGAAGCGGTTATGGGGACTAGAAATGGATAATACGGGAAACGGCAAAATAAAAATTTATAGATACAAGAACGACATGGGTACTTCAATAGACATATATCAATAAATCATCATCTTCTACATATTGATTAGGGTTTTTGTTCAGTCTCCATAAAATATTAAGGTTTTTTGACAAAACCATTTAGGTTATTATAGAACATAAATTGCTACAAAGAAGTTTGCAACATTTTTAGATATCAGATACACTAAGTTTTTGAAAGAATTGTCTCGGAAACGTCCCCAAATCACAACTATCCTGTCCCCAACAATGACCAGCCGTCCCTAATAGTTTGAAACGTCTGAGAAACGTTTCCATGTTGTTTCTTAGCCATTTCCGTCCCCAAAACATTTCCAACATTTCCGAGACAGAGACGGTGTACCTAATGGTGTCCACGTGCTACATAACCACAAACCCACAAACCCACAAAAAAACCATTTATATTAACAACAACATAACTATATGTTACAAGAAATCAAATATTACTTATGAAAACAACCCCACACGTATGTGCGGGTCTGTATCTAGTATATGTTATAATCACCATCAATATAAAGGAGAAACGAATTAACATTTACATAAAAAGAGTTTAGTTGAGATCCAGCTGGTAGATATAATACAAACTACACCAAATCGATTGCATTCAGAGTCCGATTCTGATCTGTGCAAATCCAGGATAGTTAAAAAGACTAATGATCCAATGTTGTATTTATCCCCAACCTTGTAATCTAAATTTGTAACTTTACATGTGTGAAAATTTAGTAATCATTATTAAAAAAACATGGATAAGACAAATTTTGTTGAGCTTTACGAGGAAAATGTGTAACAACAAATATCCTGCTTTTAATTGAATGGTACCGTGGTGTTCGTTCTTGTGTGTCGACTTCTATGCTTCAGACAGTAGTCAAGTTACAGGCACGGCAAAATCTGAAACAACAGGCTTACTTGTGATTCACTGATTTGACTTTCAACTCTATAGATATCTAGCAAGAAAAGGAGAGAGAGGCTTACAAGTTCATATTTTGCTGGATTTGGTCCAGAAGAAGCCTTTCTTTTTGATAGGAGGATCCTCTTTGTGGGATTTATAGTTACTTCTGGACCCAAAAGAGAAGTGTCGAGCCAAGAAAGGCTTAGCAGAATAGCTTGTAGCACTAGAACTCGAGACCAGTTTAGGACTCTTGCTTGCTGCTGCTGCTGTCCTGTGGCTGTGCTCAAACATTATTAAATCATCGCAATCAAAGTCACTGTCCAAAACTCGGTTTCTGAGTCTTTTGTTGTGTCTAGCTTTCAAATCCATCTCTACTTTCAAAGCTTTCTCTGACAGCTTTGCCGTTTTCTTCTCACCCATTGTGCAGATTGGGCATGAAGGGTCGAACTTATCGATTTCTGGTGTCATCTGCTCTAAACACTCCCCATGGTAGACATGCCCACAAGCTAGAATTGCAGACACAGAGAGCTCGTTGGTCATAAAGATCTTTTGGCTGCTCCACAAGGATTTCTCCGACAAGGGTCTACAGCAAGCACCGCAGATTTGCTGATGCTTGGACATTCGATTGCCATGATGGTCTATCTTGTCACGTTGAAGCCCAAAGCAATCATTATCATAAGACAAAGGCTCGTCGCTGCGAGAAGATGACATCATTTCAGAAAAGGCTTGCAATGACCAGCCTTCAGATGGTCCGGACTGAGAAGAATCATATCTCAAAGGAGTTCCCTGCCTCTCTTCAGTTGCTGAGCTTCCACTTAGTGAGGTCGGACCATAGATTTGACTATCTGAGACTTTCTTTGATAGACGAGGGCGCTGTGTCAGTTTAAGTGTCGATGAACTTGCAGGCTGCAAGTAGCTTTGGGATGAAAGTGGTGACGTAGGGAAAGATGATGGTTGTGAAGCCAGTGAAAGAGACAACTGTGCAGGAGATGGATATGATTGTGCTGCAGACTCTGTTGAAGCATTTTCTTTCTGTACGATACATAGAAATGCAAAAGCGAGGTTAGGCATCAACAAAGGTAGAATTTCAAAGAAATGAGAGGACTCAGCTACTGGTGAAACACGGTTTTACCTGTTCGAAGACTGTATCCATGGAAGAATATCTTGGAAAAGATAAATCTGTCAAAATAGATTATGATCAAGACAGATACAGAAGCAAGCCACAAAGCAAACAGACAAATTCTATCAATAAACATAGCAAGCCTTTTTGCTCATCATGACTCGAGGGACACCAAGTAACAGGTGCTTCCCTCAAGTTTACAAGTTCCAGTAAAAAAAAGCTGAGCCAGTGAGGAATACGATTATAATGTAACCCTAACCACAACAAACCTGAAAATAGTTACCTGAAGCAGGAGATTTCTGCAATGACTGTGTCCGACGAAAACTGTCCAAAGGAGACCCTTCAGATGATACAAAAGCAGATCCAAATTTGATCTCAGAACCATCGTTGCGACTAATCCCATCAGATAACCAACTGAGAGAGGTTTCTTCACCAGCTACACGTCCTCTATTATCCCACCGAAAACTCCAACTGGGAGAATGCCTGACATTGGCCCTCTGCAAATTGTCACCAGCTAATGAATTAGGCAACACCATTTTGTCTCGAGCAGCAACACAACATGCGTTCCCCATAACTCCAAACTATTAAGCACTATGGCAAAGACCAGTGCTTATAATTATTTGGCGAATGAGAGACCTCTCAGCACAACAATCCCTTTCTAGCAAAATAAATAACAACACAAAACCAAATCAATCAGCATCCACAGCTGAGAAATACAATCAGACAAATCAAAATTATCAACAGGAGAGTCAGAAAAGCCCCAACAAAAAGTCCAGGTTACAAGCAAAATTAGTAGAGCCCTATGTTTAAGATCTCTGGGAGTTAACTAGTCATCGATCAAATAACAAACTAACAGTTCGAATTAACAAAGGAATCAAATCGATATATATATATCTCTACTTGTCACCAGTTTCTAGATCACTGGAACTGCTATGACTACCTTCTTCACTAACAAAATCCGAATTAAGAAATCAAAATAAGGAAACCAAAGAAGTAAGTAGTGATTGAAGTAAAATTTAGCATCAAACAGATCCGAGATTAAAGCCGAATAATCTGCAAACCATGTTGAGATGACTCAAAATTATAAACAAAAACCCTAAAATCAATACCCAAAGAATAAAATTCCGAAAAAACCAAAAAAAAAAAAAAATAACAAAACAATCAAATCAGAATAGATGCTAAAGAGAGTCGTCACGAACATCGAACCTGCTCCCCCACAAGTCCCCAAAAGCCGCCGGAGAAGGGGAAGACGACAGTTTAAAGAAGAGAGAGAGAAGCTGTTAAGAGTTAGAAAGGGAGAAAAAGGAAACGAGCACTGCGAGCGAGAGAGAGTCTCTTTGCTTTGCTTTGCCTTTGTTCCTTCTCTTGTTAGAGAGAGAGAGAGGGAAAGAAGAGACGAATACAAGTCTTTTCCGACGGTTTACTTAACGCCGTCAGGATCCGGTAGGTGTGTACTGTAATTACAATTAAAAACCGTACCGAATACCCAAATTAAATTCAAATCGAAGTGAACCAATACTATAGTTTATTTTAATTATTTTTCATCAATTGTCTAAAGGTGAAGTATATATAGATTAATTTACCGTTTTGCCATGATCGAACCAAGATAAGCCGGTTTAGTTGTGACGCCGTTAGAGTTAGCGGAATTTATAGTGGCTTACGGTGAGTAGTGCCACGTCACGTTACAGGACAAAAAGGGAGGGAGAACGAATAATTAACCGGCAACTTTCCCTAGTGACGTCGTTAGATGGGGCCGTTTAATAAACATTAAAAACATTTGAGATTCCAGTTTTAAATATTTACAATAATACAAGGACCAGTTTATAAAATACTCTCCTGTCCCTGTCTCTATATCTATCTTACATGGATACGCGACCTGGAGTTTTGTGCAGCCAACACGGAAGAGAAGATGTATAACGAAGAAAGGGAATATAAAGACGAAAACATCACTTCCCCATACTAATATTATTTTATTTAGAATTGCAAAAAATAAATTACGAAGAAAAATAATATAATCGTGTTACAAATGCTATTCAATAATCTTCAAAAGCGATCGTTCTGTTTCGTTTTGAACCAATAGATTCGAATCTTGGTTTCTTGATTTAAGACGCCGGCTTTGATGAATCTCCGGCGTGGAGTTTCACGGCAGCTTCTTCGTGACGCAAACTGTTTTCTCTAGAGTACGGTTTCTTAGAACCCTGTCAGAAATGTTAAGCAGAGTTTTTCAACATGTTTAAAGAACCAACCAAAACACTTACGGCTTTTTGTTATATGATGACTAACCTGGAAAATGTTTCCCAGCTTCCTCAACCCTCTAGCTCTAGCTCGAAGTACATCCTTTGAAACACTTGGATCTTTAAGCACCTGAGACCAAAACAAAAAGATCAATTATTACAACGGAGTAATGATGGATGTAATAATATAGGATCATCATTGTAGATTCAATCCTAGTGGATCTTACTGCTTGGCAGACACGAGATAAGGTTGATTCGATGTCAACAACATTGATTTGCCAAAGGGATTGAAGCATTGCATCTTTTTTAGCTTCAATGGCTTTCTGAATATTCTCTTCTTTGTTCACTCCCTGATTCAGCCTGCTCACTTCATCCTGCAGCTGAAGTAACGAGACCGCACCTACGGAAAATGAAGATTTTTTTGGTCAATCCTCTTTTCGAAAATCCAAAGCAGCCCTCACATTCAAGTTCAAGAGTTGCTCTTACCAGAAGCAGCCATCACTTGAGATTTTACTTGGTGGCCTTTGTCACGAACCCACTCGGCTAAAAACGGTACTTTCATGTAACGTTTGTCCTTTCCAAGTTCTTTAGCAGCTTTTCTAGTGTAAATGTAACCAACGGTGTGAAGCATTGCCTCACCAAAACCTGAAAGTAACAGAAAAAGAACAAACAAAATTCAGTTTATTTATTTGGTTTTGTCTAATTGCCAAAGCTTGTGCCTTTCATTTACTTAAGGAGCGGGAAAAAGCCAAACTTAATTGATACTGTAAAACTGACAAAAGACTATATAGTTACCAGCTGTAGAGAGCCGTTTTGCCTCTGCAGTGGCCCAGTTCACAAATTCATCGGTTTGTCCTTCCACGAATGGTTCGAGTTTGATTTTCAGTGTAGCGACGAGCTTGTCTTCCCTGCCCTTTTGCATCGCCTGCATAACATTCCCAAGGAAACATCATACAGAAATATAAACAAAAAGGGCTAAGAAAACAGTTAAACAGAGAGGGAAAACAACATACTTTGATCTTTTCCTGAAGCATATGTTTTCTAATCTCAGGCTCATATGATTCTAATTCAGCATCGATTGAAGCTATTGAAGCAAGTGCAAGTTGCCCAACGTAATCCTCAAAGAGCTCGCTACCGAAGAGCATACCAAATACCGCTGCAGGATCAACCATTGCATCCCTGGAAGTGAATTCAGCAATTAAGCATTTAAACCGAATCCTATAGAGGTTACTTCTAGAATTGTAAGGAATGTCCAAAATCTTTTAATTCAAACTTACTGTTGAACACCTTCTTTTCCATATTTGTCATAAGCTGTTCGCTTCTCTGGATCGCTAAGGACTTGGTAAGCTTCACCTAGTGACTAAGAGAGTATATTATTCAATCACACACACACACACACACTTGTTAAACCCCTCGTGAAGGTCGTAGAGCAAACTAATATAAACCTAGAAATAGAGATGATTCTATATCAATGTATCATTTGCTTTAAAGGTGAAGGCAAAAAAAACACCTGAAAGTTTTTAGCAGCTTGAGGATCACCAGGGTTCTTGTCTGGATGAACTTGCCTTGCCTGCAAAAAAAAAAAAAGATGAGATCCATGAAATGAAACCCATAGAAAATTGGACTCCATAATGAAAACGTAAAAAAGCTTTCAAATTTCTTATAATCCACTGTCTGATTCTTAACATACATAATCATCTCTATGAACTTATGCTTAAAATCTATGTAAGAAGCTAATATCTAACTCACTAACTGGAAACAAAAACTCATAGAGAAACAACAGAAAGAGACTTACTTTAACATAGTAAGCTTTTTTTATCTCGGCACCTGAAGCGTCAATCTTGACGCCTAATATGTCGTAGTACTCACTCTCCTTGACCATAGCTCAACTCTAAAAAAGCTGATTAATGTTAAAAGGCAAAAATAATTGTTAAGATCCCTCGAGCTAGAAACCATAATTTCAGGATCCAAACTTAGAAGCTTGCGTTAATGCGAAACAAACGAAATCAAATTGATTACAGATCTTAGAATTTTTTTTTGGAGGAATTAGAAATTGAAAAATAGACCAACTAAATATTAAAATTCCAGGATAAAAAAGAGAAGAAGACAGGAACCTTACAATTGTCCGCGAAGCACAAAAACGAGGAAGAGATTTGATCTGTAGATTTTGGAGGTGAGACATTAAAATCAGACAGTGGAAGGAGACAATTAATTAAAATTACTAATTTAACTATGGTTGGATTTGGGCTTTTAATTCCATAATCCCATTTTATTGGGCCTCTCATTAAACGGCCGGCTATGTTAGGGGAACTGTAGTAAGCCCGACAGGCCCACTAAGGAGTAATGATAAATAGTAGAATATGCAAGCATTTAAGTAGATCGTGAAGTGAGAGAGAATCGAACCCTAGTGCGAGGTCAAAACCAAACTCTTTAAGACGTGATAATTGACCACTAGCCCGCACGATCTCCTTCACCTAATTAATATTCTTCTTCTCCTATATTAGGCGCAGACCCTTCCCGGCCAAATCTTCTCCGAGGTCCTCCTAAACCCTAGCGACGGCAATAATGCTCTAGATTCGACGGATCGTTTCATGGTTTAACGGGTATTTCTAATTTCCAATTCTCCGTCAAGTTTCAGTTTTTTTTTTTTTTTAATTTCTATGTTAAAGAATCGCTTTGGTTTGCCGGGTAACGTATAGCCCGTTGAATTTTTTTCCGTTCACGAAAAACTTGAAACTTGAAACCAATTTACTCAATTGGAATGATGTTCAGTTTGTCTGATTTCAAAGCTTTGTTGATGCTTCGAATGTTTTTGCTTTTTCTTTACTTCGTATAGATATTATCTTCAGATCTGTCATTGATCTTGTTTTATGGCTCACTTAGATAGATATCAATGGTTTGACCAAGTGCTTCTATTCACCAGCAGTATTGTAAGAGGTTGGTGATACATTGGCGAGAGGGAGAGTATCTGTGAAACATTAAAAAAACCAAGTGATGGATTTAGATTTTGATGATCATCCCTCCCATCATGCTGCTCCAGCAGGTAATTCTGGTTTTTCTTAATTCCACTTTGATTTGTTTCATGAATATTTTTGTTTGCAATTGATTAATGTGGCTGAAACATATGTGAATTTGGGATTTTACTAGTTAGGGCTGGTACAAGGTTTAAACCAAAAGGTAGACCTCAGCCTAAGAAGAAGCAAGTCTCTTTTTCAACATCCCAAACAACACTGCCTACCAATGTTGCCAAGGAAACACTCTCAACACAAAGCCAAGAGGGTTCTGTTTCTCTAGATGGATCATCGGCTATTCCCAGCGGTTTTGTTTCTTCCCTCAACCAGCTTGTTTATTATATCTTGTTCCGGAGTTGTCAGTGTTTTAATATGTTGGCTTTTTTTATTTGCAGAGGCTTTACCTTCTGAGTCTAATGTTCCAGAGAGTGGAACCATCTACCAGTCTACCATTGAAACATTATCAGAAGAGGTAATGTGCTATTATGACTACCTTTTGGATTGCTTTTTTAGTGTATGCTACAGGTTCTTATTAAAAAAAGTTTATTACTTCTTATAGAATGTGAATGTAGTCTCAAGAGAGGTTCATTGGTCTACGGAAGCATCTGTTCTTCGTGCTTGTACTCACGTGGATTTAGGGGGGAAAAGATGTGATGATAGCATAGACGCTGCTGCGTCTGCATTTCCTGATGATTCCAGAACACAAGATTCTACAATATTTCGAGACTTTGTGACTCCTGAAACTGGGGTATTGTGAATATTCTCTTTAAAACTGATGTGTGTACTTCTTTTACTGCAAATTTAGAACTGATTGATAAGTCTTGATATATTGTTACAGGAAGATGAGGGTCATTTGGACATGGAAACTCTTGATATTGTACAGGAGGAAGGCACCACCAGTTCATATGGTAATTTTAGACTCTGAAATATTGATGTTACATATGCCTTACTTCTGTTAAATGTATAATTATAATGTTGTACCTGTGTAGTGCAACATACGGGGAAGCTCCAACCAAAACCTAGAGTGCTCGACACTGTGGTTGAAGAACCTGAGCCTCATTACTCCGTTGATGGTACTGGTTATTTCTCAATGGGTACTAACGAGTCTGAAGTAATGGACAATGTGGAATCAAGAAACGACTTCAGTACTTATGGACATCTTCAAGAAGAAGAACCTAATATTCCTGAAGCCCCCAGAGAGACGGTAAGATTGCAAAGTGGGTTTTTTTTTTACAACCGCACTGTTTTAAGTTTAGCAATTAGTTTATGTGGTTCTGCTTGTAATTTTTTTTATCAGGTTCCTGAGATGGAGGCGCAAAATGCTTCTGGCAGATCGGATAACAATACAGGTACAGGAGAAGAAGAAAATTGTTTGGGGAATAATACATTAGAAGTAGAACAGTCTGGAAGAGGAAAAAAAAAGGGAAAATCGAAGAGAGCTTCTGGTCGAAAGCGGAAAAACACGAGTGGAGAAGCACCAAGCGAAAAACCAGAGAAGAAATTCAAACATTCGAGTCGTCGACAAAAGAGAACACGTAAGTCTAACTAACTGACTGATATTACCATCTAGCTTATGGTTAGCTATTGTCTGCATATTGATTGATTTATGTTTATCTCCTGTCGCAGTGGAGAAGGAGTTGCTTGAAACCCCGGATGATGAAATCAAATATCTGCCTATTAGAGATATGCTACGTCTTGTTGAATATAAAGAATGGCTGGAGGTAAGAACACTGTTCATTTGAGCTCTACAGTTTCTATGGAATTCTAGCATATCCTTGTAGCTCGGATCCTAGCCTTTCCTTACTATTGTCTATATCTTGTTAATATGCAGAAAAAAGAAGCAAAGGGAGCTGTTGTGCCACCGACCCAAGAAAGGTATTATATATGCAGACAAACGAAAATGGGAAGCGCTAGTCGATTAAATTCGACTGCTTTTAGATTATTATTTTTCATCGTCTTATGGGTGGGTGTGTTACGTGCAGTGATATGAACGCATCAGGGAATGCATCAGGGAGTCAGTATGATTCTCAAGGATTTGATGCAGAAGATGAATTTGGTATGGAGGATAGCGAAAATCAAGAAGCTTATGTAGTTAAACCAGACTCACCTGTTAACTATCAAACGTACATGTACAAGACTTCAAGAACTCGATGGTCAAAGCAAGATACAGAACTCTTCTATGAGGTAAACTTGAGATCCCCTGAAACTCTACTAGACAAAAAAATACTTAGGTCAAACTTTGAATTCTTTGTTCATAAGTATTGTCTTCTTTATATTTTGGCAGGGAATTCGAGAGTTTGGGAGCAATCTATCGATGATACAACATCTGTTTCCTAATAGAACGCGTGAACAGATGAAGCTCAAATTCAAACTGGAAGAACGTCGATATCCATTGAAGCTTAATGAGGCATTGGCAACTCGCCCAAAACGTAAGAGAGATCCCTTCTCTCTCTCTCTCTCTCTCTCTCTCTCTCTCTCTCTCTCTCTCTCTCTCTCTCTCTCTCTCTCTCTCTTTCTCTCCTATAATAATATAGGTTTCTTGGGATGATGAGCCGTAGAAATCTGAAAGTTTTGTTCTGTTTTGCAGAACTGATTCATTTCCCGAACGTGATTAAGAAGCTTCAAGAGGAAGCCGCGGCTGCAAAAGCAGCCGAAGAAGGAGAAGAAGAAGTTGGCACAGAGGCAGAAGAGACAAATGATGTTCCCCAGAATGTATAATCCCAAAGCTTTGTTATAGTTGCCGCCAAATTCTGTTAATTTTGTTGTAACTAAAATGTTAAAACGCTGTCGTATTGTTTTGTATGTGTAGGAGGAGGAGCCGGAGAAGGCTGAAGAGACGGAGCGGGCAAGTGGAGTAGATGGAGTGAAGGAATCGGACGGTGGGGATGGCGTGAGATCGGACGGTGGTGGAGATGAATGTGACGATGGTGAGGGAGATGATGATTTTTGGAATTCTTATAAGAGTGACATGTAATACTATACTACTATAGTACTTATTATAAACAAATGTAGTCATTTTGATTAATCTTTCGATTGAAATAAAAATCTTTGTTGTTAAAATTTGCTAATTAGCCACGTTTAATTATTATATTTGAGAATAGAAATTAGTAGAAACCATTACTATCAAGGAATAATTTTTGGGAAAAACAATTAAAAAAAAAAAGAGAATACAAAATAAAATCCGACAACAAATGGCCAATGACTGTTGACTCATCGTTTACTGCTCCGTTTTGTCGGCGAAATTCTCATTGATCTTTTTTTTTTTTTTTTCTGCTTCTCTCTGATTGATGCTGACGTTACAGCCAACCTATGGTGATCGTAGATCCGTTAATATGTTTCAGCTACGATCATTAACGACCGTTAGATCTTCGTCGGCTGATGACAAAAAGCGAATCTCTTGTACTACTACTACTTTTTTTTTTTTTCACTTATATAACTTTTATTAATTGATAGAAACGTCCAAATCTTATGCGTATTTATTATTTTCAGGCCATTTATTATAGATTTTTTACAGAAGTAAACCTCGATTTTTTACATTTAATGCACAACCACGATTCTCCTTTTTTTTAATTTTTGTTGACTTGTTGTTAGCGGTGGTTCTCATTGCTTGGTTATACTTTGTCATTAATTTTTTATTTGCTTGGTAAAGGAAATAACAACAAACAATCAATTTTGTAATCTTAACGACCAGTCAAATAAGACCAAAACTAAAATCAGGAAAAAATTAATATATGTGGTGGTATGAGAATGTGAAGGAAAAATAGAGTGGGGTTCAGAATATGAAAAGAGTGTAAATAATAGGGGTGAAGAGCGTCATTAAATAAAATATTTAGATATTTTTAATTTTTGACCAACAAAATTAGATAAACATATTGATAGTGAAATAAAATATACAAGTTCCATAGTTAGCTCCGAATTCTACTCCACCTTTTACTTCTCTGAAATTTTGTTCCTTTTATCGTTAATTTTTTTTTTTTGCGAAATTTTAGGAGTGTTTCTAGTTAATTTGAGAAAGTTAGATTCGCAAGAAACCAAAAAAAAAAAAGTGAGCGCTTCGTGTGTCGTTGGATTGATTTGGTTTGGAAGATTATTATATTTGATTTGAGCGATAGTTGTTTTTGCTTCATTCTCAATCTTAAGATGTCAGGTCCGGTCGATCGATTCGCAAGGCCATGTAAGTATATCAGATCTGCTTTCTTCTCTTTGGATCCATCTTATTTCTTTCAATGCGATTTTTTTTTTTTGCTGCTGCGGTTGAGTTTTCGAGGGTTTCACACTAAAAGCATAAAGGCCATCATAGAGAAGGAAGATTTGTTTTTTAAGTTTTATTCGAGTAATGAGAAGCGAAACTCTCTGCAATTTCGTTTTTTTCCTAGTGGGTTCTTAGGGTTCTACTATTTTACAACAAGCCTCACTTTTAACAAGTTAGGTCATACTAGTTTCAGCTGTTTGTTGTTTTTCTTGAAAGTTTTTGGATTGGTAAAGAGGTTTTTTTTTTTCACAGGTTTTGAGGGAATTATGAGCAGTGATGAAAAAAAGGAAAGAAAGTCTGATTTTGAGAACTCAGAAGATGAGAGGAAAACAAGAATCGGCTCTTTGAAAAAGAAAGCAATCAATGCATCCACCAAGTTCAAGCATTCTCTCAAGAAGAAGAGAAGAAAAAGCGATGTTCGAGTCAGTTCTGTCTCCATCGAGGATGTTCGCGATGTAGAGGAGCTTCAGGCGGTTGATGAGTTTAGACAAGCTTTGGTCATGGACGAGTTGCTTCCCCATAAACACGATGACTATCACATGATGTTGAGGTTCTTGAAAGCTAGAAAATTCGACATTGAGAAAGCAAAGCACATGTGGTCTGATATGATCCAGTGGAGGAAAGACTTTGGTACCGACACTATTATTCAGGATTTTCAGTTTGAAGAGATTGATGATGTTCTTAAATATTACCCGCACGGTTATCACAGTGTAGATAAAGAAGGCAGGCCTGTGTATATCGAGAGGCTTGGGAAAGTTGATCCTAACAAGCTGATGCAAGTTACTACGCTTGATCGATATATAAGATATCATGTTAAGGAATTCGAGAGGAGTTTTATGATCAAGTTTCCCGCTGCACTATTGCTGCTAAAAAGTATATTGATTCAAGCACTACTATTTTGGACGTTCAAGGAGTGGGATTGAAGAACTTCACTAAGTCTGCTCGTGAGCTTATTACACGCTTGCAGAATATTGATGGAAACAATTATCCTGAGACCCTCCACCAGATGTTTATCATCAATGCAGGGCCCGGGTTCCGTCTGCTTTGGAGCACTGTGAAGAGCTTTCTAGACCCCAAAACAACTTCTAAGATTCATGTATGTTTTATACATTTTTATGTTTTTGGTATAACTGCCTTCATTAAACTGCTCTTGGAATTCGTTATGGACTGTTTCATCATGTAATGTAGGTACTTGGATACAAGTATCAGAGTAAATTGCTCGAGGTTATCGAGTCTAGGTACGTAGCCTGAACTCCTAATTCTTTTTGCCTTCTTGAGTTACTTGATTCTTCTGTGTTTTGCTTACATCAGTGATGTATCTTTCATTTGTTTCAGCGAGTTGCCTGACTTCTTGGGAGGTGCTTGTACTTGCGCGGATCAGGGAGGTTGTATGCTTTCCGATAAAGGGCCTTGGAAAAATCCGGAGATTGTGAAAGTAAGTAATCTTTCGTTTCTCTTTACACACCCAAACTTTCATATTATCTGTTTATATGATTTCAGAAATTGAAACAAATGGATTACTGTTATTGCAGATGGTACTTCATGGGGGAGCTCACCGTGCGAAGCAGGTGGTGAAAGTTCTAAACAGCGAGGGGAAAGTCATTGCTTATGCAAAGCCGTCTTATCCATGGATAAAAGGAAGTGACACATCAACTGCAGAATCAGGTTCTGATGCTGAAGATATCGTTGTATCCCCAAAAGCAGTAAAGAGTTATTCCCATCTCCGCTTGAACCCTGTTCGTGAAGAGGTATAATATATAAATTCACTTTCTCTGTCTTGTTTTTTTTTTTAAGATTACTTGATCAATGGTTCTGAATAGTCCTCGTGATTGTTTTGCAGGCAAAAGTAGGTTCTGGTGAAACGAGTTTTGCCGGTAGTTTTGCAGGTTATGATGAGTATGTTCCAATGGTTGACAAAGCTGTTGACGCCACCTGGAAGGTTAAACCCGCCGCCACCAACAGAGTTCCGTCAAAAGGTAACCTTTTTATGCTCAAGTGAAGAAAGTTTCTCTTTTGACACTGGAAGAAAAAAAGATTTGAACTTTGGTCTCTTATCTCTTTCCGCAGGAGCTCGTATGCCTCCAAATGTCCCAAAGGATTATGAAAGCTTCGGTGCTCGTGGTCTAGTTATTTTCATGGCTTTTGTGATGGCGATTCTCACATTCTTCCGCTCAATATCATACCGTGTTATGACCAAGCAGCTTCCACCGCCAACAAGCGCATCGCAAATTGAAGGAAACGCTGCCACAGAGGAAGCTGATCTCCTCAATTCAGTGCTGAAGAAGTTAACTGAACTTGAAGAGAAAGTTGGAGCGCTCCAGTCAAAGCCATCTGAGATGCCTTGTGAGAAAGAGGAACTGCTTAACGCAGCTGTTTGCCGTGTAGACGCCCTTGAAGCCGAACTCATAGCTACTAAGAAGGTAACTGAATACTATGGTACTAAAACCCCACCAAAATTAGAACTGAGACATTTCATGCTCTCTAAACTCCGTTTCTTATTTGGAGCAGGCTCTTTATGAAGCTCTGATGAGACAAGAAGAATTACTCGCTTATATTGACCGTCAAGAGATTGCTCAGCACCAGGTATGTTTTTCTTTTAACCCTTTAACGCCCAAAATCCAAAATTGTTTTGTTCAAATTCAGTTATTATATGACCGGTCAAAATTGTTTTTGTTTCCAGAAGAAGAAGAAGAGGAAGCAAATGTTCTGTTTCTAGAAGAAGGAAGAAGAAGCATCTCTGCATTCTCTCTCTCTCTCCCTTCTTAGGTTTCTCTACTTATTAAGAAGAGGAGCAAGTAAAACCCAATGAAACAGAACAACTCTCATCTCATTTTATGTTAAAAGCTAATTAGTTCTTTCTCTTCTATGATGATGATGATGACGAATGGGTCTTTTAAGGTTTATATATTAACAAACCAAATTATACAAAAAGAAAGAGGAGAAATAGAGAGTCCTTAAATACAAACAGAACAAGACTTCGTCTTTATATTTTCTCCTGTATCCTTATTTAAAAGGATGACAGTGAATGGAAAGCTAGAGGCTCAAGGCTGAAGTTACTGTCGGCACTCCCTCTGATGGAGTCTTTCAGAATAACAAGAACTGAAAATGCAAAAACAATAGAAATCAATAGATATTTCTGCAAGCAATGAAAGCATTGAATCAGTTTTATAGGTGTTTCTTCTAACCTTCCTCTTCTTCTTCTTTTTCTTCTCGATGTAAGCCGACATCTCATGTAGCCTCGTCATTGTCTCGTCCAGTGCCTAAATTTTTTTTTTTTAAAACAGAGCAATCACAGAAACAGAGAAAACAGAGCAAGAGACTATTGCGAGAGAATGAGAGCTTTACCTTCTTGGTTTCAGACAAGTAAAGCTCGAACTGGTCAACACGACAAAGTGAAGCATCTAGAACCCTATCCCTCTCCAGAGAAAACGCAGCCTGAGCTTCCATGGACTTGCATTTCTCCTCGAGATCCGTCATCTTCTTCAACATCGCCATATACTCCTGCCTCGACATAACCGTCACTCCGTCGTCCTGATACACGGAGCCGCCTTCACGGCTATACACATTCGCCTCCGTGAGCCTCCTTGGCATGTTCTTGGTTAGCCTCATCACGCCCACTATCCCCATTAGCAATGCCATAACGCTGCCATATAAGTACCCTTTCCTCTCCAACGGATCCACAGCCGAGTACACATCTGAATTTAGAGTTTCACGGAGTAAGAAACTTATACACAAGGCCCGGTTCCGTTACCAAGAAATACTAACCTTTAGGCTCGGGGACCGGGAGGTTGTTGTTAGCCTTGTGAAGCTTTGTAGGCCAATCAGCAGCATCCACAGTCTTATCAATGAACTTCTTCTCCTTCTCCCCAGCAGATTCCTTGTTAGTCTCTTCTGCTTCGAAAGGTTCACATTTCTTCTAAATTTCAAAAAGGGTTAGTTTTTAGTAAAAGTAAAGATCGTTATTGCTATGGTGAAGGACAAAAAAAAAAGTCAAACCAAATATCAAAAAGAATTCAAGATCGTTATTGCTGGTTCTTACCTGTGTTTCGTTCTTATACTCTGAGATTGTCTTTTCCTCGATCCCTAACAAGCTCCACCGCAGGCATCTACCTTCACCGTTCTGAACCAACTGTTTTTTTATACATATAGTTTACATATGAATCAGAAGTAACCTTGAAGATCTGTTTCTAATAAAGGATCTACATAAGGTAGAGAACCAACCTTGAAGATCTCAGGGTCGTTCCATGGACCTTTGTCTGAACGCATACATCCGCCTTTATCTGCGCAGGTGCACTTACCACCCAAGAACTCAGGCAGTTCACTAAACAAACAATGAGAAGAGAGAGAGTTTTGGGCAACATATTTGAAGATAAAGCAACAGTTTCAAGTTACACATCTAACAATGAGTAATGAGTAATGAAGTTCTCACTTGGCGTCAATGATTTCAAGCAGTGTGCTTTGGTATTTGTTGCCAAGAACCTGTCATTAATAAACAAAAAAAAAAAGAGTAGTTTGTTTACTAACTAAGTTTGGATCTTTTTAAGTGAGAAAGGGAAAGCTTTACGTGAATCTTTGCTGTAGTCTTTGGGTCAAGGAAAGATTTCACTGTGCTCCATACAAATCTAAACCCATAACCAGCATTGATGATGAACATACGGTTCAGCGTCTACAATGAAAGAAATCATGGTTCCGTGTCAAAACCACATTATCAATCAACCCAAGGAAGAAGAAAAAACAGAACTGAACCTAACCTCAGGGTAGTTATCGTTATCGATTTTCTGAATACTCTGAAGAAGATCTTTTGCAGCTTTGTTGAAGTTATTAAGGCCCTGCAAGTTTCAAACACATAGAGATCCAATTAGTCCAAGATGATACCACCTACCAGAGAAACAATGAGTACAAATTGCCTATATGAATGACATACCACGCCTTGAACATCCAAGATCGTTGTGCTCTGATCAATGTGTCTTTTCGCAGCGATGGAACAAGCCGGGAATTTAACGTTGAAAGTTTTCTCAAACTCTTTCACATGGTACTTGACGTACCTATCGATTGTGGTCACTTTCATCAGCTTTGTAGCATCGACTTGGCCTAACCCCTCTATGTAGATAGGTCTTCCTTCCTTGTCAACACCATGATATCCTTGTGGGTAATACTGAACCACTTCGTCTATTTCTTTGAAATCAAAGTCCTTGAACAAGAAAGATAGAAACTTTAGGGAGATAAAGAGACAAAACGGAGAGTCAAAGAAAAGTGAGAGAGCCTTTAATGTCACCTCCATGATCGTGTCTGCACCATATTCTTTCCTCCAGTTAAGCATATCACCCCACATTTGCTTCGCCTTTTCCATATCAAACTTTCTTGCCCTCAAGAACCTGAGATATATATTTCGATTTGTTAGAGCAATAGAATAGAAGAAATCAAACCAGAGAGAGAGAGAGAGAGAGAGAGAGAGAGAGAGAGAGGAACGGGCTAACCTAAGCATCATGTGATGATCATCGTGTTTAGAGGGAAGTAGTTCGTCTAAGATAAGAGCTTGACGGAAAGCATCAACCGCTTGCAACTCCTCTGTGTCGATTTCATCAACGATTGAGACACACGTCACGCGGCTATGCCTTCGACCTTTCTTGGTCATTGAGTGCCTAAACTTGTTCGTAGCATTTATTGCTTTCTTCTTGAGGGAGACAAGTTTTGTTAATCTCTTGTCATCGTCTGAGATCTCAACATCTGCAAAAGATTCTTGCTCTTTCAGAAAATGTTTAGATTATCAGATAGAGAAAAGGATTAAAATATATCGTAGCTTACCTATTTTATTATGACGATCCACATGAGCAACCATTGTATCCGACATGATTTAAGTTCCTATTGAATCACAAATCAAACGAATAAAAAACTCTGTTCTTATTTCTTGTCTAACAATCAATCATTGAACATAAAAAAACTAATCCCAAAGAAACCAAACACGTTACATTCATCCCCAAACATTACGAGAAATTAAACAATCCTCTAAAGCGTTTGAGAAAATTAACATAAACTAATGAGACCCTAAAGATTCAATTCAATAAGCGAGAGATTCAAAGGGTTTAGGTGATAGAGAGAAGAAGAGATTTGAATTCTTCAAGATATTTGTTTTACCTGTAGATTAAAAAAAAAAAAAAGAAAAACAACACCAAGGGGACAGAAGAAGGAAGAGAGATCTATATAACTCTCCCTCTCTCACACTCCAAATTGAGAACGGCTCCCAAATTTACAAACGCCAAAAATCTCAGACAACAAATCTAGAGAGAGCATTGACAAGGTTTTACCTTTTCTTTGAATTCTTTTATTAAATGTTAGCGTTTTCAATTTTTGTCAACAGCATTTTAGCTATCATCTTATATTAGAAAAACCAATTTTGTAAATAATGATTAAGGAAACATTATTTTCTTATTTCTCTCTAATTCTGGCCTTATTAATATGCAAATTGAGTAAGTAAAACTAATTTCTTGTTAGAATAATTTATTTCAAAAAAAAAAATATTGGTGTCATAAATGGATTTTTTTATATAAAAAAAATCTAAAAATTATATAGATTTTCTTCTATATATGGAAGAAAATAAGTAATTTTCTGGAGTTTTTGTAGAAACTTATCATCATGGATCCTTTCATTTTCATATCTTCCAAAATGAATAATTTGTTGTAATAATTGTAACGGATAAGTATTCTTCCAAAATGAATATTTGAAGATCACAACACCACAAGTGGTGTAAAAACATATGTAGAACAAAGATAACAGAACTACCAAAAATTATACAAAGAAACAAAACAGAGAAAAAAAAGCGAAAGAAATATTTATGACATAACAAACACTTAAATATATACGTGAATGCTATTTTGCATAAACCACTGTCTTTTTCTTTTTCTTTTTTTTCTTTTTTTTGCTTATTTTTTGTATTTTAAAATCTAAATTATACAAAACCTAATCTTCATTTTGATTCCTTCTCTGCCTTGCAATGAAAGACTCGATCTTGTATCGGAGTTCATCATCGGAATCAAATCTTTCAGAAGATACATCCGTCTCCGATCTCTTCAACTTTCCACAAGAACTCTTCTCCAAACCCTTAAGATTCTCCGACTGGCTTCGTTGGTAATTCTGACTTCGTCTCTTCTCAGTCAAATTCTGTTTCTCCATCTCCACAGTTATGTCCTCATGCTCAACTACGACACTCTGTTTCTCTCTGTTCACTGAGATGATCTGTTTTGTCAACTTCTCAGGTTTGCTCTGTTTCACTCCTTTCTCATAAATGATGATCTGTTTCGTCTTCTTCTCAGATTTGCTCTGTTTCTCTTCGTTCTCTTTTACTTTGTTCTCGGTGATATTCTGTTTAGCCTTGTTCTCTGCTTCACTCTGTATTTCTCTGACCTCTGCTCGTGAGATTCCTCCGTCTCTCCTTGAGCTCTCCCGAACAAACTCCTCGTAAAGATCGTTTCTTTTGCACTTGGGATCAAGTTCTTGATTCAAGAGAAGACCGGATTTAGCAATCAGAGCGATGACTATAGCGTTTCCTACAGCGAACGCAAGACTGCGGTTTGCGAGTATAACTGCTGCTACACCAGAGTCCTGAAACGTGATAACGAGCTCATAACAGAGCTTAGCTACTGTTACCAAAACCACGATTATCTCCATCGCCCGGAAAAATAGATCAAAGAGTATCTGAACACGAGACTTCTTCGCAAGCCTCTTCATCTTTCTTGGTTTAGTTTTCTGAGTAGTAAACGAATCCATTGCCGTGGTGATAGCCTAATAAGAAGAAAAAACCCTTAGAGAAAGAAGAAACAGAGGTTTTGAGCTGTTCTTTCTTCAGATCTCTATTAGGGTAAGAGACCAATTGGGGTTAGATTCATGAAAAGAAACTGAGAATCTAAAGAGAGGGGAATATGTTTTTCCCTTTGTTCTCTCTTTTGCTTTGTTTCTTGAGAGAATTTAGCTTTGATGTAAGTAAGTATTTATACAACTGAGTCGTTGAGTGCGCTTGATATGGTTACTTTCGTTTTCTGAAGCAATACAGAAAAAAAATGTCTAATGGAATTAGACAAAACAAATACAGTAAATTATATGTGTAAACATGTAAAGTAACGCGTTTTGGCGTTCTTCAAATGTTAAACGTGGTAAAAAAATTTGACTTTAAATTGATGACTAAATAAGTCTAATAACATTTATTTGATGAGAACTAAGATTTTTTTTTATAAAGATTTTTACAAATTTAATGTTTTTTTCAGTTTTAGTATTTTAAACAGAAATTATAATATATTCTAATGTTATTTGAAAAAATATTATAAGGTAGTTAATTACGAGGGGTAAGAAAAAAAAACACTCGAGACTTGATTTAACTAAAAAATGTGGTATTGTACCAACCGAAAAAGTTGTAGCGCATGTTAACATAAGAAAAACATACTATCAAATTTGATATAAGATACTATTGATCATGGAAAGTATGCAGCTCCTAAAGATTTTGTTAGTTAAAGAGCCCTGTCTTGTATCAAATATATTATTGTTACTCTGTTTATTTTATTTGTTATATGATTAAAGTTGCTTTATTAGTATAAGTGGTCTTACTGAAAATTAAATAATTTTAAACCTTCATGATTGGATAAAATGGACACTAAGAAAAAACTCTAGAAGAAGATTAAGAAAATGTTAATAACGAAATTCATTTATTACTGGAAGACCACAATCTTCTCTGTATTAGTTTGCTGTCTTTTTTTTTTTTTTTTTTTTTTTGAACAAAGAGTTTGCTGTCTATAATAGAATCATAGTTCAAGTAAAAGGCTGTAGTATAATAGAATCTACGTTTTAAAGAAGATGAAAAAAGCATCCTCGCACTATATTCATCACTTTGTCCACTTGTAATTATTTTACTCGGTAAGCAGCTGCCTTGATATTGACATCTCCATTTCATATCTCCCTTTTTTTTTTTTGGTATGATAAATTAATATATGAAAATCATTTGTAGCACATATTTATTGATTTGTATAACTTTATTGTAAAAGTTTTAAGGACTTGAATGATCGGTATAAAGCATGCCAACAGTACCGAAACAAAATATAATGAAATAGAATTTTATTTTATTTTTGGAAATATATATATATATACATATATATATATATATAAATATTATAAAGAGAAATTTATGTTTAGTAGGGGTATATAAATATATAATACTGTATATATACATATTTATGTTATGGGGGTAATATGTGTTGGTTACCTTATATTAATTTTTGACTAGATGGGTTAACTTATATTTCTTGCAAGAAGTATTATTATTACTCAATTAAAATTGATTCAGAGAAGTACATTTTATTGTGTTTCATGTAAAGAAAATGAGAAAAAAAAAATTGAAAATTCAATTACTTCTTCACTAAGAGATGGAGAAATGGATTGTAGGTCAACAACTCTTTGTATTTCTTTAGTGTCTTGTCTCTTTCTAACCAAAAGCATATGCATATAGAGTAGAGCTGGGTCTCATGATGATTTAAAAATTTTGAATTTTCATTATTGGATAGACTTTAACAAAAGCCTCACTTCTTTTTTCTTAAAAAGTTGAAATGAAGAATCATTATTGGTGTAGCATAATTATTCATAACATCCACAAGTGAAACGTGTCTTCGTATTTTGATCGTAACTTGCCTTATTTAGTGCCGCCGTATTCACAAACAAAAACAAATTTTGATCACTTATTAGTGGGAAGATTCGTTTTCTCTCAAATGTTTGATTTGAGTTTCGATGTCTAAGTTCGTTGTATGCTTATACTGTATATGTTTTAAGTCTGGTTTCTATATCTCATGCAATGCAATATAACATATGTAACTATCCAATTCTTTAATAGTTTAATATAAAGTATAGTTAAAATTATTTTTGTTCTTTTTTTCTACTTAAAATTTTACATTTTGCCTCTCTGGTCCTAGACTTTTTTTTTTTTTTTTTTTTTTGTGAAAGAGAAAAGAGAAGACATCTAAACCATGTCATTTATATTTATTGTCAAACATGAAAAAGCACTCTACTACTTTAAACTTAGTTTCTTGAACAAAATCTAACCTCATGGATTCGTACAACTTTTGTGTTTATTTGTTTTCTTTCTCTATCAAATAACTTACATCTACAATCAATTTTATTTGCGCGAAAAAAAAAATTAGTTAATAATGTATACACACAGTTATGTACTTGGAAACTCTGGTCTCTGTATGAACTTTTCTATTCCTTTTCCTAAAATGTAATAAATATTAAATACATAGCAAAAGTGGCGAATAGATCGCCGCCACATGCAGCTTCTATAAAATATAATAGATGATAAATGTAAAGAAATTCCGACCTGCCGGAAACGAACCAGCGACCTAAAGATTACAGCAACTACTACAGTCTTCCGCTCTACCAACTGAGCTAAAGTCGGATTGATAAATCTCATACTGGTTAGAATATATGAATGGGCCCTAATGGGCTTTGCGACAGCGTCTTGGTGGAGGATGCAATTAAGAAAGAGCCTCTCAGAATTTCAACTTATAAGAAATCAATGGAATCAAGTAAACAAACAAATCTTTCAAAACATAGAAAACAGGACGAGAGTTGCCAAAAAAAAAAAAACATCTATAAACATGGAACGAACAAATTTGGGATCATAAATGAGTTAGAACCAGAGTGAAAATTAAATCCTATTCAAATTATATTTGAGCACGTTAACGCCAAAACATTGGTACGAATCATTAAGTAAGAATTGAATCAGGGAGAATTGTCAACTGTCAATGAATGAAATCCAAAATTGAATCAGGGAAAAAGAAGAAGAAGAAAAGTGTCTAACCATTTTATTAATTAAAAAACTAACCCAGTTAAATAACCAGACTAAATCATGAACCTGATCAAATTAAGAAAACCGAACCGGTCTTTCTACACTCCACTCTCTACTAGTCAGTCTCTCTACACACTGTATCTGTAGTCTAGTCTTTATCTACTACCAGCCCTGCTCGACGACATCTTTCTTTCATCTATCTTTCAGTTTCATGTAAAGTGGAGAGTTTGACCCAAAAGAGTCTACTGACCATTGTTTGTGCAGAGAGCCAGCCAGGTGCTTACTTACTTGCATTTGCTCCAGTTGCATTTTGTTTTTTCTCTGAAAGCTTGGTTTTGGATTTTGTGCAATTCGTTTTTTTTTCTCCCAGTTGTTGATGAACGAAGCTCTGCTGCTGCAATTCTCATAAACTTTGGAAATCTTTTTTGTGAACCACTAAAATAGCAACTATGTGTTAACACTCTTTTCATCTTCTTCTCCTTCTTCAGATTTTATTAGGTTTTACGCAAAGCTTGAATTTTTACTAAGCTAGCTGCTGAATCCAAAGAACAATGAGTGATACAGAGAGGAGAATTTATTGGAGTTGTGTTTGGGTTTATCGTCCTCATCTTCGAATCCAGAACAAAAACAGCTCGAAGATGATCCAATTCCAAACCCTAATCTCGGCTGTGCTAGGCAATTTTTTTCCCCAATCCCCACAACAAGAAATCGAAATTGGAGAAACAAGTAGGCGTAGTAGGACTAAGAAGATTGCCGTTGGAGATGACATTGCAAAGTCTTATACGCTTCCTTATGAGCTCCAGATGGCCACAGCTCAAGGGTTTCCAGTTAAAACCTTATTGCGATCCCTCAGCGTGTCGAAGCTCTGGAGGTCTACAATCCTCAGTAAGGGTTTCAGGTATTAAAGAAAGAGTATTATCATATCTATGATTACTCTCAAATCCCATAGATTACTCTAATATACATTAATTATAATATTCTCTTTAATTATGTCTTTTATGGTTTGTGCTTATATATATATATATATATATATATATATATGTAAGTTGTATCATTTCATTCAACAACAACAATAATAATAATAATACAATCCTTTAACATAAACATTCATATCAGGGATGCCGCATATCTAACCTCTTCTTTGACTACTCGACCACAACACAAGCAAGGTCTTCTCTTCACTTTCATTTGCAGAGACAATTGTTTTGTCTTCTCTGCGCCTGCCCCTGATAAATTATGATGAAGATGAAGCATCCTCATCCTCTTCTTCTTCTACTTCCGTAGTCGCCACTTACAACATGACACACCAGTCTATATCCCGAGTCACCATTTCTCCTTCCGTCCACGGTCTGATTTGCTACGGACCAGCTTCTGGACTCGTCATCTACAATCCTTTCACTAGAAGATCGATTGTCTTGCCTAGTATCAACTCAGAGTTTAAGAGATTAAACCACTACATAGGCTTTGATCCCGTTGACAGCTGTTATAAAGTGTTGTGCGTGGCAATGGGAAGACCTCAGATTGGAAACAACCTTGCTTTAGCCGAGGAGCTAGGGGTTTTGACGATCGGATATGGTGAGCAATCATGGAGGATGCTTGAGGACGCTCCTCCCCATTCTCCTACATGTGATGAGATGTGAGCATCGATGGTGTTCTGTTTTTTGGAGCTTTTACTGGCGCTCATCTAAATGAACCTGCAGTCATGACTTTTGATGTTCGCTCTGAAAAGTTTCGTCTTATCAGTGGACCTGACAACACCGCCGGTGGTAACTTTCTTACTTCTTCTTCAAAGCTAACATCCTACGAGGGAAAGCTTGCTGTCCTTCTCTTTGAAGATCCGGTTGTTCGTAAGGTTGCTTTGTGGGTTTTAGAAGATGCTGTGAATGAGGAATGGTCATACAAGACTTTTGATTTGCCTAGTTTACTTGGGTGGACAACAGATTTTGAACTTCAACTGTTCAGCGCCACCAACGCTGGTGAGATTATTTTGGCACCACTCTTTGTGCGTGCATCCACATATCGTGTTCTCTTCTATGATCCAAACAAAGATAGCTTCAGAAAAATTGAGATTGAAGGAATCACAGACCGTGAGGTTCCACACAAGGTTGATGGTTGGTGGTATTGTCGTGCAGTCTCTGTCTTCCCTGGTCAAGTTGAGACTCTTATGTTTCTGTAATGTGATAGTTTACTAGTAGTTTGTTTCTGTAACCTCAATGTTTCTGACTGCAATTAAAGGTTACTGGTATTATCTATTCCCAATCCTAGTATTTTAACTTGTTTCATCACAGTCTTTTTCTCCTATATCTTAAGAGCTTGTCGTCGTGTATGAAGTTCGTTACTATTTGAACTTGCGAGGATCATAACTGAATCAGATAATCAGATAAGATCCTCCGCTTGTATAGCTATGATGGGATGTATCAAAGAGAGGAGAAGACATCTCGCTACGTACAGAGGCTCAATGGATCATGATGGTGTCTTTCTCTCTTCACATTTCTCTGCAATTCAATCTGGCGACTTGAATCCTGGAAGAATCAAATCTCTGAGCACAAGTTTAAATCTCAAGTGAGTCAAGTCCCAGTCTCTTGGGGTACAAAATAATAATAATAATAATAAAAAAACTTAAAAATATAATTTGGGTTTTGCTTACATTACATGGGCCGTCAGCCGATTGTCAGAATGAAAATGGAAAAAAGAAGAAAATGGAAAAAAGAAGAAAAATGTAAAACTTGGAAAGGATTATATCACTCTTCCTGAAAGAACCAGAAGAGAAGAGAAAAAAACCTGTAAAATGTAAATGTTCTTTATGAAAATGTAAATACTTAAAATATGAAACAAGAACAATATTTAGAATGATAAATATGTAAATCATACATTATTCTTGTTAATCAAAAAGAAAAAGAATTGTACTTAAAAATATGTAAATGGTCACATAATTTACCACTAAAAATACGAATCAAGAACAATATTTAGAATTAAAAATATGTAAATCATACATTATTATTTTCAATCGAAATGTAATCTTTTACAAAAAAAAAATGTTGATAAGGCCGTTTTGGACTTTTGGTTAAACAAGAAATGCAAATCTAACTAAAATATAAACTCCACCAAAGGAATAGTTTTGAGGAATTGTAAGTAATGGAAAAGGAAAATTGTGTTCACGTATAACTATAAATAAACATGTAGAGGTGCTTAGCGCTCTCTACCCCTCAAACTTGCTTTTTAATCTTTCATCTTTTCCACACCCCTAAAACTATACTATGGCTAATCTCGAGCTGACTTTAAGCCAACCTGACTCATGGACCATATCGAAGACTCTTGGAGAAAACGATCTTGGCTTTCAGTTTCTTCTGCCGAAGAGAGATATGGAGGATTACATAATTAGTGAGTTGAAAACTGATTCGGTCAATCCTATAAGTGCAAGCGATATTTTGGACGGGCATGTTCTTTTGAGATTACTTGACGTGGATACTGGTGTAGGTTACCTCATGCGACTAACACAAACTCGTGTGCAAAATATGCCTGGTAGTTACTATTTCAGAAACATGTGGGGAGATCTCAAGAGAGATAGAGATCTCAGGATAGGGGATGTGATTGGAATCAGTTGGGATAAGTGGAATCACCAGTTCCTTTTCACGTCATATATGTTGCGCCCCGGCAACAGCAACAGCAGCAGCAGCAACAGCAATACCAGCAGCAGTATTAATAACTACCATAGAGCTTTTTCGTTATTCTGTTTTATTTATGTGAGAACTATAAAAATTAACATGTTAAAGGTGATTAGCTCTCTACCCCTCAAACTTTCTTTTTCGTGTTTCATCTTCCAAATCTCTAAATTTATACTATGGCTAATCTCGATCTCGAGCTGAGTTTTAAGGCAATATGTACCATGGACCATAAAGAAGACTCTTCAAGAACGCGACCTTGAATTTCCGTTTCTTATACCGAAGACAGATATGGTAGATTACATACTTCCCGAGTTGGAAAGTGATCCAATCAAGCCTATAAAAGCAAGCGATATTTTGAACGGGAATGTCCGTTTAAAAGTACTTGACTTGGATACTGATGTGACTTACCGCATGGGACTAACACAACTTCGTGTGGATAATATGCCGGGTAATTACTACTTCAGAGACTATTGGGCACAACTCATGCAAGATAGACATCTCCAGGCAGGAGATGTGATTGGACTCTATTGGGATAGGTCGAATCACCAGTTCTGTCTTCGCGTCATAAGTCTTGTGCAGCCGCGTCGTAGCCGTGCTCGTGACTCGTGATGAGTAACAAGTTTTTTTTTTTTTTTTTTTTTTTTGTCATTCATAACCAATTCTTACAACACGAAGCAACACTACTTAGTGGAATCGAACTGTGTTAACTATTTGACTAAAGACATTCTCTATCATAAAACTTTTTTTGCTATTCTGTTGTATTTATTTCATAAGGTTTTTTAATGATTACAATAATTATTCGTTGCATATTGGGTATTACTCCCTCTCTATAGTAATTAATGATTTTGTAAGATTTTTTTCTTGTATCATAAAGATTGATTTTTACCAATTAATGCTAAAAAATTATACAAGAACCATTAAATAAAAATATTAAAATCTGGTGAACTACTATTGGTTAATAGTTATAAGAAATGTTATTATATCTAAACATTAAATATTTTTCTTAATTTATGTGAAAATTCTAAAACATATGAGTATTATTTATGAGTTATCACTTAAAAAAATTAACATAACAGAGTTATTTATTTATGTGTGTGTGTGCAACTTATTAACACCTTTTTACTTGGAAATTAACAACTTATTAACACAAATAGTTTTTCTTCTAAAGTCATTGTACGATTTAAGATTTAATTTTATTTTGCGTAACGTGATTTCGTTAACCTAAACTAATAAATTAATCATCACCCCATATGAATATCTCCGTAATTGTCTCTTCATTAATCTAAATAGCAAAATTCACTCTCTAAGGGAGGTGTATTCAACTTGACATTTTAAGTGATTTGGGTGAAATTTACAAATTCTATGTTATTCAATCATGGATTTTAAAAAGTCTATTAAAATCCACTGTTATTGAACTGATGATTTAAAAATGTACTTTAAAATCCATTAAAATTCACTGCTATTGAACTGATGATTTAAAAATCTACTTTAAAATCCATTGTTATTCAAAACAGTTTTGTGGATTAGGATATTAATAATTTTTAGGATTTTGGAGGATTTTAGAGGATTTGTTTAGTTAAAAATACAGAAATCCAAATCTCATGGTTTTAGGTGGAATTTGAAAGAATTTTACAGAAAATTTTATGAACTTTCCTAAAATCTATCAAAATTCTAAATTTCCTAAATCCCATCGAATTCTCCAAAATCATAGTTTGAATACACCCCCTAACTCTATAAAATGCCCCAGTGTGTAGCCATGTTAAATCACACAAACACCAAATATAAGAACAAAGAGGAAAGAAAAATGACATTTTGACCAAAAAAAAAGAGGAAAGAAAAATGACAAAGTCATTCACTCTCGTTGCTCTCCTATGCATCTGCTTCCTTCTCCATTCTCCAACTGGTCAGTGACACAACATATATTTTAACTTTACATAATAGCATCCATCTCTATATATATATATATGTCGATATAATTACTGTTTTATTCAAGATAACGTACATAAACATGAAACAATATTGTTAACTAGAAATGTGATAAATTATGAACGTAGGATTGAAAGTAGCGGAGGCTAAGATTTGCCAAAGGTACAGTCAAACGTGGTCGGGGAGGTGCACGCTGACGAGCCACTGCGACCGCCAATGTATCAAATGAGAAGACGCTCGCCATGGAGCATGCCATCAGGACAAACGTGGCCGCGCTTGTTTCTGTTATTTCAACTGCAAGAATTAAGCGTTATGATGAGAGCGGTTTAAACCCCGTTTGTGAAACTCTCTAGCTATTTTGCTTTGTCTCTGAGCAGGCTTTCGTTTTGTTTTGTTGTTTCGTCGAAATAATAAAGTTCTGGATCTATCATCTATGATGTAGCGCAGCCGTGAGCCATCATCTATCACAACTTGGATTCAAATTTAAGAGTGTGTGTTTCAGATTCTAACGAACAAAATAATCAATATATAAGTAAATTGTTGTGTCAACAAATCAAAAGTATGTATATTCACTAATCATAATTTGGACATACCATCAATTCATAAAAGTCTTTACCGTTGTACGTATGTCGTAAAATTTTCATTTTAAAAATTAGATAGTACTTTTATTGCAAGAACGTTTTCTTTTAATTCTTCATTTGCTAGATTCATAACTAACAATTGTTTACACAGGGATTTCATCCGTTAGCTAGTATCAAGATTTTAATCCTAGCTAGATTCGTAGTAATTAAAACGAAAAATGGTCATGAAAATTGAAAATACAATATTTTGCTGAATTTTATAACCTTTTTGAACTGTATATTTCGTGTTACATCTTTAAAATTGATTTAATGCCGATGTGAATTTTGAGACTCAACTATTTATTTAGTCTTGTTCTTTGGAATAAGACGAATGACATGCTATATAGGTTTCAGCACATTTTGAAAAGAACCAATTAGTCAAGTGATGGTGTTCGACCCTAGTAAGACTCCCATAATAGTTAAGTCAAATTAAAAAATCCAGCTAGCTGACTACAGACTAAGTGGCTTGATAACTGCCAGCTATATGGTATATTTTATGAGTATTGCTGCTTTTTTTTTTTTTTTGAACAAAAAAGTATTGCTGCTTAGTAACGTTAAACTAACCAATTAAGACCAATGGATGATCACCAAGAAGTTGGACCACAAAGCAAATGCATAGTATATTTGGTTTCTTGATTAATCAATTGACGTACGGTACATGATAATTAAGAAGGTAAACACTCCATGTGAAAACTTAAGTACTTGGTGCGTAATAAATTTGAAGAAAATCACTGGTGATTCGACTAGCAACATACAACGGATCATGCGGGATTTTGTTAACGTTTAGAATTTGGAAGTGGACCTTTTAAGTATCACTGTATAAATTAATGAGAAATCGTAGGAACATATACTTCATACAAATAAGCAATATATTTTGAAACGTGCATGTCCTTCATACTAAGCAATAGTATATGTCATTATATAGTTTGCTAGCTCAGTTGCAATGTTCCATCATTGTTATCAAATCGTGGTCTTTTTTTTTTTTTTGGTATAAAAGTATCATTACATATCTAACTACATACTATTTTACTAATGGTAAATATATAATATATATATATATATATATATAAATCAAAAAGAAAATTTGAAAGAACAAATAAAACTGAAGGGAAGACAAAAACCTCAACAACTGAAATAGAAGTCAGAAATGCAATCGAAACTTTAATGGGCTTCGGTGCCGATATATGGGCTGTACATTAGAGTGGCCCAGGAAACATAATAACCTCAAACTTGGGAAACCCTAATATAAGAGCAAACCCTAGTCTTCACTCCCTCGGCCTCAACTTTCATCAAACTATTCGCCGTTCGCTCCTCCCTCGCCGTCGAAGTCGAAGTCATCATGGTACATCTTTTCTCTCCGCTCTTCTATCTCTCTCTTCGTCTCTGTGGTTTATCTTTTCTTTTGTCTGAATCGTTGTTTTCGTTTCGCTGGTTAAAGGCGCCGAAGAAGGATAAGGTTCCGCCGCCGTCATCGAAGCCGGCGAAATCCGGAGGTGGAAAGCAGAAGAAGAAGGTTCGTTTCTTAACGAGCGATTTATCTATTATACGAATAGAATTTAGGTTTCATTTGGAATGTGCAAAGATCTGATTATCTGATTTCGGAGTTTATGTGAACTGTGATGTTTTAGTTGAAATGATTTAAGCCTGTGTAGATTTGTTTTGCAATGGATGTTATTGTTGTGCTTACAACGTTGATCTTTTTTTGATGGTAATGAAAAAATAACAGAAGTGGAGCAAGGGAAAGCAAAAGGAGAAGGTGAACAACATGGTGTTGTTTGATCAAGCTACTTATGACAAGCTTCTCACTGAAGCTCCCAAGTTCAAGCTCATCACCCCTTCCATCCTCTCTGACCGTATGAGGGTATATACATACTTCTTACTTGTTTCATTTTACCATTTCGTACCTTAAAATTCATAGTTCTATCTCTTTGCAGTTTATTTAATGTTACAGGCATATAAGTATCCGGAATCTGTTAGTTATATAGTGAATATATGTTGGGTGTCGAGTAACATGTTATACTCTTGAGTCTAGATAATTTCTTTGTTTCAAGCAATTTTATAGGAACCGAAACTTTATAATGTTGGCTGTTCACGAGTCATGAGATGGTTCTTCGCTTCCAGATAGTTTTATATGTTTTGTAGGACTGCTATCTATGTTTACATTTATGTAGTAATAGTTGTCGATGTTGAGCTTGTCTAGAAACATATTTTTCTGTTGTCTCTTCGTTTTTGGTTCTGTCTTTCAAAAAATAATAAGGTTGTGTACCGTGTTGAACAATACAGATAAATGGGTCTCTTGCAAGGAGGGCCATTAGGGAGCTAATGGCTAAAGGTGTGATCAGGATGGTCGCTGCTCACTCGAGCCAGCAGATCTACACTCGTGCCACCAACACCTAAGATGTCTGGTTCTTGATCCGGCTCGGTCGTCATTTGTTTTTCTTACCTCTTGTTGTTTGATTCGTCAGAAACTCATTAGAATCTTTGTTTCGTACTCCGTTTTTGAGATATATGGCTATTTAAAACGCATTGAGACTTCTAAGATTCAGTTGACCCTGATCCATCCGTCTTGACATTTTTCGTTATACAACTTGGTAGTGGACCGGTTCTGGTTTGGTTATGCTATAAACAATTTAGACCGTAGTTTTATTATTATTGAGATTGGAAATTAATTTGAAAGATCTTTTATTGGCAAACTAGTGTATCAATGAGAAACCGTGTAATAAAATAAATGGGAATGTCCACATGGATTTCATAAAAGGATAACGCCCATACTGTTTCACTGTCCTTATGTTTGTTTTCTAACCAAAGAATCGTAGTGTTTATAGTTTTGCTAATTGGACAGACACTTTGACTTAATGTAGATTTATTGAAATAATTTCCCGACATAGAGCATTGTTTATCCATGCGTGATGGGTCCTTCTATCTCGTCTTCTCCCCCGTTAATCAAATGGGTGCATCTTTTCAATCTATTTGGTTATTGCTAATCTTATCAAAATTTTCCCGTAATGCTTAAAATTTACAATTTGCAAAACATGGCCGTTGATCACACGAAACTTCCCTTTAGACATTTATTGCATCATCTCTTAAGCATAGCCGTTGGAATATATTTTATTGTGTTTTTTTTTTTTTAATTAACCGGTGATGATTATATTATACACTGTAATTCAAATACATATACACGATATTTTTACAAGCAAATTATAATTTGTGAGACTACTAATTGTATACTCCTAGTCTCTAGCTTCGAGGCAGTAATGTGTTACGACGTGTACGGACTAGAGTAGCTAGCACACCTCTATGCTGGGCCAATAAGGTGAAAACGGGCCTGGGTCCACATGCAAGCAGACAAAGATATCGACGTGTCCTAGTGGCAACAGTATGGGGGAGAAACCAGAGTCGTCCGTTTTGGTTCAGTGACGGTCCTTGTCAGACGGACACCTATGGCTTTGTTGGTAAAATTTCACATGAACTCTTCTGAAATTCTAGTATTTTATAACTTACTCGTGACTAATTCAGATGTGACCATTTAAGGGAAGAAGACCAATTGCCTATTTTACAAGTTTGATTGAAATCCTCCTTCGATTTCAAACGACATTAACCAAAACCAGTATACGAGCGAGCTAGAACTAGAAGGACTCCAGTTCTCGGTGACTTCTCTCATTTATTCGATCCTCTGTGTGTGTTCTTTTAGCTTCTAAGCATTTGAAAGTATTCACCTTTGGACGATTTTGCTTTATTTTCTTCAGCTTCCGTTCTCTTCGAATCTTACATTTCACTGTCATTCGATGATCTGAAAAATCTTAATATTGATTAGGAAGGATTGAACTTTTCTATCTGGTTCAAACTCATTTATGATCCAATACTTGTTCGTTTCATGTTTATAAATGAGAATCTTTTTAATCTGTTTTTGGTAACTCTCTTCCTCTTTTTTCTAATGATTTTGAAAGATTTATTACCTGCGTAAAGTTTATTCCATTGATTTCTTCAAGATACAGTATCTCTTGGTAACTTACAAGAGTTAGAGGTTTTGTCTTGATTCCATCAATTTCTGAGAACCTCCTTCTTAAATATCTGTGTTTGAATCGACTGTGTAGTCAAAGTTTCCTACTTTCTGATAATTTCTTTATTGGACGAACACACTCACAAATCGTAGTTCACTATATATATCATCTAGTTTTACTAACGAGCTTTACGATTCTGTTCTGTCTTTTTCCAGCTTAAAAAGTATGGATTCTTGTTGCAACTTTGGCTTGGGGACAAACACTGTCTTGGCCAAAGAAGACAGTTTCAAGAATGTAGAGAACAAATTTTGGGGTGAAAAGATCAAAGGAAGCCTCTTGAAACCTTTTTCTTCCGATTTGGGTTCCAAAAAGTTCAGAAATCGTAAGTTGAGGCCCGGTGTTGCTTACGCCATTGCTACTTCAAAGAATGCTAAAGAGGCTTTGGTAAGTTTTATGATGAGGAGTTATCAAAACAACTTCTTTCTGAGAAACTTGTTTTAGTGATTGGTTTCATGTTTTTGTTTATCAGAAAGTACAGCCTTCTATGTTCGAGAGAAAAAGAGCAGATCCAAAGAATGTGGCTGCAATCATCCTAGGAGGAGGCGATGGAGCTAAACTCTTCCCTCTTACAAAGCGAGCAGCAACACCGGCTGTGAGTGATCCTTGACCGAAACGGTTTTGAGAAATATGATGTTTGTTGTGTAAACAGGAAGTCTTATGTTTTCTGATTCCTGAAACACTACTATTAAACAATATTTGTAGGTTCCTGTGGGTGGATGCTATAGGATGATCGATATCCCGATGAGTAATTGCATTAACAGTTGCATAAACAAGATTTTCGTGCTGACTCAGTTTAACTCGGCTTCCCTCAATCGCCATTTGGCTCGTACTTATTTTGGCAATGGCATAAACTTTGGAGATGGTTTCGTTGAGGTACATATATAACAATATGGTTTCTTTCAAAATCTTCCCACTTTCCTGTATTCGATGAAACAAACAAAAAATGCAAAATCTTATTGAAACAGGTTCTGGCTGCTACACAAACTCCTGGTGAAGCTGGGAAAAAGTGGTTTCAAGGAACAGCAGATGCTGTCAGAAAATTTCTATGGGTGTTTGAGGTGTGAATAACTTATGATCATTTCACTAAATCTATCAGACATTATGGCGGTTCGTTTATGATTCTTGAACATGGTCTGAATCTGCTGATGCTTGCTATTATAGGATGCTAAGAACAGGAACATTGAGAATATTATCATCTTGTCTGGAGATCATCTATATAGAATGAATTACATGGACTTTGTTCAGGTAATATAATAATAAACACATTCCTCCTAGTAGATTCAAGATAGTTTAACTAAATAACTCAACACTATGCATTGGACAGTACCATGTCGATAGTAAAGCGGATATTACTCTTTCATGCGCGCCAGTAGATGAGAGGTGAGTTTCTTTTAGCACTATGTATGATGTGCGCCTTTGTATGATCTTGGTTTTAACTTCTTAACCATTTTAACTTGATTATAAATTCGGTAATTGTAAATTTCAGCCGTGCATCGGATTATGGACTTGTGAACATTGATCGAAGCGGGCGTGTAGTCCATTTCTCTGAGAAACCAACTGGCATCGATCTGAAATCAATGGTTTTAATTAATTCACTTAAACTTAATAGTTTACAAACTATTGATAAGTCAAATGTTTTCCTATTGTTTTTAACGATTATAATGTGAATGCAGCAAACAGATACAACTATGCTTGGACTTTCCAATCAAGAAGCTGCAGAATCTCCATACATTGCATCAATGGGAGTTTATTGTTTTAAGACCGAAGCTCTACTAAAGCTTCTGACATGGCGGTATCCGAGTTCCAATGATTTTGGATCTGAAATCATTCCTGCAGCTATAAGAGATCACAATGTCCAAGTACAAGAAAATTGTTTTTTCTCTTTTAAAAGATCATCTCATGAGTTTTATCGCAAACGCTTGAGTCAGATTTTCTTCTTCTTTAGGGATACATCTACAAAGACTATTGGGAAGATATTGGAACTATAAAGAGTTTCTACGAAGCTAATCTTGCTCTTGTCGAGGAGGTTAGTGTGATAAAATACTCAAAGAAACTTTGGATCCAATCTCCCAACTATTGTTCTTGATTTATGCAGCATCCCAAGTTTGAGTTTTACGATCAGAATACGCCTTTCTACACTTCTCCTCGGTTTCTACCACCCACCAAAACCGAGAAATGCCGCGTAAAACATCTCTCTCTCTCTCTCTCTCTAGTCTCTACGTGCAAATCCTCTTCTAAATCTCGACTCTTAATACACTAACTAGTATATGAATCCACTTGATGGTTTTTGCAGATTGTGAATTCGATAATCTCACACGGATGTTTCTTGGGAGAATGCAGCGTCCAACGTTCCATCATTGGTGAAAGGTCACGTCTTGAGTATGGTGTTGAGCTTCAGGTGTGAATCCCCTTAATCAAAATAGGACCTAGCTTTAAGGACATTGAAAAACTGAGTGTGGTTCTTCTTTTGCAGGATACTCTAATGCTAGGAGCGGATAGTTACCAAACCGAATCTGAGATAGCGTCTCTGCTCGCGGAAGGGAATGTGCCAATCGGCATTGGCCGAGATACAAAGATCAGGTAACAAATCTAAAAAAAATACTCAAAACATAAATGATCTCAGTTTTGATTCATAAACCCTGATGTTATCTTTGATTACATTGAAGGAAATGCATCATTGACAAGAACGCAAAGATTGGGAAAAACGTGATGATCTTGAACAAAGATGTATGTTTTCTTCCTTCACCATTCTTGATTCTTTTTATGTGTGTTTTTCTCTCTTTTCAAGATCAGTGACGATCAAAAAGACTCTTTTGAGAGATTCAACATTCTTAACGTGAATGGTTTGAATTGTTTTGTATTCCAGGATGTTAAAGAAGCTGATAGGCCAGAGGAAGGATTCTACATTCGATCTGGTATCACTGTGGTTGTGGAAAAGGCCACCATTAAAGACGGGACTGTCATATGAGTGAAACAATCTCAAGACCGCCGTGTAGTGTGAAAAAAGAAAGACACTTTTTGTGATTTTTGTCATGTAAATTAGAAGAGATATAATCTTATAGAAGCAAAAGAGAGAAAGTTTAAACTTTACCAAATAAGAGTGATCTCACCTTTGATTATTGTCGTCGTTTTATATAATCAGAAATAAATAAAGCTATCTATTTCCTTTGTTATGTCAATCAGTAAAGCTAATGTAACTATATGGTAAATTGGTAATTTCTTAGTCAAGGGTTTAAATTAACTCTGACGAAATATTTGGGGTTAAATCGAACTTTAGTTACTCCTGTCGGTGGTTTTGCGTAAATGTTAAGGGGTTAAATTGATATAGACAAAAGTTAGGGGTCAGATTAAATAGAATAGATTATACCGGTGTATTGATTTATAAATATGTTAAAAAAGAAACAACGAGGAAAAGGAACAAAAAAAAAAAAAAAAAAAAAAAAAAAAACGCAGATCAATTTCCTTCTTCATCTTCTTTCTTATTAATAATTTTGGTGTTGCGTCTTTCGTCAGATCTGCTCCTCTTTTGGGTCACCACCAGCCATCATTACTGTCGCCCTTCCGTAAGTGCTTCGATCCTTTGATTTCTCGCAAGTTTCTAATCAATTATCTGAGAATCTTTCCCTGTTTAGATCGTCGTTTTCAGCGATTTGAGTTTTTTCAGATCTGATTTTAGCATTTCTTCAGCTAGTTAAAGGAATCATTTCAGTCGGTTTTGATTATGCTAGTGATATCGATTAAGCTGATAAACAGTTGTTGTTCTAGATGTTTTTGTTATATTTAGCTTCAGATTACGTTTCCTAGGTTTAAGTTTTCTTTTCCCCACTCTGAGGTTGTTTTGGTTGTGTTTTAGAGACGATTTCGTGCAGATCTTTGTTTCTGGGATAACAATTGTGTAGATAAGTTGCTGAAATGTTAAAACTAACGAACATTCGTAGGCCTTTTCTCAGTGAATTGATTTCGTTGTGCATTGTTTCTGTGATGAGGAAAGATTTCAGTTGAAGTTGTTATTTACAAAAGTGTGAATTTGTGACTAACCAACTGTTTTGTTTATCCACTAGGTTTTAAATATCACATAAGATGGATGAAGGCGGAGGTGATAGTGGTTCAGTGGCTACGCCTGTTCAACAGCGAGCACATGAGGCTTGGAGGATTTATCAACACTATCTTGACAAGACTACTCCTCATGCTACTTACAGGTGGATTGGAACTCTTGTAGTCGCTCTTATCTACTGTCTCAGGGTTTACTACATTCAGGGTTTCTACATCATTGCCTATGGTCTTGGAATCTACCTTCTCAATCTGCTTATTGGCTTCTTGTCCCCTCTTGTTGATCCTGAGGCCGGTGGTGTCTCTGATGGCCCTACTCTCCCTACCAGAGGTTCTGATGAGTTCAAGCCTTTTATTCGTCGGCTTCCCGAGTTCAAATTCTGGTAATTCCATGTCTACTTGTCTTAAATGCACTTTACATTCTAGTATTTTCCATGTTTGAGGCTCTCACAACTGATCATGGTAGATCTAGAATCACTAGTATATTAGCAGTAAGCTTTCCCGTCTCAATAGTGTTGCATTCTATACAGTTACAACATCAGAATCTCTGTGGTGGGTGGTATACTATAGAAATATTGAGTTTTTTAAAAGAAAAACATAAGATACCATTGCGTTCTTAGCTCATGAAGGTTAGCTACCTGCTTGTATTTGTGGTCTCAGGTACTCCATGTCAAAGGCTTTCTGCATAGCTTTCCTCATGACATTCTTCTCGGTGTTTGATGTTCCCGTGTTTTGGCCAATTCTGCTGTGCTATTGGGTTGTTCTATTTGTTCTCACCATGAGACGCCAGATCGCCCACATGATCAAATACAAGTACATCCCTTTCAGCTTAGGCAAACAGGTAAAAATAAACTTTTAATTGATTGCTGTTTTGAATGAATTGCAAATTAATTCCTCCATTTGTTACATTTTGCAATTGAAATTTTGATGGCTACTCCAACTTATCCACATTCATATTGGTCGATACAAGATAATATAATTATAGGCTTTGAGATAATATGCTACTTCCAAAAAGTCTGTGTTGTTTTGTGGTAATAATCGTTGGTTTGTTTGGCAGAAATATGGTGGACGGAGCAGCAGCAGCAGCGGCTCACGTGCGGATTGATCTGACCAGTTTGCTGACCATTAGCCACTTTTTGTCTTTGCAAAAAAGAAAGAAAATTGTTATGAAAATCGTTACTATTTTACATCGACAAAACTATGCAGCTATAAGGAAGAATTAGAGGCAGGAAAAAAAAAACAGGATGGGAATTAAATTTGTTCGTGTTAGTTTATCCGTGGGTACTATATAATTTGTTGCTTTACTAATTAGGCCCCAAACTGGAATACTTCGGCTATACTTGGACCGTGTTGTAGACCATTGGACTAAACTTGCATAACTTGCTAAATTTGTCGGATGTTATATTATTGACAACATCTTTTGAAGGATGATGCAAGACTAATAGTGGGCAACAAGTTTTAAGACTAAACTTTGCACTCCGTAGCCATACTAAAATACACAGAGATTTCTAATTATGAAACAGGTGCTGAAGCCGTACATTCAAAATGAACCACACTTCGATTCCGGAGAAACAGACAGGTTAATGGACAATTATTTAAGACCCAAAATTAAAAATTGTGGAGAGACAGGGAGTGACAGTAGTTAAGCACTAAAGCTTCAGACATACTGGTTGAGGAATTCATCAACAGTAGTGTATTTGACATGAGGGTAAAGCTCAGAAGCTTCTACTCCAAAAGAAGGTTCGATTTCAAAGCTTGTGTGTCCTCCTTTCACGAAAACGCAGTGACAAAGGGATAGCATCACGTTTAGTGGAGGTGAAGATTCTGCAAAAACAAAAGCACTAAACCCATCAATGGACAAAGCTAAACAAAATTGGAAGAAGAAGAAGAAGAAGAAAGGTATTTGATCAAACCTATTATCTGTTTGAGGATTTGTTCTTCTGGAACGTAGATTCTTTCAAGTGTTTTGCCAATCTTGTTCTCCCAAAGCGAGACAAGATCGTTGAATGAGTAGGTGTTCATTGGGGGCCTAACGTATAAGATCTTGTTCAAGGTTCTTGGATCATCTACGGCATTGATTGTGTAAGTCCCGATGTCTTCTTCCTTGTTGAACACCGCTGCAAAATATCACAACAAATCAAAAGACAAGAAGTGAGTAACTAGAATAATGGAGGAGAAGGTAGGTTGTCCTCTGATTTTGTAATAAAGATAACAAAGTGTTGTCGTCTAACCTTTGGGGTTTCCATCACCTAAAACGATGACCTTATCACGTGGAGCAGAAGTAGCACCGGGCTGTGCTAGAGTTGGGAGGAAGTAGCCAGCGAAGAAGTTGCAAGAGACATAAGTGTATGGGATTCCTTCGGCCTCAATTGCTCTCCGGAGTTTTGCCTTTGTAGCATAGGCTGACTTGGCGGGCTCGACAGTGTAAACACGGTCTACATCATTTCCAAACTCCGAGGGAAAGAATCTCTGTTCAAGACAGATGTGAAGAGTTGGAGTACAATAGCAGAGTCAATCAAATTGTTACTCAATTCTAAAAAGTATCAACCCCAAAGAGGGAGTGTAATAATACAGCAAAAAAAAAAAAAAAAGAATTAGTTACCTTAACGTTACCGGCTTCTTTAATGGCAGAGATGATCTTGTACTGATGTCCCAAGAGAGAGTGTCCAACCGTAGAGATCACCACATCCGCTTGCTTGATCGAGTTAACGAGGCTCGTATGATCGTCAAGATCTCCCTATCCAATTGTATTTACAAAAACATAATCATGAAACCATGAAAGTAATTAATAGCGACGACAAAAAAAAAAAAAAAAAGTAATTAATAGCAAATCATCATTAAACCAAAAGCGTTTAAGAGAGAAAGAGATACGAACGAGGAGAAACTGAACGCCGAGATTCTTGAAATTCTCGATGGTGGTCGCTCGAGAAGGGCTAGTGAGCGTCGAGTTTCGAACGAGGACTAGGGTTGGGTGGCCAGATCTCGCGCTCGCTTCCACTATATATTTCCCGATGTAACCCGTTCCTCCGATGAACAAGATTTTGCTTTTACTCGCCATTCTTTTTTTAGGCTAATATAAACTCAGATTTCGCCGGAGAAAGAAAGGTACAGAGACGAAAAGCACGGTGGCGCGTAACAACGGAATGAGAGATTTCAGAGATTGATCCCAAATTTGCGGACCTTTTTTTTAACCCGTTTAGCTTCTCTCCACACTTCCCACTTTTATTATGTTCTATTTGAAGCACTTGAACAAAAGAGAGAGTAAAGAGCTTTTGAGAAATGACAATAATACCCCAATAGTCAACGCGTGAGCTACTTTTTCAGTCAAAATTTGCATGCGAGTGTTGTTTGTTGGGTTTGGTTGGTGAAAACTGGCGGCTCCAACAACGCAACTTTCTTCGTCTAATATATTTTGATTGGGCCCTTTTAAAGGCCCATTTCTTAATTATATAAACGGTGCGTTTTGTACCGCACTTGTTCTCCAAGGATTGAATATTGTTGAATAGCGAGCGAGCGTGATCTTCACTGTAGCTAATAACAACAACCGTAGTCTACAAAACTCTTGAGAGCCTAGAACCACCGCCTATACATACATCATCGACCCTTGTCGTTTAAGAAGGAGAACAATTGTGAAATATCTCGTAGAGAAAGGTAAAATAAATTAATTTTGAAGCTCTTCTTGTTCTTCGATTTCTTTCCTTGCTTTGTAGTTTGTTTGGTGAAAATATATATATAACAAAAGGGATGTTTTAGGAATTGAAGGAAACATCTGTTCGATTTTTTTCGTTTAGCGGACATACATAAGATTTACCCATCTAATTTGGAGTTTTTGGGTTCTTCGTTCCTGTTTGGCATTTGATCGAATACTTGGTGGGCTTATTTTATTGTGGAATTTGGTCTTAGTTTGTAGTTCCCATCCAGAGATGCTTCTTCGTTCTAGTGTTCTTGTTTCTTCTTCTATTCACATCAGATTTTATTTACTTTGGTTCAATTTTGTTTATTTGCAGGTACAAAACACTATGGAGACCCAGAACAATCAAACTCCGAAACCGGCCATGACTTCATGTAGGAGGAAGGTGAAGGATGATGCCACTTTCTTTGAGGACGTGAAAGATCACATTGATGACTTCATACATGCCTCAATGGCTGAACACAAGACCTGTTTCCAAAAAACCATCAGCAAGGTCCTTTCTCTCTACTCTCTTGTAGTATATAGCTTTTCTTGAATCTCTTTTCAGAAATTGGCATGGATTTGGCCTAGTATCTTGTTGTCTGTTTAGTAGTTATCGCAGCTGGTTGTGTGTCAGACATGTACTTACTCTTGTAGCATATGATTTGTTCAATACATTTGCTATAGAAGGTTTTAGTTTTAGTTGCTTGCAGCTTCATTTGCTGATCATCTGTCTCCCCTATAACTTAAACTCCTGCGGGTTGTCGATTTCAGATGTTTGGATTATCAAAGCCTGTCGCAGAGAAGCAAGCTGAGGAGGCTAAGGGAGTCGAGAGTCAATTGCCTCTTCAGACGACAGTGTCCAAGTAAAAGACTATAATGTTCTTTTCCAGCTGGGTTTGAAGATAGTACAATGTTGTTCGTTTTTCTTGTTTAAGATCACATCAGGTTTCTTTGTAAATCAAAGACTGCTAGTTTAAAACTGCTAGTTTGGTAGTTAGTTGCCGCTTTTGTGTTTCCAATATATAATTTGCTCGAAGGTATAATAAATCTAATTGATCCGATTCCGCTAACTGGAAAACGATGAAACCCTCAATGAGATTCTACAGTAAAACTATACTTGGGTGAGTGGGTAGAACAATCTAAAAGATCTCCGAAGACGTTTGTACATGGTGTACCAATATACTGTAAAATGTTTCCCGACCTCGATATTCAAACACTTGATTAAACAACAGTTAACATAGTAGCTATTAATCATACAGTATGCTATCATACAGAAAGAGTCTTACAACAAACAAACGAGACAAATAACTTGCAAAAGTACTCGCATTTAGCACAAAGATCAATAAGGTATCTGTATCAGGTTCTGGATTCCAACATCCAATAAAGCCTTGTATGTATGTGCTTTCATCTTAATCAGACCAACCTGCACCCGTACATTTACAGATTTCAAGCTTGAAGCTGCAACATAGAAGAACATGATTTAAGAAAGCACATGTCAATAATACTATCAAACTTGACATATTTAACAAACTCGCCTCTCAAACTTAAATATATCAATTCTTGGTTCCTGCAAACTCATCTAAGCAAGAAATTGGTACAAGTATCTGAATGCTATTGTTACAAGAAATGCAAGAAAAAGCATCAATCATACATTCATCACAAAGCCTAGAGGACACTGGAGAGTGAAGCATACCTTTACAACCTCTCTCATGGGGATGGGGTTATCAAACTGTTACAGCTAGACATCGTACAATGGTGGAAGGAGTTTTCAACGTCATGACAGTATTAGACCACAGGACCGTCCCCCAAATCTTTCCTCCTCTCTTTTCCAAACTGATCTCTGTGCAAGAAATTTCAGATGAAGCCTTGTTGAGGTTAAATATAATAGCAAGGTTCCCACCAAGATTGGACATCCTAGAACCATCACGCTTGTCAGGAAGACCATCGAGACCCTTCAAGCGACCCCAAACCCTGGCAACTGGATCAAAGACCCATATTTTATTCTTGCTACCAAAAGTGTAGACCCTGCCATCAATGACGCAAGAGCCCACACTCCATTGTGTGTCAAGCAACTCATCACTCTCCAAACTACCTTCTTTAGGATCATAAACAAAGCTATTCTTCCTATCCATGATGTATATCTTATCATCAATCACAAAGCTTCTGATGGTTAAGTCGTGAACGTTCACATTACGAACACCCGAAACAGTCTCCCAAGTTTGAGTCTTGAGGTCAAAAGCCTCCACCCAATTCAAAGACAGAGGGTCACAACCCCCGATCACATACAGTTTCCCGCCGACAATACCCACGGCGGCGCAGCCACGCGCCTGCTTCATGCTAGGGAGGTAGCGACACGTGTTGGATGGACAATGAACTACGAACCCAGTGGAGACCAATTCGTCATCGATGCATCCACCGAGGACGTAAATCTCAGAATCAAGAGCGACCATAGACATCCCCCAGCAAGGAACCGAAGGGAAAGACGGAATCGGAACTAATCTTCTATTGTTAATCGAATCATTTCCGAAAGGTTTGAAATTGAGAGTGTACCATCGAGGAGTTTCGGTAGCGTGAGATCTGAGAGCCACATAGAGAACGCGTTCAGTGCATCCAAGTACAGAGCGATCGACGTAGATCTCCGGGGAAGCGATGAGACGCCTGAAGGTCTTGCAGACGAGTGAAATAACCGGGTAGTAACATCTCGGCAAGCGGGATAAGCAATTCAGGATGATTTCATCTGGAAGTAGTAGCAGAGAAGACGACGGCGGCGCCGAAACAAGCTGTTTCTTCGGCGGTGGTTCTTCGGCGATTGAGCTTACGTAACTCGAACTCGCGGCGGAAAGAGGCATAACCGCCGCTCTGGAAATGTCAATCGCGAGAGAGCAAACGATAATTTTCCCGTTTCCTTATCTTTAAAATCACCCAAATGGGCTCATTGTCAAAAAAAATACCCCAATGGGCTTAGGCCCATATTTCTATAGAGACCTCAAAGTGCAACTTAAATTCTATTAAGGCTTTCTATCTTCTTTGCAAGCATCAAACTTTCCCGCCATGTCTGCGTTTTCGTTTGATAAAAATCCCCAATTCATAAACCCTAGTAAGTAGAGCCGGTTCCTGGGTTTTGTTGAATCAAAAGCTCGCGATTAGTAATGGCAGATTTGTGGAGGTATGTTTTCTCCGGTATAGTTATTAATACTAATACTACAATGATTCATGATGATGTTGGACTTTTCATTACAAAGAAACTATATATATATATATATATATATATATTTTTTCATTACAAAGAAAAGAACCTTACTTAATTAATACACAGAGCTGCTTTAATTGTTAAAATTGGGGATTCGAAGGAGATTGATTCCTCAAATTTAGCGTTAAGCTTTTGGGAGTAACATTACATAGGAAATAGGAATATATATATATATATATATAAACATTGATTCGTCATTGACATGGTTGAAAGAGAAAAATCGGATCGGTGTATCCTCTTTTAATCTCAATCGTTTTTGATTCACTGCAGCCTCATGTTTCTCATCCTGCATATCAGGAAAAAAAAAATGAATTTAAATTATGGTAATTAGAGTAGAAATTATTAAAATTGGTAGCTTTCTTTGTATAGTTTTTGTACACTGTACCTTTTTTCCTCATGATTCAGCCTACCATCGTTGCAGCCTCCACTAGTCCTGTAGTTTGGGAATGGAACATGACCGTTCTCTATGCTGTTGATATCTTGCACCAGGAGTTCGTAGTGTCTCGTTACCTCTTCTGTTGTTTTTCCACCCACTACTTTGGCAACATTTTGCCAACGGTTAGGAGTGTCCTGGTCATAGGTAGCTAGAGCCTGCTCAAAGGCTTTGTTCTGCTTAGCTGTCCACGATCCAGAGCTGTGAGAAGACTTTGAACTTGATGCCATTGTGATCTATAAATCGACGATGTATATACTATAACTGGTTTGAAAGAGGTTTTTTAAGTACAAGTCAAGAGGATGATATGAGTACAGATGTTACATTATGCATCCTATATATAAGGTGAGTTTAGGTAGTGCCAGTTGTTGCAAATATCTTGCAGAAAACAAAGAGAATATTAAATCCTTGTCTCCATAGGAATCATCGACTAATGAGAAATAAGATAATATCTGCAAATTTATGGTGGAGATGAGTATCTAAAGATCCAAACTTATCACTAATATTTGGTTCTAAGTTTGTTTACTTCTATATAATGCTTGGCAGATGAAATATCACCTATATGTGTATTTACTGCTGTGATTACGTTTCATGTCTTCTTGATTGAGTTAGAGAGCAGTTACGTCAGAGCAGGTTCTCTCGCATTTAATTCTAGATTAATCTTAGAAATTTAGCATATTATCTGCCAAGTCTCCATCTACTTTGTGGAAAACTCTGGCCTAGAACAGTAAATCTCCTATTATTCTGGTACACATTGACTAGAACAGTAAAATCACATTGAGTATCAAGGTTTCTCTCGATATTTTGATAGGATAACTTGTATCCACAAAACAAGAGATGGAACTTTTCATGGGTGCACCATTAGCTATAAAGGTTCTCTCTTGAATTAAAGTCCTTGCAGGAAAGTTGGGGGGTATCAAACTTTATTGTTAATTGTCAGGGGATCCTCCGTCTTAAACACCATATCAAGCAAGTTACAGCAGATACACTTGTCCGTACAATGGATGTAGAAAAGGTCAACTCTTGAAGTTTGGCTACCATGCTTTTCTTGGTCATCTATATTACTATTTGCATTTTGGTCCTCAATTGGTCACTTTCCTTGGTGCATATTGAAATTTCTGTAGGTTCTTCATGTCAAAGATTTGTGACTCTGATTGCATTTTAGTCGTTAACTGTTGTACCTATCACTTCTTTTTGATGATCAGTTGCGCACCTGCTAAGTAAGAATACCAGGCGTGGGATGTGCAGATAAATTATTTCCTGAGACTAATATTTTCATTTGGTCTATTGAAACATAGGGCGTTTTCTAGGTATTATGGAAGATAGAAGACCAGACTTGTCTCTTCAATCATAAATCATGTCAGGTTAGTTATCAGAAATGCCAAACTATAAAAATCCATAAATGGTACAAACTACCACGGTATAATGCATGAACGTATATATTTTTTATCATGCTTACATTTTAGTCTATTTTCTTGATGTACACCAGTATATGCCCATACCAGATATTTTCATTAGTTGTGGTACAAAGTTTACCACAAGGTTTAGGTTTTATTCCTTGCTAGATATGGCTGTTCTGAGAACTCAAGAAACTGACATGGTTTTGGGATAGGGAATAAACTACTTTATAAGAAAGTGCAGACCAGAACAAAGAATAAATTAATCATGAGACTGGTAAAACAATATATTCCAGAAATATATGGCTGCTAGTTGCAATAGGATTCTGCAAGTAGGCATTCAGAGTATATATATATTCTCGTCATTGCTTTCCTTCTTACCTAGGTGTTAAAATGGTAGAACATCCCTATCTGACTTTCAGCTTTAGGTAAACACCTGAGGTATTAACGTAGAAGAAGAAAAATGTTTAAAATGGTTGTTTTTTATACAATATGGATATTCTGCAATCTGCATCTTACTTTTGTGACATGAAGAGTTTACATTGCGTAAGATTTGGTGGATTTTATTCCATGTCCACAGCCTCAAGTTGCATTTGTTATAATGAAAGGTACCGGCCATTTATGATGAAACACGTTGCCTAGCTCGCGATGATTGGCGTAAATGATCACAATAGCTTTTCAAGAATATGTAAGAAAGAGAAAGGAATTAAAGGGGTTATATTATATGCCTCACCTAGTGGTTGCTCCTTTTGCAACTTGACGAACTAAATCCGATCCTGATGTAATCTTTGGTTCCCTTGTACACTTGGTTCAACTAAGATTCTGTTTCTAATGGGTTTACTATAGAGGATTAATTACAATTTTTTAATACAGGTCAGTTGTAGGAGGGAAATGCAGAGACAAAGAGGCAGAAATCTTCTTATTTTGGTAATCTTTGATCATAACACAACTTGGGATTCTTCTATGTGAACTACGTTTTGATGCGAGATGATTACAATGGCTACATCAAAGCCGTTAATATGTAAAGACCATGGAGTTGGCTTGTCTTTCTCAATGTGGCATCAATGATTTGGTTTCTTCATTTGTCACTCTGTTGCAGGTTCAAATCATGTTCATCTTCTGCATTTGTGACAGCCGCCGCTAAAGCTTACTCAGTTTTACGTCAACAGATGATTCGATCTCAAATATGAAGTTGTGTGACTACATTATTCCAGAGCAATCAAGTTTCTATGTGTCTTTGAGACTTTGAGTTGGTTTAAGAAGCAATCTGTGTAAATTGTAACCAATGTCCATAGACATTTTAACCACTAAGCATAAGGGTCACCAATTTATGGACGCTTCAGAATATAAGCATTGGGGCCATCAATTGACTTACTCTTAGCTGCCATCTCTTGTGAATCCTCGTAATAATGTTATGGAACAGACGGTTTTTTTTTCGGCTACTTGAGTAGTATAGGCCTTGATAGCTCTACTAAGCTCTACTATTCTCTGGACATTTGAAAATTTCCTTGGGATGTAATCATTACTTTCCACTTAGGAAATGTAGAAAAGTATACAGTATAATGTATAAGGATGACCAAATAATTAAAGATACCTTTTCACGGTGAGAAAGATGACGAAAAAAAAAAAGTAGAGGAAAGAGAATATTCGTGGAATATACGACTCTTTCAGTCTTTTGAGTAAAAAATTAAAGCAATCATTATTTTGGATCGGCGCAAGTGAAATCGTGCAACCAACGTTCCCCAATCAAGAATATGTAAAGCTTGAGCGGTCTGAGAGTGATAGTTCCATACATTGGGTTTGAAGATGATAGATAATGCGCTATAGTAAATTTTTTTTGACAGGAATGAAAAATGAAATCTGGTTTAGGGGGAAACCTTTATAATTTTAGTGAACAACACGGGAACTAACATTTCGTTCCAGACAAAGACGACTTTAAAACGACAATGTTTCATCAAAAAAGTAAACCAAACGAACCAGAATCAAACCAAGCCAAAGGAGGGACACAGAACCAAATCTAAACCAAACACAGAGCAGAAACAAACCACACTATCTTCAATTACCAGCCACCGCCGCCGCCACCGCTTCCTCCGTAGGCACCATCACCTCCTCCGTAACCGCCGCCACCTTCACGGCGACCACCACGGCCACCGCCGCCTCCGCCAGATCCGTAACCACCGCTACGTCTCTCGTAACCACCGCCGCCTCCACCAGATCCGTAACCACCGCCTCCTCCGTATCCGCCTCCACCGCCGCTGCGGTAACCTCCCCCGCCGCCACCACGGCCTCCTCCACCGCCACCGCTTCCTCTGGACTGAGCCTCATTCACAGTGATGTTACGGCCATCAAGCTCTTTTCCGTTCATCTCTTCAATCGCATCCCTCATGGATTTCTCGTCCTTGAAGGTAACGAATCCGAATCCCCTTGATCTTCCAGTATCACGATCGTTAATGATCTGTAAAACAAAAACCAAACAGATCCACACAAATCAGCAAAAACCAAATCGAAGAAGACGTTGAAACTCAAAAACACGATGAAATAAAGCAAAATCGATCGATCTCCGAGCTCATAGAAGCAGGAAGATGAACGTACCGATGGGACAAAATAAGCAACAGTAACAAAGAACATAGTAACAGTAATCGAATCAAGTAACAGAGAAACACAGATCGGAAACAGATCCGTCGAGGATCAGAATCATCGGAATCGGCTTGATCCGGGAGTCCGATCTCTCGTGTAACAGACCTTAGAATCGATAACTTCGCCGAATTGCGAGAACGTGTTCTGAAGGTCCTCATCTCTGGTGGCCCAGGCAAGGCCGCCAACGAAGCACCGGTACTCAACTTCAGCCATTGTTTTGAAAGCAAAGAGAAATTAGGGTTTCGAAATATAAGAGAGAGACTTGTGTGATTTAAGATAACAAGACAAAGCCTTAATTTATAGAAGAGGTGTGACGTATTAATAACTATCTAGGGTTAAGATATTTTCTAGGGTTTTGATGAACGTTTCGACTTTAATTGGGATTTTAATTTTTAACCCTGATTAACACGGTAATAGTATGGTTTAGTGGATAGGCCCACATCATGTGATCATTATGGAAATTAAAGATTTTTTTTCTCCTCGTTTCGAGCAAAACAAATATCTTCTTGCGTAAAAATATCTTTATTCTTGAAATGACACTTATACCCCTTGTCTCGTTTTTATGTGATAAAATAATTGGGTCTGGGCCATAGTTACTTAGTATTACTGGGCTTATCTGATTTAATTTTGAAAGGTTAAATAACTTTTGGCCCAAAGATTTCAAAATAAACCGAAGAAACTAAAATAAAATAACTTGCAAATTGCAAAACCGGTTTCTAGCTGTATATCATATTTGCTTAGTCCCTAGTAAACACATCCCCAAACCATTCAAACTCTTGCACAAGTCTCCCATATTTGGCATCTTTCAAGTGCAATTCTGCGCACCAAATGTTGCGTTCTGCACATTCCCAGGTAACACATACTCCTTCCGCAAGACCACCATTTTTCCAACATGATATGCATAAATCTAGGCAGACCTTCAATCCAATTTGCGAGTTATTTTATTTTAGTATCATTGAGTCATTCTATCAAAATTCAAAAATATTAGAATTCCAAATAATAATTATCATAAAGTAGTATTTTTTTCATTTAATTTTAAAATGACTAAAAAAAATATGGCTATTACTCTATTAGTATCATATACTCCCTCTGTCTCATAAAATTGATGTTTTGAGATATTTTTTTTCCCACAAATATTGATGTTTTGTAAACTTCAAGAAGTAATCATTGAAAATATTTAAAAGTTTGAATTGTTATTGGTTTAAAATTAAAGAATATCTCTTTAGTCAAAAGAAAAAATATATTTAAACTAAGTAATCATTGTTTTTTTTAAATGTGTAAAAAATTCTAAACATCAAAATCTCTATGAAAGGAGTCAACAGTAATATAGAATTAATTACTATAATATGATATTTTTTAAGAGTTCGTTACGCATGTATTGGGCGGGATCGATGAGAGTCAAACCCCTCTTAAAACGGCGCCGTGTATCAGAACATCACTTTCAAATTTTCAATTAAGAGCGTCTCGAGATCGAACCGTCAATCTTGGGAACGTGCGGCGGCGACTGGGAGTATACAACGAAAGATCGATCCCACAACTCTCAATTTGTTTTTTTTTTTGTCTTCTTACACTTTGTATTACTTTCTTACTTCTTTTTTTTTTCTTTTGAATCGGCCGCTGTTCTTGACCAGTATGGAGAGCTTCTTTTTCTCTGTCCAGAACAGTTCTGCAAGAAGTTTAACTACTAATATAATAATATTCCAGTTGGTTTTCGTATTTTATTAGACTTTCCCATCCTTCTCTCTCTCTAAATCCAGGACCAAAAAAAAGACATGGAAGAGTTAGAGATAGAGAGAGAGAGAAGGCAGCAAGAAAATGATTGGTAACCAACAATACTAGTTTTGATTACGACGAAGTGCACAGACAAAACTAATTGTCACAAAGTCGCAGAGGTAACAAAAGAGTGAAGAAGAACCCCCCCCCCCCCCTTTTTTTTCTTTTGTTGAAAATCATACATAGAAAAGTCATACAGATATAAAGTTTCCTTTTTTATCGGATTCGAAGGAAAACCAAAAAATAAAAAAATCCGATTTTTTCATTAATCGCAAAGATTCTTTCGAATTGAATCTCTAAGGAAATGAAGGGATTTAAGTTATTTGATTTAGTCATCAGGTTTTAGAGAAACCATGGTGATTCAGAAGAAGACATCCTTGCTTGTCTTCTTCTTCTTCTTCTTCGTCTTGTTGTTAGAGTCAACGTTCCAGCAACAGACAAGTTCTCTGCATGAGAAATCGGCGCTTCTGCTGTTGAGGTCTTCCCTTGGGATAAGAAGCAGAGATTGGCCTCTTAAAGGCAATCCTTGTCTCAACTGGAACGGCATAGATTGCGATGAGAATGGTAGAGTAACTGATATCAACATTTCAGGGTTCAGAAGGACTAGGATTGGGAATCAAAACCCGCAATTCTCAGTTGATGCGCTCCTCAATCTCACCCGTTTAGCTTCCTTCAACGCCTCAAGGTTCTCTCTTCCAGGTCCAATCCCGCCTTTGTTCGGATCACGTCTGTTGACTTTAGAGGTGTTGGACCTTAGCTCTTGTTCAATCACGGGGACCATCCCTGCAACTTTGACTCGGCGGTTATTACGCCTCACGGTTCTTGATCTTTCCAATAATTCAATCAGTGGCAAAATTCCTCCGTCTCTTACCTCTCTTCAGAATTTATCAGTTCTTGATCTTTCCTCAAACTCGGTATTTGGTTTGATTCCTGCTAATATTGGGGCACTCTCCAAGCTCCAGCGTCTGAATCTTTCGCATAACACCTTGTCTTCTTCAATACCTTCATCACTCGGAGACCTTTCTGCTTTAGTCGACCTTGATCTCAGCTTCAACCACCTGTCAGGTTTGGTTCCATCAGATTTGAAAGGGCTAAGGAACTTGCATACGCTTGCAATTGCAGGAAATCGCCTTTCAGGATCCCTACCTCCTGATCTATTCAGTTTCATTAGTAATCTACAGATAGTTGACTTCAGAGGCAGTGGTTTCATAGGTGCTTTACCGTCCCCGTTATGGTCGTTACCGGAGCTGAAGTTGCTGGATCTTTCTGGAAATCACTTCTCTGATTTGCTGCCGAATACCACTGACACTTTTGATTCTTCTACTGTCTCCATGCTTAACATATCCGGGAACATGTTTTACGGCAATCTCACACTTCTACTGAGAAGATTCCAAGTTGTTGATCTTTCAGAAAACTATTTTGAAGGTGAAGTTCCAGACTTTGTGCCAACCAATGCTTCCTTGAGCAACAATTGTCTTCAGGGCCCAGAGAACCAACGGAAGTTGTCGGATTGCACTTTGTTTTATTCAAAAAAGGGCTTAACTTTCAACAGTTTCGGACCACCTGAAGAGAAGAAGAGTCCAAAATCTTCCTGGTTAAGCCACAGGAAAATAGTTATACTAGCTGCAGTTGGAGGGTCTATATTGGTTATGCTCATTCTCATATTGTTACCAATAACAGTGAGTTTCTGTGTCCGTCGAAGAAACAGATCACCAACAAGTAATCATCCTAGAGGGAGACACAACGGTGTTGGCCCATTGCCTCCTGATGGAACACTTCCCTCCAGAGGAGGATTCTCTATAAACTTTGGGAGTCTTGGATCATCGTTTACCTATCAACAGCTGCTCAATGCCACCAAAGAGTTCCGTGATTCGAACCTGATAAAGAAAGGACAATCAGGGGATCTTTTCAAGGGGGTTTTAGAAAACGGAGTTCAGATCGTTGTGAAAAGAATCAGCTTGGAATCTACAAAGAACAACGAAGAAGCGTATCTAACCGAGTTGGATTTCTTCAGCCGGTTTGCTCATCCGAGAATAGTCCCATTCGTAGGAAAATGCTTAGAGAGCACACCCCATAAGTGCTTGGTGTATAAGTACATGCCTAATAGGGATTTACCAAGCTCATTGTTCTATAAAACCAGTTCCCTTGTTGAGGAGGGATTGAGATCTCTCGATTGGATCACCAGACTGAAAATAGCATTGGGAGTAGCAGAGGGACTTTCTTATCTGCACCATGATTGCTCACCGCCCGTCGTCCACAGGTACAAAATCCATCCCTTAAACTGTTTCCACTTTCAATCCACATCATACTGATCTTGAGAGTCTTTCAATGTTAAATGTCTTAAAAAGAGATGTTCAAGCAAGTAGCATTCTCTTGGATGATAAGTTTGAAGTTAGGCTTGGAAGCTTTAGCAAAGCCTGTCATCAAGAAAACAATGGCCGTTCCCGAAAAATATCCCGGTTGCTCAGACTATCCCAGTAAGTGTCTCTGCTTCACTGCGTTGAAACACTTTAACCCAATTTAGATTAAACATCTAACAACAAGCTTGCTACTGTTTCCCTACTTTTCAGGTCTTCTCAAGAAAGTGTTCCTGGTGAGTTTCTCTCCAAATGTTTTAACAACAAGCTTGCTACAATTTCTATATGTTCCTTCTAACAACCCTAAAATCTAACAGGGTCTTCAGCTACAGCAACATGTGCCTACGATGTGTACTGCTTCGGCAAGATACTTCTGGAGCTAATCACAGGAAAACTGGGAATAAGCTCATGCGACGAAACCCAATTCAAGAAAATCCTAACCGAGATAATGCCTTACATATCATCGCAGGAGAAAGAACCAGTGATGAACATCCTAGACCAATCTCTTCTGGTCGACGAAGACCTCTTAGAAGAAGTCTGGGCAATGGCAATCGTGGCTAGGTCTTGTCTAAACCCTAAGCAAACGAGACGACCGCTTATGAGACACATAGTTCAAGCCCTGGAGAATCCTATGAGAGTCGTGAGAGAAGACAGCAGCGAATCTGAGAGATTCCGGACGACTGGATCTTCGAGAGGATCTTCCAGTAGCGGCCGAGTGTTTGGTAGTTGGAGACAGAGCTTGTCTGATCCAGTCGCTGCGGGAACTAGTAGCCTTCTGTCTCAGGCGGAGGGTTTACCGACGGGATCGATGTCGACGAGAGAAAGTAGCCGTGGCGCGTCTAGCCGACGAAGTATGAAAGATGTATAGAAGACACACATACGATCCAACATTTTTTTACCTTCTTTTTCTTTTATTTCTTTTAATTATTAATTTTCTTTTGTGGTTATGATTTGTTCTCTTGTTGATAAAAATTCCCATAAATTTATAATCTTTTCAAATGAGCCCAATCCTAATGACTCTAGTCTTATGACATTCTCTGGTAGCAATTTGTTTTGTATGGGGTGGGAATCGGAAAGTAGTATACCTTTGGGGCAAGGTTCTTGTTAACTAAACACAAATTGTACCGTACATAACCAAAAAGAACAAAAATTCGACAAGCCATATTGCAAATGAGTTGAGTACACACACAAATATTGATATGGAATGGTCATGTCCACAAAGACTACAAATAAAGGAGCATCAACTTGAAACAAAAAGAGAATACTACTCAGATTCCAATTCGGCAGATTGGATTCCGTTTAATGAGATCCAGATCCACCTGCGACGAAGAATGATACACGAATTTGAGTATTATGAAACACATATTGAGCATATATGGCAATCGAACAAAGGCATGTTTATACAAAGAAGTCAGAAAAAGTAAAGATCTCGTGGTTACCTTGTGTCCAAACAAATCTCGGATGTTGTTGATACCGTATAATATCATTGTCGGTCTGGTTTATGAACAAAAAACCAAGATAGAATCAGCAACGAACGACCCTGAAATGTTGAGGGAAATTCAAAAATCTTACCTCTCAAGAGAAAGACCCCAAGCAATTACTCTAACATCTTCGGGGAGACCCATTGGAAGAAGCATTTCGGGTCTGAACATCCCAGAGTTACCAATCTCCACCCACTTCCCTATACCTTCATGATAGCTGAATATCTCCATACTTGGCTCTGTGTAAGGGTTGTAAGCTGGCTTGAACTGCAGTTTCGACATCCCTGAAAAGCATGATCGCGTTCAAAGTTTTTCTTTCTCTCTCAAGCCTAGGCAAACCAAATTTAAGATTGTGGCAAACTTAAGGAAGAGTTTACCTAAGCGTGAGAAGAAGTCTTTTAATACACCAATCAGGTCTCCTAGTGTAAGGCCTCTATCACAAATCAAACCTGATCCAAACATGAGATCATTTAACCGATTGAAAATCAAGTTTGACAGACGATGATTCCTTACTTTAATTTAACACCGAACTGTGACAACTCTGTCCATTAGAGAACTATACCTTCAATTTGATGGAACTCTGCAAGGTGGGTCCGATCAACAGCTTCGTTTCTGAAGACACGGTCAATAGAAAAGTACTTCTTGGGCACAAAAGGTTTCTACAGAAAGACAGAAATCTAATTATACTACTGAATATTGAAAACCAACGTCTCACAACCTGTAAACTAAGGTTCAGTTGTACCTGTGCTAGTGCATAAAGCATCCTAGATGAGACAGCCGTTGTGTGAGTACGGAGAAGATTCGTGTTTGCTTCTTCTCGTTTCCAATCATAAGTATACCTTTAATGCAAAAGGCCACTGTCAGAGCGCTGCAAATTAATTATTACTACTACAAGGTAGTACGCAGATACAAGTCATATACCCTCTAGATCCATAACCACCAGACTCGTGAACACGTTTCACCCTCTCAACATAATCTTCCGGCAGTGTCCTTGTAGTAGAGGGTGCTACATTCAAAGATTTACGCCATAAAATTTAGAGTTAGTATTCTTTGAGATGTCAACAAGCAACCAGGAAATAGATATCACAAACAAGAAATTTAGTGACTAAGCATTTAAAATTTGAACCTTTTAGAAAGAAGGTGTCATGAGAATCACGAGCAGGGTGCTGCTGAGGCTGGAACAACGCATCAAAATTCCAGAAGCTATAAAGCATAGGAAACAGGATAAGATCAGCTAACAAATAGCAAAAATTAATGGCCTAATAAGATCTCCTCAAGCCTCCATGAAAAGCTGAAGACCAAGATTCTGTAATAACTAGACGATACCTGCTTTCCACAAAGTTGTTTGTTGGCATCTCCTCAAACCTGCGACCACATAAGGCTCACCATTAATTTTGGCCATCAATAGAATAGTGGAGATAAATAACATTAGATGTCAAGAGTCTCTCTCACCCCATTTGAACAAATATGTCTTTAAACTGCTTCCGCACCTAATGCGCCAGAAAAGTAAAATAAAAAACGTAAGAGGTCTGTTATAAAAAAAAACGGCTACCCAAAATCCTTTACAACAATAGAAAAGATAACCACTAGTATACAATATATACAATTAGCTACCAAGCGTCAAGCTTACCTTGAGAAGGGCATGAAGATGCCCAGCCTGAAGAGGCGCTCCTTTAGCATTGAAGTTATATTCCTTAAACTCTAACTCTTTCCAGCTGCAAATACACCACTTTACTATCTTAATTGCATATTAAACCTACAATACCATTAGAAAGTTGCAAAAAAAGGCAAGTTTTAGGACGAACTTTTGAAGATTTTCTCGAGTCAAATCGGTGGCTACTTCCTTTCTCTCGGGAGCATAGTTAGGACCTTTCTTTACGGAATACCCCGTCCATGTCCTGTGAAGTAAGAAAAGATATCAGCTATCCAATGTCTCTCAAAAGGAACGAAACATGAAAGAAAAATGGAAACAATTACTCTTTTATTATGAGTTTTCTGGCTTTAAGAGAACTGGTACTGTCGTTGTCAACTTCCTGAAGGGGAGAAAGGGATACTTATAAATATGAATCATAAGGCAAATACAAAAGACGAAATCTCTACTGAACTAAGATAGTACAAACCTTCCCTTCTTGTATTTGTAAAAGCTGGTCTTTCACTTTATCTTCCACATTTTGAACCTACAATAAAAAAGGTTCAGATTGATGCAGACTAAACAAACTAGAACGTGAGTGTGTGTGTGTGACATATGTAAAACTGATTCATTACAACCAAACATCCAAAAAAGAAGGTAGCAAACAGAAAGTAAACCATTTCAGAACTATTACCCTCCTCGAGACTTGCCTTCCCATTTGCACCCACCTTCTTTTCCCGGCTTGTGAGCAGCCGATACTGAAGACTGAAGGAGCAAGCTTTTTCTGATATAGTAAAAGAAATTTACGCATGTTATTAGAGAGTATGACTACCAAATCCAACCATATATATACATGTAGATATCCATAACAATCACCTCGAGTTCATCTTTTGATATGCTACCTTCTTCAGGCACAGCTAGGAAAAGTTGTACCTCTGGCGACCCTTCTGCTGCATATTCCTTCCCTTCATCAGTCAGAACCCATGTCTCCTTTTTAATGTCCTGCAGAGAATAGTCAACCCCATGTTTCAACAGCGCTTCATCATACTACCATGCAAAACTAGTCCAATAAAACCTTGTTAATGATAGCAACTTATGGCAAAATGTGAGACTCTACAGTGGCATTCACGGAAAACGCAAAATATTTAAACCAGATAATAAAAACGTCTTAATCTAACACACTCTAGATCCATAATCCAAACCATATCGCAGACCCAATTCAGCCAGAGAACTCACACGCAACGCATGGGAATCAGATACAAGATGTAAGATTACAAAAATACGGCAGTGAAAACGGGGAAGCACGAGTACCTGAACATCAATGAAACGAAAACCATGGAGACTTTTGATGACATTGACGACTTCGTCGTGGTCGAGGTTGAATTCGGCAGAGAACAGACCCGAATCTGTGATCTCTTCGTTGTTCTGCAGAAACCCTAGTATCGCCTTTTCAGCCATTATTAAACTCTCTTTAGGTTTTATCGAAAGAGCTCTTTGCCCTACCCTTACTCTCTTCTTTCTTTCTTTCTTTCTTTCTTTCTTCTATCTCTTCCGGTCAAACAGAGTAAACGCCGCTGATTCTAACTGCATAATATTGGGATTTTAGGGTTCCGACTTTAGAGTGCGTTTTCAATTGTCTCCATTTACTTTTGAAATTACAACATAACCCACCTGCCACGAGTGATATTTACATCACTTGAATAATGCAATAAGAGTCCACTAATCCCCCTAATCCCACTCACACCGATGCTTAATTATTTTGTTGCCTTTTATTGATTTTTTTACTAATGACCCTACTTAACGAGGGTGTAATATATAAAATCAAAAGTCAAGAGGGTGAATCTATGCAATTTCTTCGAAAATAGAAACGACGACGTTTCGGTTGTAGGGTTTAGTGCTCTTGGTCGTTCCATCATCTTTCCTCCTCCTCCTCCTCTTGAGATTCCAATTCAAGAAAACCAAAATTATTGAAGAGATGGCATCGTTTTGCAGATCAGCGTTAATGGCAGGTTCCAGAAACTTAGTATCAAGATCCAAAACCGTAACACAAAAGTCCCTTAACCTTAAACCCACAACGACTTCAACTCCTTCCGCTTCAATGTCCCAATCCGTCCCCCGCGCTTCAAGGTGCCTTACTCATTTTTCACCTGTTTCAGTTAATTTCTTATCCATGTTTGTTTGTGGGACGTTCGAGTATGCCCCTAGTAGTGTAGTGAATTTCTAATCAGAAACTTTTGCCATGCAATGTGAAGGGTTCTCTCGGCTTTGGGATGTGTTGAAACGATGATTCCACTCCACAGTGCTGTTGCTTCAGCTCGTCTCAAGTCAAGCATCGCTGCTGATTCCTCCTGTTGGAGCTGGCTCTCTCAGGGTAACTTTTTTCCTCTCTTTCTTTGTCTATTGTCCTTCAATTTGCTGTCTTTTTCTGTTTATTGTTTGGTGGTTTGATTCTGTTTTCTGCTTTATCTGCTCTGCATTTGGAAAGATTTGAGACTAGAGACTGAATTTGCAGATTTATTATTATTTAGTAAACTAGATAGTAGAAACTCTCGTGTGAAGTGGAACTAAAACTCTTTTAAAGTGACAAGATTTAGATGATAATCATGATATTATTGTATAGAAAGCATAATTGTGGCAAGAGTGTTTTCATTAGTCTATACTCTTTTGGATTCAAAGTCTGTTTTTTTTTTTTAGCACAAACAAAACTGTTTCAGGTTTGAAACTGGATGATGACTGTGAAAGATATGTTCTTTTTTAAGTGAACAAAACTTTGACAGAATTTTTGAAGAAAGGATTTGTTACTTCTCTCTTTACATAATAATCATGTCTTGTTGAGATTTCTAGTTGGTCTAAGATTATGTAGTTGCTCCTTGTGTTTGTCCTTAAAGCCTTGCTTCTCTGACTTGTGTTCTTCTGCTTAATGCAATAGGATTTGCCACGCCTTTGTGACCCCGGTCTGCTGGATCTCTATATAAGGCGAAAATAATCATAATGTTAGGACTTGCTTTCACAATATGAATGAACAAGAACAGTGTTTATTTTCTAGTTCCAACGCTTTTGTTGATGTATTGTTGTGGTTCACAATGGACTTGTTGCTTCAAACTTCTTGCAATCTATCTATCGCTATTTGGATCTACACACTTTGGGGCCTTTGTTCTGCACTAAAACTCAGCATGTCCTTTCTTTTGTTCATGATATCAAGTTCTGTGTTCATGCAAATTACAACGAGGAATCTCTGCATTTTTCAATTTCTTGATGTTGTTGTTGGCTGATCCTCTTCCCATTTCTCTCGTCTCTTTAGAACTGGGAGTACCTCGGTGACACCATCATTAGCATTGGTCTTGATCTTGAAGCGTCCCTGAGATGATACCTGATATTGTACTGTTTGAGACTACTTGATTTTGCCAGTTTTTGGACTGGTTTGCTCCGGTTTAGGACCATGTTGTTTCCCAATTTGGTTCATGTTATCTCGTTTTAGATTTTTTTGGAGGCATTCTAACGAACATAATCAAAACTAAAACCCTACCAACTAATAATTCTGAATCCGAACTTTCTTGCAGTATACTCGAGTTTGGTCACCAGCTATGTAAGTGTAACTATAATAATATTGATATTTTTGTAACAATACTACCAAAAATATTCGATAGCCCCACATTCACCAGACAAATCATCGTCTAACGTCAATCTCGCCAGCCTTCCGTTTAAATTACCGAATGGACAAAAAATAAAAATTATAACAAAAATACATTATTCAGTTTTCCGTTACAAAAATACATTATTCAATAGTCGGAAGTAAAGGATTAACTAGCTCCATAATCTCTAACCTTCGGTATTAATTAGTCCATTCAAACGTCATTTCTGTTAAGAGAAGTCTAATAGTACAAAAATCTGATTACGTTAAATTGCAATAAAAACAAAAGAAAAATGGATTTACTATTTTCCTTTGGGTCTCACTGTATCCCCACCTCCTTTATCTAGCTAACCGCGTAACGAGATGGACGGGCACAACTATATACAAGACCTATGTATGTGTGTGTGCATTGCCTATATAATAGATTAATAGTTCATGTTCTTCCAATATGCTATAACTCGAACAAGAAACAGTAAGAGAACTTATAAATAGAAAAGGCTATATGGGGAACTGTGCACTAAAACCAAAAGTTTTGTCGGAAACCGGAGCTCTGGCGCCGGAGGAGCTTAAGGATTCACTTCTTGAATACCATAAGATCGACACTGCAAAATCTCTTAGCAACTTGTTCCTTCAAGTAAGTCGCTACAAATTAAGCATAAGCATAATGTAATAACTTTAAGGATGTTATATTCTTGATTGTGTTATTCTCGTGATGGCTCGTTTGTGATTTTTTTGGCTACTAGGACAATGAAAGCTGATATATTTCCTTAGTATTCACATGAACTTTACAAGGCTTTATAAAGCCGAAATCGTTATACAAAATCTGTAGAGAATCCACAATATGTGGAGCTATACAAAACAATATTAACAACATCCTGAAAATGTGTAACGGACTTTATTTCATGTCTATCACCCTCCCTCAGTCACAGCATCGGATGAACGGTGAGGCTGGATCGAAATTCATTGTGAAGAGAAGTGGGCAGTCCTTTAGTGAAGATGTCAGCATATTGAAGTGAAGTGGGGACATGGAGAACTTTCACCTCTCCAATGGCAACCTTGTCACGAACAAAATGGATATCCAACTCGATGTGCTTTGTTCGTTGATGTTTAACTGGATTGGTGGAAAGGTAAACCGAGCCGATATTGTCACAGTACACAACCGAAGCAGCCTTGATTGGACGATGCAACTCAACCATAAGATTTCTTATCCAAGTAAGCTCTGCAACTCTATTCGCAACGCCCTTATACTCAGCTTCGGAGCTGGATCGGGAGGGTGTGGGCTGTCTCTTTGCTGACCAAGAGATCAGATTAGGGCCAAGGTAGACACAGTAACCGGATGTGGAGCGACGTGTGTCAGGACATCCAGCCCAATCTGCATCGGAGTATGCCGTAAGCGTATCGATGCTACCACGAACCATCTGAATGCCGAAGTTTGTTGTGCCTTTGACGTACCTAATTATTCTCTTGAGAGCGTGAAGATGAGGCTGTCGTGGCATGTGCATGTATAGGCAGACTTGATGAACAACATATGAGATGTCAGGACGCATCAATGTGAGGTATTGCAATGCACCTGCAAGTTTGCGATAATACGTTGGATCTTCAAGTGGTTCTCCTTCATCAATTGAGAGCTTTGATTTGAGATCAACTGGGGTTGAGATAGGTTTGCAGGCCACCATACCAGCCCGTGTGATGATATCTTCAGCATAGAGTGATTGAGACAAAAACAATCCTTTGTCATTGAAATCCGCCTTAATGCCAAGGAAGTGTCGCAATTTACCCATGTCTGTCATTGGGAATTCAGCTTTGAGTTTGTCAATGACAGGCTGAAGAAGTTCTGATGTGGAGGCAGTGAGGAGGATGTCATCAACATACAGCAACATATACGCGTATTGTTTCCCTTTCCTGAAAATAAACAAAGAAGAATCTGCCTTGCTTTGAACAAAGCCCATTAGTTTTAGATAGTTTGAGAACCGTGAATTCCAAGCACGTGGAGCTTGTTTTAATCCATATATAGCTTTGTTGAGTTTGCACACATGAGATGGATATTGTTGATCAACGAAGCCCGGAGGTTGGTGCATATACATCGTTTCTTCAAGATCTCCTTGTAAGAACGCGTTTTTGACATCTAATTGATGAATTGGCCAATTTAACGCAACACCAACATTGAGCACCGTTCGGATAGTCGCCGGCTTTACGACTGGACTAAATGTCTCATTAAAATCTATCCCCTCTTCCTGCGATTTTCCATTAGCAACAAAGCGAGCCTTATGTCTAGACAAGACCCCATCAGCATCATATTTGTGCTTAAATAGCCACATAGATCGCACAACATTAACATTAGGAGGCCAAGGTACCAAGTTCCAGGTCTTAGTCTTAATCATAGCACCATGTTCATCAGTCATTGCAGGGTTCCAGTTAGGATCAGACAGAGCTTGAAGATGACTTTTTGGAAGAGGCGATTTTGTGTTGGTGATGAGAGAGATGATCTGCTTGGGTTTGGCTATTCCCGATTTTGAGCGAGTTTGTATGGAACTGGTGGAGCGAAACATTGGGTCTGGGCGTTTGGGCTTTGAGTGGGCTTGAGATGAGTTGGGCCTTTGTGGAGAATTGGGAAAAGGAGCCTGAAGAATCGATTGAAACAGGGGAGAAGGCTCATCGGAGACTTCCAGGAAACGATAATTATCGTTTGGAGGTTTTGATTCAACTGCAGGAAATTTTTCCTCATCAAAGTAAACATGACGAGAGATGATAATTTTGTTTGTTTTTAGATCCATACAGCGATAACCTCGATGATTTGAAGGATAGCCAAGAAACAAGCATGGGGTTGTTCTCGGCGACAGTTTTGACAGATTGGAGTGATTGAGATTTGGAAAGCACAAGCAACCGAAGACACGAAGATGATCATAAGATGGTTGTTTTTGAAAGAGAAGAGTGTGTGGGATTTGATTATGAATGGCTTTGGAAGGAGTGATATTGAGAACATGGGCTGCAACATGAAGTGCTTCGACCCAAAACGTTTGAGGCAAACGAGCTTGGAACAAGAGTGTTCGAATGGCATTGTTGATTGTTCGAATTATCCTCTCTGATTTGCCATTTTGTTGAGAAGTATGAGGACATGAGAAACGAGCAGTGATGCCATTAGAAGCAAAGAAATTATGAAACTCGGGATTGTTGTATTCGCCACCATTATCACACTGAAAATTCTTGATTTTGGAGTTGAATTGAGTATTAACATAAGCAGAAAAATGAAGGAATTTAGAGAAAGCTTCACTTTTCCAGCGAAGAGGATAAACCCAAAGATAATGTGTGAATTGATCAAGAAAAATAATGTAATAACGCAGACCACTAATGGACGCAACAGGCGATGTCCACAAATCAGAGTGAATGGTTTCAAATGGTTTAGAAACAACAGATTGAGAAGCCACAAACGGAAGTTTTATTGATTTTCCCAAATAACAAGGTTCACAGGAAATAGGAAATTTTCCTTTCTCATAGAGAGAAGGATTTGATTGAAAAATAGATTTAAGAGAATCGTTATTGGTGTGGCCGAGTCTCTTATGCCATAGCGCCGGTGTTGAAGCCAAAAGAGCTGTGGAAGAAGCTTGAGTTTTATTGAATGAAGCTGGAAGAGAATAAAGATCACCGGAGCTGTCACATCGGAGAAGAGTTTTCCAACTTTGAAGATCCTTCACAGTGAAACCAAAAGGATCAAAATCAACAGAGCACCAATTATCTCTGGTGAATTTGCGGACAGAGATTAAGTTTTTAACAATATCCGGGGCAACAAGAATATTATTGAGAAGAAGAGGTTTGGTTTTAGTAGGAATGAAAGAGGAACCGATGGTGGAAACAGGAATGGAAGAACCGTTGCCCACAATGACTGATTGACCGGTGTTATGTTTAAGATTAGAGTGGAGCATACCTGGGTTTGTGGCTAAGTGAGCAGAGGCACCAGAGTCTAGGAACCAATTTCCAGCAGACGTATCAGCAACAGATTCGGATGTGTAAGCCTCTTCTAGCCGCGGAAACTCAACAAGATTGGCATGCGGTGGTGGAATAGAAGGTCGTGGAGGTAGAGGCCAGCCTTGATACTGAGGCATCCAAAACGGTGGTGGTGGTGGTGTCCAATACGGGCCTGAGTTCCAAGGGTTGTAAGAGAAGCGCCCTCGCCCACGTTTGCTGGTTCCGCCGCCTCTGCGATTTCCACGTTGATTGTTGCGGTGATGATTGAAAAATTGTGGCTGCTGCGATGAGGTTGTAGTGAGAGCTGTGGTAGAAGAAGAAGTGTCGGTGTGAGAAGCAGAAGCACGAACTGGTTTCTTGAGGCGGGTTTCTTCACTCTCCAGCATCGATTTGGCAGATTCAAAGGAAGGAAAGGGTTCTTTGTGTTTGATAACGTTGATGATGTTATCAAACTTCTCATTGAGTCCATTAATGATGTACATCACGAGAGTTCTCTCATTTACTGCTGTACCAACGTTCGCAAGAAGAGCAGCAGTGGACTTCATCTTCTGACAGTATTCACGGACTGTCATATCTCCGATCTCCATTGTGCGGAGCTCATTGTCGAGTTGAATAGCTCTGGCATCTCTGTTGTTGCGGAACTGGTTCTCCACGCGTAACCACAGATCTCGGGCAGTGCCGCCAGGTTGGAAGGAAGAATGAAACAGGGGCTGAGTCATCGTGCCATAAAGCCACAGTTTCACGAGACCGTCACGTTTTTGCCATGCCTGATCATTAGCATTGGCCGGCTGATCGGTGCTGTCGAGATGTCCGGAGACATCAAACGCCATACAATGAGTGGTGAGAAGCTCTCTCCAAGCATCATAGTTGTGCTCATTTTCATCAAGGATCAGAGGAATTTGATTGTTGATGTTAGTGACACCAAAACAACGTTCGTTGTTTGCAGCAGCCATTAATGGCAGAACTGAAGGAAACAGGGAAGAAGAGTAGAAGAAGAAGAAGAAAAGAAGAAGAAGGGAGTCAGAACCGTAGGAGCTCTGATACCATGAAAGCTGATGTATTTCCTTAGTATTCACATGAACTTTACAAGGCTTTATAAAGCCGAAATCGTTACACAAAATCTGTAGAGAATCCACAATATGTGGAGCTATACAAAACAATATTAACAACATCCTGAAAATGTGTAACGGACTTTATTTCATGTCTATCAGACAAGGCAGAGAAGAAAACGAAAGATGGTGAAAAGATAACATTCGAAAATGTTCCGGTAGCTGAAGATCTGAAAACAGCTTTGGCGGAGGAAAAATCTCGGACAAAAGAGACAAAATCTCCGGCGACGACAGAGACAACTTCTCCGGTAGCAGAGACAAAATACCAAGTAATAGAGATAGAAGCTCATTCTGACGAGAAGATAACACCGGAAATCATACCGGTAACTGAAGATCTGAAAACAGTTTTGGAGGAGGTTGCACACCCTCCGGAAACAGAGTCAAAGTCTACAGTAATTGAGACTAACGTTTCGGTTAATGATCAGAAGGCGAAGAACGAAGAGCCCGCTCATGAAGAGAAAGTGATTGACGTTGTGACTGTGAAAGAAACAGAAACAGAAGCGAAAGCAGAGGAGGTGGGAAGAGAAGCAGCACAGTGAAACATCCTTTAAACGCTAGTAACTTCGTTCTTGGTAGCAACATGCTGGTTTCCGACTTTTTTTTGTTTAGATTACGTTTCCTCGAGAGAAAAAACGCAAACGCTGGATTTGTTATATGAACTGAAAACTTCAGATATCCTTCAACCCAAAATAACGACTGTTATTATGCGATTGCGTTTCATAACATAACGTTATTAATTGGGCCCTTTATTTAATACACCTTCTAAAGTTTTGGTTTGGATTCACACGGGCCGTGTCGGCCCACGCTATTAAAATTTGTAGCAAACCTTTAATAGACAGAGCGATAGAGAGATTTAACGGGCGGGTAAGATCCGGATCGGGAATACGGATCCGGATTCTGAGCATTAAATGAAACAACTAAACTGCACAAACCTTTTAATTGCAGCAGCAATTAAAGAGGCCACCAAACTCTCGAGCCCCAACTTGTCAATTATACATGGAGGGAACAGCCAATTACACTAAGACACGCGTTCATTAATCATTATCTGAACACAGCCACTACTAGTCTAACCACCACCGGTTCATAGACAACCGACAACCTACCAAAGTTAAAGTGAGTTCTTTAGTAAATGTGAAACCAAACGAAGAACTTTTGTTTAGCATCAAATGTTTTTTTTTTGGTGAAATGCTGGGAGTAATTTTTAGAATGAACATATCTACATTGATAAATCTATCTACCTTTATAGTAGTATAACAAAGTCCAAAGCTGGATAGTACTTGCACTCGTATGTATTATCGACATATCATATGATTTTAAAATGGACTACTGTACTACAACTTATCTGATTAAAGCTGATCGTGATGTGAAACGAGGATGAACGCATTAACTATTATATGGCGAGATTGATACTTCCATGCTTTAATAATAATTCTGACTTTTATCCACAACGTCCAACCGGATTTTTTTTTGTTCCATAATTGTTTATTTGAATTGAGCTACTACTCAGTCTACTCCAGCCGTCCAAAACCATGATGATGGTGAATTGATGATGATGATGTTAGTGTGGAGGAGGAGTTCCACAACGTTGCATAGTCATATATTCCAAAATATAGAGAAAGTGAAAAGGACTTCTTAATCATACCTCTAATATTACGTGCTTAATTTAAAACCATAAGAGTCATTAATTTATATCGCAGCAAATAAGTCGGCCTTGCAAGAAAGTTCACATGACGCTTTAACTGGTAACTAATTCCGGTATTGAAAAATAATATAGGACAGTGAACTCAGTCACGTGTCGATTAAGATGATGATGATGATGATGATGATGATGATGTTGTGAGTGTAGAGGAGGAGTTCCACAACGTTGCATAGTCATACATTCCTAAAATGGAGAAAGTGAAAAGGACATCTTAATCATACATCTAACAGTGTTTTATTCATATTTAATTTAGGTGCTTCAAACCCTTAAGAGTGTTATATTTTCTAGACTTATTGTTAATTTATGTCTCATCAAATAAATCGGCCTTGCAAGAAAATTCACATGGCGCTTTAACTGGTAACTAATTCGGGTATTGAAAAAGAATATAGAGGACAGTGAATTCAATCACGTGTCAATTATGATATTTTTTTTTCTTTCTTATTTTCTTTTAAATTTAGTAAAGTGTAAAATAAAGAAAACTAACAAATCTCATGTTATTTAGTCATGGATTTTTAATGTTATCGAGCTAGTGATTTGAAGATCTAGTTTATAATTTACTGTAATTGAAAACGTTTGAAGATTTGGTTTTTAATGATTTTAAAGAATTTTTGAAGATTTCTTTAGTTGGAATAATTTTAGGTGGGATTTGAAAATAATTTCAATAAATCATATAATTCACCCTAAAATCATATAAAAAATAGATTCAACTTAGTGAATATGAAATTTATTTTAAGATACTTTTCCTAAGGTGACAATAAATAATCAACCACAATTAATTAAATGTAGTATGTTATACAATGAAATTAAATAACTTTATTAATTTCATGCAATGGTAAAGAATTAAGTATAGAAAAAATAGCATCTTAATTTCATGCAATGGAGTATATAGCATCTCAATTTTCTGGTGAACGCAATAAAAGGGTCATTAATATCTCTAGCTACTCCTCTCATCTGTAAACGCCCATATATGCACCAGTCCCTTGAGACAGTCAGAGAATCATTAGCTCAATCTCACACTCAGTCAAAAACAATGGCGAAGTCTCCAGAAACAGAGCATCCTAACAAAGTCTTTGGTTGGGCTGCTAGAGACAAATCCGGCGTTCTCTCTCCGTTCAACTTCTCTAGAAGGTTTTCGTACTTATCTTCAATCTCTTGTTTGTTTCACTATATCTTCTTAATCATACCAAAATCCAAGATCCTCCTCGTACTCTGTTTCTTTGTTTTATCGGTTCTATCATATTGTTTCTTACATCTTACTTTCCATTTATGTTTAACAAGACTAATTTTGCTCCAAGATAGATCTGTTGCAAAGTTATGTTGTTCTGTGTTCTTGTTTCTGTATGTAACATATAGTTTGGTGTGATTTTGACTCTGCAGAGACAATGGTGAAAATGATGTGACAGTGAAGATCTTGTTTTGTGGAGTTTGCCACACTGATCTACACACCATCAAAAACGACTGGGGATACTCGTACTACCCTGTAGTTCCCGGGTAATCTCAAATAGAATTCAAACAAAATTTATATATGTGGTACGTATTAAACATTTTGTCCATCATATAACAAAACCTTTTATGTAATATTCAGGCATGAGATCGTTGGGATCGCTACAAAAGTTGGCAAAAACGTGACTAAATTCAAAGAAGGAGATCGTGTAGGAGTAGGAGTGATCACTGGCTCATGCCAATCCTGCGAATCGTGTGACCAAGATCTTGAGAATTACTGTCCTCAAATGGCCTTCACATACAATGCGATCGGAGCCGATGGAACCAAGAACTACGGTGGCTATTCGGATAACATTGTGGTCGATCAACGGTTTGTTTTGCGGTTTCCCGAGAATTTACCGAGCGACTCGGGTGCGCCGTTGCTGTGTGCTGGAATCACTGTGTACAGTCCAATGAAGTATTATGGTATGACTGAGGCAGGGAAGCATTTAGGTGTAGCTGGACTTGGGGGCCTTGGTCATGTTGCTGTTAAGATTGCTAAAGCTTTCGGTTTGAAAGTTACTGTGATTAGTTCTTCTCCTAAGAAAGAAGAGGAAGCCATTACTCAGCTTGGTGCTGATTCGTTTCTTGTCACCACTGATCCTCAGAAAATGAAGGTAATTTGAGAGAGTGATTTTTATATGAGATTATTGGCATTTTAGTACATTTTCCAAACTTAATTAGAAATATAATACATGTACTATTCATAATTGGAGAAATAGTCAAAGTCCCACTTGTGAGATAAAATGTTTGAGAGATAAAATTGTTAGAGGGAAAGAGAAATGAGTGTGTGTGTGAAAGAGAAATAGGGAAAAATAGTTTTTTTTTTATTTATTTTGTCATTACACCCATCATATCTATTTATTCAAATATTTTGTTAATATGACTTTTCAAAAAAAAAGTTAAGATATATAAAAATCTATATTTTTTCTTTATAATTTGATATGTATGTTGTTTGAAGATTTTATTTGATAATGTTAAAAAAAATTTTTACAAAATTTGTATCCGTACACATTATTAAGTGTACGAATGTTGGTACACCTTATTAAATATACAGATATATGCACATCTTATTAAATGTATAGATGTTTCTATACATTACTAAGTGTACACATTACATCTATACACTTAATAATATGTAGAGATTTTTGTACACTTAATAAGATGTGCAAATATATGTACATTTAATAAGGTGTACATCCGTACACTTAATAATGTGTACAGACACTTAATAATGTGTACAAACATCCGTACACTTAATAATGTGTACGGTACAAAAGATATATATAATATATTTAAAAATTATTAAACAAAATACATATCAAATTATAAAGAAAAAAATTTAGATTTTTTTGTATTTGAAAAATTCTTAAAAATATTATATTAACAACTATTTAAATAATTACCACAATTTTTCAATCCCACAAATGGGTCCTACATAACTCTCCTATTTCACATACACACTCACACAGAAACACTCTCTCACCTATTTTGCCAATTATAAATATTGTTTGTACTAAAACACTAATTAAGTTTCGAAAATATATTATAATGCTAATATACTCTTTTTATATACAATGTTGGTTAAAATCAAAGTTGGTTAAATCCGTTTTCGATCGGTTCAGTTTCTGAAGGTTTTGAAGATTGAGATTATCTTGGTTTTGTTTTGTTTTGACAACTTAGGCTGCAATTGGAACTATGGACTACATTATCGACACGGTATCAGCAGTACATGCTCTGTATCCGTTGCTCGGTTTACTCAAAGTCAACGGAAAGCTCATCGCTTTAGGCTTACCTGAGAAGCCTCTCGAGCTACCAATGTTCCCTCTCGTTCTCGGTAACCAACCACTTAAAAAACTTATCAGCAAGATCTTATTGCGTGAAATACAAGTTAACTTGACTTACTGTTTTGCAGGAAGGAAAATGGTGGGAGGAAGTGACATTGGAGGGATGAAGGAGACACAAGAGATGCTTGATTTCTGCGCTAAGCACAACATCACGGCTGATATTGAATTGATTAAGATGGATGAGATTAACTCTGCCATGGAGAGGCTTGCTAAGTCTGATGTTAAGTACAGGTTCGTGATCGACGTGGCTAACTCCTTGAGCCCTCCATGACTTAGCTGAATATAAGAACGGACCATTGAGCAGGCTATTCAACTTTTTCATAATCTCGTATTTATTATGCTTGTGTTTGTGTCTTCTCGAGTTACCTTCGTTTTATGCTTTCTGTTTGAGAATCGGTTTCTTGTCAGACAAGTTACCCTCTTTCTTTGTTTTCTTCTCAGTTTCTCATGTTCTGTTTCTTAAGAGAAAACTCTTTATGATTCGATGGCAATAATATAAAGATGGATCATAGTCCAAACAGCTCTGAACCCTTAATGATTTGTTAAACTCTTAAATAATCTTACTCAGTTATATAGAAGCTCCATATGCAACATATATATGCGTTTATTAATTAAAATGGAAATTACAATCAAGCTTTTTTGGGGGAAGGAGCCGGAGAGGAGTTTGGATTCTGGCAAAAGCCACGGAGGACATTAGCCTCCTCAGACGTAAATCCGAGAGAAGTGAGCATAGCCGGCCAACAATTGGTTGTGATGACGTCGACGGCTTCACAGCAACTAACGCCGAGTTTTGTTTCGCCGTTGAGGAAGAAGAGAACGATCTCATTCGTGCACGATTTGAGCTCGTATAATGCGTTCCAGCATTCCATTAGTCCTCCACTTTGGAGCCTCGCCGCTATGCTGGTAGACTCCGCCGGGAGATATCTGCCGGAGACGGTGGTGTTTAGTAAGAGGAGGAGAACAAGTGTGACGGTAGAGAAGAGGAAAGTTGTGTTTGAAGCCATTATCTATCTGATTGTTGTTGTTTTGGTTTGGTGGTTTTGTGTGACTAGATTGGATTGTGATCGTTTGGTATTTATAGTGTGCTTAGGGAAGTAAGTTTTTGGGTTAGTGGGAGATTAAAGAGTCATTAAAGGTTTTGTTAGTGGGGAAATAAGTAAGAGTAAATTTATAAAGAGTGATTAAGCAGGATTAGTGAAGCGTCTTAAGCTGAAGAAGATTTACGGAGATACGAAAGGTTGAGTTGTAAATATAAATAGATACTTGATATAAATTGCCTTATTGATGAAGTCAGTTAACAGAAGTGGCTGTAGTTTAGTGGTAAGAATTCCACGTTGTGGCCGTGGAGACCTGGGCTCGAATCCCAGCAGCCACACTATTTTTGGAAATTTTTTATCTGTCTAACACGTGCCAACTTTGCTCATGGTCATGGGTCTCCGAACTTCTTAAGCCGCTATTAACGGACCTGCTTATCACAGTTTTTTTTAATTGAAAAGCCCACCATACATTCCTTATAGCCCATATATTGGATTTATTTGGTCGAAGTGTTAAACTCAAACCCCATATAGTATATTGTTGCTGGGAATTTTCAAACCAAAAAAAATATGTTAATAATTAAAAAAGAGTAAATGAGATGAAAAATATTTTTTCCTTGTTTTGTTTGTGTGCGAAATGAAATGAGAAAACAAGAGCCAATAAATAAATAACTAAAAAGTACGTAAAAGCGGCAAAAACTAAAATAGACTTATAAAAAGAGTGGCCTAAACTATGATCCTATATAACCTCGTTTAGGTCTGGCTAGTTGGACTTTGCCTTTTGATGGCTCAATCATTAGGATTTACTGATTTAGGTTAAACAAAACTCCCACAATTGAACGATTAAAAGTAAGTATAATTAATTGGAGAAAGCACATTTTATCATGGGACTTAGCTGCGTAGGCCAGCCGATTTGCGTACTAAGTAAGGTTTAAGGAGCTAATAGTAGTAAAATTCAACTTTGAAAATAGCTACCGACAGATTGTGATCAGTAGTAACACAGTAGATTAAACTTGAAAAAAGTAGTTAAAATAGTTCGCTTTTTTTGGAACCAATTTTTTTACACGAAAAGAAAAAGAAAAAGAAAGGACACGAGTCCGATTGACCTATATTTTTTAATATTCATTTATCTTATTGCATACATAGGGGGAAGTTGGCATAATTAAATATGACCCCGAATAGCGAATAAATATATATATATAAATAAGGTTTCACTCTCTCTTTATTAGTCACTTGGCAATACATTTTTAACAAAACAAATTATTAATATTAAAACACAAATTTAAAAACAATTAATTTTCATATTTAACTCATATAATATAAAACTGAAATCATATAAATTTCCCATATAAATTATGCATTAACTTTATTTATCCACTAAGTTGTATTTATCAATTGTATTAAAACAAAACAATAAGTTATAATTGTAACTCTCATTTTTCTAAATGTAATTTTTCATCATTTCTCTTCATATAAATACTCATTATTATTCTCTTAGTCTATCACTCTTTCATTCTCTCATCTTCTTCCACTACTCTCAAATCTCTTTTTGTTTTGTTTTGTTCTGTTTTGTATTTTTTTTGTTATTGTTGTATGGGTTATAAAAAATCAAATCAAATATTATTGTAAAAGTTTAGTTTTAGAGTTTGTATGATATGTATATCTTATATATATATATATATTTTAATTTTTTTAATCTTCTAAAAGGTTTATCTCTATTTTCTATTTTATATTAACAACTTATAAGTCATTATTTTCATACTTTCTTACAATATTCACCACAAAATAAGATCATGAAGTTGAAATGATCTATATCTAATTATCTATTATGTCTCTGGTTATCTCACATATTCATGTATTATTTTTAATAATTTCTAAAGATCAATATAATATTTAAAGATCAACATAATTATCCATTTATAAAGTCTATTTTGTTTTGTAAAGTCTATCAACTCTATTTATAAAGGCTATTTTGTTTTGTGATCCAATTGATAAATCTGCAAAGATCAATATAATATATATATATATATATATTTTTATGATTTGAGATTTTTGAAAACAAAAAGAACAGAATTAAACAATTGGTTTTTGTGTGTTTAATCAAAATAAAAAATGATCCAAAAATGAAATATTCAACTGGAACTTAAATATAAAAATAAAATATAATTTTAAAAATACCATTTAACTAAATTATCTAAAAATGAAACCATTAGTATGAAATATAGCACTATAAGTTAAATTGATGAGTGAAAAACAAAAAAAAAACAAAAAAATATAAGTTATCCTTGGGTTTTAAAAATTATTGAGATTGAAGAATTCATATAATTTTATAAGAAAACTAATTTAGTTTGTCACTTCAAAAGTAATATTTTTTTATTTTGAAATATTATGTGTAAATGTTGAGTTTATATCAACAAACAACCAAATCATGTGAATTTTGATTCAGCCCTTTGGTACTCCTTTTATTTTAGGTTAAAAAAAATTAAAATATTTATTTATAATTAAAGGCATGTAACTCCATTTAACTCAAATGTAATTCCTATCTAATAATTGTACATTAATTCATTCCTCCTACTAACTTATTTATCTTTCAAAAGAATTTTTTTTTTGTTTAATTTTGATATTATTTAATTATTTTGGTTGGCTAAACTAATATTCATATTTTGGTTGGCTAAATTAATATATTTCTCATGTAAAATTATTGTTTATAATATATTTCTCATTTCAAAGTTTAAAGCAGTATATCATATATATAAAAGTAAGGTTTTGATCTCTCCTTATTGGTTGATTTTCATTTAATGCTTTCTAATTTTTTTATTTTTTATTTGCTTTCTAATTGCTTTAAACAATATTTAAGACCCAATAAACACAATACATTTAACTCACACATTAAAATAAAATTATAACTGAAAATAAAATAAATTATGCATTAATCATATTCTACCACTCAATTTTATTCAAACACAATAAATTATTATTGTAACTCCATAATTCAAAATGTAATTTCCATCATTTCTTATCATATAAATAAGCATTCTCTCCATTTCTCATTCTCTCGTATTGACATTATTTTACTATCTAATTTTCACATTCTCTCATTCTCTTTTACAATACCTCAAATCATTTTTCATTTTTTATTTTATTTTTGATTTCTTATTTTTGTTGTATGGGTTGTAAAAAACAAATGAAATATCATTGTAAAATTTTAATGCTAAATTTTAATTTTAGAGACTACATGATATATATTTTACATTGTTCTTATTTTAAAAGATTCATCTCCATTATCTAATTTGGATTATTATCTTATAAGTAATCATTCTCTCATCCTCTCCCATCAATATCAAATGTTGTTATATCTCATATGTGTTGTAAGAGTTTGATTCTATATTTTAATTTAGAAAGTATTATATATATATATATATTTTACATTGTTCTATTTTTTAAAGATTCATCTCCATTATCTAATTTAGATTACCATCTTATATTAATCATTCTCTCCTCCTCTCCCACCAATATCAAATGTTGTTATATCTCATATGTATTGTAACTTGTAAGAGTTTGATTCTATATTTTAATTTAGAAAGTATTATATATATTTAACATTGTTTTCAAATTTTATTTATTTATAGAAAAATAAAATATTTCTTTTATATTTCTTGCCTTTCTAATCTATTCATATTTATTTTTCAAACTTGCATAGTTAAATTTAAATTCACATATGTTGGTTTTAACAAAAAAATCAACATTATTTGAGAATTAGATGTTCATATTCATTTTTAAACGATCAATGTGTAACATAATATATATAAACATTTTGTATTGCGATCACAAATTCCATTTCCATTGATTAACTCCATATGTTGTCCTATTTGTAGGAATAACAACACACTTATTTAATATATATATAAGAGCAGATGATTAATCGAAATAAACATTTCTCCAAATTTTATAATTCAATCAGTGTGAGTGTACTTATTACTTTGAAAAACCTTTACATTGAAGTTCATAAATCATATAAGAAAACCAAAATATTATATTACTTCAAATTTGGAAGGAAACAATTGGTATTCCTTTTTACAAAATTCAAGACACATATAAAAATTTATTAATATTCAACTCACTTTAAAGGCATAAAAGGTCATTTAACTCAAAAAATAACTTCTATCCAATAATTCCATACATTCCTCCCACAAATAATATATATATATATGTTCAAGATTATATTTAAATATTACAGAATTTTTTAGTTAGCTAAACTTATAGCCACATATATACAATATATATACATAAGAATTTATATTACTTATTAACACCATAATTCGACCCATTATTTGCTTAACTCAAATTAAAATTGATTTCAAAGCCAACTAAAGAAAACCATAAATGATCTTATTGATATTAGACCAAAACATGGGCATACAAACATAATCACTTACACGGAAGATAATTATTTTTAAAAAATAACTTATTATTGCAAAATCAACGTATGAAGGGTTTACATAAGCAGTTAATTAGAAAATCTAAAATACAATAAATGTATTGGGAACAATATCAGTCAATGATAAGATTAGATCCTCAAAAGCAATAAACGACATCCTCATAATTCATAAAAAATAAACACCACAATTGTACACATCTAAACGAAATGGTATAAACATATAGTGTATAAATACAAGTGACTGTGAAACCCGTATATGCCCAATTAAAACGAAATAATATAAAAGAATAAACGAAAAAGACCAAAAAAATAAGAAAGTGCCAACTACACCACAACCCACACATTGGGTGGGGAATCACCTAGTACAATTTAGTGGGAAACTCTTAACAACTAACTAATGACCTTTTCGTGTAGGATAACACAATAATTCGATTCTAATTAACAATGTCTTTCCATTATCATTCGTCAGTTCACAATAATGCGATACAGTGAAAACAATTAAAAAAAACATGTTTCATTATAGTGGTAATTTCCGTCGGTGCCAATATTGTATCTAAGCCTGGATATTTGGGTATCCGATCGGTTTTGGGTTCGGATTTTCGGATTTTCGGATGTAGAGATATAAAACCTGACCGGATATTTTCTAATATCGGGTCGGGTTCGGGTAATTTCGGGTTACCCGAAGTCATAATAAAAAAAAATTATGTCTTGAAACTAAAAAAAAAAAAAAACTTTCTATCTTCCTTTTCTTGTCTCCTTCTTCTTCGTCTCTCTTTTTCAACAAAAAAAAACCCTAGATTTGTTTATCCTTCGTCACTACTTCAAAAATTAAATCCTTCAAATTCCCTACTAAATCTAATATTTATAGCAAATTATATGATATGATTCATATTTATCTTCCAACCTCACTCACTCTTCAAACCCCACAAACTATATTTTTTTTGTAGATCTGTTTGTCATGTTTCTACTAAAATTGATCTAGGTAATAAAAATAAATAAAACAATTATGGGTTCTGTTGATTGAGAAAGAAAAAAATAAATCAATTTTAGAATACATAATTATATATATATATATATAAATAATTAATGTTTTTATACTATGACATAAAACTAAGGTTGCAAAATGGTTTATGATAAACTTGTAAATGCCTAAGGTACTGGGTTCAAACCCACTTAGATGCATTTTTGTATTTATTTTGGATATTACCCGAACCCGATCGGATATCCGAATTTCAAAGAAACTAAATCTGATCGGGTATTTAGTACTATCCAAATCCGAACTGAACTGCCTATTTTGGATCGGGTTCAGGTTCGGGTTTCGGATTCGGTTAAAATGCCTAGGCCTAATTGTATCTTAGTTATTATCCTACTAATTAGTTTTGAATTATGTGATTAGTTGGAGCCTTGTTGTAGGCCATCTATATAATGCTTTTGGCCATATATCGGCCGACGAATATTCGAACTCCCACAGCCCGACGCAGTATAATATATACGCTATATATGCACCATTTAAAGAAGTCAGTACGTAGTAAGCATACGACGAGCTGGACTAAACGTGAATCAAATCCATTTATATAATACTGCATGGTGCAACTAATCAAGATATTTAAATAATTAAAAGCAAAACATACGGTAGTATTGATTATTATATAATTGGTTAAATTAGCCGCAATTATACCTGAATTAGTAAATACTTCATTTCATTTTTTGGGTGGTCACTACCTTATTTTTTGTCCCCAGATGCTTGGTTGGCTGGTTAAATATGATAATCTTTTGGCAACATCTATTTAGGAACGCATTTAACGTAATTTATATTCTAGTTCACTTGTGGCTAACTAACTGGTCATCGTACATTAATTTGATAGAAAGACTAATTCGTACCATCCAAATAATGATTCGGTTATCATTTCGCCATCGAAATAATCGGTTTTATATGGCAAAGAGATAGACATTTTAACAAATCTATTTACGATAATTTGGTAGAACATAGTAAGTAGTCCATGCATTGATGACATAGTTCGCCTCTAATCAGTTTTAATAATAATACTTGTTAATATCATTGTGTCATATTTATAATCTAATCGAAACAGACCTGGTTTATTTAAATGCATATAAATCAAGTAGATGGGGAAAAAGAGAAAACACTGTAAGACCTTTTCAAATGTCTTTGTTTAAGTAGAATGATTATGGTTTATAAATTAACCATAATAACATCATATTAGACATGAAAAAAGCATCATCTGTATATTTTAAGAATTTTTTATGAAATACTTGTCTAATTTTCTTTTTCTCTGAACTATATCATTTTTTTATAATAAAAAATGAGAATATTTCCAAGTTTTAAATAGTTGCATATAGTTGACAAAAGAAAAGAGAGTTGCATATACGAATGATAATTTCATTTTGGTGTGCTCGATTTGAACATTCTGCTCGTGTAGTTACATTTTGTGTCGGCTGGTTTTATAGTTTAGAGACTGTTTAGTGAATGCTTATATATATGCCTTTTTACACGCAAAAGAAAAAAAAAAGAATAATGTATTTCCACTGACCCAAGAAAATGTTACGCAACCGACAAGATTTCTTTACCTTCTAACGTATTAAACTAAGAAAGAAAGAAATTGTTTATTCAGAGTTGGTTTGGAAAAGATACTGATCCAACGGTCACGATTTTTTACATAACATTATTTAATTAATACGACCAAAATATCCTGATGAAATCAATGTATACCTACTTAGAAACTTCATACAAAAATATCAAAGGAAAGCTTCTAAACTTTAGTTTCTTTTTTTTTTCCATTATTACAATATTCACGTGTAATATAATAACTCTGGATGTTTATTAATAAATTATCCAATTATTAACAAAATAAATCTGATCTTCCAATCATATAGTAAAGTTAGGCATTCAAAACAATAATTTACTTTACTTACCAAAAAAAACAATAATTTACTTTAGGAAAAACATGAAATAAAACAATTAACCACTAAATTACCTTGTTTGACCAGATTTAGTTTGTTTCTTGATTAAAAAAAAAAACTGTGAATATGGGGTTTAATAAAAAAGGCAACAAAAACTTTTAGGGGATTTCTTAAAATTACAGCGGTGTAAAAAAATTATACGACATATATATATATATATATATCTGGAGTCTGGACCCGATCACGAGGACTCGAATCTAGGGATTTTAAACCGAACCGAAATAACCGAATCGAACCGATATTTTTGGTGTTCGGTTCGGTTTTAGTTATGGCGGTTGAACTGATTGGTACATTTTTTTTTTCAAAAAACTGAAATATTTTGGTTATTTTGGTTCGGTTTTCGGCTAACCGACTTTTTCTTTTTTTTTATAATTTTTTTATTTTTTTTTAAATTTTTTTAGGAAAAAAAACTAATAAAACCGAAATTTACCCTAAAATAACCGAATTTACCATAAAATAACCAAAAAAACCGAAACCAAAAAAACCGAAATATTTGAAATAAAACCGAAAACCCCGAAATTATCTCTAAATAACCGAAAATCCGATTTTTTCATGTTTTTAATCAAATTTCGGTTTTAAAATTTTAAAACCGAATTAACCGAGAAACCGAAATAACCAAACCGAAATATATTTCGGTTCAATTCGGTAAGATTTTCAAAACTCAAAAAAACCGAAAAACCGAAATAACCGAACCAAATTCACCGAAATAACCGAAATCCGAGGCCTACAAGTCCAATCTATTGAATTGGTAACAAAACAAGCCCTCAAAATAATATTGTTCTCCAGAACCTGTAAATATCTCTCAGTTTCGTTCGGTCTAAAAATATCTCTTCTCATCAGTCGAGTCGATGATACCAAAATAACCAAAATATTTTTATTTATTTATTTTTGGTTTGTATTTCTTCTACTTCTTCTTCATCCTTTCACCAACTCTAGAAGAAGGTGGGACTCACACAGTCTCCAGCTCCACCACCACCATAGCCATCGTTGTTTTATCCGGGACCCACTTATTATATATGTGACGTCTATGTGTTTGTTTATAAAACATTTGTTTCAATCTCTTAATTTCATCTGTTTAACTTATAAAGAGAGAGAGAGAGAGAGAGAGGTATTTGATCTCAATTTTGCTGTCCACATTTTATTAACACAACTCTGTCTGTCTGTCTGTCTGGGGGTTGTGTCTGAATCCTCTTCTCTTCTCTTCTATCTCCCACAGTCATCTTTCTCTCAATCTCTTCTTTTCGTTTTATTTATTACTAAATAATTATTACTATAAATATATATATATATATATATACACCAGACCCAATATATATTTATTGTCGATTCGGTTTTCTATTTCGTCTTCCACACTGCATGCTCTGAATCGGTGTGTAATGGAAGAAGCTCAACAGTCTGGATCCATCATCCGGGTCGGGTCCGGTCTAGGTCTCTGAGCAATATTTATATACATAGAGAGAGAATTCGGTTATTGAGAGAAGAAGACATGAATACTGGTGGTCGGCTCATTGCTGGCTCTCACAACCGAAACGAATTCGTTCTCATTAACGCCGATGAGAGTGCCAGAGTAAGAGAATTTTATTATTATTACTTCCCCCTCTTGATTTCTTTCGTTTCACTCCTTAATTGAAATTTATTCACCAAAAAATGTTTTTTTTTTTTCCTTCTCTTGGGATCTAGATTATGAGAATCTTGATGGAATATTTTGTGATCTGAGGTTACTGAAATTAGAAGTTTCTGGGTGGAAGTAATGCCGCAACCCACGTTTTCTGTTATTTTTTTCCTTTTTTCTTCAAGTGTTGTTGCATGATTTATACGTGTCGGCAGAGTTGTCCTGAGTAGCAATAAGTTCATACAAATCATGTTCTTTGGTTTATCTGAGCTGCTCTTTATTGCTCTCACCTGATTCAGATAATTAGTAATTAGTGTCTCAATTATGTAAAGACGACAACTTTCATAAAATTCTGATTCACTATATAAGCTACAAGTGTTCTTTTTTTTAGTCTAGATCATCTTTAGGATTCGATTAAAGACTGATATGTTTTCATTTTGTTCTTGTGAATTTTTGCTATATAGATACGATCAGTACAAGAACTTAGTGGGCAAACATGTCATATCTGTAGAGATGAAATCGAATTAACGGTCAACGGTGAGCTCTTTGTTGCCTGCAACGAATGCGCATTCCCTGTTTGTAGACCTTGTTACGAGTATGAACGTAGAGAAGGCAATCAAGCTTGTCCTCAGTGCAAAACCCGTTACAAAAGGATTAAAGGTAGTCCACGTGTTGACGGAGATGATGATGAAGAAGACGACATTGATGATCTTGAGAATGAGTTTGATCATGGGATGCACCCTGAACACGCCGTTGAAGCCGCCTTATCTTCACGCCTTAACACTGGTCGTGGTGGTTTGGATTCATCTCCACCTGGATCTCAGATTCCTCTTTTGACTTATTGTGATGAGGTGAGGAATCCAAATTGCCTTCTTTTCATTGAAAACGTTATTCTTTTTCTTATAATGTGTATGTTCTTTTTTTCAGGATGCTGATATGTATTCTGATCGACATGCTCTTATTGTGCCTCCTTCAACGGGATATGGGAATCGAGTACATCCTGCACCGTATACAGATTCTTCTGCACCTCGTATGTGTTTGCTTATGACTCCTAACCCTTTTGTTTATATGAATTTGCTCACCTTCTAATAAGTTATGAAATGGTTTTCTTTTCTTTTACAGCACAGGCAAGATCAATGGTTCCTCAGAAAGATATCGCGGAATATGGATATGGAAGTGTTGCTTGGAAGGACCGTATGGAAGTTTGGAAGAAACGGCAAGGCGAAAAACTTCAGGTCATTAAACATGATGACGACGAACTGGATGATCCTGACATTCCTATGTAAGTTCAATGGTTTTGTTAAATATCTCATATAATCTTTTTCTGTTCAATGGTTTTGTTTTCTTATTGTTGTATAAACATTTTTGGTGCTAAAATCAGGATGGATGAAGGAAGACAACCTCTCTCAAGAAAGCTACCTATTCGTTCAAGCAGATTAAATCCTTATAGGATGTTGATTTTGTGCCGGCTCGCAATTCTTGGTCTTTTCTTTCATTATAGAATTCTTCATCCAGTCAATGATGCATATGGATTATGGTTAACATCAGTTATATGTGAAATATGGTTCGCCGTATCTTGGATTCTTGATCAATTCCCCAAATGGTATCCTATAGAACGTGAAACATACCTTGATAGACTCTCTCTCAGGTAACAGAAACTCAAAAAGACTAATTGTCTGCAAATATTCATTTTTTACATGTCCAAAGATTTGTAAACCTCTCTTTCTCTCATTAGGTACGAGAAGGAAGGAAAACCATCAGGACTAGCACCTGTTGATGTTTTTGTTAGTACAGTGGATCCATTGAAAGAGCCACCGTTGATTACAGCAAACACTGTTCTTTCCATCCTAGCTGTTGATTATCCTGTGGATAAGGTTGCTTGTTATGTATCAGACGATGGTGCAGCAATGCTTACATTTGAAGCTCTCTCTGATACAGCTGAGTTTGCTAGAAAATGGGTTCCTTTTTGTAAGAAGTTCAATATCGAGCCACGAGCTCCCGAGTGGTATTTTTCCCAGAAGATGGATTATTTGAAGAACAAAGTTCATCCTGCTTTTGTTAGGGAGCGTCGTGCTATGAAGGTTTTGGTTGCTGCTTTTTCTCTTTTTTTGCGTATATCCAATGATATATATATTATTTTTAAAACCTGATGTATATATTTTTGTTTGTTGCAGAGAGATTATGAGGAATTTAAAGTGAAGATAAATGCATTGGTTGCTACAGCACAGAAAGTGCCTGAGGAAGGTTGGACTATGCAAGATGGAACTCCTTGGCCTGGTAACAACGTCCGAGACCATCCTGGAATGATTCAGGTAATGATATGACTCTGTTCTTATTATGTTTTGGTTTGTTGTAGTTCTCAATATATCTCCAGACATATATGCTTTTTTTAATAGGTTTTGAAAATGGCAGGTGTTCCTGGGACATAGTGGAGTTCGTGATACGGATGGGAATGAGTTACCTCGTCTAGTGTATGTTTCTCGTGAGAAGCGGCCTGGATTTGATCACCACAAAAAAGCTGGAGCTATGAATTCCTTGGTTAGGATAATGTGTTTCTTTTACTTGTCAATCTCTCTGCTTTCCTGAGTATAAGTAAACTAAAAGTCATTTTACTTTTTTCTTGAAGATCCGAGTCTCTGCTGTTCTATCAAACGCTCCTTACCTTCTTAATGTCGATTGTGATCACTACATCAACAACAGCAAAGCAATTAGGGAAGCTATGTGTTTCATGATGGATCCGCAATCCGGAAAGAAAGTTTGTTATGTTCAGTTCCCGCAGAGGTTTGATGGGATTGATAGACATGATCGTTACTCCAACCGCAATGTGGTGTTCTTTGATGTATGTGCCCTTATATGTCTTTTTTGCTCTGTTTCTTTTTTATGTTTTACTGCTCTCCACAATTCTCATTTACTCAATTTTGGCGTGATAAACAGATTAACATGAAAGGTCTTGATGGGATACAAGGACCGATTTATGTCGGTACAGGTTGTGTCTTTAGAAGACAAGCTCTTTATGGTTTTGATGCACCAAAGAAGAAGAAGCCACCAGGCAAAACCTGCAACTGTTGGCCTAAATGGTGTTGTTTGTGTTGTGGGTTGAGAAAGAAGAGTAAAACGAAAGCTAAAGATAAGAAAAACAATGTTAAAGATACTTCAAAGCAGATTCATGCGGTAGAGAACATCGCAGAAGGGGTCATTGTCCCAGGTAAAAGAAGGAGAAAACATAAACATTTCTTGTTTGGTTTCTATCTTGTTCAAATTCTAATTAGCTGTTTTTAATTGTTAGTGTCAAATGTTGAGAAGAGATCTGAAGCAACACAGTTGAAATTGGAGAAGAAGTTTGGACAATCTCCAGTTTTCGTTGCCTCTGCTGTTCTACTAAACGGTGGAGTTCCCCGAAATGCAAGCCCCGCGTGTTTGTTGAGAGAAGCCATTCAAGTTATCAGCTGCGGATATGAAGATAAAACCGAATGGGGAAAAGAGGTAAAGAAAAAAACATTACAAAGTTTTCAAATTGAACTACAGAGGAGGTTCTTCTGGTTTCATTCTTGCTAATAATGATGACACGCAGATCGGGTGGATTTATGGATCGGTTACTGAAGATATCTTGACGGGTTTCAAGATGCATTGCCATGGATGGAGATCTGTGTACTGTATGCCAAAGCGTGCAGCTTTTAAAGGATCTGCTCCCATAAACTTGTCTGATCGTCTTCATCAAGTTCTACGTTGGGCTCTTGGCTCTGTTGAGATTTTCTTGAGCAGACATTGTCCGATATGGTATGGTTATGGTGGTGGGTTAAAATGGTTGGAGAGATTCTCTTACATCAACTCCGTTGTCTATCCTTGGACTTCACTTCCATTGATCGTCTACTGTTCTCTCCCTGCGGTCTGTTTACTCACCGGGAAATTCATCGTCCCCGAGGTACTACTACTATTAGTGATAATGACCTCTGTATTGATCAGTTTGAAGATTGTTTTCTAAAATGTAGTGTGTTTTGCTATGACAGATAAGCAACTACGCAGGTGTTCTCTTCATGCTCATGTTCATATCCATAGCAGTTACTGGAATCCTCGAAATGCAATGGGGACGTGTTGGAATTGACGATTGGTGGAGAAACGAGCAATTTTGGGTGATCGGAGGGGCCTCTTCTCATCTGTTTGCTCTGTTTCAAGGTTTGCTCAAGGTTTTAGCTGGAGTTGACACGAACTTCACGGTCACATCAAAAGCAGCAGACGATGGAGCTTTCTCTGAGCTTTACATCTTCAAGTGGACAACTTTGCTGATTCCTCCGACAACGTTGTTGATCATAAACATCATTGGTGTGATTGTGGGTGTTTCGGATGCAATTAGCAATGGGTATGACTCTTGGGGACCTCTGTTTGGGAGACTGTTCTTTGCACTTTGGGTCATTGTTCATTTATATCCATTCCTCAAGGGGATGCTTGGGAAACAAGATAGAATGCCTACAATAATTGTGGTTTGGTCAATTCTGCTAGCGTCGATATTGACGCTCTTGTGGGTAAGAGTGAACCCGTTTGTGGCTAAAGGTGGACCAGTGTTGGAGATATGTGGGCTGAATTGTGGAAACTAAAGAAGGAAGAGTAAAAGGAGTATTGTGTTGGAGCTTAGGAAGCAGATGTATTGATGGTGAGATGAGGAATGTGTAGTCCTCTTTTGGTGGTTGTTGGATGAATGATGCAAGTGTGTGTTCTTAGATAAAGAAAGATGTGCAGTTTTTTACAAGTTTTAAAACTTTTGTTTTTGGTTTTTGTTCTCCCCTAAATTAATTCTTTGTTATCAGTCTTATACTAAAAATAGAGTTGTTTGTTTTTATTTTTCTTTCTTTTACATGTACTTTTTAGAGTTATTCACTAGCTTTTGTCTAATACAATAAGGATCATATAGATACACTTTGTTAATAATGGATTTTCGTGTCGTTTCACACTTTTTTTTTTTTTTTGCCTTTGTATTTTGTTCATGAAATAGAACTATTGATCATCATCATTTATGGCAGGAATGACGTCCTATTTCTCCCTTATAACTATAATATCGTACTAAATCTACCTAGAACTTTAATCTCATTTGTGTCTCCCCGAGTCAATAGTTTTAAACCTAATTCCACCCGAATCCGATAGTTTTCATCTATTTCTCCAATTTTCTTGTTTAAACGGTTTACGATCCAAAACTGATAAAACCAACATAAACCCGGTCTAAATTAATTTTTAGACCAACCAAATGTTAAAACCGATCCGACCCGTTATCTTCTTCACCCGTTTCCATGGTTGCTAGTTTAATTTCGTATATTCATCATAATGTTTTTTTTCTCGGTATGTTTCCCAGCTTCCTTCTTCTTTACAACAAGATCACCCTCAGTTTCAATCTCCACCTCCTCTGTCGCTTCTGTTTTTTATTCATCACCACCGCTGCCACCACAATCGATCCAATCTCCACTAACTCCCTTCTATTCTCCTTCGCTGACTCCGCCTCAGGTCAACACGCCTCTGCCACCACTATCATCACCTCCGTCTCCTTCTTCTGCTGCACTGCCTGCTCCTTCTCCACCATCTCCACCACTGCCAATTCTATAACCAGATCTTCCTCCGCCTGCGCTAGCTTCTTCTCCACAATTAAGAGATCATAGAAGGAAACGAAATTGAGTCTTGAAAAATATGGTTTAGTGATGTAGGAGATTGATATTGGTCACGTTTAACTATAATTGAAGTTGGTTCAATATGGGTTAAGATGGATTGGTCACCAAGCTGCTTTGGCATAGTTAATATGGGTTAAGATGGATCAATCACGTAAAATCAACGAAACTCCACCAAATAATCATAGTTAATTCTATTTCATTATTTGTATGGATCTGATATATAAAGATCTCTTTTTCTCGAGTATATATGTATGTGATTCCGTATGTGTATCACGGTATAATCAATCAACACATAAATTCTCAACCTCTAATTTTTCAAGTGAATAGAATACTTATCCAAAAGGATTGTTCGAGGTTAGTGATTTTTTGTCGGGTTTGGAAATTTTTTTTAAGGAGGCTGGGGAAGAGGGAAGAACCGGTATAGGTTCTTAATGTTAGGTTTTGATGGGTTTAATTTGAAATCGGGTTGAAATAAGGTTTAGTCCGGTTAGTTAGATTAATTAGTTAGTTAAACAATTATTAAACCAATAGTAAACCACATCAACCCAGATTCATAGGGCAATAGATGATATTTGATATTTTGAGAAGGAAATGACAATAAAACTATTGTTTAGGTAGAAATAGGTCTAAAACTATCGATTTAAGGAAACACAAAAAAAAAGGGTATAGTTACGAGGGGAAATATGACGTTCTTCCTTTATGGCAAAAAAGAACTTGTAACGGTAATGTTATTAAACCAAAATCTATTGAAACTTGAAAGGCTGCAAAGCCACCGAATGTCCCACATCGGATGATGATGGTACGATTAAGATGATAACACGTGGAATGAAGGGGCTGTGTTTATTCCTTATCAATTACCGGAGTGGACCCTACCAAATCGTATAATTGAAGTCAAAGGCATTTATTTCTCTCTCTCTTCAGATAAATAATATGGAAACCTCATCACAGAAGGACATACAAGAGCCGTTGGATCAACTAAAAAGAAAAATCTTAAAGTCGGTCAATAGCTTTGACGGTTTAGGATCAATTCATTATAATACACTTTGTTCCACTGGATGATGATCAGGCTTGGTTTATTTTTCACTTTTAATATTGTTATCTTCTCTGAAAGTTGCAAATCTTTCACAAGACACGTTCTTCTTGCAAACCGACATTGTAGTCTCCTTTTTTTTCTTTAATAGTTTGCCTTATTTCTTCTTTTCTATTACTATATAAAAGACGACAAAACAAAACCATACGAAAAAAAACAAAACACAGAGGATACACGTAAACGTGATCAGAGAGGGGTCAAAAGGGAGACAATATAAATTCGATCGATCGAGGATCCATCCATTTATTCGGGAAAAAAAAATGATCAATCAAATGGATGAGCAGATTGGTTTTTCGGGAGATTCGTCGTCAGAGATTGCGATTTCGGAGACGGAGATGGAGGCGGCGAAGCAGCTCGTGCAGTTGAGCGAAGATGATACGTTGAGCTGTAGCAGCGGCACTGGCTGGAGCGTTTCCGGTTTCGACGCTTGTGAAGGGAAAGCCGAAGGCGGTCATAATACCAAGAGACATGAAGAAGTTGTTGTCAGTTCCAAGGTTAGAGATCATTTGGTCGGAAATGAGCTAAACGACGGCGTACCAGGGAACAAGAGTTTTATGAAGATGATCATGGAGACGAAGACAAGGATAAATAAGAAGCAGAAGTATCGGTCTCTCGCGAGCATCTACAGAGCGACGAAGGAGATGACGCAAGGCTAACTAGTAGATTAGTCGAAGGAAGGGAATGATGGCTAATTACGTTTTAATGACGTTAGTTAAAAGCGTGTTTTGATTACTATATGTCATCGTTTTCTATGGTTTTTGTATGTAAGTATCTGTTAAGCGTTGAACCGGGAGAAGGTGCTAGAAGAAGAATTGTGAAGCTTTTGCAATAATTTGTTAACAGAAACTTGTTTGACAAAATGTTAATTTAATCATTTATGACCTGTTTTAAATTAAAGTAGACGTAAGTGCATTGAAATTACATTAATAGTTCAACAATTTTGTTCAATGTTGATACTATTGTACCAACTTTTTCCTTTCCATATAGAACCAAAATGAATCGCATGATACAAATATTGGAGTTTGCGAAGAGGCAAATGTTTTCTGAAAAAACATATTGAAAGCGTTTACTGCATGTTTAAAATCGCAAACAAAATAGCTCAAGCTTTGATCTTATGTATTTGTCAATTAGAGAGTGTATACTGCCGTGAACTGGTGATATGTTTATGTCGCGCATGTATACAAAACTTTGTATGGAACAACAATTGCCTGATTGAAATGGCATATTAAATAACATCATATAGTGTTCAAGCTTATTATAATATGCTTTTTTATACCTACTTAAGTATCATGTTTAACTCGCACGTATGCAAAATAATCTTGGATGGATTCTCACACCAATTATTATCTAGAAGATTATAATAAATAACAAAGTCACATCTACCTACTACACAACATCATATAAACAGAATATATGATACTGTTCATAAAAATATTAGCCAAGTTTAGTTAGTTCATATAAAAATATAAAAATATCAAGCATATCACTATCACGTATTCGCATATAATTTAATACTAGATTAAGACCCGTGCTAGAGCATGAATTGAAATTCCTTTTATTTATATTGTAATTTTTATATAAAATATAATTTATGTGATTGTTTTTTTTTTTAAATTGGCTAAAACATTATGCAATAAAATCACATTATAAATATGATGGCTTGAAAAAAAACACTTATTTTGTAAGTTTTATATCGTTAATGTTTCTAGATAAGTATCCGTGCTATAACACTGGTTAAATTTATTTCGTAATCTATCTTGTAAACTTGTAACCAATCAATCTATCAATTTCGTAATCTATCTTTGGTTAACGTTGTGTCTATCGATAAAATCTATAGAAAATAAATTTGTAATAATGTGTTTAAAGATCTTTGGAAACAACGTGATATAAGACTATAATCTTCCGAAAATGCAGTTTGGAATATCCATGATTTTATTTGTTACCATTAATATATCAATTATCAATTTGGAATATCCCTAATATTTAGGTGTAACCATTAATATTAATATATGGATTAATCTATAACCTATCTATAACCTATTTGTAATCATTTATTAAAAATATAAAAGCCCTTATTGGTGAAGGCTTTTAAGACTTTCAAATCATTTAAAAGTCTTAAAAGCATTTTATTTGCCAATCACGCTTTAATGACTTTTTTTATTTTTTTAAGTTTCTATAGCCACTTTAATTTTTTCCTTCTTTGTTTCCTTTCTTTTTTTTTAAATCCTCAAAATGGACGCTGTAAAATCAAAAAGTTTAAAAACTTTTTTTTTCTTCCTCCGTCAAAATTAAAAACTCTATATAAATTTATATATATTTTTACACAAATTTGTTTTATAGATTAATTATCAGCATTTTTTTTCTCTTTCTTTTGACATCCACTTCTCTTCACAAATTTATTATTTTTATCATCACCTTTGTATTTATTTACAATTTTGTTATTAATAAAATTACAGTCACAGCTTTTAAAGTTGTTTTTTGTAACAATCAAATTTTAATAGTTAAAGTATCTACAGTCAAAGTATCTGCAGCTAAATTTTTTACGGCCAAATTTTTACGGTCAAAATCTCTACAGCTACAAATAACAGTCGTTACCAATGAGAGCTAAAGTCTACAAAAAAAAAGATGTTGTGTACTTCCCTTTTATCTAAAAGGGATAATCATAGTTAATTTATATGTTTTTTGCTAGCGTCTTAATTAGTGTAAAACGTTAATTTATAATTTGGGCCCATGCGAACATCACGGACGCTTATTCTCTCGCCCATTTGGTTACAGCTGACAAGGCCTTATTTGATGGATCCTTCTTGCGGAAGCTGGCGGGGAAATCTGAAACTTTTGCGCGGGAGAAAAAAAAAGAGAGTCAAATTCGGCCATTGAGAAAATAATAATTCTATTTGAAACTCAAATCAAAATTTCATTTATTTCATCGTCCACCATCAGAGACGCCTAACAAGTGTTCGATAGAATTCCTCATAGAGAAGAAAAAAAAATGTACGTGGTGAAGCGTGACGGCAAGAAGGAAACTGTTCGCTTCGACAAAATCACTGCGCGGCTAAAGAAGCTTAGCTATGGTCTTAGTATCGATCATTGTGACCCTGTCCTCGTCGCTCAGAAAGTCTGTGCTGGTGTCTTCAAAGGCGTTACCACTACTCAACTCGATGAATTAGCCGCTGAGACTGCTGCTTCTATGACCACCAACCATCCCGATTACGCCTCCGTCAGTCTTCTTCCTTTAGTCCCCTTTTTGTACTATCATCACGATTTGATTTGTCGGTGTTTTCTTGATTTGATAGATCGGTTTCGGATTTACATGTGAAATTGCATCTTAGTGATTGACTGAGATTGTTTACTTGATCTGATTCATATTGCGATACTTTGGACATTGGGAAGTAATTTAACGTGGTTCCAATGTTTATAATTCCAGCTTGCTGCTAGGATCGCTGTCTCCAGTCTCCACAAGAACACTAAGAACTCATTTTCTGAAACGTGAGTGTTGTTCGCTTGATCTATATACATAAATCTCTGGACGTATCAGTAACTATTAGTTATTCATATATGTTGTTGTTGACTTTGATGGATTTTGGGAAATCTTCAGGGTTAGAGATATGTACGATCATGTCAATGAGAGATCTGGACTCAAGGCTCCTCTAATTGCTGATGATGTATTCGAGATCATTATGAAGGTAAAATTGTTTGTGTTGTTATAACCCCTCAATCTGATTATTGAAATTGTGCTTTGGATACCTTTATTCTTATATTGTTGAATTGTGTTGTTTCCTCAGCATGCTACTCGTTTGGACAGTGAAATCAATTATGATCGCGATTTTGAATACGATTACTTTGGATTTAAAACGCTTGAGAAATCATACCTCTTGAAAGTGCAAGGCAAAGTGGTTGAAAGGCCTCAACACATGCTGATGAGGGTTTCTGTTGGTATATACAAGGAAGATATTGATTCTGCTATCACTACTTACCATTTAATGTCTCAGCGATGGTTCACCCATGCAACTCCTACTCTCTTCAATTCAGGAACACCAAGGGCTCAAGTAATGTTTCTACAGTGATTTTTTTTTTAAAACAGAGTCATACGTGATTCTGCAATGGTTTTACTAATGTGCTGTTGAAAATGTTTGAATATGCAGTTAAGTAGCTGCTTTCTGGTTTGCATGAAGGATGATAGCATCGAAGGAATATATGACACGTTGAAAGAGTGTGCTGTTATAAGCAAATTAGCAGGGGGTATTGGTGTATCAGTTCACAACATCCGTGCAACTGGAAGTTACATTCGTGGCACAAATGGAGCATCTAATGGTATTGTTCCAATGCTGCGGGTTTTCAATGATACTGCTCGTTATGTTGACCAAGGAGGAGGCAAGAGGAAAGGTATACATTTCAGGATACTTTGCTACTATTTTCATGATTGTTTGTGAAGTAATTGTAGTTTAGATTTTCTTATGTATATATTTTTTTTTTGCAATTGGTGAAGGAGCCTTTGCCATATACCTGGAGCCTTGGCATGCTGATATTTTTGAATTTCTTGAACTCCGTAAGAATCATGGAAAGGTACAGTTGCACCAAGAAAATATTACTCATCTTGCCCTATAATTTAATTCATGGAGATAGCTTACAAAAGACTTTTTTCCATTTCAGGAGGAAAACAGGGCCAGAGACTTGTTTTACGGTCTTTGGATACCAGATCTTTTCATGGAGAGGGTCCATACTGATGGACAGTGGTCACTGTTTTGTCCTAATGAGGCTCCAGGTTTGGCAGATTGTTGGGGTGCAGAATTTGAGAAGTTGTACACTCAGTATGAGAATGAGGTGAATGATTCATATTTTTGGATTTACTGCTTCCTTTCGAATTCCTGTTATATAAATACCAGTTATGTGATGCATCTCTGTTTGTATCTTTAGGGTAAGGCCAAGAAGGTTGTCCAGGCACAGCAGCTTTGGTATGAAATTTTAACGTCCCAAGTAGAAACAGGGACACCATACATGCTTTTCAAGGTAAGAAACAGTGTCAGTTTTTTCGTCACTGTGTATAAACATGTTTTCAGTGGTTCCCACTTTTTGATTTTTGAATCTCTTCTGTAGGATTCATGTAACAGGAAAAGCAATCAACAAAATCTGGGTACCATAAAGTCTTCCAATTTATGCACCGAAATCATTGAATACACAAGTCCAACTGAAACAGCTGTGTGTAATCTTGCATCTATTGCCTTACCACGGTTTGTAAGGGAGAAGGTGAGTAGCAAAAAGTGTTCTCTGATTTTATTCTTGTTTGGTCATTTAGTGCATAACTCTTGACATTTCTTACATCTCACATTAGGATACCCCCTTGGACTCACATCCGTCTAAGATTGTAGGCAGTTTGGGCTCAAAGAGTCGTTACTTTGATTTTGACAAGTTAGCAGAGGTCAGTACTTTACTATCTGGGTCATTTTGTTAACTTTGAATGTCTGTGCAATTTGATTGACTTTCTCTTCTTAATTGTTTTCGTCAGGTGACTGCCACTGTTACTGTTAATCTCAACAAGATTATAGATGTGAATCATTATCCTCTGGAGACTGCAAAAACCTCAAACATGCGACATAGGCCTATTGGTATAGGTGTACAAGGTCTTGCAGATGCATTTATCCTTCTTGGAATGCCATTTGATTCCCCTGAGGTGAACTTACTTAACATAAGTTAATCAACTTTTCAAAGTAGTTTTGATATCTTTTCTGAATAAGTTCTTTGGAATGTATCCCAGGCTCAACAACTGAACAAAGACATTTTTGAAACCATATACTACCATGCACTCAAGTCATCTTCAGAGATTGCTACTAAGGAAGGTACATATGAAACTTACCAAGGAAGTCCTGTGAGTAAGGTATGCATCACAACAAGCAAGTCTTTCGATATTTGTACAACATTGTCATAAATTCTTGTTCCTAATTACTTGGCTGGTGTATATACTATCAGGGAATTCTTCAACCTGACATGTGGAATGTAATTCCTTCGGATCGCTGGGACTGGGCTGCTCTCAGGGATATGATTTCAAAGAATGGAATCAGAAATTCTCTTCTAGTGGCACCAATGCCAACTGCTTCAACCAGCCAGATTCTTGGGAACAATGAATGTTTTGAACCTTATACCTCAAACATTTATAGTCGTAGAGTCTTGAGGTATGTTCTTCAAGTAAATAAAAACTAGCTCCACAAAGTTATGTTTCTTGTATTCTTCCATAGGCTTAATCATTGGTCTTGTGTTCTCAGTGGCGAGTTCGTAGTAGTGAACAAGCATCTTCTTCATGACTTGACGGATATGGGATTATGGTCTCCTACACTGAAAAACAAGATAATACATGAGAATGGTTCCATCATAAATGTCCCGGAGATACCTGATGACTTGAAAGCAATTTACAGGTATATAACTTCCTTGTTCTTTTAAGCCCTCATTAATCGTGTGTTCATAAACTTTAACCTGTGTGCCATCTTGCAAAATGACTCAGGACTGTCTGGGAGATTAAGCAGAGAACAGTGGTCGACATGGCTGTAGATCGTGGATGCTTTATAGATCAAAGCCAAAGTTTGAATATACACATGGAGAAACCCAACTTTGCAAAACTCACTTCCTTGCACTTTTACGCTTGGAAAAAGGTAACAACTTATCTGAAACTCTCAAAATGGTCAGAATGTGTATATTGATTTATTCATGAGACTCCCTTCTTAATATTTCGGATTTGTTATTATTGTTGTAATATTAAAGGGTTTGAAAACGGGAATGTATTACCTGCGATCGCGTGCTGCAGCGGATGCGATCAAATTCACAGTAGACACAACAATGCTAAAGGTAAAAACAACACATTTGTGTCACAGTGTGATTTGGTTGTTACTTAATAATTAGAGAGCGAAATTGACATTTGCCTCTGTGTGAATTCTGTCCGCTTTATGCAGGAGAAGCTTAATGTGGCTGAAGACGAAGAAGCAACAGAAGAAGACAACGAGACGAAGATGGCACAGATGGTTTGCTCTTTGACCAACCCTGAGGAGTGCATCTCTTGTGGAAGTTAAAACAACACAAACAATTGAAAGAGCTAACGAAAAAAATTAAAATGTTGACGTATTAATGTAGTAGGCTTTTAAGACTGTCTTGTTATGGGGGGTGTGTAGACTGTAGTAAGTTAAGAGCATCATTAGTGGAGAAACCCTCCTAAGTTACTCACATATTAATTAATCATATAATTAATTATAAAATAATTAAAGCAACTTTAAGAGAATTTTAGCAAAATCAACCCTCCACTAGAGAACCTAAAGAAGGTTTCTCTTAATGAAAAATTGTTTTGTGTAATGGAAATGGGTTTGAAAATTTAACTAGAAGAAATGATGATAAGAATAATCGGATGGTAACAGAAAAGAAATGAGAAGAATCGGATGAACAAGCAAATGAAGTTCTACACGAGATTGATCAATATATAGACTTTGGGGAGCAAATGAAGTTCTACACAACATTGATCAATGAAGTTCTACACAAACATAAACATAACAAGCAAAGTGAAGAAAGCTTTCTGTCCACAAACCTCACTCCTTGGAGTTAGCTTTGTTACAGAATCAGCAATTGGTATATCATCAAGTACAGCACCAAAGTTCCTCCTGCGTATAAAAAAGATCACATCTACGTTACAAGTCAGTCAACAAAATCGGCAAGTGAAAATATCAAAATCACAGCTTTAAAAAATAGGATAAATCAAGCACCTTAAATAGTCACCGTCAAGGCCTGCAACGATCACAGTTTTGCCATCATCATCAGCGACTTTGCAACAAAACTCATAAAGATCTCCAAAGAACTGAGCCTCATCAAGTTGCTTTTCTCACTGTGGATTCGCAAACTTATGATAAGCATATAAATCCTGAGGAACTAGCGGTATCCTAAAGAAACAGAACGCTACTGAGTCGTCAATAAACCATGAGTGCAGACAATTCACTGAGACAAGACTCACAGATGACAATGTCTGCTCTCTCCGAGCCCTGTCTTCTTCCTCTTTGATCTCCTTCATCTTCTCAGGTGTGAAAGGATAAGCACCAGCTCCATAGCTTCGTATGACACCAACCCCATTATTATTCACAAGTTTACCATGATCATCAACTATCATTAGGTTAGGGATACCCGTAACCTTAAACAACCCATCCAAACGTTCATGTGTTTCTGAATCAGCAAATGGAACAGTGAGCCATGGCATCTTACTGAAATAATCACCAAAGGACTCTTCATCTTCATCGCCAGACACAAAAACAACCTCGAAACCAACTTTTGGAGCGAGCTCGTTGTAGACTTCAACCAGCTGAGGAGTAAACCGCTGACATGGTCCGCACCACGCAGCTGAAAATACAATCCAATCTTCTTCCATATTAAGCTATCAATTTTAACATGAACATCATAAGAATTCATATAACTAACCAACCAGTCAAACTCTACCCTAATCGGTTCTGCAAAAGAACAATCACAAGGGGAGAATCGAGAAACAAGCACATAGAAGTTGAGATCGACGGCGATAAAATTCAAAAATCAGGTCAACTACATAAAGAGAGAGAGAGAGAAGCGAGAAGCTATTTTAACCTGTTCGCCGTCGTTACGAACAAGGAAATCCCTCGCCGGAGAAGAGAGAAGTGAGAGAAGATCCTGAGCATCTCCGCCGTTGATTTTTTTTTGTGGTTTCGGCCATGGCGTTGTCCCACCAATCCTCCGCCGTTTTTCGATGGAGAAGAATCGCCTTTTTTATCTCTCATGAACGAGAGAGAAGAGAGATGGTCGGGAAAGAATTAAAAAAAATGGTGAAAAAAAAAAAACTGAGTCCACCAATAGGCAAACGCCACGTCGCGTTGCTCAAGGGGTTGCTCCAATTGCTTCCCACAGTATCGATACTCTGCTTGTTGGACTCAGAAATGGGTTTTTTATTAAATTTTGGGCCCCAATTGTAAGAGTAACCCAATAAGTACTCCCCGGTAAATATGGTCTAACAAATCTCTTTCTTTTCGACTAAAGAGGTTGAGGATCGTTTGAGAGTTGTGTAACAAAGAAGTTAGTTGCTGAAGGTAATTAAGAACTTGTTTAAAGCCCGTTTTGATAATACCCAAAATAAATACACCAAATCTGCTTGGACCAAAATTTAAAACAATAAAAAGCCCAGTATACTAGTAGTAGTATACATCTAGATTGTTCTATTACGGCGCTCCGAGCAAAATTAAAAATAGAAAACAAGGAAAAAGGAAATAAAATCGATAGATCTCAACCGTTGATCGTGTAAGGAAGAACAAAACCCTAATCATCGGACGCCTCTTCTCTCTCACTATATATAAGACCTCATCCTCTCATACCTCTCAAAATAAACCCAAAACCTTGAATTGGGCAGTCCCCTAGTATCATCTCTTCGATTTAGTTCTCTGATAGGTTTTGTAATCGTCGTATTAGATCTTAAGATGTAGTTCTCTGATAGGTTTCGTTTAGAGTTTTGCTGTTTACTTATTATGTTGATTGGTTTGGTTGATGATGATAAATCCAAAGGCTTGTTTCTCTAAACATTCGCAGTGGCCGCCTAAAACTTTCGCCTTTCGCCAGGCTTGAGAGTTTATGATGTTTTATCCTTCCTTGGATGTCTGAAACTTCTGTAATCCATTGTCTTTATTTTTCTACTATGATGGTTTTAGATTAGGGACTGAGTTGTTTTAAATGTCTCATTAGCAGAATTTGATTTCTCTTAGTGCTTAATAGGATTGAACAAAAGTCCCTTATATCTTAATCCATCTGTCACTTTGTCAGCAGTCTTAATTTGGTTTCTTGCTGATCATTATAAGATGGGAAACATAACTCTATTTTAGCTCTAATTGTGTTGTTTTTGGTCGATGATGATAAATGTTAAGGCTTGTTTCTCAAAACATTCGCAGTGGCTGCCTAAAGCTTTCGCCTTTCGCCAGGCTTGAGAGCTTATGATGTTTTATCCTTCCTTGGATGTCTGAGACCACTTTTTAAATTCTTGTTTTAATTACTGAGTTTGGGTTTTGTTTTGTCTTATGTGGTTGATGAGGATAATATGAAGGCTTGTTTCTCAAAACATTCGCAGTGGCCGCCTAAAACTTTCGCCTTTCGCCAGGCTTGAGAGCTAATGCAGCTTTATCCTTCCTTGGATGTCTGAAACCTTTCAATGTTTTTCAAAGTTTTTGTTTTGTTTTTTTTTGTCTTGAAGAGAAAGATCAATGATGATAAATGTTAAGGCTTGTTTGTCAAAACATTCGCAGTGGCCGCCTAAAGTTTTCGCCTTTTGCCGGGCTTGAGAGCTAATGCAGCTCATATCCTTCCTTGGATGTCTGAAATCTTTAATTCATTCTATTGAGTAATTTGTCTGATTCGATTTGCTGTTCTTGTATATTATCTTTTTTCTCCTTTTCTCTGTCTATTTTGCAGGTGATTTCTTGGGCAATGGTGATATAGCTTCATCAGTTTGCTGGATATTAGATGAAGAGTTCTTTCGTTGTTTCTTCTCATTTTACTTAAGTGTAATAGTCATTGTTAAAAGATGAATAGATCTTTAGTTACCTTTTATTTTTGTTACTTGTTTCTTGTGTTAAAAAATGGTGTAATAGTAATGAAAGTGTTATTCGTTTATTGTATTCTGGATTCGTATTTAGACATTCAATGGTTACATGACATCTCTAAGGCGTGGCGTACTAATCATGTTTTCACCCAATTAAAAGTCTATTTAGACTCTAAAGATATCATTAATGCCTTGATTAATAACTAAGTAACCTTCAGTAATTGTAAAAAGAAATTGTAAATGTATACAGTATTATATAAAATCATTCGTGCGAACTAAACCGGACCTAAATTGTATTGGTATTCTTGCCGACGACTTTGTCTTATCGATCGTGATAGATTCAGGCGAATCAGAAACATGCCGGAAGTTCAGATATCTCAATCGTTTAGCTCTTTGCAACGGGATTAGTCCGACTGATATAAGGAAGAGAGACCAAAGCGAGTGAGTTCGACTCTGTTAATAGAGTATGGTTTCCCGTAGGGGTTCTTCCGGTACAAGGGCGATTGTGTGTATCCTTACAGATAGATTTAAGGTTTCGAACAATTGGGTTTCGCATTTGTCTTTGGCTACTACTACTATACTCGGCGCTGCTGGTTTCGTATTTGCCCTTAGAGACGGCCGATTCCGCAACCTCAGACTCTTCTCCGCTAGAGAAAAAGACGATGATTTCCTCGTACCTGGTCTGCAAAATCTCGGGAATAACTGTTTCCTCAACGTCATCTTACAGGTAACAAAAAATACTGATGGCTACTATGATTTGATCGAGTGAATTTGTAATCCTTTTTTGTTTGCACAATTTGGATTTGTAAAAAATTTGACCTTTTCAGGCTCTGGCGAGCTGCAAAGATTTCCGGAGTTTTCTTGAATGGGTGATAGAGGATGCGAGAGATACTGTAACAGGAGAGCTGGATCAACACTTTCCTCTTACTTTTGCTTTATCTACCTTGTTACAAGGTGCGTTTTCTTCTATGTCACTGTACTTTTTTGAATTAGAACATGGTAATGATAGTTACATGAGTAAGCCCTTTGTTACCACCTCAGAGCTCTCTACAGTTGGAAGAAGACGATCTGTATCTAACCCTCGTGAAGTTATGCTGGCGTTGACAGATTATGCCAGAAATTTCAATTTGACTAGCCAACAGGTTTAGTTTCTATTTCTACCATTAGGCCGAAGGATAGAGATATAACTCAAGTTGGTCGTATATGAGCTAATGATCTTTGTTTGTAACATAGGATGCTGCAGAAGCCCTTCTTCATCTTATCTCTTCTTTGCAACAAGAGATTGTATTTTGTTATCGTCCTCTCCAAAGTAGTAATATATCAGATATACTTTTTTCTCGCAACTTGAGAATGCTTGCTCCTACTGAAGGCCTCCATGGTTTGATGGAGCTCAAGAGATGGCATAAACATTTGCGTGGACCATTTGATGGTATTCTTGGTAGTACCTTGATGTGCCGAACTTGTTCTTCTCAGGTATTTAGGATTACATCTCACCAGTTAAGTGGCTTTTGCTATTGTTCAATACTTTTTACCCATTTTGATTTTCTTGTGTTTTTTTTTTTTTGCAGATTTGGTTGGAGTTTCAGTTTTTTCATACTCTGCCTCTTTCTCCTTTACTCGATAGTGGTGGTTCCAACATTGTATGTTATGGAAGGTTCATCCTCTTATTGCTATATTGATTTACTATTGTGAAACTGAAACTTCTACAGTTTTAAAACATTTCTCAAATGAGTTTTGCTTTTGGGATGCTCTTAGATATTTGGATGCACTTTAGAGAGTTGCTTGAAGAAGTTTCTCGACACTGAGAAAGTTGAAAACTTCTTCTGCCATAGATGCTGGCATGGTGCTGCACTGAAATATCTATCTGTAATAGGAGCAGCTGAGGTAATTAAATTTCTCAGCTTTACTCGTTATTGTACCTTTCCTTTGTACTTGCTTCACGTCTCTTATCTGACCCGTATGTATTTGAATTGGTTTCAATCAGACAGATATAGAAAAGCTCAGAAGCTGTGGCGGAGATGACCAATGCCACTGTAAAACTTCTCTTGTTCTTAAAAGAATGCCTTGGTCAAATAGCTATTCCCATATACTGAAGCAGTTAATCATCTCCCGTTTCCCAAAGGTATTTACTTACTCAATGAAGCTAGACTCGGTAGTAAAGTTTGAAACCCGAGAAAGTTGAATCCAGTATAATCACTTTTCTTTCTGAGAGTCCCATTTGACTCTCTCTAGCTAAATTGTTACAGCTTCTATGCATTCAAGTGCAACGGGCTTCTTTTAACATGTATGGAGAATCCTTCAAACTAACGGTAGAGTCCTTGTTACTCCTTTACCTTGTCTACATTTCATGTCTCGATTCCTAGTTACTGTTCGTTCTAATATCAATTTTATCTGTACAGGGACATATCGCCTTCCCACTGGTCTTGGACCTCTCCTTGTTCGCACCATCTCCAATAGGATTAAACGAAGAAGAAGGGATTCAGATGTCGTCAAAGTACCAAAAGGCAGAAGCATCAAGAAACAGCGACAACCTGTACAGGCTTGTAACGGTGGTGGAACATTTTAGTATAACGGGAAGCGGGCACTATACAGTTTATAGAAGTGTGAGAGTTGCATCACAAGAGGAAGAAGAAGAAGAATGTGAGGAATTGAGATGGTTTAGTATATCTGATTCAGAAGTTAGCAGAGTTTCAGAGAATGATGTTCTTGGTGCTGAAGCTAGCTTGCTCTTCTATGAGAGGGTTTAATGAAGAGAGTAATTAAAATCAGAGCTTGGTTATTTCATTGGATTGACTTATTGATTTTGGTGTGGTTCTGTTTTTTGAACGTTAACACGTGATGGAGTAGAAGATACGTGAGTGGGGATGTTTAAAATACGTTAATGAATATAGAATCTCCCCTATAGCCAAACACATACCAGATTGTATTATAAGTGAATCCAACAGTGTAACAAATCTTTATTCAATCGAATTAGCCTTATATGTTTTGAGCTTTTTTGGATCTCTGGAGTCTGTTCCTTAGTCTGGGTTTTTTTCCCTTAGTTTTACATTTACATTGTTTGGTATTAGCTTCTGGGAATGTTTTTGTATTCGCCGGCTTAATATCTTACTGGTTATGTGTTCTCTCATATTATATCACCTCGTAGCTCCGAGTAATTAATACCCCCACAAGAGATTTTGGTAACTAATTCATTTTTTTCCTTCTCCTAGATAACGTTGTAATGTAAGGAGGTCAGTCTACTAAACTGTTCCAAGATTTTTTCCGGTTGACAAGTCTTGATTAGTTTGCAGGTTGTTCCCGGATTTGGTTTAACAGAAGCAAAGTACGTAAGAAGCAGATATCTTATTTAAAGATTTGTCCTGGTAGTCCTTTGTTGATGTGAAGAGTGCTCTAGTTGGAGCTGAGTTTGTGATCATGGATCCATGAATGTTGAAGCAATCAGTAAATCTCTGTTACCATATCTTAAAAAAACATGTGTAAAAATAATAGTTAACAGTATACATCCTTCTTTCTTTGAATAAAAAATATGTAATGCTCACATTCATCCTTGTACGGTTAAAGTGAATTGTGGATTCGGTTTTGTAAGGTCTATTTCCTTCTTGAAATTTCAGATTTGATTTACCAACCCTAATATAAGCCCAACAACAAAAGCCTAAATTGAGCCCAATAAAAATGTCAAACAAAAGAGAACACGTGTCGTGAGAAAATAGATTTTGGATTTTCGGAAGAAAGGAAAATTTGGTAAATAAAAAATTTGGTAAAAAGTAAAATTTCCTTTTCCTAATCCTAATCCTAATCCTAATCCTATTATTTTTGATGTTAACGTTATTATCATTATTAGTTTTATTATATATTAGAGACTCACGCACTCATCCCTTCTTCCTCAATTTGAGAAAACAAAAAGCGAAATAATCTCTTCTTCTTCTTCTCCTTCTGCGAAGACGACGATGATCTATCCATGTCGAGACGATGATAAGCCACTTTCTATCTCTCTCTCAGCCCTCCATCATCACTCGGTAGAAACCCTAATCCGCAAGATTGATCGGCGAAGCATCTCACGGTTTCTCAAAACCCTAAATTCTCTGGACGGATCGTAATTCTTCTCGAACATGGCGCGTCTCTTATTCACCCACCGCCTACTCCGCCCTTCTTCTTCTTCGGTTTCGATTTCTATTTCGATTTCGGTTTCCTCTCTCTCGTAGTAAGTCAAGTCTCCTCTGTTTCCCTCTCTCACACTCTCGTACAGTCTTTGGCTTGTATCTGAATTTACAAAAACACCACTCTTCGAGATCGACTACTTTACTCGTTTTGTTGACATTGCTTATGTTTTTTTCCTCCTCTTCTGCAGGTCTTCTAGGGTTACAGGTTTTTCAATCGGGCTCTTAATTAAGCTCTAACAGAGGTTTGCTCTTTTGTACATCTTCGCAATTATGTACATCTTAATTTGGTCTCTATTCCTCACTGCACACCATCGTTGTTGCTTATTGTTTGCAATTAATCGATAGATTCTGATCTAACTTACTTTTATATCCCTTGTGTTTTAGGATCTCTCCGGTGTTCTTTGCGATGGGTTTCACGGGATCTTCTCTCTGTCCAAAGCGTGGGTGCGGATCACACACAGGTTATGCTTCTAAATTTTTCTTGTTGTTTTGTTTACAATTACAGTTTAGTGTTTAATTGTTTGTTTAACCATGTTGCTTCTTATTTGTTATATTGTGCAGCAGGAGTAGCTCCGAGATGGTTTTGAAGAATCAACCACAGGAGAAGATGATCTTGTTTGCGCATTGCCAAACAGTTTTATAGGTTAGTTTTCTGATTTGATATCCATTACTCATTAATCAGTTTGCTTTTTCTGTATACTAAGGATTTTATGGTTTCTAGTTGTGACTTGTGAGAAGGTTCCATGGATGTAGCAGGACAACAGTTGGCTCTTGCTCGCTGCTGGTTCCGACGTAAAGAGAAGTCTTTCTTGCAATCACCGCTCTTTTTTCTTTTAAGAGACAGAGATTAATCTGATTTGATGCAATCATTTTTTTTTTTTTTTTATGTTGCAGGACAACAGTTGGCTCTCTCGTTCAATCTGTGTTCTCGCTGCTGGTGCAGAGGTAATTAAGTAAGAAGAAGAAGAAGAACCCCCTTGAGTTATTGTTTCAATCATCCTTCACTATTTTTTTGAGTTCAACATACTTTTATATTTTTAACCGATTCTCTTGTTATTGCCACAGGATAAAAAGCAAGCCTCAGGATATTAATCAAGTTACTCCTCCTCCTACCGAATCAAGTTACTCCTCCTCCTCCTACATACACAGAGGTTTGCTTTTTACATCTTTGCATATATAATTTGGTCTCTCGCACCATCGTCGTGTCTTGTTGTTAGCAATTAATAGATAGAAGAAAACCATGGATTGGTCTAACTTACTTTTTTCTTGTGTTTTAGGATCTCTCCTGTTCTTTGTTTGCCAACTTCTCTCGTCCAAAGCGTGGTGGGGAATCACAGGTGGTTATGTAATCTGATTCACGAGTATCATCAAGCCAATTACAGGACAAGGTGATCTTGTTTGCGCATTGCCAAACAGTTGAGCAGGTGAGTTATCCTATACGTTTTCCACTACTCATTTATCTGTTGCATTCTCTTTATACTAATTAGATATTAATTATGTCTTTGGATTTTTTGGTTGCAGGACAACATGATTGACACGGCAGGTGGGTTCTAAGTCTGTATCTATCTCTGCATATAATATATTTCAATCATCCATCTCTTTTATTTAAGGTCAACTACGTTTTTTCTAACCATTCTTGTTATTTTCAGGATATAGAGCCGTTAGAACCAGTAGCTATAATACAGAGTAAGCCTCAGGGAAAAACCAGTAACCAGTAGCTAAGATTCTTTTTCGTGTCTTTTAGTTCAATTCTTGACTGTTTATTTATTTATTGATACTGTTGATGGTTTTGGTGGCAGGTCTGAGCGTATTTGGAGCATCGTCTTTTTCCCCTTGTCTGAAATCAAAATGGAACAGATGTTTCCGCACTTTCAGAGGAGTGAGGACTGATCTAAGCTTTGGTATTGATAATAGGTACCTCCTCCTTGTTCTTTAATATAGTTTTGTATCTTTGACGGGTTTTTTTTTTTTTTTTTATTCTATGAAACAGGTGGGCGTTGATTGATTTATTTGACTCTATCTCGGTGATTCAGAACACAAAACGTCGCCAGCGATCTTAAGGTAACAACATAAACTGGTTTTGAGGAATGGACAAGTTTCATAACCAAAATTTGTCATCTTAATCTGATTTACGAGTATCATCAAGTCAACCACAGGAGAAGGTGGTCTTATTTGCGCATTGCCAAACAGTTGAGCAGGTGTGTTCTCTTATTCGATTTCCACTACTCATTAGTCAGTTTGCATTTTCTGTATATAGTTTGAGATTAATTGCTTCTCTGGATTTTATGGTTTCGAGTTGTGCGAATCTTCAAGGGCTCTTGCTCGCTGTTGGTGCCGCGGTAAAAAGAAGTCTTTCATGCAATCACCGCGCAAGCCTCAGGATATTAATCAAGTTACTCCTCCTCCTACCAAATCAACCATAGAGGTTAACAATTACAGTTTTGTTGGATTTAATTACAATTACAGTTTTAGTTACACCTGATGTGATATGTTGGTGGCTAACAGATGGTGGAATTTGTTTTGCAGGTTTTTCAAGAACACGTTTGGAAGACCTCGATTTACAAGAACACAACACAGCCTCCGTATCTTTCTAATCCTGCCTTTTAGCTCAGTTTCTTTCGTACTTGTTCAGATTTATTTGCAACAATTACTTGTTTCAAACGATTAGGATGAAACTGATTACTAGTGTGCTCGCTAATCCTGATGATTTTGATTTTGTTCAATCTCTCTCTCAGGTTCCGAGCCAGCCAAGCAATGGCCAAGGAGATGCCCTTGTTAGCCTTCAATCGGGGGCTCCTAAGCTCTCTAAACATACGCAGAGGTTTGCTTTTTATATCTTTGCATATATAATTTGGTCTCTCACACCATATTACGTCGTTTCTTGTTGTTAGCAATTTATAGATAGAAGAAAATCATGGATTGGTCTTAACTTACTTTTTATCTCTTGTGTTTTAGGATCTCTCCGGTTCTTGGTTTGGGTTTTACGGGATCTTTGAATTTAGCTATTTGATGAGTTCCAAAGATTGAGCACACTCAGCATTTTGTTAGGAAAATATATAATCGGGTGGCTTCGCTGGCTGCGCAACACTGTCGAATTCAAGATTTCCGTTTTGACTTTGCTAGGGGGTAATTTTCTCTTCGCTCAACTCATTTGTTTGTTTGTTTATGGAGTCCTTAATCTGTGAAATTTGAAAATGTAATCGACGCAATTATTCAGCAAACTATGCGAAGGAATACATTGGAGCTTCTCTTGTAATTCTATATGTTACGCTTTAATCTAGTTTTGTATCTTTGACATATTTAGGTTTGTTTCTGTGAAACAGGTGGTGGGCGTTGATTGATTTATTTCACTCTCTCTCTCTCTCTCTCTCTCTCTCGTTGATTCAGAAGTCTGAAGACAATCTTCGCCAACGTGATTTTAAAGGTAACAACATAATCTGGTTCTAGTGATTTGATCGATGATGGTCTTCGACTCAAGTCGAATTTGCCTTTTTTTGTGGTTGTTGTCGTTATGGTTACAATTACAATTTAGGGTTTTAATTATTTCTGAATCAGGTCAAGGAGATCATCATCATTCAAGGTAGAGACCAGTCGAGGACTTCAAGAAAAGCATCAAACTGCTAGAAAGATAGCTAGTCTTCTGAGAAATCCATACTGCACTCGGGCCAAAAAAAAGCAAAAACCAGTCACAGTTGTCTGAAGCCAAATGCAGTCATCAGCAAAATGTGAAAGGGTAAGTAACATTCTTAATAACCTTTCTGATGCCAACTCTGGTCTCACGTTCCTCTTGTGCTCTTTTTTTTGTGTGTGTTGATTGACTCATTACAGGGAAATGAGTGTTAAAAACTTAGCTAGCACTACCAAACTGATGGGAAAATCAACACAGGTGAGCCTGGTAACCAAATAGTTAGGTTGAAGATTTCAGAGATATGCAGTATTATTGACAGTCTGTATTACTAGCTGAACAAATTTAGCACGCATGGGAAACGATGTGGCTTTCCTGAAAGAGTAGCTCGGCCATTGCTTGACATAAGATATGTTTACCATTTGGATTTTGAACATTTTGAAAGTTGGAAAGAGATAGTAAGGTGAAGCAGACAGATCAAAGAGTATATTATATTTACACTCTGATGATTTGTTCAGAGACCATCTACATCACTATACTTGCTCTTCAGTTGGATAGAGACCAATTCCTCTTTATTTTTAAAGGATCTTCTGGTCCTATTGAAACATGTTTAGTATTTACCTTTCCCTGTCAATCAAAACACGCAGAAAGAGTTTTTGTCACAATTTGTTGTATCAGAGAGGAGTTCTAAAATAAAGGGTTCCTGTTGAGACGTTATTTTGAGACGTTATTATATTTGGAATGCGTTGATTTGTTGTACCTGTTGAATAGTGCTCATGTGTTTCAATGCTTTTGAATCTTTGTTTTCTCTTCTAAAGGCTCCATTTCCTGCAAATCTTTTACCACAGCACCGAAGCTTACACTGTCTCCATTAGTAAACTTCCGCGATGAAGATAAACCGAAATCAAATGGTCCCCGTGACTCAGCCTGCGTTTAAGAAATCTTATGTCAAAATGTTCAAAATCCAAATGGTAAACATATCTCAACTTATTGGCGCCCAGCTCATGTCGTTAGAACGTGGGGTTTCCATTAGGTACGTATACAGCAAACATATGTGCTTAGAGAAATGTGAAGCAAAGAGACTATTGGAAAAGAAAAGAAAAGAACTCACGTACCCACTTGATTCCTGAAAATCCGAGGCTGCTGTCCTGATTAAACACCGTGGAACCAAATAATGGTTTTGCAGGTTTCGAGTCATCTTTCTGTTGCTCCTTCTCAGCTTTTCCATTTCCCTACCAAATGTTCAAATCCCATAATCATGAGTTGCAAGTTCTATAAACTTTTTATACAATACTGATATTAGAAATGCTTGCAGAAAAAAAAACATGAATACACCGCATAACATGAGAAACGTTATTAACCTGCTCGTGAACCTTCGGTGAGGTTGTTGTACGCTTTCGAAATGAAAATGCATGACACGTATCTTCTGCATCGAATATAGATAAGTGTGACGGCTCAGGAGGAATATCAGAGCATGGTTCTCGAGGGTGATCTGTTTGGTTTTCGAGGAAAGCATTTAATGAATCAGATATTAGAGGTACTGGTGCTTGTTTGATAGCTCTCTTTGTTTCCCCTGTTTTGCTACAGTCACTAAACCTTCCTTCTCCTACTGGTGATGGTTCAGAAAGAAAGCCTCCGATACTTCCACTTGACTGACCATTGTTATTATAATGAGCTGGTTCTTGTTGGTGTTTAATATTACATCTATCTTGTAAAGAAGCCTCGGAAAACAGACCCCCAATGCTTATGTTTGTAAGATTGTCTTCCCAGAGAGTTGCGTTTGAATTTTTACAGTGATTCCCAAAGTTTACCTTCAATGATACTTCTGATAGCAAGCCACCAATACTTAGGCTTGTCAATCCATCATCCCAGAATAACAATGTCGGGCCAGACTCATCGTGTATCTTGTTATCCTGGTTAAACAATAGTATTCATGACTCATGATTCCTGGCAAACTGTGATACAATATTTGAGTATAAAGCAAGAGAAAAAACTTTTATACCTACCGACTCAACTTGTTCATCGGTAGGTATGTTTTCCGAGGGAGGCATGCCAGTTACTTGATTTGAAGAGGACAGCATTGTCAATGGGTTGTCTAAACCAAGCATCTGCTTTCCAGTAAAACTGGCACCCTCTACCTTATTACCATTGTTATGTAGTTCTTCGTTCTGAAAACAAGCAATACCCGGAGTTGAAGGGCATGGCGGTTCATGGGTTTTACGTTCAATGTCAGAAGACCACCCATACCTGACGAAATAACACGAATTATATTCATATTACGCGGCTACGCTTAGAAAGTTTCTTTGAACGGTAAATAGATGCAAACCTTAAGCGGAAAAGTGGTGGAGCTCCAATAGCCTCATAGACAGCACCGGTAGTGATGTTGCTGTTTGCTATCCATTTATGACCAGAAGCAAGTAGTGGTTTATCATATGGGTACAACGTGGGATCTCCCAGGGCAATCTCTGAGCTGCCCCACTTACTGTGAATGTGTTGAAGTACTGAAGAAATCTTCTTCCGTGAGCTAAGAGTGAGTTCCAAGTATGGGTGAAAGCCGTCCTATGAAGTAACAAAAATATGACAAGATAACTCTTAACCAGAATAAATACTTATTGCAAGTCTTTATGGTCAGATCTTAAAGCTTTACCTTTTCCAAACCTTCACGGGTACGAACATCCAAAGGAAAGAGCTGCAACTTCATTTTTCCAGAACTTGGAACCTCTTTGCACGAATGGAGATCAAGGACAGGTACTTTTTGAGCTCGATCTGGGGTATGTAGCAGCTTTTGATCCAGAGAAGATGGAGACTCAGCTGAACATTTAGAAGGAGACTTCTCCTCTGTTCCACTAGTATGTTTTCCTGATAGATGAAAAATCCAATTACAATGCCACCAAATCGTCAATAACAATTCAGACTCTGAGCTAAAATTTAAGAACCGATGCAGTGGAAGAAGAAAACTAGGATATAAACTGCTATTGTATTTGACAACCAACAACAAAATCCTAGGTGAACGCCTTAGGATCAAGTGAATATAATTGAAAAGGTACAATAAGGTATTACCAGAATCATGGGATTTTTTAGTAGTTGTTTTCATACACTTATTGGCTCTGGTGAATTTTCCTTTCGCTTTGATCTCCTTTGAGGGCTCAGTTGTAGTTTTAGTCCTCTTTCGAGCCATTCTGAAAAAGAAGAATTCGGTATCAAAACTCAAAGAGTCAAATCATTCCGTTTTCAAAACTATTTTACGGAGATTCATAGCAAAAAAAAAACACCTATCATAGAGATTGAAACCCTAGAAATCTAAGTGCGTAATAGATCGAACGAAACTTAGAAACAAGCTCAATTAATCAATACAAACAAATTCAGTTTTGTTTAAGCAAACACGATTACAGTCGTAGAAAAATATTAAGAAGAAAACATTCAAAATCCAGATCCAAACCCAGAAACTCAAACGCGTTTCAAATCTCGACTTATATCCAATACCGAACGAAACTTAGAGACTAATTAGATTCGAATTTGAGATAAATAAACACAGCTATAGTCAAATTACAAAGTTCGTCAAACGATTTTATGAAGATTCAAGAAAAGAAAAAAAAAGACCTCCGAGTCCTGGAGATCGGAACCCTAGAAATCCTTGCAAAACTCGATGATCCAACCGAACCAAAATCCTTAGCATGAAAAATCAATCAGACATAAATAATTTCAAATTGAGAACAGTAATCACAATCTAGATCAGATAATCTTACTGTTTCATCTCAAATCAAGCAACAGATGAACGATCGGTGGAGATAAAGTGAAGATAATCAAAGAAATCGCAGAATTCAAAAAACCTCAGAGAGATTGACAAGGTTTATAAAATCACAGACCTAAGTTAGTTTAGAGACGCGAGATTAAAAAAAAAAACTTACTAGACGAGAGAAACGGAGGTAGCAGGCGAAGATCTTCGAGAAGAGACCGACGAATCAGGAAAAAAAAAAAAAAAAAAAAAAGCCTCGGAGAAGAGAGAGTAGAGAGAGCAGCAAGGCGGGAATGTTTTCGATGAAAATGAAAAATAATGTTAGAAATAAATTTCTCCCTCCATTGGCTTTTGCCGCTTTTCCATATACTTCTATCGTTTTTTCAGGGCTAAAACCGACATTCGATTTGTATTTGGGCCCAACGCTTAGCCCATTAGTTTAAGCTAAGTCCACTAGGTTTACCTTAGTGCCCACTGTGGGATAAGACCCAATATACACACAACTCAAACCGTCATTAGAGTTTTGCGGTCGGTTCGTATTTGGGCCCAACGCTTAGCCTATTGAGCTAAGTCCACTAGGTTTACCAATGTACACAAACACAACCCAGTCTGATATAATATGTTCAAAGCTATATTATACTTATAGAATGTATTTTATTTGATATTCTATAGAAATATTTCTAACTAATATATTGAATTATAGTGTTTTTTTACATAATTTTAGTTTTATGGTTAAAATGTTTAAAAAAATATGGATATTTCTAAATTAAATAGATTATTAATTATTAGCAGAATAATATATCATTACCTAGTTTTTAAATTCAGGAGAATATCCTCTCTCTTTCCGAGCGCCGCTCTCTCCCTCTCCCAAACACCAAAACCTTAGTTTTTTCAGATCTGTGACTGGGAAGTCACTACGGTGGTTGGCGCTTCTCGTCGACGCTGTCAGTGGCTTCCCCTTTTCGTTTGTGTTGTAGTTTTTTGGTTCTGCAATTCGTTTATCTCTTGTATTTCGTTGGAGAAAAGCTTATTGTGGTAGAAATGGTAGATCTTCACGGCGAGGGTGTTTGGTTATGTCGGTGGTCAGCTGCTGCAGAGAGGGTTGTTGTTGGGTGTCTGAGATCTATAGATCTGGCGGGTGCTCTGTTCTTGTTGGAGGATCTCGAGATTTGGTTTTCGTGAATCCATGGCCATGGTCTCGTCTGTTTCTGCTGTCCGGTAAGTCGGTCGTCTGGCCGTTTCTTCTTCAACATTTTGCTAGGGTTAGATGGAATCGCTTTAGTTGGTTGTTGTTAGTGATAGATTTATGGTGGTCCTTAGCACTATTGAGCAGTTTTAGTAGCTTTCGATTGGAATGTTTCGGCTCCTTTCTAAGCAGAGGTTTCGTTTTGTTTGAATGTGATGGTAGAACCTTAAGTTTGCCGAGTTCCTTCTTCTTCTTGTTGTTCATAGTGGGTGATAGTCTTCTCTGTTTTCGTCGGTCTCGTCTATGTGATTGGTGTTATACGAGAAGTTAGGCCTCGCTCCTCGCGTTTTGAAGACTTCTAGTTTGAAGTTCTTTGGCGTATCAACGTCATCGTCGCTTCCGGAAGTGAGTGGTCTTGTTTGCCGTGTTATGAAGTCTCTGGTTCTTGGTTACGAGAGATCGGTTCTCATCGTGTTAGGAGGTGGTTGATGTTATTCTTGAGTTGGCCGTAGACATCCTTGGTAAATCTCATCCGTTTGTGCGTTAGAAGAAGAAGTTCTTTGCTCTATTGGTTCTATTGTTTATGTTAAGGTTTTATGGCCGGTTGCTTTTTTTTTAGATTAAGGTTGTTGTTCCCTTTCGTTTTTATTATCAAATGCTCTGTTATATATGGTTTTTTTGTGAACTTTGTTAGTTTCCGGGGAAATCTTGTTTTCCTCCGGCCTTTTGACTCCAAAGATATTCTTGTAGTCTGTCGGCTTAAGCCTCCCCTCTTTTGGATGTAGTATTCCATTTTGTATTCTACCTTAATTGGAACCTAGTATTTTAATAATAATACGAGTTGACAAAAAAAATATATCATTACCTACACAATTTTACAAGACCATGATTATGTGGTGTAGAGAGTGATTAAATTTAAACTACTCTTTGTATAATTAATAAAAAATCTCCATAAAAAAATAAATAAAATATGATATTCTTCGAAACAGATTAAATGCTGCTTCGCACTTTGACGTACTAGCAAGGGAAATAAAGTGTCAAAAACGAATTAATTTGAAGATATAGCAAAAAGTCATGCTATGAGTTTCTTTCGCCATAATGTAAGGTTTTGAACTCATTTTCTCGCAAGTGTCTCCTGTCTCTGAAATTGATTTTGTTTTGTCAAGTACCAGTACGACGTCATTTTCAAAAATCATATTCATGGTCATGGGTCTTGTTTTTATATGATTTATTCAATATGAATCAAATAGTACACTTGGTTGCAAATCATTTCAGTTTTTTTTTCAAGGATCAATCATAGTTTCTTTTGTCGACAAATCATAGTCTAATTAAGTGTAGTATATCAAATTCAGTTCTAAAAATAAGTGTATGTAGATAATGACAGAATCTAAAAAGCCTCCGATCTATGATAATCATTTTGACAGAATCTTTAGGAAATCAATTAGCACTTTTGATTTTGGATCCAATAATTTTCATAAAACATGTATTTGAGCCTGATGACTATCCGAGTAAAAATATGACTACTATACAACTAAGTATATCATGAATCAATGATAATATCGCCTAATGTATCTAAGTGAAACCTTACCCTGAAAAGAAAAACAGTTCACATGAAAAGCATCGAATAAACGACAATTAGAAATAGATACATCAACGCGGAGCTAGAAAACACATCTTTTGATTGCAATATATATTCTAAAATAAATATATGCATATAATTATATATAGTAATATATATAGAAAGAAAACTCAAAAGAAAAGTAGTCTGTTGAGGATCTAAAACCAAACGGAACCTGTGTCTTGTTATTTTATTTATCGTGTGTCCCCCCTTCTCCTTTGCCTTGTCCTTTTGTCGATTATAAAATCGGTCACGCCTTTTCACTTCCATACTCCTCTCATTTAGTCATTTCCATCTCCCATACTCTTACCACTTTTCCAGATTCTCTCCTTTCTTTTTTTTTTTCTTTTTTTTTTCCTTAAAAGTTAAAACATCGTAACATCAATGTTTTACTATGCCAAATAATTACAGTATTGGTTTAATTTATAAATACCCAATATACGAACCAACAAGCGACTATACTCGGGATGTATTGCTGAGTACGAAGAAACGACTCCGACAACTTTGACAATAAAACAATAAACGACCAACCATGAGACAGTAACATGGTCAAAAACAACTTCCGAGAAACAGAATGAAGGTTGTACTAGTTGTATGATTGATTATAAACAATAAGTTGTTGTATGTATCTTGTGTGTTTTTTTGGCAGTTGTGATATGACGTTGTTAACTGTCCTGTCAAGGTCATATAACTCATGTGGCATGTTTTTCTGTCAAGAGGCCATGTATAAGCACGACTGAAACTGTATTTTATAAGTAAAACTGACCTTAACAAAGAAAAATTTGGTATGAAATATGAATGTTAAGTTTTACCCTGACAAATTAAATCACACAAAACCAAAAAAAAATATATATATAAAAATTGTAAAAATATATAAAAAAGTTTAGTTTGAAAAATTCAACAGAAACGCACGTTAAAGTTTTGCATATTGTTTTTTTCTTCTCAATATTGAAAGACGTTTTGACGCTCTAACAAATATTCGACTGGTGTTACATAGCCACGAAACATAGGAGTTAGATCCAACATTCATAAAATAAAGAGAAATATACAATAAGAATAATTGAAAAAAAAAAAAAAAAGGAATTCAGATTACATGTTAATTTATTTCCCCATTTAGATCTAAGTTTAGTTGGGCCCTCACACTAACCCATCCGAAGTACAAGAGTTTTGGATTATTTAATCAAAAATAAAGAAATAAACTGAGTCACAAAACAAAACAAAAAAAAATGAAATCTTTTGTAAGAAAGTTTTGAAGAAATTGAGGGAAAATAATAAATATTTTTTTTTTTTTTAAAAGAGAGAAAAGATTCTTCACCATGGCGTCGCTTTTAAATGGCAAGAAGGGAGACTCTCAGAGGAAAGTCTATAACTGAAAATAATTTTTTAAAAATAATAAAATAAAAAAAAACGGAAGAGAGAAAAAAAAAATAATAATATCACTCGAAATTCAATAGTTTGTTTCTCTCTTTCAATTTCATGTTGAATTAGCCCTTTGGGTAGACTTCTTCGTCTTCTTCCTCCGTCCGCGTCGCCGTAAGACGCCGCCTCGGCAGTATCTGTAACCGCCGGTGGTGCTCGTCTTCTTCTCTCCGCCATCTGGTAAATTCATTTCTCAGTTTTTTACTTCAATATACCTTTTCAAAAAACCTTGTTTGGTTTATTAGTTAGTTCTTCTGATAAGTCCCTAATTCCCAAATTTCTGGATTGAAAATTCATTGTATGTGGTCGTATCAGAGTACTGGATCTGATTTGTAAATTTTAGAGTAAGAGCTATCGATTCCTTTGGGATTTCCATTTTCTTCTTCTGGATCTAAAACCACCATTTTTTTCTAGATCGTGGAAGCTCGATCCAAAAAAAAACAGCTTAAAAGTTCGGATTCGTCTTTTTCCGATGAAAATATTTCAATTGCGATTGCCATGGATTGATCATTAAGATCTATAGATCCTCAATGAGTTTGTTTAGGTAGCTCTAATGTGAAGATTTGAAATCTGCAGAGATCTGGAGATTGAACATAAACAACATAAAAGGATGACAGCAACAAGCAAGACGGATCAAAAAGCGGCATTAGACATTGCCTCATGGCTATTCAATGTCGTTACTTCCGTTGGAATCATCCTCGTTAACAAAGCTCTAATGGCTACTTATGGTTTTAGTTTCGGTCAGTCTTCTTCTTCCCCTTAGTCAACGCTGTTGTTGACTTGTTTCCATAAGACACTGATCTGATTTGTTTTCTAAATCTCTTTTACAAACAGCTACTACATTAACCGGTTTGCATTTCGGAACAACCACATTGTTGACCACTTTCTTGACTTGGCTTGGCTATATCCAACCTTCTCAGCTTCCTTGGCCTGATCTTTTGAAATTCGTTTTGTTCGCTAACTTCTCTATTGTTGGCATGAACGTTAGTCTCATGTGGAATTCTGTTGGTTTCTACCAGGTCTGTCCTTTTCTCTCTCTCTCTCTCTATTGCGTGTTTCCTTTCTTTTTACGGAAGATGACTGTAGGTGGGATTTTGCAGATTGCGAAGCTGAGTATGATCCCGGTTTCTTGTCTTCTTGAAGTTGTTCTTGACAATGTCAGGTATTCTAGAGATACAAAGCTCAGCATTTTGTTAGTTCTTGCTGGTGTTGCCGTCTGTACTGTCACCGATGTTAGTGTTAATTTCAACGGATTTCTCGCTGCCGCTATTGCTGTCTGGAGCACCGCCCTTCAGCAATACGTAAGTCTAGCTATATTATTATATCTCATATGCCTCGAGATCTTTCTTCGTCAAATCCACCCTACCAATATGTTGTTTATCATCCGGGATTTAGCTTGTAAACCGAAATTGAAATCTGAAGTCTTAATAATTGTTACTTCATATATATTTTTTATTTTTTGCAGTATGTACATTATCTACAGCGGAAATATTCGCTCGGTTCTTTCAATTTACTGGCACATACTGCTCCAGTACAAGCTGCATCATTGTTGTTGGTCGGACCATTTCTAGACTACTGGCTAACTAACCAGAGAGTGGATGCATTCAACTTTTCATTTGTTTCTCTGGTAAAGTTTCTCCTCTCTTTCTTTATAAAAAGTCTTCTATGATCCAAAACAGAGAGATGAGGTGGTTGGAACATAGTGGTACTGTAGTAGTCATACCAAGTTTGCATTTTGTTCAATTTTCAAGAACTGATGATAACCAACCAGTTGTAGGCTCTTAATTATTATACTCTGTTTGATTTGTCTTCTTACCTAAGCTTAATTTATCTAACCCTGTTTATTTTTGGGGGCAGTTCTTCTTGATACTTTCGTGCAGTATCGCGGTGGGGACCAATCTCAGCCAATTCATCTGTATCGGAAGATTCACGGCGGTGTCTTTCCAAGTACTTGGTCACATGAAGACAATTCTGGTTTTGGTTTTGGGATTCACTTTCTTCGGCAAGGAAGGTTTAAACATACAAGTAGTACTTGGAATGCTCATTGCCATCCTTGGTATGATCTGGTACGGTAATGTATCTTCTAAACCGGGCGGTAAAGAGCGTCGTAGCCTCTCTATTCCCATAACCAAGTCACAGAAACTATCTGAAACAACCGAATCTGATGAGAAGGTGTAGTAGAGAAGAAAGAAAGAAATGATCGCATTGACATAGAAACAAAAACAAGAAACTCAGATACAAAACAGGTAGAGTATCAAATTGGATATTTTATAAACAAAAAAAAAAAAATCAATGTGTTTAAATTATTTAATCTTCAGAACTATAATTTTACAGAGCCTTTTTTTTGGTTTTTGTGCACTATTTATATTTTGGTTAATCTTTTCTTTTTGGCCTTGGCATTGTGCAATATTTTTTTTTTTGCCTAATTTCTCATAAAAGAAATCATCCACCCATACGACTGATAATAAAATCTCAATTTTATAAAATTTTGTCCTTTTATGATTTATTACTGTGACCTGCAATATATCAACTTTTGTAGGTATTTATATTCGTAACGTAAATATTTATTCTGTGGGTCCATGAGGTTTCTTTTTATTTTTACATACAGTCAGTACTAAAAGAAATATCTGCATTCAAAAATGAAGGGAATTATATAAACAATGGTTACTTGAATGCTATATATCTATAGCATTTAATGTTTGGAGATATCATAGTCTTTACGTAATCTTAATTCTTAACTTTGACAATGTCATCAACCCATATAAATCAATCTCTATTATGAATTATCTCAAAGCACATGGACTCACCCCCGTTGATCGCCGGGTTTTAAGGGTTTTATTTAAAATGAAATAATAATTCATTCTTCTTTCTTAATATATGACGTCCCTTTTTTAAAAGAAACGGGGGGATGCACACGTGTAAAGCTCAGTGTTGAAGAGGTCGTTGCGTGTGGGAGATAACCGAAACGGGAAAGTATTAACGCCCGAAAACAACAGCGTCCTTGCTCTTGCTTTTGCTTACGTGTGGGGTGTTGTTAAAAACGGGATCCTCTCCCCCTCGCACGTGCGTCTGTTATTTCTTGACGTTTGATTTGTTTGTTTTGAAGGAAGGACAGAGAATGTGCTACACTTGTATATTAATATTTTTGAAGTACTGTTTTATACTTTTTGATTTTACTTTTTTTTTTTTTACAATATTAATCCATAAAATAATTTTATGAATAACATTGGAGGGAAACTTAAATACTAAACTTTCTTAAATTGCCTAGCATTTGTTATATTTATTGCCAAATAATCTTAACAACATGTATACATTATGATTTTTCCAAAAACAACTTTACCCATTAAAGTTTTAACCCATTAAATCTTAAAAGCTATTTTTATGGATACTAGAATATATCAAATTTAAATGATATACAACATTTAACTATCTATATATACACAATGATATACAAATTTATCTATTTATATATGTAGATGCTAGACCGAAAATCTAATTTTATAATGATTAGAAAACCAATATTCATAAATATTTAACTTTAGCAAGAGGACATATATTTAATTCAGTATATATTTTATTTAGAAATTGAATATCTATACATACATGATGGTTTGAATTAACATTAGTATAAATATAAAATATTATTACTTCGGTCTTGAAACACGGGTTAAATCCTCATTTAATTATTTGGTCAATACTACTAATATTAGAGTATGAGAAATATTAAATCAGATAATTTAACTAAAACTTTGTAAAACAATTAAATCATTGGTAACATTGTGACTTAAATGAGACAATAGCTTATAAATTATATACTTATGTATTTAATTCCTTTATTATTGTTTTAATAATTAACAATCCAATCAAAATTAATGAAACAAAACAAACTAAATATTTATTTTTTAAAAAAATTGTTCTGCGGTGGAGTGTGGATTAAAATCTAGTTATTTTTATAATTCCTGTTATTGGATGGGAAGCCCACACGAATTATCCCATTGTGATGTTAAACTACTACTCAATTCGATTACTATATAAAACTATAGTAGATCTCTATTGACCAAAAAAAGACCTTTTAAATTTCCAAGTACAGGAAGTATTTATTTTCTTCGTATTTTCATAATTGTAGTTTGAATTATCTTATACTACTATTTAACTAACTTAACATAGCAATAGGCAATGACCAATTGCTAAATCCAGCTAAAAAAATACAATGATTTAAATATGTTAATTTTTCTAATTATACGTCGACTAAAATATTATATATATAGTTCGTTTAATGCATCGCTGCCTTGTTAGACCTACAACGTGGGTCCTTTGTGGGGTTTATTTGTGGGTTGTTATTTATACAATGTAATAAAAAAAGAAAACTAAATTATATAACAAAAGCAGATAGAGCGTAACTACATAGTTTTGATTAATACGACCAGCTTAAGAGATAAGGATTTTGAAGATTATACGTGCAAAACAAACGTGATTCGCCCTATTTTAAATAGCTAGGTTGCAGAATTCCCCACGTTCTCTATATATATGGTAATGAAATGGTTGCTAGAACTTAATTAACACATTTAAATATAAAAAAAACTTAATTAAAACAGATTCTGTGATCTGATCTAAAGAACTATAAGACCGTCCTGATCATCATTATGTTGCATTAAAACTTAAACTTATAATTTTGAAATTAGGTTAAAAGTATAACTTTGTAATATATTTAATTTGGATTTTCAATAATTATACAAGATATCTATTTAGCACGTTTTCACGTAAAAAATTACAAAAAAACACTAAAATTATATTGATGCTAATTTTTCCTAAATACGATTTAAAATAATAAATAATTAAGCCAGCTATTTAGAATAAGAATGGCGGTCAAAGGCTATGATGTTAATGCTAGTAATAATCATATCATAGAACAGATAAAATATTCATTATTTGGGCTTGTACGGCCATTTCATTACTACAATGATTGATCAATAATTTTTATATATCGGTCCAATTACAACTGCAGATATACGATGTATTGAGGAAAGAGTATGTTTTATTATTGTTAACCATCATTACAAATATTATCAGGATGTTATGACATTATTGTATGATTTACCACACTATATAGACTCACGCATTTGTCGTGGACAATTTGTTCTTTTTTTCTTTCTTATTTATATACGTTATATCAAAATATCCGTAAATAATAATGTATTTTTATTTTTCCCTCATTTTTGATATCCAGCTCTATTCAAAATATGACTAATAATTATTCCCTATCATTCTTCTTTCGATGAGCACACAAAATAGTGGAAGGAAAACACACTTGAAAAACTTATTTTTCTTTCACCTTTTTTGAATATTCTTAATCATGTGTGGAAGACTCGAAGTGATCTCGCAAGACACCACATGCACTAGTCACCAGTATTTCAATAACTCTTGATCGTCTCTCATCTTGCGTAAAAAAAAAAAAATTGGAGTCTCTTACTTATATGATCATTTTGGAGTTAACACAACCGAAAAAAATATTCAAAATTCTATAGAAAACAATAACTGAATATTTGTTGTACAAGCAAAAAGCGAGGAGAAAAAAAAAAAAAAGGTAGAGCAGAGAGATGGCCGCATAAAGCCACCTGCTTATCGCCCACTTGCACTGAATTGTCTCATAACTTTGCAATTCGTTCTTATTATTGTTGTTGTTGTTGTCTAATCAACCACCACTCATTAGCTCGCCCACACAACTATTTGGATTTAGCTTTTAGTTCATTTGATTTTAATTATTATTTTACAAAAGATATTTTGTATTGGGAAAGGGAATTGAAAGCATGTAAAAATCATGGTAATATAAAACTTGTGGACTACCATTTTAGAATACATTTTGTTTAGCTCGTGATCTACTAATCGGTAAGTATATTTTAATTCCGTTTTAGTTTGACAAGGGAAGTATTGTATACGAATAATAAAACATGTATATACAATTTAATTGTATACCGAATTTCAACAGGCTTCTCATATTACAAACAATATTACAACCTTGTTAAAAAACAAAAGACGAAAATCCAAAATTAAAAGATATTTAAAGCTGAAAATGTTCAAATAATTAGGAACAAACAAATATGCGATGTTTCGAGTTGTCACGGGTTTCAGGAGTATCTGGAAACCATTAAAAGTACTCGCATAAAGCTGGCTTTTAAATTAATTTCAAGACAAAAATCATACTATATTTAATTAATATTTTTAAAAATAATATGCATCAGTAGTTCAGTACTGTGGAAAAAAAACTAAACCAGTTAAAAAACATTTTCGAGAACGCATTCAAAAATATTAGTACTACTGTACTAGTATTGTTTGATGAATTAAACTAACATAAATTTGTAATTAATGAGAAAGTAAGTGTACGATGCATAAATAACGAAGAAAAAACCAGAAGTTGGGGAAAGAGAGAGGTGATGGTCAAAAGACGACATATCAACGTGTGAAATGAAGACACGTCATCAACCTGGACATGAGCACGTGTAGTTTCTCAGCTCTGTGGGGAACCACAACTACACTGATCATCTTTCAAACGATTATTTGTTCCATTTTATGTTTTGCTGATTTCTTTTTTTTTTTTTTGGTTTGTTTTATTTTGAAAATTCATTTTTCATTTTTATTAATTGTAAATAAATAGATTGAAAGAAAGAGATGAAAGCCCATCAGGAGTAGGGCCCATTAGGGAAATTATCGTCAAGTGGGTCCCATATACTTCGGTAAAAATAATCAGCTGACTGTCGCCGAGTCAGTATTTTCCTTTTTCTCCTTTTTTTTTTTTGACAAATTCTTTATTGCATTTTTTACTTCGGTCACTAAAACTTTGTATTAACAAAAATAATAATTCAGTAAATACAGTCAATTCATGAGTAGTTTGAAATTCCAAATTTGTAATTTGACTTAATCGTGATAAACTATTAATACATTTTATAAAAATATTTCACTCTACCAATAGCAGGAAAGAAAAAGAATGAGGTACATGTGTCAGTAGTTAAAAATAAAAAACAGGAATTTGTCAGTAAAAAAAAAATTACAAGTAAAAGAAAAAAAGAAGCAGAGAGGATTTTGTTACAGGGTGGTAAATAACTCCTAGAGAGCAACCGAATGACTTATTTTACCCTTTATTAGGTCCCACGAACAATAATACAAAGGGAAGGGTAGCTTGGTATTTGCAGCATAGAGGAAGTGCAACTTCGTCACTCAAGATTTACTGTTAGATACGGTTTTTTGCTTCTTCACTAGATTCATTTACACCGTAGAAGAAGAAAATAGCAAATTTACCAGGTTCAATCCTGACCGTTGAGATGTCATCAATGGCTGGGATTGGTTTCATCAGACCGTTTGGGGGTCCATCTCGTACAGTGTACTACTACCCACACTCCTCCCCTAACATTTACGAACGTCTGTGTTAGTCACCACTTAAGAATTTTAGATAGACCACGCATTCACACCAATCACACTCTACCTCCATGAGCGCGTGTTACACAGGTCGTAGTTGTGGCTCATTGTACCCCAACGACGCCGTTTTCACGTTCGGGTGTGTCTGACGCGCGAAGAGTTAGCGTTTGGACGTTTTGTCACACGAGCGCTTATAAATCAGTGTGGGGAGAGGACAGTTTCGTCCCTTTTTTGAAGATAGAATCATTGCACTCTTGGCGTTTTGCTGGACTATGGTGACATTATAGGAATACAATCTTCTATTATGAGATATATATACGATATTAATACATCACTAAACATTACTTTTTTTTTTCATTCAGTTTGTAAATGTGTACAAATTTTTTTCATCTCATATCAGGTCGTTTTTTTTTTGTTCACTGTACTTATACAATCTTTCCAAAAAATAGCGTTACAGTTGCAATAGATAGTTACGTACACATATGTCATTCTCTATAATTTTAAGGGCGTATCGTAGTATTCGTTCACCGCTAATATACATCTCAATCATTGAAATATACTATAGTATTGCTAAAGTTTTGTATCTATCACACAAAGAGTATCATTTTCATATATCTATAAAGAATATTGTCTTATTTGTTAATTATATCACCATGTATGCACGTAGACTTTTGTACGTAATTACGAAAATATCTATAAAACTGCGGCAAAGGAGAAAAATAATAATAATAGAAAAAGGCTTGAGTTTGGTCTATCCGTCTATGTAACCACCAGAGAAAAAGAAAGCAGTCTAAAAGTATAAAAGAGAGAAAGATTAATCAATTAGTGGGGAAATATTTACGAAAACTAATAATACAAGTCTGGTTATAACAAAATTAATGATTATTTAAAAAGAGATGGAATCTGCCATTAATTGACACTCATGTCCCAATCGTCGCTCACACGTACGCTCGTTTTTTCTTTCTTTCTCTTTTGTAAAAAAGCTAGAGAGACAACAATCTCTCCTCCCACTTTTTTTTTTCTTCCATACAGATGAAATCCTGGGCGTTCGGCAAAAACGGGTTGTTCGGGTTGGGTTGTTCGGTTTTCTATAAATTCGGTTTTCTAAAATTTTCACCGAATAGAACTGAAATTGAATTTGGTTCAGTTGGTTTGGTACTCGGGTTAATCGGGTCGGTTATAGGATTTTCAATCAATTCCGAATTGAAATCGATTTTTTCTAATTCGGTTAATTTAAACCGAATAAATAAAAAAAAAACTAGATAATGGGCTTAATTCAATACAAATTTACAAACAACTAAAGTAACGGACCTAAACAGATAACCAGCCCATTAACAACTAAACCAATCTGAAAACAATTGCAAAGCCTAAATGTCAGGTCCACTAAACATTAGGGTTTTCGAGACATGGTGTGGTGCTGTTGTGGCGGCGAGTTGTGGTTGCGGTGCGATGGTGATCTAAGACGGTGAAGATTGCAGTTTTGGGCGTCCATTTTTCACCTACCATCATTGAAACCACATGAAAATTGATTACATAAACCAGTAAAAATAAAATCATCAAACAACAAAGAACAACAGTTAAGTCTTACAAAGATGAGGAACACAAACACAACACTAGCACCCTAAACAAAGGAAAATCTAAACAAATAATAGATAATCTCTGATTTTGAAGTTGAAAATCTAATTCTAAAATTCTTTAAATTGAGTTTGAAGTTATCAATACATAGAAAGAGCTTAAAGAGGAAAGAATCAAATGTAGAATTAAGGAGAAAGAAGAAGAGCTTACCCCTTAAGAAATTTATGGTTATGGATTGAATCTTTGTGAAAAGGCTCTTTTCTTAACCATGCTTGAGATTTGAGAGAATGAAAGAGGATGTTGAAGATGATGAATTATTGTAGGGAAAGAGATGTGTTGATGATTATTGATTACATCGGAGGAAAGAAGAAGAAGATGAATGGTGGATCGAGTTTCCAAGCGGCAGCCAAAGAAGAAGAACAAAACAAATTAGGGTTGTGACTAATTATTAGCCTTATATATGGCTGCAAAATCTCGATTTGAAGGAAACCGATTGGTTCCGATTACCGAACCAAACCGAACCGAAATCTGAAATTTCAAATAAATTTTACCAAATGGTTATCTTTACTTTCTTCGGTTTACGCCGATAACCGAAAATATCAGAATGTCCGGTTCGGTTTGATCGGGTTTGGCCGAATGCCCAGGATGGGATGAAGTGCGAGTGAACAAGAGACGAGTGTTGTTAATGTGATATGTTTGTGGTTGGTGTGAATTTCATGTAAATACTATTTATAATTTACCTAAAACATTAATAGTAAATTTCAACTCCTTTTCTAACCATCACATTCAATGCCCAAAATCTTGTTTTATATGAGTATCATTATAAAGGGAATTTAGATTCTTATACTATGTTCCATTTCTACTGAACTACTTAACCATTAGTCCATAAATGTTCAAAAATTAGTTAGTTGCTGGCATCTTTATATCAGAATTAAAAGTTTTTGCATATTGGGTGACAGTGAGTGCATACGGCAATAATTCACCGATCAAGATCTCCCTCCAACCAAGTAAGAAGGACAATAAAATAAAAGTGATTTATCTTGAAAAATCGGTAGTTTTTTTTACATATTACAAATCAGATAAGAGTTGTACTTTTAAAATATGAGAAGATACAGCTAGTTGGGGTTAATTATACTAGTATACAAATAATTCAACAAAGTCTATGACGAATTTTAAAAGTGTAAGTAGGATTATATAGCTTGTGGAAGACTTGATCCCATCCCTAATCTCACGTTAATTAAAACACCTCGCATGTACAGACAAATACCTCATTTCTTTAACTTAAAACTTAATAGTATTAAAACAACGCTTTGAGATTAAGGATTTTGTGATGCTATTATATTATACATATATCTTGTATCCTCTTGCATTAATTAAATTGTTTTTGTAAACACATACAATAATTAAAAGTAGTATTATTTGTTTGTATCTGTAATCGAAATTGAAAATTAATAGTATATTTTTTTTATAATAATAATAATAATCAGAAGAAGAGGTAACATGGCATGTGAGTGCACAGCTGTGACCACTCTTCCCTTCACCATTTGATAAATACCTTCTTCCATCTTCCTGCTTCTGTCTTTTGACTCTCTCCTCTCTCTCTCCTCTCTTTAAGCTTTTCTAAATCTCTCTCTCTCTCTCGCGAACTTCCACTTCCCATCTCTAATGGTGGAACCAAAACCCTAGATCCCCCCTCCCCCTTTCATCTTCTCTACTTCAACACCTTTCTCTCTAAAAAAAAATCTGAGAATGAAGACTTTTCCAAGCTTCTTTCTCTCTGTAACAACTCTCTTCTTCTTCTCCTTCTTCTCTCTTTCATTTCAAGCCTCACCATCTCAGTCTTTGTACAGAGAAATCCATCAGCTTATAAGCTTCAAAAACGTTCTTCCTGACAAGAATCTTCTCCCAGACTGGTCTTCCAACAAAAACCCGTGTACTTTCGATGGCGTCACTTGCAGAGACGACAAAGTTACTTCGATTGATCTCAGTTCAAAGGCTCTCAACGTCGGATTCAGTGCCGTGGCTTCATCACTCATGTCTCTCACTGGATTAGAGTCTCTGTTTCTCTCAAACACACACATCAACGGCTCCATCACTGGCTTCAAATGCTCTGCTTCTTTGACCAGTTTGGATCTATCAAGAAACTCTCTTTCGGGTCCTGTAACGACTCTAACAAGCCTTTCTTCTTGCTCTGGCTTGAAATATCTCAACGTCTCCTCGAACACACTCGATTTCCCCGGGAAAGTTTCAGGTGGGTTGAAGCTAAACAGCTTGGAAGTTCTGGATCTTTCTTCGAATTCACTCTCCGGAGCCAACGTCGTCGGTTGGGTTCTCTCCGATGGGTGTGGAGAGTTGAAACACTTTGCGATTAGCGGAAACAAAATCAGTGGTGACGTTGATGTCTCTCGTTGCTTGAATCTCGAGTTTCTCGATGTCTCTTCCAACAATTTCTCAACTGGGATCCCTTTCCTCGGAGATTGCTCTGCTCTCCAACATCTCGACATCTCCGGCAACAAATTGTCCGGCGATTTCTCTCGTGCTATCTCTACTTGCACGGAGCTCAAGTCGTTGAACGTCTCCGGCAACCAATTCGCCGGACCAATCCCTTCGCTACCGCTCAAAAGCCTCCAGTACCTCTCTCTGGCTGAGAACAAATTCACCGGCGAGATCCCTGAGTTTCTCTCCGGCGCGTGTGATACACTCACTGGACTCGATCTCTCTGGAAACGATTTCCACGGTACGGTTCCTCCGTTCTTCGGTTCTTGTCCACTTCTGGAGTCACTCGTCTTGTCGAGTAACAACTTCTCCGGCGATTTACCGATGGATACGTTGCTGAAGATGAGAGGACTCAAAGTACTCGATCTGTCCTTCAACCAGTTCTCAGGCGAATTACCGGAGTCTCTGACGAATCTGTCCGCTTCGTTGCGAACGCTAGATCTCAGCTCCAACAATTTCTCCGGCTCGATTCTTCCTAATCTTTGCCGGAACCCTAAAAGCACTCTCCAGGAGCTTTACCTTCAGAACAATGGCTTCACCGGGAAGATCCCACCGACATTAAGCAACTGTTCCGAGCTCGTTTCGCTTCATCTAAGCTTCAATTACCTCTCAGGGACAATCCCGTCGAGCTTAGGCTCTCTACTGAAGCTTCGAGATCTGAAGCTATGGTTGAATATGTTAGAAGGAGAGATCCCTCAGGAGCTCATGAATGTGAAGTCGTTAGAGACTCTCATCCTCGACTTCAACGACTTAACCGGTGAAATCCCTTCCGGTTTAAGTAACTGTACCAATCTGAACTGGATTTCTTTGTCGAATAACCGATTAACCGGTCAAATCCCAAAGTGGATCGGCCGGTTAGAGAATCTCGCCATCCTCAAGCTAAGCAACAATTCCTTCTACGGGAACATACCGGCTGAGCTCGGTGACTGCAGAAGCTTAATCTGGCTCGATCTCAACACCAATTCCTTCAACGGAACCATCCCTGCTGAGATGTTCAAACAATCCGGTAAAATCGCTGCCAATTTCATCGCCGGGAAGAGGTATGTTTACATCAAAAACGATGGGATGAAGAAAGAGTGTCACGGAGCTGGTAATTTGCTTGAGTTTCAAGGAATTAGACCGGAGCAGCTTAACCGGGTTTCGACTAGGAACCCTTGTAATTTCACCAGAGTGTATGGGGGTCACACTTCGCCGACGTTTGATAACAACGGTTCGATGATGTTTCTGGATATGTCTTATAACAAGTTGTCTGGTTACATACCTAAGGAGATTGGTTCGATGCCTTATCTGTTTATTCTCAATTTGGGTCATAATTTTATATCCGGTTCGATTCCTGACGAGGTAGGTGATCTCAGAGGTTTAAACATTCTTGATCTTTCAAGCAATAATCTCGATGGGAGGATCCCTCCGGCTATGTCAGCGCTTACTATGCTTACGGAGATTGATTTGTCCAACAATAATTTATCTGGTCCGATTCCTGAGATGGGTCAGTTCGAGACTTTTCCACCGGCTAAGTTCTATAACAATTCTGGTCTCTGTGGTTATCCGCTTCCGCGGTGTGATCCTGCAAACGCAGAAGGGTATGCACACCATCAGAGATCTCATGGAAGGAGAACGACGTCTCTTGCGGGTAGTGTGGCGATGGGGTTGTTGTTCTCTTTTGTGTGTATATTCGGGTTGATACTTGTTGGTAGAGAGATGAGGAAGAGACGGAGAAAGAAAGAGGCTGAGTTGGAGATGTACGCTGAAGGGAATGGTAACTCTGGTGATAGAACCGCTAACAACACGAATTGGAAGCTGACTGGTGTGAAAGAAGCCTTGAGTATCAATCTTGCTGCTTTCGAGAAGCCGTTGAGGAAACTCACGTTTGCTGATCTTCTTCAGGCTACAAACGGTTTCCATAACGATAGTCTGATTGGATCAGGTGGGTTTGGAGATGTTTACAAAGCGATTTTGAAAGATGGAAGCGCGGTGGCTATCAAGAAACTTATTCACGTTAGCGGTCAAGGTGACAGAGAGTTCATGGCTGAGATGGAAACGATTGGAAAGATCAAACATAGAAACCTCGTTCCGCTTCTTGGTTACTGCAAGGTTGGAGACGAGCGGCTTCTTGTGTATGAGTTCATGAAGTATGGAAGTTTGGAAGATGTTTTGCACGACCCCAAGAAAGCTGGTGTGAAACTAAACTGGTCCACACGGCGGAAGATCGCAATTGGATCAGCTAGAGGACTTGCTTTTCTTCACCATAACTGCAGTCCTCATATCATCCACAGAGACATGAAATCTAGCAATGTGTTGCTTGACGAAAACTTGGAAGCTAGGGTTTCAGATTTCGGCATGGCAAGGCTGATGAGCGCGATGGATACTCATTTAAGCGTCAGTACGTTAGCGGGTACACCGGGTTACGTACCTCCCGAGTATTACCAAAGTTTCAGGTGTTCAACAAAAGGAGACGTCTACAGTTACGGTGTGGTCTTACTCGAGCTACTCACGGGTAAAAGACCGACAGATTCACCGGATTTCGGAGATAATAACCTTGTCGGATGGGTGAAACAGCATGCGAAACTGCGGATAAGCGACGTGTTTGATCCGGAGCTAATGAAGGAAGATCCAGCGCTAGAGATCGAGCTTTTACAGCATTTAAAAGTTGCGGTTGCGTGTTTGGATGATCGGGCGTGGAGACGACCGACAATGGTACAAGTCATGGCGATGTTTAAGGAGATACAAGCAGGGTCAGGGTTAGATTCGCAGTCGACGATCGGATCAGTAGAGGATGGAGGATTCAGTACAATAGAGATGGTTGATATGAGTATAAAAGAAGTTCCTGAAGGGAAATTATGAAAAGTTAGAAACAGCAGATTCTTTTGAACATCAATCAAATCTAAAAGGGTCAGTCCGATTTTCCTTGGGTCTATTTTTTGTTGTATTTTTCTACTATATTCTAAAAAATGTATGTATGTATCTATGTTATTTTTTTTTATACATAAGATGGGGATGTTCTTTTCTTTTCTTTTTTTTGGGGTTCGGTCGAATTGGGGGGGGATAGAGATGGAGAAGAGAACTGAGTAATAACTTTGTTAAGAATATGTAAATATACAGTCTTTTTTGTTTTGTTTGGTGAGGGGAATTTGTAATGTTTTTGTAGTTCCATGGAAATTTCTACGTTGCTGACGAATTGAATTTTTTCCTCCGAGTTCTTTCTTGCTATACAGTAGGAAATTCATAATATGAAATGAATCATGAAAAAGGGAGTCATACTAGTATTAAGTTATGTCTGTGCATTAAATATGGACTGATCATGTCCATGTAAATGCACGTGACCTATTATTTCGTTATTGTCGGAATTAATTTGGGGAATTCTCAGTGTGCACGGGAACGGGAAAGTGAGAATAGATGACAAACAAAGAGAAGCCAAAGATCGGGAGAGAGAGAAAAGAGAGAGAAAAAAGAGAGAGGGTTGCCGTCGGTTCGTTAGATCTACTTCTCCGGTTGCTTTTCCGGCGTCGGAGAGGGCTCCGTCCATTAGTTTTTTTTCTTCTTTGTAGTCTCGTTTGCTGTCTACTCCCGCTCCTTGTCTTCCTTTTGCGTTGGTTGGGTGCCTCTCGACGGTGGTGGTTCCGGTGTTATCTTGGCGCGTGAAGTGAAGTTCCGTCCGGTGGTAGTTGCTGGTGAAGGCTCTGGTGCGACGTTGGCAGATAGCGTCGATTCTATGGCCAAATCTGGCGGATCTGGGTTGGCGGCTTTGCTTGCTGTTTTGTCTCCGGCAGTTTGTTGGCTTCGGTGAGCAATGAGGGATGAAGCTACTCTTTGACGAGCTTCAGCGGTCGGGTTTGGGTTCTTCAGATCTTACCTCTCATTCCAGCCACGGCGGTGTCAAGAAGTAAGGAGCGGCGTCGTTTAGTTTTCAGTCAGGCCAAGGTGTGTGCCTCGAAACATGGCGGAAGTGATATAGCTCTTCGATCTTGCATTGTGAGGTGATGATTTGCTATCATGTGCTCCAATTTTAATCTTTAGAAGATTAGCATGGTTATTAAATGGTTAGTTCGGAGAAGCATCTATTTCGCCGGTTTAGCTACATGACTCTTGGTCGGGTCAGTCGGATTTATTGTCCGTTTTTAGGTTCAAGACCGGAACAATAAAAGCCTGAGAGACCAAGCTCTTCTGATGATGCGCCTTTGGGTGTTGAAGCTATTGGGACAAGTTCTTCATATCGATCATGAGGTTCTCATAGCTGGGATTTGATTTTTTCTCAGTTTAGTTTTTGGTCTTCTCTGTGTTAGTATTTGTTTTCATGTCATTAGGTTAATTTAGGTGGTTTAAGAGATGATTTCACTCCGAGTTGTGGTTTGTTGTCTATCTCGTTGTGGTTAAAAAATGCAATGATTCTCGATTAGGTAGCGTTGGATCCGCCTAGTGTTCCAGGGTTGTACTTGATCAATCATTGCATTTGGTCCAAATCTTTAGAGGTGAAAATTAATGTGTTATGATTTGGTTGTAATTTATTGGTTAATGAAAGTTGTTGTTGAGCCAAAAAAAAAAGTGAGAATAGATGAGAGACTTTAAAAATTTGTTTTCTATTGGTGTAATATTTTCATGACAAATGTGGTCCCTTTTGAACTGTGGGCGAATTGAACCGTTTGGTCTATATTCATATCTATCTACCTTATTCAGTGCAATTTTTTTTTTACAACTTTAGATTGTATTGAAAGGAAAAAGAAAAAATTCTTAAACAAAATTAAGAGGCTGTGGAGATTTTATATTTTTATTATTTGCTAATATATTTAAGAGATTGATATATAACATGGAGAAATGGACCTTCGCCTGAAATTAAAAACAAAGTCTGGGTTTCATGTTTCTGTGACACTGCACCAACATTACCACAACAAGTCTTACACAAGAAACGTGTGACTCACGTGCTCTTCTCTATTCTCTCTCTCCAGCTACGTGGACTGCCTTCACTCCCCTCACTCTTCGGATTTTGTGTTCATTGCTTTAACTAGTTTTCTTATTAATCTTTTCAATTTGTTTTATTCTTGCTCACTATTACCCATAACTAAAAACAAATCATGAGTTTAGACTTTTAATGAAACGTAAAGAGTGGTTTATTTGGGTGATATGTTTGGCTCTTGTCTAATATGTAATACAATAACTAACAACACTTGACTACTTGAGCAATAGTCTAATACTCTTCGTTTTTTTCAAAGCATTAGAACTTCAATTAACACCGGCCATTGGATAGGAGAAAACAAAAATATGCGATCAAAATGGAATACATAAAAAAATAAAAAATAAACATGTATTTAGATTTCTAAAACTCACGAGGTGATGACATTTTTCCTTTGACGAAAGTTGCAGAATCATTCCATTATTCCCGCGATTTTCATAACCTTAGTAATTTATAGTTTGTGTATTTCTCGGAAGCCACTTATTTTAAAGAGTAAAGACTATGTATTCTAGGCTCTTAGCTGACAAGTGCCATCAATCAGTATAGAACAACGCTGCAACACATCGTAAATTACTAAATCTCGTATTTGAATATTAGCTACCACCTATTTCCTCTGTCTTTTTTTTGTTTAGGATTTTACACACATATTAAAATAAAGACAATATATGATTAATTTTGTTTTTTGATTATTTTTTATTTTATTTATGATTTTTTATTATTTATTTTCTAATATTTTTTCACTTTTCTACTCCATACATTCTAAATATTATTAATTATTAAAATAATAATTTATTAAAAATATTCAAAATATCAATTTTTGAGAAACAAAAATTATTTTCTAAAACATCAAACTATGTGAGACAGTAAGAGTAAATAAACTAATACCTGCGTGCGTCCTACATGATCATGTATTTTAAAGAAACATTAAAAGAAGATTAGAAAAAAAAAAAAAAAACGATACGGATACGTGCACACACACATACATATCTAATTACATTCAAACCTACAAGCAGAACTGCCTGTATATATAGACAAGACACTGACATACGCGCGTAGGAACATACAGTAAATACACGCGCTAAAACCATGAGAGAGAGATGAGAGATGAGTAGCTATCAAGAAGAACACGCGCGACGGTGGTGGGTACGGAGCACGTGGGCCACCGTGCATGCAAGCTGTTCTTGTCGGAAACTTCCCCTAACAACGTCTCCTTCCGCCGTGGGCCGCCGTCCCTTTCCTGTCTCCGCCGAATTGACCTCTTCCTCTCTCTCCCACGTGTGTTTCCTTCTCATCCATACAATTTTTTCTTAATTAAAATTTAGCATCTTCCTAATAGAGATATTCTTAATACATTTTCTTCCTACGCCTAAGATTTTTATTTATATTATTTTTGACAACTTGGCAATAATGCTATTAGGTTACGCGGAATTATTGGGTACGTACGTGGGTTTCATTGCTCTGTCTGATATCAAGAAATCAAGACACATATAAATTACTTACAGGAATAAGCACAATGCAAAAAGAAAAAAAAAAAAAGGAAAACCACTATCCATAAAAACTTATGCCTTATACAGACTTTTTGAGTTGCAAAACGAAAGTATAACATAGGAACTATAAAAAAGTGAAATTGAAGAAACAAACTTGATTTGCAAAACCGTGGAAGAATTTCGATTGTTTCATAATCATAAGTTTGATAGATTTCTTTTATGAAATACCTGAAGATAAACGACTACAGATAACTATACTATTTCAAATTTGCATAACTACAAAATCATTATATCATTTATGATCACTTTTGTTTTGTTTCCAATCAAAACCAATAATTCACGTTGAAACGTCGTCATGTATCTGAATGTTAATTATGTACAATTGTACATATAAAAATACTCTATATATGGGTCAAGTGCAAGACGGTCCAGGCATTTAGATATTTTTTTTATAACGCATATGTGTACGTAATACACAACCAATATTTTTTTTTTGTCAACACACAACCAATATTTATAGCTATATATAATTTATATATGGGGTTGGAAACCTGAAGTTGAATCAAAATCTAATCTTAGTTTTTTGTTCATTCTCGAGGCTTCTTTCCCACGTACAAAACTCCTTACGCACGTGCGAATGCTTGTTCTCGAACAAATTGTTTAGAAATTTGAGGTTTGGACGATGTACGAACTACACAAGCTACAAACAAGGAAAATAATTAAGATATAACTTTTGTACGTAAACATTGAGACAAACTCATTTCCACGCGTGTGAGCTCTCTGCCATATATATACAGCTAAGATTTCTGAAAACGACACTGATTAATTAAACGTCTAGTCGTGAAAACAAAAAAGAAAAAAAAAGTTGTAAATACTCTTTTTCATAAATTAAAAAGGATAACAGTTCTGTTCTGTATGTTGTTAATAACTAGCTACTGCTTTTCTTAAATCTTAGTGTTGTAACTTAAGTCGAATTATGTCTACGAATACTTCTCTTTTTGGGTTTTGGCTCTCTTAAATCTTAATAAAAATTATACATTGAATAAATAAAAGGATATACTAATGTTAAAGTAATTTAATTAAATAAATGGGGTGGTACATCTCACCTAGGAATCTTCCTTCTTTTCACGACGAAGAGACAAAGAAACAAAAAGCGACGGCTCAGATTTCGTTAATGTTTAATGAAGTTTCAAATAGTACTGTTGTAGTAGTATTATACTACTACTAGTGCACTGTTCATATCCTTGCAGTTGCAGCTTCTCCCAGCTTTCTTGTTTTTAATTCCCCAGTCTCCTCTCGTCATCGATTTTAAAATTATTTAACGTGTTTCAATACTTATTGTTGGGGCGTTAAGATTACGTTATCTTAAACTTTTCAATGGTTTGAAGCTTTTAAGAGAGTACTGTTAATAAATTAATGGGATTAATTATCTTTTTCTTTCTTCAAAATAATGATTATTGGAATCAGTTTTGTCGAGTAAATATGCAATGTATGTCGTAGTACATAATCAATTAGAAGAAAAATATACAAATTGATGATGACAAAGAACACTAACACGATGATGATTATTATTATTTTTACTTAAATAGCTATCGGATTTTGAACATAAAATTACATTGATACATTTTTTTGTGATATGATTATAAAAGACCTTGAATTAAGGACGCGAACGTGCGGTCCACGAGGTATTCACGTGGGGAGTCTCCCTCGGTCTCGGCGGAGCAAGCGGGTCACAACTTTTCATGTCCTCGTAACCTATGATTTTTTATTTAATTATTTTTTTAGTTTTCATTTTCGTAATTCAAGTTGAACAACGTGTTATTGTATATTGTAGCAGTAGGAGTATTATTTAACGTTTTAAATTAACGTTACACTTCGGGGATCGAGAGTCGAGACGCTCACGTGGTTAAACGCTTATCCACTTGTCAACTTTGTTGGCTTGTCACGTGGTCGCTATGTTCGTGGACTTGGGTCTATACACTAAACCTAGAACCCAATAGAGTTTTGTACGCCTTTGTTGCGCAAGGGTAAAAATTCTTTAAGAAGCCCATTATCTTAAAACTTATTAGGCTCAGTAAACTGTTGCCTTGTTGCCATTAAAAGACATTTCTATTGACTCCGGCCCGTTTTACAATTAGTTACATTAAAAGCCCATCAATTACAAACCAAATCCACCAGTGAAATTTCCTTAGCAAAATTACGGGCATATATTGTTATATATTATATTTTTCTAAATGTGGAGTTTGTTACCAAATAATATCATACAAAGTTACAAACCCAACGAAACAAAAATAAAAATATAAAATTTAAGTCAACTATATATAAAAAGAGTCCTCTCGGAACTCATTTCACATATATAATCCTCATTTGGAAACGGTGCATATATAAATCATCTTACAAACACAAACCGAAACACATTACACATACTAAAGCATCGTACATTTTTCCCTAATTAAGGAGAACATATATATAGGTATATTTTTTTTTAATTAATCTAGGTATTGATTAATATAATACGATAATTAGTTGTGGGAAAGGTCGATTGATTTTTTTAATTTTGGTTGATTCAACAGAAAAGAAAACAAAACTGATAAATCACCAGAAGAAGTTGGAGAGAGGAGAGTGGTGAGAGGAAGAGAGAGAGTCGTCGTCAAGATGATTAGAAGGAGAGTGAAGATGTCTGCCTTCGTAAGTAGTGATTACCATTCTTGGGTCATCTGCTAATCTCTCCACTCTCTTCTTCACTCTACACTTGTCTTGTGTGCATCTGTAATAGCTCCTGCCATTTTCAATCAGAGATATTGTTAACCTTAGCTTATATCAAATATATATGATCCACCAAGCTGAAAATGCAATACATGTGAATCACTACTACTACCATAAAACTTGCGGTCAACTTATATTCTAGGGGGATAATCAAGTTATGCAGTAAAAAGGGACTAATATATTACATTAATTCAAATATATATATATATTGATGCATATCTCAAAAGGTATTGATAAAAAAACAATTATTACTATTTTTTTTGTTGCGGTTAGAACATTTACATTTAGAATTACGTGAATGAAATATGATATAAATATATATAGTATTAGATTGTGGGCTTCCAACTCAAAACCAATTGGTTATGAGTGCAGAGGCCCATATCTTATATATACCACTTAAGATCCTACTCAACTTCCAATGTGGGATATTGTATCCTTAATACGCTCCCTCGAGATGATGGTTCTTCTAAGCATCAATCTCAATATGTTCGGGCATGAATCGGCAGGCCAACTATTGGGCCGGACCGATTGTATATTGGGTTGAGCATGTGCGGATCGGGCTCTGATACCATATTAGATTGTGGGATTCCAACTCAAAACCAATTGGCTATGAGTGGAGAGACCCATATCTTATATATACCACTTAAGATTCTATTCAACTTCCAATGTGAGATATTGTATCCCTAATATATAGTGCTAGCTATAATCAAACAGATATTCAGGCAATTAAGCTTTATTACAGGGCCAATGATAAAACTTTACAAAAGAGCTAAAGTGTATAAGTTTGAAGAACTATACCAATTACCCAAACAAATCATTAATGTTGGTAAATGTCAAATGTCAACATGAGAAAGAGAGAGAATCGAATCTTAAGGAAACCCCATATGTCTCATATTCGTCACATAATACTCAAATGCTTCTACATGAAATTAATTTTCCTACCAACGGTTATATTAATCTGTTTTTTTTTTTTTTTTGTACAGCAACTAGTTCCAAGCTGGGGCAAGAGTTTTTGTTGCAACAGAACTGATACTTTATATAGAGAAAACATCAGAAAAGAACTACTAATAATTTTCATTTCCTTATAGCTAGTACTTGATAAAGCAATTATTAATCTTTACATGGCTCATAACTAACTCCCAGTTGACTACAAATTTTCATCATGTTATTAATTAACGTTAAAAGTTTGGAAAAAAAACAATAATGATTCCAGTCAGTAAATGAAAAGTCATCATTAACCCTCAAGGAATAATGAGAGGTAGCTAGAGAGAGTGGACTAACTGATATATAAACATCTTTGTTAAAGAACTACTACAATAGAGAGTCGAACCAATTTCCAATAATTACAAGATAACTAGTTGTTGTTAAATTAATTTAGTCAAGATCAAGTGAGACCAAAATGCCAATTTTTAAATGAGAATAAAATTTAGTACCTGGGATGCTGGGTGTTTTTGACAACTTTCTGGCCATATTTTCTCCATCTATATCCATCATCTAAGACATCGACCTCGCTAAGTGTCTTAAAGCAAAACCGAGGTTCCCTCACTTTCCTTCTTGTCTTAAGCTTCTTGATCTTCAGGGAAGAAACTACGCCTAGCGACGCCGTGTTATGTTTATCATGACGACGAGCAGTATCATGATGATTATGATGATCATTGATTTCATCATTTATTCCTCCACCATGGCCAACCTCATTTTCATCGTCATCAATATCAATCTCGCTTCCATGGTTGTTTTTCTGGCTACATCCGTATCCCGCTTGACTACTCCATGCCCTAAACCACACATTAACACAACGCATTATACTATATCTTTTGGTTTTAATTAAATATGTTTTACTTAAATATATGGGTAATAAAATATATTATGTTGTGTGTGTCTTGTGTGCACGGTTGCTTTAAACTACTTGAAATTCTATACAATAAAGCAAAAGTAAATGGTGGGAAAATATTGGAGCTTTACATACTTAAATATATATATTTTTAAAAAATAATGATTTTAGAACTGAGTAATAATCGAATTGTACAACAAATTAAATGACGGTATGTATATGCTAATTGTGTGCCAAAAAATAAGAATATCAAGACGAGGCATGATATGCATCTTTAGGAAGATTGCTTCTTAACCTATTAATAACTAATATAGCATTTGATGAATTCGACATAGAGTGGAAGATTTTAGAATTTGTAGTTGTAATATATCCTTATTAGATCTTCTTATAAAGTATAAGAGTGGATCCTTACGAGGCTCTAACCCAAATAATTATAGTATCTACGTAAGTAACTTACCATGGATTTGGCGAGGGCCTTTGGGACGATCTACCACCGGTAAGACGATGATGATCGAGATCAAGAAAACCATCATGATCATCCCTTTGCTTTGAGGAGGACAAAGACGAGATTAGGGTTTGGGGGAGATTCGCCATGAGATTTATGGGATCTTGAGGCTGATTTACGAAAGAAGAGGGGTTACTGTGAAGAAAAGAGTTTAAGGAGTGATGACCTAGAAATGGAGACACAAGAGAAGAGGGAGAAGACGAAGACGTAGAAGATGATGAAGATAAAGAGTGACTAGGGAAAGAGAAGAAGAAACCTAGATGGTTACTATTATTAGGGTTTATGATTGTTTGCGATTCATCAAAAAAACTTATACCTTGGTTTATCGTACCCATCTCTTTTGTTCTTTTACGCAAAAGAGTGACGAAGATGAGATTGTGTGTGTGCGAGAGAGAGAGAGAGAGAAAAAGTTTTGGTTTTGGTTTTGGGGGATATTTTTCTTTAATTTTGTGTGAGACGATCCAATCCATCCATGTGAATGTTTCGATTAATATATAAATGCTGGAAAAAGAAAAGTTGCAGGTGGGTCCAATTGGATTGGTTTTGTTTTCTTGAAAGATTTACATGTGACTAAAAATGCTAATATGCTTTTTATTCATTCGCCTGATTTTGAAAATAATACTGATGATGTTGAAATTTTCTTAAGTTTGATTTTTATGTTGATATTAATCAAGTTTATGCCGACAATTAAAAAGTATAGATTTCTACTATGTTTTTGGTTTAAGAACTTTGAGGTTTATGATGTCTGTTTTCTATTATAGTAATGAAAAAAATATAAGAAAAACCTCAATATTCTTTAAACAAAATCCTTTAATTTTTCAAAGTATTTAATGTTGCCATATTGATCAAGTTCATGCCGAAAAAACAAAAAAAAACTATCTACTATGTTTTTTTTTTAACCAAACATTAATAAAATAAAATAAAAACTCCAAAATTGGTGACCCAAACAGGAGGATAAGAATTTACAAAATTAGATTCAAAACTATCTACTATGTTTTTGTGTGTGTTTTTGGTTTAAAAAACTTTGAGGTTCATGATGTCTGACCAATAAAAAAATTTAATAAGTTGACGGAAAAAATTAATAAGAAAGGTGAAAAGTTAATATTCTTTTTTTTTTTTGTCAAACTGAAAAGTTAATATTCAAAAGATAATTAAAAAAATGAAAAATTGAGAAAGATACAAGAAACAAACAAAAAAAGAAAAGAAAAGAAGGGAGAAAACGCGTCAGGGCACTCGAGAGAAAGATGAAGAGGTAGTGGGAGTTAACGTCGTGTCGCTTAAACGGCAGCCAGCTTTTGTCACGGCGTCCCGTTACGTTACGTCCCTCAAACGGCGTTCATTTGTTGTTACAAATGCCTAATTTAATGGATTTATTATAACAAAAATCCAGATAAAAAACACTAATTTCTATTATTTTCCTTATGAAAAGGCACCTTCATTTGCTGGGAAAATACACTATTATCTAGTTTTAGCAAAAAGTTGGCTTATTTGTTCAGAAGAAGTAGAAGAACACTTGTGGATCATTTTTTATTCTCGAAAATAAATAAATATATGAGGATCTTATTTGAATAGTTCAAATGGAAAAAAGAGGGATAGTTGAACCATTTCGTAATCATTGTTTCCCAAAATAAATCCAAATCCTCTAGATGTAGTGTTTTCGAAAAGAAAATATTACTTTTGAACAATATGTATTGGTGCACAAAATAAGAAAAAAGAACAATATGTATTGATTTTCTGAAATCATTTTCTATGGAAAAAATGGCTGAAGATGTGATGGGAATATACACACATCTATCTATCACTTTCTTTGTAGCTAGGATTTTATATTTTCTTACAGAATGATGTAAGACTCAAATAATTTTTATACGATTGCTATTATTTTGGGAATCCAAAAAGGAATATGTAGATTAGGAGGAGCAATGATGAAAAATCTTAGGTGCAAATCTATTTCTCTGTACGCTGTGTGAGGATATCATGATGATGATTTGATGAATTAGGCTCCTGTATGATATTCTTCTTCCGTTTAAAGAATTGCACCTAATAAAAAAAGATTTAATAATGTCGTAAAAATATAGTATTAATCATACAAGAGAGAAAAGTTTCTTACCTTTTTCTCATTTTACCTTTTGCAAGATCGCATTTTGTAATCGTTTCATCAAGTTTAGAAACCCCACCGTTTCTCAAATTCCAAGCCCACTTATTTTTTCTCCGTTATGTGTTTATGTATATGTGTGCTCTGTGCATATATATATACACACGCATGATAACCTCATACCCGTATTTTATGATAAATTAAAGGGCCTTTATTTCAGTTTTTGTGTGGTCGCTTTTATATGTATTTATGGTTAATCACACGTTTATAGTTATAAGAACGAATCATAGTACTTTGTTTGTGTGACGTATAGCCAATATAAAAACAAACTTTGTAAGTTTTGTTTCTTGGACCATCTCGAATTGGACCATCTAGAACGTATATCTCTATTTTTTTTTTCTAAAATAGAGTAACTAAAAAATAGAGTATTGTTTTCCTCCAATGTATTATTCTATTTTCAACTCTAAAATATAGTTTATGTAAAAAAAAATAGAGATGAGAATAGAGTTGTTCTATATATAGAGCAATCCTAACATTTTCTTTATTTCAAAATTTTAAAATATAGAGTAGAGTTGGAGTAAATGTTACTATTCTATAATAGAGATTTGACTCTAAAATAGAATAGGGATGGAAATGACTTTAAAACAATATATACATATCCCTCCGCCCTCGCTTAAATTTAAAACCTCTCTAAACTAGAAGTCGTGAAAGGTTGTTCTACCCGCACACATCTAAGCTACATATATATAGACCGTGTAAATATTTCCACGAAACTTTACTAGCTACCCAGAAAAAAACTGAACTTCTAAGTTCTAACGAAGTAAACAAAACTGTTTAGACCTTTCTTTTTTGTTCAGAAGTAAAATATTCGATTACAAAAAAAGAATTGTAGTTACAAAAGTCCGTTAAAGGATATAATGGGCACAAGCCGCACAACGATTGAGTTTCTAGACAAATGTCATGATTATCGTTCCTTTTTTAGTACTAACCCATATATTTTAATTTGCGCAATATGACATTAACATATATATATATATATGCACGGTTACACAGTTAAACCGAAGAATTTTTACGTTAAACAGTAGAAAAGGGAACCTCGTCAATAATAGTAGCATCAGTTATATCATTACTCATTAGTCATTAGTACGTCTCGTAATCGCCGCCGTACATCTGTTGATTAGAGCGAACAAAAGACAATGATATTTCTTGCTGAAAAAAGAAGAGAATTATACGACTTTGCAAAAGAAAAAAATTTTGGTGATGACTATATTAGTCTGTACTTATTTGAACCATAATAAATGAACAAAAACACCTTTGATAATCAGATTTTACAGATTCTTTGATAATCAGATTAACGGGACCGTTGTTCTATTAACACGTAGCTTCACATTATATGAAGGATTACATAATCGTACTATTGTAGTTGGATATATAACCTAAATAGTGAAACCTGTTTTTTTTTTTCTAGATAAATGATTTATACTGTTATTTGTACCTATCCCTTCATTTTTTTTTTGTTTATAACTAATGTACATATCCCTCCTTCTTTTGGTGATTATAACTGCAACTTTTTCTTGATTCTAGATTATATGTATTAGGATAATTGATATTTTTATTTTATTTTCTGTAGTAACTCTAGTAACAAACTTTTGTTTAGCCTCTTGATGTCGTGAGGACAACGTCACTGTGACATCGCATTGGTCCAAGGGAATAATAGTATAACGAACATACACGTAACTCGTAATGACATAGGTTTCTCTTTACATATGAATGTTCGTGTGTGTGGGGGTGTTAAATATTATATCATTCATTTTTATACATTTTGCAAAAAAGAGGGGAAATAGTACATTTTTTAAGAACGAAAATGATAAAGAATTTGAAGTAATTATATGAATCTGATTAATGGGCCTTCAGAAGTGGGGAAGAGACTGGAGTGTGGGTTGGCGAAAGTAATCATTTCGTTTTATATTTTATTTTACTTTGCTCTTTTTTTTTTGTTCGTATGTATTTTAGAATGTACATTATTTGTTTTCACATCCATCGCCTTTCTTCCTCTCGCTTTAACCCTACAATAATTACATTTTCAGTGATCTCTGCACAGTTGGTAGTTTCATTGCAAGCATTATCTCTAACTAGGAAGGACCGTAACTACGACTAGTCTAGTCCGGTCCAATCCCGCAGATTTGAGTAACCGGCAAATTGCATGTATATTAATCGTAGTTGGGAACTAGAAATACGAATAATGAAAAAAAAAAAAATAAATAAAAGAAATACGAATAATGTCTAAACGAGTTGAATATAACAGTCATACAAACTATCGACCAGTGAACGGTATTGATATGGGTCGCACTTCAGACCCTGTTTAGCTCATTCTAAATAGCTAAAGTTGACTTTCAGGTTAGGCAAAACAAATGAAACCCACCAAAAAGGCAACAATAGAATCTTTATCGTACAACTTACAACACATATATATATGTTCAACACTTCAACCCAATGTATAAAAGATTAATTGAATATAACGAACAGCTAAGGAAAGGAAATAACATTTTCAAAAGGGAGAAGATTATTTTTGAAAGAAATACAAAAGCGGGGCATGAAGAGAAATGATGACACCATGCGGGGACTCTGCGTCTGTTAAGAGTTATAATTTGACAACATTACACTGATCCGACCATCCAAAGCTGTCTTGTAATGTCCTTCTTCTGTCACTTTATGCGACCCATCTCAATGCCGATATTTATCTATCTCTTTACATAATTTTCTCTTGTCATATATCTATACAAATCTATAGATCGTTGGTTCAATGTCCGATAATATTTTGTGATAAACTGATAGTTATTTCAAATCATATGTTTCTAATTTATTTTTATTTGTAGTTTGCTAATTGATCTCCCTTTTGAGTTAACAGATCGATTTATGCCACGTACTCAGGGCCGGCCCAAACTTTTTATATGCCTAAAGCTAAAAAAAAAATTGGCCAACTAAAAAAACACCAGAAAAATAAAAATGCTAAAATATGCATCTAACTGCTTTGAACTCGAGACTTTGAACAGATAGAAAAGTGACTTTTACCACTGCACCATTAAACATTTACGAAAGTGATGCCCCAAAAACCGTTAATAAATATTGCTTCCTAAAGCCCTTGCTTTACGAGCTTCAGCTCCGCGCAGGCCCTGCACGTACTCATGTATATATATATATATATATATTTAGTATCAATTGAGTTCTAAATATGAAATATGACACATAACCTATATCTTTACTATGTACCGTTTATTAGGTTTAAACATGCATAATGCATAGTATGCTTTTGACGAATTTTTTTTTTTAAATTTGGAATCGTAAGGTTTGATTTTTGAAAGAAGACGCTCATCTTTTGTATTTAAACAATTCAATTAATAACGTGACATTTCGTATGACAAAAATGCTGATTTAACCAATGATTAACTTCAATTTCTGGGCACTAATTAAGCAAGTAACTTCAAATTCAAACATTAGGTATCATCAACAAATATATGCACTTGAGGGTAAAAAAAAAAAGAGAGAGACATAAAAGAACCTCAGTGACAAATGTCAAAACATGAGAAAAGAATCGTTAACACTAATTAATCCACAATCAAGTGAAATATGAAAACCCTAACATGGAGGGGGCCATCAAATGATTGGACATAACTGCAACAATCAAAAACTTAAAATCTGAGTTTATTTTGGCATAAATTAGTTTGGTGATATGGTCCCATCTTAGTTTGACATTATTTAGTGTACAAAAATAATAAGAATTAAAAAATAAAATAGACATTACCATAAAAGTCATTCGTTATTATTACTTATGTTTGCCATTACAAGTTATATCCATCTCCTTAGAGCATGTTCAACGGTGATTTTTAACCGATTTTTAAGGAATGCTTAGGATTAAAAATAAATCAAAAACATTAATACTGTTAAAATCGATTCTAAGTTAAGTATTTTAAGAATTGTTTAGGATCGTATATGTGTTGCTATCTCATTGGTTGAGGAAATAAACAAAACAAAAACAAAAAAGAATCGATCAAAGCCTAATTTTTTCTTCTCTCTTTCGTTTCTTTCGAGTTTCGACCCATCCTCGAGCCATCCTCCTCTTCTGCGATTTTGATCTCAAGTCTCAATTCGTCGAATTGAGAGAAGAGATGTGTCAGAAATCGGTTTCTAATCCGCCGTTATCACCATCCAGGCGACGCCGGTGACAACTTCGGCATGATTCCTCAACCGCAAACACCAATCAGGAAGTTAAAAAATCAATGAGTTTGGTTCAAGGACGCTCCAATTTTGTCCCCATGGTACGCATATCTCTGATTTGAAGTGTAGATTTTACTATCTTCTGAATTGAGAGTAGAAATTAGAAATTTAGGGTTTTCAGATTTGGGTCTTTGTTTTTTGTGATTGATTAATATTGGGTCTTTGTCGATTGGGTCTTTCGATTGGGGTTTGATTTTAGCAAGTTCAGGATGTGAGTTTCATCTCTTCCTCTACTTTTTCTTCGATTACTTTGTTTGAAATTGATTAAGACCCGGAAAAATAAGGGCCAAAGAATTTGTGTAGGGGAATAAATAAGAATATGCTTTGGGCATATCTATCTATTTAATGGTTTTTATTTATCTGACTCATCATCTCATTGTTTCCGGGAGAAGAGAGAGAAGTAAAATCCCCTCATTGCAAATCAAAGTCTTGAAGCTTCTTCTTCGAAAGGGTAAGCAGTCTTTTGCTTATCGTCTATTTGATTTCTCCGTTTTGTAACTTGAGTACTATTGTCTAAATTTTATGTTAGTCTGGAAATCAAAATTTCAGTTGGGGTTTTGTCTAAATTTCATGTTAGTCTCCATCAATGTACCTCTTTTCTTACTGTATGTGACTCTGTTTTTAACAGAATCTACTTTAGTTGATCAAAATATTCAGTCTTGGGAAGAGCTGATTTAGCCTGGTTTAGTGGCGGTGTATGCATAAGGATAAAGTTTCGATTTTTATTGATTTAGTTTCTGGAATTTGATTTCAGTTTTTAGAAAAAGAATAGAGAAATTAGCAGAATCATGGCTGGTTTTGGTTGTAAATCACATTGTCTCCTAGATATTACCATAAATCTTAAGCTGTTTTTTTTGTTTGCAGGTGAATGTGTGTTCTGAAGGTCAGCGTTACAAAAATGCTTTTACTTGGAACCCTTCAGGTTTCTCTCTCTCTCTATCTCTCTTAAAAACTCTACCTTTTTGTTTGTCATTTGTTAGTTACACATTCGACTTATTGTTTCTAAATCTTTATGATTACATTGTGTGATGTATTTATTACTTTGGTTTTGCTCTATTCTGTTTTTGTAAGGGTTGTAATCGTTTCTTTACAAATCTCTTTGCTTACATTGGTCATTTTCCTGCTTTGTCAGTCTTGAAGATGACCTCACCAAGTTAGTTTCAGACCCATACCCAAGTAAGTTTCTCTCATATGCATTATGTTTTGCTGCCTTTCCATTTCAATTTCTCAGAATCTTGTTTAATTCATTTCTTTCTCGAGTTAGTGTTTGAGTTCAATGCTTGGTAGTTGACATTGATTGCTTGTTTTATCATAGTTAAACACAAATTGCTTGGTAGTTGTAACAGTTAAAGATTTATTGTCGAGTTAGTGCTTATGCTCGGTAGTTGTCATTGATTGCTTGTCAAGTCACACTTAAACACAAAATATACTTATACCTAACAAGTTACGCATTAACATAATTGCTTCTTGATACTCTTCCTTCTCTTTTAAACACAAACCAGAGATTCTTCTTTGCTCATCCAAAGCTTTCAACACAAACCAGAGATTCTTCTTTGCTCTTCCTTCTCCTTGTAAACACAAACCAGAGATTCCGCTTTCTTGTTTTCCTTCTCCATTAAAATCAAAACAGAAACTTGACTATGGATACATATAGTGAAGATGTAGGTTTTGTAGACCTGTTAACTAGTCAAACCACATACAACACTCCTGAAACCAATTCGTGTGCTGAGGATCCAAGCCTAGGTGAAGGTGGACCTAAGGAGCGTAGAGAAAGAAGGAAGTGGTCTCACACAGAAGACGTGGTGCTCATCAGTGCTTGGCTGAACACTAGCAAGGATGCAGTTACTTCGAATCAGCAAAAAGGCAATACCTTTTGGTCACGCATTGCAAAATATTATGCTGATAGTCCTAAGCTAGCTGGTATAGATAAGAGAGAGCCCCTTCACTGTAAGGGAAGGTGGCAGAAGATCAACGATCATGTTAGCAAGTTTGTTGGGAGCTATCATGCGGCAACAAAAGAGAGGTCAAGTGGCCAGAGTGAAGATGATGTCATGAAAATGGCTTACCAGATATTCGCCAACGATTACAAGATAAAGTTCACTCTTGAGCATGCTTGGAGGGAGCTTCGACATGAGCAGAAATGGTGTCTCTCTTATGCCACGAAAGGTGATGGATCATCAAAGAGAAGAAAGTTTGATGATCAGACTTCAAGCTCCGTGCCAGTTATGGGCGCTGAGGAGGATGAAGCTTGACCTCCTGGAATTAAGGCAGCAAAGGCCAAAGGTAAAAGACATGTGAGTAAACCAACGTTTAGTCAAGCAGCTGTTGCTTCTAGTGAGGGGTTTGAGAGCATGTGGGATATAAGGCAAAAGGACTATGCTTTGAAAGAGAAGCAAAGCTTGCGTAAAGAGAAGATTGTCAAGCATAAAATGATATTCGTGATAGAAACAGACATCGACGATTGAAAGCTGATTTGGTTGAGAATATATGGCAAAAATTCGGCACAAGTCAAGACTACAATTAATCGTTTTTGTAATTTTTTTTAATATGCTTTTAAATCATGTAACTTTAAATTTTATGAAATGCAATAATTTATGTTTTACAAATTATTTATAAATTTCAACAAACCAAATTGTATTTGACATATTATACTTTTCAAAATATTTTTTTTTTAAAATTAAGAACCCAAAATTAGGATCTACCATTGGAGCATATCATTTTACAGTTTTTTTAAAAAGTTTTTAACTTCACTATTTTTCATTATTATAATTAAAAACATACTTAAAATCCTTTTTTAACACTCTATCATTGAACTTGCTCTTATAACAAAGAAGTTACGTTATCCTTGTAGTATTATTTTAATTATATGTTCGGCTTACTTCGTACTATATACACAGTTATACACGACTCGACGACAAGGAATAAAAACAAAGTTGTTGAGAAAGAAAAAGAAGGAAAACAAAATATACAGGTACAATATTACATAGCCCAAGGAAGGTGCAGGCTAGGGCAACTCATGGGCCAATAAAATTGTACAAATAATATCAGCCCATATAAGAAATCTTTAGGAGATATAATTTTTCTAAAAGCGAAAGCCCAATCAGTTTGATGGTCTCTAACTCTCTATCAGGAATTTAATTTCGTTAAAAAGATAACTAAATAAAAATTCCACGTAAGCACAGAAACAGACGACTGACACGGTGGTCCGTGCAAGGCGTGAACCGAATCATCGACGGAGGAAACCACCAACGATTTCTCCATCTCACGTCTTTCCGTCAAATGTTTCATCATCATCATCATCATCATCATCTTTCGTACGGCTTCTTTTTTTTTTTTTTTTTTTCCTTTTCTTATCTCCCAATTGAAGTAGCGATGCCTTGCGATTAGCTCTGCTTCATCTCGCCTCTGATCTCAAACCACTTGATTCGAGTCTCTCTTGCTCTTGATCTCTCTAAAGGTATTGTAGGTTTCGTCTGTACTGTTTTATTTGGATCGAATTTGGTCTAGGGTTTTAAGGTTCTAGCTCGAAATTTAGGGTTGAAATCGCCGTTGCTCGCTGTTTTATCATCCCTTTTGCACGTTGCTGTGTTCGTTCGTTGATGCTTTGATTGATGTTGAGTTTCGTTTTTTTCTAATTATAGAATTCTGATTTCGTGCTTGCTTCTTCTGTCTAGTGTTAAACAATGGAAAGGTTGTTGAGTGAAGGCCCAACTCTGCTGCAGTTGCATAAGTGGGAACCTTCTCAATTGCAACTCAAGCTATCAGACTTTCGTGAGGCTTTTATCTCTCCGTCGAGGCAGTTGTTAGCACTACTCTCGTACCACTCCGAAGCTTTACTGCTTCCTCTTGTTGCAGGTAATAATAACTTGTTTTCGAATAGTACGCATATATGCTTTTCATTCTATTAGCGTTGTTCAGTTCTTTTTTTTTAACCACTGTTATCAGGGAGCTCTATAGGCAGTGATGTTTCGGTAAGCTGTCATAATGAAGAGTCATATAGTCCTACATGCTCTGTTGGGTCAGATCCAGAGAACATTGCATCTCCTTCTGGATCAGGAGTTGGTTCTGGTGAGCCAGGTTTTGTAGATAATTGCAGTTCTACTGGCAAAAGTTATCCTTTTATCTTTGATGCACAGTCTGTTGCTTGGGGTAGTTGTGGGGATACTTACAATCGGCACAAAGATCCTTTGCTTAGAGAATTTTTGTTTGTATCTGGAAATTATGGTGTTACGGTTCATGCTTTTTGCTGCATAAAAGATTTAAGTGACAGCGCTAAAGGCAAACCAAATGGTGAGCTGAGGCATGGGAAGTGGGTCGAATGGGGGCCTTCTGGGCAAAATCAGAAATTAGAACACGAACGAGGCTCTTCTTTTGATGGCTCCAAGCAGTGGATGCAATCTTTTTTAATTGATTTGGAAACTACTGAAATTGAGGGTATAACACAGTCTAGGTTCCCAGAAAAGTCAGCTTTTCCCGGTTCTGCAGAGATTGTTTCATTCAGCATATTAAAGAGTGATTTACCTTTCTCGAACCTTCTTTTTCAAGCAAATCCGCTACTTCAGAACGGTAATATGCTGGAGGAAGGTAATTTAAGTGAAAATAGTTTTCTCGTAGCTCCAGATAGTGTAAACAGTTCGTACAGGTGCACCAACATTTTCTCCAGCGATTCCCATTCTCTTATTGGATTTGTTATGGAGCTATCAGACTGTGCATCTATCCTTACAAGCAATGAAAACGAAAGAAGCAAGGGGAAGAGCGTTGTCTTTGTTGCCGAGCTGTTTAGCTGGGGGATAGAATGGGTTTCTCTTGTGAAATTTGGGGAATCAAGTATTGGACCTACAAATGAGTGGGCGGATTTCCGTTTATCTGATAAATTTGTTATCTGCCTCAGTGCTTCTGGTTTGATCTTTCTATATGATGTGAAATCTGGGGATTGTATTTCTCATCGGGATATTTTACAGACATGCGGTCATGGATTGCATTCTTCATCAAATATGCAAGAAGCAACTGCAGATGCTGATCAGCAAAGTGACGTTCATAGTCGGGCTCCACCCATGTCCAAGTCTTACATTGTTGGTTCCCCGGACAGAAGAAAGTTTAGAAAGCTTATGGTAGCTTCTCATACACCACTCATAGCTGCAGTTGAAGAAAATGGTTTGGTATATGTGTTATGTATGGATGATTTTGTTTCCAAGGAGTACCAAATGTCCGTGGAACCTATTCCTTATTTACGTCATTTTGGGCTTGGAAGTCTGGTTGGCTGGAAAATCGGTGGCATGGACGTTGGCCAGCAAAAAAAGCACCACCCTAATTCCTCTGGTACTCTAGTTGAAGATGCTTTTTCCAGGTGTGATCCTAGCTTTTCTGTTGAACCATGTTCGGAAAGACAGCATAACAATTTTGATCAAAGAGCTGGTTACTCTGGTTCATGGTTGAGTGGATTTTCTGCTCAGCCTAAAACAAATGTGCTGAAACTAGAAAATTTCCAAAGAGACTCACATGTCACACGGAAGATGTTTCTATCTGCTGAAAGGTTAGGATTAGATGATAAGATATGTTTTTCTCCATTGGGATTCACTCATTTTTCTAGAAAGCACACAAAAAAGGAAGATCGAAGCTGCAAGATATTTCATTATAGGCAGACGCATACGACTATGAGAGATGATAGTTATTTGAATTATGATGGCAACAAGATTTCTATTCAAGGTGCAGAAGAGAATCTCATAGAAGAATCAGTTGGTTGCTCTTTCCAAGGATTTCTTTATCTGGTGACTTGTAGTGGTCTTTCAGTTTTTCTCCCTTCCGTCTCAATAACCTCGAATTACCCAACTGTTGAGGCCATAGAATATCTGCAGCCATTTCAGACCACTGTCATGTCATGCCAGAGAAGAGACGATTTGGGAACAGGGGAATCACGTTTTCCTTGGCAAGTCGAGGTCATAGATAGAGTTATCTTGTTTGAAGGCCCTGAAGCTGCAGATCATTTATGCTCGGAAAATGGTAAGAACTATTCACGCTGGTAAATAATCTTGTTGCATCATCCTTAAAGCTTTTAATCTGGTATATTGTCCAGTGTGTTTATAGTTTGATATCTATCTCTTAACCAACGTGGTTTGTCATGTTGACAGAGTGATGTACATATAGTTGATTACTAGTTCACGTAAACGATGTCATGTGGGTTAGTTTGATACGTCAATGAAAGCTAGCATGAAATTGAATGTAACTGTAACTAAATGCATGCCAGTAACGAATTCTATAATGAAATCATGTCGACGCTTTCAATTAATTTTCAGAAGTCCCAGCTCTTTGTGAGCATGATCAAATGCTTGTTTTGCAGTAGCTCAGTGAATTTGTTCTCTCCCGTTTCTTCACGTTTACGTTATGATTTCCGTATTTTCCTCTGCTGTAATAGCAGAATCCCACATATTGAGTCTTGATGATGATTTATAGATTTGCTGAGACTTAAGTTTTGTTCCATAAGCTTATGGTGTTTTAAATGAATCACTGTTGCCATAGGCTGGGACCTAAAAGTTGTTCGTTTGCGTCGGCTGCAAATGGCGTTGGACTACTTAAAATATGATGACATCAACGAGTAAGTTGCTAGTAATTTCTTGAACTTTATTTTTGTGCCTCATACATGAACCGTAGTTCCCCACAGGAAAATGGCTATCCTAAAAATATGTGGCTACGTTAGACGAGAAAGATTGCTTGGTAAAAGTTTGTGTAACAGTATATGATAACTCTTTCGTTCTGAATTTTGCCCTACTGCTTTTATACTAAAAAGTAAAGTTTCTGTTAGTTCAACTTGGATTTTCTCATCATACTCTTATCTGAATTTCTAATCCGAATTTTCTCTCTTCTTTGTTGTTAGTTAGTTGAGTAAATTTAATGCTGTATATCTGAATCATTTGCTACATTTTTTTTATTGTAGTACTGAAACTTAGTCTACACCTTTAGAGTTTGAGATTTCTATAGGCACATCCTATTGGTACACATCCTCATTTGCGACTTTTTGTCATTGATTTTACTCTCATCTCTAGTGTAGATATATTTCATGCCATCAATACGATTTGTCTTGTATCATGTTTTGATTTTGATTAACCTCTGCTGTATGAGTAGGTCTTTGAAGATGCTTGGTAATGTGAAGCTGGCAGAAGAAGGCATGCTAAGGGTGCTTTTTTCTGCTGTGTATCTTTTGTCGCGCAAGAAAAGAAACGATAATGATATTTCTGCTATATTTAGGTAAGAATCTTTTGAGTAATGAGTGGTATAAGGAATTTTGCTTTTCAGTTTGAAACTTAAATGAGGTGGATCAACGATAAATTAAAAGTAGTTCTCCCTGCTTGGTAGATATGTCCTTACTCATTAGCATGCTTTTTTTTTTAATATAAATTTACTACTATTATGTGTACGTACACCTTTATAGTTGTAAGTCAATTTAAAATGCTTATAATTGTTACGCGTTGCACTTAGAATTGAAGGCATGCTCAGATTCATGCAAAAGTCTCTCTAGGCTCCATAGCTTCAGGATTTAGTATACTGATCATTGGCATCTGGTTGTTCTTAGATGCCATTTTTAGCAACATCATTATTTTTGTAAAGTTTTAGTAATACCACTAGCTCTATTAACTTGGCTGCTTTCACGCTGGCATATTCATACTTATTTCTACATGTTGAATGTAGGCTCCTTGCATTGGCTACAGGGTTTGCGACTGAAATGATTCGCATATATGGTTTACTTGAATATCAGAAAGATGGATACATGGTCGACAGAAAACCTAGGACACAGAGACTTTCACGTCCACCAATTTCACTGCATAACAACAACCTAACCGAAAATTCAAGGAGGTTGTCAGAGATGGGTTATCTTTTGGAGATCACTCGGAACTTTCAATCCCGTATTACCAGAAAATTTAAGAAGCTAGGAAAGGTAGTATATGATATTGTATTTGTGTGTTTTTACTATAGAATTTGACATTGATCTACTTGTTGTATATATGAGAAGTCACTGAACTTGGTAGACTCAAATTCGTTGCAGGATGATTCTCAGCTTGAAAGTGTCCCAGATGCAGCATCTGAGGAGTCAACACAACTTGACACACATTTATTCGATACGAATGAGGAGCTTGCTTTGACGCCTATGGGTATTATGACAGCCAAAGCTGGTCAAGTCATTGACGAAACAGATTATACATCTGGCCTTGTACCCCAAGGGGTTGTTGCAGAGAAGAAAGTTCTTCCTTTGGAAAATCCCAAGGAGATGATTGCTCGATGGAAGGCTAATAATTTGGACTTGAAAACTGTGGTTAAGGATGCCTTGCTCTCCGGTCGACTCCCTTTAGCTCAATTGCATCTTCAACATTCTAAAGACGTGGTTGAAAATGGAGAGCATCATGATACATTTACTGAAGTTCTTGATATTGGAAGAGCAATTGCTTATGACCTATTTTTGAAGGTAAGCCTGAATATACTTGCTTAGACAGAGTGGTGTACATGTATGATGTCTAACCCTTGACTTTCTTGATGTTTAGGGTGAATCTGGGGTTGCTATTGAAACTCTGGAAAGGCTCGGGGAGGATATAGAAGCGTCTCTCAGTCAGTTGGTATTTGGCACAGTGAGGAGATCTCTTCGATATCAAGTTGCTGAAGAAATGACAAAACATGGTTTCTTAAGACCATATGAAGACAATGTACTGGAGAGGATATCACTTATCGAGGTATAACATTTCCTAATCATTACTTGTTAGAAAAGTATCTTTTTGTATGACTGACTTCATTTCAACTTCTTCGTTGCTTGATCCTGTACAAAAAAGAGGCTTTATCCTAGCAGCCACTTTTGGGAAACATATCTTGCTCGTCGAAAGGAACTCCTGACAGCTGCAGTACCTTTTGACTCCAGTCAAATGAGCTTGCACCTTGGAGGGTCCTCTTTGTTCCAGAATCTCGAGATTAAGTGTGGTGAGGTTGATGGTGTTGTTCTAGGTTCTTGGACAAAAATCAATGAGAATGCATCTGAGCATGTGCCGGATGAAACCGATGCGATTGCTGGTTACTGGGCTGCAGCAGCAGTGTGGTCAAATGCTTGGGATCAGAGAACATTTGATCATGTAAGAAGTTGGATATAGTCATTCTTTCTTGTTACCCTTTAGATGTCTGAATATTTATCTAATTGCACCAGTCCATAATATAAGTACCTCCAGGTCCAGGGGGAAGTTCAAATTGATTTCAACATACTCTGCATGTTTAGCTTGGAATTGGACCAGTTGTATTAATCGTTGAAATGCATAGCATAACTTTGTTTGTAGTCTTACATGAGTTCTATACAGGATTTTGTTAGCTGTTTCCTTGTTTTAACAAATTGTATGCATTAGATGGTTGCTACTGCAATTTGTGTCCTACATAAACCTGTGAACTGGAAGTCGACATGAGATTTCAATTGTGAGAGTCACAGTGATATATTTTAAAGTTATGCTTTTTTTTTCCCTGTATTACTCCATAAATTCACTAAAAGATTTTTTGTTCGTTTCAAGCAATGTCTGCATGTTTTAGTTTTAGTAATGTTTCTTTTTGAATTTTTTGTGCAGATAGTCTTGGATCAGCCTTTAGTCATAGGTGTTCATGTTCCATGGGATTCCCAGCTCGAGTATTATATGTGTCACAATGACTGGGATGAAGTCGTTAAGCTGTTGGATCTCATTCCTGATGATGTATTATATGATGGAAGTTTACAAATTGCTTTGGATTGTCCGAAGCAGTCTCCCGGCGTAAATTATCCCATTTCTTCCCGTAGCGAGTATATATGCTCCATTGAAGAAGTGGATGCTGTACTTCTGGATGTTCCTTATATCAAGATATTTAGGTTGCCTGCAGATATCCGGTGCTCCTTCTGGCTAACAACACTCATGGAGCAGGAACTTGCTAGAAAGTTTATATTTTTGAAAGAATATTGGGAAAACGCTTTAGATGTAGTATACCTCCTGGCTCGGGCAGGTGTCATCCTTGGTAATTGCGAAGTTTCATTTAAGGAGGAATCTTGTAGGCCATCCTTAGATCTCTGTTTGTCCATAAAGAAGGGAGGAGAAAATGTTGATACCCTGAATGCTGTACACAAGCTATTCATACATTATTGCACACAATATAATCTGCCCAACCTTCTGGATCTGTACCTTGATCATCACAAATTGGTCCTAGATAATGATTCACTCAGTTCATTGCAGGAAGCTGTTGTAAGTGCATTCCACGTCCATAAAATATTTGTGTTAATATGTCTGTTCTTTCTACGCCTTTTGGTTTGTCTTTTGAAAACTAAATTTCTGAGAATGCCAAGAATCTGTTTAATGTATCCAGGGTGATTCTCATTGGGCAAAATGGTTGCTGCTCTCCAGGATCAAGGGCCGGGAGTATGATGCTTCATTTTCAAATGCACGTGCAATTATGTCACGTAGTATGGCACCAAACGGTGAACCCAGTGTTCCAGAGATTGATGAAATTGTTTGTACTGTTGATGACATTGCCGAAGGGGCAGGAGAAATGGCAGCTTTAGCAACTATGATGTGTGCTCCGGTGCCAATTCAAAAATCCTTGAGTTCTGGCAGTGTGAACAGGCACAGTAACTCTTCTGCGCAGTGCACATTGGAGAATTTGAGATCCTTTCTTCAGAGGTTCCCTACCTTATGGAGTAAGCTCGTTAGTGCTTGTCTTGGAGAAGATATATCTGGGAACCTTTTTCGGACCAAGACTAAGAATGGTAAAGCCTGATCCACCGCACTTTTTATTTTATTCTGTTTATATTGAGCACTTACTCTCTCTGACTGTAATTTATCAGTTTTGTCGGAGTATCTGAATTGGCGTGACGGCGTATTTTTCTCAACTGCACGTGATACCTCACTTTTGCAGATGTTGCCTTGTTGGTTTCCTAAGGCGGTTCGTAGATTAGTTCAGCTTTATATCCAGGTATCCATTTCTGATGTGTGAGTCTTATGTGTTCTTCTGAAAATTATATGCCCCAGGGAATTCGCGAGCACATATATAGATTTTACTTAAAATTGGCTACTGATATAGTTTACACACCTGCTCGTTATTAGTAGTTGAAATTTATCTGCTCAACAGAATTCTTTAGCTTAGAATGTATTTGCGCGTCTCTTATACCGGAAAGTATTCTTCGTAGGGACCTCTTGGATGGCTGTCTTTCTCAGGATATCCTACAGGGGAATATCTACTGCATAGAGGTGTTGAGTTCTTTATAAATGTCGACGATCCTACTGAGATAAGTGCCATATCTTGGGAAGCTATCATTCAGAAGCACATCGAAGAGGAACTGCATCACACAAAAACTGAGGTGGCACTATCTTTTTATCGTAGTCCTATTTCTCTAACCTGTTGACGATCTTACCTTTGTGGATGCTTTAACTGTTTTAGTTGCTCAATAGTTTCCTATCAATTTACTTTCATGTCAATATCTTCTTTTTACAGAATTATCTTGATGAAAGGTTGTCATCTTATGTTCATCCAACATTTCAGTTAGCGTTGTATATTCGCTGACTGATAGAGTTTATATAATCATTACTAACGCATATGTTGAACCAAAATTAGGGAACCGAGCTTGGACTTGAGCACTTCCTGTACCGTGGACGGCCACTCGCAGCATTTAATGCTTTCCTCGAACATAGAGTTGAAAAGCTAAAGTTGGAAGATCAATCTGGCTCTTCGTTACATGGACAAAGAAATATGCAGTCAGATGTTCCAATGCTACTTGCACCTCTGACGCAAAGTGATGAGTCACTTCTTTCATCTGTACGTGCTGGTCACCTTACAGTTTCTAACTTTAATTTCATTCTACCTCAACGCTTTTATGGTTTTTTCAGTTGCTGTCTGTTATGTCATGACTGTTTTTTTTTCTTTCAGGTCATACCACTTGCTGTAACACACTTCGGGGATTCTGTGTTGGTGGCTTCATGTGCCTTCCTTCTTGAGCTTTGTGGTTTATCTGCTAGCATGCTTCGAATTGACGTGGCATCCTTGAGAAGGATATCATCCTTCTACAAATCAAATGACAATGTGGATATGGCACAACAAAAATCTCTCAAGGGCTCTATGTTTCATGCGGTATCTAGTGAAGGTGATCTAATGGGGTCCCTAGCTAGGGCCCTTGCTAATGAATATGCTTATCCTGATATCTCAAGCGTGTCGAAGCAAAAATATAATCCAAACAGTATTTCTGGCACTCAACCGGGTCTTCCGCTAATGCTTGTTCTTCATCACCTGGAACAAGCTAGTCTTCCAGCGGTTGGAGCAGATAGAAAAACAAGTGGTTACTGGCTGTTAACAGGTGATGGTGATGGGTCTGAACTGCGGTCTCAGCAGACATCTGCTAGCTTGCATTGGAGTTTAGTTACCCTTTTTTGTCAGATGCATAAGATTCCTCTGAGCACCAAGTATCTTGCCATACTAGCAAGGGACAATGATTGGGTATGCTTCATGATAATTCTTTTTACCTTTTCGTTTCTTACCCTTGAGCTATATAATCTGATGTCTGTAAACATCAGGTTGGATTTTTATCTGAAGCGCAGCTTGGAGGATACCCATTTGATACGGTGCTCAATGTGGTATGGCTCTTCACTGGTTTCAGAAAACACAAACAGTAACGTAATGTTTTGTGTTACAAGCTTTATATTACGATTATATGTCATATTTTAATCTGTCAGGCATCAAAGGAGTTTGGTGATCAACGCTTAAAAGCTCACATACTGACGGTTTTGAGATATGCCAACTCAAAAAAGAAAGCTACCATATCGTACTCAGATGACATAGGCAGAGGTTTTACATGTTCCTCGACAGAGGATGGAGCTTATGTCTCTGGTGAACTCTTTCGTGTTTTGGCTTACTCTGAGAAGCTAAAGAATCCTGGGGGATACCTTTTATCGAAAGCTAAGGAGTTATCATGGTCTATATTGGCCCTCATAGCATCATGCTTTCCGGATGTTGCTCCTTTATCATGCATAACAGTTTGGTTGGAAATTACTGCAGCCAGGTGTGACGAAATTTAATTACAGAATTTCAATTGGGTTGGGCGTATCAGAATTCATCTTCTATTCTAGCCATTTACTATCTTCTTGCATTTGAAATCTATACATTGAGGGTTTCAAATATTTAATATGTTTTCTGGGATATAAAGATGCATATTTTTCTTGTCTTGGCTCTAATAGAGATCATTCGTTTCAGGGAAACATCGTCTATCAAGGTGAACGATATAACTACTAAAATAGCAGAAAATATAGCAGCAGCCGTTGTATCTACAAATTCCTTGCCAACGGATGTTAGAGGTGTCCAGTTTCATTACAATAGGAGGAATACCAAACGGAGACGACTTACTGCACATACATCTGTGGATTTGTTGACTTCAGCCAATAGTTTAAACACCTCTGCTGGTAAAACATTTTGTTCACATAGAACAGAAGCTACAGAAGATTCAAAAGCTGAAGATAGTAGTGTTAATGATGATTCGTCTGATGAGCATGCGTCTCTATCAAAAATGGTCGCAGTGCTTTGTGAACAACGCTTGTTTCTTCCTCTGCTAAAAGCTTTTGAATTGTTCCTCCCTTCATGCTCTCTACTGCCATTTGTCCGTGCTTTACAGGTTTGTCTTACATTTTAACCCACTATTTGCCCTCTGTTTTTACTGGCCCCTTGGTTGTTTGTTTACAGTAACTTTTTTGACACGATATATATTCATGGGTCTGATCTGTTTGGTTCTTGTTCACCATGAATCCATCCACTTTCTTCATTTTTATCTGTTTTTCTGTGGGAGAAACCTGATGATGGAATACTTCAGAACTTATGATTGGGTCTGAGGAGGAAATGGAAGATCTGGACTTAGATTTGTAAAATGCTTTGGGTTTTTACTACTTATTATTATTTTGTCAAATACTTAGTTTCTACTCCCTCTTTTTTTTCTGCCGGGTAAATGCAGGTATCTTCATAGGATTTTGAGCTGTCTTTATTCTTTTCTGCAGGCATTTTCTCAAATGCGCCTCTCTGAAGCTTCAGCACATCTGGGTTCTTTTTGGGCTAGAGTTAAAGAGGAATCAATGCATTTTCAGTCAAATACAGCTAAAGATGTCAATTTTGGGGCATCTTGGATCAGCAGAACAGCTGTAAAAGCTGCTGATGCTGTTTTGTCAACTTGTCCATCTCCATATGAGAAAAGATGCTTACTGCAACTTCTTGCTGCAACTGATTTTGGTGATGGGGGATCTGCGGCAACATATTATCGGCGTCTTTATTGGAAAGTTAACTTGGCTGAGCCATCACTCCGGGAGAATGATCTTGACTTAGGAAATGAGGCCCTTGACGATGGCTCTCTTCTGACAGCTTTAGAAAAGAACAGGCAGTGGGAGCAAGCACGAAATTGGGCCAAGCAACTTGAAACCATTGGTGCCACTTGGACATCCTCTGTTCATCATGTTACTGAAACCCAGGTAACAAAACTTCTTGGCACTTATCTTATACTTGAACTTCCAGAAAGTTTCTGGTCACTTGGATTCTGAAGGCCTAGCAACTTAAAATTATGGTCTGAGACTATTCTCGACCAATTAGCTATTTCTGGCTGATTTTCCCATGCTATTTTGTATGCCCCTTGCTGACGACTTCGCTTGCACTGCATGGTGGTCATACACTGTCCCATGCGAATTGCTTTTGTAGAGGGTTTTTAACTTAAGGATGAATCACAATTGCAGTAGTGTAGGAAATATGTGATCCTTTTCTTAATATAACTTCAAAAGAAATGTGATGTCAAGAAGGAACTAGGCATTTTCCCTCGCAAGGCACGGTTTTACACAGTCAATACAAAATTGCACAGCTTTCCTTATTGAGTTGAAATGTTACTTTAATTTGGTTCCACATAATAGAAGATCTGGCGCCCTATAGTATATACGTTTTCGTTGTATTTGATAAATAGCTGCTTTGTTTTTGATGTACGCCACTGGTTCTAATTATGTTTAGGGATTCCCTGACTGTCCAATCTTGATAGAACTTCGTATCTGCTTTCAATATAGGCAGAATCCATGGTTGCAGAATGGAAAGAATTCCTTTGGGATGTTCCAGAAGAGAGAATCGCATTGTGGGGTCACTGCCAAACTCTATTCATCAGATACTCTTTCCCTGCTTTACAGGTCACTTTTCTGTTCGCCTCAGTGTAACCAGTTTATGTGGAAGCCTTATACTGATACTAGTGAATTTGTTTCTTATTCTTTTGCAGGCAGGTTTATTTTTCCTTAGGCATGCAGAAGCGGTGGAGAAAGATCTTCCTGCAAGAGAGATCTATGAGCTATTACTGCTATCCCTTCAGTGGTTGAGTGGGCTAACAACTCTTTCACACCCGTAAGTGATCTTGCACCACAATATGTAATCAATTTTACTAGGTATATGACTTTAGTTTTACCAATACCAGGGTTTATCCTTTGCATCTTCTACGAGAAATTGAGACGAGGGTGTGGCTACTGGCTGTAGAAGCAGAATCACATGTTAAAAATGTCGGAGCATTTAGTCCAAGTAGTGTCGGGAAAGACATGGTGAATGGAAAGAGTTCAAATCTTATTGACCGAACTGCAAGTATCATAACAAAAATGGACAGCCATATTTCTTCAAAAAAGCATGACCCTAGGGCCCCTGGCCAAGGACATCAAAGGAACCAAGACACAAGCACTTCAACATATGGTGTGAACACAAAGCCCAAGAGGAGAACAAAAGGAAATGTCCCACAAATAAGACATTTTGTGGATTCTTCCGATAGGAATGCTGATTTTGAAGATTCTTCATCTCTTCTAAACATCAAAAGCGAGTTCCAGCTTCAAGAGGAAAACACGGGATTGGAAATATCCTTATCAAAGTGGGAAGAAAGTATAGAACCTGCAAAGTTGGAAAGAGCTGTTCTGTCTTTACTGGAGTTCGGACAAGTAACAGCTGCTAAGCAGCTCCAGCTTAAGCTCGCTCCAGGGACTTTACCTTCTGAGCTTATTATTCTGGATGCTGTTATGAAGCTAGCCATGCTTTCTACACCTTGCAGTCAAGTACCATTGTCAATGTTGGATGGTGAAGTTCGTTCTGTTATTCAATCACACAGTCTAAAATTAGACCATCCTATGATTGAACCGCTGCAGGTTGTTTCTCTATATCTTACTCACCTAAATTTCATTTGTTGTTGTGAAGACTTGCATTTTCAAAAAAAAAAACAAATACCAGTTTATTTGTTTTTCCTAGTTTTTCCCTATCTTGTTAGTATAATTTTTTGTTGGATTTAATACTGATTGGTATCTGATCATCTAGGTTCTGGAGAAATTATCGAACATATTAAATGAAGGCAGTGGACGTGGGTTGGCAAGAAAAATTATAGCAGTTATAAAAGCTGCTAACATACTGGGACTTACATTCACTGAGGCATATCAAAAGCAGCCAATAGAGTTGTTACGTTTACTTTCTCTTAAAGCACAAGATTCTTTTGAGGAAGCATGTCTCCTTGTCCAAACGCATTCCATGCCCGCTGCTAGTATCGCTCAGATACTTGCAGAATCCTTTTTAAAGGTAATTTAGCAAAACTATATCTGTGAACTTGTATGTGTAGAATACACGCTTTATATATTTTTATTTTTGAATTTTAGGTTCATCTTTTGATAAAGTTCTTTATCATATGGTTGTTGTTTGATTAGCTACTTGGCAATACCCTCCTATATTGACGCCTTCTTTCCCTCCTGACTCTTTTCTGTGGGTTATCTCGTGTTATGTCTCTAATCTGTCTTCATTGTTCCAGGGTTTATTGGCAGCTCATCGTGGAGGATATATAGATTCTCAAAAGGAGGAAGGGCCTGCTCCACTTTTGTGGAGATTTTCAGACTTTTTGAAGTGGGCGGAGCTTTGTCCATCTGAACAAGAAATTGGTCATGCATTAATGCGTCTTGTGATTACCGGGCAGGAAATACCACATGCATGTGAGGTATGTGATTCTATGAAAGCTTCTTAACAATAGTTTTATTACTGCATGAATTTATGAGCGACTAATATAACGGAATGCTGTTTTTCAGGTTGAGCTTCTTATTCTGTCTCATCACTTCTACAAGTCATCCACGTGCCTTGATGGAGTTGATGTTCTTGTGGCACTTGCTGCCACTAGGGTCGAGGCTTATGTTGCTGAGGGCGATTTCTCATGCCTGGGTCGCTTAATAACTGGAGTCGGAAACTTTCATGCTCTTACTTTCATTCTCAATATTCTAATCGAAAACGGGCAGCTTGATCTTTTACTACAAAAATTTTCTGCTGCTGCAAACACTGGCACTGCTCAAGCTGTCAGAAGTTTTCGGATGGCTGTTCTGACCTCGTTGAATCTCTTTAACCCAAATGACCATGATGCATTCGCAATGGTATGTCTTTAGTAGCTGGAATCATCCAAGTAAAAGAGTTTAATTCATTACCAGACTAGATGAAAGAGTGTATCTAGAGTGGCTTTTACCACCTCTGTTACTTGTGCACGTGAAGGAACTTTTTGGGAATTTTTTTTAAAATTACTTCTGTTTATGGCGTTTTTTCTCATTTGGTCTGCAGGTATATAAACACTTTGATATGAAGCATGAAATGGCTGCTTTGCTAGAGACACGTGCAGATCAGGCTGCACAGCAGTGGTTTTTACGGTATGACAAGGATCAAAATGAAGATCTCCTTGATTCAATGCGCTATTACATTGAAGCTGCTGAGGTTCACACTTCTATTGATGCTGGAAACAAAGCACGAAAGGCTTGTGGTCAGGCTTCCCTTGTCTCCCTTCAAATAAGGATGCCAGATTCTAAGTGGCTCTGTTTATCTGAAACAAACGCGAGAAGAGCACTTGTCGATCAATCCCGATTCCAGGAGGCTCTGATTGTAGCAGAAGCCTATGGTCTTAACCAGCCAAGTGAATGGGCGCTTGTGCTTTGGAACCTGATGCTCAAACCCGAACTAGCAGAAGATTTTGTGGCTGAATTTGTTGCGGTGCTTCCGCTAAAGGCTTCAATGCTTCTGGAACTGGCTAGATTCTACAGAGCGGAAATGGCAGCTCGGGGAGACCAGTCTCAATTCTCAGTATGGCTCACAGGAGGAGGCTTACCAGCTGAGTGGGCCAAATACATGTGGAGATCATTCAGGTGCTTGTTGAAGAGAACACGGGACTTGAGGTTACGGTTACAGCTTGCTACAACAGCAACGGGATTCTCTGACATGGTCGATGCGTGTATGAATGCGTTGGATAAGGTCCCGGAAAATGCGGGACCACTTGTATTAAAGAAAGGACATGGAGGAGGATACCTACCGCTCATGTGAGTGAGTGAACTTTAGAGATCATCCCAAAGGATGCAATGCTCCTGGTTCATCGTTGTGAGAGGTCGACAGAGCTGTAAATTAGCTAGAGAAGTTGGAAAAAAGGGGTTTTCGATTGATTTCTTTTTGGTGTTTTGAAAGAGACATAGACTTGAAAGTGTTCCTCTTCATAGGGTTAGTGTTAGTGTGTGTAGTAGTATGTTTTCCCGATGGCTCTCACTATTCTTATTCTTTTTTGTTTCCTTTTTGCTCTCCAAATATATATATATTTTTTGGGCTCGGCTATTAAAATGTACTGTTGAGAGATTATAGTGTGCAGTATAATAAAACTCTCTTTTTATACAAGTTATTTATAAAACTTGCAATGATGAATCATTTCGAATTTTTTTAATGTATTGCTGATTTACTTCGAATCATATTAAGGTAAAATGATATTAGGAATTTAGGATTAAACAGTCTCATATTTGCAATATATATTATAGTTTAAACGTCGTTTGCATAATCGGGAGGAGTTTCTAATTAATTGTTCATCAAAAATTATAATTATACAGAAACGTAAGAACTCCCTTCTGGTCGACGGTCCCGTCCAGCGATTTTGACGCGGTGACGTTCACGCGCCATGGGTGAGAGTGGGTTATAGCATGTCATGTCACCTGACTAAACTTAAAATCAAAATAATTTCTATTCAAAGATTCTAATCGGTATGGTTACTTCTCATTAATTTGAAGATTAATTAACTTCTTTTTTTTTTTTCCAAATTAAATTTTAAGAAAGTTGTCAAATACAATCTCAAAATTATATGGAACAAATCTGAAACCAGACACTATTTTATTTTTGATGAAAGTTGAATTGATCAATGGTAAATGACAAACTCTGATCACACAAAACTCACAAAGGGGTTGAAATGTGAAAAACATTAAACACCTTCCAACCATTTTCTTGTGTGCTGCCAGAAAATTATTCCTCCTTGGATTCTTTAACCTTCTTGGGACGTCTCTGTGCAAGTGTTCTCTTAGTGCTCTCCAGGACACCAAAGAAGATTGAACCTCCAATACCTATCCACAACACTCTTGGCCCAATACCCTACAAGTCAAGTCACATCTCCTCTTAAAGCTCCTCAATTTACAATAACACTTTCTAAAGATTTCAACTTGAAACTCTAAACTAGTCCGTCTGTGTGTGTGTACCTTTAACAGTGCAGGAGCTCCTTCCTCTCTTACAATTGTTTGAACACAGTCAACTATTCCTTGATATTGTTTGGCTGATCCCTGAAAGAGAAGGTCATGAAAGAACAATAAGATGATTGGATTTTGGAGGCAAAAAGGGAGACTTTTTAAGGTGTGCGAATACTATTATTACCTGAACCATTAATCTTGTCTTAATAACATCAAGCGGAGTGGTCACTGCTCCTGTCAGAGCACCTGCATAAACCAAGACGATATCCATAATGCCACTTAAATCACTCGCACAATACCATTAAACTGGTTTTTGATGTAGTAACTCCATTGTACTTTGTAGTGTTAAGGTAAATGCAGACCAGAGTTTTTTCTAAAGTCCAACGGCTTCTATCTCATTCAAGTTTGATTCTATGGATCTGGAAAAATTCTATTAAAGCATATAAGATATGTCACCAACCAGCAAATGCGCCAATGAGAGCGTTCTCAGGATCACTAAGCTCTCTACGCGCCTGCCAAAGAGTTGACCAAAGTTAATCTCATGCAAAATAGCAATTCATCAGAAGTTACCATATAGAAGAAATGTCAATTATTTTGCCAAGAAGCTTACTGCTTTTTTATAACCCAAGCAGATCTGCTCATATATGCAGAACTGTATAGCATCAAAGGGCAAATCTCGCAAAAGGAAGGACCGATATCCCTAAAAAGCAATTGGAATAAGTTACTACACGAAAATTCAACAAAAAAAGTGGAGACTAAAAGGAAGATCTTAAAAAGATGTTACTAACTGCATATAGACCCTTAAATCCCTCTTGTGATGCAATAAGTCTAACAGCATTGGGGGCTGATGTAAACTGTCCGGTCTGCATTCTTTGCTTCACAACCTAATGAATACACACATAGAAATGTCAACAGAGGGATTCTATGTAGAACATGATCCAAGAGAGAGTTTTTACCTCTGTAGGTACTCGAATCAGAGAGGCAGCAAGTCCACCAATGGCCCCTGCAGTCTGGAATTTGAAACACGGGAACAAATGATTCCTTTTCACTCTCATATACAAGGCGTATGCGAGAATGATCTAAAAAATATTGTTGCTTATTGTATACCATTCATGTCTTGATATAATAACGAGCTGATCATTTAGAGATAGTAGAGAATGATAAAATGCTTTTTCAATGGCAAAACTAGAGATGAAGAAAATCTCTCACCAGGTGAGCAACTGCGCTTAAATGATCAGGAAAGGTCTTGAGCAGTTTCTGTTTTGTGGGTTCGTAAACTCCAACAAATAAAGCAGAAGCCCTACAAAGAAACATTGTCAAAATAATCTAGCGTCAAAACAAGTAGAAAAATATAGGATAGATAGAAAAGGGACAAGGAAAGAATATTTGTCTATTTGGGTTCTCCGTTCTCGCCATTTAGGCTCTTTAAGAAGAAACCAGACAAATCATAATCTATAGTTGCTGCATCACCCATCACTAATGTCAAGTGGCCAGAGAGAGAGAGAGAGATAGTGAAAATAACAAAAGTAACTAGGGATGAGGTCACAGTCACTTACGGTAAGACACCAGCGATATTTCCAGCTAATCCTGAATAAAGACCCTTCAAAACAATTTTCCCACCTCCACGAGCTGCCTACATCAATAAGACCAAAACAATTAGGAACTAGAGTTCAATTTTTTTTGTTTGTTTGGTTTCCCCGTTTAGACCATAAGGTCTACTACATGAGCTAGTAGCATACAGATAAAAGCAAGTCTAACAAAGAAACTTAAAAAAAAAAAAAAAAAAAATAGTTTCACCAAAGCAAAGGATAATAACACAAGCTTAATAGTTTCTTGACCTGCCTGAAGTCTTGTCTTAACTGTATCAATTGGGTATAAAGCTGTTTCGACTACAACACCAGCTGTACCTCCTGCTATAAATCCCTCTGCATCACCAGAACAAAACATAAGAATAACAAAAGTAAGACAGCTGAAGCTGCCGATCTCAGGAACATAGTCTAATCATGAGGGTAGTATTTTTCAAACACAATGTTTAACAATGAGCATAAAAAGAAATTATCTTTTCCAGGTACAAGAATCAGAGCATCAGATTCAGAAAAAAAATAATGACTACAAATGAAGCAAAAGAGATAATATAAAGACGAACCAAAGAGAGAGCGGAAGAAATCGAAGGGTTTGTCTTCTTGGGTATTAACAGATGCAAAGCCTTTGCTCTTTCTGAGCTGTGGACTTTGCATTATCTTCGATACATCTGCAACAATATATCAGTACGCAAAAAGGAATTGAAAAAAAAAAAAAAGAAAAAAAAAGACTTCACAGTCAAACAATGAAGAACACTAGACGAAGCGAATTTGGTTACCAAGAGAAGTCGAAGAAGAAGAGTTCTTCACATCAACAGAGAGAGTAAGAGGAGCCATCAGAAACGCGCCTTTTACCTGATTTCACCAAAACCAATTTCACTCATCTTCTTTCTTTTTTACCAGAAAAAAAAAAAAAAAAAAAAAGAAAGATCCAGACCACCTACTAAAAACTAGTTAAGCAACTGAAGCAATATACAAAAGCGCATAAATGTAATGAGTGTGGCAATACAGATTACAGGAAGAAACGACAGACAGACGCGAAGTGTAATAGAGAGAGAGAGAGAGAGAGAGAGAGCTCACAAAACGAAACACGTTCTTTGGCTCTTCCCAAAAGTTTCTCAGCGAAGGGATTAGACGACGACGAAGCATTGCTCTCTTCTGTTTACACTTTTGTCGTTTTAACCCCAAATGGGCCTAAATGGACCCACTAGGCTATTATTAAAGCCCGTCACCCATGTCTTAGTCGGTATATTTCATGAATTAACGTGGTGCTATTTTAGATATTTTAATTTGAACCCAAAAAAGAACTGGCAAAAAGTATAATTTATCAAATTACACGTCATAATAATAAAAAGTAGCAATTGAACGACAGAGAGACGCAGAAAAAGTATCTAATTTGAAATTTTATACACATGAAAAAAATGTTACTACAACCTTTCTGATTCTGCACTTGAGAGAAATCACAACATGACTGCAAAGCCCCCAAAGTGTCATTCTTCTAGGTTCCACAATGTACCCACTGACTCCGCCTGCTCCAGTTCGGTTTTTGTCTTTAACCCCGTCACATGATAACATTTCATACCTGATATTCATTATAACCAACTGTCATGTAAATGCAACAAGACCAATATGTGATTACATGAGTGGCACTCGAAACACCAAAAAATAAAACTTCTAACTACTGATGAAGCATAGTAAGATGAATTTTTTTACCTGGATACTGAAAATTGTTTATCCATGTTTTATTTCCCCTGAGCAAATTTAGCTTTGAATGTGTTTTGGAGTCGTTCTCGGGATTTGGCTTGAGCAGCCAATGCAACATCGTCGAGAAATCCCTTTTGTGGGAATTCTTCAGGTACAAGACTCCAATATATCTCAAACTGTTGCGCTGCTTCTTCCTTCTTCTCCATTAAGCTATAGACTATGCCCTGAAACAAACGCTTGCAGTTTCTTCAAAGCGGAATAGCAAAAGCTAAGCCTAATATTCTTTGCGCGTTACATGAAAACTGAGAGATGAATTTAGTGAATCAAACAACATTCTTTTCATGAATAAACTTACCTGGCAAAGGTAAGGTCGGAAATCTCGAGGGTTATCATTGACCATCTGTTGAAATACCTTTAGACCTTCTTCAAATTGACCCTAAAGTTTTAAACCAATGTCCATAAGTACACAGAACAATCCATTATATCTATAAACACTTAAAAAGTTAAAAACATAGTTCAAAAGGACCAAAGACACACAAGAAGGAAATTACAGGATTGGCTTTGCAGATGATGGTTTTACCTTGACAATATGCATTTGACCAATCAAGACTTGTATGTTTCTCTCCTCAGTTACTCGGTTTCCTTGTCGAGCAACCTCCATAGCTTCCATGAGCATATCAAAGACAGAGGAGTCATGAGTCTTATGCATTACCATCGCAAGACCCTGCAAGAAATAAGACAAGACCAAACTTTAATCCTTTTCGAAGGAGCAATCAATTTAAGATAGATACTGCAATATCGAAATCAAGGCAGTATTCTATTACCTACCAAGAAAAAAGAAAACACCATTTCTCCTAAACATCCACTTAATTCACAGTTTCACTAAAAGACTATAATCTTTAGAAGGTGAGAAACACATTACGTGCAAAGCTCTGATCAAAAGAGGTTGTTCTTTAAGAATATCCTTAAACAATCTCTTAGCTCTGCTCAGTTGTCCCATTGTCTCATAACAAAGCGCTTCTAAAAGCTTCCATTCAATCTCATGAGGCTCTAATTTCATGAGCTTCTCAACATATTTCACAGCATCTTCAGTTTTCCCTCTCCTCATCTTCTTATACAAAACAGCCTTCAGAGCCTCCATGTTCTCTGGCTCACTCTCCAGAAGCTTCTCGAACATTATCTCGTCATCCAACTCCGCTTGAGAGACCACGGCTGCAGCGGGTAGCGCTAAAGCAGGCTTCGAAGAACAAAACCCTAGAAAGACAAAAGACCCAACAAGTAAAATCGCGGCTTTTCTCGCCAGATTCTGAACGAAGAAGTCCTTGGAAGAATGAGGAGACGTCGAAGAGCGTATAAGAGGAAGATGTGATAAGGGCGTAGCGAAATTGGGATCGGATTGGGCGAGTTTGGGAGCGAAAGCTCGAGAATTTCTCCAACGAAATTGAAACCCATTAGGATTACGGAGATGGGTCGGAGTAAAAATCTGCGATTGTTCCCGGCGATGATGAAATTTAGCCGGAGAACAAAGAGCTAATACTCCTCCGATTGAACACATCATCAGGCGTCTTCAGCGGCGACCGTCTTGTGATTTTTTTTTCCGGTTGAATGACATTTTTTACAATGGCCTTTAGCGTAAAAATAACACCTTTTTTTTTTTACATCAATGTAAAAAATAAAACTTGAAGTTAAATAGTGCATTTATTTATTCAAGTTGGTATGTACTATGTAGGTAAGTAAGAAAACAAATTCATGCTGGTTATTACATTCTGATAAAATTACTAGGGAAAGGGGCAGAACAAAAAATATGAGTGAGGACATCAATGTAACACACTTTCATAAATGTGCAGTAGTAGTCTATAACAAATTTGACAAGTGGCATCTGTCCGCCACAAAGTACGTTGAAGCTGATTTTAAAGATTTTCATGATCTCTATCTATGCATGCACTAGGGAGGACACAAAGATACGACGATTGACACATCGAAATTATGCAGATAAACATATTTTCCTATAGTTAATTCTAAATCTGAAGTAAAATAATAAACGCATGGAGGTTTGGAGCATCATCTAAGATTCTAAGGCCATGGAAGAACGTACCAAAGTAGTAGCTAGACAAGAAATGATTCAAGGACCATGGAACCTGAATCTGCCAGACGAGATTATAAGAACCCAAAAGTAGGTAGGTACACTAGACATCTCATACGTCACTATCGAACACCGCCATCCACGCAATCCCGAGAACTCAATTATTGTATCTTTCAGATCAATTATTACGAAAGATACAGTTCGGGTTCGAACAAACAACTACATATAGTACTACATCTTGTTAAAAGCTATTAAGCTAAGAAAATGACATTACTATATACAATTTGTGCCGTTGAAGCTAACTAACTTTCTTTGTTTCCCGTATATATAGATAATCGGAATGTGATGTATCTCACTGCTAAACTACAATATTGATATGTCAATTTTATATTTTTGTAGATGGTCCATTACAATGATTAACACATTAAATAATAGAGAACGATATTATACTTTAAAATACTACTAATACAAAACAAAAACAAAAACATTTTTATAACTAATTAGATCCCAAGACATGCAATATGCATGTACTTCAAAGTTGGCATGTTTCATAAGTTTTTAATTCATAAAATTAAATCCATTCAAATGGGTTTCAATTTTCAACTAGATTAGTTTCAAAAATTCGTTTGAACATATTGAACAATAAATATTTGCTATTTTCTTAAATACCAACAAAACCATTAAATTAACATCTACTGCAAATCCCTTTATAGAAATGTGATAAACCACTAGAAATCTGAAATTTAAAAGAAAATTTATTAAAAATATCCTTTTTTTGGAAAATTTTCATTTTTGTTCTTTTTACACAATTATAATATGTTAAATTAATTTTTTTTTTTTTTTTATGTTTGGATTCTCTATTTTACATTTAGCGTATAATTTTTAAGAGGTATGGTTTAGTATTTAGGGTTTAGGGTTTAAAATTTTATTATTTTATATATTAAAAAATGGACACCAATATTTTTGAAAAATGACATAAAAAATATTATTTTTGAAACTCCCCCAACTTTAAAAGCCAATTATTTTCTTCATAAAATAAAAGTATATACTGGCCAATTAAAATTAAGCTAGTATATTTATTTTCTATTTACTCTCTTCAAAAAGCTTTCTTCGTTAAGCACATATTTTTTTAGTTTTGTTAAACAAATCTAGCTGCACAATTATATTGTCTTATATTGGGACATATAACTAATTTTTGTAATATGTTTCAAAGAAGGTTTTGACTTCCCCACAAAGCTGCGATACCAAACAAACAGAAGAGGACATAGCCACCAAAGATAAGGTACGATCTACATTGTGTTACAATTATTGAACCGACAAAGACAAATAACCACCATTATCTAGGACACACAAACGATGGATGCATGCTTTTTAGTTTATATATGTTATCTCCTTAGTGTATGAATGAAAACATTAAAAAAAGAACAAGCATCACCATATATAGTGTGATAATCTCCTAAAATTTCTCCCTAATGGCTTTGGTAAGCTTACTCGAAATCTCCATTGCTTTCACTTGTTTCCTTATCTTTCAATTTTTCTTGATCAAAAAGAAACAGCACCGTCCCTTTCTCACAAACTGGCCGATCCTCGGTATGCTTCCGGGTTTAGTTCCCGAGCTCCCTCGTGTTTACGACTTTCTAACTGAGGTTCTTGAGGACGGCAACTTAAACTTTCTTTTCAAAGGACCTACTTTGGGAGGCCTCGACATGTTGTTCACGGTTGATCCTGCTAATATCCACCACATCATGAGCTCAAACTTCGCGAATTACCCGAAAGGAACAGAATTCAAGAAGTTATTTGACGTATTGGGCGATGGAATTTTCAATGCGGATTCAGAGTTGTGGAAGGATCTAAGGAAATCTTCTCAAAGCATGATGAGTCATCCTGAGTTTCAAAGGTTTTCTTTAGCTACAAGCTTGAGTAAGCTAGAAAAAGGGCTTGTGCCACTTCTTGATCATGTTGCTAAAGAGAAACTAGTCGTGGATTTACAAGATGTTTTCCAAAGATTCACGTTTGACACCACGTTTGTTTTAGCAACCGGATATGATCCAGGTTGTCTCTCAGTTGAAATGCCTGAAATCGAGTTTGCAAGAGCGTTAGACGATGCAGAGGAAGCCATTTTCTACAGACATCTCAAGCCGGAGTTGGTGTGGAAGATGCAAAGATTGATTGGGGTTGGAGGTGAGTTGAAGCTGAAAAGAGCTCATGCGATTTTTGATCGTGTTTGCTCTGAGTGCATTGCTTCTAAGAGAGATGAGATCAGCCGAGGGAGAGATAATATCAGCTCTTCTTCTTCTAAAGATTTACTGATGTCTTCTATTAATGTTGACACGACCAAGTACAAGTTGTTGAATCCAAGTGATGACAAATTTCTTAGAGACACAATCCTGTCCTTCATGTTAGCTGGTAGAGACACGACGGGCTCAGCACTCACTTGGTTCTTCTGGCTTCTATGCAAAAACCAAGAAACCGTGGCCAGGATTCGTCAAGAAATCAACACAAACCTATTTCCAGGAAACAAGACCGATGGTTCTGTTTCGTACGATTCTGATTCATTCAACCCTCAGGAGGTAAAGAAGTTGGTGTATCTACATGGAGCGATTTGTGAAGCCCTCAGACTCTATCCACCTGTTCCCTTTCAACACAAGTCTCCTACTGAACCGGACGTTCTTCCAAGTGGACACAAAGTCGACGCCAACTCGAAGATTCTGTTCTGTCTGTACTCCTTAGGGAGAATGAAATCGGTTTGGGGAGAAGATGCGTTCGAATTCAGACCAGAGAGATGGATTTCTGAGAGTGGAAGGTCGCTACACGAGCCATCTTACAAGTTCTTATCGTTTAACGCCGGTCCAAGAACTTGTTTGGGGAAAGAAGTGGCTATGACGCAAATGAAGACAGTTGCTGTGAAAATCATACAAAAATATGAGTTTCAGGTCGTTGAAGGGCACAAGATCGAGCCAGCTCCTTCTGTTATTCTCCACATGAAGCATGGTCTTAAAGTCACGGTCTCTAAAAGACGTTGTGTGTGAATGTTATACTACTAGCTAGAAAGTAGAAACTCTGGCAATCTCAGGTCTGCCTGACAGTCATCCACTAAAATATACGTATAATTGATTAATTGTTAAAAATAATTTTTAGCCAAATATATAAATGTAATGTACGTTGTGTCAACTACTATAAGATTGAAGAGCAGCGGTTTGTATTCAATAAACTATGTCCATTTATTTATTTAGAACATATATAGAGATGGTAAAGGAGGAATCTGGATCATTTTAAAAATTAATGATCCACATATTAAAATTACGTAAATACTACATTTGTATACCTAAATACAAAAAATAACCATGCCATTACATGTAAAGTTATTTTATACAAATTAGCAAAAAAAAAAAAAATGTTCATGGCACATTTTATACTATATAGAATCATGTTGAAACGTTTAGAAATATAAGAAAGGTTGACTCGTGACATATACTTTATTTAAATTTGATTTCTTTTTGGTATGACAGATAGAAAGTTTCGTTTTATTATGGTATATTTTATTAGTCAATAAATTTAATTAGAAAATCTGAAAGTAGTAGAATAAAGAGATCTTAGTCCATATGTGTCTCAATTAAAAATTTACTGTATTTCTAAAAAAAACAATAATCTAAAACGAGATAGATGCATATGATTTAGAAAAATATCTTGACCTTTAAAGTAAGTAAGTATATTTATCAATAATAGCCAAATTTCAAAAATAACTATTTTTTCTTTCTTGGAAACAAAACAAACTTGCAGATGTTTTATTTAAGAGTAAAAATAAAAAGTTAAGAGGTATCATGATTATCTGAAAAGACAATCTATATTACTATATAAGGTTACACGTACGATCTGTATTTATGGATAAATTTTAAAATTATGCAAATTTAAAAATATTTTTTTTTAAAATAATGTTAAATTAGATTCAAAGAAAATCGTTTTTACATCAGATGCATCATTGGTGCATACAACAGGTTAAAATACGGTTTAAAACATAAAACTTAAACGTTGATCAAATTTAAAAATATTTTATATCAGAAAATAACTAATTGGGTAATAATATGTCACATGCATTGATTATCCAGAGGATGATTGGACTTATTACAAAGCTATAATACCAAACAAACAAAAGAGGACATAATCACCACAGAAAGTTAAGATTTTATTCCATTTTGTAATTTATTCAGAGGACAAAGACACATCACCAATTTGAAAGACGCCCAAAGGAAAATGCTTTATATATCCTCTACATGAGAGCAAATTAAACTCAAAAACCAAACTGCAATTTGGTGTATCCTAAAAGAAGAAAAATACAGTTTTTAATTTATCTCTAATGGCTTTGATTAGCTTGTTTGAAATCTCCATTGCTTTCTTTTGTTTTCTCCTCTTCCGATATTTCTTGATCAACAAGAAACCTCACCGTTTATGTCCAACAAACTGGCCATTCCTGGGTATGATTCCAGGCTTGCTCGTCGAGATCCATCGTGTTTACGACTTTGTAACCGACATTCTCGAGGTCACAAACTTAACCTATCCTTGTGTAGGCCCCTGTTTCTCCGGCCTAGACATGTTGGTCACGGTTGATCCGGCTAATATCCACCACATCATGAGCTCAAACTTCGCAAACTACCCGAAAGGACCCGAATTCAAGAAGTTATTCGACGTTTTGGGAGATGGGATTTTCAATGCAGATTCGGACTTGTGGAAGGATCTGAGGAAATCAGCACAAAGCATGATGATGAACCCCGAGTTTCAAAAGTTTTCGTTAGCTACAAGCTTGAGTAAGCTAGAGAAAGGGCTTGTCCCACTTCTTGACCATGTAGCTAGAGAGAAACTCGCTGTAGACTTACAAGACGTGTTCCAACGATTTACGTTCGACACTACTTTTGTTTTGGCGACCGGATATGATCCAGGTTGTCTCTCCGTCGAAATGCCGGAAGTCGAGTTTGCAAGAGCTTTAGACGATGCAGAGGAAGCCATTTTCTACAGACATGTCAAGCCGGAGATCCTTTGGAGAATGCAAGGCTTGTTTGGGTTAGGAGATGAGAAGAAGATGACGAAAGCTCGCATGACTTTAGATCGTGTTTGCTCCGAGTGCATAGCTTCAAGGAGAGATGAGATCAGCCGTGGGATTGACAATGTTGATTCTCCTTCTAAGGATTTGCTGACGTCTTACATGAATTTGGACACGAACAAGTACAAGTTTCTGAATCCAAGTGATGACAGATTCCTCAGAGACACAGTCCTGACCTTCATGTTAGCTGGTCGTGATACGACAGGATCTGGACTCACTTGGTTCTTCTGGCTTCTCTGTAAGAACCCAGAAGTCATGGCCAAGATTCGTGAAGAAATCAACAAAAACCTGACCGATGGTTCTCATGAGTCTGATGTTGATTCTGGTTCATTCAATCCCCAGGAGTTGAAGAAGCTTGTGTATCTACATGGAGCGATTTGTGAAGCGCTCAGACTATATCCACCTGTTCCCTTTCAACACAAGTCTCCCACTGAAGCGGACGTTCTTCCAAGCGGACACAAAGTCGACGCAAACTCGAAGATTCTGTTCTGTCTTTACTCATTAGGGAGAATGAAATCGGTTTGGGGAGACGATGCGTTGGAATTTAAACCGGAGAGATGGATCTCTGAGAGTGGAAGATCGGTACATGAGCCATCTTATAAGTTCTTATCTTTTAACGCCGGTCCAAGAACTTGTTTGGGGAAAGAAGTGGCTCTGATGCAAATGAAGACTGTGGCTGTGAAAATCATTCAGAACTATGAGATGAAGATCGTTGAAGGGCAAAAGATCGAGCCAGCTCCTTCTGTTATACTCCACATGAAGCATGGTGTTAAAGTCACTGTTACTAAGAGATGTTTGGTCTGATTGTTTTTTTTTAAGTAATGCGTTTTTTTTCTTCTTTTCTTCTTTCTTGGCATTTTCAATCCTCCCTGAGCGAGGAAATAAGGTCAGAAGCGGTTCAACGCAATAAAATAAAAATTTCAAGTTTCATTTAATTGCGTATTTTTAAAATATGGTTTAAAGACTTTAAACTTTAAACACACAAACATACAAGACATATAGATGGCAATAATAATATATAAACAATTCATATATTTATTCATCAATCATAAAAAAAAAAACATAATATAGTTTGTCTCGTTATTACCGTAGCCACAAGCCCAAACGAGGGAATCAAATGAGACTATTGTGAAAAAAAAAATTTTTGTCTCGTTATTACAAGCTGATTGATTAGCTCCAGTGTAGGGTTCAATTTTCTGTTTCTTGACGACCTCAATGTCATAATTTTGTACTATCTCCACAACCACCGTTTTCAACTGGATCATAGATAAAATGCTTACCAAGACAAGCTCTCAGTTCGGCATTAAATGAAAAGAACTTGTAAGAAGACTCATGTCTTAATCCTCCTGTTTCGGAAACCCATCTCTCCCCAAATCGCTTTCATCCTCCCCATCGCATAGAGAAATGATCGTTGAGTCTGCATCGACTTTATGCCCACTTGGAAGAACATCTGGTTTGATTGCTGACTTGCGTTGGAACGGAATTGGTGGGTAAAGCGTCATTGATTCTAACAATGCGCCGTGTAAATACACCAATTTGTTCAGCTCTGCGGGGTCATGAGACGGTCTCTCCAAGACCACTTCCGAATCTTAGTAGATTTGTGTTGATCTCTTGGTGAATCCCAGCCACCACTTTAGGGTTTTCAGACAGAAGCCAGAAGAACCAAGTGAGTGAGGATGCAATAGTATCTCTCCCCGCAACAATGAAACCCAAAATGACATCCTTTGAACGTTTGTCTGAAAAATACATATCGGCTAATAGAAATGAAATACGACAAGGAGAAGCGGAGGATGTTTTAACGTTCTTCATGAAGCTTGATGCAACCAAGTACGAACTCTTGGACCCTATTGATGATAGATTCCTCAGAGATTGCAAATTTTACCTCTAGCTGGTGGTCTCCGGACTCCAATGAACAAATCTCTTGGCTTTGCCGGTAATATAACCATCTCCAGTAAAGGTTGTTTAGCTCCATCAGGTCCAGCTGCAGTAATTAAGCATTAAGTGTGTTTCCACATATTGCATCAAAAAGGGAAGACAAACATAACAGTAATACTCACCAACATCATCCCATTTCACAGATTGCTTCCATCCACTATTGTCGTGTTTATCATCGTGGAAATTTCTAGATTATTCCACAGGTTTTGGGCTTGCAGGAAACTGAAGCTGAAGATGGAGATGCTACGGTTCTCTACATAAACAAGGATCAAAAAGAGGACTTTAGTATATACAATTAATGCCTTAACAAATTCAGTGAAGCAATCAATCCTAAACAGAAACATATCACCTAAAATTCTACCAACATCATAGTCTCCATCCACATTTAGGATCAAAAAGGAAGAGAAAGAAGCAAGACAAATACCTTATTCTCAGACATTCCAACACCTAAAATATGAACTCCATTGATGCCAGAAACAAGCAAAAGAAACAATCATCAATGTGAATTCACTAGGTGCTACTTCATATTTATATGAAAAAGGTCAAAAATCAAAATATACCTGTACGCTTACCCAAAGCTTGCAGTCTTTCAGATACTTGATTTTTCACCCTCTCCTTATCACTACTACATAAATCAACAAAACAATCAAACCCATTCCAACACCTACAAATACGATCACCACAGGTGCCAGAAACAAGCAAAACAAAGCAGGCCGTGACAGCATTTAAACATAGAAAATATGCATACTACAAAATCACAAAATCAGAAAGGCAAAAACAGGTAAGGAGAAGGAAACCTGACAACATTCTCCATGAAATACAGACACAGAGCTTCCACTTTAAAACATTCAAACTCCTATGCAAAGATAATTACTTTATCTCAAGCAGAGGTGATTACCATTTAAACCACAGAAAAGACGCAGACTCAAAATCAGAAAGGCAAAAACGGACAAGGGGAAAGAAAGTTGATCACATCTCCATGAAATATAGTAGTAACCAAAACAGAAAAAGACAAACAAAAAACAAATAAAGTTACATCCCACGATGCCAATAAAAAACAAAAAAGGAGCATGCCTCTTTTGCATCGTCAACAACTATAATGAAGGGAAGTATTTTATACTGAATAAAAAGAAGCTATCGTCACAAGCATATGTAATTGGGATCAAACGCTAGGAATAGAATCATCCCTATTAAGACAACCATTGAGAATAGAATCGAACAATATGAATAGATGCAGCATAAGATAAACAGAGGAAAATGGGGAAAGAGACCAGTTCGTGACCTGATGCCTTTCTCTTATAAACCCTCGACTATCTCTATAACAAAAGACAAGGCCTTCGACTTATAACATAGATGCCAGCGACACTAAGAAGATGAGCACATTACTTGAAACCTGAAACATCCAATAAAAAATGACTAAATCATGTTGAAAACTCCCTGATGGCACAGTCCAAACCTCAAAATTCAGTCAATAGAAAAAAGAAAAAGAGATAGCTGACACAAGCTTATTTAACTTAGCAGACTTAAGAGAAGCTAGTGAGGAAAATATATGAAAGCAAACTCGTTTGAATGTTGACCATTAGAGACACAAAGGAGAAGTCATACATACCTCACTCACCAACACGGCCTTGAACCTCCACGATCTAACACAAAAATTTATCCAAAGAAAAACATTAGCTGATCACAAAAACACTAAAAAAAAAAGAAAGGAAAACTGAGACATAACAAAACAGAGGAACTTGTGGTTGTAATAGAGAAGATGATAATAAAAAGATGTTGCACAGAAGAAACCTAAACAGATGACATACCAGAAGAAAGATTTATCATATCAGTCCCGGTGCCTCCACGATCTGCATGAGAAAAAGATATATTTTCGTACAATGCTAAGATTTATCATATTAGTCCCGGTGTCTCCACAATCTGCAACAAAGAGAGAAATATTTTCAGACTTACGCGTACCACCTAAGAGAATTGAAAACAAAAAAGAAGCTAAGAAGGACAAAGTTTAAGAACAAACTCGTCTAGGAAAGGATATGTAGATCATCTCTCAATCTGAATGTGTGTGTGTACACAGCAAGAACATTTGGGAAACACAAGGAACAGAGGATCAACAATAGCCACTATTAAATAAAACAACCGATAGGCAAATTTTTTTATAGATGCGAGGTTACCTGAAAGTTAAACTCCCACAATGTTTTCTCTTTGAACCTCCCACACAGTAATCCAGGTGCCTCAACGATCTGCATCAAAGAGAGACTGAGATGTTAATTCACTTATATTGAGAAAAAGAAATCGGCTAATAGGAAGAACACTACGTCACTACCCGAAGATGTAACGCAGAGAAGACAAAAACGATCCATCAAAGCATCCTCCGCGACAATCTAAAATAACAGAGCGAAGAGAGGTAAAAATGGCATGAAAAAAAAAGCCTTGAAGGATTCAATTTAGAAACCAAACCCTAGAAGAATAGCATGAATGAGAGACAAGGATCAGTCAAAGCCATCACCGATCAATCGTAGGATCCTCCTCCACAAATCTAAACCAACACAACAAAAAACGACAAGTAATTAGTAACATGTAACTAGAAGGAAGAAGAATCACCAAACCGAAGTGATAATGTTCTTACCAATCTTCTAAGCACTGAATCATCCAACTCCGGTGGCTTGTTAGTAGCACCTGCAAAACATTACATCTAAGCAAATTATTAGGGCAAGCAAAAATAGAATATACCAACAAAGTGAAGATGATATTTGAGAAAGTCTGGAATCATACCAATGGCAATCACCAAATCATCAGATGTAGCGGTCTCACCTGTTACATTTACACATATATTGATCAAACCGTTCAAACTCAAAAGACACTTCAAAAATTGATTCGAGAGACTTATTTAAAAGAATGAGGTTTACTACTTTACTTGCTTGGATGGTAAGAATATCTGCACCGAGTTCTCTGATTGGCATCATTGCAACATAAGGAAGCTTATTAGTTACTTGACTTGAAACTGTACTACTTGAAGTTTATTGGTGGATATGAAAATACTGGTGACAGATAACGTTCTTAACAATCTCCTAAGCATTGCATCATCCAACTCATGTGGCTTGTTACTGAAAAACATTACATCCAAGTAAATAATTAGGGCAAGCAAAAACAGAATATATATGCCAACAGAGAACTCGGTGCACTTATTAAATGACAGCAAGAACTAGAATGTACCTGACAAATTTATAGCAGAGCTCAACCTTTGCATCAACCCCTTTATGACAATCATCCATGAGAACCACGTTCAACATGAGATGGCCAGCTGAGAAATTCCCCTAGACAGGAATGAGATGGAAATGGAAATAATGTGATGATCAATGTTAGTGTTGTTTCAAAGAAATGACAGGTGATTAAAAGTACATTCAAGTACCTGCAAATGGTAAGTGTAAGCCAAGCCTGAATTAGTGCTTAAGCTTATAGTAGATCGTGCAAGTGCTCTCTCATAGCTTCTCAAATCATCCATGAGAACCACGTTCAACATGAGATTGCCAGCTGAGAAATTCCCCTAGACAGGAATGAGATGGAAATGGAAATAATGTGATGATCAATGTTAGTATTGTTTCAAAGAAATGACAGGTGATTAAAAGTACATTCAAGTACCTGCAAATGGTAAGTGTAAGCCAAGCCTGAATTAGTGCTTAAGCTTATAGTAGATCGTGCAAGTGCTCTCTCGTAGCTTCTCAAACCACCGCACAGCTTTACCATACCAGTTACCTTCTCCCCATTTTACAGTGTAGCTTTGTCATTAATAGCATTTGGAAATTTCAGAGATAAGCAGACTGTAAAGTGAGGAGGAACACACTCTTTCATATGATTTGCAACAAGTGGATCCGATGAGCATCTCGCCTTTGCTTGCATTAAAAACTGCACAAAGACAAGGGATCAAAGTAAATACAATACTAGCACAAAGATAAGTCATATAATTTGAAGATACCACACATCATTTTCTAACTTGTTACCTTGTCCGCATGCTTGTAGCTGTGAGTATACTCCATTCCAAGGAACCCATGAGAACGCCTGAAGAAGATCAGTCCAAGCCATCACTCATTGATAAAATCATCATCCAAAACCTGAAACAACAAAAACAAAAAGTAAATAACATGTAGCTAGAACAAAAGAAACCACAGAAACAAAGCGAATCTTCAGAAACAAATAATAGAGATACGTTTAGAGCAATGAACCCATGAGAACGCCTGAGGAAGATCAGTCAAAGCCATCAGTGATGATAGGTTAAAGCTTCATCCAAAACCTGAAACAACAAAAACGACAAGTAAATGACATGTAAAAAAACAACATAACCAAACTGAATATTCAGAAACAAATAATAGAGATAAGTTTCTTTCTCTGTCATTTTTTAAAAGAGATGATTGCATCTAAGAGTCTTTTACCTCTGCACCAGCAGCGAGCCAAACCAGTTTCTTCCTAATTGTTTTAACTACTAATTCCTCCCAAAATTAAATTGATCAGCAAGACCCCATTGTGGGCATCAACAACTTGGGCACGGGTTCATCACCTATAACATGTATCCGACCATCAGCAAAATGTTTTCCCACGCTCCATACCCAAATAGCAAGATATCTCCTGCAAAAGGAAAAAAAACATCGAATTAATGAACAAACAAGGACAATAATCACAAATCAGTGTCTTCCTAATCGTTTCAAAAGCTACAAATTCCTCCCAAACATAAATCCGAAGAAGTACAAGTTATGAAGGAACCTGAGCTAAGGCATGATTAGAGCAGTGCATGAAAAAATACGGAGGCGTGTAGTGTCGCCTGCGAGCAGCTTGAAATCGGAGGGGTTATACGAAGAAATAAAAGAGATATGTTTAGAGCAAAGAACCCATGAGGAAGATCAGTCAAAGCCATCACTGATAGATAAAAGCATCATCTAAAACCTGAAATAACAGAAGAGAGTAAATATCAACATGTAATTAGAACAAGAAGAAAAAAAACCACAGAACGAAAGTGAAAAATTCATAAACAAATAAAAAAAATGTGCGTAGAGCAATGATTCAAGCAAAGTGAAATTTACTTAACCCAAACAGAATGATTTGGAACACGGAACCAAAGTGAAATTTCAAAAACAGATAATAGAGATGTAATCTATGACGTTACCATCATTAGCATTCCATCTTCATCAACCTTAGCATCACAAAGCATCATCCAAAACCTGCAATTATAAAAACGACAAGTAAATATTAACATGCAATTAGATGGGAAAAAACCACAGAACCAAAGTGAAAACTCAGAAACAAATATAAGAGATATGTTTAGAGCAATGAACCCATGAGGAACCCTTGAACCATTCTGCACGTTACGTAGATACACCTGTAGATAGAAACATACCAAAGTAAAAAAATAGACGAATTTGAAATAGTTTCTAACTGAAGTGGGACTAGTTGTAAAGTGATAGTTTTGGTATCAGAAACTCCTCCTACCTTCCGTACCCACCAAGCCTCGCCCTTGGAGTTGATCAATGTATTCCATCGTAAGAACCCCATTATCGCTGAATATATCCACCTGGAAAAAAGCAAAGCATACACAAATATTTAGAGTTCAGGAGTCGTGATTTATGAGAGATTAAAATCAAACATGAAAGAGAGCAAAATGTATTCATCTGGGTACATCTAAACACAATTTAAAGCAACTATAATCGGAGTTACCTTTGTAATGGCAGAGCTTAAATGGCAATGAGCTCCAACAAGCTCCAGCACTCATGGGCCTGAGTGTTATGGACATCAAGTCATATGGACACCATATGAATGCACCTAAAATATGTAAGCAAACAGAAAAAGCAAACTCATAACCAAACTGTGTTTAAAAATTATGTTGTAAAGGCTAAAACATGATGCTAAAACACTAAAAGTACATTGACTTGTTTACCAACAGTTCTTGAACCCTCCACAATATTATTCAAGGCAGACTCACTATCAGCATCTAGAACTGATAAATGCACCTATAACAGCAAAGAAAAAAAGAAAATCTGATTAGATTAGTCAAAAGCACATTTGAAATATCAGCTAAAGGGAACCAAGTTAATCAAGAAAAATGATAAATCAGAGTCAGACTAACCTAATCATGTTCGTGGCTGATGAGAAATCCCTTAACCATTCAGCAGCATGTTACCGTTACGTCATCTATACACCTGCAAATAGAAACATACCAAAATAAAAAAGAAGGGATGAATTTAAAATATTTGTTAATTGAAGGGACCAAGTTGTAATCATGAAAACAAACACGGGTTTAAACGTATATGAAATAATCATTACTGATTGCAATTATAAACATACCAATATCAGTTTGGTCATTACAGCCATGGAAGACCTGCAAATAAGCAATAGTATCGTGCTTTAGGACAAAGAAAGATAACAACAAATTCAAAAATAAAGTAAGTGGTAAAGCAAAAAAAGAAAACAAAACAAAAGTCACTTACATTGTTATAGTAGCGCGCATGTGGAGACCGGAAAGCTCAAACAGGAATTTACAATCCAGTGGGATGAATATTAACAATAACCTGCATCGAGAATTTGAAAGACAAAACCAAAGAGTGAGTGATACAAGTTGAAGAAACAGTAGTGAAAAACAGGTCAGTATGTTATCAATAAGCTTCACGACAGAGAGTAAGATATCAAACACAGTCTTTAAGACACAATAACCGGAGTTACCTTTGTAATGGGAGAACCTACTGATCCCATTCCTTCAATTCCTCCTGAAAAACACACACACACACATAAGTTACCCAATTAATAAACCCTAAATTCAAAGCTTGACGACAAGGATCAATTAAAAAGCCTCATTATCGATCAATCAATTCGTAGCATACTCTACAAATATAAATCAACAAACTAAAGGAAACAGAAGGAATTAGAAACCCCAAAAGAGAGAGAGAGAGAGAGAGAGAGAGAGAGAGCAAAACCCTAGACAGCGACCGATGAAGACGAAGCGGGGGGATCGATGATTGGGATCATAAATTCGCTCACGAAACAAACACCTGCAAAGACGAAGAAGAAGAAACTTACTTAATTAGGGAAAGAAGAAGAAGAATAACAGAGCAATGACGAATATAAAAAGCAATTGAGAGAGAGAGAGAGACCAAACCCTAGAAGAAGAATTAATGAATATGCCATCACCAACGAAGATCACACCACCAACGAAGACCCGAGAAGAAAAAAAAGAGAAGATGATGAAGTATCAGAGAGTGGATCGTGTTAATAATATTTATAGATATACGAATATTATGACCGACGGTCAGGATTCAGTCTTAACTATTTACTTTTTTCAATTTGAAGTTTTGAACCGTTAGATGAAGATTGTGATATTACTGAGAGAGAGTGGAGCGTGTATTATTTACTTCAGAAAAATGGAAATTTTATTGGGGTCGGTTTATCTTTTTTCTTTGCAGCCCAGCTAAATTATATTGGGCTTTATAAGAAGCCCATCTAGAAGTTGTGAGATATAACATTCTAAGCTAGGTTTAGCTCTAATTTGGTTCAGTTTGATTTATCTGCCTTGGTTTACTTAGATTTGATAGGATTACGGTTTGGTTTCCCCATTATTGTTAACCGCGATTTGGAATATTGGTTCTTGACAACAAAAAGGCTCAAGAGAAAAACAGAGTACTCAAGAGGCACACTTGACATTGTCACGGTTGAGCAGCAATGGTATCAATTGCAACCTTTTCATGCTTCTTTTGAGGTTCACATAGTGTCACCGAGAAAGCCTTGGCAGCTATGAAGATATGCAGATCCCGCCGCAAGGTTTCTCTTTTAACTTTCCATGTTTCTTCTTCCTTAAGACTTGTGCATTATTTTTGTGTCCTAACGGGAGAGGATCCCTACTGAAATATAAATAACTAGCTAGAGAAGTGTAGGGTATTGAATATATTGCTTGTGTGTTCAGACATCTTTTTGTTGAGCATATGGTTTAATTGCGCCCGCTGGTGTATTTTTCAGTACGTAGTTGATGAGATGATAAATTTATACCTTCCATCTCAGCTTCCCTTTGAACACGTTGTTGTTCGTTTTAGACTAGTGGCCTCAGCTTCTATAAGCTTCTTTCTCTTGTCCCAATCCCATCCAGTATTGCAGCTTCCATATGAATCTTGGTATAAGATGCCTATACAAACGAGGGAAAGCGGTTCAAGGCAACAAAATAAAAATTTCAAGTTTCATTTGATAGTGTATTTTTAAAATATGGTTTAAACTTAACACACAAACATACAATATGGCAATACATAAACAATGCATATTTTTATTTCATCAATCACAAAAAAAAAAAACCATGATTTAATTTGTTTCGTTATTACAAGCTGATTGATTAGCATCTCTTCTTAAGTGTGACGCTAAGCCCATTCTTCATACGAAGAATAACACCAGGGTATGGCTCAATCTTCTGTTCCTTGACGACCTCAATGTCATAGTTTTGTAATATCTCCACAACCACCGTTTTCAACTGGATCATAGATAAATGCTTACCAAGACAAGCTCTCGGTCCGGCATTAAATGAAAAGAACTTGTAAGACGACTCATGTCTTAATCCTCCTGTTTCGGAAACCCATCTCTCTGGTTTGAACTCTGATGCGTCTTCTCCCCAAATCGCTCTCATCCTCCCCATCGCATAGAGAAAGATAATGATCGTTGAGTCTGCATCCACTTTATGCCCACTTGGAAGAACATCTGGTTTGATTGCTGACTTGCGTTGGAACGGAATTGGTGGGTAAAGCCTCACTGATTCTAACAATGCGCCATGTAAATACACCAATTTGTTCAGCTCTGCGGGGTCATGAGACGGTCTCTCCTGACCACTTCCCACGAATCTTGGTAGATTTGTGTTGATCTCTTGGTGAATCTTAGCCACCACTTTAGGGTTTTCAGAAAGAAGCCAGAAGAACCAAGTGAGTGAGGATGCAATAGTATCTCTCCCCGCAACAATGAAACCCAAAATGACATCTCTGAGGAATCTATCATCAATAGGGTCCAAGAGTTCGTACTTGGTTGCATCAAGCTTCATGAAGAACGTTAAAACATCATCAGCTTCTCCATTATTATCGGAATGATCATGATGCAACGCTTGTCGTATTTCATTTCTCTTAGCCGATATGTATTTTTCAGACAAACGTTCAAAGGTGGCATCAGCTTCTATAAGCTTCTTCTCTTGTCCCAATCCCATCCGGTATTGCAGCTTCCATATGAATCTTGGTATAAGATGCCTATACAAGATCGTTACTTCAACATCTCTGAGAGCTTTCATGAACTCATCCTCTGGCATTTCAATGGAGAGAGATTGAGGATCAGACCCGGTAACTGTAACTAGGGTTGTATCGAACATGAATCTCTGGAACACATCCTGCAAGTCAAAGACCGTCCCTTCCTCCGCAAAACGGCTAAAAAGAGGCAAAAGTCCGTCTTTGAGTTTATTTCTCGTGGTGTTTATTGCAAACTTTTGGAACCCTTGACGATGGACCATGGCTTGATAACACTTCTTCAGTTCATTCCATCGCTCCGCGTCTACGTTGATTATCCCGTCTCCGTAAACATCAAAAATCTCTTGGAACTTGGGACCTTTGATGTAGTTGGAGAAGTTTGAGCTCATTATATGACGAATATTAGATGGATCAACCGTGACTAATATATCCATTCCAGTGAACCATGGTCCTTTGAACGGGAACGTCATGTTGGAGTTCTCGAGAACCTCCACGCCGTCATAGATCCGGTTCATTCTCACAAGCAAACCCGGAAACATTCCAAGAAGCGGCCAGTTCCAGGGGTAGCTTTGTAAGGTTTTCTTGATGAGGAAGTAATAAAAGGGTTTCTTGATGAGAAAGTATGAGAATATGAGAAAACAGAGGAAAGCAATGAATGCTTCAAAAAAGCCGATCGAAGCCATTTGATTTTGGATACAGAAGGAGAAAACGAATGAGCTTGATTTATGCACAGATATATGAACAAGATGAGCTAGGTCTCAAGTCCTCTGTTTCACAAGTAATTATATCTAAATAATTAAGAGGGTTATCTTACAATTCACGTCAAAGATGTCTGGAAACAGAGCGTAGATATGTATTTTTAAAGATGAGTTTAATGGCGAGACGTCTCCTATAAACACGGATCACATTAATATTATCCAGCGCAAAACATCATCATTAAATAGTTTCCTCGATCAACAAGTAACTGAATCAAAGGGGTTACTTGATGAGGATGTAACTTAAGATCAATCACGAAGGGATTTTTTTTTGGCTGAGGAAACAAATTTGATGAATTGTTTCCTGGTGAGGAAGTATAGAAGGGATTCTTGATGAGCAAGTTACTTTTGATTGTTTTTTTAAAAAAATATAAATAGGAACAAAACCCAATAAACCAGATATATTCCTTTATACAGGACATAGTACTGAAACAAACTCGAATTTTATTAGTCCAGATAGTTCACTTAGACCACAATATTTTGGTGGTAGATTTTATTCAATCCAACGGAAAAAGGATCAAGTAAGGTATTATACATAGAAACTTCAAGCTGAACATCTTTTAGTAATTGTGACTCTGAGCCCATGCTTCATGTGTAACATAAGGCCAGATTCTGGCTCAATCTTCTGTCCTTTGATAACCTTAATATCATAGTTTTGTAATATCTCCACAACTACGGTCTTCATTAGAGTCATAGCTAATTGCTTACCAGGACAAGTTCTCGGACCGGCGTTAAACGATAAGAACTTGAAGGAAGGTGAATGTCTCAACCCTCCGGTCCCAGATATCCATCTCTCTGGCTTGAACTCTGTTGCATCTTCTCCCCAAACCGCTGTCATCCTTCCCAACCCGTATAGATAGATTATGATGACTGAGTTAGCATCTACCTTATGGCCACTTGGAAGCAAATCTGCTTTTATAGGAGACTTGCGTTGGAAGACAACCGGTGGATAGAGCCTCATTGATTCATACAACGCGGCATGTAAATAGACCAACTTGTCTAAGTTCTCTAGGACATTACTTCCGGTTTTTGAAATACTTTTGTCGATGATCTCTTTACGAATCTTTGTTACAACTTGAGGGTTTTGAGAGAGAAGCCACAAGAACCAAGACAGAGCAGAAGCCATTGTGTCTCTCCCAGCTAGGTTGAAAGCCAAGATGGTGTCTCTGAGGAACTTATTCTCACTCGGTTTCAAGAGCTCGTACTTGGTTGTATCAAGCTTTATGTGAGATGACAAAAGATCCTCACTTTCACCATCTGACTGATGATGATCAATCCCTTTTGATCTTATCTCTTCTCTTTTAGCTGATATGTACTTCGCAGAAACGCGATCAAAAGTGGCATCAGCTTCGGTCATCCGCTTCTCTTGTCCAAGTCCGAACAGGTTTTGCAGCTTCCACAAGAACTTTGGTTTAATGTGCCTATAAAAAATCCCTTCTCCAAGATCGTCAAGAGCTTTAGCATACTCGACTTCCGGCATTTCAATGGAGAGAGATTTAGGATCACACCCGGTAACAAGAAAAAAAGTTGTATCGAAAGTGAATCTTTTAAACACTTCCTGCAAGTCCACGACCTTCTCTTCCTCGCAGCATTGATCAAAAAGAGGAACAAGACCGTCGTAGAGTTTACGCCTCGTTGTACTCATTGATAGCTTTTGAAAGCCTTGATGGTTAAGCATGTATTGAGCAGCTTTTCTTTGATTCTTCCAAAGCTCCGCGTCCGAACTGAAGATCATTTCTCCAAAAACATCAAAGACTTCTTTAAAGTCGGCACCCTTGGTATAGTTGGAGAAGTTTGAGCTCAATATGTAGTGAATGTTAGCTGGATCAACTGTGAACAACATATCCATTCCAGTGAACCACGGTCCCGTAAATAGAAAGGTTAAGTCGGCGGTTTCAAAAATCTCCACGCCGAAGTCGTAGATGCGATGGAGCTCCAGCAGGAAGCCTGGAATCATCCCGAGAACCGGCCAGCTCCGAAAAGCATGATCTTTACGTTTTTTGAAGAACAAGCAACGGAACAAGACAAGGCAAATAATGGCTATGGAAACGTCAAGTAAGCTTATAGAAGCCATTACTTAAGGTTAGGCGATTGATTTTACAGACACAATATAGCGAGCGATGGTTCCTTTTTTGAGTGTTCAAGGAACTTGATTATATAGACGCACGGCACTATAAAGCACGATGGTTAAATGCAATAAATAATTTAATACATTAAAAAATTAATAACCTACAAAAAAAAATAGTATGAAGAAAAAAAGTTCAACTGCATTTTATATCTTTTTTTTTTTTTTTTTGGTATGAACTGCATTTTATATCTTAAAACTAGTCACATTTGCCCTATCAAGTTATCAAACTTATCAAGTTACCAAACTTCGGAGTTTTAGAGTAACTAAACTTTAGATTCAAAAGTGGCGTGAGTTTTAGAGTAACTAAACTTAAGAATTCAAAAGTGGAGTTTAAAGGCGTACAATTTTAGGTTTTACCTAGATGGCTTGCCAAAAGGTAAAACAAATTATGAAATACACAGCATAAACCGTTACAAATATGAGGAAATAAATAAATTATGAAACGTTGTACATACTACTGAAAACGTTGGTTACAATCAAATCAAGAAAAGGAAACATGTTTATTTCAAAAAAGTAATAATAACAACAGCTGTCGTAACTGTTAATTCTGACCCAATTTCAAAAAAAAAAAAAAGTTAAATCTGACCCGTTCTGCAATCACAAAATATGTTGATGTCCTTGGCTAACTACTAACCACACAGATGGCTGAGACGAATTGATGGGGGATTTCAAAAAGGGTCCACTAATCTTACAATTTCAGACATTAAAGGACAAACAACTTTTAAGAGAGGATAGACAAATCAAGGTCGTGCAATCAGAATTCACTGGTCCCAGTCACTGCCACTGCAATGAAGGTCGTTCTCGTTCTAGTAGTTTTCCAAATCTCAACTTGTCGTTAATGTCTTTAATTCTTCTTAATCAATCAACAGTACCAGTAATTATAATCTTTAAATTAACATTTAATGACAAAACAACTATTTAAGAGATGATAATACTAATAATCAGACCTGGTCACTGCAATGAAGGCCGTTTAAACAGTTATTTTTTTTTCTTTTAATCCATGAAGAATTTTTTTTTTAAAAAACGAAGAGAAAATCTACCTACTAGTACTACTAGGCAAACACAATAATATGAGGGGGTTCCGACAACATCTATCACATGCTATTATTGGAAACAGATGTAACCAAAAAAAGTCTCCAGAAAAGACAAAAAAGGGTGCAGACACAGACAGGATTCCGTCTTGGATACAAAATATAATAGTATGATACATTAAAAAGGATAAGCTGAGGAGTAAACCAACCAATAGAAGATCTCATCATCGCTACTTTGGTTGCTCTCTTGACTTCTCTGGAAATTAATCATATCTTTTTCACGATCTGAACAACATCCTCATCCTCGAGCTCGTGTTCCTGAGGTGTTTCCCATACATAAAATACCATGTCAAGACAGCAATTGTTAGTCAGGGATATTGTAATGATTTTAAAGAATTTACCGAAGAATATATTTCAGTCAAGGGATATTGTAACTATTGCAAGGCCCATCCCAAGAGTCTATAGTAACTATGAAAATCTTGGGAACTTTTGCTTAATTTGCAACAAAACTAACCTTTCCAACTCTCTGTGGCTTGTGTTTGGCACTTGAACCCCAAACCAAAGCGCTGCATCGTGAGATCATAAGTTAAGTACGTACTCATGAGCGATGATGCTCTTGAGCAAGAAACCATTTAACAGAGAAACAGAACAATGATCAGCATTCAGTTACTTACTACTTGAATTGTTTAAGCATGTCTTTGTGAATCCGGACGCAAAAGTCCTCTACCGTTCTCTTCTTGGAAGATAAGATAACCGGATCATCATAATCTGGATTCATTGCCTTCGGTTTTGTGTAGATTCGAGTTAAATCCAAGTATTCCCATATCTTATCCAGAAGACCGTCAAGATTCCACTCCAGATGCGCACTGCAGGATTATTATATCTCAATGAGGGGAAAAAATAATAATAATTTAAATGCTAATCCTCCTGCCTGTAATTTAACAACTATTTACCTGATAGGACAGTAATGAGGAAGTTTGTCCAAAATTTCAAGCTCCTCGAGTGTGATTTGATCGATCTTGTTGACAGCGTAGATACAGGGCATATATATCCGACTGCCCTCGATGACGTCAATGAGGTCATCAGCGGTTGCATCGTAGCGCAGGGTGATGTCAGCGTTGTGCATCCTGTACTCACCGCAAATCGCCTTGACAGTGTCGAGGTCAAGGTGTGTGGTTGTGACTGTAGAAGTTAGATTGATACCACCTTTGTCTTTTTTCCTAAACGTTAAATTTGGTGGTTCCTTGTTCAACCTAAATAGCATCAGTACACGATCGAGTTAGACTCCCCACCAGAAACTATCAAATATACGGTGTATGAAGGTTGTTATGTAAGCATTATTCTATACCTTATTCCAAATCCTTCGAGCTCTTTCTCAATAAGACGCTTGTGGGTAATTGGTTTTATGGCATCAAGAACGATTAAGATGCAGTTGCATGTCCTAGCAGTACTTATAACCTGGAAACAGTAAAGCGTCAAATATGATAAGAAAGGGTCAAAATATGAAATACTCAAGAGATTTATACACGACTTACCTGTCGTCCTCTACCTTTTCCATCTTTAGCACCCTCAATAATACCAGGAAGATCTAATAACTGCAAGCCCATTAAATGGGACATAGAAAAGAGTATTAGCATAAACTTCCAAAGTATAATTACATATCGTTTTGAGTTTAATCTAAGCACCAAGAAGTCATATACAAAGGCAAGGATTTCACTGTGTTTCACAAATTACCAAAATATAGGAAACAATTGGACAATGATGAATTCTCAATTTTTTTCTCCAACAAACAACAGACGCATAGATGTAGATAAACCTGGATTTTAGCTCCACGATATGTAATAACACCAGGAATGCAAGTCAAAGTCGTGAACTCATAAGAAGCAACCTGCACAAACAAAGTGCATGTACCTTCAGAAAATAGCGTATCAGCCAAAAATACAAACCTAATTCCAAGATTTATGTTCATCTATATCCAAGACAAGACTAGCAACCGTTCAGTCTTGCCTTATAAGTGATATTGCACAAGAAGTTGGTAAAAAAGAATCTAGAAATAGGATGACTTGGATACGTGGTAAGTTACAAAACTCCAATTACAACAAGAAAAAAGGAAGTTCAATATTCATAATAAATAACTACAAACCTCGGAAAATGTCCCAGTCAGCTTGTTCAAGAGCGTTGATTTGCCAACAGAAGGAAACCCAACAAGTCCAACTCTCGAATCTCCACTTTTAGTCACATCAAAACCTTCACCAGCACCACCGCCAGCACCTTTGGTAGGTGGTGCAAGAAGGTCCCTCCGTAGCTTAGCAAGTTTGGCCTGCAAAGTGGACAAATCAAAATAAAAGAGAAGCTACTAATGGTGCGGGAAAAAAGTACCAAATTCTAATATCGATATGGACTGATATTTCCTGCTTGCCTACTAGTAGTTAGCTTCACTCGTAAGATCCATGAAATAATTTTGCACCACGTTATTTGGTTTTAACAAATTGTTTGATAAATAGGACAATTCACAAGGGATCATGCCCGTAAATAATAATTCATCCTTGTGCCTTTTTCATGATTTGGGAGCGCTCATATTGATTATTCAGCAAAAACACCTAAACTATTCAATCTCATTCCCACTCTCAAAGATACAAAAAACAATTCCAAGAACTAAGCAACAATAAAATTCTCAGCTAGCTGGAAAATTTTACCTTTAACAAACCCAGATGATGAGAAGTAGCTTTATTCTTCTGTGTTTTAGCCATCTGCGACATAAACAAACAAAAACAAAACAAAAAAACCTCGTACTTGTGAGTCACACAGATTATTACAAACAAAAAGACACAATTAAAATCATTTCTTTGATTCAGACCTAACTTGGAAGAAGAAATATATCGGATTAACAGTTCTATGAATCCAAATATTGAAGAATCAGAGGAGGATTGAAAGATTACCTCATCTTCAATTTCTTTGATCTTCTGCATAATGGTCGACATGGCTGCGGAGTCAAAACAGAGAGAGAGAGAGCGCTCACGGAGCCAACTTCCAAGGTAAAGAGGTTGAATGGGAGTAGTGAAAGGAAGAAGGACACCGGAATCTGAGGTAACAAAAGTGACGACGGACGAGAAAGAACCAGAGGATTCTCGAGGGTTTTCGTTTCGCCCACCTGATTACGACGACCGAAACACACACACAGAACTGTCTACAACTCGGCCTGGTCCAACAACATCTTGGGCCTATATAACAACTAGATATCCAATTTGGTTTCCGGTTTAAGACATGTTGGAAAATTGAGATTTTAGTTTGGTTTGATTAATACTTTCTGAATTTTTAAAGTACTGTAAGGTTTTTTGGTTTAGCTGAATTTAAAATCGGTTTAGCCAAATTCAAATGATTTTTTCTTTTTGGTCAACATTACAACTTCTCCCTCAAACCGGTTTAGGTGATAGGAAGAAAGTGACAACCGAACCGGGGTAAAGTTGCCTCTTTGCTAACTCTGCTATCTATCAAGAAGAAGTTCTTCTTGAGATCGCTTGCCATTGCATATATGCTTTATTCTTTGGCTCGTCTTTTAACTCGTATCATTTGCTTTCTAGGCGTCTCCATCTCTGGTTCACTGTGTGGTCTTACTATTTTTGCTTGTGACTGTAAGCTGTTTACATCCGCCTCTTTTACCATTCTTGCTTAGTCTCATCTCCTGCAACTCCATCAACATACAGATTTAACTCTTTCTTCAATGATCCAATCAGGCTTGATACCTCTTTATGATCACTGATGTAGATTCTGGCTGCAGTGGTCTTTAACCGAACAGACTCTCAACCACTCAATAGAAAATGAATTCTTGTGTAGTAGTTAGCTAACTAAACCTCCTTTGATCTGTACAAGCAAATCGTCTAATACTTCGTAAATCTGATTAGCCTTTCCGTGAGATTTATCCTTGGACAAAAAGATGTGCACCTCGTTATCAATCAAAATCCAACTACGTCCAGGTTCTTTCACAACACCTTCAAACTTCATTCTTTCTCTTACCTTCTTTGCTTCACTCCACATACCCTTCGACGCATAAATATTAGAAAGCAAAGTAAACGATCCACTATCCTTTGGATCAGACAAAATAGCCATTTCAGCAGCATGTTCAGCTAATTCGACGTTTCCGGCCTTTGCACATCCACTCAGCAAGCTCCTCCATACTATAGCAGCTGGTTTTGTAGGCATTTTCTCAATTAACTCCCTTGCTTCGTTCAATCTACCAGCACGGCCTAAAAGAGATACCATACAAACATAGTGTTCGGTTTCTGGTTCAATTCCAAATCGAAGCATTAACTCAAATTGCTCCAGACCATCTTCTACAAGACCAGCATGGCTACAAGCTGATAAAATTCCCACAAAGGTGATGTAGTTAGGCTCTATTCCCTCACTCATCATTTTTTCAAGCATCTGAATAGCTTTTCTGCCTTCTCCATGATTCGAATACGAGGAGATGACAGAATTCCAACAAACCACATCTCTTGAAGCTGCTGAACCAAAAGCCTTATGAGCGTCTTCGGGACTACCACATTTGGCGTACATATCTAGTAGAGCATTTGTTATATACGGATTACGCTCTAAGCCTCTTTTCAGAAGCTGACAATGGAACTCTTGACCCAACTGAAGACTTGCTAGGTTGCCAGCTGCTGTAACCATGTCGGCAAAAGTAAATTCATCAGGTCTTTCTCTTGATAACTGTAATTCCAAAAACAGATTGAGAGCTTCTTCATTCTCTGATTGTTGAATATAACCTGAAAACATTGAATTCCAGATAACAAGATCCTTCTCTTTCATTTCATCAAACACAAGCCTCGCATCCTTGAGACAGTAGCAATTTGAGTATACATCAATCAAAGCACTTCCAGCAAATATATTTAAGTTAACCCCATATTTGAACATCAATCCATGGATTTGTTTACTCAGTCCCAAGCTTGTTAAAGAAGCAGATGCACGTAGAAGGCTAACAAAAGTCAATAGGCTAGGTCGAACCAATCTGAACCTCATATTACGAAAGATGTCCAATGCTTCATGTAGTTCCCATTGTGTCCCAAGTCTCGAGTAACCTTCAATCATTGCATTAAATAAAACCACGTCATCAGAAGCGAATATATCAAAAACTTTTCTGGCATCAGCCAAACAATCACATTTCGCATACATGTCAATCAAGCTGTTAGTCACATAGCTATCATTGCCAAGATTGGCTTTGATAGTGTAAGCATGAACATGTCTTCCATATTCCAAAGCTTGAATTGAGGCACATGATGTGAGTATGCTAGAGCAAGCATAAATATCCGGGTCTAAACCGAACTTTGCCATACTGGTGAACAATTCCATGGCTTCCTTATGAAGAGAGTTCTGCTTAAAACCAGACAGCAACGTGGTCCATGAAATGACGTTTTTATTCGGCATTCCATCAAAAAGCTTACGAGCAGCTGTAACTCTGCCACACTTCACATAAGAATCTATAAGCACATTCATAAGCGAGGCATCCATCTCATGTCCAAATCTTAAGATGTGTGCATGAATCTGCTTCCCCCCTTCAAGAAACGGAAGTATTGAACAGGCACTTAGAACCGTCGAAAGGATGTAACCATCTGGAACAACATTACCTTCCATTAGTTGGTAGAAGAGCTGTAACGAAACGTAGCTTCTTCCCATTTTGACACACCCACTGATCATTGTCGTCCAAGTCACTGTAGATTTATCTGGTAAAGCATCAAATACAAGCTTTGCATAATCGATATTACCTTCCTTCAGATAGAAATCAATCAGCAAGGTGCCAACATAAACATCCCTATCGAACCCACTCTTTACAAGAAAACTCTGTAGTTGAAAAACCATCAAACGACCAGTACCATCTAACCCTGAACAAGCTTGGATAAAACTCGACAAAATGTATTCGTTGGGACTGTTTTCCCTACTTCTCCAGAATTGTAAGAAAACAAACAAAGACTCATCATAAAACCCATGATGGTTGCAAGCTGAAACCATGGTAGACCAAGTAACCAAGTTTCTCTCAGACATTTTCTCAAACACCTTACGTGCATAAACCATACCACCAGATTTCGAATACAAATTCATCAGAATATTGCAAAGATACGTATCTGACCCAAGACCCGAAACAATAACCTGACCATGAACTACATTGTTGTGATAGAGCAGCAAAAGATCATCGGACGCACGCAGCTGCAAGAGACGAGCAAAATCGCGCCTTCCTCGGATTCCTATCGTAGAAGGAAAGTCTACGTTAACAAATTCCAATAGACCCGAGGCAGAAGAAGAGTAGAAACGTATAGTTCCTTGCAGTTTACGCCAACTACCATAGCTTCTCATCATACTGACTTACTGAGACAGAGAGAGAGAGAAGAAGAGCGCGGGCGTAGATCATTGAGAAACATGCTGCCGTTTTTTTGTTATAAGCGAAGAAAGGATGCTGGATCAGATAAATAAAAACGGCAGACAGTTATATTACCAAACATCAAAATGACAGAAATTGGATAGACCAGGGTTGGTTGGATGAACAGTTAGATTTAGATGGGCCTACCACGTACATTGAGTGGGCCCATTCATTATTTAATTCTAAATTCCACGTTTCACCTACCAAAATTATATTTTTGCCATAAAGATTAGAGATGCTATCCTATCAAATGTATAAAAACAACATAGGAAATAAATTACTATCCATGAGTGGTCTTGTGACTTGTGGTACATAAAAAAACACACATTAAAGAAATTTGTGAGACAGATGTCACATACAATAAGCAAATATCTTATGGTCTGATTCAAATTAAATACATAATTATTGACTAGGCATATAAAGAAACATAAATTTTGGAATTTTCACAAACCTCTCTTACATGTAATTCTATTTATTAATCATTATACAATGACCGAGAGAATATTTAAATACATAAATCTAGTAAGTAGATTACACTCATTTACGCCAATAAGAAGAGAGAGATTGAGAGTCTGTGCCTCTTGTGTCTTCTTGCTCCGCCGTTGAGAAAAAAAAAGGTGAACCATTCTCGAATCTCCGTTTTTATTTGTCTCTGCATTCATTGTTTATGCTGAATTTGTATTAGTTATTGCCAGATGACCATAAAATTAGTGTGTGTTTTTATATTTTAAATCCATTTTTCTAAGGAAATGGTTCCATTGATGTTATTTTGGCTTTGAAGATGAGTTCTTGATTCTTTGTAAAGAAAGAAAAAATTGCTGAATGGTTTTTTTTTTTTATATATAGAATCTGAATTCTTGTACTGTGCATTTCCAGAATAATATGGAAGTAGCTACTATTCAGAGGTTTCAGTGCTCATCATGGATTGATTTGAGGACTTTTGAAGGGAAGCCTCGTGGTTCTCTGAGGTATTCACTGAGATTTAACGAAGATAAAAGGCTTAGAGTTGTTTCTTTAGCTCTTGACAAAAGAAGGGATCATCCACTAAGATCTCTTTCTGATAACAACTCCTCAGGTTCTTCTCACAAAAAAAGCATGAATCTTTCTATATGATTCGTATTTTGGTTGTGTCGCTTTTGATGACAAAAAAGATGTGTCTCCTCCATCTTTATTTTTCTTTTAAATTTTTTTTGTAGCAGTGTTGGAAACTGGAAGTCTTCTTCATTCTCCATCTGATGAAGAACAGATTTTGAAGGCAAGTTAATACTCTTCTGTGATTTCATCAAGATATTGGGCTTTGCAGTCTTTAGCGAAATGGTTTAGATGTTGTGTGCTATCTCTTCTACCTTTTTCTATCAATGTTTTACATTGGCTTCTGCAGAGAAAAGCTGAAGAGGTTAAACCATATTTAAATGGACGATCTATTTATCTTGTTGGTCAGTTTCCTTGTCTCATCCTTAGTTGGCGTCTTGTTTTAGCTTCTCATGTATTCTGGTAGTTGAAAATTTTCCTCGTGAATGTGTTAGGAATGATGGGTTCCGGGAAGACGACAGTGGGAAAGATTATGGCAAGGGCACTTGGTTATACATTGTTTGATAGGTATATTTTTCTGCCCATTTTCAACTGTGTCTATTGAGCTTTAGGTGAGCTTAAACATTGTTTTGTAAATGTCCCAGTGACACTTTGATCGAGCAGGCGATGAATGGAACTTCTGTAGCTGAGATATTTGAGCATTTCGGTGAGAGTGTTTTCAGAGAAAAAGAGGTTGGTGTATGCACTTCTTCGGTTCTTCTTCTAGCATTTCTCTGTAGTTGTAGATAGATTGTGTTACCAATGAGTCCTGTTGCTAATTATGTTGTGTTGAACTTTTCTTCGGTGCTTCTTTGTTTACTCTTGCTGCTAATTTCACCACATGCTTTCTTTCTAGACTGAGGCACTAAAAAAGCTCTCTTTGACCTATCATCAAGTTGTTGTTTCGACCGGGGGAGGTGCTGTCATAAGACCCATCAATTGGTTCGTTTTCTTCCCAGTAGTGATATATAATGTGAAACTCAGATCATTTGGTAACAATGTTTCTTTTTATTACAATTTTGTACTCAGGAAGTATATGCATAAAGGTATTAGCATTTGGCTAGATGTTCCTTTAGAAGTCTTAGCGCATAGAATTGCTGCTGTAGGGACTGATTCAAGACCATTGTTACATGATGATGAGTCAGAGGACATATACACAGCGGTAGTACTATTATTGTTAAGTAAACACAGGTTAAGCTTTTATCAGTGGTTTTGATCATTTGTGACTTCATATAGGCTCTAAACCGTCTTTCAAAAATTTGGGATGGACGTGGTGAAGCATACAATAATGCCAACGCGAGAGTTTCCTTGGAGAGTAGGGTCCTTTCCACTTTTCATTTTCTGTAGCTTTACACAATCTCATCCCCTATTGTTTTGTAACTAGTTCACTCGAATTGTTCAGATATTGCATTGAAGCTCGGTTATAAAAGCGTCTCAGATCTTACACCAACTGAAATCGCCATTGAGGTAAGTCGCAGAACGCCTCTGTTCCTATTCAGTTGTGTACATTGGAGTTTGTTTGTTTTGATAAGCTCTAACTACACAATAATACATCATCAGGCCTTTGAGCAAGTTCAGAGCTATTTAGACAACAAAGATGGTATAGCTAGACCGGATGGGCTCTAGTTCCAGAATGATATGTTTCCCGGCAAATTCTCATGAGTTTACGTGTTATCAGAGCTTAGTTGTGCCTAGTTTTGAGTGTTGTATATAAGTGAATAATAATACTATGTTTGATCACATTGTTTTCGTTTCCTCTTGGCCAAAAAAAAAGAAGAGGAATTTGTATTTTATAATAAGAAGCCCTTGTGCAACAACTTCATCAGCTAGTCATCAAGAAAGAGAAAGCCAGTTATGTGTAATAGACGACCAAACACTCTTCAGTCAAACGTGTATCTCTTGATTTACTTGTTCTTCCCATGAAAGAAGACAACTTTATATTCAACCAAAACAGAGTTACACAGGTCTTTAGCAGCACAAAATAAGCTTAAGCATCAAAGTTTTACAGGTGAAATGATGCACCTTAACGCTAAAAAACACAAGGACACAGTCATCCAACAAAATGATACAACAATACCTACAACAACCAACCGAAGTTTTTCTCGTACTATCATTAATCAAACGGTAGGGGAAAGAGCATAGACCACTTTATATGACGAGGGAACTGAAAGCACTGCGTCATGCCACTCGACCTTCCCCCAAATCTCTTCATTGTCGCGTCTTTCAAGCGCAATCACCGCGCACCAAATCTCCTTCTTCTTACATCCATTGGAAGTCACAATCTTGTCCCAGAAAACAGCCATCTTTCCACCATAATCCGCCATCCTCCCACCATATCTGGCAAACCTAGGCAGTCCTTTCAGACCCTTCAATGTTTTCCAGAGTCTTACCTTAGTGTCATACCAATTAAACTCTCCCTCGTAATAATAGTAAAGAACGTTCTCAACAACGCAATAAGACCACCAAACCCAACCCAAATCCATATCCCATGCCATCCTATTCCAACTACCTCCTCCTTCATTGGGTTTGTAAATCAAACCTTTAGAGTTTGCAATTAAGATCTCACCATCAACCACTGCGCTTTTATGCACATTACAACCACCAATCTCTGCACCAGGGCTCGAGACAGGCTCCCAAGTTTGTGTTTTGGGATCGAAAACCTCCATCCAGTTAGATGCATTGCTGCAGTCTTTGCAGCCTCCTGTCATATATATCTTTCCATCAAGCAAATTTGCCGCTGGATAGTTCCTCTCTACCCGCATGCTTGGACCTTCGCCCCACGTGTGAGACTGACAGTCCAAGATGGAGACGCTAGACGAGTGTGCTACTTCCTGGTCGATGGGTCCGCCAATGTTGTAGATGTTAGAACCAACCGCAACGAGACCTGACCAGTGTACACAACGAGAATGGAGAAGTGGGATTGCCGCCAAAGCATACCCACTTGACTTCTTCTTCTTCTTCTTCTTCTTCTTCTCGATGAGGTCGTCATTGGTTAGAGTTCGATTAGGTTTCCGGCAGAGAGTGAACCACTTAGGGTTAGGGTCATTATCTCCATCTTGTATACACACATAGAGACAACTTTCGGTTCGGTCTAAAGATGACCGGATCTTGTAAAGCTCGGGTAAGGCAATAAGCGAGCGGAAACTCTTGGAGACAAGGGAGAGAGTTGGATAATACAATCTCGAGACACGTGCTAAGCAGTTCAATACCAAATCATCGGGAAGTGAAGGATTTGGAGTAGTCGATTGCGGGAGTATAGGCGACGGCTTCTTCTTCTTCCTCCTCCTCCTCTTCTCTGGAGACGACATCGGCGAGCGAGACGAAATCGCCGTTGAACAACCTCCGGGGTTTTTTTTGTTCTGAAGTGTGTGTGCTTAATTCGCTTATTAAGAATTAAATTATGGGCCCAATTTAGAAATGGGTACCAAAATCATTTACGTTTTAGTTCCTTAATGGGCCTTAAAATCATAATTTCAACGTAAACTATAGAAACAATATTAGGGGTGTATGCAAGGAAGGAACTTTTGAAGCTAAACTGCTGATTCTCTTTGTTTAGTCGAGTCTGAAGATGAACTGAATAAATAAATAAAACTAATCTTCTTCTAAGCTGCGCCATTCATTCAAGATTCACAACTGAGTCGATTAATCAAACAGTTGCAGAAAGAGCAGACACGAATTTATATTTCTCGGGGACTGTAAGCACAGCATCAAGCCACTCAACCTTCCCGAAAATCTCTCGACTCCCCCAAATCTCTTGACTGTTGTTGTTGTTGTCGCGTTTTTCAAATGCAATCACTGCACACCAAATCACCTTATTCTTCTTATAGCCACTAGAAGGAAGATACTTGTCCCAAAAGATCACCATCTTTCCACCATATTCAGCCATTTTGACTTTGACACCAACATGATCATCAAATTTGGGTAGTCCTATTAAACTCTTCAATTCAAACCAGCTTCCTACCTTAGGGTTGTACCATATGATTCCTTTATCGTAACAATAAAGAACGTTATCTACAACGCAATAACAACGTGGTTCCCATCCTAAATCAAAAATAGTAAGCACACTTAAGGCTTCCCATCTATCTTCTTTTGGCATGTAAGCGAGACCCGCACATTTACGCGCAAACATAAATATATTTCCATCAATTACTGCGCTCTTGGGTCTACGATTTACCCATCCCTCTACAAGAGAGCACGACACAAGCTCCCAAATTTGCTTTTTTGAGTCAAAAACCTCCATCCAGTTGGAGGACTTGCACTCTTCTTCACATCCTCCTGCTACATATATCTTTCCATCAACAACATTGGAAACTGGATAAGACCGCTCCACCAGCATGCTTGGAGCCTGGCACCAAGTATGAGACTTGCAGTCTAGGATCGAGACGGTAGACGAAGATTTTGTATCCTCGCCAATGTTGTAGATTTTGGAGCCAACTGCCACGAGATTGGACGAGTGCACAGGAGGAGATTCTAGAGACGGGATTGGAACCAAAAAAAGATTTCCCATTGACTTCTTCTGGGTCTGATCCGGTCTCCGGCAGAGGGTGAACCAAGTTGTGTTAAAGTCAGGAGGGAGCTTTAAGCACACATAGAGACAACTCTCGGTGCGGCCTAAGAGTGATCTAGTCTCGTAAAGGTGAGGTGAAGCTAGGAGCGATCGAAAGCTCTTGGAGACGAGAGAGAGAATCGGGTAATACAATCTCGAGACGCGTGCCAAGATACACAATAGCAAATCGTCAGGAAGTGACGGAATCGGGTACACCTGAGCAGTCAACTTCTCCTTCTCAATCGGTGGCTCTTCGCCGTTCATGGCCACGGAAGATCTAGTTGACAACGACATCTCGACAGTACGAAAATCGCCGTTAATCAAACTGTAGTCTGATGGAAACTCTGATCGGAGGTTTTGTATTCATAGGATATATAGTGTGATAAGGACAAATTTATATTTACCTATATGCGATATACTTGAATCATAGATATCCCTATCTAAATATATCTATATTTTTATAGTTAACTATATATATATATATATATGCAACCCTTTCACGAAAAAGTGAATGTCAATCTCGATATTTAGCATAAATTAAATGAAAACACATAAAGCCATAATCATTTGTTTATAAGATTGCAAGCAAACACGCAGGAAAAAAACAAAGCCTTTGCAAATGAAGAGAAATAAAACAAAGAGTTCAACAATTTTCTATCTAGGCAAGGAACTTCTGAAGCTTTGTTTACCATGCATGAATGATTCAGTCTGAAGAATGAAGATGAACTGAATAAATAAATAAAACTTTGTTAGATCAAAAGCTGTAATAAGCGTTCATCTTCTTCCCTAATTCCTATGATCGTAAATTGAAAACACAAAAAAAAAAAGCCAAACTCATTTATTTATAGGAGGATTCTAAGAGGCAAGTTAGCAAAAAAGACTTTGCAAATTACAAAGAGTTTTGTAACAACTACACAACCAAACTCTCTTCAAGAGTTACACCCTCTTAACAGATCGTCCTAAGAATGTAACCAAAGCCAGTAAGTAACTTGTAAGAAATTTGGTTTATAGTCTCACAACACGAAACATTCATGCTGCCCCCCGACGCAACCTAAAAACTAATCTTTCTACCTGCGCCATTCAAGATTCACAAAGTGAGTCGATTCATCACAGAGTAGCAGAAAGAGCACACACCAATTGATATTTCTTGGGGACTTTAAGCACAGCATCAAGCCACTTGACCTTCCCCAAAATCTCTTGATTGTTTGGTCTTTGAAGCACAATTGCCGCACACCAAATCATCTTGTCCGTATAGCCACTAGAAGGAACATACTTGTCCCACAGAATCACCATCTTTCCATCATAATCCACCAATTTAACACGACTATAATCAGCAAACTTGGGTAGACCTACCAAACCCTTCAAATTTGACCAGTCACCTATCTTAGGGTCGTACCATTTGATTCCATCTTGATTACTATAAGAATATAGAACGTTATCTACCACGCAATGAGAAAAGTATCGCCATCCTAAAGCCAAATTAGTCATAGCACCTATGCCTTGCCATTTATCTTCTTTTGGCTTGTAAGCCACACCCAAACCCTTAATTCCCAAACATAAATATTTCTCCGTCAATTACTGTGCTCCTGTTCATACCACTATCGCATCTCTCTACAAGAGGGCTCGACACAAGTTCCCAAGTTTGCTTTTTCAAATCGAAAACCTCCATCCATTTGGAGGAACTGTAATCTTCATCACATCCTCCTGCTACATATATCTTTCCATCAACAAGACTGGAAACTGGATAAGCCCGCTCCACCAGCATGCTTGGAGCCTCACACCAAGTATGAGACTTGCAGTCGAGAATTGAGACGGTAGACAAAGACGCATCGTTGATATGTCCGCCAAAGTTGTAGATATTAGAGCCAACAGCCAAGAGACCGGACGAGTTCACAGGATGAGATTGCAGAGATGGGATTGGGATTAAAAGATTTCCACTTGGCTTCTTCTTCTTCTTCTTCTTCTTCTTCTCCTTGTGGGCGTGATCTGGTCTCCGGCAGAGAGTGAACCAAGTTGTCTTAAAGTTAGGAGGGAGCCTTAAGCACACATAGAGACAACTCTCGGTACGACCTAAGAGTGATCTAGTCTTGTAAAGCTCCGGTGAAGAAAGGAATGAGGGGAAACTCTTGGATACGAGTGAGAGAGTTGGGTAATGCAATCTAGAGACGCGTGCTAAACAACTCAATACCAAATCATCGGGAAGTGGCAGAATCGGGTACGCCTCAGAGGTCTTCTTCTTCTTCTTATCAATCGGTGGCTCCTCGCCGTTCATGGCCACGGAAGATCTAGTTGACAACGACATCGGCAGTGTGAAAATCGCCGTTGATCAAACTGCCGGTACTCTCCCCCCTGTGGCTGTGGGAATTTTAGGGTTTTCACTCGGGAACTTAATGGGCCTCGCAGCCCATACATTTTTAATTCTTTCTATTAGTGACTAGACTACTGAGTACTGACTAGTCACACTACATTCGACTTGTGGGGATCTATTTATTACAGATAGTTTAGTTATCAGAATCCTTTTGATTTTATCTTAATAAGCCTCAATAACATAATTTTGGGAACAATTACATGAGAAGAACTTTTGTAGCAGAGATGATATCTGAGCAGTTTGGTTTAGAGTTTTCCTGTGATACTAAATGAAAACACATAAAGCCATAATCGTTTATAAAATTGTTAGCTAAGATTGTTAGCAAGTAAAGCAAAGCCTTTTGCAAATGAAGCGAAATAGAACAAAGAGATCTGTAAACCAAACTCTCTTCAAGGGTGCATCTTGTTTTACAGTTCTCCTACAAATGTAAATAACATTCCTGATCAACCAAGACAATTATGCTAGGCTAAAACATTAGCAGACCGATGCAAACTAAACACTAATCTTCTACCTGCAACACTACCGAGTAAAAATCATCAAACAGTAGCAGCACGAGCACACACAAATTCATAAGACTCAGGGACTGTAATCACAGCATCAAACCACTCAACCTTGCCAAAAATCTCTTCATTGTAGCGCCTTCCAAGTTTGATGACCGCACACCAAATCACCTTCTTCTTATAGCCACTAGAAGGCAAATACATGTCCCACAAAACAGCCATCTTTCCACCATAATCGGCCAATCTAACGCAACCACAGCCATGAAACTTAGGCAAACCTTCTAAACCTTTCAACTTTATCCAGCGTCCAATCATAGAGTCATACAATTTAATTCCATCTGAATTAGTATAAGAATATAGCTGATTATCAATCACGCAATAAGTAAAACGTAGCCATCCTAAATCCAAATAATTCACTTCTCCTATTGCTTCCCATCTATCTAATCTTGGGTTGTAAGCCACACCCTTAGACCCAAACAAGCAGATAGCTTCATCAATCACCGCGCTCTTGCGTATACGAGCTTCACATCTATCTGCGTAAGGGTTCAACACAGGCTCCCAAGTTCCTGTTTTTAGATCGAAAGCTTCCATCCAATTAGAGGGATCGGACTCTTTGCAGCCTCCTGCAACATATATCTTCCCATCAATGACATTGGCCGCAGGGTAATTACGCTCAGCCAGCATGCTTGGAGCTTCGCGCCACGTGTGAGACCTGCAGTCCAAAACGGAGATGCTAGAGGAGTACTCTTTGTAGTTAGAGCCGCCAATGTTGTAAATATCAGAACCAACCGCAACGAGACCCGAGCTGTGTGCAGGAGGAGAATTGGGGATTGAGATTGCGGCCATAACATGACCACTTGACTTCTTCTTCTTCTTCTTGCTGTTGGTTAAGGTTGGATTAGGTTTTCGGCAGAGAGTGAACCACCGGGTGTAGAGTCAGAAGGGAACCTTAAGCAGACATAGAGACAACTCTCGGTGCGGCCTAAGAATGAACGAGTCTCGTAGAGGTCCGGTGAAGCAAGGAGAGCTCGAAAGCTCTTTGAGACGAGAGAGAGGATCGGGTAGTCCAATCTCGAGACGCGTGCGAAGATACTTATAAGTAAATCATCAGGAAGCGAGGAAATCTGGGTTGATTGCGGTGTCGGCAGTAGCAACGTTGACGTCGTCGTCTTCTTCTTCTTCTTCTTAACCGGTGACGACATTAGCGATAGTGAAATTGTCGACGGCAGAGAAGGAACGAAAGTCAAAGAGGATTTTAGGGATTTTGATTTCTACACTTCTCCAGTGTAATAATAATTGGACTTTGTTGCCCCTCTGCTTTAGTTAATCCTTTTCACTGATTCTTAATGGGCCTCAAATGGAGAGTCAATACAACATCAAAATTCAATAGGCTGTTAAAAAACCAAACCGCAATATCTTAAATTCAGCATATATTTTATTAACCAAATTTAAGAAAAAACAAAAAGATGTAAACCAAAACATTTAATAGTACACTTTGAAATATAACCGACAAATTAGAAAATTGGGCCTATATGCAAATGGGCCGTATGTTTTTTTAAAAATTTTCTCCAATTTCCTTTTTTGATTTCCTAATTTTATTAGGTTTTCAATCTTATTTCCTTTTTGCCGACTCGAAGAACGTTTCTATAAATAAGACTATAAGAGTGGAGAGTCAAGAGTTGTAGTGTTGGTGCTCACTGCGTAAGAAGGAAGTCGGGCATGGTATATGAGCTTCTTCGAAGTTCGAACAGCAACTGAGTACGATTTTTCTCCATTTCAATGATGGACATACTATGAAGAAGATATCCAAACATGTGTGGAGTTCCCCTTGGAGTTGGACTTTGACTTTCTCCCCTTACATGAAAAAGTCGGACTTCGACTTTCTCTTTGGAGTTGGAGAGAAAGAGTGTTTCAGATCGTACCAGCTGAAGCTTTTAAAGGTATTCGGATTTTGTTCTTTTAAGCACAACTAGTTTTGATTGGTCACAAGATTTATTTTGATGCCTCCAATTAAAGTCTGTTTGGTTTTTGATTTGAAGGTAGCTGCTCATCAAATCAGTCCTTGGAGGGGGAGAACTAGTTCAGAGTCTCCACAGGAGTTTCCACAATGAAAAAAGTAAACTTTCTTTTCAACCAAAACAGTGTTTCATAAGGTCTTTAGCAGTAGAGAAATAAGCTAACCATCATCAAAGGTTTACAAGTGAAACAATGTCAACAGCATAAAGACAATACACAATCATCCAACAAAATGATACAATACCCACAAAATGTTTCACCACATCCAAGCCTGTCCTGTATGTCATTCATCAAACGGTAACAGCAAGAGCATGCTCGAATTCATATGACACGGGGACTGTAAGCACTGCCTCATACCACTCGACCATCCCCCAAATCTCTTCACTGTTGGGCCTTTCAAGGGCAATCACCGCGCACCAAATCGTCTTGTACTTATCTTCACTGGAAGTAGGAGGCACACGATTGTCCCAAAAAGCAGCCATCTTTCCACCATAATCCACCAACTTCACATAGACATTCTTGCCAAACTTAGGTAGTCCTTTCAGACCTTTAATATTTTTCCACAAACGCAGATCAGTGTCATACCATCGGAAAGCACCACCGTAACAGTACAAAACATTCTCTATAACACAATTACAAGACCATAACCAACACCGACCCATCTGATATCCGACAAAGTCCCATCTACCTACCTCTCGATCATAAGCCATAACCTTACTCCCAATCATCAGGTAGAACTTTCCTTCAATATATGCGCTTCTTGATAGACAACCCCAGTTTTGCTCCCAATAAGGAATGGGCATATGATCCCAAATTTGGGTCTTTGAGTCGAATATCACGATCGGGTACAAGGACTCTGTATCCTCGTCTTGGTTGCCTCCAGCTACATAGATCTTTCCATCAATGACGGTAGCAGAAGGGTCCAACCTTTCCACCTGCATGCTTGGAGCTTCACGCAACGTGTGAGACCGGCAGTCAAGGACCAAGACTTTAGATGAAGGTACATTATTTTTAATGTATCCGCCAAAGAAGTAGATATTAGAACCAACGGAAGCGTGACCTGACCAGTGGGCAAGAGGAGGATTTGGAACTGGGATTGGGATCAAAATGTTGCCCCTTGACTTCTTCGTCTTCCTGGTGCGTTTAGTTAGGGTTCGGTCAGGTTTGAGGCAGTGAGTGAACCAGAGAGGGTTAGGATCAGGATTTCCCTCCTGTAAACACAGATACAGACAACTCTCGGTCCGGCCTAAGAGTGACCGAGTCTCGTAGAGCTCAGGTGAAGCAATGAGAGATCTAAAGCTCTTGGAGACGAGAGAAAGATTCGAGTAATATAATCTCGCGACGCGTGCGAAGATACTTATTAGCAAATCGTCAGGAAGTGACGGAATCGGCGTCGGCGGTGAATCGGATAGCTTCTTTTTCTTAAGCGATGGTTGCTTCATCGTCACCGTCTTCCTCTTCGGGGAATACATTGGCAGAGCTAAGAATCGCCGTTAAGCAACCAACCTCCCGATGTCTTCAGCTTCTTCTTCTCCGACTTGCATAGAACAGACTCAGGTGAGAAATTTAGGGATTTCACTTCACTTCGCTGCTATGAGAGTCGTCGAGCGCGTTTTACGTACTCGCTCAGGTTGCGCGTGTGATATTCCACATGTTTTAAAAGGGCTAGCTCAAACATGGGCTTTAGTAAATATGGTGGGCCTCAAAATACGAGTGGAAATCTAACATTAGACAATCCACCAAATTTTAACAGCCCAATAATACACATAGTAATCATCAATTCAAACAGTAGCAGCAAGAACATGCACCAATTCATATGATTTGGGAACTCTAAGCACAACATCGAACCACTCGGTCTTACCGCAAATCTCGTATTTGTCGTGCTTTTCAATTGTAATCTCCGCGCACCAAATCAGCTTGTTCTTAGAGCTAGAAGGCACAAAAGTGTCCCACAAAACCGCCATCTTTTCACCGTAAGCCGCTAAGTTAACACGGCTATAGGAGAGAAACTTGATCAGCCGTCCCAACCCCTTGAGTTTTCTCCAAAACCTTCCTTTATAGTCATACCATTTAAACTTCCTATCATTATCATTATAATAGAACAATATATTGTTTATCACACAATACGAAACCCATGTTCGACGACCCATATCGACCATATCCATTCCAATTGACTCCCATCTACCTCCTTCTTTCGGGTCGTAAGCCACATGACGTCCCGCACCTCCAAACAAGTGATATTTGCCTTCAAGCCCTACGCTCTTATATACAAGTCTCTCGCATCTCTCAGTGCCAGGACTTGCCAAAGAGTCCCAAATTTGAGTCTTTGGGTCAAACACCTCTATACAATCCAATGAAGTGCAATCCTCGCAGCCTCCTGCTACATATATCTTCCCGTCAAGAACGGTCGCAGTAGGGTAGTTCCGTGCCACCCGCATGGGTGGAGCTTCACGCCACGTGTCACACTGACAATCCAAAACCGAGACGCTAGAGGATGGCGCATCATTGATAGGTCCTCCAATAGCGTAGATGTTAGAATCAAGAGCGACCACACTGGACCAATGAGCAGGAGGAGGAGCATGGCGAGATAGGATCGGGACCAATAAATGACCGCCTGAGAAATTTGTTAGTTTCCGATCCGGAACCCGACATAGAGTGTACCATCGGAGGTTAGAGTCGTTAAGTAACCTTAGGCACACATAAAGGCAACTCTCGGTGCGACCGAGGATGGACCGAGTCTTATAAAGCTCAGGTGAAGCAACGAGACCGCGGAAACTCTTGGAAACGAGGGAGAAGGTTGGGTAATACAATCTTGAAATGCGGCTTAGGGCGCTCAAAAGTATGTCGTCAGGAAGAAACAGATTCGTGATCGGCGAGAGTACCAATGGTAGCGTCTTCCTCTGCTCAGACGGTGCCTTCTCGTCGTTCATGATCGCCGCCAGTTGGTTTTCAAGATTTCTTGTTTTCTATCTGGTTAGAACAAATCTACACGGTGTTTGCGTAGACTGATTCTTTACAATACCTTTATTTTAATACATTATTCTTTTTGGAATTGTGACTTTTTCCACACCAGAAGACTCGATAAACTTAAAGAGAGAGTCTACAGAGGCGCGTTTATTAATTTATTTATTACACAAGTTTGACACGGTCAAGATGCAAACTATAAAAAAAAAAAGAAAAAACGGAAATAACATTTTTCTGAAGTGGTTACACAAGTTTAACGTGGGCTCCTTTGTCGGGACGAATAGTAATAGTAAAAGACTTTGCTGTCCACATATATTATCAGCTATCCAATGCAGTGAAAACTTGATTTTGTTTTTAGTCCAAGAAAAAAGAAGACTTTTATTAGGCAAGAAAAAACATTAAATCAAGTCAACTTTTTATAGTTCTTACGAAAAGGGGGAATCGAAAGATGTAGTTGAATGATACAAATTGAAAGTCTTAAACGTTTACCTGCTACGAATTTCCTGCAACTTCAAAAGTACGTACAGACATTTGAAATCTCTTTAGCCTTCACATTATAATATCAAATTGAATGTCTTGAGATTCCTAGAACGTGACTGCCCTGCATAACCAGGAGAAACTGGACAGACAAGAAGAGTATACTATGCAAAGTGGTGTACATCTAGAGCAGGATATCAACAAAATAATCCAAAAACACCTGAATAAACTTACTTGCAGTGTGATTCATCCCTTTGATTGATTCTGTTAACAGGTAGAAAACCTGAGATGATTCGATAGAATGGGAGTATAATAGTAAAACATGAGTTGACAAAAAGAAAAAGATTGAACAAGTATTATAAATAACCTTTTGAGTGTGCCTATGAGTTACTTTAAACCTCTCCTATTTTGTAGAACAGCTTCATCGCTTTTACAAGTTTCAGGAGCCTGTTAATGATGCTAATCTCGTATAGGATATATGTAAGTTTCATATATGCAAGCAGAACATACTGTCTATATCAATTCTCAGAATCCTATGACAGAAGATTGGTCAAACAGAGTACTGTGATTCATTTATCTTATTGCCAGTCTTTAGACCTGAGATGAAATGATAAAATGGGACTATATTAGTTAAGTTGACAAGAAACATAAAGTGAAAACAGGTATAAATAAGGCTTAAAGGTTAAACTTGAAAACATAAAGTTTCAGACATTGAGAGAAACAGAATATAAAACCTTAACATTATATGAGAAACGATTAAGTTTAGAGACAGCATCAGCCCACTCAATTATCCCCCAAATATCGCCTCCCTCGCGTCTCTCCAAAGAAATCTCCGCACACCAAAGCTCCAACCGCTCAGTACGAGGGATATGCACTCTCCAGAAGACCACAATGTTCCCCCGAGAATTGCTGCTCAGTCTGCTGAAACCATCTTCGGTCATGTGGAGCTTCCACGCGAGAGTCTCGTCCATAGCACAGTTGTTTGCTTTTAAAGCAAATACACACCACTGCACAACATCCAAACCCTTCACCTCCTTCCAATCCAACTCATCTGCCTCACACCATAGTATTTTCCCGCGAGTACCACAACAGTGTAACAGTTTCCCTATGGCACACCAGTCTTTTCTGGTTCCCCGCTTAGAATCCGGATTCCCTCTTCTCCATATACCTTCACGTGGCAGGAAGTAGAAGCTTTGATCCTTCTCGTCCACGGCATAAACTTTACCTTCCATAACCACACTTTTGTCGATCACACTTGTGTTCTTTGGAATCTCCGGATCTTCAGGCACTGGCAAGGTGTCCCAAGTTTTTGTCTTTGGATCGAACACCTCTGCCCAGTTGGAAGAATCAACTTCCTCGCAGCCTCCAAAGACGTAAATCTTACCGTCGACTACGTTTACCGCTGGTGAAGCACGAGCCACTCTCATGGACCGGATACGGCTCCACGTGTGAGAAAGACAATCAAGAAGCAAGACACTCGAAGTGGGGTTTCCGTCTATGAGTCCACCGATTACATAGATCCCTAAATTCAGCTTAACGAAAGATGACGATTCTGGAGGCTGATAGGGATGCGATGGGATCGGTCTCAGCCGATGATTCACTGACTTGTTAACAGCGGCGTCATCTAGAGTAGGCCCTCCACGGCGGAGGATTAACCAGCGTGGTGTTGGGGCAGGAGGAATGCTTAAGCAGACGTAGTAGTACTCCTCGGTACAACCCATTAGCTCACGCGTGCGGAAGAGCTCAGGCGAAACCACGAGAGAGCGGTGGCTCTTGGAGGTCAGAGACAAGGCCGCGCTGTCCAATCTCGAGAGGCGGGCCAAGCAGTTCAGAGAAAGATCGAGTGGCAACAACGACAGAGACAGAGACGCCTCCTTCTTACTCCTTTTATTGTGCCGTGTTACTTCATTAGACATCGTTAAGGTACTTCACAAAAAAAGCTATGTTTCGTATTAATTAGTTTTGATTGATGGATGTTTCGAATTATCTCCTTATGCGACAATTGTCGATGAATGTAGTGTTCTCAATAATACCCATCGCATGCAAGAAGCTCTTTTATAAAGACTGTCCTAGACCTACTGTACTTGGAAAAGCTATAAATACAACTCCTACTGTACTTTAATTTTTTTTTTTTTTTTTTTAAATTGGATAATTCGATGGATCAAAACCCATTACTTATCTATACAAATAAAATTCCTAATTATTCTTTTAATCGAGTTTCTGTATTGATTATTTGGAAACCAACCTTCAATTCCTTATCGCAATCAGTATTGTTGTTTCCAAATATATTACATGATTTCAGTTATTAAAATAAGAAGGTATATTCCTCGATCGTGGTCGTGACAGGCACGGATAACATTTTTTGGTAACTTGTTTATAAGATTAAAACATCTGAAGAAATTAAATATTTAACGCTCCTAATTAATTAAGCTATTATCTTATTTTACACAAAAAAAAAAATAGAAAGGAATTTGAAACTTAACGCAATCTCTACAAAGTTAATAGATTGCAAACATCAGATTCTTTTACTTAGAAAAATATAATCTAATACTAAAGAAAGATTTATTAAAATATATATACTTTAAATTAAAGCAGATCAAGAGTTTCTTTTTAATGGATATTTGATATGTTTATAAAAGATAAAGTAAAAAAAAAAAAGAGAGAGCATAAATTTTGGTTGACCAAAAAAAATTAAATGGGTAATTTTAGTTCTCTCTCATCAACTCTCTCTCTCTATATATATATATGAACTAGCAAAGGTTTACATTCTAAAACTCATTATTTTATTGTGAAAGGTCAACTAATGAAGAGATATGTCTATGACATCTCATTAATTTAAACTGAAACTGAAATTATTGTAACCAAACAACTAATAGAATAAATGAAATTTCATCAAGAAGATATTTTGCTAGAAAAATAATGATAGTGATATGATTAATTCTCGGTTGATAACAGAAAAAAGGGGGTTGACTTTAATAAGATCGTTTTAGTAGAAAACTGGAACGTTAGAACAAGATTTTTATCTCCAAAGCAGCATCTGCGTCGTTTGACCGTCTCTAACGGTAAGAGTCTGAGCAGACGATAACTTGGACCGTTCTTCGAAACTAATTGGAGACGACTTTTTTCTCGTCAGAGGAAACTTGATTACCCTTATTCTATAAATACGTACATCTTCTCACCAAATGAAATAAAATATCATTTTCTAAAAATTAATACAAATCGTCATATATACATTATAAACGATTTATACATTGTAGAACTAATTATTTTAACCAACACCAAAATGTATCACCGCTTAACGTGGTTTGTTGCTTTGATTATTCTATTGTTCGTTGGCTCATCAAACATAGCTTCCGCTCGGATTCCGTACCAGTCCTCCATGACAAGTAAGTTTCTAGTTATTTATAAACTTAATTCATCTCTATTCTCAAACCAAATTAAAGTTGTTTATTTTCTTATTAATATATTCATGTAAAGTTCGTGTCGGAAAAGGGTGCATGCATGTTCCTTGTATATCTTACATCTTCTAGGATATCTACTACTGTGAAAATGATATTTACTTTCTCATCCACGTTGAACCAAGCAACTATTGTGACACATATTTTCTGCACACGGACGATCATATATATAGCTTCCCTATGCTGAGTCTTAGAGATAGTAAATATTCAAAAATACTGATGGTTGTTAATTTGTACTAATTGTACGAGAAGGAAAAGATGAAGGGGTTTGGGGAAAAATGATGATCAGAGAAATCAAGATTGACGTTGGAGGAAGTAATTCAAAACAAGCACGTCAAAAAAATGGACCAGCACCTCCAGGCGCCAAGATGTAGCGACAGTTGACCATTGATGGTATAATTTCTCGGACAATGGACAAGTCAATATTGTTTCGAATTCGGGCTTAACGATTGTACCGTATATATATGGTTGCTTCCAAGTATCGATATACTTAAATAATGGATTCATCTCATTTGTTAAATGAATAATATGTTTATGAGTTCATTCTTTTAAATATTAATAAATCTCCCTCTTCACATATATTTCCTTTCAGAACCTAGAAGTCGCTATACAATTCAAAACCTAAAAATGGGAGAGAGCCATATATGTATTAGGAACGAAAAAAATTAAAGAAGAACAAAAATTCTTGGGCTGGTTGCTTAAAATTGAAAAAGTGAGTTAGAATAAAATTAAATTGGGTTGAAAAATCTTCAACTTATTCATTTTTAAAATAGTAGTTGAACATTTTTATTGTATCACTGTATGATTAGTTTATTTTTTTTTAATATTTAAGTTGAATAGGCTGAATAGTTTTTTTTCTAACATGTTCAATTTTAGGTGCAAATGATAAAAATTAGTTGAAGAATTTTTTGCAACTATTTACATCCTTAGAATTATCCTATAATATTACTATATAACGTCGATCGCCGCTGTTTCCGGGCATTTCATACATGCACGTAAATTTAATCAAAACCATGAAGAAAAAAATTAATCAAACTCTTACAAAGAAAAAGCTAAGCTCGGGTCCATTATTACCTTCAGGACTCAACATATAAAAAGTCTCTGAATCTTTAGACCCAATAACTCTCTCAAAATAAGCTCTCATATACGCCATCTCGCCGTCGGGTCCTTCCAACTCCGAGTTTCCCGGCAATACTCCGGCTCCCATAGACACCGGACGTAACAACTCCATCACGTTGAGATCTTCTTCGCTCGCTTCTCTTCTTACACCGTAGCCTGTCTTCTCTCCTTTACAATACATTGTCCACAACGGTTCTTCCAAAATATCCGTCTTCTTCTCTGTTTTGTTGTTGGTATTATTATCTGATCGAGGTTGCTTCTCAGTCTCGAGAGCGATTCTCACCATTCCCAAGCTTAGCTCTTTTTGAAGCGTCGTGGTTTGCATGGCGAGCTCCACGACTAAAGAAGGTAAACATTTAGGGTTTTCTTGAATCGAGAGACTAACTCGGCCTTTACGGTATCCGAATAACGTCCCGGTGATTCTTGACGTGTTGTGGTGCGGGTCCGGTAAGCCTAAACCGGGATGTATAGCCGGGATTTTGCATGCTACGGATGGTGTTGTAAAGATTGGGAAAGAGCGAAACACGGTGCGTAAGACTCGGAAAACATTTGTTCTGTTTTTCTTCTTTTTTGAAGATGGTGGCTCGACGAGAAGATGTTGACGTGGCGGCGTGGTAGGTGTAGACGACGAAGGTGATGGAGACGAAGAGGAGGAAGAAGAGGAAGAAGGAGAAGCCATTGGATTTGATGATTCTACCATTAGACGACGATCGTACGGCGAAGAAAGAATGAAGTAATCTTTCTTCGACGACCGATGACGACTAATGAACCAACGTCTTCCTTGTACAAAAATGTAGCCTTTGTTTGTTTTTTAAGCTATATCTCTCTATTCCCTCCTATTTGAATTGACCATTTTCTCTCCTACCAGTCCTTATCCTTGAATTCGTTTCTTTTTTAAGAAAAAGTTAATTAGAGATTTCAACGGTGAAATCGAAGCTATAATTGCAAGCAATATACACTAATGGTTTTTTTTTTTTATACACATTATGAAGATTTTGACAGTTAGATACATTTCACGTAGCGAATAGTATAATAGGATCCGTGGCGCAATGGTAGCGCGTCTGACTCCAGATCAGAAGGTTGCGTGTTCGATTCACGTCGGGTTCAAAATCCCGAAGATTTGATCCTAAATTTTTTTTCCCTGTATTTATAAAAACGACCCAATTGTTTTTTTTGTCTTCCTCTGAATGTACCCTGAATTTTGTTTTTTGTTTTTTTATCTGTAAAACCCTTATCCACCATTAAAGGATTACAAAGCAAAAAAAAACTCGAATCTTCGTACCCTCTCACTCAACCAGAAAAATGTCCATAGACTACTTGTTGACATCGCCATCGTCACTTAGATTATCCGATTTCATCTCTTCGTTTCCCCAAGAAACGGAACACAGATGGCTTCGTTTCTCATTGAATCTCGGGGATGCGAGGAGGCCGACGGAGACGAGGATAACCTGCGGTGCGATTTCGTCAAGGAGGAGACTTGCTGAGAGAGAGAGTGCCGAGAGAGAAAACAGAGTTCTTGTTCGGAGTCTGATGTCGAGGATCAGTGACAGAGAGCCATTGGTGAAGACCCTTGACAAGTATGTGAAGGTCGTAAGAGGTGAGCACTGTTTCATACTCTTTGAAGAGCTTGGCAAAACCGATAAGTGGCTCCAATGCCTTGAGGTTTTCCTTCTTCTCTGCTTCAGTTCTGGATTATGTGTTTTCAATTTTAGCTTCTGAGTCTATAAAAGATTGGATTTTTTTATCAAGTTAGCTCATGTGTTTTGTGTAAATTTCTTAACTTGCTGGTGATTCTTCTCTAGGTGTTCAGGTGGATGCAGAAACAGAGGTGGTATATTGCAGATAATGGAGTCTACTCGAAATTGATATCCGTAATGGGCAAAAAAGGTCAAACCCGGATGGCAATGTGGCTGTTTTCCGAGATGAAAAACAGTGGTTGTCGTCCTGATGCTTCTGTTTACAATGCTCTCATAACGGCTCATCTTCATACACGTGACAAGGCGAAAGCTTTGGAGAAAGTTCGTGGATACTTTGATAGAATGAAAGGAATGGAACGGTGTCAACCAAATGTTGTGACTTATAATATCCTCTTGAGGGCTTTTGCTCAATCCGGTAAAGTGGACGAAGTTAATGCTTTGTTTAAAGACTTGGATATTAGTCCAGTTTCTCCTGACGTTTACACCTTTAACGGTGTTATGGATGCGTATGGGAAAAACGGGATGATTAAGGAGATGGAATCTGTGCTTACTCGTATGAGGAGTCATGAGTGTAAGCCAGACATCATTACCTTTAATTTGCTTATTGACTCGTATGGTAAGAAGCAAGAGTTTGAGAAGATGGAGCAGACTTTCAAGAGTTTAATGCGGTCCAAGGAGAAGCCAACTCTGCCTACATTCAATTCAATGATTATAAATTACGGGAAAGCTCGTCTGATAGATAAGGCAGAATGGGTTTTCAAGAAGATGAATGACATGAGCTACATGCCGAGTTTTATCACATATGAGTGCATGATCATGATGTACGGTTACTGTGGCTCTGTTTCCAGAGCTAGGGAGATATTTGAGGAGGTTGTTGAATCAGAGAGGGTGTTGAAAGCGTCAACACTCAATGCCATGCTTGAAGTTTACTGTGTTAATGGTCTTCACATGGAAGCAGATAAGCTTTTCCATAACGCAAGTGCTTTTCGAGTTCATCCAGATGCATCGACGTATAAGTTTCTATATAAGGCATTTACCAAGGCAGATATGAGGGAGCATGTTCAAATTCTGGTGAAGAAAATGGAGAAAGATGGGATTGTACCTAATAAGAGGTTCTTCTTGGAAGCCCTTGAAGTTTTCGGGTCAAGACTACCTGGTTCGGATTCTGGAAAAAGGAAATCAACTCGTTCAAGCAGGCCACGAGACAGTCCTAAGGACGTGGTGGGAGAAATTTGACTGAGTTCCAAGATAAAGATTTAACAAACCGAACAAACTCTTTGCTGGATGTGATTCTGACTGCACTGCACTCCACTCCACCGAGTTATTCAGTCTTTTCCCTGAGTCATGGTTAGTGTTCTTTATTTGATACCTATCTGGAACTAGGAATATACCTTCTTGTAGAGATGATGATTCCACTGTCAAAGCTATAGTTCCAGTTCGGTTGATTATTTTGTGACTTTGACTAATTGGGATTTTGTCATACAATTTCAGAACAAGCATGTTTGGAACATAGTTTTATCAGACCTGTTCAAGATTGCAGAGAAAACCTGCAGAAATAACTATTTGAAGAACTTAAGTGGACATGAGAAAATTTCCAGGTATAATCAAGAAAGCTTAGTCAGGAAGAGCAGCCAGTATTTTGTGGATCTGATAAAATAGAAAGATCAAAGAGAAGAAATAACTATTCACTTGTCTTGTACTTCAATTGGTAAAGCGTACTAAAAAGTTTAATCTATTTATACACAAAACGTTTATTGTTGTGTTGTTCTGAAGACTTAAATTACCATAGTATGCGAAAACAACACACATAACAAATATATCGCCACATTTTTGGAATCTGAGTAGATCCTACAACTTGAAGAGTAAACCATCACAATCCAAAAGTGTCTGAATCTATGAAGCTCTTCAACTGTTTTCCTCTGCAAAATCAATTGATGCATGTTATGATTGAATTTATTGGATGGAGCAAGAACAGAGAACGACAGAGATTTAGAAACGTATACCATTTATAGCTCCAATGTTGTGGTCATCTAAAAGTGTCTGAATCTATGAAGCTCCTCAACTGTTTTCCTCTGCAAAATCAATTGATGCATGTTATGATTGAATTCATTGGATGGAGCAAGAGCAGAGAACGACAGAGATCTAGAAACGTATACCATTTATAGCTCCAATGTTGTGGTCTTCTTTGTAGACCCCCAAAGGAGAGCCATGCACAGAGAGCATCATCTCTCCAGGTTTTGGTAGCCTCCGAGTCTTTGGTGTCATTCCAAAAGAGAGTCTCTGCCCATTTACCTGAAAAAATTACAAGTATCATAGTAGAGTATCTGCTTGTACGTACAAAATCTATCACTGAAACAAACACAGCTCATTCTGCAACAGAAAGTAACTGATAAATTCCGACACATAAACTGATTTCTTTCTCTCTGGATCAATGTAAAAACAAAAACTGGGAAGGAAAAAGACATGCCAAATAACCAAACAAAGAAACGTACGAGATAACTGCATCAAGACAGAAGACAATCATAAAATACATACCCCAGGAGTCTGAAAAGCAGCATGGCTTGCAAGCATATGGTTGTCAGATATCCCCTGGAAGACCTAAGGGAAAATATCAAATTAGAGTCTTGTACCGACTTCCCTGAAGTAGTTTTGCATAATTTGGAAGGCAGAAGATCAATACAAGGTTAACAAAATAAATAAAAAGAGTCCAGATTACGATTTAGTGTAACCTAAACATTACTAAAACAAACAAGTAAAAGCTGGCTATACAATGCACTAACTCGGTTGGGTGAAAAGCCTGAAAAAAAAACTGATTAAATCAAATGACACATTCACTAAATGTTCAATCTGTGCTACAATCCCCAATTCTAATAGGCATATAAGCATCTACCAAATTCCAGGAAAGCACCAGAAAAATGGCAAGAAGATAAACTTACAAGATCCTCGAGCTGTGGGTTATCAGTTCCTAACAGGCTTGCTTTCACTGCCACCAAAAGTCAAAAAGTTTAATACCACCCCAAAGCAAAAATACTCAAAAATACTCAAAACCCATCCATTGAGCCAGCCTACCGTTATCAGGTAAATCATAGCCACCAAGAGAAGGCCTACTAGTGTATAAATCAGGGAAACCCATTGACAAGCGTTTAAGAATAGAATAATTCATGTCAACGCCATCCGAAGAATGACCATTTTCGTCTTTCCATTTCAACTCAATCTCCCCAGTTTCTTCGTTTCTCGATACTGTCAAATCCGGAAGGTTCTCTTTGAAGAATTCTAGGACAGGAGTGTCGAGCTGTTCCTCAGTAAAATATGAACGGAGCAACCTCAACGCAGTTAATGTTTGTTCAATCTCAACATCACGGATCGCCCTAATCGCAGCGATTTGTCTTTCAACTACACAAATTGAAAATCAGATTTGAAAAGATCAAAATTAACCCTAAAAAATCCGATTGGAATGAATAATCAGATACCTTCTTCGTCGACGAAGTCTTCTTCTTTCTTATCTTCTCTTCGAATTCGCTTGTCATCTTCTTCAGTGGGTTTGACACACTCCTTCGCTTTTCTCTTCGGCATTATCGATGATTTCTTCCAAACAAACTAGAGGCTCAATTGGATTCGAGGACCAATTTGAAAATTTTTTAAATCGTAATCTGCAAAAATTTGAACAACTTTGAAATTTGATATGAACTCGAAACCCTAAAAAAAAAAAAAAAAAAAAAAAAAAAAAAAAAAAATCCCCAAAATCAAAAAGCTTTTTGAATAGTAACTGGGCGGGAATTAATTAATTAGGCTTATTAAGTGAAAGAAAATAAACAATGTTTTGGCAGATCCACTACGAAATTACGAATATATAATGCCCAATGGGCTCACCAATGTTTAGGATCTTCACATGACATGTTGAAATGGAGGCCCACACTGATTTTACCAATAATACACTGTGTGGTGATGAGGGACAAAAAAAGAAATTTATCTTTTCATTATATAAAATAAAATAAAAAATGGAAAGGTTTTTTTAGCGGTCCACGAGGCTGCAAGGGACAAGCAATAGCATGATGAAGACGAGCACTTATTTTAATGACCAATGAAACAAGTTTGAGCAGCAGCAGCACTTGAGATTCTCACGCGTTTACTTCAAATATAATCAATCAATAAAGTCTTTTTTTTTTTTTTAGTTGTTGGTCAAAAATTAACTAAATTTGAGACCATTACTGAACTAATTTTGGGATATTCAAAACTTTTCTAATATTAATTGAGTTGTGACGATCTAGATCTATAGATAATTGTAGCCAACATGTGGACTGTGGACCAAGTTTTTATCCATTGAATAAGTACTTCAACGTGTTCAAGAGAGTATTATAATTAATCTTCCTATTAACTATATAATTTAAAGACTTTATAAACTAGAGACTTAAAATTAATTAATGACTTAGGAGTTGGCGACGACTTTGTTATGGATGTAGACATAGCTACCTTCCTTATTATCTATCTACTTGGAGTTGGCAGAGAGTCTTTATATTGATCTGAACAATATTCTCTTCTTATCGCCAAGAACGAGACATCACTCTATATAAACTGTAAGTTCATTTATTTCAAGTTTTTATGAATTTCCCACTCATATTTAGAACTCAAGACTTTAAAAAAGGAAAAAAAATTGGGTGGCTTTAGCTTGTAAAGATTGATGTTTGGAGCTTTTACACATTTTAAAAAAACAATGATTACTAGGTTTAAATATATAATTTTTTTTACTAAAGAAATATTATTTAATTTTAAATCAATAAATCAAAATTTTAAATATTTTAAATGATTATTTTTTGAAGTTTATAAAACATTAATCTTTGTGTAACAAAAAAAATATTCTAAAACGTCCATATTTATGAGACAGAGGAATATAAAGTGTCGTTGTTTTCTTGTGAATCATATATATTAAGTTTTGAGCTCTTTTTATTTTTGTGTGTGTGGTCCTCATTCCTCAAAGACTGTAACATAAAAAAGTCTTTGATGGCTTTTGAGTTTTTGCGCGTGACGGCGCGAGACTAAACGTTTTTAAAAGTTGACTATATTTCAACTGTTTTTTTTGGAGTGAAATTAGTTCGAGGATTCTTCAAAAAAAAAAAATTTGTTTAGATGAAGGAATCTGTTTTTGTTTAAACGTTGAAAGATCATTTTTTTTCTTTTCCTCTTTGGTTTGATTATCTCAGGCAAGCATCAATCGTAGCAATGTCGCTGGTTAGAACAGCGACGATCGTTCTTCTTATAATCGCGTTTCTTCAAAACGCTGCGGCTCAGAAAAGACAGCAAAGTATTGTTAAGTCTCGCGGTACGGTTGCCACTGACGATGGACGGTGTTCTGTAATCGGGATGAGTGTTCTTCGTCAAGGAGGAAACGCGATTGATGCGTCGGTCGCTGCTGCTTTTTGTTTGGGCGTTGTCAGCCCCGCCTCTAGCGGTATAGGTGGTGGAGCGTTCACATTGGTTAAGATAGCTGGTGGGAAAGAAATAGCATATGATTCTCGAGAAACCGCTCCTCTAAGCGCCACTGAGGTAACGCGTTTTTAGTATTAACTAATGTATTTTTCTTTCTTTTTTTTCTTCTGCTCAAATATGCGTTTTGAAATAAGCGTTTTCGTTAAAAGTTTTAGAATTATGGACCATCTTGTTCTTTCTCTTGGTGTAGAACATTGTATAAGGTTGTAATAGTGTTTCTGAGCGATCTCTGTTTTTTTAGCTTAAATGGCATTTTTGTTATAATTTTTAACATACTAGTTTCCATTTAAATAAGCGTTTTGAACGTGGTCTTCAGCTTGAACGTTTTCAATGTTTTATCCTTTTGAAAATTGGGGGTTTTTAAATTCTATTGTGCTTAAATAGCGTTTCCCTTGCATTTTTTCCTATCAAAGACACTTATCGGTTGTTTTCACTTGCCGCAGAATATGTATGGAGCTAATCCTGAGCTAAAGAAGAAAGGAGCCTTGTCAGTAGGAGTCCCCGGGGAAGTCGCTGGTCTATTCACGGCTTGGAAACAACATGGAAAGCTACCGTGGAAGCGGTTAGTGAGTCCTGCAGAGAAACTTGCAGAAGGATTCAAGATTTCAAAGTATCTCTATATGCAGATGAACGCGACCAGAACTGGCATCTTAGCAGACAAAGGTCTCTCTGAGCTATTTGTTACAAATGGAGAGCTTAAGAAACCAGGGACTATTTGCCGTAACCCAAAACTGGCGTTAACTCTGAGGCAAATTGGGGAGTACGGTCCAAAAGCATTTTACAATGGCACCGTTGGGGTTAACCTAGCAAAGGATATACGTAAATCTGGAGGGATAATAACTTTGAAAGATCTGCAAAGTTATAGAGTAAAGGTCAAGGAACCGTTGTCCACAGACATTCTCGGATACCGACTACTCGGTATGCCTCCACCTTCATCCGGTGGTGCTGCAATGATGCTTGTAAGTCTCTCTTTTTTTTTGCACCAATTTGACATGTTATCAAACTTATGTTTACTAAAAGGGTTTTACGAAGTTTCTTATATATATGTTGTAGGTTCTGAACATTCTTGCTCAATATGGGATTCCATCGGGTGTTTCAGGCCCTCTTGGTGTTCATCGACTAATCGAGGCTCTGAAACACGCATTCGCAGTTAGAATGAACCTCGGTGATCCAGATTTCACTGATGTTACCAAGGTTGTTTCAGATATGTTATCTCCAAAGTTTGCACAAGACTTGAAGAGAAAGATAAACGACCTAAAAACCTTTGATCCTAAATTTTACGGCGGCAAGTAAGTTTTAAATATATGTTGAAACCCACAAGTTCCTTCTTAACTTCTTGATTTATAGATCTTCCTTTCTCCGATTCTTAGGTGGAATCAGATCGACGACCACGGTACAAGCCATTTATCGATCATAGATCGGGAGAGGAATGCTGTGTCGATGACTAGTACAATAAATGGTTACTTTGGGGCAGTGATGCTATCTCCGAGTACAGGGATTGTTCTGAACAACGAAATGGACGATTTCTCAATCCCGATGAAATCTAACGGTAACTTAGATGTTCCACCACCAGCACCAGCTAACTTCATCCGTCCGGGAAAACGACCTTTGTCCTCTATGTCACCCACCATTGTACTCAAGGTAAGGAAAAAAAACCCTATTACTTGTGCTGTACGAAACTTTTAACTAGTGTTCTAAAATATAGTTTTCTCCACTTCGTTCGACGTAGGACGGTAAGGTGAAAGCCGCAGTGGGTGCAAGCGGAGGAGCGAACATCATTGCTGGGACAACGGAAGTTTACTTGAATCATTTCTTCCTCAAGATGGATCCTCTTTCTTCAGTCTTAGCTCCAAGAATCTACCATCAGGTTTTGTTGTATTTTTATTTCTTTTACACGAAATAGAAACTTACTTTGTTCTGTGCTTGATTGGCAACTAAATTTTGAATGTCACTTTCAGCTGATACCAAACAGAATTTCGTATGAGAATTGGACCACAGTATTCAATGATCATTTCGAGATTCCTAAAGCGACAAGAGTTGTGTTGGAGAAGAAAGGTCATATCCTAACGCCCGTCGCCGGAGGGACGATTGTTCAGTTCATAGTTCAAGAATCCGGTGGAAACTCCGGCGGAAGGAGTGAGCTTGTGGCAGTAAGTGATCCTAGAAAAGGAGGGTTCCCTTCAGGATATTGAGATCGAGATTTCATTTTTTTTCTTCCAATTGTTTTATTAACTCACTGCATCGAGCTTTGGCCTTTGGAATTGGATGAATTTCAAGTTACATCAATCTTTTTAATTTTGGTATATATAATAAAGCTGAAGTAATCAATGAGTTAAAGCAAAATATGTAATAACATTGTAAAAAATATATGATGAAAAGAGATACACTCTTCAGCGGTGATGATTGAAATATATAGCATTCCAAAAAAATGTAAGAAATAAAGAGTTGGCAGTGTGAAACTTGATAGAAAAACAGAAATTTCATATAACATACGTAAATGAAGATGCATGCAAGAAACCTGCAAAATTTATAATATATAATCTGTTTAAAGTTTTGTAAGAGTAGTAGTTAATATTAAAGAGCATCAAGTTTTCATACTTTGATCTTGATTAACAATACCATTTTAGTATACATGGTTTGAATCTTTATCACTTAGAAAACTAAGTGACAAATTTAACTTTCGTGATGCAACAAATGGTCTACAAATTTTTCCATTGTGTTGGAGACTTGGAGTGAATGGTCTCTAATAAGTAGCATCCCCATGGTAATCTCATCGTTACTAAAAGCATAAATTAAGAAAAAGCAAATAGTAAGAGAAGAGACCCATTCACTTCATTTTTTTTTTTTTTTGACATCTTTAATCTCTGTGGGCTACTGGAGAATATACTTTGAAATAAGAACCTGCAAATCCAAATATAAAATTCAGAATTCTGTGTAAAATAGAGAATTTGATGGACGCTATAATTCCCAATGAACAACCTAAACCAGAATTGAGGGAAAACAGAAACTTTAAACTGAAAGATTGTAAAATATTTAATTTGATGAGATTTTTGATAGTTGAAACGATGACGAAAAAAAATAAAATTTGTAAAGTAAAAGATTTTGAAATAGGGAATTTGATGAGACATGCAACTAAATCATAACTGAGAAACTATGATTTAACAAACTAAATCATAACTGAGAAATCCAAAACAGAATTGTAGTAAAAAAAAAGAGATAATATCTGGTTCCTCCATAGTGAAAAAATCATACTACCTTTTTGCCAAATGTTTATTTTCGACTCAATATCATCTCCTTTGTTTTCTCCCTTTTCCATGGATCTAGGTTTTTGAATACAAGTGAGAATTTATATTAGTGACACTTTGTTGAATCACAGAGATCGTGGAAGAAGAGTAGTGATTGTGGGCAGTAGTTAAAAATAGTTTTTTTTTTTTTTTTTTTTTTTTTTTTTTTTTTTTTTTGTGTTAACTGTGAACTGATTATACTAATTACTAAAAGGTAGATAAATACGTGTTTGTCTCTATTAACTTTTTTTTTTGTTAAAGTTGTCTCTATTTACTTTTACCACTATCTTTTTTTTTTTTACAATTACTTTTAAAAATCATTTTTTATCAGTTATCATGTTGGTTGGTTTAACTGTTTGAGTCTTTGTAATTTAAATTTTAGATGTAATATCGATTTTCTGTTTTTCTTATTTTGTCATCCATAATTTTGTTTTATTTTTAAAAATATTTTTTTATTGATATGTCAAATTTTTATTGAACATGTAATTTGTGCTCAGACAGAGACTGTAGGGCTAGAGGCGGATCTCCCTCATACGGGTGTATTTTCTGATGGGGGCATCGGGGTTTCAAGGTTCTCTAGGCCACCATCGAGTTTTCTTTGCTTTGTGGATGGTTTATGAAAAGCGACAGATCAGTTTGCCGGTAGAGGATGGTTCTGCGTTTTGCCTAGGGGGACGAAAACACAATGGGAGCTGCCAATCTTCGTTGAAGTCTTTCCCCTCTTCATGCGGAGATCGAGGCCCTTATCTGGGTAATGCGGTGCATGATTGGAGAAGATAACCAATCCGTCGTTTTTCTTACTGATTGCTCTGACTTGGTGAAGATGGTGTCTTCGCCTTCCGAGTGGCCAGCTTTCACATCTTATCTGAAGGACATACAGGCGGACAGAGAAGAGTTTACTTCATTTTCTTTAGTCTATGTCCCTCACACTCAAAATGGTAAAGCGGATAATTTAGCTCGACGTATCGTTCAGTTACGCATTTAGTTACTTTTGTTAACAATTTTTCTTTGCATTCGCTCCTTTGAGTCAATTTTGTAAACTATTGTAAAAAAAAAAAAAAAATTGTGCTTTATATAATAAAGGATTATTAACACGCTGCCTAACAAAAAAACAGAAACATTCTAAAGAATATTTAACCAAAGAGAAACGGAAATACTATATTTTAAGGAGTTGCAAATTTTGGATAGGATTTTACTGTCATAACTAATTAGGATTTTAAGGATTATACTGTCCCGAAAAGCTCAGAAGGGGTTGTAAAAATAAAAAACTCAGAAGGAAGCTTTGACCGCAGACTACAATAAATACTCGTGTCAACAAATGCTTGTCCTCCATAAGGACGAAGAGGAAGGAGAGGAGAGGTTCTAAGACCGAGAGAGACATCCACATGATGAATTGTAAAGTTCTTTTGTTTTTTTTTCTAACGCAGTCATATTGTAACATTCAAGTTATTTTGTAAGCTATATTACGTTTTGTGATGAATTAATCTCTGGTTTGGTTCTCTATTTATTGTAGCTATGTCGTTCGTTCGTACCGCGACGATCGCTCTTCTTATAATCGCGTTTCTGCAAAACGGTGTGGCGGCTCGGAAGAAATCGCGAAACATTGTTAGGTATCACGGTGCGGTTGCGACGGACGACGGACGGTGTTCTCATATCGGAAAGAATGTTCTTCGTCACGGAGGAAACGCGATTGATGCGTCGGTCGCTGCTGCTCTTTGTTTGGGCGTCGTGAGTGCAGCGTCTAGCGGTATTGGTGGTGGAGCGTTTGCAGTTATTAAGCTTGCTGACGGCAAGGAAATTGCTTATGACTCTAGAGAAACCGCTCCTTTAAGAGCCACTGAGGTAATTAACGTGATTTTACTAATAATAGTTTTTTATTTCTCTTTGTCAAAATGTGCGTTTCGAAACATGCGTTTTAGTAACGTTTCTGACTGTAAGACATTATATTGATTGGTTGTTTCTGTCGATATATATGTAGAATATGTATGGTGATAATCCTGAGAAAAAGAAGATAGGAGCCTTGTCAGTAGGAGTCCCCGGGGAAGTCGCTGGTCTATTCACGGCTTGGAAACAACATGGAAAGCTACCGTGGAAGCGGTTAGTGAGTCCTGCAAAGAAACTTGCAGCTCATGGATTCAAGATTTCAAAATATCTCTATATGCAGATGAACGCGTCTAGAAGCGATATCTTAGCAGACAAAGGTCTCTCTGAGGTATATGCTACAAACGGAGAGCTCAAGAATCCAGGGACTATTTGCCGTAACCCAAAGTTGGCTTTTACACTAAGCCAAATCGCTAAATACGGTCCAAAAGCGTTTTACAATGGCACGGTTGGGGTTAACCTTGTAAGAGATATACAAAAAGCCGGTGGGATAATAACTATGAAAGATTTGCAGAATTATAAAGTGAAGGTTACAGAACCATTATCTGCGGATGTTCTTGGTTACCGTCTACTCGGTATGCCTCCTCCATCATCCGGTGGCGCTGCAATGGTCCTTGTAAGTCTTTTTTTTCTGGCGAAAATTTCACATTTCATGAAACCTATATTTATATCTATATGAGGAGTTTCTTGTGTTGCAGATTTTGAATATTCTTGCTCAATATGGTGTTCCATCGGGTGTTTCTGGTCCCCTTGGTGTTCATCGACTAGTGGAGGCTCTCAAACATGCATTCGCGATTAGGATGAACCTCGGGGATCCAGATTTCGTCCCTAATGTTAGTAAGGTTGTTTCAGATATGTTATCTCCAAAGTTTGCACAAAAGTTGAAGAGAAAGATTAAAGACAAGAAAACCTTTGATCCTAAACATTACGGTGGCAAGTAAGTTTTTTTTTCTCAATAAGTTATAGGTTTCTTTCTTCTGTGTTAGGTGTTTATCAAATTTTATTTCTGCAATTTTCAGATGGAATCAGATCAATGATCATGGCACGAGCCATTTATCTGTAATGGATTCGGAGAGAAATGTTGTTTCAATGACTAGTACAATCAACGGATACTTCGGGGCACACATGATATCTCCGAGCACCGGAATGGTTCTAAACAACGAAATGGATGATTTCTCGATCCCCAGGAAATCCGGAGGTGATCCAGATGTGCCGCCACCGGCACCAGCTAACTTCATCCGTCCCGGAAAACGACCTTTGTCCTCTATGACACCCACCATTGTACTCAAGGCAAGAAGAAGAAGAAAAAACCCTAATTCTTGTGGTACAAGTAACTCTGTATTTGAGTTCTATCTAAACGATGGGTTTTTGTTTTCTGCTTTGGCGTGCACAGGACGGTAAAGTAAAAGCCGCATTGGGTGCGAGCGGAGGAATGTACATCATCGCCGGTACAACAGAAGTTTTCTTGAATCATTTCGTCCACAACATGGACCCTCTCTCTTCCGTTGCGGCTCCAAGAATCTACCACCAGGTTTTTATACCCTTCTTCCCAAAATGAGAAAAGTTTCTTGTTCTTTGTTCATAACTAAAGCTTACTTTTGTAACTTCATTATTGATTTACAGGTGATTCCGAACAAAGCTCAGTATGAGAATTGGACAACAGTGTATAATGACCATTTCGAGATTCCCAAAGAGACAAGACTTAAGTTGGAGAAGAAAGGTCATGTCCTAGCGCCAATCGCAGGAGGAACGATATCTCAGTTGATAGTGGTTCAAGAACCCGATAAAAGTTCGGGTGGAATGAGTAAGCTTGTGGCAGTAAGTGATCCAAGAAAAGGAGGGTACCCTTCAGGATATTGACATCGGATTTGATTTCTATCTTCAATTATTATTGCATCAAACCTGTGATACGAGTTTTAGCCTTTTTAGACCATCTCCATTCCTCATTTTCTTGTAATTGTCTCTTTAAACAAATTTAATTATTAATTTTAATGCTATTTTATGATAAGTGTCTTTAGAGGAGGTAAAAATATCTTTTAAATGTTTTAAATGTCTACTTGTGAAGACATTTTCATCTTAAAATAAAATAAAATTAATTATTAAAAAATTGTTAAGACATTGGACGGGATGGAGATGCCTTTTTATAATCTTTGAGTTTGCGACGACATTGGTTGTTATGGATGACAGCTCTAATAGCAACATGATTTGCCTTGCATTTGTGAATCTGTGATACTGATGTACACGTCTTATTCTTCCATATTTTACTTGGTGTTTTATTTAACAAACGAAATAGGTCCAAGTCTTTTAAATATATTATTTTTAAACAGTTTTTTCTTCATATAATGAATGAACTCAAAAACATTATAGGTAAAACGTAAGCCATATAAATATTTAAATTTTGTCCCAAACGATTGCAATAACGGCAGAATAAAATTTATTATTATTATTATTATTATTATTATTATTATTATTCATACAAAACCCAAATCTTTTAAATTTTATAAATTTCGAGGATAAATATTGGATACTCCGCCTCTAGTCAATGACACGTCACAAGAATAATTGGTGAATCGGCAATTTCTTAATGACACGTCATCACAACGTAAAATCTTTGGATTCCTTGTATAATCCTACTTTGTACTACTCTAATCACTCCATTATCTTCACCAGTGTAAATCCTCAGCTTGTCATTATCTTTCTAATTAGTGTTTCGTACAAAAAAAAAAAAAAAAATGGCGATACAGTGTCAACAACTCCTGAAGAGAGTCATAGATAGAGCTACGAGTTCTTCCGGTGTTCATCATCGCCGTGCGCTTTCCTTACTCCGTGCTGATTTCTCCACTTCGACGCCGCAGATTCCGCCGTTCGATCACCAGCCGCGTCCGTATAACGGTCCTTCCGCCGATGAAGTTTTCCAGAAACGGAAGAAGTTTCTCGGACCTTCTCTTTTCCACTTCTACCAAAAGCCTGTACGTTCATCATCTCGTTGAATTTGATGTATTCTTCTGCTGATATCGAATTGAAATTTTGATTTTGTTGGTTTTTGACCGATCGTGATTGTGATCACTACGCAATCGGATGTTTCTGATTTGGGGGTTTTCGAATTCATAAAACTGTAGCATAAGTTATGATCAATTTGTTAGGGTTCTGTTTGTTCTAATAGTAGAATATTTGTGGGGATTTGATCAGTTTGACACTAGCCATAGTTATTAGAGTTCAAACCATAACAATAGATTTGATCTTGATTGCAGTTTTCTTCAGCTTCATGATCCATGCTGTGACCTAATTGGATCTGATAATACTGATTATATCTTGTTGTTGTCCTGCAGCTTAACATCGTTGAAGGCAAGATGCAATACTTGTTTGATGAGAGTGGTAGGCGATATCTGGATGCATTTGCTGGAATAGTCACTGTCTCATGCGGTCACTGCCATCCCGATATTTTAAATGCTATTATGGAACAGAGCAAGCTACTTCAGCACGCTACGACCATATACCTGCATCATGCCATTGGCGATTTCGCTGAAGCATTAGCTGCTAAGATGCCTGGAAATCTTAAGGTACTTGAGATTTATTTTGATGAAGTCTGAAGCAAGTCGAGAACTATGATGTAAGTTAGGTTTCTGTTGTTGGTTTTTTTCGAGAATTCAGCAAGCTTCACGATTTTGGATGCAGGTTGTGTACTTTGTAAATTCTGGCTCAGAAGCTAATGAGTTAGCAATGATGATGGCTAGGCTTTACACTGGTAGCCTTGAGATGATTTCGTTGAGAAATGCTTATCATGGTGGAAGTTCTAATACTATTGGACTAACAGCTCTTAACACTTGGAAGTACCCATTACCACAGGTTTTCCCCAAAACTTCCATATACAGAAAAAGTCGAATCGATTCCTTGTTATAGTTCATGCGCACAAAATAGAGATATGATCTCTCTAGCATTGAATTTAGAGTCTCTTCGCTTGAGTGACCATATCGTTTTCTGAAATTTCAAGCAGAGTATTTCACTTCACCTTTACCCACGTCTTAGTTAGACCCATCAGAATCGAAGTCTCTGCAATGTAGTTTTCTGTGATAATGTTTTTTTGTAACATTGTTTTGCCAATTCTGTTATTGTGCAGGGGGAAATACATCACGTTGTAAATCCAGATCCATACCGTGGAGTATTTGGCTCTGATGGTTCTCTTTATGCTAAAGATGTGAAAGACCACATCGAGTATGGTACCTCTGGAAAAGTAGCTGGATTTATCGCAGAAACTATCCAGGTTTATGTTTAAACAAACCATCAAGTGAAATTTAGCACTAGCTTGAGCATAATATTCACCATGCCATTATTACTTCAGGGGGTCGGAGGAGCTGTAGAATTGGCTCCTGGTTACTTGAAATCGGTTTATGAAATTGTACGCAGCGCTGGTGGTGTATGCATTGCCGATGAAGTCCAGACTGGATTTGGCCGAACAGGAAGTCATTATTGGGGTTTCCAGACTCAAGATGTGGTTCCGGACATAGTCACTATGGCAAAGGTTTGTCAAAGGAAGTAGTTATCATTTACTCTGTTCTTACCGTTTGCTCTGTTATCCAATCTTTGACTACATATATTATTATTTACTTAAAAACAAGTAGATGTAGTCTACTAATAATTGGCACGGGTTATATTCACAGGGAATTGGAAATGGATTGCCATTAGGAGCTGTGGTGACTACACCAGAAATTGCGAGTGTTTTAGCTAGCAAGATTCTGTTCAACACATTCGGTGGAAACCCGGTTTGTTCAGCTGGTGGACTTGCTGTTCTAAACGTTATTGATAAGGAGAAACGCCAAGCACATTGTGCTGAAGTTGGTTCACACCTTATTCAACGTTTGAAAGATCTGCAGAAAAGACATGATAGTAAGTACCAGAACAATCTTTGAGCTTTTTTTTTATCAGATCATCACTCAGTTTTTACTTACAACCTCGTCTGTTTGGTTTCAGTCATTGGAGATGTGAGAGGAAGAGGACTTATGGTTGGGATCGAGCTTGTGAGTGACCAGAAAGACAAGACACCAGCCAAGGCTGAAACAGCCGTCTTGTTTGAGCAACTCAGAGGTAAACAACATTAAAGCCAAATGCATCAATTTTACAAGTATTAAAGCATGAATTTGGTCAACCAAAATGTTTTTCTCCTTTCCCTTTATGAAGAACTTGGCATTCTCGTTGGAAAAGGAGGACTTCATGGGAACGTTTTCAGGATAAAGCCACCAATGTGTTTCACTAGAGACGATGCAGGTAAAAATTCGTATAATATTGCTTAAAATCATTGTTTGTTTGAAAACAAGATGTATAATATAATGAATTGTGTTTTTTGTATGCACCAACAGATTTCTTGGTAGATGCATTGGATTATTCCATCTCCAGGTTGTGAAGAAGGATATGAAACAAAGCGAACGAATAAGGAGGATATGATCGTTAATCTTATCAAAATCATTCGAACCAAAATTTATTACTTGTAGCTTTCAGTAATGACACAAAATTTGCTGGTGGTTAACAGAAGTTCTGTTAAATAAATCAATAGCAAAAATACTGAGAGATTTAGACCCATAAACCAACAAAAATTCAAAAGCATTTTCTATGTTGGATTAAGCCAGCACGGTTTTGCATTCAAGATATAGAGATTGATAAACGTCTACCACCTAATCACTTTCATAACTTCGTGATCCGCTCATATATCGAAAACCCAAATCGAGTCATTTGGAGTAAGAAATAATGCATTATGTACACAAGGGCCAGAGAGTATTGATATTGAAGGTCAACATACAATAAACCTTCAGAATCTTGAGTAGCTCATCAGCGAGTCCAGTAGGACCAACTATTTGCAAGCTTTCCAGAAGCAAAGCAAAGAGTTCCTAGAGAGAGAAAAACTTGTTAAAAGCAAAAAAAAGAAAAAAAATGTAATTTACATGTAAAAAAATTGAGGGTCAACTTACCTAGCTTCATGGGCGGCTGAGGGGAGGGAGGTCACATAATGCTTAGCCCATCCGTCGGATCGCTTCTTGATCTCCAGCTCGACACTCTTTTCCTCACACCATTGAGCTCGACACTTTCTTCCTCACACCATGGAGCTCGAACTAGCCGCCTCTTCTTCAACGCTCCCAGTCCTCCACCTCTTCCACACAAGAGTCTCTCTTTTCTTTTGCATTCCTGAAAAGACAGTCATGCATTTCTTTCAAGAGATTATCAACCTCTTGGGCCAAACCATCTCTCGATACCAATGTCGAAGGTCCATTGTCACGCCTAACTACGCGCGCCTAGCAAAGGAATATATATATATATATAACTGTCAGTAGATGCACAACGCTGCTCCACAACCATATCAGGATTTCAAAAATATAAGAACTACCATATTGTTGTCCAAATCTGCAAGTCCAATCCGAATACTCAGTGGAACTCCTTTCCGCTCCTAGTGTGTGTGCTTGATAGAGGGAGGAGCGTCCATACGTTTATCCACTTCAACACAGAAGCTAGATCTTTCCAAGATCGAAGCAGTATCATCACAAAAATCAGATATCCTTTTGGCATCAACTTCTTGGCAGGTCTCTAGAATCAGAGAAGAAGAGAGGAAGGATAGCAGAAATTCATTTACCGCTGCGGCACTGGGCTCCCAAGATGTCTGCCACACCATTTCCTCCACTCATTTTTTTATTCTCGAACAAGATGTTGAAATTCTTGGCAAAAGTTTGTCCCAAACAGTGGGATGAAGCACCTTCCACACCACCGAAGACATTTCAAAGATCATTCTGACTGAAAATCTCAACATCATTAGTCAGTGGGTGGAAGCCACTCAAGCTTCTGTAGTTATGGGAGTCAGTGTTCACACTTTTGCATTCTTGAAGAGACAGTCATGCATCTCTTCCAAGAGATTATGGATTTATAGTGAAGTACAAAGTGTGTGCAAATTAACTTGGTAAGGTTACTTTATTACTGGAACTAATTCAAGTTATACATTTTGGTTATGATATAAGAGCCAAACGGTGACCAAAAATACTATTATGACTGTTTTTCTTATTTATATATAAATTTGTAGCATAAATTAATAAACAACAACTTAAAATTCTCTTATGTATTTAGAGAATATGGAAGAGTTCATCAATTGGGAAGAAAATATTGATGTTTAGAGTTTGTTCGTTAAATCATTTTGAATTTCATAACCATGGTATATTAAAAATAAGTGTCGTTTTTAATGGTTAAGATGACATGTGTGTTGAAATTATGATTATAAGAATAGTCTTCTTTGAAATTGCTCAATTTATGAAATATACATGTTAAAGGTTATAATTGACTTTATATAAATATATTGTTAGACTGATAGTTGGTCTTGTTGCTAGAATTCGTTGGATATGAACATATAAGTTTTGTGTTTGTGAAAATGCTAAATTTATTTTGAGTTAGAAACTAATGAAACACCTCTTTTGAAAAAATGGTACCATAACAACTAACATGTGCTTAAAACATGGTGAAAATCAAACAACTTCATAATTGACACTTCTTACAAAAAAAAATGTAAACTACACTTGTTCTTTTATAGAATATACCATTTTTAGAACTCAAAATTATGAAAACTATTATATATACAGTAGAACCTCTGTAAATTAATACTCGGTAAATTAATAACCTCTATAAATTAATAAATTTCTCCGGTCCCAAGTTTGGACTAGTGTAATTTTGAACATTATTCGATAAAATAATAAATTAATAACATTTTTAAAAATCCCATGTAAAAATATGGTCCCATTAATATCATAAATTAACAATCAAATAAACTAGTATATATATATATATATATATATATATATCTAAGAAAATCAATGAAATATAAATCTATTGTTGTTTGTTTGTTCTTGAATTTGCATTCTTGTTGGAGAGCATCTCTAATTTTTCTGACTGCATCAAAAACTTATGGTGTTGTCTTCTCAAATCGCATCCAAAAATTGTAGAGAGTTCTTGACGCGATAATTGTATCATTCCGTGTAACTGGTTCTAAAGGTACCGTCGTATCTTCTTCAACTTCATCATCACCTTGAAAAATAGTAGCAACAATTTTTTCTAAACTCTGAATTTCTGATAAAAAATCATATTCATAAATTAATAATTATTAATTTGTCGATAAATTAAAACCTCTATAAATTAATAAAATTTCATGGTCCCGACCTTATTAATTTATAGAGGTTCTACTGTATATCAACCATATATATCTTGTGCAAAACTTTGGTTGCTTATTTTTCAAATTCAAAATGAGGCAGATGATAGTTACATAACCAAATAACACATGTCAAAGGACTTGAATATATATATTCATCACAAAAATTATACTGAAATTTAATTGGTTTATACAATTGTTTGTATAATTTAAAATAACTTTTGTTAAGTAACAACTGATCACCAACAAATCGAGTCATTATGGAAAACAAAGGCCAATAAGTAAGAAATAATTAATGTTTGTTTGATCACTGATGTAAAATGTAAATTGTTAATGTATATAAAAATTAGTAATTCAATTAAGTTATCTTTTCAAGGAATTTTGCAAAGATATAACGATAATAAAATGTTAGTAAATTCCCATAATCACATATTTGTTATGCGTTGTTAACATTGGCAATCTAGATTCTAACAGTTTGTTAATGAAATCCAACATCTCATTTCATTGAGTTTTGAGATTTCTTCTATGAAATTTTTATTTATTTATTTTTGTAAAATCCAAAAACAAAATACAAAAATCTAAAAGCTAAAATCTATAATCCAAAAATCTCCTCAACATTCATGGCCTAAGTTGTTTTCTTTTCTAAATATTATTTCTACTTTAATTAACAATTTAATGGTTTGTGGATTTCATTAAATAATTAATTTATAGTAACTAAAAAAACATTCCGAATCTCAATATTTGTAAAATTACTTTAGATCACGCAAAATATGATCTTATTCCTTTCACAAAAATAGCTGCAAACATTTATAGCCATTAATCATTCTTTATATATAGTTAAAAATCCCCACAATAATTTATTGCGAAAAGTCTTTACGTTCCAAAACAAAAAGTCACAAGTCTTTACGTTTCTTTCAGAATCACAACAACACGTCTTTACCAATTTCTTCGTAAATAAGTTTCTCCTCTGATCCATCACAATCAAGAGAGTTTTCAAGAAAGTCCAGCAATCGTGGCGAAGCTTTATAAGGAAGACGAGGAGAGAAAGAAAGCAATGGAAGAAGAAGAAGAAGACGAAGAAGAGGAGGAAGAAGACATGTTCGAAGACGCCGTGTGTACCACGCCAGCCAGAGTCAACACGCCTTTGTCCGTAATCACAGAGGCCTTCGAAGATCTCGCGGATCTGCTGAAACCTCAAAGATCTGAGATCACCGAAGAAGAAGATGGATTGATGAGGCTTGATGATTTTTGTAGTGCCTGTAGTCATGTCCCTGTCCTCTTCGATTGCCTCGGTTTTGCTTTCAAATTTGCGGAGATGGAGTACGTAGCCAAGGTTAAGGATTTGGAGGAGGCATCAAAAACGTTCGACACGTTACAGAACATTCTTGACCTAGACGTGGAGAAAGAAACGGTCAAAACACCGGGAAGCCATTCGCGTAATCTAAGACGAGTCAGACAAGGCTTAGATCTCATCCGAGCCATATTTGAACAATTCTTGATCGCAGATGACTATTCGTTGAAAGACGCTGCCACAACAGCGTACACGGAAGTATGCGCACCGTTTCATACATGGGCCGTTAGAACAGCGGTTTATGCAGGGATGTATATCCGACGAGGGATCAGCTTTTGTTACGGCTCAACGAAACAGATCAATCTGTTGAGAAGAACATGAGGAGGTACATGGAAGCATCTCGACCTATCATAGAGTATATTGACAAGCTTTACATTCAAAGGAACATTAAACTTGATTGGTAAAAACAAAATTTTGTTCTTGATCAAGTAATATTCTAGACAAAAATTTGTCCTTGTAAATTATTATAATTATTATTGATTTTTTTTTTGTTTTTCTAAATTACAATTTGAAGCCTTGCTATGAGGCTTCCCCAAAAAATTGTTTCTCACCGTATGTAACGTGTTGAACATATTGAAACGTTCTTAAAACGAAAAATGCGTATTCCCTAGTTTTAATTACATAAGTTACATGTTCGATCGTGATTATGATTGGTCATCTTCTTTTTTCTAATATCTTGGTTGACCATACGTAATGTGTTAACTCACGTCGGCTATCAGATGTTTATTAGGTAATATATATTTTAATTTCTAACAATGAGCATCAAAGTCTGGGTGGTGTAGTCGGTTATCACGCTAGTCTCACACACTAGAGGTCCCCGGTTCGAACCCGGGCTCAGACATTTTTATTGTTTCTAAATTTTTTATTTTTTTTATTTTTTTTATTTTTTTTTTTGTCTTTCAGGAAATCACATATCCGATTTAAACTCACGAATAGTAAGTAACACTGTATTAGCATCATTATCACAATGAATTAGTTCACCCGTAAAAGTCAACATTAATGTTGTTTTATATGTTTCTAAACCTTCTGGTTGAGTAACTAGTACCTAGTAAACTTTGCTTGATTTTGATTAGCAAATCTGTATGATATTTAAAATACATTAACAGAGGCCAATAAGAGAAAAAGAAGAGTGGGATAGATTTATGGATTGGCCTTTAGGGAGACGTATGAGACAAATTACCCCCTAATCACTTGTTATTGGCTCCAAACTAATTGCTATATTTAATAGTAACATTTTACAACTGCAAAAACCACAAACTTTAATTTCTAACGATGATCTTAATTAACTCTATATTTGTATTCAAAATTTAGACGAAACATATAAGAGTATAAGACCTTTAGTTTTTCTTTTATTCTACAGAAAAAAATAAAATTATATACTTAATAAGAGAATTTCAGACAATGATATTTTGGTATAAGCCTTATATTGCACCCAGATGGACTTCGGAGTATGGTCTAACGCATTCACGATGAATTACGAAAAGTCAATGCCACTAATTAGCCATAGAACTAATAAAATTGGAATTCTTAATTCACAAAAAAAAAAAAAAAATAACATATTGATGAGTGAGTTATTTAATGAAGTAGATTTGGAGAGTGGAGTGGCAAGTATTATCCATTATCAAAACATTCTAAAGTCGATCCACTAAATTCCATGTCTCACTCACTCGTTTCTTTAGAACTAGCTAATTTAATTAGTGTTAATCAAAGTGGAAATTGGGTCGGTCAATTGCAATGATCAATTTTTCCAAATTTAGAACTATTATGAAACCCCAAGCAAACATGTTTTGTGAACAAGGTGCGTGTGTCCAACCTTAAAGCATCTCAACTTTAATTTTTCTTTACAATAGGGTGTGTGCTAATTACAAAGAGTGTGTGCTAATTATATTAAATTCTCATAAGGATATATACGTGATATAATTAACATCCCCATAATATATTATATATCATCATTATCACTAATCGCTAATGTTCTAATCTATGTCCATATATATATATATATATATATATATATGGAGAGAGAGAGAGAGTCATAGACACATTATACATATTGGATTACCGGTTCATTGTCGTGGGCATGTGTTATGTACCACCATAAGTCTTTTTGAAAATATAAGAGAATGAGTTTTCCATTGTTGCTTCCGTAGTTATATTTTTATAATGTAATCAGTCAAAATGTATTATTTATTATTGAATACAAACTGTAGTACCTGACTGGGGTATGAATATGATATATTATTATTTACATGTACAAGAGTGAAATAGATATATAGACATTGATCATATTGAAGCTCTAAAACGTTTCTAACTGCACCAATGATCATTGTAAATGTTAACCCACGTTACGTACCTACTATAGAAGATAATGTTCTTATTTTCATGTTGTGGCTTGGTGGAAGCTATAATTTATTGAATCAAAGCCTTCTCGTTGGTAAACTTTTCTAAGTACTCTTCAATCTTTGCTCTTCTCTTGTTGTGAATTTGATTAATGCATTTTTATTGTTATCTACTATAAAGCAAGTACATGTCAGTGGTTAAACCACACCAGATACGATGTGCAAATTAAATCTTCCTAATCATATTAACTGTGTTTTAATTTCTTATGACATATACGATACGGAGAGTTATGATCTTGTCTATTAGATATTTTTACCAATAACCTATGGGCCATTCATATGTTACTAAATCCTACTGCATAACATGCTATATATTACTAATAGTTCTTCGTAGTTTTTTTTCTTATTCATTTTTTTTTCTTACAGTGTGTTTATATTTTATGTATCTAGATTACAGAGATCACTTAGCGAACCTTGCAAAGATTAATTATATTTTATTGCCAAAGACGTGAATGAATTGGACCATAGTTTATGCCGCTGGTTTAAGAGCCGCCCTTAAAGCGAAAGCCACAAATTAGATGAAACCTCCCTTCTAATTAATTACTTTTAATGAATTATTATTATTAACAACTATATATTAATTTATGGAAGAACCCACTCCCCATATAGTTTAATCACACAATGGTTTAAGACATCAAGCAATTATATTTTTAAGTAGTTGATGCATAGTCTCACTCACGATTAAAATACGTTATCATCTGAATTCATAGGGCTAAGAGAAGCTTTGTAAACAAGTTTCTTATAGCTATGTACGTCGAGATCACATACATAAAATACATTCCATTCTATTCATATGTTAGCATTTGACTCGTTACCTGTTATAGAAGTAGAGTAAAGATGACACTGATCTCAACCTATACAACCAAACACTAGATATGGCTATTAATATGGTATAACTAGTTTTCAAATTGGTATAACTTTGTATTTTTTGTATTTCAACTCTTCATGAAAATCTTTTCTTACCTAATCGATTATAGCCCAACAATTAAAAAAGAATAGTTCCCATTTTTACTTTTTGAATATACACTTTATGAAATTGCTACATGCAGTATCATGAAAACTATGGACCCATTTTCTCATATATAAAAAAACTAAAAGAAAAAATAATATACTAAGGGAAAACCTCTATAAATAGACACTCTTCGACAAACCCAATCTCCACTTAGGAAATCTTGATTACGTTTATTTCGTTAATTAACACTAAAAAATAAATGTTGTCCATGGCAGCGAGTTACGCACACCTTGAGGTCAAACAGAAGAATCAGAAGGAAAAGATGAAAAAGAGAGAAAATAAGAGAAACTCCTCCGGCCACGATGCGGCTCATCCCCTCCCTGTCGAAACCTCTTCTGCCTCCGGAAGGATTTCTAATAAAATATATCCTTCTCGTTTATCTGATGAACAAGTAGAGGTCAAGTCACAAAAGTGAAATTCAAAGTCATGAAATTCTTAAAGAGGTTATTCAAGTATTTGTCCTTGTGTTAGCATGTAATTATGTTATCTATGTATGCGTGATGTGTCTAAATCGTATCTTGGTCGTGTTTATACTTTTGTGAAAGTGTGCTACTTTGCTAATTTATCTGTGTGTTATTATGTTATCAAATGTAAAAGATTATTCCATTGACACACGCCAATTACCTTTTTGGAACCCTGATTTACAAGTAGATTGTTACAAGTTCCTATCAAAACATCATTCTAATACTTAAAACTTAAAAGCTAAACAAAGAAAGCATATCTAAATCTGAAGTGCATATTAGTGTGTAAGTAAATTTCCGTCCGATTCGGATAAAAAAAAAAAGTAAAAGTATCTCGTACTATTCAAGCGTCATGTGTATGTGAATCAATTCATTCGTTTAAGATTTGTAATTTGGTAATATTGGGTTGTCATTATTAGTTTATTTTTGAACCAACAGTTGTTCATATTAAGGTTAAAAAACAAAAAATGGAGAAGAGAGGTCCACAACACACAGTGCCAAGCAACCCTGTTCGTTCATCAAAGGTTCAAAGTTCAAACCAAAGTCTACTAAACAAACATAAGAAGATGTCTTCTCCTGCGTTCTACAGTAAAAATAACAAACCAAACTCAACAAAGTCCTCAACTTTTGTCCGCACTGAGCTAAATTCCTAAGAGCCTGCTACGAAAATAATGACCTGAAATCCCCCAAACTAGCAAGATCACTTGTTATTATTAGCTGCAAGTTTAGCTGCAACTTGCTCCTCTGACAAGGGCAAGTAATATATCCTGGGGATTGCTTTTGTCTTCTTGAAAAGATCATCAAGAGTGACAATGGGAGGTTCTTGTTCCTCAGAGACTAGAGGAGGAGGTGGAGGAAGACGTTCTACGATCTGAGGTGGTTTGGCCAGAGGGGGTGGCGGTGGAAGAGCAGTTGGAGGTGGCCGTGAAGGAGCCTGAGCCAGTGGCTGATGTCGAGGCTGAGGAGGAGGAGGAGGAGGAGGAGGCAGAGGAGCTTCCAGTTTTGCTTTCACTTCTTCTGGTCCAACAAATTCAGCTGTCAGAAAGCGGCCTCCATTAGGTGGCCATTGCAGGTTATACACGGCTTGTCTTGTTGCTGCAGCTTCTTCAACAGAGGAATACTGCATTCACGTCACAATTCACTCATCTTACAAGACATTCTTTTAAAATTTAGATAATTGAAATGAAAAGAACAAATGGAATCGACAATTTTGTAAATCAAAAGGAATGAAGAAGCGTTCTTACTGATACATAGCAATGGGTCTTAATGTTGTCCATCCAGAAACTAGTGACGTTTCCGGTTTTACCCAGAAGCTCCTGAACAGCTTTCAGTGTGAACGGCCTTAGGAAACGATCAATCCTGAGGGAATTTGTAGGCTCCTTGGGAGATGGAGGAACTGCCAATAAATATTGAACACATCTATCAAACAAATGTTTTTAGACAATGAATAAGATATGGAAACATACATAGAGGAGTAGGGGTGGTGATTTACATACCCACACGTTCCTTGGGTCCATCCTCACTAGCCGAAGAGTCAGATCTTGAGAAGTCACGCTTCAGACCAGTCGCCCTTGGTGTTGAAGTGGGTACAGCGCTATTTGTGGCCTGCACTTCAGGAACTTTAATACGCTCAGAGTTCCATCGGCGCCTCTTTGCAGGCTCATTGTTTCCAACAGCTTCTTGATCTACAATGACGTAGAAATAAAGACACATCATCAGATGTAGTTTGAATTTCAACAGAGATGCTTCAAAAGCCAACAAAATACAAGAAGTAGCCTTAAACACAAAGATGAAGCAACTATCAAACGGTAGCAATATGCCTCAAACACCAACATCACAAGATTCAACACAGCAAACAAATTGATTAATAAACAAATGAATATGAGAGGCCTTACCATTAGCAGGAAGCTTTCTCTTATCAGAAGCCACCAGTGGATGTCTTTTATTTCCAGGGGCTTTCCCTTTCCCAGCATCTATATCAGCACGGCTTTCCCCCTTAGAAAGCATTTCAATTTTCTCACTCTTATCATCAGATGTAATCGAGTCGGTTTGCTTAGTCTCTGGCTCATCCTCCATAGACTCATCACCAGAACTTCTATCTAAATTCAACTTTTCTGAGTCGCCTGCATCGATAATGTTATTTTCTTTGGTCATATCTGTGTTTGCAGCATTGCTGTCATCTCCACCTCCAACAGATATCTTCTGCTCAAGTGGCGCCTCAACATCCATTGGATGCGATTCGCCAACGACTTTTGATGGTTCTTGAGACTTACTAACATTTTGTTCTAATTTGACATTATCAGCAATTTTGTTATCCTTTAGTTCTATTTTTTCATTATTTGACACAGAATCAGTAGAAATACAATCAGATTTTACCTCAAACCCTGTAACGGGGATGACCTCAGATACCTGGTTGTACATAGCAGATTTTTCAAGCACAGCCTCTGTTGGTTGAGCCTTATTATCCGCACCACCATCCAACCCACTAGATGGTTCCTTATTCTCAGATTTGTGAACAATTTGCTCACTAGGCGTCTCTGCCACAACTGGTGCATGACGTGCAACCACTGAACTATCAAGACCAGATATGTCTCTTCTAACATCATCAACTTTTTCATCTTCTTCACTAGCGAATGGCACTGCATTAACCTCTGGTTCTGAAAACAAAGGGGGTTGAGTAGTCTCAACCGGAGCTGAAGCTTCAGCTGTTGTCATAGTCTCAGTTGGTTCTGGGGTTTTCTCAGCTGCAACTGGAGTAGTCTCAGCGCTGAATGCCGCGGCAACTGGAGCAAAAGGAGTGGATTGGTTTCGATCTGGTGTAACGTCGCCGTCGCCTCCAGTAAAAGAAAACATCTGAGCCTCTTGATTGGCTTTTTCAGCAGCAGCAACAGCAGCACTGTTGATTCTCTCAGACTCTTCTTGCTCAACACGAAGAGCTTCATCTAGACGCCTAACTAATTCCTCCTTCAAGCCTCTTGTAGTTAGTCTCCGTCGCTTAAGCTCCTCTTTCAATTCCGTAACCTTCCACTTATCAATTGGTCGGTTGTCCAAGATTGGAAAAGGTGATGACGACATCTTAGCTTACGTGAACTGATTCTTGAAAAAAAAGAAAAATCAATAAAAAAAAAAATTCGAGATATTGGATTCACACATCGCAGTGGACAACTCATCTCTTAAATCCAAATTTAACCAACAAAAAAAAAACAAAGCTTAAATCTTTAAACAAACCCAATGCAAAAGAGATAAGATGAAGACTTACATAAACCAAATTGGCTTCAAACTTCCTCAGATTGGTGAAACCCTAAAATCGCAGCATAACAGAAGAATGACAATTAGAAGAGACTTCCGAACACAATACAAATAATCAAAACCCACTACGAAAGATTGAAAATTTCCCGACTCAAATCAATAGATTTCTCAATTTCTCTTAAAACAAAAGATAAAACGCAAACCTTTTCGAAAAAGCGAAATCCAGAAGCAATGGAACGGAGAGAGAGTGACCTTTTGTGATGAAATCTAACAGAGATTGAAAGATAAAGCGGACATTGGGGAAATTACAATCCCGTCATCAAATTTTTTTATTTTTTTGGGAATTTGGAAAAAGAGGAGGCGAATTCTAGGGTTCTTGTTCGTCGGGTGTTTTGATAATGAGAAAAAACTCGAGGACCTGAAGCAAAGGGGCTTGTTTGATAAATACAACCATTGTATTATGAATTGTCGAAACTACCCTTACTACTCAAGTACTCTTTTTTATACGGCGTCGTTTTAACGCTAAACGCGATTTTTTTTTTTTTTTCTGTTTGGTTTATTATACTCTCACGACACCCCGGGGAAGGAGGCTTTCCGAGTCTTCTTCTTCTTCTTCTCTCCGTCGTGTAGTAAGATTCTTCACTCGTATCGTTCGGCGTTTCCTTCACGAGAAGAGCTACGGCGATAATGCTGCGGAAGTATGTTTTCCTGAACCCTAGACAACTATCTTAAATCTGCGATTAATTTATATTCACTTTTTTAGATTCTCTGGTTCGTCCCATCAAATTTCGCGTAGCTTTTAGGGTCTGATTTTTTTTGTTGATTTCTCTAAATTGAAGAGCTACTTGTGACTTTGACTGGATTGATTTTGTTTTCCGTATCTGATCGAATGTGATTGTGATGTAATTCTCTCTCTTTTTGTTTGTTTAGGTCTGTTCTCGAGCTGGCTTCGCGTTTGTCAACTAAGAGATATCCGAGAAATTTGGTAGCTCAGGTGAGTACGTATTCTTACCTTGGTGATATTCTTAGCTGTTACCATCTTTTGTGAGCATTCTCTTGATGTGAATTTTGTGTGTGTTTTGCATTAGAGGTTTCATTTGACTTCTTTGAGAAATGCATCTACCTCTGGTAAAAACGGTCTCCCTGGAGCTAAACCCGTCGGGAAACCAGATGCCTCAAAAGTTGATCCTCCAAAATTGACTCCTCCTCCTTTGGGGAAACCGGATCACTCTAAAGGTAATTCTTCTAAAGTGGTTATAGGAGGTGTTGTTGCAGTCGTTGGTGCTTCTCTCGTAGCGTATCAGACTGGCTATTTGGATCAGTATCTGGTGAAAGAACAGCATAAATTAAGTGAGCGAATCCACTCTGATGCCGTTACTGAAAGACTTGATGAGGCTCATCGTTTTAATGTACCTTCCGGTGTTGAAGATTCTACTGAAAAGGATGGTAAAGTTGAATCGCAACCTCAAGTTACTCCTCATTCTGAAGCTTCTGGGGGAATGCAGGTTGACATAGAAGTGCAACCTGAGTCTGATCTAGCACCTGAACGTTTTACATATATTTCTTCTAACCAAGAGGAAACGACGCCTCAAGAAAGTGCCATCGATAGAGTAGAGGCAAGCTCGCCTACTTCTTCAGATGATAACTCTGTATCTCAAGATTCGACAACTAAGTCTGATATGCCCAAGGCAGAAAGTGTGAAGTTGGAAGCGGCACCAAAACCTGGGGACAGTACTGCTGTTAGTGTCCATTCTAGTTCGGTTCATAGAGAGAGTGAAACAGAATCTGCTTCACCAAAGGATCCTGCCACTGAAGAGGCACCTGAGGTACTATATTTTCCTTAGTTTAACTTGAAAAAGCACTACAGAATGAAAATGCAGAAGATGAGTGTCTCAGCATTCCCTTCATGGAATTTTTCTTGGCTCGACTTCATTGCTTAAAATGCTTGGATGGTGGAAGCCTGGATAGATCATAGGTCTATGTAAAAGGATCATCGGTGGGAATTATAAGCATTCCTTTGTTTTGTGAAACTTCTTATCATCTTGGTAGAAATGGGTTATTCATATGGATACTAGATTAACTGTCCTGAATCAAATTCTGATAGACACCAATCGCTTAGGAAGAAGGGATGTAGGGAACTAAAAATATTTGAATTAGATGCGTATTTTCTTCTCTATGGAGAGCTGGATGTTTTATGAAGCTTTAGTTGATACTTGATTTTACTATGGCCTTCTAAAGTTACGTGGAATTGTTGTGAATCTCTAAAAAATTGTTGTCTTACAGGATGGCATTGAGCGGGAAGTTCAAAGACCAGGTTCTCTCCTTAAGGAATACAATCTAGAAGGCAGCGATACTGAAAGCAGTGAATCTCCATCATTCGGGGAGCAAATAACTAAAGAAACTGAGGTTTTAAACTTGATTTTCTGTCTCTGTCTTATTTCAGTGCCTTGTATTGATTGATAATTTTTAGAATAATGTGCCTAATCTGGATAATTTCGTGAATTAGGCTCTTCCTAACTCAGTCGAGGGGATGAAAGATGGTTACATGACTGAGGATGGAAAGTTGGTACTTGATTTTCTGGCTGCCATTCATGCAGCTGAGAAGCAACAGGCCCATTTAGATGCACAAGTTTTTGCTGAAGAGTTACGAGCCTTGAAGGTTGCTTATAAGACGGAATATGTCATATGAGTATTTATTCACTGTAGTGTCGTTTCTTTATCTAAGAGGCTTTAACTAATAGACTACTGCCAATTGTTTTGGTTGTACTCAGGAGAAGTACGAAAATGAGTTGAGAGACCTTAGGGCGCGTGAGCTAATGCGTATAGAGGAGGCAGCAATATTGGATAAGGTGCTTTTATCTTGCTATATCTACTTGATTAACTCAGTCCAGGGCACTGCTCATATGCATCAGATAAACATGCCATTGATGTTTACTTTATATATGGGCAATATGATGTGAACTTTTAGTGGATTCTTGTAAGCATCTATTTAATCTCAGTCTCATGTTCCTGGGTAGAGGCATACAACTATATTTAAGTGCCAATGTTGCTTTCAGGAGCTAAAAAGAGAAAGAACAAAAGCAGCAGCTGCCATCAAGGCAATCCAGGAGAGAATGGAAGATAAGCTCAAAACTGAAATTGAACAAAAGGTCTGTACATTGCAAGGAACTGAGAATTAAAGTGTATTGCGACTTAGAAAATCATAACCGACCATTTGTGTTTACTTCGTATTTACTACAGGAAACTGAAGCACAGTTGGCTTTGAGTAAAGCTGAAGAATTGGCAAAAGCTGAAATGATTTCGGCAATTGCAAAAGAAAAGGCAGCACAGATTGAGAAAATGGCAGAGGCAGATCTTAATGTAAGTAAAGACGAAATGGTGTACTTGATTTCCAACTATCTAATGGTTCCAACCACGTGGTATAGAATATTGCACAGACTGTTTTAAAATCATAATTAGGAAGAAGGTGTAGGTCCAGATGCACGTTAGTTCTAAACCAAAATTGAAATTTGTTACTGCAGTCTGCAGAAAACATGTCATCAAGGCAGATAATCTGAAAGGATTGTTTTGAAACACATTATCCAAGTAGTGAATACAAAATCTAAGAATTCTATTAAGGAGAAGAAATGCATACAAGTTCTGTGATGGGCATATAGTAAAGATGTTGAAAGCGAAGTTTCTATTCTAATGGAATCAGTTATGTTTTGCATACTTTGAAGTACTCAAACCCACATCATAACGTTCCAGCCTACACTAAATTGTGTTACATATCTCTTTGCAAATAAGCAAATTCCTGAATGTTAAATCCTGTCTCTGCACTGTCTTTTAATTTCTGTAGATAAAGGCACTCTGTTCGGCATTCTATGCGCGCTCTGAAGAGGCTCGCCAAAGTCATTCGGTTCACAAGCTTGCACTGGTAAGAGTCGAATTATAATTTTTTCATTGGCTCATGTTAATGCCATGAAAATCTGCTTTTCTACACCACCTGCTAAGTTTGATATATGAAAAATATATAATTATGACTTTGCAGGGTGCACTTGTGCTGGATGATACGCTCTCGAAAGGATTGCCAATCCAAAAAGAACTCAGTATGCTTCAGACTTACCTTGAAGGGACTCATAAGGATTCAATCCTAGGCTTGGTTTTATCATCTCTCCCAGAAGAAGCACGAACCAATGGAACAGACACAGTGCTACAACTGAATCAGAAGGTGACCCACACAATCAATGTTTTTGGCTAAAAAAATTATTCCAACTCTTTTTTCTTACTCTCTTCTCGTTATGTTTTCAGTTTGATACTTTGAAAGGAACACTTAGACACTTCAGTCTCATTCCACCTGGTGGTGGAGGAATCTTGGCACATTCTTTAGCTCATATAGCATCTTGGTTAAAGGTATGCTGCTGATTACATTATTCCACGCTCACAAACGCTGAAGTCTTAACCGTAATTCTGTGGGATTTTTTTGTTAACGGAAAACAGTTCAAAGAAGTGGATCAAGCAGATGGAGGCATTGAAACTGTAATAAAAAAGGTAGATAATTACTTGGCGGAAGGAAAACTAGCAGAAGCAGCAGCTACACTTGAAGAAGGTGTTAAAGGAAGTAAAGCAGAGGAAATAGCGAGTGATTGGGTGCAACGTGCAAGAAATAGAGCCATTACAGAACAAGCTGTTACTCTTCTCCAATCTTATGCAACCTGTGTTAGCCTCACTTGAATCCCTCCCAGATTTTTTTTTTTTAAGTTTTGAAATTACTCAGATTCCTGGAGTTACAATCAATTTGCGGGAAGTAGTACCAACCCCTTTATTTTATATTGGTCGGAGGAAGAATTACGATTTTATATTCCAATATTAATGTCTAAATCGCAATGTTTACGAGAGAGATGTTATATGAGTTAGAATGTTACAGAAGTTTGAATCAAAATAAGATGAATCTGACGAGTAATGACTCTTTATTTTTTCATTGGGATCATAAACTGTTGATCTGGGGATGATTGTTGTTGTTGTGATGTGGCATCAATCATGTGCATCATATAGTATCACTAGCCTTGCGTTGCATTCACCGCCTAAGAATCTAAGAAAGATACAAACTAAAACCCGATCTTGTGGTCATGCATTTATCTTTTTTTTTAAATCCATTTTAGCACATATAATTGGTACCTTGTCCTGTCCACATGTAATAAAGTTTGAACTCTGAAAAAAATACCTTCGACAAACTTTGATTTGTACATTAATGATTCTGCATGAAAAATCTCGTAAATAATATAGGTTAAAATTTTCAAGTTAACTCGTAAAAAATACGAGTTTGAGCATAATTCAAATGGACCCAAACTTGGCATAACTTCGATATTGAGAAAAATGTACAAAATCAACAATCTTGGAATACTCATGCCAATAATGCAATATTAAATCTTAGCGGCTGCGGGAAACTTCTTCTCGTCGGTCTCTTATTAGAATGCTTTAAACCTGTTATTATATGTACCGAACGTTGAAGGTGTTTGTTCGACAACTCCAAAACTTTATAAAATTTTTGTCAGCTAACTTACCACTAATTTATTCGATCGAATGGAGTCACTTTCATATTCTTGTATATATATATATATATATATATATACAAAATAAATATTTGTCAACTAACTTACCACTAATTATTCGAGTGGAGTCCCCTTTGTATGCTTATAAATATAAAATTTACATTTAAAATATAATTTAAACCAGTTTATGAAAAGTTTTAAATATTGATAATTGTATGTATATGTTTTTGAATTATCACGTAAATTATCAATACATGAAAATAATATATAGAGACTATATTGCACCAGCTGACACAGCGAACCTTAAATATGAAACAGCTAAGTTTGATAAGTGAGGTGGCACAACTCCTCCAATTAGGAGACAGCCTCACACGCGTATTCCAATCAGTGCCCACAGATATCGGCCACGTATACATTTGAACGCTCGAGATCTTTTCTCCCAAACGTGTGAAGCTGTCTCGCCGTACGTAAAGTAGTGTGACTAACCTCCGCGATGGTTCTTCCAACCTTTAATTTTTTGCTAAGAATTTGATCATTGATCCTGATTAGTTTAATAATCAGCCGACTATTATTATTGTTTAGATAAATTGGTGTGAATTCGTTAATACATGCATGGCTCTCTCACCTTCTTTGTGACTTCCTTGTGAATAACACAAGATTTTATATAAAAATATCTAAAGTTATCATTATTCCATAACGTAATTGTATTCACATGGATTCCCTACAAAGCTTACCTTCGTATATATGCTAAGCTAACAAATTTTTTTTTCAAGAATTGGTTACAAATACTTGAAAATGATTTTAAAACATTAGCCCTTTAGTTCCAAACTTTTCCTATCATATACTACTTTCGTTTCTTACCTAAACCACAAGGTCTTTTGGCATATATATTGCTTACAGCCTAAGTTCTTAAAGACCTCCTTTTCTATATTTTTATAAAGTGAGCCAAATGTAGTTTTGTGTCAATCACTCAATTGTAAACACAACAACATACTTTTGCTTTCGTACCAATACAATAATATACCCAAAAGTCATTATTTTATTAAAATATCAAATTAAGGCCTCTATATAAGTCGAGACAACCTACTAACAACTCATTGCAAACTGAAACCAAAACAAATATCTACACAAAACGCAATAACACATCTTGAGAGACAGAGAGAAAAGAAGACACAAGTCAAAGAACAAATTTAAGAAAGATGGGAGTTGGAGGAACATTCGAGTATATATCAGAGCTAATAGGAAACGGAGGAAGCCATAGCTATGGCAAGAGGAAGAAGAAGAAGCAGTTTCAGACTGTAGAGCTCAAAGTTAGAATGGATTGTGATGGTTGTGTCCTCAAAGTCAAAAACTCTCTTTCTTCTCTAAAAGGTAACTAACTTCTTCTTTATAATCAAAATTCTCGTCTGGATTTGTGTTGCCCCGCCCATATGAGATATGTGTCTTCAATTAGTTTTAGTTTTACATATTCTTTTGTATTTAATGTCATAATATCAATATGTGATGTTGGATGCGATAAACTAAAAAAAAATTTCAAAATAATAATATGTGGCGTTAAGCCTGAAATGAAACATAGTTGACCTCTTCCAAATTTTCATCCTAAAATTCTCGTTTGCTCAACCGTATACAAATAATACATGAACGCATATATAACATTCAAAGACTCAAAAGTGTAACGTACATGATCTTTTCAGGAGTGAAAACAGTGGAGATAAACAAGAAGCAACAGAAGGTGACAGTGAGTGGCTATGCGGATGCGAGCAAGGTGCTGAAAAAGGCTAAAGGGACGGGGAAGAAAGCCGAGATATGGCCGTACGTACCGTACAACTTGGTGGCTCAGCCGTACATAGCTCAGGCTTACGACAAGAAAGCACCGCCTGGTTACGTCAGAAAGGTGGACCCAAACGTTAACACCGGAACAATGGCCGTTCACTACGATGATCCTTCTTATACTGCCATGTTCAGTGATGATAATCCTAATGCTTGCTCTATTATGTAATTTGTTTACTTAGATAATGAATAATGGAATTAGTAACCTATGCGGATAATGTATATGTAAATAAGGGGTTATAAATTTTGGTGTTTGTTGTCTTTTAGTACATGATTTTGTCTTCTTTTGCATGTGCTTTTTGTTGGTGTTAGTTGGTGTTACAACAAGTGAATGTTTATTAATGTTAAAAAAATGTCTAAACAATTGGAGAGCATAAGAATCATTGTTTACTATCCTTGGAATGCATAATGGAAACAAGTTCAATTTTTCTAAGATAGCCACGAAGTTACAAAACAATAACAAAGATGGATTATTGTCCGCTTTGTAGTTTTGAGGTCCGAAAATTTAAATTCTCACTTTGCATGAAAGTGATTGAAGAGTAAGAACTTATAAGATCTCTTTCTACTCATTTAAATCATCGGTCACCAATACCTTAAGTATGAGGCTTTTGCTTTTGGTTTAGGTCTTTTTTGTTAGTTTTTTGGGATCCCAAAATTCTAACTCTTTTCACCAACTCTTTTTAGCTTTCACATAATTAAAGGGGAAAAATCCAAACAATGGATAGTAAAGACCACATAATGCTTAAATAAATGTGTATCACTACACAACATACACGGGTCATATATTCTATACAACATAGCATTCTTTGAAGGACTTACACAACTAATAATTCTTACTCTTCAGATGTAAACAGAGTACATCAACCTTCAAGAACCGCTCTGTATATCAGTTTCTGCACTTTCCTGAAAAAAATACAAAATGAAGATTGTCTTATGTGTTTTCTACATATTGACAAGGCAAGAACCCAAGTTTTACACTTTGTTGGCCTTGAGATTCATGAGTTGTTGTGAGGGGACCAAAATACAAAGATATGACACCGATGAACAATCACATTGCGAACGTTATTCCAGACTCGTGACACAAACTACATCACTTACCTAGACTGAATCTAACCTAACACACGCTTATACACCTATGCAAGTACATAATCTTCCGAGGTCATAACTCAACATAGAAAAAAACAGATTAGTGTAGAGGAGATGTGTCTTGTTCTTCTTCAACAGCAAGCTAGTCATTGGGTTCAGTTGAAATTATCAATGTTTTAGACCATAGAAATAATAATGAATGTCATATTTTCATCTGAAGATGGTCAAAAGGAATCACCTGGTGATATACATCATATACATAGTTGTTTTGTCTCCTTAACCAAAAGAACTTGGGGTTGACTTCATCTTGTATTACTTCCTGGGTAGATCTCAACAAAGTTTATATCATAGAGCAAAGTTGCATTTCCGGGTATGTTACAGTCACCTGCATAAACCCAACACATAAGTCAAACTATATAACTTGAGATCTACATATCTTTTCTTACCATTGATGTGAACATGCATGGGGAGAAGATTTCATATACAAGTAAAAATGTTACAAGGAATACAGTTGGAAGTACCGGAAAAGCATCCTGCAGGCTCTGGTCCATAAGCTAACTGTGGTGGAATCTGAAGTTTACGCTTTCCGCCTGCAACATATAACCGCACCAATGTGTCTTCAGCCTAATAAAGACACTAAACGAAGGAAACTACAGTACTTGCCTACTCGCATAGGTGGCACTCCTTCGCCTCCAAGAATCCCTTGGTCTAGACCCCTAATAACCTGATCATGTTTAGACACAAAGAGTTAGAAACCGCTGTTCTGCTATCAAAAACATTGTTGCAGTCCTAAAGTTTGAAACATTAGGACTGCAACTAACTAACTTTGCAGTTTTGCTCACTCTAAGAAACTAACTTTTACTAAATCAAAAACACTGTTGCAATCCAAAAGGTTGAAACTTCTCTTCTAGATCTTAAGTATTCCGATTCAGATCAAAACATTGTTCATCTAAATGAAAGCTGCATTGTCTCCATTAAACAATTAACAGAATCACCAAATCCTAATCAGTACATCAAACTACAAGAAACAAATCCAGCTTACAAGTCAAAGAGCTCTTTAAACAAGAAACACATTGGAGTTTGTTGTACCTTGCCGACCCCAATTCGCATAGTAAGTGGTCTTGCACGCTTATAGCTACTGTCAAACAACGTTCCATCCGCAAACCTCGCCGTGTAATGGATCTGCCCAAACTCCAAATTCTCAAACTTTTAAATCAGAAAGTTGACAACTTTTAAGTATGTTATCAAAGCACAATCAACTCCAAAAGACGCAAAGTGATGAAATTTTTGGAACCCTAAACAGAGCAAAATCGATTCAATAAGAGAGAGATAGATAGATTACATTGACCATTACACCACGAGGGGCTTCATCACCAAAACCAACATCGAGATCGCAGAATCCAAGTCCTGATTTTGCGTAGCTGTATTCGCAGAGAGGATCTCCAACAGTAGCGTAGTACTCAATCCTCGTGGCGTCTGCGTCCAGAGGTGTTAGAGAGAGAATCGAAGCAGCTAAGAACCCTAAACCCATTCCGAAAACGCGTTTCTTTACGGAAAGTTTCGGCTCGCAGTCAGTGGAAGAAGAACAGAGACATGAGAATGACGAGGAAGAAGAGAAGATGGTGGGTCGGAGAACTGAACGTGTATAGAGACATTGTGTAAGTGATAAAGTAGAAATCGCCATTGTTTGGTTTCAGTCGTCTTCTTCTTCCTTATCTGAGTGAAGCCAGAGCGTTTGGTCTGAGTCTTTTGAGAGATGCAACGGCCAAAAAAACAACTGGATATGATTGTGGGACCCACTTGTATCATTTATAATATTTTCAAAAGAAAAAAGAAAAGAAAAAGGTCGTTCAAAATTGAAAAATAGGTTGAACAAATTTGGGTTGAATAATATTCAACTCATTCATCTTTAACATAGTGGTTGAACAGGTTGAACATTTTTGCTTTAGGATTAGTTTACTTTTTAAATTTTTTAACTTGAATGTCTGAATAGTTTTTTCCAATCTCTTCAACATTTCCAATGCAAATGGTGAAATTTGGTTGAATAATTTTTTTCAAAACCTGTTCAATCTATTCAACCGTGCAACCATTTGCACCCTGAGTTATTGACATTTTTACTTGTCTAGCTAAACAAACAATTTACACTCCTTTGAGTATTAACTTTTAAGAGTGGTTGGTTAGACTCATAAACCAATTAAAAAACTTCAATAGGATTAGATTTTTCTATGTTGGATGTTTGGTGAAGTCCTTTGACATCATTGTATTTAAGCATCAAACTTAATAATCATCCATAATAAGCTAAAGTCGTAGTATCGTACAGGAGTACTATTCATAATTAGCAATGTAAAGTGGTTTCAACTTCCAACTATCAAAAAACATTATCAGTAGCTGATGAGGAAACATTGAAGGGGAACAAGTTGTAAACAAGAGAACAAAAAAAGCTTAATCATTTATTAAATGATCACTAGAGATTGCAGTTATGAGCATACCAATGATCAGTTTGGTAATTGTAGCCATGGAAGACCTGCTAAACAATATTGTTATAGTAGCCCATGTGGAGACAAGCTCAAACGAGAATTTACAATCCAGTGGGAAGAATTTGAAGAAGCGTAAGAAGCCCTCGGAGAACATACTCGGCATTGAAGCTCCCAAACAATTTATTTGGTTGATGCAACTGCAAAAGGTTATAAAAAGCAAAACAATTTGGTTAACCATATATATAGATATATACTCTACAAATCCGTAGGGAAATTTCTAACTTATACAACAATTATACTCTAAAGACAGACAATAGCAAGATGGGTCAATCAATCTGATCAACAAATCAAATATCTTTAGTGAAGCCATGGTAAAAGTAAATTCGTACAATCGTCTTGGGTGAGATTCCAACCTGGTAGGATAATAAGATTTGACAGCAAACAGAGGACGAAGATTAATCCCACATTGAGCGACACGTGAACAAACAATTGTACGAATTTTTATAAACTCCAAATTTTTATGAGCCATATGAGCCAAAAAAAAAAAAAAAAACCAAATTTTTATAAACAAACAAACCAAAAGATGAAAGATTTTTAAAACCTAAAGAAGATTATACAAAATACATTGATAACAAACCCCGCGTGATCCACACACATAAGTCGATCGATCATATCATCCGAAGACAAGTTGTGAATTAACGTGACTCTTACTACGCCATCCTTAATTGGTGGTGGGATTCAAACCCACATTTCTAAAATTGAAGTTCTATTGAGCCGCCATGGAATAAACAAAAAAAAAACAATTATATATTAGTCCTATATAGGAAACCGGCCGTAAACATTGTCTTCCTTGCTTGGCCACACACGAGTGGATAAAATGCATGGATGGCATGATTTGGGCTATTATGGCTTTCGTGAGAGGACTCATATAATGTCTTATTTATCTGATAGATAATTTGAGAAACCAATTTTCATTTTCATTTTTTATTTCCTTTAAAAAATAAAATAAAAAATACACATATGTATAAATTTCAAAAAAAGGAATATCAAAGATAAACAAATAACACAAAACATGGCTTTCACAAAAATCTCCTTAGTCCTTCTACTATATTATTAAAAAAACGATTTTTCTCTCAGACATTAATATCGAGGAACCAACTCCGATAATCTTTTTCGACGCCGGTGGAGCTTCTGCTCACCGGCGTCGGGATCTCTTTACCTGCGGCTCTACCTCTGTTCTCCCCTCTTTTACCTCTTTGATTTTTCCCCACTTATTTTTCTTTTCTTTGGATTACAAATCATCCCTATCCCCTCAGATCCCGGCGAGTTTTCAATGGACAGAGACAAAAGACGAGGGCGGTTTCCGATGAACCCCCTCCTCCTCTCTCTGATTATTTTAACTGGCGTTAAATCTCCACAAACAGCCGATATGCTTAAACCCAGATATGAATGTATGCCTTCCCCTGCAAAAGCTCTTTCTGAGACACCGAGGGTAACAAACGAGCTCCTCCTTGGACCATCTGTTTCTTCTCACCCGGTGGAGACGTCGACGGCACACGGCGTCCTTTTCTACAGGCGAAGCTTTCATCTCCACAACAATGGACTGTTTTTGTGGTCTCTCGTCTCAACCTCTAACCTTCCCTCCGATTTGCTTTAGCTGAAGTCTTATCCCCTAGAAATACCCCGTTCCGTGCATAGCTATCCACCATCTCCGAACAACCGCCGCCGCATGCTTCGTCCAGCTAGGTCATCCACCGAGGGAAGAGATTCTCTTCTGGTGGGCCTCGTATTTTTTGCCGGCCCATTAACGATTCACGAAACCAAGCCCACATCAAAAATTTCCAGGTACGATTACTTACATATCTTGTGGCCATCAATCTCTAACCAATGGTGTGGTCAAGATTACGAACTCCATGGTTGCCATTTGAGTAGTAATTCATCATGGTTATGTTGGTGTCACTTGTTACTCTTGAGAATCCTGGTATTAGAAATCATATTGGAACTCAGGTCTGATTATCCCTTATGCGTGTTCTGTCTAAGACAAAATTTGTGTGGAATTCTTGATCACCATTTTCATGGCAGAGAGGATCCACCTGTTCTGTCACGGCTTGAAACTTATCTATTGAACCTGTTCTTATCTTCCATGATGTTCGTTACCGCTACCAATACCCAACAACCATCCCCTGTACCAGGTCTGTTTACTCTCTGTTAGTGTATGGCCGACTACAAACGTTGTGTAGATTTCTTGATCACCATTTTCATGGCAGAGAGGACCCACCTGTTATGTTCCGGCTTTCCATTTATTCCGTGCAAACCCTGGCTTTAACATCTATGCTAATCACTATTGCTCCCAAGTTTTTGAAGTCCCATGGCATCTTAGTGCTGAACTCAATGTGTCGAGATTGTGTTTATGGTCGTAGAGGCTCTTCCACCAATTCTCACCCCTCGACAATCTTAGCTATCTACTTCAGGAACCACCTAATTGAGCAATTCATCATCAGCCACTCCATCACCATCCGGGCTCCTGCCCCCCCGAATCCATGCCATAACTTTGCTTCCGCTAATACTTCTTAGTCCGGTGAGCTCCTTGGCCCTGACTCTTCTATCAACGGTACTATGTCTTTTGACCGTGACCTATCTGGCATCTCTTGAGCTTCTCGACAATGTACCACCTTGCAACCATGATCCCACAAGTCTCCAATTGCTTTTTAGCTCTTGTTTCTTAGCTCTCATGGATATTTGCTTGTTGTTATCTTCTTTTTTGTTCTTGCTAGTGACTTTGGGGAAAGTCTATGCTTGTAACTTTTTAAACTTTGGGATTCTCTTTCCCTCTCCTTGTACTGTTTCTGTTTGATTGAATAGAATCACCCTTGGATCAAAAAAAAAAAAGAATATCAAAGATAAAAATAAACATACACTTAAATAGATATTGTTTTCCAAAAACAGGAATATCAAAGATATTGTTTTCCAAATAAAATAAAATACACATACATTTGATATTATTTATCTGTAAAAATAAAATAAAAATACACATACACTTGATATTATTTATCTGTAAAAATAAAATAAAAATACACATACACTTGAATAGATATTGTTTTCCAAAAACAGGAATATCAAAGACCAAATAAATTTATTATTGAAATGTATAAACTAAAATACCTTAGACATACATTTTGCTAAAACATTTTAGTGTCAGATCTTGAAAAGTGGGAAAGGGGAATCTCTGTAGATGGTGAAATTCAAAATCATCTTCGTATAGTTCATGTTTGATTGTCAGTATAGCTTTCAAAGCATGCATCACGTCAAATATGATACTGAAATCTTTTATAATGCAATCCCACCAATGAAGAAGTTCAAAATCTTACACAACAATTTCCACAACAACAAAAAAAAACACCACAAAAATTGGGTCTAAAATCATATCATATATATACCTTTTTAAACTGGTTTCACAGGTTTGCTATAACACAAAGCAAACAAAAGATTTGTGGTTGACATCAATTGTCTAATAGCAATTGTTCAATTTTCTGTAGTTGAAACCTGAAACGCTATGTCTTCTCATTGTTACGTTATAGAAGATATGAAATTTAAGAAAACAAATTAAGGTACGCATCTATAAGTAAACTTGATATCAATAAAGGTATGGACTATGGAGTATGTGTAGGTACCACTATTCTGGTCTTTAGTATTAAACAAATTCAAATTGAATAATGATTTTGTTCACACGTAATATAGTCATTGTCATTGTCCCTCCGTGAGCTCGAATATCGAACCGCAAGACAGCTTCGTCGCATGCAAAGCTCTGCAATCGGGAAAACCAAACGCGATCCAAACCACAATTCATCCCTCTCTTTAATAATATCAGCAAAAACGTTTTTTTCCAGTTACACTGTCGATATCATTTTTAGAAGCAACCACTGACACCCTACGCAAATGAGGACAATGGGGCTGGATATTTTGGTACTTGAACAAGCAGATAAGTTATTGATTTTTTACTTTAAAATGAGTGAATGACATGCGAAAAATAAAGAAACAACAAACTAATTAAGCTGAGCCGGTTTAACAAAAATTAAAATTGCATCATAAGCATATGAATAAGCATCATTATTAAGATCGGAGTGTATATCCGTTGGATTTTATTTTTAATAATAAATATTATGACTTAAAGATTAAAATGTAAACAAGATAAAATTTGTCCAAAAAAAAAAAACGCGTTTCTTTACGGCATGTTTCGGCTCGCAGTCAGTGAAAGAAGAACAGAGACATGAGAATGACGAAGAAGAAGAAGAAGAAGAAGAAGAAGAAGAAGAAGAAGAAGAAGAAGAAGAAGAAGAAGAAGAAGAGAAGATGGTGGGTCGGAGAACTGAACGTGTGTAGAGAGATTGTGTTAGTGTTAAAGTAGAAATCGCCATTGTTGGGTTTGAGTCTTCTTCTTCTTGTTCTCTACTTCTTCCTTATCTGAGTGAAGCCAGAGCGTTTGTTCTGAGTCTTTTGAGAGATACATACAACGGCCCAAAAAAACAACAACAACACTGGATATGATTGTGGGACCCACTCGTATCCTTTATAATATTTTTAATTTTTCAGAAGAAAAAAAAAAAATCAAAACAGTGTCCAAATAGTGTAGACCTTATTCACATTGAGTCATTGACATTTTTTACTTGTCTAGCTAGATAGATAGCTAAAAACAAACAATTTTCACTGCTTTCAGTATTAACTATTAAGAGTGGTTAGTTAGACTCATAAACCAATAAAAAAAAATTCAATAGGATTAGATTTTTCTATGTTGGATGTTTGGTCAAGTCATTTGACATGATTGTATTTAAGCATCAAAACTAAACCCAAGTCCTCTACTCCCCATCTGCAGTTTGAGAATTAAAGCCGCCACGGTTTTGCATTCAATATGTAAATAAGTCATAGAAAAGTCCAGCACCACGATTGTATTTGGTTTCGGATAACATTTTCATAATTTCCATTAGTATATACTTAAATGTATTTTTACGTCTCATCTTACGCGCGGGATTCCCAAACGCTGTTGATCCATATCCTTTTGCACCAACTTTTGAACTTTCGGAGCCAATCGGCCCACTAAATCGAATCATTTTGATGGCCATACCTATTGGTTTATCACTGAAGTATGAAACCGATCGAGTAGTGGTGTGATCCGTTCATCTGACTATGTCAGTGCGACAATAGCTCGATATTCATGGTCCACCATAACCACCACCATGATAATATACACACACCATCATCATCAATCATCATTATGAATATTCCTTTTAGATAGAGATACACATGTACGCATATTGTGTGGATGGTCTATGTAAGTGATGTGTGTATAGGTTCTGTTGTGCATCCGTGGACAGAAAAAAAAAATATCAAACTCATTTGAACTTTTGTAACACATGAACGAGCAAAGGATATCTTCATTAAAAATCTCATGATTTGTTTTACGACCATCAAACCTCATGGTGAAAAAAAAGAAGAGTTTTTTTTTTTTCTTTTACAATCGAGTGTTATTAAAAAGTACATACATTAGCAAATAACATTACTGAAAATCCCTCTAAGAGAAGGATGAAATTTTCATTTTTGCTAGAGAAAGAGATAAATAAATGAAGCTGAATATTCTATTACGATTACTATTAGTTCACGGGAAGAAGAAAGAGGCGAAGAACTTTGTAGACGCATCACATACTATTATTCATCACTGTTGATTATCTGCATAATGTATATTCCCTCTTTCGTTCTGTCTCTTTTACTTGGAACTTTTCAAATTTCAAATATGTTTGTGTGGTAAAATGAGAGTCAAGTCAATAAAAATTTGAATTAAATATCATAATAAGAGCATGACTTAATGTAGATGATGCGAAACAAGACACCAAGAAAGACTTAAGCACATGGGAGAACAGTAATTTATCAAATTTCAAATCACCACAACAATTATATATGTAAAAAAGCTACTATATAATTATATACTATGGTCCCAAAACTATATTCCAGAATCCGGCGGCCGTGGAAGATTTCCCAAATTTCGCCACCATTCACTCCAATATTAAATAGGCGAAATAGTTAAGAACTTTCAATTTCATATTTGCAAATAATTGTTGTCATAAAGACATAAACATAGGATTAAAAAGTACTATATAGTATATTATAAGAAAATATACAAACAAAATCAGATTTAAATGAGATCTAACCAACATGTAGTTATGGGGGGAAAACTACAAATATACAAACAACAAGCATAGATTAATTAAGCATTGAATAATAAACCCTACAAGCAAATAATACTAATTAAAAGTGTTTATACTAAAATAGAAAATAAATGAGTAACTTCTTCATCCTATATGTGCTATGTTTAATTTGTTGAATAATAATCTTGTCAAGAGATTAGCTATAATTTCGGAAAATAGTGTCTTTTTATGTTCTTTGGTCGGAAGATGAACATAACCAAGTACCGTCATTATTATGATCATGATCGGAACCACCGTAACTTGCATTATCACCGGTGGTTATGTTCCCATTAGCCGCTGCCGCTGCCGTTGCCGTGTGAGGATTAGCAGATGGACTCTGCATCATACAATTGATACCAAGACCAAACTGATCGTGATCATTGCTTCTAGGGTTTGAAATATGAGCTTGGAGAAGGGCCTGTGGGTTCATATTCTCGAAACCGTTGTTAGGGTTTTGAAATTGCTGAATCTGTGATCCGGATAAGAGTGGAGACGTCGTTGGCATGAGCTTTTGAGCGAAAGGTCGTAACAAGAGATTGTTGTTATTGTAAGAGTTTGGCGAAGAAGAAGACAAGCCGAGGAAAGTGTTGAGGCGCGTGGTGTTCACGACGGAGTTGTTGTTGAAAAGCGGCGGAGCTGGGATTCCGGTAAACTCTTGAACCATCGCTCGGAAGTTTGACGTGTCCGTCGTTAGAACCGTGGTTGGTGCTCTTCTTGATGCTCGTGATCTTTTCTTTGTTTTCTTGGTAACTCCTATGTTGTTATGGGGAGGGAGTGATGACGTGGCGGAGAAGGTTCGGAGGTCCGGTTGGGATATAGGGTTGGTTTGTTGGTTTACGGGTAAGAACGTGTTGTTGTTGTTGAAGTAGTTTGGTGATATTAGAGAGTTGTTGTTGTTATGGTCGAAATGGAGGAGGTTGAGGTAGTTTTGTTGCGGCGGAGGTAGAGATGACACGTGGTGGTCGAAGAAGGCGGAGATGGATTGATCGGCGGCGCGTGAATCGTACTCCTCTTCTCCTCCTCCGCCACCGCCACTTGAAGATTGCATGCTACTACTATTACCGGACTCCATCTCGTAACCGGAAAACAAAAAAAAAACGATTTTGATGAGAGAAAACGTAAGAAAATGTTAAGGGAGCTATTGTTAAGGAGCATATGAAATGGGATATTATGGTAAATATAAGACATTTGGTGTGACATGATATATTTTTAATTATTTTGTTTTTGTGTGAAAGGGAGAAAAAACAGGGAAGGTGAAATCGCATTAAGTGGTTCCACTACCACCATCCACTATTGTCTACTCTATATAATATCACATACGTACATGTATCTAAGCTTTGGTTTATATTAAATCTATTCGTTTTGGTGATAGTCAAAATTCACTTTGATTGTCTTTGGTTCGGATAATGATCTGTTTTGTTTTTCTACCACACTGCAGTGCATGATATGATATATATGCACACAAATCTTGTATTACTTTTTTCCTGATAAATGTTATCTATACCTTTTCTTCGTGATTTGTGTGTATGCTACTGTGACAGTAAAATATGCGATAAAATAAAAATAAAAAAATTGTATCGTGCGCACAATAAGTTATCTTCCTCTTGGTATTCTCTAATATTAAAGCAATATGGGTTGTTCAATTAATTATCTGCTAATCTCTTACATGATGACATAAGTAGGTCAGTTGATTTGGACCAGATTCAGTAATATCATACTTATTAGATGTCATCATATAGTTCTACCAAGATAATTTTTTTGTTTGATTCGTTTCTCTTTTGAATTGAGTAATTTCGAAATCACAAATTCAAAAGATGAACATAATAAATATCTACATAATCATTGATAAATTTTAAATAATAAAATGATTTGATATAGAAATAATGGTTTGAGTGTAGATTTTGATCGATTCTAGGTTTGGTCAGAAAATAAGAATTAATCATATTAAGGAAAATTTAAAAGGTCTTATGGGTCCATCCATAAACCAAAATGCCATAACCCTATTTTCACTTTACCCATACGGCTTAATTTTGTTTGGTTACCCACACTCATTTATATATGTTTTGTCCAGTTCTCATCTATTGTTTCTCAATCATCATATTAACCGAATTCTATCTAGTCTAACAATGTCATACTATCAGATGATTACACGTACATATCGATGATGTCTTGAGATTTATTTTTCGAAAATTTTGGAGCTAACATGTAATATAATTAACAAGAATAATAGAAATTTGCCTTTCTTATCATACTTTGTCCTAGTTGAGTACTGAGAATGTATCGTTCTACAAAGATTGTAGTAACGTTATAAAACACGTGTGAGTTGACAGGTATTGGTTGATTGAATTTGGATTGTGGCGGGACATGATCATAACTTTTTTTATAAACTATGGCCTATATGAGTTTGATCAGATTTTCATATGCAGCATAGTAGTTTCGCTTGGTTTGAATTTTGCATGGGGGAGAAAACAAATATTTTTTAAAAAAGAAAAGAAATTATAAATGGGCTGACGGTTAATGCCCAAAATTTTCCTCCTAAGCTAAGGGTCTATATGATAAATTAACAAAACTGGTTTTTGGTATTTGAAAGCCCAATCACTTTTTGAGAAGTAAAACAAAAAACGCTGTCATTTGAATACAATTTCGCTGAGGTGTGAAAAACGTTGGTTGACGAGGATGATTTTTCTTTTCATAAATGAGTATATGAGTAAGATTTATAGTATAAATTATGCTTAAAGGTAATTAAAAAATATGGAATATATATTTGGAAAACAATACTTAATTCTCAATATAGATATGAATTATTCTTAATATAGTCAAAACTATCAAAAATTTCAGAGTCATTTATAAGGAATTTTTTTTTTTTAATACATATCACATTTTGCTTGGTCTGTAAGATGCCAGGGAGAGCCATAAAGGGTACTTTCGTAATCCACCTAACCTATCCTTACCGACCCGCCGAGTAAACGCCATGTCTGAAACAAGCCTCTCAGATGATCCATCTTAATTTTCTCATCACAATGGATAAGAATCAGCCACGTCAACAAGACACGCTACTCCATAAAACACACAATCACAACCCAATTGTTAATTCCCAATTATAGCCCTTCCGTCAATAATATTCGCATCTCTTTTAATAGACCTTTCCAGAATGAAAGAAAGGAAAAAAATCAGAGAAGAAACACAAAATGGCTCGCCGCGACGTTCTCCTCCCCTTCCTCCTCTTTCTCGCAACCGTCTCCGCCGTAGCCTTCGCCGTAAGCTTCCTCAATCTTTAACCTCTCTCGATTTTTTGATTTTTTTTTTGATTTGTTTTTAAATCTTGACTTATTCAATGCTGTCTGAATGATGATTTAGGAAGATGATCCAGACTGTGTTTACACATTCTACCTGAGAACCGGATCGATCTGGAAAGCAGGAACCGATTCAATCATCAGCGCGAGGATCTACGACAAGTTCGGTGACTACATCGGAATCAAAAACCTACAAGCCTGGGCTGGATTAATGGGACCTGACTACAATTACTTCGAGAGGGGTAATCTCGACATTTTCAGTGGAAGAGCGCCGTGTTTGCCTAGTCCGATCTGCGCCTTGAACCTAACCTCCGATGGCTCCGGTGATCACCATGGCTGGTACGTTAATTACGCCGAGGTCACGACCGCTGGTGTTCACGCTCAGTGCTCGACTCAGACCTTTGAGATTGAGCAGTGGCTCGCTACTGATACTTCTCCTTATGAGCTCACCGCTGTACGGAACAACTGTCCTGTCGCGCTTAGGGATAGTGTCAGCCGTGTCGGTTCTGAGATCCGGAAGAAGCTTTCTTGGGTTATCTGAGTGATTCGTAAAAGTCTTTGTATTGTTTGTTTTGTCTTCGTCGTCGTCGTCTTGTGAGTGTAATGTGGCGTTAATGAATATGATTCGATAAATAAAACTTTTAGAACTAATTATTAGCGAATTGTTTGACCCCTGATTAGAGAGTGATTTAGTTTAAAATCACGTCAAAATCATTTGATTAGTCTCGGTCTTTATGTTTAATGTAAAACAAATAAATGAGACATTAAATTCAAGGACTAAGACATGATGAACACAATGGACTATAAAATTGATTTGTATGCACGCACATAGGTGTCGATATTAATACTCGGAATCGAATTTGATTGGACCAGTAAACCCCTTTGGGCAAACAATGCCACGTTTTTGTATTCATTTTGATATAACAAACTGTGTGATATTTATATGATATATTGTGTCCATATTGTAAACCTATACTTTCTGTGGGGACAAAATCAAATTTTTGATATTTTATTGTCAAGAAAATGTTGAAAAGTTTAAAGAATATATAATGTGTTTTTTTTTTATTAAGGATTATATTCAGATTAAATGGTATATTCTTGGACATCAATTCGCATATTGTACAATACAAAGCAAACTTACAAAATAAGAATATATAAATGAAAATGTGTTGAATAGGAAAAAAAAAAACTGTAAAATAAAATACAATAAAATATTAAATTTACTTAACAATGTGAAAAACAAGTTGGATTTGTGAAATCTCTAAAAATCAAATGATTTGATCCAAAATCCGGTTAACTTTCACATCATATTGCAAATTTATTATTTATTTTTTTATTATTATTTAATTTAATAAAAACTTTAAAACTAAAATTTTCAAAATTAAAACAAAATAGAAAGTGAATGAAAGTTTCAAAAATCTTTTTAAATCAGTAAGAAAAAACTTTTTAAAAATTAATTAGAAAATTGAATGTTAAATCTACATAAAGATGCAATAAACAAATTGGATTTCTGGAATCTCTAACGATCAAATGACTATATCAAATGACTAGATCCAAAATCTGATTGGTTTTCATATCATATTATAAACTTATTACCCAATTTTCATTAATTAAAATTAGAAAAGTTAAAAAAAAAAATTAAACAAAAAAAAAATTGAATGGAAAAAAAAAACAGTAAAGAAAACTTTTTTTTCCGTTTAACTTAGCGTAAAAAAAGAAAAAGAGAAGGGATGAAATTGACCTAGTTTTTATGGGATCACCGGCAAACGAAGCACCGTCGGCGTCTCCGTGGAGTAGCATCTTCATACTTTGTGATGGTGAGAGGGAGAGAGAGACTGCGATGTAATTGAAATAGAATTAAAGCAAGCGCAGGGGTCGAATAAGAGAAAAGAGAACCCTAAAAAATCAGAGCATATGTATAGTTGCAATCTTAATCTCACTCTCTGTTTCTCTGTCACCGCAAACAAATCACCGTCGCCGTCTCTGTGGAGTAGCATCCCACATTCCCACCTCCGCAGTAGTATTGGCTTCGTAGACTTTCTTCAATATTTGTGGCGGTGAGAGAGAGAGAAACTGCGATGTCGACACCACTACCACAAACCAGCCATCACGACGAACCGACGGAGAAGGAGGAGTGATTGTAAACGAAGATGAATCACCTTCCATCACGCTCGTTTCTCGTCGGCGAAGAGAAACACCAAACCCCAAAACAAACAATAAAGCATTGGTTGGAGGAGAGCCAAAGATGAACTGTACAACAGGTTCTTCACTGAATAGTATGTTGCTTTGTCCTCCTGCTGGCTGTTTGCAAAATTATGCAAAAAAAAAAAATAACAATCTCAAATCGAAGAGAAAGTAAAACTTTTCAAAAAAGCATTGCCAAGATAAAGTATACTTACATTGGAAACTTTAACAGAAGTACGTAAGTTCCTTGGTGCAGGCTCTCCCATGTCTCTGTTACCTCTAGCTTCTTGTTGAGCAGCAGCCAAAGATCGAGGCTGAATCTCAGGTGGAGGTCCAAAGATGTTATGACCGCTGATCTCTTCGATCTTAGCACTTGATATCTGCTTGTTGCTCTTTAAGTCAGCCTCGGTGAGCAAGTTTCCGCTAAGCTCTCTTTGCTTTGCAACCTCGGTTAAAGTGGTTGGTTTCTTAGGGGAAACATTCCCGTCAGCGCTGAAAGATATCTGACTCATCCCATTCAGAGTTTGCTGCAAATTTCAGAAATACATTATTATTACCTAACTACCATTTCTGAAATACACATGTTTCAAAATCTGTTGAAACAAACATGAGAGTCACAAGAAAAGTATAAGTTACCTGATAGTAACGGAGTCCAGTCTTTGGATCAGTAGCATCGGAATCAGACCCAACTTTTGCCTTATCAGTAAATATGCCACTCCCAGTCATCTCTTTCAACTTGTACCCTGAACAATTCTTCCTGTAAACAAAAAAAAAAAAGAATAAAATAGCCTTAAAAAACAAGTAAAGATTCAACCTTTAACACTAGCAGATCATGGAAAGTATAAGCAAATTAGGTAAAGCTAAATTATAAGTATCAACAAAGAAGAGACAAAGAACTCCTCAATAGAGATAATGAAACAGTAGTAGATTGACATGTAAATGGTGGGGCTTGATGAGAACAATGAATGTAATAAAATATAGAATTAAAAAAAAATCCTCAGATAAGCCAAAAAAGCATTTGACCAATCTCTTTTCATAAGTTCATCATTGCTTCAAAATGATGATATCACAAAATAAAATAAAAAGAACTGACATTCAAACAAAGGAACCATTTTTTTTTTTTTTTTGTGAATAATAAAAAAAAATGCAATCCCTTTCAAGAACCGATTCTGTTTCAACTTAGATCTGGTAATGAAATGGTTAAATAAAGATTTTGCATGAGGGATGAGATTTAAAATAGATCTTCTTACAGCTTATTGAGAGACTGAGCTTCCTCATCTGTGATCTGACCTCCGCCGAGAATCTTGCTGATTCCATCGGATGGCTGTAAAATAAATGAAAGAAGAAATCACGGTTCAGCTTTCTCAATAGAAAAACAAAAAAAAGTGAGAATATATTTAATGAAGAAACAAACGGACCTGGTGAGAACGAGCGGCGGAAGGGGTTGTAGAATGTTGAGGAGGAGGGGTTTCTGACCAGGAAAGCAGATCGGCGGTGGAAGTGTGAGGGTTTCTCACCGGCGTGTTTCTCTCCATTTCTTTTTTTGTTTTCTTCTCTTTCTTCTGATTCCAAGTGAAAAAAAGGTTTTTTTTTTTCTTGAAACACTTCAATCAATGGTTCAAAGATATCTTTTCTCTTTTCTTTTTTATTCTTTTTACTTTAAAATCATAAAAGGAAAATATAGAAAGAGATTAGCGTAAAGACTAAAGAGCAGAAATAGAATTGTTATTTATTGTCTCATGACAGAAATAGAGTTTTAATTTAATAATCTTCGATAAACTGAACATTACAATCCGAATTGAATGAGGAAAGCTACTGAAAGCATTAAATTTAAATAGTTTTTTTTTAAAAAAAAAAAACCCCCAAAAAATATACTACATACTTACATAGTACACCAAAAACTTTATTAAAAGCAAAATGTAGATTTTTTCCCACTCTCATAAATAATTTTTTTTTCCACGCTCATAAATAATTTGTTATCATCATCGTTTCATATTGTTTTCCAAATTTTCAGTTAATAAAGGTTTTTTAATTTTACATTTTATCAACGGTTAAGTATGGATAAGTTATAAAATATTCAAATTCATTTCAAACCAAAATCTTGAACTTCATATTGTAAAATAATAAACATATGAATAAAAAGTTTATAACTAATTTTTATTTTGTAAAAAAAACTATTTTTTATTTATTTAAAACAAAATAAAATATAACTAATAGTTGTTTTTAAAAAAAAAAAATCTATAAGGAAAAATTGAAATTCTTTTTTTTTTTAATTAGAAATTGAATACTAATTGTGAAATCTCTAACTATTAAATGACGGATCCAAAATCAGTTTAACTTTCACATCATATTGCAAATTTTATTATTTTTTTATTATTTAAAATTTTATTAAAACTTTTAGACTAAAATGTTCAAATTTTTTTAAAAAAAATAGAATGACAATGAAAGTTTTAAATCTTTTAAAATCAGTAAGGAAAAAAAACCTTTTAAAAATTATCTAGAAAATTGTGAAATCTACATAACGATGTGATAAACAAGTTTGATTTGTGGAATTTCTAACGATCAAGTGAATATATCAAATGACTGGATCCAAAATCTGATTAGTTTTTACATCATATTGTAAATTTATTATCCAATTTTTCATTAATTAAAATTAAAAAAAAAGTTTTTTAAAATCAATAAAAACGTTTAAAAATTAAATAGAAAATTGAATGCTAAATTTATATAAAGATGCGATAAACAAGTTCGATTTATGGAATCTCTAACGATCAAGTGACTATCAAATGACTGGATCCAAAACCTGATTAGTTTTCACATCATATTGTAAACTTATTACCCAATTTTCATTAATTAAAATTAGAAAAGTTTTTTTAGAAAAAGCAATTTATAAAAAAAATTGAATGAAAAAAAAAACAGTAAGAAAACATTTTTTCCTTTTAACTTAGCGTAAAAAAAAAAAAAAGAGAAGGGATGAAATTGACCTAGTTTTTTGTTGGGATCACCGGCAAAACAAAACACCGTCGCCGTCTCCGTGGACTAGCGTCAAGCATCTTCATACTTTGTGATGGTGAGAGGGAGAGAGAGACTGCGATGTAATTGAAATAGAATTAAAGCAAGCGCAGGGATCGAATAAGAGAAAAGAGAACCCTAAAAAATCAGAGCATGTAAATTGCAAGAATCAGTAAACAATCAGATAGAGAGAAAGAGTAAGGGCGAGACCTATATTTATAGACTCATCTTATGTCCGCGTGTCTTGGGATCAAAGTTTCCTTTTTTTTTACACATCTCTGTTATGTCTTTCTTTTATTTGACCTTATGACTCAAGTTTCCTTTATTTGACCTTATGACCGACTTACTCGTATGTTGTTTCCTTTTCACTGTGCTCTGATTGAAATAAACTAAAGAAAACACATCTTGCCAACAAAATATCCAAGCAAAAGATTCAATCACTTCGATTTCTATTTCATTGAAAGATAATTAAAGAAACCTAAATGATTTAGTAAAATGTAAATCCCAACAAAGGATTATGAAAGGAACTGTACATTATTTGAGTTATCACTACATATATTCTTTGTTTCGTCAAAGCTATAACACCATACTCCATAGGAGAACTCAAAATGCTCCACCAATTCAATCACCTACATTTATATAATCTCTAAAATAAAATCAATCCTTCAGATCTATCAAAAGCAGTAGCATTGACGCATTCTCTCCCACTCCCTCCTTACCATCAAGGAAGAAGAATCCAGAAACTGCATACCATATATAGCTTGTGGTAAAGATTGCTTGCTTGCATTGTCTAATGACTTTAACTTTATTACTTCTTCTTTTTTCTTTTTTAACTATATAGACCTTTCTTAGATGTTTTGTTGCGTTTACTCTGTTGTTTGTTCGATCGAACGGAGCTCCCAGTTTCCTTCTCCATCAATTAACCTCAATTCCAAGGAGTGGAACGGGATTAGAGCGGGCCGCTGAGGTTTGTGTGGACAGAGATGAATTTAGTAAGATTGATACGGTTTCATGGGATATATCGTGTACGGCAAAACAAAAACAAAAACTTACTTGTGACGAGGTTATGAAAGTGACTCCCATATCTCTTGCAACCCTATAGAGCTGTTCCTCAACATCAACACTTGTCGCGCTGCAAAATAAAGAGCAGATATATAAAGAGAAGGGAAGATGATGGTAAAAAGTACGGGGTAATTGCAGGAGAAGACTGATCATTTACTTGGTGCATTCATCAAGGACTCCAAACTTCGGTCTGTGAAAGAATAAACGTGCCTACAATACGAAACAACTCAAGATTATTCACGTAAAAAACAAAAGAATGTGTCTGTTGTTGCTTTACAAAGTGACTTACCATGCCTAGTCTCTGTTGCTCTCCAAGAGATAATATGTCTTCCCAATTGGTAGTAGCATCCCAACCACCTACATCTCTTTCCAAAAGATAAACTAACCGAACATTCTCCAAAATGGTTTTCAAATGAGCATCCAGAACGCTTCCAGCTTCAGTTGAGCTTTCTCCTGTTAGTTACACCAATATTCCGCACATATTAGAGATAGGAAGATCAAACAACTTCCACTTCAGGTAACAGATATAGATCATTCGATTTGAAAATCAAAATAACCTTTTCAAGTAAATGTATTTTTGGACTTACCATTGGTGTATAACTTTGCTGCCCTTTTCTCTGCTTCTTCTTTAGATAGAGGATATATAATTTGATCTCTCAGTGTCCCTAAACATGTATAAGGTCGCTGCGGGACAAAAAACATGCCATTCCCTGACCCAAGTTCTTTGATATCCAATGATGGCTTGGCAAGTCTTCCGCATACAGTGGGCCAGATATCTCTAAGGACTCTAAATATAGAAGTCTTTCCACTACCATTTGGACCTGAAATTTTTGCTAGTATTAGCTCTGGGCTAATGCAGTAACTTCAATGACGGAGATTAATTCACCAACCTGTGACAAGCAGGCTTTTCCCTGAAACTATTTCGCATGACAACTTGCTAGCCATCAATTTCTGAGCAGGGGTAATGATATCCACCTCCGAAAAGGAAAGTAGATCTTGAGATTCCAAACGACTTGTGTGATTTTCTGAGGGAACGCCTGAAAATAGTAGGACAAAATGAACATGATTAACTCAAGTTCAGACATTGTCTATAAGCCTAATCACTCCTAAGAATATGTGAACACATCCAGCAGGAAAAAGTTCATAAAATCTTGACTATGTATATGTACATAAAGCACCAAGATTTTGTAGCAGCTTGCCAAAGTGTAAACCTATATATATGCCGTAGTACCTGACTGAGAAGCATCCAAAAACTCATCAAGCTCAAAAATTCTGTTAATACCACCAGAGAGCTCAAGGAACTTCTTGTTTAGTTCAAGAATATCGCCAAAAGCCATAAAGCTTTGGGAGACAACAGAAGCTAAATACCGCAATGCATGTGCCAATTCACCTGGTATCAAAAGAACCATGCAAGAAAGCGTTACAGAGATAACATGTACATACTTCATTGGCTCACGTTTCTCAATGAAGAGATTAATTAGACAAGTACTGTTGAGAGAGAAAAAAGTGGTGAGATCTCACCTTGAGTGGAGACAAGAGCTCTGTCTCCCTTGTGTTCTAGGGCATACAATAAACTCAATCCCCAAGTCACATTATTGGGAAGTTGCTTTGTAACAAAATCATCAAGTATGCCATACACCCATTTCTTCCTCAAGAGCATTAGAGAGTGGTCCAGCAGGGCCCTGAATTTTGTGTCCACCATCTGCTCCATGAAAAAGAAAAATAAGCGCACATTCACCTATAAGACATGTTAAAGCTCCAAGCCCACAAGTGAAGCCGCATTTGACATGAAAAAGCCATCATTACATAACTTGATAAAACATTTCCAAGTTCACTTCTTGTAACCCTGCTTCACAAATAACTATCCCAAAATCCAACAGCTATAGCTAGGGAAGTTAAGACACTTACAGCTTTTTCTCGAGCTCCACCTCCAAAGAATGCAATAGATTCAGCATGAGTGTTCAGCCTTTCGTGCATAAACCTACATAAACAGGAACAAGTTGGTCCTGATAGTTTCTATAACACAATCATCTGCAAATTGGACGAAGCACAAAAAACCTACCTAAACTTCCCCTCAAGCTGCTGTTCTTCACCAGCTAGATCACCGAAATCGGGAGCAACACGTCTCAGAAAACCCAAACCAAGTAACATATATGTGTAAAGTATGGCAACTCCCCTCTGACCAGTCAATAGCTTCATCCTCCAGGTGAACCTTCAATTTTTTTTTTTTTTTTGCATAATTATAATTCAAACCAAGAACCTTGAAACAACTATTAGAAAAACAGTCCAACAAAGTGTACGTACCAGAGAATGTCAACTGAAGGCTTTACCATTCCAGTAAGAAGTCCAGACAAGTCACTGGTTAGCTTTTCCAGGTCACGAGTGAGTCTCTGGTCCGCATCAATACTATTGCCTGACATGTGGAAAACCTGAATATATATATACAAAATGAGATATTTACTGTCTCTAACTTTGCGACATCAACTTGTAAGAAAAGAACAAATAAACAGCCACTGCGAAGCATAGAAATTTAGGTCAAGTTGCACTGAATAACACAAGTTTATCCACAATGCATGAATAGGGCATAGTTGCATAATATCTTTGAGCCTTATAGATTTGAATTTGACCTTGTAAAACGCATTGTTTCTTAAGTAATTCCGTAGCAGATGTTGAGTCAAACGAATCCTCCACCCTAACGCTAGCCTTTGCGTTAGATGCCTGAAGAATGTACCAAAAAGAGTTAGGTGAAACCGTATCAGCGAAGGGTTTTATAAATATAACTAATATTTTAACGTCAATAAATTTCATAACTTGCTTTCTTTATAGCAAACACATTCATCGAGCAATTTAGTAAGTCGTGACGAGGGGATAATAGCTGGTGGACTTTGAACATTTAAATATGCATAAAAAAATAAGGATTACCTTAATGAAGGAGCAATGATAGAAGATGCACCACTTTGGAGAACACTCAAACCAATCAAACGAACAAAGGCTGTCTTATCTTGCTCCAAGACATACTTCACAGTGGTCCCTGCAAAAATCATGGTTGGTTGTTAGAAACGGGGCCCTATTAATAAAACTGACCAGGTAAACACGGAGTATGTTACCATTCAAAGAGGCTATTCGGTCAGAGATCAGTGTTCTTGAGACGACAAGGCAAGCAACAGCGAGCAGTTGTGCTCCTTGTTTGTCAAATATAGTGGGTATCTGAAATGTAACAGTGACATGGTCAGCTAATTTGAGAAGTATAATACCAATATTAGCATTAATACGGGATAAATAAGTTAGCCAAGTGGAAATTGCAGAATGAAAGGTTGGCCATCCAAGGAAGCTAAAGAAATGCACTGAAATGCAAGGGAGAATGAAAGATAAAGCCTGTTTATTGTTTTCAAGGTTCACAAGAATTCACTCTAATAGTAACCGAAGCTCACCAATACGTTTAACATTGCAGCTACTCTTGATGGTAAAGCCCTTTGGAATGTTTGAGGTTGAGGAAAACGAGGCAGCATTACACTTTTATCAACAACAGGTGACTTTGTAATTAACTGTGTCAGGTACGACTGACCCTTTGAATTAGTGGTAGCAGATTCCTACATAACACCAAGTAAAAAGGTTATATAATCACCTCAACGAAAACTAAAATAAACCAAAATATATACACAAGCTTCTGAGACCTTTCTAGCTGCAGCAAACGCTCGTTGAACAACCATAGCATCATTTTGCCGATCTGTATCTGAAATTTTCGCTGAATCTGAATCAATTTCAGCATCCGTCAGAAGGGCAGAGTCATCCCTGAAGGTTTAGTCATTTTTAGTAAGTAAATACAAATGCAAAAAAAACTTTGATAATCCTCAAAAAAATGGTTAAGAAACAATCCCAACCTCTTGTAGTGAACACTCCATCCCCCTTCGCCGTCTAGTGACAAAACAACATCATGAAATGCAACAAGGGCTGGACGATGGGAGATTGTTATGCAAGAAGTTCCCATAGCTCGAACCTTAGCGGCAAAGCGTTCTTCCATATCAGTTGTCACAGCACTTGTGCATTCATCAAGAATTGCAAATTTGGGTTTGTGGTAGAATAATCTGGCCATCCCCAATCTCTGTTGCTCTCCAAGAGATAGCTCATCACCCCAGTTAACCTCTTTTTCGGGTTGGTAGCGATCCAATAAATATTCTAGATCAACCTACAAGCAAAAGTCCACAATAATAAGCATAACATACAAATTTGACAAAAGCAAACTCAAACCACCCAAACCATCCTACTATAGAATAAAGAAACTAGGATACCAACATTTTTCAATAGCTCCACCATTCCAGTCTCAGTGAGTGGTTCAGTCTCTTGATCAGAAGTAAGAGGATATATTAACTGGTCACGAAGTGTTCCTACTGCCATATAGGGTCGTTGCGGCACATAGAAAATCTCCTTGTTAAGATCAGAACCAACTCCTGGCTTCACAATGTGCCCAGACACCAGGGGCCATAGACCTCCTAATACTCGGAAAAGGGAACTCTTGCCACTTCCATTAGGACCTAGGATACATATGGTTGAACAGATAATTATAATATCAGGCAAATGGAAATCAACATTGCAAATCAGCATGTTATTGCATTAATTAAATAACAAAAAAATGAAGACCAGGAACCTAAAAATAGTCCAGTAAATGAATCACAGAAGATGATGTTGTTGCCACCATTCCACTAACACCCTAGTCGTTGAACAGGATATGAACGACTCGTCTATAACTAGGCATATCAAATCTACTTTTGACAAGGGTGATATTGCTATCCATTCCAGAATACAAATATTACTTCGTTCAGAATAGCAAATATACTCATTTCAAGGATCAGAGAAAAAAAATAGCAGCAGATATGCTACTCTATCTATCATTTTTGCTTCAGTGGCTGAGATATTTCTAGATGATGAAGAAAGCGCGAAAGATAGTCATTGTTACTGTTAAAGAAAAAGTAATCGAAAGGGAAATTGATAGTCATACACTCATACTATGAGTTACCTGTAATCAGAAGATTAGACCCTTGCTCAACTCGAAGGGTGAGATCCTCCACCAAAACATTTCCCGTTGGAGTAACAACCTGAAGTGTGTTTAGTAACTTTAAGAACACAACATTATGGAAAAAATTTACAGTAACACAAATCTGTGTTCCAACTACCTTGACACCGGAAAACTCAACATAGTTAGCTTCACTTAGGTAATTTCTGCTTCTATTTCTTTGAAAAGTGGATTTCTCATCACCACTGAGTTCTCTCGAGACAGCCATCAACTCATGGATTCGGTCAGCGTAACCACTGTAGGAAACAACAACATTTCAATGATTAGAAAGTATAGCCACCATGACTGATAGGTGTAAAATTTAGTCTAATTAGTCATATCTCTCCCACATATGATTTCAAAAATAGTGCAAAATTATAAGCCCAGAAAGAATGTTTCTTGAATCAGAATCATCCAGTGCCATTTTTCTTCAGGGACCACCAACTGAACTGTATTCTCATGCTTATGGTAAATTCTTCTTAGAAAGCATACGTCTACAAATTTTCAGAGTACAACTACACAATGTCTACCCTTTAAGTGTCTGGCGTGAGATTCAACATAAAGCATTACCTGAGTCGGTTGAGCCGCCTGGAGCTTATAGAAAGTGTTCCTAGCGCCTGAAAGAGAGATATAATGACACTGGTGTGATATCTTATATTGCTTAGCATCTCAGCTCTTCCTAGGGTCGAGTCGTCAGGTCTTAGATGCCCAGAGAAGAATGGTTCGATAATCAGAATAACTGCAACTGTAGCACCAAGATACTTCAGCAGGAAATCTTGGATCATGCCAAACCACCAGTGATCATGAAGCACGTGACTCATATGGCTAACAAGATTCTTGAACTTTTGTTGTATATGCGATTCTTCCCTGGTTTCCCCACCATAGAATGCTATGCTTTCCGAATGAGTCCTTAATCGTGAATGAAGTTGCCGGTACTCCCCTTCCAACTGCTGTTCTTTGGACATCAATTTCCCAAAAGAAGGAGAAAAGTTCCTTATTGCCGTCCCGGCACCCAGTACATAGGCCTACAAAATAATAGCAGATAGAAAGAATTGTACTGTCAACGGACACAAGGCAAAGCAAGTATAAACGGCCCAGCATAAGCTCAATCTTGCAAACATAGAAGATTAAACAAGACTCACCAATATCCAGAAGATGTATTTTGGACTAGCATATGAACACAGGCGCCATGCATACACAATTCCATCAGTAACCGCCGTCAAATCATCCTGTATAAGTTCGCTCAACTCTGAGGAGAATCTTGGTACATCGCTGGCAATCCGTTGCTCCGGGTGCGTAATCCGACCATCCACATGTGATATTTTGTAATACACCATATTCTGAAATAATAATAATAATAATAATAAAGGATAGTTAATGTGTTACCCAGCCAGAAGTGTGAAGTATACTCAATATGCACACTAGTCACAAAAATACTCGCATATAGAAATGGTAAATAATTGATTTGCCACAATTCAGAACAGAAGACAGTGGCTACCTCAAAATAATGTGAATGAATTAGCTTCGTCAATATTTTTCTGAATCGCAAACTCAAGGCCCCAGTAATGTACTTTGAAGTAGAGTGCATCGTCGATAGCATGAAACACAACATAATATTCTCGGAGATAAGACGTAGAAACAGTGGCGCACGCCTTAAGAAAGCAGCACGGAAAAGGAAACCTTGTACTTTCGCTAATCTATTGCTTAAAGCAGTTCTGAAAACCTTCAATATGTAAAGTAACAGATTTTAGAAAATGAGGAGCTAGATTTCTATAACAAAGAAGCAACCGTTCGCAGTTGGGGCGTTCCCATGGATATATATCTACAGCACGAGATCAAACAATTTTATTCATCCACCAGACACAAAATTCTATATGACTTCACTTGGGGAAAAAACATAAAACAAAAGCGTAAAATTAACAATGCGTATTAAAAGGAAATGCATACCACAGTGGCAACTAGTGCCAAAAGATCCCTGGCACCCATTTTTCCCATCTGAGACAGAAGAATAGCAGTCAGAACCTGAAGAGATTTTAATCCTCCCCCTTTCTTGTTTTTCGTGGTTATCTTTGCATTTTTATCATTTCCAGTCAGTTTTTCCAAAGCCTCATCATCATCACTCTGACCATTGCAATGACGCGAAGAATCAGGCTTTCGAGAGCTGACCCTTGATTTCAGGTAAACAGCAGCTCCACCAGCAGCAACAATCCCAGCCGCAAGCAGTATAGATTTCCTACAGAATTTTCGACAACACAGGACAAGAGAAGAAACAAATGAAATGATATGCAGACGAAGAAGAAGAAGAAGAAGAAGTTAAAGAGCAGAGAAAACCATTACCGTCTTGACGCTACAAGACCCCGACCGCGCTCAGTTAACTGCAATAGTTGGAGTGAAGGCATGGCTGGAAGTGAGTTTTTTTATCCAACCAACAACGATGATCAGAACCAAAAGTGTGTTCTTCTTGATATCAAGTGTACAAAACACCTGAAAAGGATACCAAACTCCAAAGGTTATGAAACCAAAACATAACAAATTTTTTACAAATCTAAAGCAAAGAAAAAAGATAATATTGCAGGGAAGAAAAGGAAAAAAAAAAAAAAAAAAGAGAAAAGTTGAAGTTGTAACTGAATTGATTCTCACACGTTAGAACAGTATAACCAAAATTAGGATCAAGAAGAAGAAAAATAATGAAGATGAATCATGTATAGTGGTAACTGAATTGTTTAAGAACCCAGCAAAGTCGATCCTGAGTAGTGATTACATAAAAAAAAAAAAAAAAAAAAAAAAAAAAAAAAAAAAAAAACTGGATTCGCGAATCATTCCCAGATATTTCTATCGAACCACAAAACAAAACAAAAGATTCTTCATCCTCAGATAATTTCAAATAAGCTGAAGAACACAAGTAACGATCGAGATCAATGATTATATATACAAATTAAAACAAAAAGCTGAAGACTAATTTATTTACCTCAGCATGAGAGATTCAACCAAATTCGAATATCTCCACGGAGTATATAAAGAAATAGAAGCTAAATCGATCTCTCTCCTTCGTAACTTTGAAAAATTCAACCTAAGAACAAAAAGAAGAAAAACTGGAAAAAAAATCGGAAAGCGTAACAACAACAGCCACCCACTAGCTCAAAATCAACACCACCATGTGAATCTCAACACCCCGAAAGAGAGAGAGAGAGAGAGAGAGAGAGAGAGTTGATTAATTCCGACTCCGTTAACCAACGGCGACGAGACGTACTACTAGTGTCCACCGTAACGGAACTACTTCCCCCAAATCGAGAGATAGATAGAGAAAGAAAATGATAGAGCGAGAGAGCCGAAACTTGGGAAGAGGAGAAGATGATGACGCTGATTTTACACGTGCGAAGCTGATTTTACTCGTGCCAATTTTTTTGTTTTTGTTTTCTGATTTTTTTTTATATAGAAATACTATTTGATTTTCGTTACGAAAAGACTAAAACAAACTTTTAATTCTTCTAGTTCTATCCAGCCACACAATTTTTCATTCTCATTTAAAACTTTTATTCTAAGCAAATATGTACTTAGACAAAATCTAAAGTATAAATGGGGTATTAATTTAAGATGTTAATAGAATTTTAAAAACTTTAAATATTATGTAAAATATGTTGTTATTAGATCAAAATTTTGTTAAATTCTGCTAAAGTTTAGTGTTATTAGTTTGTGATTTGTAAAAAATCATTTAAAATTTTAACAAATTTGGATTATTAGATTCAGACTTTTATAAAGTCAGTGGTTCATGATTTTACATACTTTTTTACAAAATAAAATCATGAAAAGTATCACAAAAATAAAATTGTTTGGATTATTTGCGAGATTTTAGAAAACTAACATACAAAACTATAGAATACTCTCTAGCAATTCTTAAAAATCTTTCACTCTATTGTAGCACTGGATCTGTTAACTCACCCAATTCTTCTTTCTAACTCTATTGTAGCCTTGTTTTATTTGTTTTTGTCAAGGTTACTTTTGTGGTAGATGTTACTCTTTGTATATCCTCTAAGAAATAAATATTTACAGATTTAGCAAAAAAAAAAAAAAAAATCTTTCACTTATTTATTTTTAGTAATTTTGTTAAACTTTTCAAAAAAAATATATATTAGAATCCGATAACACCTCCAAACTATAATTTGATTATCAGATTCAAAAGGACTAACGAATGTGGATAGAGCTGTCGAATCCTAGGGACCTACACGGCTATCCTTTACATTGGTAAGTTTGTCCTTTCTAATTAGGGAAATTGTTGATTTGGGTGTTAAAACTTACATAGTATATGATTAAACATATTAAGAAGAAAATCCTGATTCCTTATTTCATGTTTGGAAACAAAAAATTGAAATTCATTGATAATAAATATAGAAGGACATCTGAAATTTGCACGAATTATCAAATTTGTGAAATAAAATGGTTGTAATAAAGTTTGTTTGATTAATTTGAAGACAGATTTTATGATAAGAAAACAAGAAATGAATTTTGTGGGAAGTGGGTAAAAGTTGCAAATTGTACACCGCATGATTGAAGCACACAAATCAATGTGTGATGTCTTCCTTCCTTATTTGTTTTTTCAGATAAATGTTTACATCAGCACCACCTTGCATCTTCTTTTTTGGGCAAAAACATACACAAATGTGAACGGATGAGATTGATTTACAAACCAAAACAAGATGGGCCTTAAATTGTTATGAAAACCCAATCCATAAATGTTGTGGGCCCTTCTATTTTTTTTTTTAATCTCACGGGTCTGTTAACTGGTTAATTTGGTGAATCACCACCATCCTACATGATGATCAAAACGTTTTGTTATGTACAAGTGCAGATTCTATCTATGAGTGACGCTAATTGGTGAACAAGTAGGCTGATGTCCAAGTAAAAGCAAGAATGTGGATAGAGGTGTCGAATCCTATGGACCTACACTATTACATTTTGTACAAAATGTATTTTTTTTTTATCTTGGTTGTTGTGTATGTTACTTCATCAAAAGAAGAAGAAAAAACACGTAAACTTAGGAAAATAAATAGATTCAAAGCTGGAACACTATTACACGTCATGAAGTTGAAACACACCATTCCGGGACAAAACGAGGCGAGGTGATGGGCTTGAGAAATGAGTGGCCCAGGAAACAACACGATTAGACACAAAAGTCCCTTTTCTCTCACCACACGTCCACCGACACAAGTCATAAAACAGCACCCAGGCTCCGTCGGTAACTCTAGGAAATTACCAGAGTACCCCTTTTCACGAAAGTCGTCGACTCTACGATTCCGTGGAGACCCACCTTATTTAATTTTGACTTCTGATGTTTACAAGAAACATTTAATTTTTTTTTTCCGGTTATTCATACAAAACATTTAATTCTTCTCGCCGTCCGGAACATATTTACAGATTGTGTTTGTAACTTTATATAATCAGTTTCATACTATATTTTAGTGGAGTATTTCACAAAATTTTAAGGTTAAATTATATCATTATAAAGTTCAGAATTAAGGTTAAAATTTCAGGTTATCAATGACACTATTTTAAAAACAGAGGTGTAAGAAGGATAAGAAAAAACAAATTTAATGAGATTATGAAATTTTATTCCATATCTTATTATAAATACAATTGAAGTTTTATATATATATATAAAGTTTCCAACCATCCACCAGTAATTGTCTTTCTATTGCATTTTCTCAGCTAAAATTTGCCGGAATTTAAAATATAAAGATACAAAAAAAGAGGAGAAAAATTAAAAATATAAGAAAATTTCAGTTTTTCTTCCCTTCGTCACCGCCTTCTTCCAAGTACTCTTTCTTCCTCCTCTCTGCACTAGATAACAGACAAATCATAAGAAAACACGTGGCATAAACACCGTGGATCTTCCAGTTCGTCCTCGGAGGCTGACGAAGCACCACCCTATGAAACACAGCCACGTAATAATGCAAACCCACTGCAAAGCCCACGAAGGTCTGAGCCAGGCCCAACACTTTGAGGCCCAAACCACAGTCCGTGGAGAAGACGAGAACGAGGTACATGAGAAGAAGCAGGAGGTAGAAGACGTAGCCTAGGGTTTGCAGGATCTGCAAGCAAACGTAGGTGGAGCTCGACGTTGCGTAGAGGAACTTGAGCGGTTCGATTCCAGTGACGAGCGATGAGATGCATAGGATTGAGAAGTAGATCGATAGGTAGATTTGGATGAAGATTAGGATCTTCTGGAGTGAGAAGTAGGCTTTGAATCTGTTGAAAATGAGAGAGACTAGGAGTAGAGGTACGAGGATGAAGACGAAGGAGACTACGGAAGCTATGGTTGGTGCGTATTTGTTGCCGAAGTAGGGTTTGAAGTTTCGGGTGATCTCTTTGTTGGCTTTGTTGATGTAGTTCTTGGATGTGGTTGAGAAACGTTCTAGGTCTGGGATCAAGGATCTTTGGAATTTAGTAGGTAGATCTCTGAATTCGCTGACGAAATCTTCGTCTTCCTCGTCGTCGAGCCAGAATGGTTTGATTTCTTTCTCGATTGGTTTCGATTTGGTCACTGGTTTTTTTGAGGATGGTGATTTCTTCTCTGAAGTAGGTGAAGAAAGCTTGGAACTTGGGGGTTTTGTGGTGGTTTTGTTTTTGGATGAGCTTGATTTGGACAGATCTGCTGATTTCTTGATAGAATTAGTAACGGGTTTTGTGGAATTTGTGGGTTTTGTTCCGGAATTGAGCTTCTTGAGCTCGGAGCCAGCCTTGGTTGTGTTGGAAGAAGATTTGGTGGAGTTGAGTTTTTGAGACGTACCCATGGAGGAGGTCTTGGCGGGTTTGGTTTGGTTCTTGGTGGAAGAAGAAGAGATGGGTTTGATTAGCTTGGTGGAAGAAGAAGATGAGATGGGTTTAATAAGCTTGGTTTGATTCTTCTTAGTACCAGATGTTGTTGATGATGATGATGAAACAGAGCCAGTAAGCTTCTTCTTCTTAGGAGGAGGAGGAAGATTAGTTTCATCATCGTCACCACCTGAATCCAGATCTTTCACCAACAATCTCCTCACTCGAAAATGAGGATCTAAGGGTCGTGTTTGTTGTAGCTCATCGTGAACAGAGGTTTCTGATGAGGCAAAGAAAGAAGAAGAAGAGAAGAGGAAGAGAAAGAAATAGAGAAACAAGAGTACCTTTCTAAAACACAAGTACTTGAGTAAAGACATTTTTACTTTCCTCTGGAAACCTAGGAACCCCCTCACTGTTTCAGACAGATCTTGCGAAGAGAGATCGCAAGCTTGTCAATATATAGGAAAATAGAAAGAGAGGAGAGAGGAGAGAGGAGAGAGGAGAGAGGAAAGAGATTGAGAGAGAGAGAGAGGCATTAGTGACAGTGTGCATATGTGTTTATATACGAGTGTTTGGGTGTGTGTGAATAAGAGAGAAGACGGAGACCAGAGAATTCACTAATTCAGTGCCCTTTGATAATATCAATGTACATTACTGTTTAACCTCACCGTCATGTTGCAGATTCTCTCTGCTACTTGTCTAGTTCCTAAATGATTCTTCATTATTTTCTTTTTTGTATATATGTGTTTGTTCATATTTGGTAATAAGTAAAAAATAATAATTAATTTTTATTGTACATGAGTAAAAACAAGAGCAATCATTTGCGAGATCTCAAATTAGAATAGTCGCTCTCTTATAAATAAATTTACAAGAGACTTTTTTTTTGTATATGTATAACCAAAATATTTATACACTTTTTATATAAACACAAAAGGAATTTAATCATAACTACTCCCACAACCTAAACTATCTGATTTGGTTTAATGGGTGATGATTCCACTGTCAAGAGACTATTTTTCCACTTACGAAAAAATAAATTTAGCTATCATATTAAATTATATACGTATCCAGTCCAAATTGATTACGATTGGAGTGGGACTTTATCAAACAAAATTTTTAGTTATGATTTAGTTATTTGTAAACCTACTTATAATAATTTAAACTACTTATAAATTTATAAATACAAATCTGAACCCCCCAATGAAAAAATAAATAACTAAATAAATAGAAACGTGAAAAGAAAATAAAGAAATAAAAGGATGAGAAATTAATGCAAAAGTGAGAAAGTTGAGAGATCACTCACAGACACATGGAGGAACAAAAAACGACACTTTTTCAAACGCGCTTCCATTTTATTTTGGCTCTTGTGCTTAGCCAAAATAAATAAATTATATCATAGTGTAATTTAATAATTAAAATTTTGTTATTAACCAACTATTTGCAAGTTCGTTAATAATTTGACTAATCGTTTGTAAATTATAGTCTACATAGACTCTTTCATTGTTTAATATAATATGTATAATTTATGTGCTTAACGATTAAACAATAAATAGAGTGTGCAGATTCACATGGCACATATTGATTACAAGGTTGATTTAAAAAAAACTCGAAATTTGACGAATGTGTGGAAGAATGAGATCTATTGATTTGTGGTGGAAGTAATGGAGTTATATACAGTATATAGCAAATTCACCATTTAACCGAGGGATCTTGAGTCAAGACATATAGAATGATACGAGTACTAACTATTAACATAAATACAATCAAAATCGCATTATACTAAAACCCCAAATTTCATGATATGAAAACACGCTTTCAAGCTTTCAAGAAAACAATTAAATATCTGTAGTGAATCGCTGTTTAATTTGTTTGTGTACTTAAAAAACATTAACTCGCCCATTTTGTTCCCAAGTCAACGATCAACGAATTTTTGACTCCACCACTTTTTTGACTTATGAGTTTAGTAAAATAGTGAAAGTCATGACACAAAAAGTGTTCCATGTAATAAAGCTAGTGGGATAGAAACTGTCAAAATTTTATCAGAAATTGATATAGATTTCAAAAGTCGAATCAATAATTACGTGAGATACAGTAAACTACGAAAGAAATGTAATTAATCAATGAGTAAACTAGTTTTTATTGAAAAAGCTAAAATAGTTGTGTAAGGAAATGTATTTTGAGTATTTGACCAAGGTCTTTGATCTATAAAATACATTGTGTAAACCAAATCCCCAAAATGTGAATGTGAATGTGGACTTTGGACTTGAGAGGGTTTGATAATAATTGACTTTCTCTTGGCATATTCTATTTAATGCGACCTATAATTGATGTACTGGCGAATATATATTTTATTTTTGTACCACTTTTCTATAGTTTAAAAATATATCCATGACATTTTAAATAACTGGTACTCTGCATGACATTAATTTCTTTGTCCGCTAAATCACTGGATCCTATGTAAATTACTGGCAGATATATCTATTCTGGTTTATACTTTCTAAAAATTAAAATATTTTCTTTTTACTTTCCAATTTACTATATAGAATCATTTATCGAAAAATCTTCTTTATAATAAAACAAAATTACACAATATTGTTTTGTATACTATATAATTTTAATAAGTTGGTTATAAATAGGTTATACATTAATGATAGATTAATTGGTTACAAATAGGTTATACCAAAAATTTTAAAGAGAATATTCTAAAAAATCATATCATCCAATTTACCATATTAATTTCCTTTATTAAATTATTCATCAAATAAAATCTTTTGATATCTAACTTAACATATTAATTTATTAATTCTCATTATACTTCACCTCTCATTTTTATATATGAGTCTATTTTGTGAAACAAATAAATTATCATATTATTTATTATAATTAAAAGATAGTTTTATTTCTGGATATACCATAAGTTGAATTTTTCTAAAAAATATAAATTGTTCAATCTATAATATATTAAAACTTTAGTAATATTATTCTTTAGAAATAATATATATTAAATTAAAAAATTTACTGAGTAACGGTTCAAAATTTGAATATTTAAATTCAAATTTACAAAATTATATCTTATAATGACATTCAAGTCATGATGTAGAATATACATTGTTAAAATAACTTCACATATATAACCTAATACAACATATTGAAATTTTATATTAAAATATAAAATATAAAATTTTGTATAAAATAAAATTTAACCAGTATTATAGCAGGGTACTTATCTAGAATCATTAACAATATAAAATTTACAAAATAAGTGTCTTTTTCAAGCAATCATATTTAGCATATGATTTTATTACATAATGTTTTATCCAAAAAAACTTTTAAAAACAATCACATAAATTATATTTTATATAAAAATTACAATATAAATAAAATAAATTTCAACCCGTACTTTAGCACGGGTCTTAATTTAGTAAATACACTATATTGTAAAATGACTTGTTGAAAGCTAAAAGATACTATATTTTTTATTTATAAAAAAAAAATTGCTCAAGTAAATGAGAATGACCATGTGATAAGCATGTGCCTAAAATTGGAATGGGCTTATATTGGGTCCATTAGTATCTTTTTTTCAGCAACAAATTGGGTTAATTAGTAAAAGCACATTAATAACCCCTTTCAAACTGTCCCCAGTCTAATAATGATCTCACAACAAGTTCTAATATAACGTAGGTAGTAGACCAAACCATTGCTAAATTTGCGACACATAAATTACCCTTACATCAAAATATCCACACTGTTTTCAAAAATTAAATAAAATATTTGTCTTCAATGATTAAACAATGAATGTGTTCTATATGAATATGATAAAATATATACAATCAGCGTTTAGCCTGACCACATCCCATTATAGAAGAAGGTAAAGTAGAAGAAACTCTATCAATCCCAGACTCGAACACAATTCCCATTCCCATGAAAAAGTGCGACTCAATGTGGCAGTGAAACGACCAAACGCCAGGATTATCTGCTCTGAAACGCAACGCCGTCCACCCAAACGGTTGAACCGCAACCGTGTTTTTCATTATCGGGTCAACCCGATTAAACCTTTTCGGATCCTCAGACTCATTAAACTTCCCTTCTCCGTATCCAAGTACCCAAAAATCGTGACCGTGTAAATGCCATGGGTGCGTTTCGCTGTTCTTTGCGTTCATTGTATTCGCGTTTTGTAAAATCACGTCCACGGTTGAATTGAATCTCAACCGGTAGATCCCGTCGCTCGTCGTCGCGTTAGCGTTTTGAGGTGTTGCGAATACGTCGTATCTCCGAGAATCGTAGTTATCCGGCGGCGTGAAACGCCAGTCGAACGCGTCGGTGAGATTCTGCTTTAACGCGATTAGGTATGGCGTCTTAGGGTGGTGGTATGAAACGTTGTTGACCGACCAACGTCTGAATCCGCTGACTTCGTTTTGTGTGTTTAGAAGTGCGATGACTCTGTCAGAGTTCTCAGGCGGCGTGTCAACGAATCCTCGACGCGCCTTGATCGCTAGGCTTTGTGCAAGGCGGGAGCCTGTGTCGTTCCATTCCGGTCGGAGATTGGAGGATTCCGGCGTGGGAGGACGCCGTCGTGGGTGATTAGGGTAGTAGTTGAGTACCGCGGTTCCCTGTGAAGTGTTCGCCGGACGGCTGACTATGCTTGAGGTGATCCAATAGTTTCGTCTAGGGTTTTGATCTGCCTTGAGAAGTACGGAATAAGTTTCGCCGGAGTATATAAAGAGATTCTTCACCGTGAATGGTTCTACGTAGTGTCCATCAGTTTCAACCACCGTCAAGTTATGTCCCTATTGTTTCAAATTCAGTCATCTTCCGTTAAAGAAAGTAGGAGAATAAAAAAAAAAATGGTTGCTTGTGTCTAAAGCAAGTACCTCAATTTGGAAACTTAGGGCTGAAAGAGACGTCAAGCTACCGAGTCGAAGCCGGTAAGTCTTCCCAGGGATTACGGTAAGGAAAAAACGCGAACAATCAGTGTTTGAGGCGTTACAGACTCTAGGAGTGGTTAGGTCGTTTGAGCAGTTGAATCTCCCTCTTCCTTGTATTAGAAGCGACTGATAAACATCAATAAAATAGTTTAAGATTGGTCAATCACTGAATAAAAAATAATCAGGAATCTGACTCTTGAGTTATCAAAAAAAAAAAAAAAAGAATATACCTCTGGCTCACCGACCCACTTGAAGGGTATGGAGGCTAAACCGGTAGCGCTCTCCAACATGCTTTTGTGATACCAATCTGTTAACAAAACGTTCCGGTCATAATCGTTTGTAAACGGTTCGGGCTCTGTGGCAGGAGGAGAAACTACAATCATTCCTATTAATCCAGATTCTCTCTGCATCCCATAGTGTGAATGATACATGTATGTACCAGGCTACAAACAGAACACAAAAATTAACATACACATATAAATAGAAAGATTGAAACTTTAATGTGAGTGTATGTTCTTTTACCCTATCAACGACGAACTGGTAAGTAAAGACTTCTCCAGGAAGAATTGGACACTGAGTAACACCTTCTACTCCGTCAAACCATGGAGTCCCAATCTGTCGGATTCCATGCCAATGGACAGCGACGTTTTCAGTCATGAGACTGTTCTTGAGCTCAACAACAATGGTGTCACCTTGTTGAGCCTTAATGGTGGGACCTGGAAACTTACCATTGATTGTGATTACTAGCTTTTGGACACAATCCGGTGACCTGAACTCGTACTTAACTTCCCAGTTGAATCGCCTGATCTTTCCCTGACCGAGTACGGAAGAAGAAAACAGGGCAATGAAACAGAGGACCATAAGATTCAAGACATGAACTGTGTCCGATGATCTCTTCAGTCTCATCCTTTTTTAAAACCGTGTTTCCAAGAATCAGAGAAGATAAATAAACTGTTACTATATTAGTGGAACTTTTTTCAAGTATAATTTTTAAAAGATGGAACAAAGATCGAGATTCTTTGTGTGGTATGAGCAATTCTCATGTGTGTACACATCATATATAGGTCACTGTATGTCATGTGTTTTACAGATAAATCATTTTCTTTTTAGAGAAAAATTAGAAAGAAAACGCGTTTTACTTTTCATTTGATGCTAATTTCTAAATAATAATACATCGACTTTTTATTAGCAATGTAACTTATATAATTATGATTCTTCAGTCAGAACCTTCATGTGAAATATCCTTTTCTCTCTTATGTACAGTATTTAGAAGTTCGAACCTTTTGATTGTTTGAACTTTAAAAGCCTAAACTTTTTTTTTTTTTTTTGTCAAACTAAAAGCCTAAACTATTGATATAAAAAGATACGTAAATATTGCCTTTCCTCATTGCTGGACAAAATCACGCTTTGTACTTGTCGGTCACTCATTTGTTATATAAAAAAAAAAGGAAAAAAAATATTGAATTTTGAATACCTGCAATAGATAATTGAATAATTAACATGTTCATATCTTATCCAAGTAAATTATGGGTAATATATAGGTCTGACGTTCTTGAGTTAATCAAAAAGACTTTACTAATTGCACTAGATTCCACATAGACCTTTTCACCTTTGGGCTTTGGTCAAAGTATTATAGCCTAGGAGGGTCAATTGTTAGAATCAAAGAAAAATATCTTGGACCAAGTCAGAGCTTTAAATCAATGTCATAAACTGGTACAACATTTAACAACTTGATTATACGAAGAAAAGTCAATATTGACAAATAAATCCGAGACAAGTTTATTGTATACATGGCCGATCATATCAGTAGGACGAGACAAGATTTTTCAAAGTTAGAAAACATAACTAGTGACTGATGCATTTGTTTAGCAAAATCATGGCAATTGTTTAGCAAAATCATGGCAATTGTTTAGCAAAATCATAGCATTATAAAATCCATATAATAACTTTTGTTTTCTAACTGAAAATGTCAAATTGCTTAACTAATATTGACACCTATCGATTGTTTAGCACCTTGTGTAAATAATCAAACCAATTAAGTATTATCCTAAAACTTAAACTTTTCCCAATTTTATTGGGGATATATATATATATATATATATATATATTTTTTAAAAAGAAATATAAAATATTACTCCTATTTAAACACATTTAGGATATAACCATAAAACCACATAACATATACAAACCTTTTTGCTCATTTACACAGCGATCCATCAACTCATGGCTGCAAACGCGAATGCTGACAGCAGTTACCGTCCACTCAACGGTAAGGCAGAAGGTGACGAGGAACAAATCCATCCACGACGAAGTGACTACCACCTTTTCCCTCAAATACAACCAAGAAACCAGAACAACACACCAGAACCCAACAGATTTGACGACATCAGTTTGTTGGCCCTAACCATCTGCCTTAACTTTGGCCTTGCAGTTCTACACGCGTCAAATAATAATTCACCGGAGGTCGACGTGATCGAAAGCGTGCACCTAATGGGGACGTTCATGATTGCTTCTCCAATATACTGTTGGCTCGAATTTACCTCAGAGTCGCTTACGTTATGGATCGATATGGTGTGGCGTTGGTCTTTGGAAGTTTGTTCTACGCCAGTGCACCCTTGATCGTAACTGTCACATTGGGCGTTCTTCTAATTTGCACAAAGTGGTGGGTTTATTAGGACATCTCCAACCCTACTATATTTTAGAATGAAAACTCTATTATAGAGCAACATTTGCTCCAACCCTATTTTATATTTTACTATAAAATAAAAAAATGATAAGATTGCTCTACATATAGAGTAACTCTATTTTCACCTCTATTTTTTACACTAACTCTACTTTATAGTTGAAAATAGAGATATACATTGAAGATGATCTTATTATTTTAGTTAAGTCAGGCTTCACAGCCGTAAAAATGATACTTAAGCATAAGTTTTACCTTACATAGGGATGAAAATTAATTACTACTACTAAAAGTAATCGATTATGTTCTTAATACTCGTGTTGACGCCTTTATTACAGGTATACAGTTGGATTTTATTTTTAATCTATATATATAAAGTTAACTTTGCTCACTTCTCCTTCCTCTACATCAGCATCCACCTAATCAATTTTTTTTTGTTTGCATTAAAAATACTATTTTTAATCTTCATTCATTGCATATTTATTAATTATAATTAATAATAGTAAAAATAAATAAAAACGAATTAACTAAAATTAATTAAATTTTAAAATAATATAAACAATAATATAATTTTTTAGTAAATAATAAAATAAGAACTATCTAAATGAATTAAGTAAATTAAATGATAATTTTAAAATAGTAAAAATAATACTATAAATTTGTTTTAGTAATAATGTTATTATTAAAATTATAACCAAAAAATGATTATATTCCAAAATTTAAAATGGGCGAATGAGTTTTAGAATGTAAGTAAGATTTTAATGCATAGTGGAGTAAAAAAACAAGTTATGTAATTGTATTTATAAAAATCTAAACATGAAAATAAAATTGAAGTGAAACATTATTTTCTAAGAAACATATACCATAAATATTTATTATTAAATTTTACTTATAAGAAAGAAAAGATTAATTACTTAACTTAACTTAACTTAAAAGTTTTGATCTAAAACAAATACATTGTAAGGGGCACACAATTTTTTGGGAAAACTATGAAAAAGAAATTTGAAAAAATAATCTATCTAAAAAAAAAAATCAATGGTCAGGAAATATTGGAAAAATGATATGCAAGCCGTTACAAAAAGTGGCATGTGATTTGTGTAGCATATCTCATAAGATATATTATCAACTGGACTATAATTTTATAACATGATATAAAACATATATAACAAATATAACATATATATATATATATATTATCAAATGTTTTTAACCCAAAACATTGGCAAAAACAATATATTAAAGTACACTATGTTTTTTTTAGAAGACGAAGCTGGAGTTGCATCACAAAATTAACATCTGCAAATAACATATAAGATTTTAGAAAAATATGTAGCTTGGATTAGTGAATAGATATTCATTGTGGGGTTTAAATGTTTCATCATTTAAGCATTTTTGACTTAGTCTGAAATTCTATTATGGCAGATGATGCATTTGGACAACTTCATTGTAGCGACATAGCAGTAGAACTGTTCATGAAACTTTGTATATTCGCATTTAATGTAGGATATCGATATGTTTAAATGGTCTCTATAATTAGGTCAACGATTGACATTGACGTTAGAATTTTTAAAATTATGTTTTCATGTGATATGAATATGGAATTAACACTTTTAAAAATTCAGAAGATTGTCAACAATATTATTGCGACACTAGACAATATATGTTATATATAGATTAGTAAAATAAGTACGGCATTTATATAGATTTATCTTTTAATCTTCAAATTATATTTCTATTCAATGATTCTTATTGATAAAAAATTTAACTAAAATCCCACGTAAAATTGCAAATAGATATAACAAAAAACTATTATCTTAAAAATATATATATATTTTATATCACTGAGTAAAGTAAGTTATATATTTATACTCGAAAATTGGAATGATTATATTTGAGTTCAACAATTTCTATTGATAAGAAATATTTTGAATTAAAATCCCGCGCGTGCGCGAGTACAAAATCTAGTAATAAATATTATGACTTAAAGATTAAAATGTAAAACAAGATAAAAGTTGTCCCAAAAGAAAAAAAAAACAAGCTAAAAAATCTAACGAAATTTCAATTCAAGATTTGAGAAATTTTTATATGATAATAAATGAGAACATTATTTGACATATAAAAGTAAAATATTTATACAATATTGATCATGTCATATTTAACTTTTATACACTAAAACAATAATATTGTCCACACAAAATGGAAATGTATTATCTTAATTTTAAATCATTTATATATGCAACAATATCTTTTAGCACATAAACTCTAATCATATCAACATAACATACTATACAATATTACATAAAATCGAACTTTGAAAAATTTAAAATTTTTGTGACAAGTTTTCGGTGTACCAAAAATAATCTTATTATTAGCTTTTTAATGTTGTAAAGACCAAACACAAATAGACCAAGGTGTTGACTGGTTCTCCCGCTACCTCCTCCAAACGCAGCGTTTGTGGGTGGTAGCGGTTGCTAGCGATTGGAACCAATCACACAAATCGCTCACAATCGCTCATAATCGCTCCTAACCGCTCCAAACCACTGAATTCCAAAAGCTGCTTCCCGCAAGTGTTTGCGGTTGCGGTTGGATTTTTTTTTTTGTGTAAAAAAACTTCAAAGAAATCAAGGATAATGAATTTTTTTTTGTTATATTTTCTATCTAAACATTTTACTCATTAAGGATGGGAGAAAATGAAGTAGGAATACGATTGCAGAGATTATAAAATAAACAATTAGAAGAAAATAATATTCTCATTAACAATAACCCGGAAAACTTGATGTAAATTTAATGGCACATCGCACATAAGTTCAAAAAAATATAAATAAATATAATATTTCATCAGAATTTAAGAAAATAAGATTATTTGTGAAAAATATTAAAACAAATCACCGGTGACTTTTCTCAATCTCACTTGACTATTCCTACTAATGCAACTACTGATCCACAATCTAAGAGAAAAGAGAAAAGATCTAAAGCATATGTTTTGTCATTTATCAAATTACTTGATTAAAATTTTGGTGAAAAGCCAAATGCATAAAGGAATAAGTATTTTAATATAATTTTTTTTGAATAACTATTATTTTAATAAATTTTTATCGTAAACCTCCCACAAACACACCAATTTTAAACCGCAAAACCAGTCATTCAAAACGCTTGATAACGCTTGAAACCGCAATCGTCCGCTTCCGCAATCTCCCGCAACCGCGAACCAGTCAGGTCCAAACCAGGTTTGCTTATTTTTTTCCAAAGCTCTCTCTTCCACAATGTTCAAGGAGTCATCTCCAGCGAAGGATCCGGATTCACCCGAATCCGAAACCCGACCCGAGTTCAATCCCTCCTCCACTGATACCACCGCCACTACCAATCCCAGCACCGTTCAAACCGCCATAGACTCAGACTCCCTCGAAGCGACGACATTCGAATCAGCCTCATCAGAAGTCACATCCGCCGCCGCCGATCTACCACCGGAACGATTCAATTCGCTCGACGAATTAACCCACGATCTCGGCTCGCTCCACGAGCTTTCAACCCGAGGCTCATGGCAAGCGATCCTCGAGAAGATAGCTCAAGCGAGAGCTCTCTTTCTCCTCACAAAGCCTCACGAGCATCTCACTTATCTCACTTACCAAGTTATGGCTCTCGTCAAGCTCCGTCTCTCCGATGAAGCAGTGCATGAGCTTAATTCGTTGCACGATTTCGACGGGACGCATTACAGGTACGAATCGTTCCCTGAGATCTACCCTAATCGGAAAGGATCTATGGTTCCTTTCTCTCTACGGTGGCTCTACGCTTTGATCCCGACTAAGCTTGGTAACCGTCAGGAAGGGTTAGATCGGTTATACGTATTGCTTGACTTTGTTAGAGATCGAATCAGAGACAAAGAATCTCAGAATTTAGATGATTCTGTGGAGTTGTGGAAGAAGAGAGAGACCTTTGTGATGAGTTGCTTGCTAGGGTTTCATTTAGGTCACAAGGAGTTTGGGGTATCTTTGGATTTGATCAAGGAATTGATAAACCGTGATCCGTTAGACCCTGTTTTGATATCGAAGCTAGGCTCTGTTCAAATGCAGTTTGGTGATATAGAAGGAGCTAAAGCCACGTTTGATCGTGTTGAGAAGATGTTGAATGAAGGAAAGAGCAATGGTTTATTGGATGAAACACAGTTTAAGAATCTTGTGGGTAGGAATAAGGCTTTGGTTTATGTTGTGGCAAAGGACTATGTTTCTGCTGTGAAAGTGTATGACGAATGCATTGAAAGAGATAACTCGGATGCTATCGCTGTCAATAACAAGGCTCTTTGTTTGATGTACTTGAGAGATCTGTCGGATGCGATTAAAGTGATGGAGAATGCTTTGGAGAGAGTACCAACTGCTGCTTTGAACGAGAGCTTGGTGGTTAACTTGTGTAGTATGTATGAGTTGGCTTATGTTAATCACACTGATGTCAAGCGGACATTGAACAATTGGATTGCACGTGTTGCTCCTGATGATTTTGATTCATCTAGTACCAGAGTTTGAGGTATTATCTCTGTTCTTCCCTTGTCTAGGCTTTGAAGTGTCAAAGAACTGAATGTTATGATTAGTTGGATTAACGGAGAAGGTGTATGAATCAGGAAGCAATCTGGTTAGGTAGTTAATAGAGATGATTTTGTCTAGCCCTATTCATAATCCATGTGAATCACCTAAACTGTTATGTTCAAAGGATTAAATAAACTAAAGATTCCTTGGATTTGGATACTGTATTCTTCTTAGTTCGTGAAACAATATATGGAGGTATCCAAATTGATCATCTATCATTCAAAATTGCAGGTTTTGAGCTAAGCAAAAAGGTAATTTAGCCAAAGAGTTTCTGTCTTCAGTGATGAAACAAATCAAAGGATGTTGTTCTTGCTGGTTTTTTTGCCTCAGCTGGAGACTCTGTTGCTGATGCAATTACCGGCTTCAAATTCGTTGTAGTTTTGTGTTGTGTAAGCTAGCTAATGGTTTGTTGCCCCCAAAGATTTGGTAACTTTCCTGCATTCGATTTTGTCATATTCATCTTTTTACAACGATTTCTGTAATACTTGCTGTTAATCACTAATGACGAATTTTTGTTCTTTCAACTCTTACCATGCACAGAGGTTTTGGGTTATCGAGTATTTAAAGCAATCTAATTTGAGTATTTCTAGTTCAGAGATCATGTCAGGACTGGATCAATACTTCGAATATGATCTATGGGGGTGGGGACATTGTATATGTATCTTCATCACAAATTAACAATATCAAAGGAATCAATTCTCTTACAATATGAATCTACCAACGAACTCTTTCATATAACAACTCCTTTTTTATTGGTTTGGATAAAGGAAAAAGTAAAGATTCTTACTTACCCTACAGAGCAAAATTTTCTCCACGAAGCTAAATAATCCCCATAGTAACCCTCCAACACAAACCTACGCTTAACTTGTATCATACGTAAACTCAAACCCCAAATCCACAATATATACACATACCCACTAATAGGATTTACAAATCGAACATAAACCAAAACCTGCTATGGAGGTCCAAACATTTCCCAACGAAATCGTCTTCTTCGATCTAGAAACAACGGTACCAAACAAAGTGGGACAACATTTCCACATCCTAGAGTTCGGTGCGATCATCGTATGTCCAAGGAAACTCGAGGAGTTGGAGAGCTTCACAACGCTTGTACAACCTAAAGACTTGTCTGTGGTCTCAATAAGGTCGTCTAGGTCAGATGGTATCACGAGGGCTAAGGTTACGAATGCACCAAGTTTTGAAGATGTGGCTGAGAAGATCTATGGTTTGTTAAACGGCCGGATTTGGGCAGGTCATAACATCAGAAGATTCGATTGCGTTAGGATCAAAGAAGCTTACGCTGAGATCGGTAAAGCTGCGCCTGAACCCTCAGGGATCATTGATTCGTTGGGGTTATTAAGTGACAAGTTTGGCAAAAGAGCTGGTAACATGAAGGTACCGTTATCCAAGATTCTTTGTAAATAATATGGCATGTTTAGAAATTGATTTAGAGATCTAAGGTTCTATATCAAAATAGAAAGTGAATCTACATCTCTTTCGATTACAAAATTCATTAATCAGTATATACATCTTTTTTTTTTGGTTTTCCAATCATGCATCTTTTTGTCTACAATTTCAAATTTTGAAAAAAAAAACCTCAATAAAAGATTAAAAACTTGCATAAAATTTCATAACAAATCAGTCTTTATAAAATAGCAAATGGAAAAGGTCTTTGTGAAATTTAAAAGTGTACGTAGTAAACAAATTTTTGTTGTAGATGGCAAGTTTGGCTGCCTATTTTGGTCTTGGAGTGCAAAAGCACAGGTACCTAATCATAATTGTGTTTGTGTTATTGATATTACATTTTTCTTAAAGATAAAAAATAACACACACATATGTCAATAATTGCAGAAGTCTTGATGATGTTCGAATGAATCTAGAGGTCCTCAAGCACTGTGCAACTGTGCTTTTCTTGGTATGTCGTATCCTCATTTTTTGTTCTTCTTAAATATCTTTATTTCGTAAATATAAAGATATAAATTAACTCATTTACATATATATATGTGTATATATATCCCATAAATGTACAGGAATCTACACTTCCCAATCAGTTGGAAGGAAAATGGCAAAGTTCTTCAAAGATCATGACAAGAAGTCGAAGTAATTACCAAATAGCCCAAAGGGCAATGCCTTACTCTAAGGGTAGTAGTAGTCTCGTGAAGGTATAATAATGTTTTTTCTCTTTTAAAAAGTTAAAAATATATATCGAATTTAAATGTTCTTGTTTGAATTAATACAGATGACACAAAATGTGAAGAATCTGTTAAGCAAAGCTCAAGGCAATCAAACTCTCCAAAGCTTGATCAATCATTCTCATTCTTTGCTTAGATGATTACTGCGTCCCTCCTAAATCTTTTTTTTTATGTATATATTGCACAAATGTATACCTTCATATTGACTATATTACCAAAGATTCAATAGAAAATTAATTATATTTGTAATTACTGACAACATATATTTAATTTTTACCTGAAATTTTCTGGAGTACATAATATTGGTATTATTATTTAGTTAGTACTATATGAATTGGATAAATATCTTCATGTTATTAGAAGCAAAAAAAGGTATACAGAGTTGCATTTAAATTATATATTCTAATACAATTGTAATAACTAAATATAATATATACCACATCATAAGAATACAAATAAAAATAAAACTATAATAACTGTTAGATATGTTTATATTTTGTCGTATTATCTACAATTTCTCTATATTTTAAGATAATATGTTTTTAAACATTTTGTCGTATGTAATCATTTGTTTAAAATTTAAATATTGGATTGGCATTTTATCGTAATTTAAAATTAATATGTCAACGTGAATATTTGTCCAACTTTAACTTTGGATAAGCTCATGATTAAAATTTAATTTTAATCTTTGCTCCGTTTAAATTGGAACCGTTTATCCGTTATCAACATGAATACAAAATAAATTATATCTATGTCGATAAGAACATAAAAATGCACATGATTGCAATTAAATTATTTATTATTGTTGTTATATTTAAATATACTAAATACCAAAACAGATCACATATAGAAAAACTAGAAATATATTCGTAGTAACAGCTGAATATGTTTATTTTTTTTCTCGTATTATCTATGATTGATTTTATCGTGATAGGTTTAATTATCTTTGTCGTATTTAATCATTTTTAAGGATTTAATGTTTGGATAAGATCTTTATCATAACTTAAAATTGATTCAGCTTGAAAATTTGCCCAATATGAAATTATTTTTATTTGTTTGTGAATATAGTTTTATATAAACTCCTGATCAAAACTTAAATTTCAATTTTTACTCCGCTTAAATTGGAAATAATTTATCCGTTGTTAGTAATGAAACAAAATGAAATATGTCTATGTTATTAGTTACAAAATTAATAGTATATAATTGTAACTAAATTTTGTATTTGGTTCACACAGTTGAATTTGAAAAAGAAAAAAATAATAACCGATAGATATGTCTGTTTTATATTGTCCCTACGGTTTTTTTTTCTAAAATTTACATTTCTTTGATTGAGAATTAATTTAGGATAAGCTTTGTTTCATGAAATAGTTGGACATAATTAAGCGTACGAGAAACATCCTAGACATCAACATCATGTATACCACAAATGATAAAAAGGGTGAAAAAAAAAATTGAAAGTGAAATGAAGAGAAGTATGTGGCGTGGAGGAATATAACCAAAGAGTTCACAAAGGGAAACAAATTATCAATCTACAAACGTACGTATGGCCACAACCATGCCTATCAAACTTTTTCAAAGCCATTCCAAGATATATATGTCCAAGAACCTTTTTCTATATCTTTTTTTCATACTCCATAAATTGAAACTAGTTTTTGGATTCAGTTTTTGAGAATCTTCTTATGTCGACTAGAGCTTTTATATCTTTTGTTTTTTTTTTTTTTTGTAAAATAGAGCTTTTATATCTTTACGTAGTTGTTTCAAAAAATCAGCATATGTGATAGGAGAGCCAAATAGAAATGTAAAAAATACAAGAGCAAATCACATTACATATTAGAGGCATGTCATGTATATTTAACAACGATTAATCAAATATTTTTGCGAAAATCCGTAAATTGAAATTTAATGATAGTTTACATCTCGTTTCGAATGATATCGCTCACACACTCACGTTGTTAGTCAATCCTCTGCTTCTTCTGTTGCCTAGTTATATTTATCAGGCGTTATTCTGCAAAGTTGTTTACTAATATCTTATTTAAGTGAACTGAAATGATTTGGTGACTTGAGGACATGAAAGACACGTGAACAGTCAAACCAAACTAGTAGAAAGTGTGAAAGTAATTTTATAGTACTATATAATCAATGTTTTTAGACTAATTAACCTTGAAATCATCGGCATTTTGACTACATTAATCATGTTATGCATAATGCCAAATTAATAAACATAAAAACGTCTCTAATAATTCCATTCAAAATAAAAAATAAAAACGTCTCTAATTTACTAAGGAGGGTGGTGATGAAGTAAAATTCACGTGTCAAACCCCAGTCAACAAAAGATTCCATTGGAAGTTGGAACCCACTTTAACGGCGACAAAAAAGTCTTTTAACGGTCCTACTCTTTTTGTTGTTCCGAACGAACGTTAACTACGATGTTAACAATCTCACGCGCCCATCACTGCACGTGATTCCTACACTGACCTCGTGACAGCTAAAATAGTGGTTCGTGTTGTTCACTCTCTGGCCTCCGTAACTGACGAAGCGCACTAACTGTAAAGGACCTAATGGTCCCATCGCTTGACGAAACTGAGAGAGTAAACAGAAGTAACTAACGGTTGTTCGAGTACTTTGAAAACCATCATCAGCAAAAATGACGCCACGTGTATGGACCAGGTTTCTGACGTGTCATTTTTTTCTCCTCCTCGCCTCTCACGTGTGGCTCACTTTGAAACCAGAAGAATCACGAGCTCACATTAGGGGTGTCAAAATGAGTAATCCGACCCATATCCATATAGGTTGGAGGTTTTCGTGGGCGGGTTCAATCCGACCTATTTATTATAATGAGTTGAATTTATATATCCAAACCCAATAATAGAAAACCCAATGGCTAAATGGGTAATATGGGTTACCCATATATAAAGAAAATAAAATAAAATAATTAATATTAAATCCATAACATATTATATAAAATAGAATTATAGAACCAACCAAAGTTTTCAAGCTTAAGAAAATAATATATAGATATTAAAATAGAAAAAGCATCTTAAAATTCGAAAGCCAAAAATCCATAAGACCAAAATAATAAGTCATTTTTAATTTAAAATAAAAACCATCCTTAATTTAAAATTAAAAAAACACTTGAATCCTCTTTAGATGATCCAATCAGATTCTACATATTAATATCCACATATTAGTTGCAAAAAGAAGATATTTTACATATTAATATATACATATTATATTATATATATATATATATTAATTTTGTTTTTTCTGATTAACCCATGAGCAACCCATAACCCTAATGGGATTACCCCGTTAAACCCACAAACCTATTGGACGAACCCATCAATACCTATTTATTTATATGGGTATAAAAACTTAACCCATACCCGTTAAAATAATAGACAAATAGGGTAAACCCATGGGTTTCTACCCATTTTGACACCCCTAGCTCACATGCATTGGGCAAATAGGGACCACTAACCACTGATATGACGACACGTGTCTCTATCTCCCTCACTGTCTCGTCTATATAAACTCCCACATCTTCCGCTGATTAGTGAAGCACTAAAACAAAGCGATATTACAAAATAAAGAAGCAAAATTTTTTATTTCGAAAATGTTCATTGAGAGCTTTAAGGTTGAGAGCCCGAACGTGAAGTACACTGAAAATGAGATTCACTCTGTGTACGATTACGAGACGACCGAGGTTGTGCATGAGAACGTCAATGGCACTTTCCAATGGATTGTCAAGCCAAAGACTGTCAAATACGATTTCATTACCGATACTCGTGTCCCCAAATTAGGGTAATTAATTACGTAACTCTCTTTCTTTTACTTTTTACCAAAGTTTCGATCTTTTATATATTCCTTGATTTCTCCGTCGTTCAATTTTGATTTCTTTTTCGTTAAAGGGTTATGCTTGTGGGTTTGGGAGGAAACAATGGATCAACTCTCACCGCTGGTGTTATTGCCAACAAAGAGTGAGTCTTTTTTCTTTCTTTTTTTGGATAGAATCCTTGTAACGATTTATATATTTGATTTTGTTTTTTCTTGTCGGAAAATATAATTGGTTTTAAATAAACAGAGGAATCTCGTGGGCTACGAAGGACAAAGTGCAACAAGCGAATTACTTTGGCTCACTAACTCAAGCATCATCCATTCGTGTTGGATCCTTTAACGGTGAAGAGATCTATGCTCCTTTCAAGAGTCTTCTTCCTATGGTCCGTTTTTAAAACATACATGTTACCTCCTTAATCCTGAGATGGTTTCTGTTATTGTGTGTTTTTTAATCTGGGGTTTGTTTTTATAAAAAAAGGTGAATCCGGATGATGTTGTGTTTGGAGGATGGGACATAAGTGATATGAACTTAGCAGATGCCATGGCTAGAGCCAAGGTTCTTGATATCGACTTGCAGAAACAGCTTAGGCCTTACATGGAGAACATTGTGCCACTCCCTGGGATCTTCGATCCTGATTTCATTGCTGCCAATCAAGGCTCACGTGCTAACCACGTGATCAAAGGTACCAAGAAGGAACAAATCGACCACATCATCAAGGACATGAGGTAATAATAGTGTATTTAAAACAGAGTTTTTCTTGCTTGTTGAATCAAATCTCCTCTGTTTCTTGATTTTTATTCTTGTGATGTTTTTGATCTTTAGGGAGTTTAAGGAGAAGAATAAGGTGGATAGGGTTGTGGTTCTCTGGACAGCTAACACAGAGCGTTACAGCAATGTGGTCGTTGGGTTAAACGACACAATGGAGAATCTCATGCAGTCTGTGGAGAGGGATGAAGCCGAGATCTCTCCTTCAACGCTTTATGCTATTGCTTGTGTTCTTGAAGGCATCCCGTTCATCAATGGAAGCCCTCAGAACACCTTTGTTCCAGGTTTCATATACTTGGAAGTTTTCATTCATCGATCAATCAAAAATTGGGAATCATGACTGTTTTTTGACTTTGTTGTAGGTCTTATTGACTTGGCGATCAAAAACAATGTTTTGATCGGTGGAGATGATTTCAAGAGTGGTCAAACCAAGATGAAATCTGTCTTGGTTGATTTCCTCGTTGGTGCAGGAATCAAGGTTTGTTTAACTTGTATATCAAGTTACTCTGTCTTGGTAGTGAAAAAATTTCTCAAAAGACTCTTGTTTCATTGGTTGTGTTTTTCGTTTTGTTTTACAGCCTACTTCAATTGTGAGCTACAATCACTTGGGGAACAACGATGGGATGAACCTCTCAGCTCCACAAACATTCCGATCTAAGGAGATCTCCAAAAGCAATGTCGTGGACGATATGGTTGCTAGCAACGGTATCCTCTTTGAGCCTGGGGAAACCCGGACCATGTTGTGGTCATCAAGGTATAGCTAGAAACCATAGAGACAATCAAAACCTGTTTCCGTTACGAGATCTTCCAATACCCATTGATCCTATTTGTGTCTTTTGTTTTGCAGTATGTACCGTATGTTGCTGATAGTAAGCGAGCGATGGACGAGTATACATCAGAGATTTTCATGGGAGGGAAGAACACAATCGTGATGCACAATACCTGTGAGGACTCTCTCTTAGCTGCTCCAATCATCTTGGATCTTGTTCTCCTTGCGGAGCTCAGCACCAGGATCCAGTTCAAATCCGAGGAAGAGGTTTGTGAATTAACAATACATTTACGTACGGTTTTCAATTGTTGTTAAGCAGGATTTAATTTGATGTTTTGATTGGTCTGCTGGCAGGGGAAGTTTCATTCTTTCCATCCTGTTGCCACCATACTCAGCTACCTCACCAAGGCACCGCTTGTGCCGTCGGGAACGCCGGTGGTTAACGCGCTGTCGAAGCAGCGGGCTATGCTGGAGAACATTCTTAGGGCGTGCGTTGGACTGGCCCCGGAGAATAACATGATCTTGGAATACAAGTGAAGAAGAAGAAGAAGAAGAAGAAGAAGAAGAAGAAGGGATTAAGACCCCCTCCCCTTAAATAGCCCATAATTTAAGTTATTAATTTGGGTCTTTGTATTGTGTTTTATTTTATGTTTAAAATTTATGAAAGCATGTGTATCTGATTTGATCTCTGTAGGGTGTGAAGTAACTTGTATTTGTAGTAATCCGGATGGGTTGGTATATTTCACAAGTGTTTCTTCTAGGTTGGACCATAATTTCAGTATCGCTTATGATTCGGTTTCGTATGTGTGTTAGTGTGTAACCAGCTTTTATATATTGAGATATTTAATCATGGTTTCGGTCCAATAATGATGATCTACGAGAGAGTATGTGTATGATTTTTTTTTTTTTTAATGTTATCTGAAAGATACTGAAACAATGGTCCGACTGACGATCTCTTTTTTACTGTTTACATTTTAAACAACTCTTTAAGTTTAAATGTTTAATTACACAGTATTTTTTTTTATAAATTTATAATATCATAACCGTAATAAACTAGTAAATTATAGAGGTATTAAAAAGTATAAATCTAAAATAATTACAATATGTAGTACAATATTTTTTTCCTGACAGGAATATATTACAATATTGTAAATAAAAATACCAGTTTATGTTTTTTTGAAAAGTAAGTTCTAACAAAAATTAATGTAAATAAGAAAAAATACCAGTTGACCAAAAAAAACACCAAGAATATTTTTTTTACATGTACATAAATTATATATTGATAAAATTATATATAATTACTAATTTCTTGTATTAATCAGACAATATATTTTATACATAGAGTTTTTATTACTTCATAAATTTTTTAACAAAAAAAAACATTTTTGTAAGTGTTTTTAAAATTTGTTCTTGGTGTTTTTTACAAAAAAATAGTGTAAGTGTTTAAATCTGTATTACTTGAAAACATGTTTAAGAAAAAAGTACGTTGAAAAACATGTTTGTTGAACTTATAAACACTAAACTGACGTACCAAAAAAAAACTTAGGACTGGATGCATAAGTTCAGTTTGTTCTCAACATGTTTAAATTTTTAACACTTAGACTAATTTAAAAAAAAAGAATAAGTTTATATAAAATTGAAATTAAATGATAACATGATTTTAGGCTTATTAAAAACACTCTCTTTTTAAAAATTAGTGTAAATGTTTTAAATCTACATTACGTGAAAACATGTTGCACTTATAACACCAAACTGATGGACCAGAAGGACTGGATGCCTAAACTCTGTTCATTCAACGTGATTAAATCTAACACTTAAACTAATTTTTTTTTTAAAAACCATTTACATTTTTTATATAACTTATAACACCAAACTAACGGATCAAAGGAAAATTCTTTAGGACTGGATGCCTAAGCTCGATTTTTTCTCAACGTGATTAAATAACTTAAACTAGTTTTTAAACAGAAAACCATTTACATTTTTTAAATATTTGTGAATTAAAATGATTTTAGGTTTATTAAAAAGGTATTTTAGAAAATGAAAATTTCTTTTTAAAAATTAGTGTAAATGTTAAATCTATATTACGTAAAAACATGTTGAACTTATAACACCAAACTGACGGACCAAAGAAAAATTCCTTAGGACTGGATGCCTAAGCTCGGTTTGTTCTTAACGTGATTAAATTTAACACTTAAACTAATTTTTAAAAAGAAAATCATTTACATTTTTTAAATATTTGTGAATTAAAATAATTTTAGGTTTATTAAAAATGTATTTTGGAAAAAAGTTAACGTAAGTGTTAAACTTATAACGTGAAAACATGTTGAACTTAATTATAACACTAAACTGACGGACCAGAAGAAAATTTCTTAGGACTAGATGCCTAAGCTCGATTTTTTCTCAACGTGATTAAATAACTTAAACTAGTTTTTAAACAGAAAACCATTTCAAATTTTTTAAATATTTGTGAATTAAAATGATTTTAGGTTTATTAAAAAAGTATTTTAGAAAATGAAAATTTATTTTTAAAAATTAGTGTAAATGTTAAATCTATATTACGTAAAAACATGTTGAACTTATAACACCAAACTGACGGACCAAAGAAAAATTCCTTAGGACTGGATGCCTAAGCTCGGTTTGTTCTCAACGTGATTAAATTTAACAATTAAACTAATTTTTAAAAAGAAAACCATTTACATTTTTTAAATATTTGTGAATTAAAATAATTTTAGGTTTATTAAAAATGTATTTTGGAAAAAAGTTAACGTAAGTGTTAAACTTATAACGTGAAAACATGTTGAACTTAATTATAACACTAAACTGACGGACCAGAAGAAAATTTCTTAGGACTAGATGCCTAAGCTCGATTTTTTCTCAACGTGATTAAATAACTTAAACTAGTTTTTAAACAGAAAACCATTTCCATTTTTTTAAATATTTGTGAATTAAAATGATTTTAGGTTTATTAAAAAAGTATTTTAGAAAATGAAAATTTATTTTTAAAAATTAGTGTAAATGTTAAATCTATATTACGTAAAAACATGTTGAACTTATAACATCAAACTGACGGACCAAAGAAAAATTCCTTAGGACTGGATGCCTAAGCTCGGTTTGTTCTCAACGTGATTAAATTTAACAATTAAACTAAGTTTTAAAAAGAAAATCATTTACATTTTTTAAATATTTGTGAATTAAAATAATTTTAGGTTTATTAAAAATGTATTTTGGAAAAAAGTTAACGTAAGTGTTAAACTTATAACGTGAAAACATGTTGAACTTAATTATAACACCAAACTAACGGATCAAAGGAAAATTCTTTAGGACTGGATGCCTAAGCTCGATTTTTTCTCAACGTGATTAAATAACTTAAACTAGTTTTTAAACAGAAAACCATTTACATTTTTTAAATATTTGTGAATTAAAATGATTTTAGGTTTATTAAAAAGGTATTTTAGAAAATGAAAATTTCTTTTTAAAAATTAGTGTAAATGTTAAATCTATATTACGTAAAAACATGTTGAACTTATAACACCAAACTGACGGACCAAAGAAAAATTCCTTAGGACTGGATGCCTAAGCTCGGTTTGTTCTTAACGTGATTAAATTTAACACTTAAACTAATTTTTAAAAAGAAAATCATTTACATTTTTTAAATATTTGTGAATTAAAATAATTTTAGGTTTATTAAAAATGTATTTTGGAAAAAAGTTAACGTAAGTGTTAAACTTATAACGTGAAAACATGTTGAACTTAATTATAACACTAAACTGACGGACCAGAAGAAAATTTCTTAGGACTAGATGCCTAAGCTCGATTTTTTCTCAACGTGATTAAATAACTTAAACTAGTTTTTAAACAGAAAACCATTTCAAATTTTTTAAATATTTGTGAATTAAAATGATTTTAGGTTTATTAAAAAAGTATTTTAGAAAATGAAAATTTCTTTTTAAAAATTAGTGTAAATGTTAAATCTATATTACGTAAAAACATGTTGAACTTATAACACCAAACTGACGGACCAAAGAAAAATTCCTTAGGACTAGATGCCTAAGCTCGGTTTGTTCTTAACGTGATTAAATTTAACACTTAAACTAATTTTTAAAAAGAAAATCATTTACATTTTTTAAATATTTGTGAATTAAACTAATTTTAGGTTTATTAAAAATGTATTTTGGAAAAAAGTTAACGTAAGTGTTAAACTTATAACGTGAAAACATGTTGAACTTAATTATAACACTAAACTGACGGACCAGAAGAAAATTTCTTAGGACTAGATGCCTAAGCTCGATTTTTTCTCAACGTGATTAAATAATTTAAACTAGTTTTTAAACAGAAAACCATTTCCATTTTTTTAAATATTTGTGAATTAAAATGATTTTAGGTTTATTAAAAAAGTATTTTAGAAAATGAAAATTTCTTTTTAAAAATTAGTGTAAATGTTAAATCTATATTACGTAAAAACATGTTGAACTTATAACACCAAACTGACGGACCAAAGAAAAATTCCTTAGGACTGGATGCCTAAGCTCGGTTTGTTCTCAACGTGATTAAATTTAACAATTAAACTAATTTTTAAAAAGAAAACCATTTACATTTTTTAAATATTTGTGAATTAAAATAATTTTAGGTTTATTAAAAATGTATTTTGGAAAAAAGTTAACGTAAGTGTTAAACTTATAACGTGAAAACATGTTGAACTTAATTATAACTGACGGACCAGAAGAAAATTTCTTAGAACTGGATGCCTAAGCTCGATTTTTTCTCAACGTGATTAAATAACTTAAACTAGTTTTTAAATAGAAAACCATTTCCATTTTTTTAAATATTTGTGAATTAAAATGATTTTAGGTTTATTAAAAAGTATTTTAGAAAATGAAAATTTCTTTTTAAAAATTAGTGTAAATGTTAAATCTATATTACGTAAAAACATGTTGAACTTATAACACCAAACTGACGGACCAAAGAAAAATTCCTTAGGACTGGATGCCTAAGCTCGGTTTGTTCTTAACGTGATTAAATTTAACACTTAAACTAATTTTTAAAAAGAAAATCATTTACATTTTTTAAATATTTGTGAATTAAAATAATTTTAGGTTTATTAAAAATGTATTTTGGAAAAAAGTTAACGTAAGTGTTAAACTTATAACGTGAAAACATGTTGAACTTAATTATAACACTAAACTGACGGACCAGAAGAAAATTTCTTAGGACTGGATGCCTAAGCTCGATTTTTTCTTAACGTGATTAAATAACTTAAACTAGTTTTTAAACAGAAAACCATTTCCATTTTTTTAAATATTTGTGAATTAAAATGATTTTAGGTTTATTAAAAAAGTATTTTAGAAAATGAAAATTTATTTTTAAAAATTAGTGTAAATGTTAAATCTATATTACGTAAAAACATGTTGAACTTATAACACCAAACTGACGGACCAAAGAAAAATTCCTTAGGACTGGATGCCTAAGCTCGGTTTGTTCTCAACGTGATTAAATTTAACAATTAAACTAATTTTTAAAAAGAAAACCATTTACATTTTTTAAATATTTGTGAATTAAAATAATTTTAGGTTTATTAAAAATGTATTTTGGAAAAAAGTTAACGTAAGTGTTAAACTTATAACGTGAAAACATGTTGAACTTTATTATAACACTAAACTGACGGACCAGAAGAAATTTTCTTAGGACTAGATGCCTAAGCTCGATTTTTTCTCAACGTGATTAAATAACTTAAACTAGTTTTTAAACAGAAAACCATTTCCATTTTTTTAAATATTTGTGAATTAAAATGATTTTAGGTTTATTAAAAAAGTATTTTAGAAAATGAAAATTTCTTTTTAAAAATTAGTGTAAATGTTAAATCTATATTACGTCAAACATGTTGAACTTATAACACCAAACTGACGGACCAAAGAAAAATTCCTTAGGACTGGATGCCTAAGCTTGGTTTGTTCTCAACGTGATTAAATTTAACAATTAAACTAATTTTTAAAAAGAAAACCATTTACATTTTTTAAATATTTGTGAATTAAAATAATTTTAGGTTTATTAAAAATGTATTTTGGAAAAAAGTTAACGTAAGTGTTAAACTTATAACGTGAAAACATGTTGAACTTAATTATAACACTAAACTGACGGACCAGAAGAAAATTTCTTAGGACTGGATGCCTAAGCTCGATTTTTTCTCAACGTGATTAAATAACTTAAACTAGTTTTTAAATAGAAAACCATTTCCATTTTTTTAAATATTTGTGAATTAAAATGATTTTAGGTTTATTAAAAAAGTATTTTAGAAAAAGAAAAATATATTTTTAAAAATTAGTGTAAATGTTAAATCTATATTACGTCAAACATGTTGAACTTATAACACCAAACTGACGGACCAAAGGAAAATTCCTTAGGACTGGATGCCTAAGTTCGGTTTGTTCTCAACATGATTAAATTTAACAATTAAACTAATTTTTATAAAGAAAACCATTTACATTTTTTAAATATTTGTGAATTAAAATGATTTTAGGTTTATTAAAAATGTATTTTGGGAAAAAGTTAATGTAAATGTTAAAGTTATAACGTGAAAACATGTTGAACTTATAACACTAAAGTGACAAACCAAAGGAAAATTCTTTAGGACTGGATGCCTAAGCTCTATTTGTTCTCAACTTTATTAAATTTAACACTTATCTAACTTTTAAAAATATTTAATATTGTTTTTGTCAATTAAAATTATTATTATTAATTTATTTTTTAATTATTTTTGGAAACGAAAAAAAATAAGGAAACAAAAGAATACCTGGTTGAAGTTGGGTAGCAAAGAGAAAGAGAGAGAGAGAGACCACACCACACTATGATGTCCACACTATGGACCCAACGCAACATTCCGTAGCTCCCTCATGATATCCACCGGTTAGAAGTTAGAACAAACGACGACGCTCGATTTAATTTCTGGAAAAAGGAAAAATTGATGAAGAAACTAAAAAAAAAACATTATTATTTAATATTTTAATAAAAAAATAAAGAAAGGAACAACCCCTACCTTTGTGAATTGGCGGCGAAGCACTCCCACTCTCAGTCTCAGGCAAGCTATACGGACCTGAACTGATATGATCGATCGATCGTCGAAACACCCTGATATTCTTCTCACTACATCATTCCCGATTGGCTAAGACAGAGGAGGTCACGGAAAACTGCTTACGGGTGAGAAACTGGTTGTTGCAGTTGCGGAGATCATTCATTCAACCACGAAACGTATATGCTAGTAAACCTAATTGTCGTTTCGAAAGAAGAGTGAGACAAAAAAATAGAGATGAAAACGATTAGATTTTGTGATTTCGTTCTCTCGTTTCTCGAAGAAGAAGAAGAGTAAAAAAAAAGGTTTGGTTTGAAGAGAGAATATGAGAATTCTTATTTTATAAGCAACGGAAAAAGGAAATTATTTGCTTTTTTTTCCCCTTTTTTATTACAACGGTTACTTTTAGTATTTTACTATTTTACTGCTAACGGTCATCTTATTTTGAAATGGTTTTGGACCATTAATTATTCTCACCGTAGTATATAGCTCCGTATTTGTGTAATAAACCAGCATTGATATTTTGAGATATTCACTACCACGAGTTCATTCGTAGTTGAAAAGATTCGATCTAGTCAGTTTTAGTAGAAGATATATATAGCAAGCACAGATTTTAAAACCTCATTTTCGTTTTCATAATAATTCTATTTTTAAAGTTGTGTAACAATTTAAATTTGGAGGAATAAATAACAAAATATGGACCGGTTCTTTGATTCAGAAACCCTTGAAAATAGTTTATAGTACTATTACCATAGCATCATCAGTGACCTCAATGAGTTTTTTATTATTATTAATGAAATCAATTATTGATTATATGGGAAGACTACTTTGATTAAAGAATAAAGATTATACCCTGATACCAAATAAATCTAATCTATAATTTAATTAGTAATAAAGACAAAATATGATGACTCCGGAAACTCCAACAACTAAGCCTTGAAGTTTGGAGTTCAGAAGACTAGCTTGTGAAGAAAAAAACTAATTATATAAATAATCCATAGACTAATTATAAACCTAATCCTATCTACTGGTTCTTTTCCATAAACCATTAATATACAGAGAATCTTTCAATTATTGAGCATCATGACATACAGTGCGCTTTGTTTTAATTTAAGTATCGTTTCGAAAGAATTTTCTGTTTCCAAATTTTTCAAAAATCCAAATATCAGGTTTAGATATAATATATGAAAATAATAAATTTTAAAACTTTTACTTAATTTTGCGACATGCATGTACTATATATTCCATATAGATATTATATAGATGCATATGGTTTCTACAGCATTCATGCATTTATAAACTTTTATACGACATGCTTAAACTTTTCAGTATGTATAAATATTTGTTATTACATCTTTTGAATTTCTTCTGTTATAAGTATATTAGTAAAATAGCAAGTGGTTATTAATATTAGGTCATCACTAAGCTTTGATCGGTGTGTGACGAGTGTTCGCATTAGTTTACTCTACACCTATTAATCATCAGACGCTTTCGTCGTCACGAGACAGTGACCTCCATTTTAAAAATCCATTATTTAAAACCTTTTTGTCGAAATGTCTACCAATTATTTCTTGACAAAACTATTATATATAACAAGAAAGTTCATAATGCCTCATTGGAATTTTTCACACTGTCACTATTCAAGTACTAGCTATAGAATACGGCAAAGGACGTGGCTTTTATAACATAATTTATAGTAGTACTTTTATCAATTAATTTCTTAATTACCGTGAGTTGCATATGATGTTAAGATTTATTGGCTTATAAAGTAATTATTAAAACGAGGTTCGTGGTGCGCTTACTTCAACCTTCACTAGCTCGTAAAGTTTGCTGCTTTAGTATAAATTACTCGTTCTTTTAGCTAAATTATATAGTTCATGTTTCAAAAATAGTAATAAAATAGCATATCCTCAAAACTAAATAAACCCGGATTTAAAGAAAAGAGACAAGGAAGTGTGGAACTTAAACAATATGCAGGACCTGAAAGAGTAATAGCAAACTATATTTCAATGAGGATTAATTATATTTTACATAAGATGGAGACTAATTAATGATTAAAGACAACGATCTCAAGTTATAACACACACAAATTTAAGAGTAATAGCAAACTTGAGCCATGCATATTTTTCATTTTGATGATGATCGTACGGCGCGGTTTCTTGTTTTGCCTTCGTCGTGCTCCATTTGTTGTTCTCTGCATTCTACGCTACAAAACGCTGCGTCCCCTCTACAATTTATTTACGTATATATATATAAATATAACTTCGTGATGCATTAGAAAAGGAGAAATAAATAAATATACGATTCGTACTATTAGATAAAATAAATAATTTTCATAATTTGGTGGTACGCGATACCTAGTAGTCAAAGGATTAAAAATGAAAAATAACTAAGGAAAAAGGCAAATAATAAATATGTAAACATACTTGTACATGTAAATATCACGATCGGGAGCTAAATGGCGTTTGCACAAGCCACAGTTTCCAAGAAAAGACGACGACGACAAGGAGGACGGTGATGATCTCCCACCGTCTTGGCTCTCGTTCCTCCGGTGATTTGCGGGCGACAAAATCCCTAAGAATCGCTGGTCGTAATTGTTTCCGCCGTCTACCACCGTCATAGCTACGTCAGAGTCTTGACCGGCGGTCTGATCATCGTCAACCTCGACGGTGATCCTCGTTATGCTTGTGGCTCTCTGCATTTGAGGCCGTGGACGATTCCCTATCAACATATTGTTGTGTTTCTAAAAAAGAAAACAAGAAAAAGAAAGAAAGAAAAAAAAAGAGTTTTGTTTTCTCTATATAAATTTAGATTGTTGCTTGGAGAGGGGAATTGTGTGTAACCATGCCACTCAGTTTAAATATACACGCAATCATATGGTGTATTGATTATTACTATAATTCATGCCTACGTATTTACTCGTAGTTAATGCTTAATATGATAATGATTAATTAAAGATTCAACTTATTCCTTAGGGTCTTTATTGGTAGGCCAATAATTTCAGATATTTGGTCTGTGGACACCAAACATCCCTCCGTTCCCAGTTATATTTAATTTTCGACAAAGAAGATAAGAAGCCATAAATTTTTTTTTTTTCAAATTTTTATACGTTTTACATTTCCCTTTATAAATTGATATCCTCTAAATTTGGTATATTAAAACGATTTTTTTTTTGTTTTGTTGGTATGCGATCTTTATTGTAAAGTATATAATTCTTTGAATTTTGAGTGTTCATATGATCCCTTCCATATAAATCATTTAGAGCAGTTACCCCCAAAAATAATAATGTCGAGATTATATAATGTTAATGAACAGATTCGGTGTGGTTGGGTCTTTATACGTACGAAAAGTCAAGGCTTGCAAGATTGCTTCAATTACTACATTTTTTTTGGTAGGGTTGTAGGACTGTAAATCTATAGTAGAACTTTGAGACAGTAACTAGTTATTGACATGATTAGATTTTGGGCCTAGAAAACGGGAATAGTTGTAAGTTTGTAACCAGTAATTAAACTCAACACATATGATTAAGGTCACGCCGTAAATAATTGTTAAATTATTCTTCAAAGTTCCTCTCGAGTACTCTTCCAATATAAAACCTCTCATGTAAGGACGGATTTAGAGACTCCAAAAAGCACGTCATACCTTATTTCTATAGCTCACAGTTTTAAAAATTTGAACTTTTGATAGATAATTGGATCAAAATACTATATACTATATTATTCTCCATACCATCTTACAATATGAAACAAATTTCTCCCATATCTCACTTCCAAGAAGTAAGAAATGTTACCTCCACTCTTTCTTGTCCCTCGTCATATTATAATAGAGAATATAAGGAAATTGTATCCTTTCTAATTTTAATATGCTTGAGTGTGTTGACAATTTGGTTTCTACACGACTCATACACAGAGACTAAAAGCCCAGGTTTCAAGGAGCCGTTAGGGAGACCATCGAAATTAAAAAAAAAAAAAAAAAAGAGAGGACAATTTGCTCAAACCCAAAAACAAATACACGATTCTCCATACAAAAGCGTTCCCTCCCTTAGGTGGCCCAAATAGGTTTAAACCGAACGAGTAACTAAGCGTTTCTTTTCTTTTTGTCTTCTCAATCCACCACTGGTCTATGACCGAATTAAATCAATCTTTGGAAGATTCAACGATTATCAAATCACAAAAAAGCAAAAGATTATGGAATAGATACGTTAGCTTTGACTTGGTTTTCCCTCATTCTCTTTCCCTGCTCGGTCCATTCACAACTAGTATAACCAAATAAATAAATAAAAGTAACGAGCTTCATATAACTCTCGTTCTCGTAAGTAACTCCTAATCCAATCACCGAAGTTAATTAAATAAATGATAAAATAAAAAAACCAAAATATTCAAAGTGTGTAGCTTTCATGTTCATATTCAATAAAATAGATTTTGTAGTATCTAGAGAGAGAGAGAGAGAATCTGAAAAAATTTGGGCTAAAATTTTCTCACTGCTTTAACTTTTTTTTGTAGCTCAGCTTTTGGAGTAATGATTCTGATATGTATTGGAATGAACTAAAATCTCTGCAATTTCTTTACGACTAATAGTAATATTTTAATGTCTTCACGTAAAACGATACAAACCAAAAAGACAAAAATGTCTTCACACCCATCTCCCTCTCTGTTTCCTCTTATAAGATTTGTCTGAACGAAGCTCCTTTATCAGGTTTTCTCCTTCAATAAGCAATTTTGGATTCTTCCTTATAAGTGATTCCCCACTTCCCCCCAACCACCTTTCCTTTTTCGCGTGGTGAAAGCTACTGCTCACTCTGTTCTTCTTAATTCTCACAAACCCTCCATTAAAGGATAAAAAAACAAAAAAAATCTCAAGATTTGTCATTTTTTTTTCTTTCGTCTAAATCAATATCCTTTTTTTTGTCTTTTCAAATGGGTTCTTTTAGTTTGTTCTGTTTTGTAACCACTGTGAGAGAGATTTCAGGGTAGAAACAAATCCAAAAGTTTCGATTTTTATTGTTTGTTTTGTCGCTTTTGAAGTAATGAGTCATTCGATATTGGAGAAAATGGGATGTTCGAACTCGAAAACATCGATGATGAACACGAAGAAGAAGAAGAATGAGCCGCTTCAGCTATGTAAAGAAAGGAAGAGATTTGTCAAACAAGCTATGGATTCAAGATGTGCTTTAGCAGCCGCACACGTGTCATACATCCGTTCACTCCGGAACATCGGAGCTTGTCTCCGTCAATACGCTGAGGCGGAGTCGGCTGATGAATCATCTCCGTCGTTAACAGCCACCGAGCCTGAGAATGAGAAATCCCCTTCTCATAACTCCTCTTACCCTGACGACTCGCCACTGAGTCATGTCTCGAATCCAAACCCTAACCCTAAACCCCTTGTGAATCTAAGCTACATGAAGATGGATATGGCTAACTCTGCTGTCACTTTCACGATCAACCCTCTGAGCGACGGTGACGATCTAGAGGAGACAATGCCGGCGTTTTCTCCTTCTCCGCCGCGTCCTCGCCGTCCGGAGTCGTCTTCTTGGGATTATTTTGACACTTGTGACGATTTTGATAACTTGAGATTTGTAGAACAAACCGAGATTGATTGTGATGCAGCAGTTGTAGGATTAGGAAAGTTTCGTCAAGGGAATGTAGCAAAATGTGGCACTCAGCAAGACTCGAATTTTAAAGCAGAGCAGAGGAAACAGAGCTGTGAAGATGATGATGAAGCTGGAAACGGTGAAAGAGAAGATCCATCAGAGTTTATCACACATAGAGCTAAAGACTTTGTCTCCAGCATGAAAGATATAGAGCATAAGTTCTTTAGAGCTTCTGAATCTGGCAAAGAAGTTTCAAGAATGCTTGAAGCTAACAAAATCAGAGTCAGATTTGCTGATATGACAGGTCTGAGTTCTGTTTGCTTTGTGTAAATGGGTGTTGATTTGAAAACTAAAATTGAAGCTTGATTCGTGAGTGTGTTTGTTTTTGTTTACCAGGAAAAGGGAACTCAATAGCGTTTCTTGCAGCTTTGAAGCGAGCTTGTTGTAGAGGGAAGAGTTCTTCACCAGTTTCTCAAGGTCTGTTTTTTTTTTTTTGGTTTGATTTATCATTTATCTTCTTTCTTTGTTTTTATGAGTTGTTGGAGTGTCTAAATTAAGCTTTATTTAATGTAGAGCCATTGAGTCATCAAGTTAGTAAAGCCATTGTGTGGAAGAGAACATTGTCTTCAAGATCCTCTACTTCTAGACATCCGTTGATCCAAACATCAAAAGAAGATCATGATGATGAAAGTGGAAGTGATTTCATTGAAGAGTTCTGTATGATCTCAGGGAGTCACTCCTCTTCCCTTGATCGGTTATACGCGTGGGAGAGAAAACTATATGATGAAGTCAAGGTAAAACATATCTGAGTTCATGACTCTTATGTCCGTTGACCGTTGGTGTTGTGCTCAATGAAGTTCACATTTCATTTGTTTTAACTTTTGTTTTCAACTGCAGGCTAGTGAGGTGATTAGAAAAGAGTATGATCGAAAATGCGAGCAGTTAAGAAACCAATTCGCAAAAGATCACAGCGCTAAATCGATGGATAGAACAAGAGCAGCTGCTAAAGATCTTCATTCAAGAATCAGAGTTGCGATTCAGGCTGTTGATTCGATTTCAAAGCGGATTGAGAGAATCAGAGACGAGGAGCTCCAGCCACAGCTCTTAGAGTTTCTTCAAGGGTATAGTATAGTAACTAATAACCAAATGTCTCTTATTTAACTTTTGGATTTAGACTCTCGTTGATTGGTCTTTGTCTTCTCTTTAGGTTGATAAGAATGTGGAAAGCGATGCTTGAATGTCATCATTCACAGTACATTACCATTTCACTGGCTTACCATTGTCGAAACTCCTCCAAAACAACAGTGTCCGAGAACTTGCTCAAGAGACGGATTTTGTCAGAACTTATAGAAGAAACAGAGTGTTTTGGTCTAAGCTTTGTATATTTGGTAAACAGTATGGTTTCTTATGTGGAAGCTCTAAACGGTTGGCTTCACAACTGTGTCATGCTCCCTCAAGAACGGTCTTTAAGAAACCGAAGACCATGGTCCCCACGCCGTGTCCTGGCTCCACCTATATTCGTGCTGTGTCGAGACTGGATGGCTGGGATCAAATCTTTGCCGTCCGATGAACTCAGCGGCTCAATCAAGGGGTTCTCATTAGATATGGAGATGTTGGAGGAAAAAAAAGGTGGTGGTTCGGTGTTGGATTCAGATTTGTCTAATGTGCATTCCAGTTTGACAAAGCTTCTTGAGAGATTAAAAAAGTTTACGGAAGCTTCTTTGAAAATGTACGAAGATGTAAAGGTGAAATGTGAAGCAGCTAGAGTTGCTTACGGCATTGAAAATTCAGAAGAGGGCGTATTAATGTAATTATGTTTAAACGAAGAGGGGTATTAATGTAATTATGTTTAAACTTTCTCTAGTCATTTTTTTCCTAATCGACGTACGATAATATCTTATTTACTCCAAATAGTAAAAATGTAAAATCCCCTCCCTCACAAATCCAACTTATTTAATTTTCACATTGTTATGTAATCTTAACATTCAATTTTTTATTTTAAAAAATTACAACTCAAAAATTTATTTTCATGTTTTCCTATTTTTAGGTTTTTAAGGATAAAAAATATAGCCATGAAATTTCTCCTAGTCCCTTTCCTTCTCTTTATTTCATTCCAGAAAATCCTTGCCACTTTTTATTTGATTTATGAATAGTTTATGGATCAATTTTCCTTGGGTGCATCTTTATTTAGTCACTATAAATTTTTCAAATGCACTAATTTGTTTTAGTAATTGGAAAAAGTCTAGTTTAGATCACATAATATCTTTGTTTGAAAAGAATGTAGTCACAAATTTAGGTCACGGTCAGGGAATATATTATAGCTTTATTTTGATCTTATCTTCACCTCCAAGGAGGAAGAGTTGACATTTGTTAAAGTCAACTAGCTTCTATTAATTGAAAATAAAACTTAATGTGTCGTGTATGTTAAGTGACCACTAAATCACCATCATTTTGTCGATATCTCAATAATTATAAAAGAGAAGTACAAAATAGAAAATTGCCCAAAATTTTCCAGATTGCCACTCAATTATGCATAAAGGAGAGTGTTTATTGAAATTGGAAAGGGTAATTTTGTCAAAATCTTCGAAAAATTCGATTATCCGATCCAAAATGACTGAGATCCGCGCGTTTATCCGTTAACCCGATGGGTGGAGTTCCTAGCGTTTGACCCGACAAATTCTCGGTGGATATTATTATTGGGCTTACGAAGCCCAATGATCAACTTATTCGATTTTATTTCTAAATAAATAATAATCATCTAATTAACGACATTTGCATAGTCATCGCTTAATCAATCTTTCAAAATATAATTGTAATCTAAAAAAATCCCTTAAAAGCTAGAATAGAATATTCTAAACTTTCCTTAAAGCAATGTTAGTTATGCGAATAAACCTTTTTATTAAACGTATCAAATATTTTGTGTTTGAGTCTATCATTTATCGGTTCTAACCTAAACACTAATATATGAATCACCTATAAATATCCTCATGAAACGCATAGATCCAGTCATAAAACATTCACCATTTCTCAAATACAAGGTTAGCAATTAGCAAATCAGGGCTATCCATACAACAACGTTTGGTGAAACCTTTGACATGACACTCGATGATGCCAAGATAAGTATAAAGATCTTATATTGTTGTATAAATACACATTCAGCAGTATTCATGATCATAAATCTAACCTATGGTTATGTCATTTGCAGGGTACAAAGTTCACCCTTATGTGAAAAAGGATATGATGAACCGGTTCCTCAAATTCAAGAGGAGAAGTTTTGCAATTTAAATTTGAATTCAATATTCGAATGTACCATCTGATTTTACATGAAATGTTGAGATTAGAGGTTAGAAGCAACTATGACCTCCTTATCCTTCTATGTGTGAGTTGGCAGATCGATATGAACTTGAAAGTCATGTAGGCTGAGAGAACCAGCCAAAGTAATAGTATTCCTTGACAAGCAAATGACATCATCTCTTTTAACTTCATAACCCGGTAAGTCTTACAATATAGCCATCTAAAAATGTCTAAACTTTAATATAGAGAAACCATCAGATATTTATTTGTAAGCTTTTTATTTTATTTATACCTAAAGCCTAACTGATGTTCTGTCACTACTACCAGTTATTGCCCAACAAATATACTATGAGCAATCGATCTATGCAAAATTCCAATTCGATGAAAAACTGAGACATATCAAAGAATTGGGATTCTAAAGCATCAAGCAGTGAGAGAGCTCACGAATTTGGAGGGCTCTTCTCCTCGAGAAGAAGATGCCTCAAATGCATCTTTGGGGACGGAAGTGGAGAGAGATCTCATGGCAGTGTTTGCTCTTTAGTTGCTGACGAAGACATAGATGAATGCAATTGTGAAAAGAAAAAAATTGTATTGACATAGTTATATGGATTATATAGCATAATCAATAATATCCAAAAAGCTTACAAATATATGTATAGAATCAAATTAAATTAAGAAGTAGCAAACTCAATGAGAAAAAGAGTTCTTACACAATCAGAACTAGAAACTGAGGATTAACCTTGAAGATATAAAGAGTAGCTCTTTCCATTCTGGTAACCATTCGTGATGAGATGAGACAAAATCGGAGGCATAGAATCGTTATGTATAACATACATGATTGGATGAAGAGAACATGATTGGTTGATCCAGTGGAGGAAGGTGGTTAGAAACGGTCTGTTGGTAGAAACGAAGAAGATTGGTAAGGGACCAATTTTGATGGTCACGGGGAGGAACCGAGGAAGAGAGGAGGAGGAGGAGGAACCGAGGAAAAGAACTTTACAATGACTGTAGGTTATGTCTCTGTTCCGCTGATTTTTTGTTTTGCCCCAACTCAAAAATAATAACAAATCTTATTATAATCATACAAATTATATGACTATAGTATGTAACTCATGTAGAAAAATTGTTTTCTGCTGTACCTCGAACATATTTAATTGTTTTATCTTTTAAATTTACAAATATTATTGTTAAAAATACGTATTATGACACCAAATTAGATTACAAGTATATTGTTAAATAATACTTATTATTATTCATATTTGTTAAAAAAATGTAATATTATTCAATCTTAGACTAAAAATATTTAAAAGTGTTGAAATAATAGTCAAAAAGGAAAACATTTTTATGTTTAAATTTATTTCTTATTAATATTAGTTTTTTGCTTTAACTATATTATATAAATTATAAAGGTGATGCCTTTCAAACAAAACCAGAAATAGTGATTTAGTAAGATGTCTATAATCCTATAAACACAAGTAGAGCAGATCGGACATACTATATAGTATATACTACAATAGGTAGTTTTCTGCGGGTTACATTTTTTCTAATTTATTGTAGGACGAATCAAGCATGCCTGGTTGAAATTATTAAACTAATACTAAAATTATGAACTTATTTTATATATTATATATTTCTAATAATAATTTGGAATTAATTGACATATAGATTATATCCATATTTACTATACGAATTACAAAATATACCGACCTACAAAGAAGAAACAATACTACACAAGAAAAATAAATTGAAACACAATAAAAATAAGAAAATGTATTAAAACACAATACATTGTTCAATAAAATAAAATAAAAATATTAAAACACAATAAAAAGGTAAACCAACACTAAAATTATGAAATTATTTTAGATATTGTATATTTCTAATAATAGTTTGGAATTAATTAAGATATAGGTTATATCCATATTTACTATACGAACTACGAAATATACCGACCTACAAAGAAGAAACAATACTATACAATAAAAATAAATTAAAACATTGTATTTTTGCTTTTTTTTTGTTTGCTATTACTTGCTAGGATTTGCTATTACTTGCTATGATTCATGTGGTATACCGACTAGGATGAGAGACGAAGAAACTTTCTACAACGCACTGTCATTGCTATCCTTATTTTTAAAACGGGTCAAATACGAATAAAGAGTATGTGATGTAAACTACTACACCTACAAATCATCTTAGTATAAATTAACACATTTAGTTTGATATAAACTAAAAATCATTTCGGATACACGGCAGGTTAAAACCTATATTACATTAATAAGCTTATATATTATATTTGACATGCCCATACAATACATATATATTTGTTTTTGTATATATAAGTTCTATTTAATTTATAGTCTAATTTATAAAACATAATTAAGTTTTCGTCCCGTGGTAACATCCTAGGTAAACCTAGTATATAATCAATCACTAAGTACAAAAACTAATTTGTATGCACTTCGTGGGTTGACTTGGATATTAAATATTTTCCAAGAGAAAGTTAGGTTTGTCCAGCGGTGCGAATAGTTGATTATATGATTTCTTCGAATTGTTATATGAGTATGAGTATAGTAATAATAATCATATACATATTTTTAAAGTGATAAAGATCCGAATAGAACAAACTTCAGTTGTCAATGAGGAGGACCCAATAAAAAAACCCAATCTTTACATAGAGAATCTTCAAATTAACTACTTGTATGAATCATTTATCTTATAAAGCACAAGTCAGCTGACCAATCATATTCTAACATTTTGCCATATGTAATTCAAAAAATAATTATTAACAAAATCAAAATTAAGGAAAACTAAACAAAATAACTGATATTGTATCTCAACTTCCCTGTTCCACGAGTCCATGATCCATCTTCCTCACCCACGATCTCTTTTCAAGAAATATTTGTCTCCATATATGTTCGACATCATTGCGTCTGAGTTGGTGGTGTAAGAAAAGTATCCTGCTCCATTTTAGATTTTTCTAGGTTCACAAAAACTTTCAGATTTTCCTCCTCTTTTATCTTCTTTTGAATCATTTGACCTCATCGTTGTATTTATTCTCATCTAACCTGAGTCGTTTTAAGTCTTCCTAATTTTGTTTAGATATCTCGGAGGAGCAAAACGGATTCAAGGATCCTCCATGGAAAATGGGATGGTAATTTTGGGTGACTGGGATTTCAAATTCTCACTTATAATTGCAAATTATATGTCTTAGTTTTTGAAAAGTTTGATTTGCATTCTTTTACTCTTTCTAAAAATCAACAGTTTATGTTTTCATATTTTTTACTGGTTTAACCGTGTGTTTGGCTATTGTAAATCGTTCAAGGAGTTGCAAGAGTGAAATTGTGCTCTACATCTTGGATTTGTAAGGACACACAAGACGTACGCAGCATATGTAAAGAACAAGATAAACTCAGAGATGGAGAGATTGATCATTAGAGAGGTTGAGGAAACAATATAAAGCAATAAAGGCACTGATATGTTATCGTGAAATGTACTTGCACAAGTTCGCTCTATTTTGTACACTAATTTACCAAAGATTCTAAAGGGATTGATTTTTTACTTTACAGAAATAGTATGACTTGAAGTAGGAGAATCATTCAGAAGGGATTTCAGGTACACAAGTTGAAATCAGATCATATGTTGAATCAACCGCAATATAACGGTGTTGAGATGGAGTAGTATAACATGAAGAAATTGGCGGTAACAGGTGCACAAATTTCGTCATACGATCCCTATATATCTCCTATTTTTGTTTTTACTTTATTATAGTTGTGGAAGATTCTGTATCGAAAATCATTTAGCTGTAGATTTATCTTCCATTGATCTGAAAATTATACATAGTTCCTCTAGAATTCCGTAGCCAATTTTTGTTTGCTATGTTTCTGTTTATCTGACTGTTTTTCTTTGAAACTCTTATCTATTTGATCTTGATTTTAAAGTGTTATGGTACTCTAATTAACTGTCTTGATAAACTGAATCAAAGTTAGAGTGGTGACATGCATTATGAATAAGAGGAAAGAAAGAAGGAAACACAATGAAACACGTATTGTTCTTTGGATCCTTGAATTGTCAACACATATTCTTACATTATTTTCTAACTAATTTATTTATTTTGGTGTATATTCTATGTTAACAGATATTCCAATAAGCAGCAACACAATTCCAAGTTGTAGTCATTCAGTAGACACCGATAACGATATAATCTCTCACCATAGATTCCCAAGTTGTGCTTCATCATCTAATTCACCAAACGCATTTTAACAGTTCTGAAGGTAACAAATATTTTTGTTTAGACTCCCAACCTTATATGAAACTAAATTTTCTTACCTTTTACAGTACGTATGAACAATTGACCATGGTGATGCAATAAATATTTATGAGTATTGCAATGCTTTCATGTGGTATGATGAACGTGTTGGCAAAAGATGCAGATGACCACATCCGATAAAGCTTAACGAAGCTTACTCTGCTACTTTATCGCTTCCGTTTTCAATCAGTCACTTCAAACTCCCTCTCATCTCACCGTATGGATAATTCATCCCTATGTCTTTTGTTTGCATGTAATAGTTATAGTATCTGATAAAAGAGTTACGAAAGATACGATACATGTTCTCTTTCATTGTATTTTTCAATTATTTTAAAATGTTCTGATTATAGATTATACCAAAAGAAAATTTAGTTTCTATCAAAAGTTAATAATTTGATAGATAAAATGAACTTTCAACTGTTATAAATTAAATATAATTATATGTAAAGATAATAACAATATTTTTTTCCTTTTATTTGATGTAAATAAAACAAAACAATGCCCGAGCGTAAGCACGGGCTGTAATACTAGTGTTTAAATATTTTGGCTGTTTTATACGAACAAATACGATAGTTAAGGTCTAGGAGCAGGAGCTGCCTATGGGTTTGGTCGACAAGCATACATAATAAACAACATGTGAAAAATACACATTTAGATGACTATTACTATTATTATGAGGAATTTTCGTTTCGTGTGGTGGTTGCCACGATCAGCACTTTAAAAAATATAGTAGAAAGTTAAGGAATGTAACGAATATTTTCTATGACGTGTAATCAAGTTTATCTAAAAAAAGACTTTAGAATTATTCCTAATCTACGTTATGATTTTATTTAAAGATTAACGATGAGATCAAAAGTAGTTTTTATGTCTAAAGATGATATGTTCTTTACTTTAGCTTCTTCTTCTTCTGTCAGCTGTCAGATCCTACGTGTGAACACGCCAGCGTGGACCCCACATATGTAAGTATATTTTTCTCTTGTTCTCCTCTAATCTAATTATGGCTTTTTACGCGTAATATATAGGTTTGAAGGAATCTTGAGAGAGTACTACTTACTAAATAAGTGAATAAAATTACGTGGAAGGCTTATTGATAATAACCATTTTTGTTGTAAAAGTAAGAGACAAAATAGAGGTTACATTAGTATTCTCTTCTTATTATTATTGAATCCCGCAAATAAAGGTTACATATATATAGTAGTGACAAAGGCTAAAACCTAAACCAACTAGAAAATAGGAAATAGGTTATGGGCCATCGGCCATAGACCTTATACACCAAGACATGTAATAGGCCGGTTATGGAAGTCCACTCCAAGTGTTTTACAACACTCTCTCTTGGATGACATAACCGTGCCGATGCTAAGGGATCAACGCAATACGCTTGGGGGTGCTGCCTCATTAAAACCTTACCAGGAAAACCTATTGGGACAAAACCATAGTGAAGGAAAAAGAGTACAACACGCATTGCTCCCCCTGTTCTAAGCATCACTGTAAATCCTTAAGCCTCCGCATTCCAATCTGGTGCGCGAGCTTCTTGAACGTTGATGTCGGTAGTGATTTGGTGAAGAGATCGGCTGAGTTGTCGCATGATTGAACTTGTACCACTCGAACTTCTCCGACCTTTTGTAACTCGTGTGTGAAGAAGAACTTGAGTAAAATGTGCTTCGTCCGATCTCCCTTGATGTAGCTTTCCTTAAGCTGTGCGATGCAGGCCGTATTGTCTTCATAGAGAACCGTAGGCTCCTTATCGTCGGCCATGCCACAATCTGATCGGATGTGCTAAGTCATTGACCTCAACCACACACATTCACGGCTGGCTTCATGCATTACTAAGATTTCGGCATGATTAGATGATACAACTGCAATGGTTTGCTTCATAGAACGCCATGAAATAGCTGTACCACCGTGTGTGAACACATAGCCGGTTTGTGACCTAGCATTGTGCGGATCCGATAGATAATCTGCATCAGCAAAACCAACTAAACCTTCTTTGTTATGGTTAGTATAATATAACCCAAATCTAACGTTCCTTGTAGGTAACATAGTATATGTTTAATACCGTCCCAGTGCCTTTGGGTTGGACAAGAGCTAAATCTAGCTAGGAGGTTCACGGCAAAACATATGTCCGGTCTAGTGTGGCTAGCCAAGAACATTAACGCTCCTATTGCACTGGGATATGACACTTCCGGACCGAGAAATTCTTCATCGGCCTTCTTCGGACCAAATGGATCTTTATCCAAATCAAGGCTCCTCACAACCATCGGGCTAGTCAATGGGTGAGCTTGGTCCATATTAAACCTCTTGAGTACCTTTTCAGTATATGTCATTTGATGTACAAGGATTCCATCATTTATGTACTCAAGTTGCAATCCCAAACAGAATCTTGTCTTGCCTAGGTCTTTCATCTCGAATTTGTTTTTTAGATATTCGACTGTTTGGGTGATTTCCTCAGAGGTTCCTAGGATATTCAAATCATCCACACATACTGCTATTATGACAAACTCTTTGTTTGCAAACTTCTTTATAAATATACATGGACTGATGGGATCATTCTTATAGTCCTCTTTGGCTAGGTACTCACATAACCTATTGTACCACATTCGCCCACTTTGTTTCAGTCCATAAAGGGATTTGTTTAGCCTTATGCAGTATTGTTCTCGAGAACCGCTCTTATCTTTGAGCTCAATACCCTCTGGTAATCTCATATATATCTCATTATCCAGTGGACCATATAAGTATGCGGTTACAACATCCATTAACCGCAAATCCAGTTTTTCTTTTATAGTCAGACTTATTAGATACCTAAAAGTCGTTGCATCCATCAAAGGGGAGTAAGTCTCCTCATAATCTATTCCTGGTCTTTGAGAGAATCATTGTGCCACAAGTCATGCCTTATATCTTACGATTTCATTATTCTCATTTCTCTTCCTTACAAAGACCATTTATGTCCAACTGGCTTTATATTGAATGGTGTCCTTAAGATCGGACCAAACACATTCTTCTTCTTTAAAGAGTTTAACTCCACGTCAATGGCTTCTTTCCATTTTAACCAATCATTACTCTGAGTGCACTCTAATATAGACGTGGGTTCATGATCCTCATTTATCTCAAGTGCTACCTTATATGCAAATATTTCATCAATGTCGACATCCTTACGGTTCCATTGTATTCCAGACATGATATAATTAATTGAGATCTCATTATTATCAATACCTTAAGGACCTTGAGGTTCAGCGTCCCAAACCTCATTCGGTGCCTTAGGATTTTCCGCGGCCATGTCTGTTATTTCCTTAACCTCGGTTTGATTTGCACCTTTCTTAGATTTCCGAGGGTTCTTATCTTTGGAACCTAATGGTTTACCTCGTTTCAAACGGGTCTTAGACTCTATAGCAACTTGCTTATTGTGTTCCTTCTGAACATCAATACGTACTGGTGCATTACAAGCTGGTATGTACGATTTAGTTACTCTCTTTGGGTCAACAAAGGAATTTGGCAATTGTATAGCTAGCTTTTGCAAATGAATAATCTTTTGGACCTCTGCATCACAGGCTAGAGTCCGAGGATCTTTCCAATTCAAGGATGTTTGATTCCATCAAATTTCTTTGACCAGCTTGTTATTCTCTTCACCCAACATAGGAAATTCGGATTCAACAAACTGACAATCTGTGTATCTGGCCTTAAATAAATTACCCGTAGTTGGCTCAAGATACTTAATAATGGTGGGAGAATCATATCCCACATATATTCCCATCCTCCTCTGAGATCCCATTTTAGTTTTCTGTGGTGGAGCAATCGGTACATAAACGGCACACCCGAATGTTCTTAAATGGGATATGTCTGGCTCATGACCCGTTAATAGTTGGGATGGTGAATACTTATGTTCACTAGATGGCCTGATGCGTATTAATTCAGCTGCATGTAATACCGCGTGTCCGCAAGCCGACACAGGAAGCTTCAACCTCATAAGCAATGTTCGAGCAATCAATTGAATACGTTTAATGAAGGATTCAGCTAATCCATTTTGTGTATGGACATGTGCCACAGGATGTTCCACACTTACCCCATGGACATACAATATTCTTTAAACGATTGGGATGTAAATTCACCAGCATTATCTAGACGTATAGTCTTAAGTGTAAAATCTGGATAGTGGGCTCGCAGACGTATTATCTAGGCCAGCAATCTAGCAAACGCAAGGTTTCTAGTTGACAATAGACAAACATGCGACCATCTGGTCGATGCGTCGATTAGAACCATAAAGTATCTAAACGTCCCACATGGTGGATGTATTGGTCCACAAATATCTCCTTGTATCCTTTACAGAAAATGCAAAGTTTTTTTATTTACTTTTGCTGGTGATGGCCTTATAATAAGTTCCCTTGTGCACATGCTACACACGTGAGATGTTTAGGGATAACTTTCCTCTCCTTAAGAGTGTGCCCATTTGAATTCATTATAAGTTTATGCATCATGTTAGAACCCGATGGCCAATCCGGTCATGCCATAAAGTGAACTGTTCATTGAACATCTTGTTCATTGCCAAGTTAGCCTCTATCATATTAATCTTAGCATGGTAAATACCAGTGGCTAGTGCAGGTATAGTCTCTAGGACTTTCTTATGTCATTAGGTGATTTATGTAATTTCTAGAAACTCTTTGTCTCCTTCACCCTTTGTCTCAACATGGAAACCATTCAAACGAATGTCCTTAAAGCTCAATAAACTTTTCCTTGAGCTGGGTGAATACAAGGCATCACATATTTCAAGATGTGTGCCGTTAGGTAGCAAAATATTAGCCTGGCCGTAATCTTCTATTAGGCTTGCTATACCCGCAATTGTACTAACATTGACACTTTTCATAATGAGATTAATAAAATATCTCTTATCCTTCAAAATTGCGTGGTTGGATCCACTGTCCACCACAAGTATGTTCTTGTCCTCAGCCATTTCTATTATAGACAAGAATTTATGTTTTAAACTTTAAAGTAATAAAACAAGCAAATATATTGAAAGAAATAAATAATTTGAATTTAAACCAAAATAATAATCCAAAATAATAATCCAATCAAATGCAAAACATAAAACAACAAAATTAAATTAAAACAACATTTGAGTTTAATTATCCTCTCCTAAACAATCGGAGGTTTCATACTCTAGTTGGTCATCATTCTCATAGTCGAAATCCCCTTCACCATCGAGATGAACCAAGTTAGCTTCCGGATTTTTCTTTAGACTTTCTTGATAGAGATCAACAAGGTACTTAGGAGTTCTGCATGTCTTAAGCCAGTGGTTCTCCATACCACATCTATGGCAAGTGGACTTGGTCTTAAATTGTGGTTTAAATTGTCCACGGCCCCTTCCCCGACCACAGCCGAAGCCGAATCGGTTTCCACGGCCAGGACCACCACGTCCTTGATAGGTCCCACGACCAGGACCACCACGTCCACCTCCTCCACGGCCACGGCCATACTTGTCCCTATGGACATAGTTGGACTCCTTAGTCTCTTTCGGAGCACTACCAGGAGGTCTCAATGCACTATTCATCATCAATAGCTCATTGTTCTGCTCAGCAAGCAAGAGATGAGGTCCGCATATGTCTTAAACCCCTTTTCACGATACTTTTGTTGAAGCAGTATGTTATTGGAGTGAAAGGTAGAGAATGTCTTCTCTAGCAGATCCTTCTCAGTAACCTCAGTACCACACAACCTTAAAATCAACACTATCTTAAATAGTGCTGAATTATACTCGTCCACGGATTTAAAATCCTAGATCCTTAGGTTTTTCCAATCGAATTGAGCCTTTGGTAGGAGCACCGTCTTTTGGTGTCCATATCTGCTTTTCAGCTCTGTTCAAAGGTCAAGAGGATCTTCAATGGTGAGGTACTGGTCCTTGAGACTCTCAGCAAGATGGTGGCGTATATACATAATCGCCTTATACTTGTCCTTTTCAGAACACTCAACATCTTCCTCAATGCACCCGCATAAATCCTTTGATTTCAGATGGATCTTAGTATCCAAAGCCCATCACAAGTAGTTGTCTCCCGAAACATTAAGAGCAGCATAGGAGAGGTTGTTGAGCTATGCCATCTGCATAATACAGAACAAAACATTCGATAGTTAGCATGCGGTGTTTGAGACCGAACCATGCAATCAACATTAGGACATGCAGTATTTAAGACCGAACTATGCCATTAACCATTAGGTCATGCGGTATTTGAGACCGATCCATGCCTTAATTTTACACTCAAATTTCGTGGCTTATGTATGCATGCAAAGACAACAAACCTAGATAGATACTAGCATGCAAAGATTTCCTTTTTCTTAAATAATTTTGGGTTTTAGTAATTTTCCTTTTACTATACTGGATTTCCTTTTCTTAACATTGGATAACAACAAAGTTTTTAGGAAAAATTTCTTAAACCTTTAAGATAATAATTATAATTAATTTAGAAGTTATCCAAATTTATTTTATGCAAACACATAATAATTTCCGATTTTAAATTCTTAGTTTTAGAGTTTGAATTTCTCAAACACCTAAATCGGATTTAATCCTTAGAACAATTAGTTTAAATTTTCTTCTATGAATTTCAGATTTGATAGTTTAGTTCTAGGGTTCTTATGCAACAAACAATCAATTCAAACAACCCTAAATTTTTAATCTTAAGCAATTTGGATTTTAGGTTTTAGTTCTAAGGTTTTATGCAATGAAATTCTCAAACAATCAAACAATCATGATCGGATTTTAGTCATAGTATAAGCAGTTCAATTGCAATCAATCTAAACAACCTATAACAACCGATTTTAAAGTTTTAAGTTATAGGGTTTAGGATTTTCGAAACTTATGAACTTGTTTGTTTGATTGTGTACTTGTAGGTTTATAGTTCCAATAGATTTAAGGATCAAGTTCGATTTATGGGTTCTAAGGAGGTTTGATTTTATTTACCTTCCACCGATTTGGGGTTGAACGGATTTGAACCGGGAGCTAAAGATCTTGGTTGTACCTTGAGCTGATCCACGAACCTCGGCCTAGATAGGAGGAAGAAATCACGAACAGGAGCTGCTTCACGAACAAGAACAGATCTCTGAACACTCCTTTGATCACGAATAGGAACTAGCCGCGAACACCGATGGAAACTGATCACCGGACTTGGACGAACAAGGAATAAAAGCGGTAGCGGTTTTAGGGTAAGAGTTTTTTTCAGCTGGCTTTAGAGCTTCGTGCTGATAACGTGTTATAAAAGTAAGAGACAAGGTTGTGTTCTCTTCTTCTTATTATTATTGAATCAATCAAATAGAGGTTACATATATATAGTAGTGACAAAGGCTAAAACATAAACCAACTAGGAAATAGGAAATAGGTCATAAGCCTTATACACTAAGACATGTAATGGGCAGTTAAGAAAATGCACTCCAACTGTTTTTGAATTTCACTAGTAAATACCTAAATTTGGAATATAATGGCTCTCTTTTTGGGAGTAAACGTGGAGGGTGAACGGTCTTACAAGTAAGCAAGTGGTTCTTTATCCGTGTAAAGCTTTCTGCATCACCTAACTTTCCCAATAAAATAATCTTTGAATTTTGTAAAAAAACAGGTTAATATTATAATATGTTAAATTGAAGTGTGTTTTTGTTCATTTGGATCCCCATGGAACAAAAATATGTTACACATCTCAATGATTTACGACAATGAAATAAATTTATCCAAAATATGTCTAAATTATACATTTGCTCTGCAATATAGCTTTCTCTCTTTTCTACGACATTCAAACAAAGATGTAACTAAGAATATTAAATTCATAAATTGTCACAAAATCGAAAAAAGGAACATAAAAGAAGGTGAAGAAAGATCCACTAAGCTTCCTTGGGACGCAAACTTAACCCGCCCTTGAGTTCTCACCTCTTTCCATTCTTCTCCAATAGCTTTCTTGACTTTTCTCCCTCTATTTTTCTTTCTTGCCTACAAAATAATCCCTCAAGTTTATTAATTTTACATATTCCCCATTTTTTTACATCTAATCTACACATACCACAAATAGTTGACGACTTCTACTTCTATGGGATATCGTCTTATTAAATTTTCTGAAATGGACCACACAAGGAATTTGGAATATTTTATTATGACCACCAATATTCTCATGTTTGATATCTCTACAATTTCTTCCTTTTGTTTGCATGAATATATAGTACTTCAAGTAGTAATGATTCCATGCCTTTTTCCCCGTCTTAATTCACATGAGTAAAATATAAAAAAGTTTTTAGAAGAAAATAAAGTTATATTTTGGCACAAGAAAGTAAGTGGTAGTAAGGCAAACTGGCCTTTCAACTTGCCCTAGAATCAACAAATATCACTTTTGGCTCTTACGATTTTTTAAATTATTGCTAAAAAATATTCTATGTCGTCGATTTGATCGAAGTAGCTCCAAAACTAGAGTCAAAAAAGATCATATGGGAAGTTAATAAAAAAAAATTGTTTTTGTAAACGTAATTAATATATAATATAATATTTAAATACATTTCAAAATGTATCATTTGATTGTTCGAACACAATTAGAAAAAAAGTAAAATGGAAATCTAAACGGTTGCAATCTAATAAGTATAATTTTTCTTTTTAAGGGTTTAGTTTACTTACAATTTTTTTTATAACCATGATTGATGATTCTTTTTTTTATCATACACACCATAAAGTCGTATTATATCCAAAATATTCCCTGGGAACGGCTTAGATCCAAAGAATATGTGAACGTCGTTTTCCTATTGTCTAAGCCTCCATGGAATAAATAAGAGATTTTTTGATCAAGCTGACGAGAAACAAAATTGTGTAATAGAAAACAAAAGCATCTAACAAAAAAATATACTAATATTAAATTAACTTTGCTGGTGAACTAATTTATATAATTAAGAATTTATTATGAATTCAATGGGCGGCTTAACTTTTCAAGTTATATATAAGCGAAGAACTTCGCATCAAGCGAAACCCAAGAGCGACAAAAATTCAGAGAGAGAGAGAGAGCCAAAACAAAACAAAAAAAAGCTTTACAAAATACCTGATTCAACCCCCAAAGTTTTTGTTTTGATCTATTCCACCCACTTCTCAGTACAATCTCTTCCTTTTTTTTTTTGTTCTTTCTTATATTTTGATTTTGAGTCAGTCAACTAAGAGGGTGTGTTTTTAATCCCTCTCTGTTACTTTTTGTTCTTCGTTAGATTTCTCACAAAAACCTATCCTTTTTAAGATCCATGGCAGCCATAAATATGTTCAATAGCAACACAGATCTTTCAGATCCTTTTAAAGAAGAGCTCATGAAAGCACTTCAACCTTTCACCAACAACACTGTTTCTTCTTCTTCTTCTCCTTGTACGTATTCAAACACAACCTTCGGTTTCAATCAAACCACACCTCTGGGTCTAAACCAGCTCACACCATACCAGATCCACCAGATCCAAAACCAGCTTAACCAGAGACGTAACACCATCTCCCCAAACCTCGCCCCAAGGCCGGTCCCAATGAAGAGCATGGCCACTCAGAAACTCTACAGAGGAGTTAGACAAAGGCACTGGGGAAAATGGGTAGCTGAGATCCGTCTGCCCAAGAACAGAACCCGACTCTGGCTTGGAACTTTCGACACAGCTGAAGAAGCAGCCATGGCTTATGACCTAGCCGCTTACAAGCTACGAGGCGAGTTCGCGAGGCTTAACTTCCCACAATTCAGACACGAGGATGGATACTACGGAGGAGACAGCTTCTTCAATCCTCTCCATTCATCTGTTGACGCAAAGCTCCAAGCGATTTGTCAGAGCTTGAGAAAAACAGAGGATGATCATCATCATCGAATTCATCTCCCCTGTTCTGAAACAGAGCTGTTCCCGCCAAAAACAGAGTATCAAGAAAGCGATGAGTATGGGTTCTTGAGATCCGTTGAGAATTCGTTTTCCGATGAGTCTCAGGTGGAATCTTCTTCGCCGGAATCGTGTGTTACTACTAATACTACGTTCTTGGACTTCTCGGAGTCTGGGTTTGATGAGATTGGGAGTTTCGGGCTGGAGAAGTTTCCTTCTGTCGAGATTGATTGGGATGCCATTAGCAAATTGTCCGAATCTTGAAAAAAAAAAAACACAAGTCTTTCTCTTTTTCTTCTTTAGGATATTGTCTTTCATTTTAAGCGTCTGATGATGATGATGTCTCGTATTAAGTTTAGTTTACCTCTACAACTGAATTTTTTTTTCACAGTTGTCGAGAGACTCGTCGTCTAGGGTATGTTTCTGTTCCTCCTCCTCCTCCTCCATGGTTTTGGTCTGACTGGTTTATGTTTCTTTTTAACTTTCAAAAACCTTTGTCATTGACCAATCGGAGAAGTTTCTATGTATTGTGTATTTATCTCTCGTCTTTAAATTTTTTAATGAAGAATGTAAATTATTAGTCTCTTTTTATTTTATGATTTTGTTTAAACATTAGAAAACTATAAGATTTGCATGCTGTTAAAGTATATAATAATTTACCAAAACGTTTTTATTTAAATATCTTTTTAAAAAACATGAAAGACTAATGCGTTTCATATTTATGGTTTCAAACAACAAAGAAAAATAATGAAATATCAATGGAAGAAAATTGAGATTCTCTCTATTTCTGCCGAGGAAATTCCAAAAAACAAAACCAAATATGAATTATAGACTTTTTATTCCGACGATGATTTTAAATAAGTTTTTGTTTGTATTTGTGTCTATTGTGGACGATATGGGGGCCAGAGAGGAGTCCTTTGTTGACAATTTGGAACACATATATAAGCCACAAAGCTGGATGCTTTAAGGTAAAGAATCTTTACAATAACCAACAAATGTGGCAAAGATTTTAAACTTATTAATATATATAGTGTTATATACCAACTTTCAAGAATATTTTTTCAAATATTATACAATATATATTCAGAAAATTAGACAAAGCAGCCTTATCCATTATTCTGATCCTTTTCTTTCAGCACGTAAAGACAGTGTTCATACTTCCAAAAAATTGAAATGGATGTTTATGGAATTATTTAAAGGAATATTTTTTTGGAACGTTTCATTATTTAAATTATTTTCATAACTGATTATTTTCTATTGGCATGCGGCTTTCAATAAACTAATTGGCGCATAAACGTTGATCTATCTTTTTAGGAGTTTCAGTGATTCACTTGCTTACGGTATGTATTTTGTTAATGAAATAAAGGATTTTAATTGAATTGAACAATAGACAAGATATAGAAGTCTCTAGTTCAGGATTATTTATATCTTATCTAACTCGATTGGTTATTGTGTGATATACTGATATGGTTTATATGGATTTTAACCGTCATATTTAGCAGGTTTAGTTCTGTAAGAACTTTGATTTTTGGTCTTCCAAACTTGAAAAGATCTATGCGCAAAAAAATAGTACCCGCAGAAGTCATATATGTTCTGTACGTCTGGACCTAACCTAATTCTGTTGATTACAGGCCTTTTAAGTTCATATTGGACCATAAGGAATTGGCACTTCACAGTTGAGTAAAGCACTCCGAATCGGAGTTGATGCTGCGTTGGTTGTGCACACATGCAAATTAGTAGTCTGATGAGATGTACTGTCTTCTGATCCGATTTACAAACCAAGCCCGATAAGCTTTCAGAGAATCGTAACCGAAGAAAAATATCTTAAAAGAGGAGTTCAATCGGCCCATGAGAATTTATGATATAGTCTATTTGCGATTTAGCATGGCCATTTATTTTTCAAATTTAGCACCATCTTTTGTTGGTCTTCTCTGAATCGTAAATTAAGATATGGGATTGGCAAACCGAATGGGTAAGAGAAACCTATTTACAAAATAGTATAGAATTACATCTTGAGTTTTGGCAATATGGAGTCAAACAATAATTGGACAAACAAAACTTTAAGAAAACGAAAACAAAGTATAAGAAAAACAAACAAAAATATAACAAAACGAAAACAAGGTATAATTCTTCCTAAATATTCATCAAGTAAAGTGGGAATAAATGTCATTCGGATGGCTGCAAATTTGTTAACAAGGACTTTTCAGAATTGATCAAAGTTTTCTCCATAGCAAGTAGGTAATGGAAGATAAGTAGATAGTATACAGCTTAGATACAAAAAAAATGATATAAATAACATATTTTTCAATTTTGTTTGTAACTTTGTATATAATAATATAAGTGTTTGTGTGATGTAGATATGAGAGAGGTATATACACTAATATACACGTCAAACTTTAAACGTTAAGTGTTAATAATATGTGTATAAGAATACTATATAGTGATGGAGAAGGGCACGTGCTTGGTCGAATAAAAAGAGAAAATTGGAGGATACATCCCTCAACTTTATGTATCGAATTAGATAAAGATTAATATTTTTCCTTATATATTTAATCACAAAAGAACAAAGATGAGAGGGCTTAGGGTTAATATTAATGCAAGACACGTCGAAAGTGAAAAACTCCAACGCGAAGCTTACTATGATCCATTATAATTCAGATGTCACAATCGTTCCAACTAGTTTCCGTTCAGATCCGTCGAGCGATATTCCAATTTATACACACGATCTAGAAAAGTTTTATCTTTTCATCATACTAGTATAGTTTAAATGATCATTTTCTATAGCAAAAATATCTACATCACTACGTGCACTCAGTGTAATAGTCGAATATACACTACTCATTATACTACTGAGTACTGAGAAGACTTGAAGTCAATATATCACCACGACGTACGTGTTTTCAAGTTGTTTTCGTTACGCGTTTCAAGTTTAAGGAATCAATGTCGCATCTCTAGACATATAACTTACAAACTTCGACAATTCAACTAGATACATGTATGTGAGTGGACTCACAGTTATCACCTGGTTATAACATTTACTGATTTTTTTTTTTAATATAATTAACAGTATATTGAACTTTAATATTTTTGGAGGTTAATATATCTATATATATATATTGAACTTTAAATCGCATGAAAACAAGCTGCGATGATTAATATATAGCTTTGCATTTCAGATACGTTAAAAAGAGGATCATATCAATCTCATAGCTTTAATTATCGAAAAAGTGTCGGTCCATTAAAGGCTTGAAGGCCTTGAAGATATAAAGAGAAGCCACCCACATTGTAGATTGGCGACTCTTGGAGATTATAAAGAGTAACCTAAGACATTCTACTTTTAACACACTCATATAGATATAGATGATTTTAAAGTTAGAACATGCTTCTTTTCTTCTTTTTAAAGATGATTTTTCTGTACTTCAAAATTAATAGCCTCCAAATATTTCCGAAATGTTATTAGAAAAGTTATTTAAAAAATCTATATATATTGTAGGAATGAAAATGTGACATGAGGAATAACCTATATCATGTTGTAATCGCATATATGTAGATATTGATTCTTATCTATGGAACATCTGTAAATGGATCATTGTTTAGATATATATGATCTACCTAAATTTAAAAAGTAATCAAACATTTTCATGTAGCTTAATTATAGCTTCTGCTTTATTATATTTCTAAATCGTGGAAAAGTTCTCAATGATTGGGCGCATTTTGGCCTGAAATCATATCATTACACTAAGATTAAAACCTAACATCTCGTTAGTCGTGACATATGGTATCTATGTCATTTTAATATTCGTTATATCACCATTATAAATTAAGACTATTGTTTATTTTAGATTGATGTAATAATTAGGCGTGGATCAACTCTAGAACGATTGAAAAAGGTATCACTGATCAGTATCAAGTTCGAGGTTGGTTGGTTGGGATGGGAGAAAATTATATCTACAATGAAGATGTAGAGCCTAGCTAGCTACAAGGTTAATTTAATTTATTTATGGGGCCATGAGGAGCAACTTGATCGAATAGTACAGTTTTTAACAATAAGAATCATTACCTTTTATTCTTTCATAGACGACGTCCATATATCGATCGATTAATATTCTTAAAATTAAAGGCTACCAACTTTTTCTTTTATTTGTTTCCTTTGAAAATAAAAGAACCAGAATCTGCATCTAAGACATGGCCGTGTCTAGATTACTAAATATCTAAAGCATGATAATATATATATATATATATATATATATTTTTAATATAAAATCTTAGTGTAAGCTCTAATGACTCGAACGATTAATTAAATAAAATAGCAAATAAAACAAATTTACAAAAAAAAAAAACCTTTTTTTGCCGTGTTAACTGAAAATCAGGTAATGGATGACGTGGAAAAACTCTGGTCGAGGTTAGCCACGCTTAAGGACCCCACCAACCATTTATATGCCGAAGAGTTTGGAGAAACGGTTAGCAGTTTAGTCAAAGCCATTGACTCTTCAAGCAACTATGACTTTTTTCCCCTTTCTTGTAAGTTTGGGCCAAAAAAAAAAAGTAAAGAGCTTCGAAATTAGTTTTTTTTTTCAGTAGAAAATAGAAATTTATTTATTTTCCTCAAAACCCCATACACTAAAATTATCAAAAACGACAGGGTTATAATTGAGGGAAAAAAGGGCCCTTATAAAATTAATTACAATACCCTGTTTTTATTTGCTTTCATAAAGTGCACAGTCCTCGAATTTACTTGTTTGGTGGTTTACACGAAGAGTTCGTCGATCGCATCCAAAATTGTCATGAGAAGAATGTGACATATGGTCAAAGAATATTAACTTGTCTCATGCATACGGCATTATGTTTCAAACTGCTCACTTAATCAAAAAGGAATTGATGGTAACTGAGGATGTTTTCAATCGTTAGCATGATGAAACTTATTTCTTACATATCGGTCCATGATTAGTTTTCTAGCTTTACCAAGAACTATCTCGAGTAGAAATGTGACTTTATGATTATACAAACTTTGCTTAATCGTAATTTTGCCCATCAGCCAGCTTAACATAAGTAATTAACGTACGACTCGATAGACGAGATTAACATTATGCGGACAATTATTTGCATATGATACTTTTATGCCTCGTAGGGATCCACATGTTAGGTAGAGACACTCTTGATTCGTTACACGTGAGGTGTCGGTTCCGAATTTTGCTTTGAACCTTGCCTTAGTGACACTTCCATTGACGCATATATATATTTATAACTTCATACAAATTAATTAACGCATTTATATATTATGTGTAATTGTGTATGAGTGTATATGTCTTTTGCTATTGGTACATTATTGTTCAAGTTAATATCTACGTATGCTTTATAAGAGGAAGCGTACACAATGTCGTTTGTTTCTTGATGCATGCTATATATTGTTGTTATGAATATGAAGAGATAATAGATTGAGAAATCAGAAAGATATGAAACTAAAAGTTACAAATATATATATATATATATTAAGGGAAAATCACTAGTTTGACCCAAATTGAGCAGTTAATTGCTAGATTAACTCCTAAAATTTGAGGGTCAGTTGGGTTAGTTTTATACCGAAAATACCCTTTTTTGCTTTGTTAGGAAAAAAAAAAGTCAATATTACCCTTGGTTAAAAATTCCTGCAATTTCATTTTTTTTTTTTTTTTTTTTATAAAAGTCTGCCATACAAGTAATGGCAGATTAATTTGTAAGTGGCAGATTTATTGTCGATGACAGTTTTTCTTTGGCAGACTTATTTTAGATGGCAGATTAATTTGCAGAGTTTGACGGCAGATTTTTTTCTATGGCAGATTTATTTGAAGTGTGTAACAACAGTTTTTTTGTGAACAACAGATTTTCTTAACGCGACAGACTTATTTATAAAGTCATGACAGATTTTCATTGTTTTAGTCAATTTTCTTGGAATTTTGTGGCAGATTTTTTATGATTGTTGTAACAGTTTTATTTTTCACTTAAAAAATCTGTCATATTGCGACAGATTTATAAACGTAAAATTAATTGCTAGTTTGACATATAGTGGTGACAGATTTTTTGTAAGTTATGACTGATTTTTGGATTGATGGAAAAATCTGTTGTTTGATAACAGATTTTCGAAAGTCTTTTTAAAATTGCTATATTGACCCACATGCACAATATACGTTATGGCAGATTTTCTTATGTTATGACAGTTGTTTTTTCCTACTAAAAAATCTGCTGCTTGATAACAGATTTATTATATATGAATACAATGATAACAAATTTGTTTTATGTTGATATAGTGACAGCAGATTTTTTAGTCATACTTTATTTTTAAAAATTATATTAAAACAATAAACATCATATTTTTTAATCATTTTGTTTTTTTCATAATCATATTTTTTAAATCAAAATATTAAATGCTATATTGTATTTTCGTTTTAAAAAAAAAATAACAAATTTTTTAGGTTTTTAGTCTATTTTTTAATCATTTTATATTTTTCATTAATCATATTTTTAAATCAAAATATTAAATGCTAATATTAAATGCTATTGTATTTTCGTTTAAAAAAAAAAACATATTTTCTGGAGTTTTAGTCTATTTTTTAATCATTTTATATTATTCATTAATCATATTTTTAAATCAAAATATTAAATGCTATATTGTATTTTCGTTTTTAAAAAAAAGCTAAAAAAAAATCTGGGTTTTTAGTCATTTTACCTAAAAATTGTGTCATTCTAGTTATTGGATAAATTGGAGTGTTAATCTAGCAATTAATTGCCAAATTTGTGTCAAACTGGTATATTTTCACATATATTAAAGTGTGGTTTGTTTTGATCGTATATGAAAATATTGTTTCAGTGTTACTGGACTTAATTGAATAAGAGTTTTAAATGCTACGTTACGACGCAGGAATAACGATTTAGGTTCCGTGGACTAGCTACAAGTAAACAAGAGATGATATTTTAAAATTATTTGTTTGGTTATCCAAGTATATATATATATATACGCTTCAATCAAATGTAAATCGAACTATCTGAAAGTAGTGGTCATAAGAATATTTCAGACTATTTTAGTCCCAAAAAATCACGTTTTATATTTGAATAAGTTTTTCCTTCTCCTAGAAGTTACTAAGAATCCGATTCAAATTCTTCTAAATTCCGCAATTAAATCATAATAATGCATGCATGCGCGCGTTAGACTATATACATCGATGTTTCCTACATCATCAGTACAAGCTTCTATGAGTTTTTGAGCATCTGAGAGATTCTGGAGTATGAAGAGAATAAAATCCCACCGACGATATATATTTTTTTTGGGGAAAATATGAATTATATTACCCAAAGGAATTACAAAAACTTTCAATGGCCAAAAGGTTAAAAAGGTAAGAGAATACTAAAAGAGGCAACAATAAGCAAAAGAGTAAAGAGAAATTTAGCTTGGAGTGAGCAAACCATTGTGAAAAGCAGTCTGCTACAACCTTTTACGTTCTATATATAGCATGCGAGCAACGTGTCCCGTGTACTTCAATCGACTTGCCCAAGGACAGAGGAAGAGGTGAAAGAGTGTAAACGGTTGTTCCTTTCACGCCAGGAAAAGTATTCTGTAGCTTCAGCTTGTGTACATGTGTGGAAAATTTTGCATAAAACGGAGATGACATGTACATGCACATTTTCACATACTGAACTTATTGGAGGGAGTCTCTAATTCCTTGGGTGAGTTAGGATACTGGAAGCGATCAGTCAGAGGTACCCCCAATTATTCAGACCAAAACCAGCAAAGTTTCCCATTCCCATAAGGCCATATAAAAGTAACCGGACCATAATTATAATAGCCAGCCAATCATTCTTCAACAAATTCCCAATAAATTTCAACAAAGTCCCAACAAATTCCCAATAAACTAACTATAACTTAAAAAAAAAAAAAACTAAAAATGTTCGATGCAGCAACGAGAAACTTTTTTTCATATTATAAAATTACATGTTAGGACCATGATTGGCTGATGAAACTCTGAGGTCTTAATTCGTAACCCGTTAAAATAATGAGCTAACGTGATGATTTTCTCTTTCTTTTTGTTTTCCAATGATATTTCGAATTAATTTGAAAATTTACAAAACACTTGATCTGGTTCTTTATATCTAATTATTATAGTTGAGTACCAGAGATTATTATTGATAAAAAACAAAATTAGGAGCAAGATGGCAAAAAGAAGAGCATATAATATGGTACCGGTGGTGCTGTTAATGGGAAGGGGACCACGCGGCGGTTGCTACAAAAAAAAAAAACGATCGGTGAGAGCGAGAAAGCCGCTTTGTGGGGACACACTCTCAATGGGTTCCAGCGTTCGGAATTCGGACACACACAATATCTGAATTTTTCTTTTTCCTTTTTTTGTTAAGTTTTATAATGTTGCCCAAAACACAAACTTTTATTTTATTTTCCTATAAATAATTTGCCACTATAAATTCAGACCATACCACACACCTTAGCCTCTGTCTCTCTCAAAGCCCACACTCACATTTCTCATTCTGTAACTCAACTCTCTTTCGTTCCATAAAAGAAAAGAAAAAAAAAAAAAAACTCTTTCGTTCGACTCACATTTACGAACTAAAATGGGTATATTGTTATTTTCTTATATACTAAACAAATACATACCCTAGTTTATATTCTCTTATATATCCTTACCTGTTTTTGTTTTTTGCAGTAAGATTCATAGAAGAAAACACAAAAACCGTGGAAAAAGAAACGGGAAACAAATCAAACAACGACGTAACAACGGCGAAGAAGAAAGTTCTTCAAGATCTTATTATCAACCATGGAGGAGGACTAATCAATTCATGGGTTGATTCAATGAGAGCTTGTTCTCCTACTCATCTTAAATCTTTGTTGAAACAAAACTCTTGGCTCGTACGTATATCATTTACTCGATCAAGCTAGCTCTATATATATATATATAATATTTACGTACATACATCTGTTTTTCCTTTCTCTTATTAATAAATAATAATAAATGGAGTACTGTATGTATATATAACTTTCGCAGACAGAACATCCATCAGCTTTGGATATGTTTGAAGACATTCTTCACCTTTCTGAAGGAAAACAAATCGTTATGTTCTTGGATTATGATGGGACTCTATCTCCCATTGTTGATGATCCTGATCGAGCTTTCATGTCTAAGAAGGTTCATTTCCATTTCCAATATCAATAAAGAAATTTACTTAATTATTGACAAAATTAAAATATTTAACTTATATTCTCTTTTGGGTCTGATTTTTTTAGATGAGGAGAACTGTGAGGAAGTTAGCAAACTGTTTCCCGACGGCCATAGTTAGTGGGAGATGCAGAGAAAAAGTATTTATTAAACTTAAAGTCTTTAAACTAATGATTTGATTAGTAATTCTTAAACTAATGATTTGATTATGACAATTTTTCAGGTTTATAATTTTGTTAAACTGACTGAGTTGTACTATGCTGGAAGTCATGGAATGGACATCAAAGGACCAGAGCAAGGTTCCAAATATGAGGAAGTAAGTTTTTTTTCATTACTTTTTACATAAATAAAAGTTTTAAACTGAAATAAATTAATATCAACTTTGATCCTCATATTTTGTTGTTGCATACAAAATTTACAGGATAGTAAATCTCTTCTTTGCCAACCAGCTACAGAGTTTCTCCCCATGATCGATGAGGTCACAATCTCCTTCAAGATTTATAGTCTCATATATTAAAAAAAAAAATTTAAAAATAATAATATAGACCTATTTTCTTGTCACTTACATTTATTTTAAATATTTTTGGTACAGGTTTATCAAAAATTAGTGCAGAAAACAAAACTTACTCCCGGAGCCCAAGTAGAGAACAATAAGTTTTGTGTGTCTGTTCACTTCCGACGCGTCAATGAAAATGTACGATAATATTCTCTCTCTTTTCTTTTTTAAATTCTATTAATCATGTACTTAAAACAAAACTAATCACTTAATTAGTTAATTTATATATTGACAGAACTGGAGTGATTTGGCCAACCAAGTTCGATCAGTAATGAAGGACTACCCTAAGCTCCGTCTTACTCAAGGAAGAAAAGTACGATATAGTATTAATTATTTAATTAGAGTTTAAGGTAAAGGACTAAGTGTTTACTTTATTAACAGAGTTTATTTATATTCTGGTATAATCATTTCAGGTTTTGGAGGTTCGTCCTATCATTAAATGGGATAAAGGCAAAGCACTCGAGTTTTTATTAGAATCACTAGGTAAAATTTTCCTCAACTATTACCTAATTAATTACGAGTGGGAATGGCTAAGATCAATAATATTAATCAAAATTAGTATTGCCTTTGTGTAGGATACGCTAACTGTACCGACGTGTTTCCTCTTTACATCGGAGATGATCGCACAGACGAAGATGCATTTAAGGTGTATATCGAGTCTTATTCTGATATTGAATTTAAATAGTTAACGTTAAATAACCTTCTTTTTTTTTGGGGTTAAAGTAAGGTTCAAAAATCTAACTAGTAAATTTTATTGAATATAGATTTTGAGAGAAAGAAGACAGGGTCTTGGCATCCTTGTATCCAAATTTCCAAAAGAGACCAGTGCGTCTTATTCTCTACAAGAGCCCGATGAGGTATATTGTGTTAAGATCTAAATTAGAAAGTTTCCATTATGTTTTAGAAGTTAAATTATTGTTATGTATGTGACCCATCTCGTACATATATTATAAGCTGATATTGTACTATTTTCTTTTTTCTTAATTGGTAACAGGTTATGGATTTCTTGCAACGTTTAGTGGAATGGAAAGAATTGAGATCTGGAGCATGATGAGAGCTTTAAGTACATAAGTTTTTTTTTAATAACTTTTTAATTTTAATATTTCCTTTTCTGTTTCCTACCTTTATTGTACTCAACGCATATATAAAATGTTTATAAGAATATTGTAGATCCATTCTCATGGAATGTATTTTTATATTATTTCAATCAATGTGGTTCTATATCATTTTCACTATGAGTCTATGTATAAATACTTTGACATGTATTTTTTCATGATTCTCAAAACGAATTGAACATATATTGGTTTAATAACATGTTTCTATTGAATTTTGACTGTTCAATCTCCACTACAAAATTCTTATACGAATTTTTGAGATTTTAAAAGGATTCCTCAGACTTAAAATTAGACAAATAATGTTATTATAAGATGGTTCAATTTTTTTTAAAACAAAAGTTTGGTTAGGATTGTGTTTCTATTTTCGGATTAAAAAAAGGAGATAGATTTATTTGACTAGATGAACGATGCGATTTTTTTTAGATCATTTTTTTCAATTCATATCAAATATAACCATATCCGCTTTTATGGATGAACCATCCTACTCTAAATTAAATTGTTTGAAGATCTTAGTTCATATATGCTATTTCTTCTAATACAGGGCTTCTCAGAAATAGAATTATAAAAGCTGTTAAAAAAAACAATAGAATCTTAAAGCTAAGCTCATCGTATGGAATCTATTTGCAAAGAAGAAGGGATCTTCTATTTTATTTTACTTTACTTTCGGAAAACATGATGAAAAACGGAATATTCTATGGGGCACAACTTGTGTGGGAAGATAGCGTCAAACAGACTCGACCTATATGATCGGATCTTTGCTTATAAAGCTTAACTAATTAAGGGAGGCTTAACTAATTAAGGGAGGCTTAACTACGTTTCTTTAAGTTTTGTTTTAAAAAAAAAAAAGACAGAAAAACGCCTAATTATGCGTAACCAATTATCTTACGATGGAATCTTATGTAACACTATTTGTAGTCTTAGGAATCCCAAGGAGAGAGCACCAAAAGAGAATCTCTCTGACATACAGCTCTAATATGTATTTTGAAGTTAATGTTCAACAGTTTGTGTATATCAAGAAGACCTCGTTCAAATGTTTTTTCCTTCTAGTTTTTAAATTCTGTGGTTTTGAATATAAACAGTAATAACATTTTTGTCCAAAAAAAAAGAAAAAACAGTAATAACATTTATAGGTTTGCCATATTCACAAAGTGCACTCTGATCACCTTAATTCGATCTTAACGTTATTTTTTTCGGATTAGGGTAACCTAAAGCAAAAAAAAAAACAGTATTTTGAAATTCACTTCGTTTTTTCCAATTTTATTTTTTCGTAAAAGCTCAAAGTCAAACGGCTGAAGTTGTAGAAGCGTGAGATAGTTATAATACAATTCCGATGCTTTACCCAAAATTGAGCATGTCGACAATCTAGATTAATAGTATTTGATTGTTAGGGTCACAATCCCATGCGGTCAAACTCAATATTTTGACTCATAAAAAGCTGCAAATCAAGATTTTCAATATTTTCCTCAACTAACGAACAAAGAAAACTAGGTCTGATCTATATAATTTTATAATCTGTTAATTAAATGACCAACTTGATTGACTTCTCATATCCTGGACTTATAATCAATTACAAGTGTGCATGTTATTATAGCTATAGCATGAGAAACAATGAAGAAAATGTTTTGTAATTAGCGATCAAAAAGTAATTAGATAAATCATTATCAGTAGTTAGGCTTTAATTGTAGTAGGGTTTTTTAGTCTTCCCACGTTATTAGCTGTCTACTTTTGAACAAACCATCAATGCTACTTCACCCATTTCCCCCGACATGCCACAAGAAGATCATTGTAAGATTTGGTGGCGTATAAATATATAATTATAATTATGAAATAGTTTAGATAATTTTGATGCTCCAAAGTTATTATGGAAGAGGATATTAATTGGTTAATTTATATGACTAACAACCCTAAGTTCTTAGGCTATGCTCTAGACTACAGTATAATGAAAATTCTAGAGCCAATTGGCCCGTGAATTGTGAAGCTCTATGGTTTGCCAATCACACACTATCGACACGTGCTGATCACTATATTTACAAAATCTGTCATATTCAAATTATTCAGTGAACCAATAACTCAGAGAGTCAGAGTATTTGATTTATAATAACAAATAAAAAATAATACTTAATGATGGAATTAGCTCTAGATCCGAATCTTTCATAGAATCATTCATAGGCCTCCCAAGTCCCAACTTATGTGCCCGTTGAGTCGTTGGAAAACAGTTTGTTAAACGTAAATTCATAGTAAAGAAGTAAACTACTTACGGATATACTTTCGGATTATACCAATCATTTTACGAGAGTATCATATTTAACAAGCGCTGAGTTTAACTAACTAAACGATACAAGAAACACGCGAGTTAACGAGTTTGAGATCTCACGGTAAAATCTTTTTTCTCATCTGGAAACCATCTAGAAAAATTCACGAAATTAAAGATTATTACAAGTTTACTAGTTATCTCTATCTCCTACTCGAACACTCTCTACTCACGTACATGCTTAAAAGCGTAGTCATTTTACTGAAATTGAGTTTGCCTATGATTGACAAAGAGACGTTGAAATAAAAAATAATAATAAAAAATCCGATGATAATTTGCCTCACGTTGACCAGAAAATATGTTATTTTGTTATGTACATATGATACCACTAATCAAACTAAGATTTGGTGCAATTCTTTCTTTCTTCTGTTCTGTGACTTAGCATTTTCTTTATACAGGTTAATTAGGGTTTTGTATTAAGGATAAAGACATGTATTAATTAACACACTACACTAAACAAATCCTTAGAAATTGTTGGAAAGCAAAAGTTACAACGGAAGAGTTGGAATCCACCAGAAAAAAAAGTGAGAGAGAGATTCTATATTGTTTTAACTTTTTAGCTTTAATTTCTCCAATTGTCCGTATAAAAGAATAAAAAAATTTCACACTCCAATTATTGGCCGACTACAAATTTTAAAAGCATATAAGCACAATAATAGTAGCATAGCATCAAACCAATTATTGGTCGCCGTAAGATTTCAAGTTTGTAGACCCTTTTTATGCATACATAGGTCAATTTAAAAAGACCCATTCCTACGAGAAAGTATGAAAATAGTAAAAGAAACCTTAATAATGCATGCCTTCTTTGAACTTTGAGTTTGGCATCAACTGAATGTGAACGCATTCAAGTTTAACGTGCTTGACTTCCTCGTATATAAATTAAAATCCGGTCTTACATTTCCATTTCAATTTAACATTTTTTTTAAAAACTGCTTAAAATTCAATTAACAATAAAAACACTCTGAAATGACATGTGCATTAGACTGATAACAGTAAAAACAATAAGCTACTAAACCAATAAAAGTAAGATAAAGAAGGCTCTTCAATTGATTAATACAAGACCAGAAGCACTACATCTTAACCATCTATTATCTATGTAACTATATTGTCTCCACATGCATTAATAAATATTTTTTGATATATTTGTCAAGTACGTTAACAAGAATATATATTTGTCAACTAAAAATGCCAAGGAACATTTCACATGACCAAGATCCCCTTTTTCGTGAATCATCTTAAGGTGTTTTATCAATGAATATCTAACACGTGTTCTCTGAAGGATGTGTTCATCATTTACGCAGCCACATCCATATATATGTAATTATGAGTATGGGAAGTTCCAAACTCTTTGGTGGCATGTGGAGGCATGTGACTCAGATGCCCTCATTAGGGGGAGCAAAACTTATGTGTCGATCTTTTACTTGAAGAATCCTCTCTGACACTTCTTAGAAATAGGAAAGTTTGTTGTATTTACATTATTTATAACAAAGTCTAAATAATTTTAGTGGACGATGGTCGGCTTTAAAATTAAAATAAAGAAGATGAAAAGGTTTATGTTTTATTATACACGGCTGCTAAGAAAGTACAAGAACCACTTCAAGAAGAAAAGAAAAAAAGCATGGGTTCCAAGTTCCAACGAGACCATGTGGAATTGTAGGATAAAGAGTTTGTATTGGTCTTTAGTTTTGTTTTTCTTTTTCTGAACAGCATTGTATTGGTCTTTAGTTATGCTGGTTTAAACCGGTATTACCATCCACTCGTTTGGTATTGGGTCTGAAAAATACTGAGTACGAAAAAAATTATGAGAAAATAAAACGTGATTGTTTAAAATTTCCATAAAAATGGGTTACGAACAAGATGAGTTATCTGTCTTAAATTCGAAAGTAGTTGAAGTGGATTAATTTGTACCCGTATAATAACAACAAACAGAAGGGAAAAAAAAAAAAACTAGTTGAGAGTCAAAGTCTGATGTTTCACCTAATCACATTCATAACCGAATGATTAGTGTGATCGATGAGAGAGGTCGGTAGACGAAACAAAATTCACAATTTCGACATGACTAACTTCATAGATAAATTAGGAGAGAGTAATAAAAAAGTAAGTTGGACACGTCTCTCAAGCGATAACCAGGCACTCTGCTGGAAAGATTCATTAATTATTTTTATTCATAGGATTAAATTTAGTTCTTATGCAGCCCACAAAAAAAAAAAAAAGTGCATGTAACGTATTGAAGTGTTAATATAGTTCATTAAATATAACACCCTTACAATTCATATTATTTATTTGTATCCTTTTATTTTTGTTATTAGCATCGATATATAATGTTGTGTTTCTTCTTTATGCTACTGGAGTAACAAATCCTATCCGACGTTTCTTTATGTCTTGAAAAGCGAACAGAGTGTGATACCTTCTCATAAACGCTAATCCGAGAAACCTACATGCCAGTTTAGTTCTCTTACTAGCGGACCTAAAATATCCGTCATCCCAGAGTCATTGATGTGCACGGTACAAACACAATGTTTGGTTGGTTTTTGACCAATGTAGCCATCTTCACTGTCCAAAAGTCTTTAAACGGCTTTGTTATGACAGGAACGTATGCACGGTCTTCTTCCAAGTGCTCCTGGTTGTATCCACCAAAAATGATTACCCCACCAGTTCATCTCAACCAATTATGGAGAAAATTTTTCTCGTGATAGATTTTTGTTTAATCAGGTTCTCTAAAATGGTGACCGTTCCCTCCACTGCGCCATACGTGGAAACTCCAAGCCATTGAACAGCACATTTTCAAAGATTTTATTTGGTGTAGCCGTACAAAATTCTGGCCCTCGAGTAGAAAACCATCAAACTCAACATTTTCTTGGGCTAAACCACCCCTTATGACACCCTTATGATACGCCATCTCCACAAATTTTCCACCTAAACAATGAGAGAATTAAAAGTTAGAACGTACGTAACTACGTATCATAGATGAATAGAGAGTTAGAATTAAGAGCATGCAAACAGAAAAATTACGGCTGGAAACGTATGTTGTGGAGGTTGACGCATCGAACTTGGGATGTCCAGGATAAGGCCACCACGCTGATGGAACCCACAGGTTACTCCTAGCCAAATCAAAGACTGTTTTAAATAATTGGCCTGGGTTTCCTAGGCTAGTTTCGCCGTAGAAGACGACTTCACGGTAGTTTTGTAGACCCACGGCTTTGGTGATATCTACATTCATCTTGATGGTAATAGTGTGGTTAGAAGATACTAACCTTGAGAAAGTATTAACAGGAGAAATATGAGAGATTACATTTTATGAAAAATGAAACTTTCGTTATTAAAAGAGTAGAATTCAAACACAATTGATGTAATGAAAAACAAAACAAAAGCTTGATATAAATTATATAGCACGAACTGATGTATAAAAATAAAACATGTGCTTAATTTGTGTGGTGTGATAAGTGTGTATCGAGGCTTTGTGGGTGTTAAACTGTAAATCATGCTTTTTGTGGGTGTTAAACTGTAAATCATGCTTTGTAGATGTTAGATTATTATCTTGCTGGGAAAGTAATTATAACTGGGCCATGGTTTAATGGGCCATAAAATGCTGTTTTAGCCCCAATAGCTCAATTTAGGTTCCGAATCGCTCGCGAAGCAATTGAGCTTAAATTGACGACCAAAAATAAATAACCTCAAAACAACAACATTGCACAAAGTAAGAGGGGAGGGTATTAAAAGCCAGCCAAAGTTTAATAGTATAATCTCACATAATGGATGTTTTCTAAAAAAATATATAAATTTTTTAAAAACAATCAAATCTCTTAAAAATATAAAACTCTAAAATATTAAAATCCTACCAAATTCTTTAAAATTTAAGTTCAATACCCCTCTAATTGACAAAGATCAAAACAAAACAGAACCGGATTAATTATATCGATACCACCATACAATCCAAGAAGGTATATGATAAAGGTACCATAAGCACATCATCAACCCATTCAATCTTGCCCCATATTTCGTCACCTCCACGACACTTTTCAAGGGAAATCATCGCACACCAAATCTTCTTGTTTCGTTTAGACAGCGTAAACCCGTCCCATACCATTACGAGTTTCCCAGCAAAGTTAACTATTTCAACCCTATCTGTTTCACGGAACTTATTTAAAAACTCCACACCTTTGATCATTCTCCAGACTTTAGACTTCGTGTCCAACCACCAGCACTTTTTGTTATGATAAATATAACGTACTTTATCAATCAGACACCATCTGTAATTTAAGGGTATATCTTTAATGTCCCAGCTACCTTCTTGAGTATCATAAATATAATACTTCTTCTCGCTATAAAGGTACATCTTTTTCTGATGAATTTCGATTTTCCTAACCCAATGTCCACGAACCTCTGGACCAGGGTCTGGCAAAGGTTCCCATGTTTGAGTCTTTATGTCGAAAACTTCTGCCCAATTCATGGATTCATCCGACGCACACCCTCCCATTACGTATATTTTAGGATATATGCCAGCAACCATTGCGTTGTTCCGGGCCATGGACATGCTAGGGGCTTTACGTAAGGTGTGAAGACTCCTATTTCTATATACCCACACAGAGGAGGAAGGAGCATCGTGTCCACCAATTATGTAGGTTTCTGAACCAACAGTCATACAGGGTATTGGTACTTGATAATTGTACGATGAAGGCAACGGCACCAGTAAATTTCCAGTAGACTTTTTCTTGATCGGGCTATTGTTGGTTAAGGTTTGATTAGGTTTTATCCAAAGAGTGAACCAACAAGGATCAGAACGAGTTGGCAATTTTAGCAATACGAAGAGGCGGGTTTCTTTAGTTCCAAGCTGAGATCTTGCCTCGTAAAGCTCGTCTGATAAGATGATTGAGCGGAATTGCTTTGATACGAGGCAGAGTATTGGGTAGTACGATCCGGAGACGTGGGCTAAGCAACTCACAACGATTTCGTGTGGTAGTGATGATAATGACGGAGATTGGTTTGTACTAAGAGGTGCGTCTTCTTGGGAGATCATAGCTCTAGGAGTTATGGCTAAATACGGTCAGCTACGTATTATCAAACAACCTTTGTTTGCTTGATATTAAAGCGATCCCTTGATCTAGTTAAAAAATATAGTTGAACCAATTAGAAAGGTAGCAGCAATCAAATGGGGGATGTTAGATGACGTACTCGTTAATTAGTTAGATGGACACAAATAATTATATGAGATCTATGTATATCTTCAACAATAATGTTTACCCCAACAATTAGTTAAATTAATCTAGTGATTATAAAAATTTAATATAGATAGGAGCAATGTTGTATGATTGTATCTAGAAACTCTACCAGGTAAAATACAAAATTTTAAAATAAATGTAGATTTTTTAAATATACTGCGTGATTTATTGAATTTATAATTAATCGTTTTGTCGAATTCAACTCACACATATATATAACTAGATTTGAAAATCAAGTCATAAATTTTGATTTTCGTTAGAATATAAGAAAATTAAATTGCAAAAAGAGAAAAAGCCAAAAAGGTAGACATTGATAATGATAGGTGTAAATGGCCAATTTGCCTAACGTGTTGGTTTGATTTCTCAAATTCCATAGCTTTGATGATATACTATATGAATGTACTACCCATTGATTTTGTCAATAGTGAAAATCTGAGCATAATTTTTTAAAATACTCATAATTTAAAGAACATGACTTAAAAAACCAGTGACTTAAAAGACTAAAAACAAAAGCATGATCACAAATATTGATCAAACCGGTTTCACTTCACAACGCAAGAAAACATATGAACTAGGAACCGTACGCACAATGCTAGCCCACTCAACCTTTCCCCAAACTTCACCATCGATGCGTCTTTCAAGTGCAATCACGGCACACCAAATATTCTTGTTTTGATGACGAGGCTTCGCAAATATGTCCCACAAAATTTAGAGTTTCTCACCATAGTTAGCTATTTCAAGAAAACCAAAAGGACAGTACCGATTCAATGTAGCCAAACCCTTGATAACTTTCCATTGTTCATGCTTTGTGTCATACCACGAGCAACTTTGTCTACCACAACGGTACCATACATTCTTTATCTCACACTTTCTCTCAATCATCACGAGTGGTCTTGCGTCAAGGTCCCATTTGTCTTCTTTAGGATCATAAACATAGTCCCTCGCATGGCTGTTCTTAACGTAAATCTTTCCTTCCATCACCTCCATATATTTGATTGAAGATAAGCGTAGCTCAACCCCAGGGTCAGGTAAAGGTTCCCAAGTTCGCGTTTTTGGGTCAAAAACTTCACCCCAATAAGTAGATTCATGTCTTGAACAACCTCCCATTACGTATATTTTTTCATCGAGGACACACGCAACAACGTTGGCTCGAGTTACCGTCATGCTAGGGGTTTACGCCAGGCGTAAATAGTGCTCTTATCACAAACCCACATGAAAGAGGACGGAGTATTATCTTTGCTGATCGCGTATAACTGTGAACCAGTCTCACCGATGAACATTGGTACACGAGGAGAATACGAAGAAGGCATTGGCACCAACAAAGCATTTCCGGTGGACTTTTTCTTCTTCCCTATGTCATTGGTTAGGGTTTGATCAGGTTTTATCCAGAGACTAAACCATGAGGGAAGACAAAGATTGGGTAACTGTAAGCAGACGTGAAGGACGTTTTCATGTGTTCGAACGTGCAACCGCTCCACGTAGAGCTCCCTGGATAAGACGAAAGAGCAGAAACTCTTGCAGACTAGGGAGAGTCTCGGGTAGTACGATTTCGGTATTTGGGCTAAACAGTTTACAACGATTTCATCAGGAAGTGACAGAAACGACAGAGATGATGATGCATTTGTTTTCTTCTTTTTCTGCGGCGGTTCGACTTCGGCGGAATCCATTGAGTGCGGCAGAGACTAGGGCTTTCTTATACAAAAGTAGGGTTGAGCATGAATTTGTTAACCAACCTCGAGACGTTGGTTTTGTTTGAGGTGGTTCTACTTTAGAGTTCTCCATACTATAAAGGCGACACGATTAGGTCATTTTAGAAAGACCTTTGTCTTATATATATATACCTTTGTATTATTTTTTAATTAAAAATTGACCCCTTCATTTAGAAAGATCTTTAATTAATCGTCCCCGTTTGAAAAATAACATAATCAATATCTATCCGTTTTAGCTTCTATGAATTACAAGACAAAAGCTCTGTTCCAAGTAGTAGCAGTTTCAAACAGGGCATATATGGAGAATAGTCCTGTTTCAAGATATGTGTGATTGTAGGGTTGTTTTGTGATATTTTTTTTTGTTGACATCAAACATTCCGTTATATAAGATTCAAGGATTACATGCTTCATGCTTCCATCCAAAGGGAGCCAAACATACCAATAAACTTATATAGGAGGAAAAGTAAAATACAAACATTGTTCTTAAAATACACGACACACAAGCTTTATAGCTCGAGTTGAAACCATAAAATTGACAAAATAAACAAAGGGGACCAAATCTCCTAAAGAGAAAGAATTCATACAGAATGTGAGGCCACTCGTGATGATGGATGACCAATGTCGTATGGTCAGCCACCTTAATAACCACAAACGTTGCGAAAGAACGAACACATTTTTTGAATTCCGAACATGCACCAAAATTCCGTGAAAAGGGGTTACACGTTGGACAAGACCAAAGTCTTGTGATATTGAGTGTAGATTTTCTAAAATAAAAAAAATAGTGCAACAGTGAAAATATCTACCGATCTTAAATTAAAAAAGAATTTAGCCAATCACCCCCAACATGTTCTCTGTAAAACGATGATCGAAATTTGAAATGAGTTTTATATAGTGATAGTTAAAGAAATAGCTACAGATAATTTTAACACCTGAGTTTAGATTTAACACCAAGCACACACAAACAAATGTATCATAGTTTCATGCCAAACTATTTAATAATTAAAGGTTAAGCAAAAGCCATATAATCCATGGAACAACTTTGACGATATATACTAGCAGAACTGTATTCCTCATTGATGCTGCTAATGATTTCAGCTAGGAATATACTTAAACAATAATAATTAACTAAAAAGCCAATTCTCCACAATCAAAAACAAATTAAAACATAATGACAATTGATCAGTTCCGTATCAGTGTAGAACGCAAGAAACGGTATGAACCGAGAACGGTAAGCACAACATTACACCTCTCAACCTTTCCCCAAACTTGACCATTTTTGCGCCTTTCAAAGGCAATCAGCGCACATAAAATATTCTTGTCTTCACAAATATAACTACGACGACGAGGCTTCGTAGGCTTGTCCCACAAGAGTAAGAGTTTCCCACAGCACGTAACTGTTTCAATCAAACCACTACGACAGCTCTGGTTCAGGGAAGACAGACCCTTGACTGGTCTCCAAACTCTACATTCAGTGTCAAACCACAAGCAACTGACCCATGAAGATTTTGTTTCGACTGTAAGGTCTTTTGTTTTACTTAATTGAAAAATAACCCCTCTATCTATTTTAGGTACGCCAGAGCCAGTTTTTTTATAACATTAACATGTAAAGTAAACCTTAAAATAAAAGAAAAAAAGAATATGACATTTGGAAGAAAAGAAAAAATTACATTACACATGATAAGAAACAAAGCTCGCTAATTCACCTATATGTAAAGACAAAAAATAATTTTGTTGAGTGTGAATTAGTTTTATTTAATGAACTCACTCTCACAACTCTCGGACACAATCTCAACGTTCTTAGCATCTAATAATCCTTTAACCTTAATATAACATGTCACTGCAACTTCCTTGTCCCGTTTCACCAAGCCCGTGCCGAATCCCGCATTGAGCCCCATCGTCAATACCAAGCTAACCACTTCAGGCGGCAGCACATCTGCGTTCTTGGACCCTTCTAGCTCTAGGTTGACCGTATGGGAACCCGACACGGCTAGTGAAAGCTCCGGGAAATTCCCTTGGCCGAGGTTCTTGTTTTTGTACATGAGGGAGACGAGACCTTTGTAGGTCGCCCACATGGTGGAGGTTGGGTTCTTGGATGTCAGCATAATCTCGAAATGGCGAGATTTCTCGAGTTTGTTAACGTTGAAAACCGGAGGTTCCGGCTTGAAAACAAAACCGACGATGAATGCGATCGCGCAGATGATAAGTCCGATGACGACCACAGAGATAAATATCCACATGCATCGTTTAGAACAGAATCTTTTATTATTTTTCACCGGCTCGCTATTTCTGCGTCTTTGGACGATCCTTGCATTATCTGGAGGAGAGGTCCAGTAAACCTGATCCCTTGGAACCTGCACTACGTATGTCTCGATCTCTGGGATTGGATCCGGAGGAGGAGGAGGAGGAGGAGAAGAAGATGACAAGTGTGGGGAAAGATTCAAAGAATGGTTACGAAAATGTTGTGGAGGTGAAGAAACTTGGGAGGCAGATGATGAAGGGAGTTGGGGAAGGCTGCTGGTGGGACGATGACACGTAGAAGGAGGATTAGTGGTTTTGTTTTCATTGTCGGTGGTGGTGGTGGTAGAGGTCGGAGGTAGCGGTGGCCCCTCCATCGGAATAACGGTGGAAAGGGAATATAATGTGTGGTCGTGGAGGGAGTGTAGAGACAGAGACAGAGACGGAGAAGAGAATAGAGAGGAAATGCGAACTATTGCATGGAGTGTGGCAGTAGTGGCTGTCGTTGATTTGCGTAACTTTAGTTGGTCTTTTGGACCGGATTTTTCTTGCATTTTTACCAACTCAACGAAAAAAAAAATTGTTTCCTTTTTGTTTCAACTTAATAATTGTTACCATTACATATTTGATCATTATAATTCTAAATATTATATAGTCGCAAAAGAGATAAAATTCATGGTTGTGACAATATCACAATATATAGTATTGCATTAAATCAACTACTAGCTCTCACTAAACAAGAAAACATAAATAGAGCGTCAATATGCATTGTTTCTGAATAGTTTGATATATTTGATATAGAAGATTGGCTTATTATGAGTAATATACAGTATATGAGGATTGAGGATTGAGGACTTAATGAAAATTCTTAAAAGATACTTGTTCACTAAACAAGAAAATTTAACAAGTACAGCTGAAGCGGATTGTTCACTCAAATTTGTGAACATAAAGCCCAATGCTTTTTTTGTCAATTGTAAAGCCTAAGAAGCCCAATATATCATACACAAAAATAAACTATTGAGTCAGCCCATAAAATAATTATGACATAACACACAAAATAGGAAAAAGAAGAAAAAAACAAAAGAGAAACACACGGAGACGAGCTTGGGCACCAAGAAAAAGAAAAAAAAAACTTTTTCTTCACCAAGGAAAAAGATTCTTCTGTAAGAGCGAAGTAGACGAGTTCGGGGAAAATGAGTCTAAACGATTTCACTGGAATAAGCTTTTCTGACTGAATTGAAAAAAAAAAAAAAAATTGTCAAAGGAAGAGAGAAAGAAGAAGAACCAACAATATCGCAATGTTTCATTGTCGCCGTCTTGTTCTTTCCTGCAGATATGGTGCGAGTCAAGCCGCTACTTTTCTCCGAAGGTTCGTCAGTCTTATATTCTTAAACCCCTCTTAAACCCTAATTTTTTAATTCCTCAGTGGATCTTACTTACAGAACAAAATTGTTACTTCCATCTGCTATTAAAAATTTGCTCTCTTTGTTGGAATTTTGATGCTGATGCGAATGTTTCTTGTTGGGCTTTTCTTTGAAAGTATCAAAATTGAAGCTTTTGCTTATTTTCCTAACTGAAGAAAGTCTTGTTCTTGGAACCATTAGATTGAATCGAACCCTTGATTGATCTCAATTTCAAGACTTCTTTTTGTTTAGGTCTGGACCATCGAAACGAATTCAATCATTCAATTACAGTAAATCAACAAGACAGGGCCATGAAATGCCAGATGCTAATCCTCTCTTTCCTTTAGGAGGAGGAGGAGGAGGAACTCAAGCTTCTTCTCGTTCTCGTGCTCGTTATGCTGTTGTATAGTTTTCTCTTGTTGCTTTAACTTGTTCTTGTCTTGGATCTTTTGTTTTGGGAAAAAACCAATTCGATGCTATGTTTGCATTTTCAGCCAGCAATTGTGCTTGGATTTGCTGGATTCATCACCTTTCTTCATTACAACGATGAGAGAAGAGCAGTTCCAAAAGGTATATATATATATATACATATATATAGACTTTGATGATGCTGTTTGACACATTGGATTGATAAAAAATGCTTAGATCTTTTCTACTTGCTACTTTTGCAGGTCAAACAAGCACCAGCAGCAACAGTGGTTGTGGATGCGGTTCTAATACAACTGTCAAAGGTCCAATTATTGGAGGTCCGTTTACTCTTATGAGCACTGAAAATAAGATAGTCACTGAGAAAGATGTTTGCGGTAAATGGATTCTACTCTACTTTGGATACTCGTTTTCCCCGGATGTTGGACCTGAGCAATTGAAGATGATGTCCAAAGCAGTTGATAAACTAGGTTGACTCACTTAAACTGAGCTGAACTCCATACCTTTCACATTATAATATGATCTTTTTAGTAATGATGTCTTCTTGTCTTGATGGGAACAGAGTCTAAACATAACCAGAATATTCTGCCTGTCTTCGTCACTCTTGACCCTCAACGAGATTCGCCTTCTCATCTCCGCGCATACTTGAAAGGTCTCGGTTTTGCTTTCTGCTCCCGTGTTATACAGCTATTTTTTCGCAACCCCCTGAAGTTTTTCTGTTGCTTGTGTCTTTTTTGCAGAGTTTGACAGTAGAATACTAGGACTAACCGGAGCTGCAAGTGCAATGAGGCAAATGGCACAAGAGTATCGTGTCTACTTCAAGAAAGTTCAAGAAGACGGAGACGATTATCTCGTTGATACTTCTCACAACATGTAAGGATTCATCTTCTGAAAGCACACGCATCTTGTTCTTTCATAAGAAAGAAAGAAACAAAAGCCTAATGTTGTGATGTTTGTTTTGTATAGGTACTTGTTAAATCCGAAGATGGAGGTTGTGAGATGCTTTGGGGTTGAGTATAATCCAGATGAGCTCTCACAAGAGGTTCTTAAAGAAGTTACTTCTGTTTCACAATGAACCATTTTGACCAAATACTAAAGAGAGAAACATTATTAGGCTGCGCTCTTTGATTGTTTTCTTCAATTGGTGAATTTCATTTAGACGATTTTGTTAATCCTTCTTTTTGTCATTGAAAAAGGAAAATTAGATAGTAGATCCAGCAAACTTGTTGAAATTTTGAAATCTAAACTATATGGTATGAAGTTTCTGGAATCTTCATCCTCGCTCACAAGGAGTGGAAGAGATTGTGTCGATGCTACCGCTTTTGTTAGATCTGGAGGATGGATTTGATTTTAGAGAATAATATAAATGTAGGTGATTGAATTGGTTTGGTGGAGCATTTTGACTTCTCCTATGGAGTATGGTGTTATAGCTTTGACGAAACAAAGAATATATGTAGTGATAACTCAAATAATGTACAGTTCCTTTCATAATCCTTTGTTGGGATTTACATTTTACTAAATCATTTAGGTTTCTTTAATTATCTTTCAATGAAATAGAAATCGAAGTGATTGAATCTTTTGCTTGGATATTTTGTTGGCAAGATGTGTTTTCTTTAGTTTATTTCAATCAGAGCACAGTGAAAAGGAAACAACATACGAGTAAGTCGGTCATAAGGTCAAATAAAGGAAACTTGAGTCATAAGGTCAAATAAAAGAAAGACATAACAGAGATGTGTAAAAAAAAAGGAAACTTTGATCCCAAGACACGCGGACATAAGATGAGTCTATAAATATAGGTCTCGCCCTTACTCTTTCTCTCTATCTGATTGTTTACTGATTCTTGCAATTTACATGCTCTGATTTTTTAGGGTTCTCTTTTCTCTTATTCGATCCCTGCGCTTGCTTTAATTCTATTTCAATTACATCGCAGTCTCTCTCTCCCTCTCACCATCACAAAGTATGAAGATGCTTGACGCTAGTCCACGGAGACGGCGACGGTGTTTTGTTTTGCCGGTGATCCCAACAAAAAACTAGGTCAATTTCATCCCTTCTCTTTTTTTTTTTTTTACGCTAAGTTAAAAGGAAAAAATGTTTTCTTACTGTTTTTTTTTTCATTCAATTTTTTTTATAAATTGCTTTTTCTAAAAAAACTTTTCTAATTTTAATTAATGAAAATTGGGTAATAAGTTTACAATATGATGTGAAAACTAATCAGGTTTTGGATCCAGTCATTTGATAGTCACTTGATCGTTAGAGATTCCATAAATCGAACTTGTTTATCGCATCTTTATATAAATTTAGCATTCAATTTTCTATTTAATTTTTAAACGTTTTTATTGATTTTAAAAAACTTTTTTTTTAATTTTAATTAATGAAAAATTGGATAATAAATTTACAATATGATGTAAAAACTAATCAGATTTTGGATCCAGTCATTTGATATATTCACTTGATCGTTAGAAATTCCACAAATCAAACTTGTTTATCACATCGTTATGTAGATTTCACAATTTTCTAGATAATTTTTAAAAGGTTTTTTTTCCTTACTGATTTTAAAAGATTTAAAACTTTCATTGTCATTCTATTTTTTTTAAAAAAATTTGAACATTTTAGTCTAAAAGTTTTAATAAAATTTTAAATAATAAAAAAATAATAAAATTTGCAATATGATGTGAAAGTTAAACTGATTTTGGATCCGTCATTTAATAGTTAGAGATTTCACAATTAGTATTCAATTTCTAATTAAAAAAAAAAAGAATTTCAATTTTTCCTTATAGATTTTTTTTTTTTAAAAACAACTATTAGTTATATTTTATTTTGTTTTAAATAAATAAAAAATAGTTTTTTTTACAAAATAAAAATTAGTTATAAACTTTTTATTCATATGTTTATTATTTTACAATATGAAGTTCAAGATTTTGGTTTGAAATGAATTTGAATATTTTATAACTTATCCATACTTAACCGTTGATAAAATGTAAAATTAAAAAACCTTTATTAACTGAAAATTTGGAAAACAATATGAAACGATGATGATAACAAATTATTTATGAGCGTGGAAAAAAAAATTATTTATGAGAGTGGGAAAAAATCTACATTTTGCTTTTAATAAAGTTTTTGGTGTACTATGTAAGTATGTAGTATATTTTTTGGGGGTTTTTTTTTTTTAAAAAAAAACTATTTAAATTTAATGCTTTCAGTAGCTTTCCTCATTCAATTCGGATTGTAATGTTCAGTTTATCGAAGATTATTAAATTAAAACTCTATTTCTGTCATGAGACAATAAATAACAATTCTATTTCTGCTCTTTAGTCTTTACGCTAATCTCTTTCTATATTTTCCTTTTATGATTTTAAAGTAAAAAGAATAAAAAAGAAAAGAGAAAAGATATCTTTGAACCATTGATTGAAGTGTTTCAAGAAAAAAAAAAACCTTTTTTTCACTTGGAATCAGAAGAAAGAGAAGAAAACAAAAAAAGAAATGGAGAGAAACACGCCGGTGAGAAACCCTCACACTTCCACCGCCGATCTGCTTTCCTGGTCAGAAACCCCTCCTCCTCAACATTCTACAACCCCTTCCGCCGCTCGTTCTCACCAGGTCCGTTTGTTTCTTCATTAAATATATTCTCACTTTTTTTTGTTTTTCTATTGAGAAAGCTGAACCGTGATTTCTTCTTTCATTTATTTTACAGCCATCCGATGGAATCAGCAAGATTCTCGGCGGAGGTCAGATCACAGATGAGGAAGCTCAGTCTCTCAATAAGCTGTAAGAAGATCTATTTTAAATCTCATCCCTCATGCAAAATCTTTATTTAACCATTTCATTACCAGATCTAAGTTGAAACAGAATCGGTTCTTGAAAGGGATTGCATTTTTTTTTATTATTCACAAAAAAAAAAAAAAAATGGTTCCTTTGTTTGAATGTCAGTTCTTTTTATTTTATTTTGTGATATCATCATTTTGAAGCAATGATGAACTTATGAAAAGAGATTGGTCAAATGCTTTTTTGGCTTATCTGAGGATTTTTTTTTAATTCTATATTTTATTACATTCATTGTTCTCATCAAGCCCCACCATTTACATGTCAATCTACTACTGTTTCATTATCTCTATTGAGGAGTTCTTTGTCTCTTCTTTGTTGATACTTATAATTTAGCTTTACCTAATTTGCTTATACTTTCCATGATCTGCTAGTGTTAAAGGTTGAATCTTTACTTGTTTTTTAAGGCTATTTTATTCTTTTTTTTTTTTGTTTACAGGAAGAATTGTTCAGGGTACAAGTTGAAAGAGATGACTGGGAGTGGCATATTTACTGATAAGGCAAAAGTTGGGTCTGATTCCGATGCTACTGATCCAAAGACTGGACTCCGTTACTATCAGGTAACTTATACTTTTCTTGTGACTCTCATGTTTGTTTCAACAGATTTTGAAACATGTGTATTTCAGAAATGGTAGTTAGGTAATAATAATGTATTTCTGAAATTTGCAGCAAACTCTGAATGGGATGAGTCAGATATCTTTCAGCGCTGACGGGAATGTTTCCCCTAAGAAACCAACCACTTTAACCGAGGTTGCAAAGCAAAGAGAGCTTAGCGGAAACTTGCTCACCGAGGCTGACTTAAAGAGCAACAAGCAGATATCAAGTGCTAAGATCGAAGAGATCAGCGGTCATAACATCTTTGGACCTCCACCTGAGATTCAGCCTCGATCTTTGGCTGCTGCTCAACAAGAAGCTAGAGGTAACAGAGACATGGGAGAGCCTGCACCAAGGAACTTACGTACTTCTGTTAAAGTTTCCAATGTAAGTATACTTTATCTTGGCAATGCTTTTTTGAAAAGTTTTACTTTCTCTTCGATTTGAGATTGTTATTTTTTTTTTTTGCATAATTTTGCAAACAGCCAGCAGGAGGACAAAGCAACATACTATTCAGTGAAGAACCTGTTGTGAAGACATCAAAGAAGATACATAACCAGAAGTTTCAGGAACTCACTGGCAACGGTATTTTCAAAGGCGACGAATCACCTGGTACTGCAGATAAGCAGTTAAGCTCAGCTAAACTAAGGGAAATGAGTGGAAACAATATTTTCGCAGACGGGAAGTCAGAATCCCGAGACTACTTTGGTGGTATGAGGAAGCCTCCCGGCGGTGAAAGCAGCATTTCATTGGTTTAAGGACTGGGAGACTATCACGTTTCAGGTTCTTTAGAGTTAAGTTACCTAGAGTCTTCATCTATTTGTACGGTTCGTTAATAAACACTCTTGGTGTTGTTGTTTTTAGTAGCTACATTGAAGTTCATAACTTTATATAAGATCCTTTGTTGTGACAATTTTAGTCTTCACTTTAGAAAAAAAAAAAAAAGAAAAAGCAGAGTATGGCTCGATACGTCGTCGTTCTGATTGGAACAAACAAAAAGTAGATAAAAAAGAGAAATCGACTCCACTGGGGATCGAACCCAGAGTCTCTGGTTTCGTAGACCAGCGCCTTATCCATTGGGCCATGGAGTCTTTCTTGTACAATGATCTTCTACAAACTATATATCATGTATACCAACAAACTAAAAAGCTTTGAAGACTACTTTTCTCGTAAGCTCCCCGTCACCTTTCTCTCACACCGAATAATATATGTTTGGTCGTCTTTTTATATTTTAGTTAAGCTGTCTCAAAAACGATTCATATCCAAAACCAAAACCCTTGTCCCTTAACCAATTCAGCTCTGAAGAAAGAAAGAAAATTAAAAGCTTGCTAATCGGATAAGATTAGACCTAAGACTAAAGGAGAGAGAGAGAGAGAGAGATGGTTTTCTTCTTTAGCAGATGATCTTTCCAAAATTTTCTAAGAATGGCGTATTAGGTAAACGATCACAGCTCAATAACAGATTGGTGGGAGAAGCTGACTCGATTTTGTGGTGTAGATTGGTCAGAAAGAAAGAAGATATTGTGGAATCTGCAAGTTTTTATATTTTCACTAAAAATAGATTTCAGTTAAAAAGAGGGAGGACGCACGACTAGAAAAAAATGGGGAAACACCACAAATCATCATCTTTCAGAAGCAAAGCAGTGCACTTTGTCACCGATTTCACCGCTGGTCTTCTTCTTAATCCCATCTCTGATAAACCCCCCTCCTCTGCTTCGCCTCCTCTTCCGGTATCTATCTTAAAGTTTTCTTCTTTTTCTCTTCTTGTTTGACATTTAGAGTCTTTTGTTCTTGACCATTGCTTCTGGGACTTTGCTGTAATGGGTCTCTGCGTTAATGCTTAGTTGCTTTGAATATTGTATCATGTGTATTTTGATGGATTGATGAGTGCTTCTAGGTAGGACTATAAATTTGTGTGATCATTTAATGAGCTCAGGTTAGTTTTCTCATTTTTTTTTTTCTTAATTAGGGTGAGGAAGATGAGTCTAATAAGAGAAATCAACTAGAATCTCTTACTGAGGAGGAGCAGCAGCAGCCTAAGAAGGATTTGGTAGACGAGCCAGATACTTCTTCTTTCTCTGCATTCCTTGGTTCACTGTTATCTTCAGACCCCCAAGACAAAAAGAAGGATCAGGATCAAGACGAAGAATCAGAAGAAGAAGAAGAAGAAGAAGAAGAAGAAGAAGAAGAAGAAGAAGAAGAAGAAGAAGAAGAAGAAGAAGAAGAAGAAGATTCTGAGGCAGAAACAAGTGATACATCATCATCTTCGGTGAATCATATTGGAAAAATGAAGGAGGCTACTAGTGGTGGTGTTAAGAAGAGCTTGTTGTCTAAGTATAAACAGCATTTGAAGAATTTTTACCAGGCTGTTAAGTTTCCGGGGGGCAAGCAAAGAAAGGTAAATTCTGATGTGATACCAGACGATGAAGAGACTGAATATGATGGCTTGGAGATGAAGCCGATGCAGGATAATAATGTCAAAGAGGAAGCAAAGATAGTGCAAGTAATTCTACCTGAAGTTTCAGAGCCCTCTTTGCTTTTATCGGACCAGTCAAGACGTTCCTTATATACTTCACTTCCTGCGCTTGTTCAAGGGAGGAAATGGATATTGCTTTACAGGTGAGAGAATTCATTTGGAGCTGATTATAAATCTTAAGAATGGGTTATTTCATATATTCTATGGCTGTGTGTGATCATTTTTTGTTGCAATTTTCTAGTACATGGAGGCATGGCATATCACTGTCCACACTGTACAGGAAAAGCCTCCTCTGGCCTGGTCTCAGTTTACTGGTATATGAAATTCAGTTTCTAATTCAAAATATTGGTCTCCTTTGGTAAAAGTGTGAATTTTTTTTATGGAGCTCTGTGGAAACCGCCTCTGTTTCAGGTTGTCGGAGACAGAAAAGGTTCAGTTTTTGGTGGTCTTGTCGAGGCACCTTTGATTCCAACTGATAAAAAGTATCAGGTGTGGTGCTAAAGATCCAATTTTTATATTGATTCCATCTATCAAGTTTTCAAGCATTTCACTATTAATTCACATTCTTTGTTGTCAGGGAACCAACAGTACATTTGTTTTCACAAATAAGTCAGGACAACCCGCGATATACCGTCCCACAGGTACTTATTATGCATTGCTTATTAGATACATAGAACTACTTGGAGTTGTTTCCATTATTCACTTGTAGCTATGGTACAGGTGCAAATCGGTTCTACACTTTATGCTCCAAGGAATTTCTAGCTCTGGGAGGTGGTGGACGGTTTGCTCTCTATCTAGACAGTGAGCTGTAAGATATATTCCCTATCAGAACTCTTACCATTTCAACGGACAACAAACAATTTTTCCTCAAATCCAATTTGATTCATTGTGTTGTTATATAGGCTAAGCGGATCAAGTGCTTACTCAGAGACATATGGGAACTCTTGTCTCGCAAACTCTCAGGACTTTGATGTGAAAGAAGTGGAGGTAGTTTAACTTTATCACTCTCCTATAAAAAAAGGAACAAAGATCCATTGTTTTTATTGAGCTTTTACTGAAACAAAGAAACACACCATTGATTTGATACTTCGCAGCTATGGGGATTTGTATATGGCTCAAAGTATGATGAGATTCTAGCTCTCAGCAAAACAACGGAGCCTGGTATCTGCAGGTGGTCATGATCCTGATGAAGATTTTGAAAAAGAAAAAAATGAGATTCAAGTGAAGAAGTTTAGCTTCTTGTAAAAAATGTGTAGTAAAAGTGATGATGAATGTTGTTGTCCTTCTTACCTTGTAACTTGGCTTAAAAGATCACATCTCTCTCTAATGTGGATTTTGAGACTCAAAAAAAAAAAAAAAAAAACTACATATTAGGCTCATTCGGCCCATTAAAGACCCATTCAAGGCCCAGTGAAGCATATGTGAGAGAGAGAGAAGAGAGTGGTTTGAGAGGGGGAAGAAGAAAGCAGCAAAAACCCTCACTTTCATTTATCTGACCTAAGAGAGAAATGGGGAGTAGATTGGGAGGAAGAGTGGTTCATTTCGCGAATCTTCCGATAAAGCTTCTGATGCCGGCGAAGCTGACTAACATTCACGAGTTCGCGTTGAAAACGATCCCATCGGCGACGAAGATCGAGATCAAGCGAGTTCTTGTATCACTCTACGGATTCGATGTGGAGAAGGTGAACACGCTGAACATGGACGGGAAGAAGAAGAAGCGTGGAGGTCTGCTGATAGCGAAAGCTGATTACAAGAAGGCTTACGTCACGCTGCGTAGCCCTCTTTCGATTTCTAGGGATTTGTTTCCGGTCAAGTACATTGAGGAAGATAGGAAGAGTAAAGTGAAAGGATCTAGCTTTGTTGAGGAGGAAGACGATAAAAAGAGTCATTGGCTTGATCGGAAGGAGAAGAGGGAGATCGGTGGTTATGGTAATGGTAAAGGTAAAGGTCGTCGTGGTGGTGGCGGTGAAAGGGCTAATTCTCCGACGAGGGCTGGTGCTGCGGCGGCGGCGGGTACGGCTAAGTTTCCATGGAGCAACATGAGATTTGTTGGTAAGTAAGGGTTTTTTGTTTCTTAATGATAAAATTAAATAATCCCAATTTTAGGGTTTTGTGTTTCTGAATCGGACTTATTGATTTTGTTTAAGTTGGTTTGAGGTTTTATGGAACGAACACTAATATATAAGCCATATGATGATATTTGCTGATAGATTCAAGCTTTTCTTATTACTGTCTCTGTGGATTTGGGTGTGTGTATGTTCCTTCAAATGTTAATCAATCACATAAACTGATAGCAAAAAAGTGTTCTGATAAATTGTAATAATCGTGGACTCCCCCACCTTGTTCGTTTTTGTCAATCTCCGATCATCCAAAATCTATCCCACAAATTTGTGGACTAGTAGTAGTAGCTTGGTGTTTAGTAACCAACTTTTTTATGAGTCTCATCCTTCAAATTTGATCATATCTTGAAATTTAAGAAAACATATATTTATCATATCTTTTTTCTTTTACGAAAACCCCAATGAAAATTAAGAAAAGCGTATTAGAGATATACACAAACCGCACGTCAGGGTCAGGCGAGTAATATCCACACGCTCGTTATTATATATATATAAGTCCCCGCGGAAATCGTTGAATATATTTTGCCAAGGCTTTGTGTGCGACCTAGTCTTCTTCTTGGTCGTCGTGCTCTCCTTCTCTCTTTTTCTTCTTCTTCTTCTTGGAGACCTCCTAAGCATAGAGAAGAAAACTCTCAATCTTCGGATCTTTCTTCCGAACGAACGAGAGAGAGAGAACATGGCGGCTGTCTCACCTTTGGCCAAGTTTAAGTTGGTGTTCTTAGGTGATCAATCTGTCGGAAAAACCAGCATCATCACTCGTTTCATGTATGACAAGTTCGACACTATTTACCAGGTTTGTCTTATAACTATAACACACAAGATTCCTCTTTTCGATAATCTTTTACCCGTGGTTAGGTTTTTAATTCTCATCTCTAGTTAATTCTCCGACATCAACTTTAATCTGTTTTGTTGTTGTTGTGTTCTTTATTTAATTATCTCCTTAAGGATATTATGATCACAATAGACTCATCCATGCTTTGGACTCTGCTTTGGGTGTAATCTCTTGGTGTTAATATACGTGTTGAATAGTCATTTAAGCCTTTTAATTGTGCTCTCTCTCTCTCTCTCTCTCTATCTCTGCAGCCTACCATTGGGATCGATTTCCTTTCGAAAACAATGTACCTCGAAGATCGAACAGTTCGTTTGCAGCTTTGGTGAGGGAACTAAGAAACTGCTTCTTTTTTTCTTTAAACTTAACCTGTTAATTTGGAAGAACAAAGATGGTGTTATTATGTGATTCAAATGATCACACAAATGGGGTTTTTGTTGATTACTACAGGGATACAGCTGGACAAGAAAGATTCAGGAGTCTTATCCCAAGTTACATCAGAGATTCTTCTGTTGCCATTGTTGTATATGATGTTGCCAGTGAGTCCAGCGTTTTTTTTTTGTTTTGTTTCTGTCCTTGATTCTTTGGTTTTCCCCATTTTGTGTCTTATGAGTTCAAATACTTGTTTCTGGCAGATAGGCAAACGTTTCTGAATACCTCGAAATGGATAGAGGATGTACACAGAGAAAGAGGTCAAGGCGATGTTATTATTGTTCTTGTTGGAAACAAAACTGATCTTGTTGATAAAAGGTATAAATAAGCAGAATCAGCTTCGATTCTATAAGGTTATATAATTCTGTCCGTCTTATATGTGTCATTCATGATATTATGAAAACAGGCAAGTATCAATCAGTGAAGGAGAAGATAAGGCTAAAGAGTATGGACTGATGTTCATCGAGACCAGCGCAAAAGAAAATTTCAACATTAAGGTATAGAGCAACTTGAATTAGAGACCTGAGTGAGTGTCTGTTTTTTGGTTGTCTGATTTCTCTCACAAACACGAATGATTATTACTTTCGCAGGCTTTGTTTCGAAAGATTGCTGCAGCTTTACCTGGGGTGGACTCATATTCATCGGTAACAAAATCAGAGGACATGGTTGACGTGAATCTAAGGACCACTTCGAATCCATCACAAGGTGAGCAAGAAGGAGGAGGAGGCTGTTCTTGTTGATTCAGCATCATACTCTATTAAAGAAATTTGTGAAGCAAAAAAAAAAGGGAGCAAGATAGTTTTGTGATTTTCATCTTATCAGACATTAACAGACACAGAATATAAAAACATTAAAGAGAAAAAGGATTAAATCAAATGTGATGATAGTATCACGGAAGTAAACCTTCTTCTACATCAGTGGGAACTATTTTATATAAGTGAATCTTTGCCTTGTTCTGTAGTTAGACACCCAATCAAACTTGTAACACAATACGAAAAGTTTGTGTGCCTTTCATCTCTTAGACGTTACCATTAACATATTATTCTTTGATTATTTGCATACAATTATCTGTTAATCATTTTACTTGGTTCGTTTGAAGATTTTATATTTATTGACATGATCTCTGACGGATCACAAGAACCTGCCTGCTGTTGTTCTGGTATAAATTGTATACTTACGACGATCACGATGCCTACGCACTGTTGATTCTTCTCTTGTTTTTACTTTTCTAACCTCTTGTTTAGTTACACGTTAATCAGGCCTTACGCATTTGCAAGTGATATGCACAGAGGAAATGTTATTATCGACATTATGAAACTTGGAACAAAAGACGAGTTTTGGGAAAGAGAGATTCAAAACAGAGACGACCAAGGAGAGCAAAAGGCCAAAAGAGATGTTACAGTTTACATGTGATTGAAGCTGTTGTTGTCTCCGTTTTGCTTCACTCTCAATGTCAAGTAGATCAATATCAATGTTCCCACACTTGATCTGCAATCCAAGAGATTTAAAGTTAATAGTGAAATGCTTCATCAAAGATAATATATGTATACGCATTAAGAAAGTAGAGGTATATATACTTACAAGATTGAGAATAAGATGACGATTTTTCTTGAATCAAATGAAGCGGCACGCTTGTATCTTCTCGATCTGTTAGTTGGTGCATCATGGCATCGCTCAGAAATAGCTTTATCTGCAACAGAAAATTTGCAAGTGCGTGAACAAAACAAACAAAACTTTAAATTATGCAACTTCAATGAAATATTGTTATCTTACCAGTGCTCAAGCTTGCTTGTCTCTGTAATACCTTTTGCATATGCTGTGAAAAAATATCAAAGTAACCACATTAGAGTCAGACATTTGGATATCATCTTCTCGATATAGACCAAGCAAAGTAGAACAAATAGAAAGAACTTACTACACTCTCAGATTTCATACTTGCAACAACTTCGTCATGGGATGTCACTGTCTCACCGCCATTCCCTTTCTCGACGTTTATGTCCACAACGCATGATTGGTAAGAATCGGTGCCTCCCAGTAGCACATTGATGCGGTTCTGCGTTTTCTGACAGTTCAGCTGAGCGTCGATCAACATCTGATTTTTAGATGGAAGCAGGGCCTTGACGAAGCTCAGGAGAGTAAACTGCGAGGTACATTGCGGGATTGTACTTCCTTCATCAGGTAAAACAGAGATAGTACACACGTCTTGGACCTATACAAATATGGCAGAGTTTGGAGGACTTAGCACCACACCTTATCATAGTACACCCACAATGCTACTTCTTGAACATCTATTTAGTTCTCAGATGTACCACTGATCTACTAATGAACATATCAACCCTCGTTCAAATGCAACCAAATACAATCATCATGTTCTACTCTAAGAAAATCCTAGTTTCAGAGCAACAGTCAAATGGCTCGAGTCAATTCAATTAAGGACTTGTTATCTAAAAAAAAAGAACTCACCAATGGAGTATCGATGCAAGGGTCTTCTTTCAAAGGGAAAGCAGCCTCCTTGACAAGAAGTGGGAAAACATCTGCATTGCAAAAATAAAACAGAAGGGTCATTTCACTCATTAGCAAGCTTGGAAAAACTATCTATGATACTGAATTTGAAAAGCGTAATCTTTTAAACAATTTACCAATGGGAATATGTTTGCCACCATCACTGAAACTCGACTTAGGTGGTTTGAAACTTGGATACTTGACAGGTAGTGGTGCATTCCCATCTGCAACAGTTATGAATTGCTGCTTCCCCTGTACATATATATTCAGATCACACCAATGGAAAGCTAGAACAAAAAAACGATCACAAAGACTTTGACCAAAAGATATCAAAACAATAACAGTGTAACAACTTGATTAGAGAATTAATTTGTAAAACGTAAGAGACTTTTCTTAATTTGATCATTTTCACTAATTCTCTTCACCTAAGTAAGTGATGACCACACTAAAACAGTTGCAACAAGATTAGTAAAATTCCTAAAATAGTATTTTCTCTCATGATCCATCCTAAGAGAACGATAATGGCCACACACACATCCAGAATCGAATCTGAAGAGCCATAAGTCTTATCTTCTTTTCAATATTCCAAATCGAAGATTCGATTTCAAAAAAAAAAAAAAAAAACAAAACAAATCCATAGGAGGAAGAATCAAAACAAGAAGAAGGAGTAATCTAAACTAACCTCATCGAAGAAATCACCCATCGGAGAGAGAGAGAGAGAGAGAATGGTGAACCGACGGAGGGAAATTAGAAGCGATGCTTCAAAAACGAAGGTGAGCCAAGGGGAAGACGAAGCTTGAAGAGAGACTTGTAAAGTGTAAAAAAACAACAAATGCATGTAGAGAGAGTGTTTTTTTTTTTTTTTTTTTTTTGTATCGGAAGCTTCTGAGTAACGGGCAGATTCAGAAAGAGAGAGAGAGAGAGAGATTGAAGAGGAAGACGCTCTTCTCCGGGCCCGGCGCGATTCGCCTGTGAATGGCTTTTCTTCAATCCATCTCTGATTGCGACATACCCACACCCTATTCAGCAGTGAGAAGATAACGACAAATCCTAATTCTTCGCCCTCCCTTTTTTTTTTTTTTGTTTTTTTACTTTAAATTCCCAAGTTACCCTTTTACTTTTTCTTTCTTTCTTCTTTTATCCTCTGCTCCTATATCTTTGTTATTGTTTGTTTTATTCATTAAACTTGGATTAGTAGTAGTGCTACTTAAGAGAGATTTCATAATCACCACCATATGGATGGGAATGGGATGGGATGGGATCATCAACAACATAATGACATTTACTGACAAATAAATGCATGTCTGTACTCTGTACTCTCTTTTCTTTTTTTCTTCTGTTGTTTGATGCTGCTACTACTACTACTAGTCTACTCCTATCATTCATAATTACAATTTACTATTTATGAGCTGTCTCCTACCTTTTTGTGACATTATAATAATCCAACCATATATATATATAAAATCCACCCATGCACTTCTTCTTCTTTTTTTCTTGCAATGTCATATTCATTTAATTCCCCTTGCTATTTGCCAGGCTTTAATAAAATCATTTACTCTTGTTATTAGTAAGTAAGTAAAATTATATATTTATCAGTTTTATACTTTTATAAATTATATATTCTTAATAACTTGGTTTGGGAGGTATTATTCTTAATAACTTGGTTTGTTGAATCAGAAAAAAGGAAAACATTTATGTTTTGAGAAAAAAAGCACACAGCTCACGGGTGATCCAAGCCTTTCTGTCTGTATCTTCTTCGTCAACTTCTCCCGTGAACTTTCTTTTCTGTTTTGTTTTGTCTCTCTTTTTTTTTCTTCTTTTTTTCTTGTAGGAATATTTATATTTACTTGTTTGTTTGTTTATATAGCTTTATTATTCTCACGACAAAAGTGATTATCGCCGGGTCCTAAATATCTTTATCAGCCCAATTGTTCTTAATGGGCCGTATTTAAAAATTATCTGACATATTCCATCGTACTCATACAGTCAGTACTAATAACAATTTTGTAGTCTGTTTTGTTTGTGAATTCAAAGACGAAACTAATACAAAACTTTAGACAACTTTGAGACCATATAAAAAAATAAAAAAAAGAGGTAACCCAATGTAAATTCAACAATATTGTAAACCTTCTTCCATGCTTTTTTACTTTGACTGAAAAAGATGCAAAAGACAAGGAGTTATTTGCCATAAACTGTACATGGCCTTTCAAAGTATACAAATTTCAGTTAAAAACTTTTCCAATTTTTAAGCTCACCAAGTAAGTATCTTTGGGAGAGATAAGACAGAAAGAAAACCAAAAAAAAAAAGTTACTGTCAATTGAGTTGACATTTTAAGACAAGCATATACCCATTACTAATAGTTAAAGAAAGAAAAACGAAGAGAGTCCCTTTTTGCTGCTTTCTCAGCTTTTTTTACTTGGTCGGTCCAAGGCTCTCATAGAACAAGATGTAACCATGATCAGTATTGCTCGAATACTCCTGAGACGATCCAAAGAACGTTTGAACAGCTGATTCTTCAATCATCTCAACATTCTCATCATCAAAGAATAGCCAATGGTTGTGGCTTTTCACAAGGCTCACGTAATGACCATGGTTTGGTCCACTTCCGACATGAACCACCACTGCAAACAGAGAGTACTCCACATCTGCATAGGGTTCCACCGTGTTGCTCAGTTTTAGCTCCAGAGGGAAGACGACTCGATATGAGAGCTTCTTATAGCGGCCTAGCTGTTCGATGTATTTGAATCGTTTTAGATGGATGACTAAGATGTGTGGCGGCTTCTTGATCTTCATCCTCTTTTGTGCTTCTTGTAAGCTGCAATAACAAACATAAAAGAATCGGGATTTGGTCAGCGCTATGAAATTGCCATTGCACCTAATAAATCATACAGATCAGCCATTGAAAGGAATACAAGAGCTCAAAGACTAATATTTAGTTGCAGCTATTAAAAGCAAAGCTGAAGAATTTAACTATGAAAAGCAATGGGGTCAGACTAAAAACCAACACCTTACCTGCAGCATTTGTCACAGAAGAATTTGTCTTCAGCGTGAAGAGTCTCTGTAGAGCTGAAGTTTTTCAAACAGCTAGTTATCGAACTGTTCTGTTCGATATCAAGGCTTAGGTCTAGGAATGTTTCGTCTCTTGCAGTCACTGTTTCACATCGCAGACACCTTGTCTCGTTGGTAAGTATGCCCTGTGTATATTATCCGGAATAATTTATATTAAAACAAAAATGTACTACAAAGTCAAACCTTAGAAGGAAACATGATGAGCTTTGTCATTGAAAATAACTGACCTGGAAAATATTGTGCACCCAAGTAACAATAGGCTCTTTGTGCACAACACCATTTGCCTGAGGAACTTTCAGTCCGTTTGCAATCTTTTCGGGAGATGATGATGGTGAGGTTTCATGTTCGGGTTTTGACGCTTTTGCCTCTTTCTCCAGTATGTCAACAACTTCATTCAGCAAATAATTCAGGAATTCATGTGCATCCTACATGAGAGTAAAATGGCCAGTTCAATCAAATATGCATAGTATTAGTATATTGCTTTTCTCACATGTACAGTAAAAAAAATGCTAGAAAAGATGAAGAAAATTTCAAAGATCACCTGGTGCATATAACTCCGGAACAGCTCATTCTGTTTCTTCAACCTCTGTACAAATCGCTTAGGCGCAATAACACCAGTTTTCTTCTTCTGGGAACTTATCTACAGAAAGAATTACAATGATTAAACTTAAGATAGCACTTTTGTTTCCTGCAGAAATGAATGGGCACAGGACAATCAAATAGATGATGATTGACAGGATATGACATACTAAGCCCTCCATCAAGCACTTTTTTAGATTAACGAAGATACCTAACAAAAGACAAAGTATCGAGTTCCAGTTATCCCTACGACATTTACAAGTGACTTGATCCATATATAATGTCAAGGTGAGAATCAAGTAAACCAAGCTTGCACAAGAGAAATATTATCAGCCAAGGAGAGATGGTCATTTGAGTTAAACAAGACCGTTTGAAGTTATGTATACAAATACCTGAGAAAATAAGTCTGCCAGGCAAGTCATAAGATTCTCTTCAGCATCGGCAACGCTTTTATTACTGGTATAGTATTCGAGCAATTGTTCACGAAAGGGAACACAGAAATAAAGAGCCTGCACAAGGAATAGAGGAGATTCATCACATCAAGGATTCTAGTAGCCAATGATAAAATTTAATTTTCTCCAGTCCAGAGAGAACTCTTCCATATACATAGCGCACACACACAGGTATATCTTAAAAAACAATAGAGAGAGGATACACAATTGCAAATACAAGAGTACTTATAACAAAGTACTAAATGCTCTCACTACACACCCTAACACCCTTCTTAAGCATAGATTCGCAAAAAAATGTAAAGCCTAACTCCAATTTGAAAGAGCGAAGAATAATTCCGAGACAATCTGAATGCAACCAAACCAAATTTTAACCTTTTGAAACGAATTGGACAAAGTAAGGTCAAACCATGATACGATTCTAATCGGTCTAATGTACTGGAATTGAACAAACCCAGAAGGAAGAAATCGTCAAAGGAACGTAAAGAGGGAAGTAAGGACCTGCAAAACGCTGTTGCAGTAGCAAGTGTTTCCGAAATTCTCGAATCCGAAGTAACGTTCACCTTCGGGGAACTGGTCGCCGAGAGCTTTCTCGAGTTTGGAGCCCGCGGCGCCCATTAGCCCTAGAACTAGCTTCCGTATCACCGTTTTTTTCTGATCCCTGACTCGCCCGATTCTCTCTCTATCAAAGCCCCCACGGAGTATTATTCTCTCTTTTACGCTTATTAGCCTCTCTCTCTCTCTCTCTCTCTCTGCGATTGTCCGATTCGATTCGATCCGATAATTTCAGATTTCTTCTCTCTTTAGTGCGAAGAGAAGAGGATCGACGACGATAAATATTTAATTTTATTCTCTCTTTTTATTTATTTTTTAATTAATAAAAAGCGAAGCAACGAAGGAAGATGTGAAAAAAGAAGAAAAAAAAAGAGTTTGATGTCAAATATTGCATATTACTCCTCCAAATTTGTAATCTTTACGGAAAATGAACTCCAATTTCTAAAGTATTAGTAGTATGATCAAAATTCTCGAATCCAACCGAACCAAACCTGTATAATATATAACCCAGTATGTAAAACCGAACCAAACTAACTCCAATGCAGTTAAAAAAGCTAATATATTTATAATGTGTATTTGAAATATTTATTTAGAAATTGTATATGAAAAACGTACAATCTATACTAAAAACCAGTTAGCTATTGTTGTTTATAAATATGCCTTAACTAATTATACTTCAACAAAAAAAACCTTTTTAACAATATTTCAATATTTTTTTTTTCAGTTTTAACTTATATAATCAATTTATTATGTTGACCAAGATATGTTTGAATATTTTGTAATATATTTCCTTATAGATAGTCAAAGTCTTATATCATTATTAGCATTTTAAAACAAATTTGCTATATGCTCAAATAAAATTTACATATATATTCATTTTTCCCATCCTAGATTTAGGTTCCTACTAAATCAGTAGTGATAAAATTTTAGTCAAATGTGTAAGAGATCATTTACAGTCAAATATTTCAAAAAGAATTTCAAAATTGGCATTTTTAGTATTCTTTCTTTATTTATTTAGGAATTTATGTCACCAATCAAACTATAAAGACCTATTATATCTCAACAAAAGACATCAACTTCAAGACATTAGAAAATACTTACAACACGTTATCATACAAACAATAATCCAGAAAAAAAATATGGCCAAGATCATATCTTTAGCAGTTGTTGGTACCATCGCAATAATTTTGTTGTTGGTCATTGCAGGTTAATCAAGCATTCTCAATTTCTCATTATCAATATTCTCAATTTTTCAATATCAATATTCTCAATTATTCGAAATACTTTCTTAGCAATGTTAAAGCTTATTTCTAATTATTTTACAATAATGTTTTTTTTTTGTCGTAGTACACATTGTATTTTATTTATTTCTAACTAGATTTTTTTTTTTTTAGAACAAGCAAACGCAATCACCGTTGATGCTGATTATTATGGACCGTGCACTAACAATTGCCAACAACTTTGCATATCGAAAGGTTATACTGATTGGACTTGTGCAATTTTTAAAACTGGGACGGGTTGTTGCTGCAAACCAAGAAAGAAACAAATTTTTAAACAAGCTACTCAGTTGAACAACTAAACTGGTTTTTAGTATCATCACTAAATAATTTGTACGATCACTAAATAAGAATTTCAAATACAAAAATAATAATCCAAAGGAAATGAATCATCTTTTTTTCTTTTCACTTACTATGGTGCATACAAAATGTGTCATGTTTATTATTCGAAGTAACAAAAAGTAAAAAAAAAAAAAAAAAAACAATGGTGTATTAGATGAATCTTTTTGATTTATAAAATAATTACAACAAACCAAAACCATATAACATAGGTCAAAACATTGAACTTATCCTACCGTAGAATAATCGAGACTCTAGAATATAAAATAGTTCCGATTTTTGATTATACTCTTGATTTTGGGTTATCTTGGACCTGAGGTTACTGTCAGCACATTTGACATCATCAAGGATAAAATTGCAATATCACTGTTTTTACTTTTTATCATGCTATTTCACTGGAATGATTGAAACGGTGACGTTTAGGTCATCCTTGGTCTTAGCTTCGATTTGTAAAAACGCCGTCACAATTGGGGGTAAAACGATTATGGAAGACGACGATCCCGAAACCCTAGATCCGGCATTGCAGAAGAAGCACCATGACATGCTTGAACGCCTCTCTGCTCGTCACCAAGCTCGTAAATCCGATTCACCTGACACTTCCTCCTCCTCCTCCTCCTCCACTCTCGAATCGACTTCCTCGTTTCTCGCCAAATTCTCCGACGCCAAGCGATCCATCGAGTCTCGAATCGCTGAGTCACGACTCGTTTCCTCCTCCTCCTCGACGGATTCGTCAAAGCTTAAATCGGATCTTGCTGATATCTCCTTAGCGATCAACAATCTCGAGAAGCTTCTCGCTGAGAACTCGTATTTCCTTCCTTCTTACGAGGTACGATCGTCTCTGAAAATTGTATCCGATCTCAAGCAGAGCCTCGAGAGCCTCTCCGCCGAGTTAATCCCGAAGAAGAAGTTCTCGTTCAAGAGCAAATCGACGTCCAAAAAGCTTCCGGAGATTCAAAAACCCGGCGTCGTTTCACCTCCGAATCTCCCCGTACCCGTACGCGATTCTCCGGGATTGAGGAACAAGCGCGGAGAGACTCTGGTCAAAAGTTTCAAAGGCTCGTCGATCGGAGAATTCACATTGTCGGATCTCGATTCATGCCAAGTACAGTTATCAGGAACTGTTAGCGCTCTGTTTCTTCACAGGTTGAAGTATTGTAACGTCTACACAGGTCCAGTTGTTGGTTCGATTCTGATCGACGACGTACAAGATTGTGTTCTTGTGTTGGCCTCGCATCAGATCAGAATCCATTGCGCTAGGGAGAGTGATTTCTACCTGAGAGTGAGGAGTCGTCCCATCATTGAAGACAGTAATGGTGTCAGATTTGCTCCTTACTGTTTGGATTACCAAGGGATTGAGGAAGATTTGAAGACGGCAGGTTTGGATGAGGAGACTAAGAACTGGTCCAATGTGGATGATTTCCGGTGGCTTAGAGCTATACAGTCGCCGAATTGGTCAGTCTTGCCGGAAGAAGAAAGGGTTTCTTCGGTTTCCATTTCCAGTGATGCAGGTTCTTGAGTTACCAAATTACATTCTTATAAAGATTTGGTCATTTATACCAAAGAAGCACTCTCTGTTTAGCACTAAGTCTCTTTTTTTTTTGGAATATTATGATTGTGTGTTCCATTTTCATTTCCATCATGGTGAGTGAGTCTGATGATAAACCAAACGAGACAGCTTTACATATTTGCTTTATAATCTGTGATCTTGTAGTTGGTTTTTAAATATGGAGATCAATTTCTTTTGATTTTGATCTTGTGTTTAGAGAAAAGCCAATACTAAAGGTCAAAGGTGTAATTTCTGACAGTTTTTGGAGTTTACCTTACAATCTTACGATCACTATTATAATAAAAAAAAAAAAAAAAAAAAAAAAAAAAAAAAAAAGAGTAAGGCTTTAATTTAATAGTTTCCTGAATTTGTGATACTGCCATAGATAGTTGAGATAAGTCTGCCTCAAAGCTTAGTACAATTGGGCTAGAAGGCCCAATAAAGATGTAAGACCCACATAACCATGAGGGAACCGCCTGCATTGACTGTCTGACTATTCAGAACAAGTTGCTCAAACAATTAGGAGAATTGAGACAAAAGACCAAAATAAAAAAAAATAAAAAAAAAAACTGCAGTAGGAAAGTGTGTAGTGTTGAATCTGATATTGACATCATCATTAACTTTCATATGTACAAAATCCAGTCGAGCATAATTATCTGAAGTTTTAAATTTAAAACAAATAAAACCATAAAGTATGATGCAAGTAAGATGATAAAATAGTATATATAGCTTATAAATCACATGGGACTCGGAATGGGGGCATATGTTGCTAGGTTGGTAGATGGAAAAAGACATACTACTATCGTTTTCCCAAAAGATTGGCCTTCAACAGTGACCCCATGCACACATACCAAAACCACTATATTTTCTTAACTACAAATATTCAATTTAAAAAAATTAAAACACTAGTAGCTAGTAATTTTTTTTCTTCCAATACTAGTAACTTAGTTCAACTGATTAGTATTATATATAAATATAAAAATAAGGGTTTCAATGATGGAATATGGTCATGTGTTTTTTGTGGAAGAACATATGACTCTCTACTTCTCACCTGTTTTCTTACTCACTCTCTTACTCTCTCTATATACTTTCATATAAATCCTTCTTTCTTACACATAAATTTATATCTACAAAGTTTTTTTTTTCTTTCTTTTTTTTGTTGTTGTGAAATTACGTAAAAACAGCCACACACCCACCACCACCACATTCGTCTGCAAATTTCTTGATCGTCGGATTCAAATGGAAGGATTAGCTATCAGAGCATCGCGACCATCAGTTTTCTGTTCTCTTCCAGGTCTCGACGGCGATTCTCAGCGAAAACGACCTCCAAGTGACGTTTTCCTCAAGCTTCCGGCGGAGAACCGAAAAATAGTAGCCAACTCTGCTTCTTTTCATCCAATCTCCGCCGTTAACGTCTCTGCTCAAGCTTCCCTCACCGCCGATTTTCCCGCCCTTTCAGGTTCTCCATCTTCCTCTCTCTCTCTCTGTTTCGTCATAACAGATCGTTCAGTTTAAATATATATATATATATATATATATATATAAAAAAGCTGACCACTTTTTTCTACTATATGTGTTTGGGCGCAGAAACGAATCTTAAAGAGAGGAGAGTTAACGGAAAAGAGAAGGCAGAGAACATCGTATGGCACGAGAGTTCGATCTGCAGATGCGACCGACAACAACTTCTTCAACAAAAGGGTTGTGTCATTTGGATCACTGGTCTCAGCGGTTCAGGGAAAAGCACTATTGCTTGTGCACTAAGTAAAGCCTTGTTTGAAAGAGGCAAACTCACTTACACACTCGACGGCGACAATGTCCGTCACGGCCTTAACCGGGACCTCACTTTCAAATCTGAGCACCGTACCGAAAACATAAGACGAATTGGTACACGATACGTTGTATATTAAAACGATTTTTAACGTTATATATATATGGTTTATATATATTGTGGAAACTTAATTATGTTCAAACTCAATATGGTTATAATGTATATATATCAGGTGAGGTGGCTAAGTTGTTTGCTGACGTTGGCGTCATTTGTATAGCAAGTTTGATTTCTCCGTATCGGAGAGACAGAGACGCGTGCCGGTCCTTGTTACCTGAGGGCGATTTCGTCGAGGTACGCTATATACCGTTTGACTAGCTACTTTTATATAGTCCTATCCGATGATTTTACTTCTGTAAGTATATTGCATATTGATAATTATTACGAAAACTTTAAATTGTACTTTAGGTGTTCATGGACGTTCCTCTTCCTGTATGCGAGTCAAGAGACCCAAAGGGGTTGTACAAGCTTGCACGTGCCGGAAAAATCAAAGGTACTACATATATATATGTTAGACACAGTTTGGATTAGTATTAAAAAGTACAAAAAAAAGGTTAGTATTAAAAAGATACATAACTGTGGAGTTTTCTTGAACCAGGCTTCACTGGAATCGACGACCCTTACGAGGCACCACTGAATTGCGAGGTTCGTCATTTATATGTATTCAGTATACAATTAATGTAACTGAAGATTTTGGAACGTAAATTTGTATTATAAATATTTATGTATGTTTCTGTAATTTCTTACAGGTAGTACTGAAACACACAGGAGAAGACAGTTCGTGTTCGCCACGTCAGATGGCTGAGAACATCATCTCTTACCTGCAAAACAAAGGTTACCTTGAGGGATAAGTCAAAAGTCGGAAAAGAATATCAAAATAGAGAACCCAATTTGTCGAATATAATTAGAGATATATATGGCCGAATGAAGCTGAAGGATTGCTAGCTCTCCCTGCTGGTTCGATATATCAGAAGCTTGAGGCGTGATACAATGTCGTACGTCTCGCTTCGTCACACTATCATTTGTTCCCCGAATTGTACCTCGGAATTAGCCAAACGTCGGAATATTTAATAAGATAGATTTTTCTTCTTATTACCACTAAGAGTTTAATTATTTTTTCCCTCTTCTACTTATCATTAAGATTTAAAAGTTTAATTTGCTCTAATGATATCGACTGTGTTTTATAATTATAATGTGTATCGACAAAATGCATTTCGTTGTATTTAATTTATAATATTTCATAGATATAAATATTAGTGAATATTAGTGAAAAACCACGTACGGTTTATTACTGAATATGATCAATTGAAAACGCGTAATAAACTATATATAGAATAAGGTATAATAACATAGATGAATCATAATTAAGCCAGCCCAGAACTGAAAAGCCCTACAACGCACCCAGCAAAAAAAAAGTCAGAAACCCATCTCTCAAAATTGTGAAGTGAAAATCCAAAATTAAAGAGGCGTCAAGCATTCACTCAAGATATAGATGAACAGAGTAGAAGATTAATTTTGTCGCTTGATTGATACTTGAAACTACGTACAGTTAAAAAACATATATGATTTATGGATTCCGCGGTGGTTTTGTAGAGAAGGTATATACTGAGTGAATCTGTTTGAAAACTTAGGTTTTCTGAAAACCAATAATCTTTGTTCTAATTTACACACAAAAAAAAGGATGGTCTTGGTTAAAATACAATTTTTTTTTTTGTAAATGAAGGTATATATTGAGTGAATCTGTTTGAATTTTTTTGTAAATGATGGTCTTGGCTATCCTTTTTTTTTTGGTTAAAATAGTTGATAGGTTTAATAATATAAATAATATTACAACTATATCTAATAATCACATAAATATAATGAACCTATCTACGTACAGCTTTTAAAATTTAACTCTTAATCAAAAAAATGTTTATTCTAAAAGTATATATTATGTAATTTGTGAAATTTGACAGGTGAGAATTGGCGGATGGAGCACGTTTTATTTGTTTCATGCATACATATACAAAAATATAACTACCTTGGTTGGCATGACTATATGACATTAACAAAAAAAATAAACTAATAATTTAAATTAGCTATAGTCATTAAAGTGGGTATGGTGGCACTCTCCGAGTGATAGTTTGGTTTCACCGTAAGACTTCCACATGACACCCAAAAAAATATTGCAGGATAAAGTATTGGATCGAAGTTTAGAATCGGAAAATCCCAAAGAAATTTATGGAAATAATTATTGCAATCCCTAGAATATCGTGCTCGGATCTAAAGTATTTCCAAGTACACTATAATAATTCCTCTTGCAGTTTTATTTTGTCTTTGATAAAAAAAATCCCGATGAAGTTAGACTTTCATTCAAAGTCGTGGAAGACAACCAAATATTTCGTCAAGAGGTCACGCTAGAGACTCGAGAGTATTAAACTCTTTTTCTTTTCCATAATATGATTTACAGTATGATCTGAATAGTCAATACTTTAGCTCTGAGTACCAAACTTGACCTGTTAAATTACCAAAATATTTGTAATTTTAAGAAAAATATTCTATACAATATAAAAATAATACTAGATAATAGATGATTCAATATATTGAACATGACCTACAACGTCATTATTGAATTCTATTGCTCTAGTCTTGCTAACAACTATTAACTGAAAATTTCAACATCTTCAAATGCATGATAACGGGTCCATTATAAATTATTATTTCAATTACTTTTTTTTCTTCATGTTCCTATATATTATCTCAAATCTAAAGGTTACGGTTTTCACTAAGTGTCATTATGAACGTATATACTCTCTTGGTCTTTTTATATGATCGTTTAAACAAATACACACTAATTAATGACTAATTAATAGGATATTATAAGAAAGATTTTATAATACCTAGCTAGCTATTGTGACGCTTCTCACATGTATTAATTTGTGGTAAAATAATTTGAATTTGGAATTTTTGACTGAAAATTATATCAATAAATATAAGAGCTAAAAAAGTTATTTGATGCTACTTTTTGCATAAATTTGTAACAATATTATCTATTTTAAAACAAGATCTAAAAGATCATCGATCGAGAGAAAAGAGTATTTCCTGAATGAAACAAATTCATCGATCATCGATCTAAAAGGTCATAGTTCTAAGGTTTTACGTGTCAGATACATAAGAAACAAATTCAGCTGAACAGCCTGAACATGCACATAATTTTATTTTCCGATACAGAATTTTTTTTTTTTTTTTTGTTAATCCAGGTATCCCAACGCTCTCCGATAGAGCAAGAGTCCACGTATTAGCTATCGGATACCCGATAGAGCAAGGGTCCACGTGTTAGCTATCAGATCGCTTGGACTAGCCACGTGGGTGGCCAAATGGCACTCCATGTGTCGGTTCCTGGAACGCTGCAGCCCGCATGTGAATTCCATAGTGGTTGGGACTCGAATTCATGATGGCGGATATCTCAGCTGAGGGTCCTTTACCACTAGAGCTAGAAACTCCGGTTACCTCAGCCGAGGGTCCTTTACCACCGGGGCTCGATACAGAATTAATTTAGCGATTGACTACGTACTCGGAAATTAATTTGCTTCAATTACTCCTCTATTGTTTAAGGTAACCTATGAAAGAAGCAGATATTATAGACCACGTGTACTGTCTCGAATAATTATCTTGATCTTTTTTTGAGAAAAAAGTAATTATCTTGATCTCAAACCGTTAAACGTATACGTACCAACTTTAGATTTTAAACTTTGCGTCGAGAGACCGATCTATGTAAAAAAATATGAAACTACCATTATTTCATGCATGCTGATGCGTGTATACATAATATACTGTATAAACCAAAAATGTTTGATTTGTTAAAACGAAGAAGAATGCGAAAACAGGTTAAATTTTTGAGCACCTTTAAAAAAAAAGGAAAAAGACAAGCAAATATTAAATCAAAGACTTTTACATTAATCATTAATCTATTTTCTTGGTGAACTTCATTTTTTTGTTTTTTTGCTAGTGTAAAATGAAATGACGCCAAATATGTGTTCTCCTTAATTGCTTTAAATTTAGAAAAAAAAAAAAAAAAGAGGAATTGACTGAAGACTTCGTCTCGGTCATATTATCGGCAACGGCAGATCTAAAACGGCGTCGCAACATGGAAACCCAAGCCTTGATTTGTATATATTGACTATATATATAAGTAGTAGTCAGTAACTTTGACTCTTCCCTCTCAACCGGGTTTCAATTTCCACGAGGGTTTTTGGCAGGTGAACTCTTACGCAGGAAAATAAACATATTCCCTAGATATTATTTTTATTGATTATTCTCCCTTCTTAATAATCAACTTCTTTACAATTTCAATATATTATTTTATTTATCAGTGAATATATACATCAAGAGGTTATATAGAACTATGCAAGTCATTTCCCTGAAAAGGAAACAAGCTAAATAAACATGACGACACTTGGTTTCGGTTCAGCAAAATACATCTAAGAATTTAATCAGAATTTGCATATATATGTGAAATTTACATGACTAACATACATTAACAAAATGAATGCATCATGCAGTACTTCTAGGATCAAACTATTATCAAGGTCGCATATATTAGCCAGTGTCTAGCCATTCCGTTGATGTGTAAAACAACCGATTTTAAATTGACAAAAGTTTAATACATGTTTTTACGTACGTAAAGTTAAAGATTGTTAAAAATAGGTTCCGACCGCTACAAGATTAACTTTGTCAAAACATTTTTAGACTGGAGGCTTTGTTTATCCTAAATGATATCTGTCACTAGCTACGATAAATCAGACATCAAATGTTATCGCACATATGTATATTAAGTGATATAATCGAAATATTAGAATACACTTAAACAAGGGTAACTCTTTTTTTTTCCAAGGACAGGGATCGGAAACTCGGAATACACAATACAATTTTGCATATTTCGTTACATTTTTTTTTTTTTTTTTGTAAAAGGTTAAGATTATTTCGTTACACTTGCACATGTATGGTGGTTTTCTCACCAAAGATGAATGTTAATTTTTTCATATATATTTTTATATAATGATCACCAGTACTATGTAAACTAGATCTAGTTAAGACTGTTTGTTCGGCTGGTTTTGAAGTGCATATATAACACGAGGAATTTTGGCAGGTCACCAACAAAACATTTTGAAACTCCCATCCCAAATAGAAATTAATAAAAAAATAATATCTAATAATGATAATAGGGATAGATACTTTGAAACATTAGAATAGTAATGAAAAAAATGTTCAACAATGGTGGTGGAACTCAAGATGGACCCGACCCAAACACACCCTCCGACACTTTCCTCACTCCTTCCTTTTTTAGTCCTTTCCACGCATTAGGATAGTATGGTCATTTTACATAAACCAACGACCACTTTGAGTGTATATATAAAAGGAAGATGAAGTTCCTCTCTCGATCCATGCAGAGCTAAACAAGCAATACAACAAACATTTGAGTACTCTTCTTCTTCTCTCGCTCTCTCTTCTCTTCTTTACACACAATTAAACATGAACACTTTTACCTCAAACTCTTCGGAACTCATCACTCCCACTACAACCGAAACATCTTCGTTTAGCACCTTGTATCTCCTCACAACACTTCAAGCCTTTGTGGCTATCATCTTAGTGATGCTACTCAAGAAACTGACGACGGACCCGAGCAAAAAGAAACCGTCTCTCCCGCCGGGTCCAACCGGATGGCCGATCATCGGAATGATTCCGGCGATGCTAAAGAGCCGTCCCGTTTTCCGGTGGCTCCACAGCATCATGAAGCAGCTCAATACCGAGATAGCATGCGTGAGGTTGGGAAACACTCACGTGATCACCGTCACGTGCCCTAAGATAGCACGTGAGATGCTCAAGCAACAAGACGCTCTCTTCGCCTCGAGGCCTTTAACTTACGCTCAGAAGATCCTCTCCAACGGCTACAAAACCTGCGTGATCACTCCCTTCGGTGACCAGTTCAAGAAAATGAGGAAAGTTGTGATGACGGAACTCGTTTGCCCAGCGAGACACAGGTGGCTCCATCAGAAGAGATCAGAAGAAAACGATCATTTGACCGCTTGGGTATACAACATGGTTAAGAACTCGGGCTCTGTCGACTTCCGGTTCATGACAAGGCATTACTGTGGAAACGCAATCAAGAAGCTTATGTTCGGGACAAGAACGTTCTCTAAGAACACTGCACCTGACGGCGGGCCGACCGTGGAAGATGTAGAGCACATGGAAGCTATGTTTGAAGCATTAGGGTTTACGTTTGCTTTTTGCATCTCTGATTACCTACCCATGCTCACTGGACTTGATCTTAACGGTCACGAGAAGATTATGAGAGAGTCGAGTGCGATTATGGACAAGTATCATGACCCAATCATCGACGAGAGGATCAAGATGTGGAGAGAAGGAAAGAGAACTCAGATCGAAGATTTTCTTGATATTTTCATCTCTATCAAGGACGAACAAGGCAACCCATTGCTTACCGCCGATGAAATCAAACCCACCATTAAGGTAACTATTAATTACCCTCCTTACATGCATGCATGCTTTCATAACTAAGATAAGGTTTCAATCGTAAAAAATACCCAAAGAACAATTTTTGTTAAATTGAGAAAACATATTTATCAAATTTACCCATTTGTTCATACATATATTATAAGATAAATTTATAGAGTTTTGTAAACTAACAAATTATAGAAGAAAACCAAAATTTAATACATAGCTGGTAGTAAAAGTTGATTGTATGTTAAATATTTGCTATTTCTTTTTTTGTTTGTCTCTTTCGGTAAAAAAAAAGATATTAGCAACTTTTGTTTTTTCTTTTCTTTTTATATATGCAACTTGTGATTTCTTTTGTTTTATGGATGATTGGTATTAGTAATTGATATGAACAAAAAATATACTAGCTAAAAAATCCCAAATTAATAAATTAAAAAAAAATTGTTTATGATGAATAGGAACTTGTAATGGCGGCGCCAGACAATCCATCAAACGCTGTGGAATGGGCCATGGCGGAGATGGTAAACAAACCGGAGATTCTCCGTAAAGCAATGGAAGAGATCGACAGAGTGGTCGGAAAAGAAAGACTCGTTCAAGAATCCGACATCCCAAAACTAAACTACGTCAAAGCTATCCTCCGTGAAGCATTCCGTCTCCATCCCGTCGCGGCCTTTAACCTCCCACACGTGGCACTTGCCGACACAACCGTCGCCGGATATCACATCCCTAAAGGAAGCCAAGTCCTTCTTAGCCGATATGGGCTAGGCCGTAACCCGAAAGTTTGGGCCGACCCACTTAGCTTTAAACCGGAGAGACATCTCAACGAATGCTCCGAAGTCACTTTGACTGAGAACGATCTTCGGTTTATCTCGTTTAGTACCGGAAAAAGAGGTTGCGCTGCTCCGGCGCTAGGTACGGCGTTGACCACGATGATGCTCGCGAGACTTCTTCAAGGTTTCACATGGAAGCTACCCAAGAATGAGACGCGTGTCGAGCTGATGGAGTCTAGTCATGATATGTTTCTGGCTAAACCGTTGGTTATGGTCGGTCAGCCGAGATTGCCGGAGAATCTCTACCCGACGGTCAAGTGAGATGAGAACGACGCCGTATATATACATATATGTTTTTCATGAAATTTTTATATAATCTCTTGTATCGTATAACGGCCAACCCAAGTTTGGTCAAAATCCCGGTTACCAAAAGATAATGGGGTAATTTGTGAACAAACTTGGGATAATGGTCTTGGTTCTTTTGGGAACACTTGAATTGTGTCTCCTATTCTCTTCTTTTGTTATTTTCAATTAAAAAAAAACTTTTTATTACTATTTAAATAAGAATATTTTAGTAAACTTTATACTACAAAAAAATGAAAGGTCTAAAAGGGTTTCAAGTTTTTTTTTTTTTTCTTTTTTCTTTCTTATGTTTCATATTTCCAGCACATACAAAACTGTTTATTCATAGCTCTAAACCAGTAATTTTTGTCTAACAGATAATGGAACTATTTAAAAGGATAGGTTTTAAAATAATATCTTGAAATGAGAACCAATTTATTGAGAACTATTTTCTTTTCCAACGATTTTTTCTAAGGCTAATCAAATGTTTTTTAAAATAATCAATATAATTAAATTAAACCATAGATTTTGAAAGCATCCAATTTTAACTAATTAAAGGCTCATCAAGAGCAGGGTTCAGGAAACGTAAAAGGTTCACAGTATCTTTCTTTGGCAGTAACTCTACACTTTTCGAATTTATAGCCATTTCGATCTTCACCCTGGCAAAGTCGTAGCCTCGTAGGCACAGTTGGTCTCCACCTCCGACACGACATGTCCCAGGCGGCGTATTCATTCGTACAGGAGAACACCGCGGATGTGGTCGATAACCCTCTATCTTTGGTATTCCTGAAATATTGACACCCTTTTGCTAAAATTAATAGTAGTTCTTTTTTAGTCAGGTCTTAACTACTAAAATACTCCATGCTATTTGATGAACATAACCACAAATGAATTGGGGTTGGATTGTTTAAGTCGATTGTGTTTGGCCGCACTTGCATTAAAACTTAAAAGTGATAGAAAAATAATAATAATAACAAAAAAAAAAACCAACAAGTATTCATATTTTGAAAAATAAAATATCTTGTAGTAATCTTCATATATAAATATCTCATGATGCAAGTTACCTGTCGAAATTAACAAAAAGATCATCACGACCATAGTGATGAAGAGGCTAACAAGTTTCACAGTCTTAGCCATTATATTTTGTCTATCTTTAAAAATAAAAATAAAATTGTCCGTCTTAATATCTCTTTTCTTGTCTTTGTAAACTTTTGATATGATGTTTTTATGTATGTAGCCATCGGACTGTTACTATATATAAAAAAAAGGGGAAAATGTAATAAACATCCCCAACTTTTAAAGTTGGGACGTTTTAATCACTAACTTTCATAATATTTTATAATGTCATTTTAATCACTAACTTTTTGTTGACTTGACAATAAAATAGCAAAGTTTTGTTGACCACGTCGTTTTAGGCACGACGTTTATTAAATCTCTAACTTTAGAAAGAAAATCCAAAATTCTCTCTATAATACTAAAATCTCTTATGCAATTTCTCGGTTCCGATGAGTTAAAGTTCAATCTTTGACACATGGTTGCGTCAGTGAGTGTGGTGTGCCATCAATGGTGTAGAGAGAATTTGGGGTTTTCTTTCTAAGGTTATGGATTTGTGAAATTGGAATCGATTTGGAGATTTAGATTCTTCAGTTTGGTAAACGATGTTGTTTTTGGCATTAAAAACATGGTCGTTTATGCAAAATGGTAGCAGATAACATATAATTTACTCTGTTTTTGAGATCTTAAACAGAGAATAAACATCGTGACTAAAACGGCGATGTCTATTTTATGGCTAAGTCAACAAAAAGTTTGTGATTAAAACTTTCCAAATTTGAAAGTTGGAGATTTTTATGACATTTTTCCCTATAAAAAAAAGACTTTATCATTTCTATTTTAGAAAAGAGACTAAAAAAGTAGTCCGAAAAAACGTACGTCAAATCGAACTGTTTCGACAAAAGAATACAAATCTGAAGAGTGATGACCTCGTATTTCCGCCATTCTTTGGCTATATTAAATTACAAAGATATAGGGTCTGATTGGTAACGTAGCCAAAGCTGTAAGCTGAAGCTATAAGATGTTACGAAATAGTGCAAAGCTGTAAGAAAGAGCTTTACATGAAAGTTGTACAAAAAAGCTGAGAATAAAGCTTTTAATAAAGTTTTTGGTGAAGTTTTTGTGATTGGTAAAAATTCAAAGCTGTACTATTTGTAATACTTTGTGTGTGTTTACCAATCAGTACCATAATCTTCTTCAATACTTTATGATTTGTATCTAAAAGGAAAAAAAAAAACATAATTTCTAATTGATTAAGTACAGATAATTATGTAACTGCTTTATTTTAAATTTTTCCTTAAAACCGACTACGGTTAGAGCCAGAAGTACTTTACTTTCCATTTTTTTCTTCAGACTTTACGTCCCATTTACAATTAGAGGATGGCCAACTTGATAATGTGTATTAGGGCTGGGCATTCGGGTAACCCGTTCGGGTTTGGGTATTACCCATTCGGGTTCGGGTAAACGGGTTTAGAAAAATAGAGCCCATTGGGTATTTTTAGATATATGGGTTCGGTTCGGTTTGGGTACTATCGGGTTCGGGTCGGTTTGGATTACAAATTTTAGAACCCGATTAGTACCCGAACTACCGGGTACCCGAAAAAATATAATTAAATTTAGTTAAATTTTGACTTACATAACAAAATATTTTAGATATTTTGATTATTTTTGATATTTAGGTATAAAACTAAATGAAATATTCAAAATTATGATTATAATTTTGGGGTAATTGCATTATATTAATGATAAATATTATAAATATGTTTATATGTTCGGGTTTAATGGGTACCCAAACAGGTACTGGGTATTACCCGATCCTAACCCGAACTTACGGGTATTAGAAAATAGAACCCAATAGGGTTTTAAAGACAAACCCGTACCCAACCCAAACCCTGTTTTTCGGGTCGGGTTCCGGATTGGGTATTCGGGTATGGTTTTTATGCCCAGGCCTAATGTGTATAGCGGATAAAAAAGATTTGTAAGCATAATACATATTTGTTCCAGTTTTATATCCATCTGTTCTTAAATATATATTATAGTAATGATTAATGACTTAATGAGACTAATTAACATAATTAACATGTAAAATATAACTAAAATGTCTTAAAAAGTTAAAAGGGATTTTGAGATTTAATTTGACATTGTGACCAATCACGAAAACATATCAATATTATATAGATGATTTGGTTTTCTTAAAATTGATTTTTTCTTCTTTTTCTCTACATGGAAGGATGGCCACGCATGGAGCACAAGACTAGCATAAGTGTGTTAAAAATTAAAGGGTGAACTAAGGAACCTTGCATTAAGAATTAAAGTCTGAACGAACTAACATATGTTGTGTCTGAGATAATTAAATTCACACGTAGATATTTTATTTAAAATAATAAAAAAACATATGTTTTTTTTTGTTAAAGAAAAGAACATATGTTATGTCGGAGTATGTGAGAGATTTAAAGATAATTCAGCCAAAAAAACCCAAACTTTTCAAAATTTACCAAAAAAATACGAATTTATGGACTAACCAAATAAACACTCAACTTTTATTGACTTTGGAATATAATAACAAACTTTATTTAAAAAAAAAACTACATTAGCAAGGTTCGAACTTGGGTTCTGGGCATGCATGAGAAAGGATTTTACCACTGAACGAGTGGCAATTTTCAAACTTCAACGTAATATAGTAGTATTTAATATATGAAAACACGGAATTAAAAGAAGAAAAAAATCAGACTTTATCCACTTTACCAAAATCAGACCTTGCCGACGTCGAGAGAAGAAGACTTTGGCGTAGAGCAAGCATATCGATTTTTTTTTTTCTTTTCAACCTTCAATTCATAGATTTTAACAGATCACGTTGTTTCTCATTTTAATCTACTCGATTGATTTTTCTATTGAAACTAATTTCTTTCGATTTGTACTCTTTGCCAGATTTGGGGATTTTTCTCTCGATTTTGTTAGTTTCGTAGATTGCAGGTATTTTCTTTAATTCCGTGTACACATATAAAATCATGTACATTACATTAATTTTTGAAAGTTGCCACTAGTTCAGTGGTAAAATTCTTTATTTTGCATTCCCAGAACCCGAGTTCGAAGTTTAATGATGTAGTTTTTTTTTAAAATAAGAATTTCAAAACGTACGTGTTGTTCATGACGTTAAAATTTTCCAAAAGTCAACAAAAGTTGAGTCCATAAATTCGTGTTTTTTTGGTAAATTTTGAAAATTTTGGTTTTTTTTTTTTTTTGCTGAATTCTCGATATTTAAATTAACATATGTTATGTCTGAGATGTTTAATTCACACGTAGATATATTATAAAAGTGCATCAGCCAAGAGACGAAAAGTCAACCTCAACTCGGGGCTCCGTTCTGAATTGGTAGCAGAGATTCGACATAACCGTTGATATTGTCCGAGGGCTTGTATATCTCCACCAAGCTTCTCGGTTTAGGATCATTCACTTAAATCTAAAACCGGGAAATATATTGCTGGACAAAGACATGACTCCAAAGATGGCAAAGATGCTTGGAGGGGATGAGACTGAAGCTCATGTGACGAATTTGAGTGGAACATTGTGAAAAATGATATTTGGAATCACAAGATCGATTGGTGAGTGACAGTGTCGATTCTTGAATTTTGGTGGTCTAAAGCATAGAAAAATAATTTTGTTTATTATATAAAATTAATATTTTTTTCACATTTATATATTTTAAAAACATGGAAAAATGTAATAACAATCTAAAATTTAATTTTTCTAATTTTTACTATAGGAAATACTCAGGTAGACATCAATGCTAATCAAAAGTAGTTGGTAATAATGTATTATTATAATAAAATAAAGATTAAGGAGAAGAAGTAATTTATATGTTCTTGTATTAAATTTTAGTTTTTTTGAATATTATAATATCTTGTAGTCAAGTTAATTAATTTTTTTGTACATTTTAATGTTAGAAACAGAAATTAAACCAAAAAGTAAGAAATAAAAAGCAAAAGAAGAAGAAAAAAAAACTGTAAACAAACCAGCAAAATTGAAGGCTTGAACTTATGACTTCTCACATAATTGCATGACACAGACACAACAGACCTGCCTAATTTCACAAATTTATATCACTAAAACTTTACTATATGATTTGGCCTAAAGCAGCTGTTTTGAGTGCTTTAGGGGTGGGCCGGCACTGGTGAGTGAGATATTAATGCTCAATATTTTAGTTTTTTCATCTAATGCTCTGTTTTGGGTTTCCGGTGATGATATAAAAAATGGTTATTATTCTCCAAAACTGCCAATCTTAATTAATTAGAAATATTGCAAAAATGTAAATTAATCATACAGTATAAAGTAAGATATATATATATATGACACATAGGCTCCGAATGGTAAAAACAGTTCAAGCGTTGCAGATCGTGCAGATCATGCAGTTCATGCTGAACAAGTGCAGATCATGCACATCGTGCAGATCATGCTGGAAAAGTGCAGATCATGCTGATTGAGCAATCCAAATTATATGCTTGAATGGTAAAAGCAGATCAAACAGTGTAAATCATATATTAAACTATAAAGTATTTAAATGATTATCTAATAGTAATTATTGAGCTCATTGCAACTTTTTTAATCTATAATAAAAATAATTATCTATCTTTAAATCTGAGTAAATGAAGATTTATGTATATAAATTTTTATAAACATGTATCTATATTTAAGCACCACCATATATATATATATATATATATATATATATAAAATCAGCATTCTCATTACATAATTGGTTGAAAAATAAGACAGTTTATAGTAACTATTATATAACATAAATAGAACTACTAACATATTATATAGCATAAATATATTTATTTATGAAATAAAAAATACATACCTTTCAACAAAAGAATATGGAAACAAGAGGTGATAGGTAGAATCTTTGATTGTCTTTTGAATTCTGTCCAAAAAAAAAATTTGATGTTACAACAAATATTATAGAGCATAAATAGAACTAGTAACATATTATAAGCATATATTTATGAAATAAAAATACAGACCTTTCAACAAAAAAATGTAGAAACAACAGGTGATAGAGTAGAAGCTTTAATTATTTTTTTGAATTCTGTAAAAAAAAAAAATAGATGTTACAATAAATAAAAAAATAAAAAAAAAATAAAAAAATGTGTTTATTTATTTAAAAAAAATACCTTTGGTGGAGAGAAGATGAATGGAAATAGAATTGATAGGAATTTGAAATATTTGTTTGTGTTGGTTGTATTTTTTTTTTTGTTCAAAATTTTGTGTTGGTTGTAAAAGTGAGCAATGGTGTGTTATATAGAGAGTAAATGAGATGAATCTGTGGGCAAAAATTTGGATTTGTCGATGGACAGCTTCAAAAATGCTGTGGGCGAATTAATTAGTAGTTCTCCTGCATTTATAGCTAAAAGACAAAAAAAATTAAATTGTGGACAGATAAACTGCATTAGTTTTAAAAAGAAAGAAAATTGTTGAATGGTGCTTTTATGACAAGAGAACTGTAGGTGTGGGTCCACTATACTTTATGTGCCACTCCATTCAAAGCCATAGTTAAATAATTTGTGAAGAAAATGATTGGCCATAGAACCCAACAAATAGTAATGAGTAATCAACATAGCAATTCTTTCATCATTCATTCAATAATCAAATAGTATTATTAGTTATTCAATCAATTTTACAAAGCATATTTTAAATTCTAGGTGGAAATACGTTTCTATAACCGGTGCACTCGCATATCTTTGTTGGGCCTTTTCCAGAACATCTTCCGACCACCCAACGTTCAAATTGACAAGTTTTAGTGCATAATGAGTCGCCATGTGGTGCACTGCATGTCTTAGATGTTTGAGTCTTGCTTCGTGATATGAAACATGCTTTTGGAATTCTTTTTGGGTCGGGTTTGAAGCTAGTTGCTGAGTTAAGAATTCTTTTTGGATTAGGCTCGAAGCTAGTTGCTAAATAAATTTCAAAAAGAACCATTCATTTAAAAAAAATTGTTAGTTAATTTTTGGTTTAGATTGTTTAATCAAAATTCAAAACTCAAATGTAGACAAAAAATTAAAATAAAATAAAAATATCGAAATCCAAGATTCATATATTAAAATGTTTATTACCTGTTGAAATCAATACGATGATGATTGTTGTAGATATGGTGTAACTCCGATCGTAACATACGGTAAACTTGGATAATGATTGAAACTTGCACAAGAGCACTTTCCTTAAAGAGTATTTCAACTCTTTTCTCAAGCCTAGGGTGACACGAAATCCCTTGTAGGATATGACAATCAAAGTTTCTCTCTTGTTCTAGGCTAATATTCAAGAGAAACAAATAGAGATTTTGTGTGTTGTTTTTGTGTTTTGTCACCAAAGTTTTTCTCAAACTTTGATTTTTGTGAATCTGATTTTTCTTTCTCGGTATCTCTGCTTCTTCTTACTCTCGATTTCTTCCTCTGTTTTTGATGTGGAGAAACAAAGTATATATATAATGTTCGATCGTTCCATCGTACGTTTGCAACCGTACAATGAACCAATGTAACCATTCACCAAAAGACCAAAAGTTGTGATGGTTAGTGAAATAACCTTTGATTAACAACTTAAATCACCAACATTCCTCCCCCATTTAAGTTTAATCTTTGATTCACAAAATCACACACTTAAACCAAACTCATGCATAAATGTAAATATCGTAACGATTGAATTTACATCTTAGTTATATTACACATTCCAAATACCCGAGAATTAGGATGTCCAATGAATTGAATCCTTTCAACTCATTTGGGTACATGAAGATAATACACACACGTATTTCTTCACTAGTCTAAGTCTTTATACTTGACACTATTATAAGCCATGTGTCCCTATCCATTCATGAGCATATAGGAAGCTAAGTCCAAGCTTCTTGATGCGGCTCCACTTCTTACTCATATAGGTAAATCTTTTAATCTTGCACCTGCAAATGCAATTTTTCAAAAGATCTATTAAGAAGAGAACTTCAACCTAATCCTTTCTTGCAGGTTCAAGCACTTACTTTGGGATGATACAACAAGTGCTTCAATCTTTAATTGTAAGCTTTCCACATTCTGTAACGTTGTATTAGAGGGGAATTGGGTATCCCACAATTAAAAATTTTCAAATGGACTTTAAACCCATCCCTCTAGCCAACTTGATCACCAAGTCTCTAGCTAACCCTTTAGTCAAGTGATCAGCTAGATTTTGCTCAGACCGAACAAACTGTATGGTAATTGCCCCATGAGTGATCAGCTCACGTATCATGCTATGTCTAACACCCAGGTGTCGTGACTTACCATTATACACTTGGCTATAATCTCTAGCCAAAGTGGCTTTACTATCACAATGTATACAAATTGGTGATACCGGTCTCGGCCACAATGGAATCTCATAGACTAAGTTTCTTAGCCAATCTGCCTCTTTGCTGGCAGCCGCTAACGCTATGAACTCCGATTCCATGGTCAAACTTGTAACACAAGTTTGTTTTCTAGAAGCCCAAGAGATGGCACCTCCTCCAAGCAAGAACACCCAACCACTTGTAGAAGAGTTACTTTCTACGATGGAGTTCCAACTTGCATCGGAATATCCTTCTAAGACCAAAGGAAATCCGACATAAGACAAACCATAATTTATGGTTCCTTTCAAGAACTTAAGCACTCTTCTTATAGCTTGCCAATGGTGAGTACTAGGGTTACTAGTATATCTACTCAGCTTTCCTACCGCATAAGCTATATCTGGTCTAGTACTTGTCATGGCATACATAAAACAGCCAATAAGTTGTGAGTACTCGAGTTGTGAAATCGCTTTTCCCGTATGAGGCATAAGCTTCACACTCGCATCCATGGGAGTGCTCACAGGAGAAAATTTCTCATAACTGAACCTTTTTAGAACCTTTTCAATGTAATGAGATTGAGATAAACATAGGCTTTTGTTCTCACGCTTGATTCGAATTCCAAGAATCACATCCGCCTCCCCCATGTCTTTCATGGCAAAATTTGATGACAAGAACTCTTTTGCAAGTTCTACTTGTCTTAAGTTGGTACCAAAGATCAACATGTCATCAACATGTCATCAACATATAAGCAAATGATTACTCCATTACCGGAATCATCAAATTTGCTATATAAGCACTTGTCTGCTTGATTCAACTTGAATCCATTTGATAAGATAGCCTCATCAAATCTTTTATGCCACTGTTTAGGTGTTTGCTTCAGCCCATACAATGACTTTATTAACTTACACACCTTTTGCTCATTCCCGGGCATAACAAACCCTTCTGGTTGCTTCATATAGACTTCTTCTACGCTGTTTTAACATCCATTTGGTGGATCACAAGATCATTAATAGCAGCCAAAGCAATTAATAATCTTATAGAAGATATTCTAGCAACGAAGCATAAGTATCGAAATAATCGATACCTTCCTTTTGTCTAAAGCCTTGGATAACCAATCTAGCTTTAAACTTGTCAATTGTTCCATCGACTTTCATCTTCTTTTTGAAGATCCACTTGCAGCCTAAAGGCTTGCAACCAGGTGGGAGATCGGTTAGGATCCATGTATTATTCTCTACGATGGAGTCTATTTCATCGTTCACCACTTCTTTCCAAAACGCAACGTCTATAGACCGCATAACCTCATTAAACGTTCTAGGGTCCTCATCAACATGATAACAATATAAATATTGATATTCAACCTCATCTCTTGATCCCTCAACTAAATAAAGCTGAAAATCAGGCCCGAAAGATTTTTCAATTCTTCCTCGCTTGCTCTTGCGGAGCATAGGTGACGTGTTAGAAGGAATGAGTATGTCATCTCCTTCCTTTGTTCCACTTGAACTAGGAACCAGGTCCTTTGGTCTAGGTATTGATGAGAAACGAGTCTCATCAAATATTGCATCTCTTGACTCAATCACGGTGTTAACCGATATAGAATCATTAGGTTCTATGTCATAGAACCTATAAGCTTTGGAATGCTCAGCATATCCAATGAAGATGCAATCAATACCTCTTTCTCCCAAAGTTTTAATCTTTGGTTGGGGTAGTCTAACAACCGCTCTACAGCCCCAAACTCGAAGATAATTCATGTTTGGTTTCTTTTTGTACCAAAGCTCATATGGGGTAATCTTGTTCCTTTTGTTAGGAACCCTATTTAATAAATAGCAAGCCGCTAACATGGCTTCACCCCAAAATCCGTCACTTATTCCCGAGTAAGATAACATGGAATTAACCATTTCTTTTAGGACTCTATTTTTCCTCTCAGATACACCATTTTGTTGTGGTGTATATGGAGCTGTAGTCTCGTGTATAATTCCCACAGACTGAAAATAAACAGGATCATAATACTCTCCACCTCTATCGGTGCGTAACTTCTTAATCAAGTCACTATGTTGTAATTCAACCTCATTTTTATAAACCTTGAATTTATCTAGGGCTTCATATGAGCGGTTGACTCGTTGCCCATATGAAGTATGGAACCATCTTGAACTAGTTCATAAGTCTTGAACCAGCCACGATCATTGCAAACATGTGTAGTTGCACCCGAGTCAATCCACCACGTCACTCCATCATCCTGCATATAAAATGCCTCAGAAATGTTTGATACATAATACACATGTGAATGTGAATCATTTACAAGATTCTGACCTTGGTCCTTAGACCCTTGCCCTGAATGGTTTTGTCCCATTCTATTCTTATCCTTTGCAGCTCGACAATCACGTCTAAAGTGACCCGGCTTGTTACAAAACCAACAAACGCTCTTAAGCTTTTTGTTAGGTCCACCGTAAGTGTTGTCATTAAAGGGACGCTTCTTCCCCTTATTCTTCATCTTAGAACCCCCACCTTCCTCCATCATATTGATTGAAGAAGGTTCAGCCTCTTTGGGTTTTCCACCCTCTTGCACCCTTAGAGATTCCTCTATGCGCAAATGGCTACCAAGTTGTACAAGAGACAACTCTTCCTTTTTGTGTTTTAACATGCGCCTAAAATCCTTCCATGAAGGCGGCAACTTGTCGATGATACTCGACACCGAGATGGATTCATCCATCTTCATGTTGTGTTGAGCGAATTGCCCTAGGATGCGAAGCAATTCATTGTATTGCTCCATAACAGGCCTTGAATCAGACATCTTGTAATTATTAAAATTACTAACAAGGAACTTCTTACTAGAAGCATCCTCAGCCAGGTACTTTGATTCCAACGCATCCCACAGTTCCTTTACGGATTCGACATTTTGATAAACATCAAAGAGAGGATCAGACATATCGTAAGAATGTGGCCACGACATATGTAGTCATCATTCTCCCACTTAAGCTGCTTCCTTGTCTCCTCCACAAAATCCTTCTCTGCAGCCTCTGTCACGGTAGGCATTGGCATGCTTAGAACATGTACCACATTGAGTGTGGTGAGAAGAAAATGCATCTTCTTCTGCCATCTTCGAAAGTCCACTCCTTCGAACTTGTCCAACTTGCCAAACTTTGAAGTCATCTCACGCACCGATGCACTCGTCATAATTCACCAGAAAATACTCTTTAAGAATGTTATAGATACGATGTAACTCCGTTCGTAACGTACGGTGAACTTGGATAATGATTGAAACGTGCACAAGAGCACTTTCCTTAAAGAGTATTTCGACCCTTCTCTCAAGCCTAGAGTTACACAAATTCACTTGTAGGATATGACAATCAAAGTTTCTCTCTTGTTTTAGGCTAAGATTCAAGAGAAACAAATAGTGATTTTGTGTGTTGTTTTTGTGTTTTGTCACCAAAGTTTTTCTCAAACTTTGATTTTTGTGAATCTGATTTTTCTCTCTCGGTATCTCTGCTTCTCCTTACTCTCGATTTCTTCCTCTGTTTTTGATGTGGAGAAACAGAGTATATATAATGTTCGATCGTTCCATCGTATGTTTGCAACCGTACAATGAACCAATGTAACCATTCACCAAAAGACCAAAAGTTGTGATGGTTAGTGAAATAACCGTTGGTTCACCATGTTAATTGAATCAGCAATAACCGAACACCATAACCGGTTCATCACATCTAATAACCTAAGAGAGATGTTGTTGCTTGTCCTGCGGAATTATGTATATTTGGAAAACGGAAAGAGAGAGAGAGGTTTGTGTTATCTTTTTGCCAGATCCGAGATGCATACTTGTAAGCCTGCGAGGTCGGGTCGGTTACTTCGGGTATTCGGTTATTTGAAAACTGTGTTGAAAATAACTAAAGTAAATTTCGGTTCGGTTAATTCGGTTATTAATTAATTTGTTGAACTGAACCGAAAAATTTTGTTGTTTATTAAAAGAGCTGTCGAAAAAAAAAAAGTTTGGGCCAGGTCTAGTAAAAACAAACAAAAATATGTGTTTTAACCTGAACTTCAACTTTTTACAAATCCTAAAATCCGCCGATACAAAACTCAGAATCTCAGCAGCTCCGGCGAAAGACGAGAAGGAAGATGAAGATCTCGGTTACCTGAACGGGTACTCGAACCGAACAGAAAATCTCTGATAACCGATCAAATTAACATAGTTTCCGATCGGTTAAACTCTCCTTATCTTTTTTTTTTTTGGACAAAAGGCTTTTTCATTAATAGATTAAAGGTCGCTTACAATACTTCGAAGAGAGCCTTTTTGCAAGGGCATCTGCTTCTTGGTTTTCCTTTCTTGGGTTAAACTTAAAAGAGATTTTACTGAAATTAAACGATAGAATGAGGATATCTTGGAGAATCTCGTGGAGCTCTGTCGATGGCTGCTCCGAGTTGATGGCTTCGATTACCTGTTTGGAATCTGAAGCGATTAAAAAGGTTTGTGATCGCCAGATCTGTGCAGCAAAGTCGCAATGGAAGAAGAGGAGTTTCATTACCTCCGCAGAACGGGAAAGTCGCTGTGGAATTTATTCCTCTGGTTCTTAGCAAGTCCCCCACTGGCAATGCTCCTCTCATTCGTTTCCAGAGGAAAACTTGATTTTCGGTGAGCTTTTTGTATTCCAAATTTCCTTTGTCCATTTGAATTCTCGGGTCTCCGCTGGGGTTGCTTCCTGCTCTACTCTAGGTTCTGCTTTTAGTCCTTCATAGTATCCCGACTTGACAGTGTAGATACCTGTTTTTGTAGGAAGCCAAGCATAGGAGTCTTCTGCCCCCATGGAGCTGATTTTAATCTGTAGGATTTCCTCTTCCAATTCAGGTAAGTTTAGTAGAATTTTCTCCCTGTCCCAGTCTCGTGATGCAGGGGAAATGAGTTGATCAACCGTATGTAAGTGACTCGTTTCAGGAGGAGGGCCCATAGGTTGTTTGGGTGTGTTGATTGAGAGCCAGGGATCGTTCCAGATGCTTGTTGTTCTCCTGTTACCTATCACTTTTCCCATCTTGGTCTTTAGGAGATCCCTCCCTATGCAGATACCACGCCACCCATGGGACGTGGAGGAGGGGACTTTGCTTTCCATAAATGGAGTCGAGTGACAATATTTGCCTAACAGAGTTTTTGCCAGGAGGCAATCCGGTTTTCTTAGGATTCTCCAGCTTAGCTTTGCTCTTTATCTAAGGATAGAATATGGTACTATTACCACATAGTGCTCTTAATCGCTTCTTTGATAGTTTGTGGGGACCTTCGTGGTTTGATTTAATGTTGTGAGTTTTGGTTCATTGGTTTTGAAGGAAACACATCAGTGCACGGGTGGATTTACATGGGAATTGGGTAGGGCACGTGTCGTACCCATGCTACTAATTATATAAACTAACTCTCTAATAGTAATATAGTACTATTGTTCAGTTTGTTCTTATATTGGGTGAGGAGTTCAATACTGGTCCAAGATTCAAGATCCAAGGTCACACCTAATTCACAACAACCATAACTCTAATAATTCAATCCAGAAGACAAAAATTACTAACATAATCGACTTCCTTGCAGTGCCTGATGGTGTTAATCACACCGATCTTATAAGCCCAGCAATTGAGAGTGAGAGAGGAACAATTGCTCGGTGGAGATATATAGGACCAGCGATGGCGATGAACTTGCTCTTCTTTAATTATCTCTTTCTCCGATCCACTAATACCATATATTTCTTTTATATATGGCCGTGAATGCTCCCACGGAACTCGAAGCCATTAGTTATTCAAAAATATTTCATGTGAGCCGGCGCACAGAATTACTGGGCCACAAGTTCAGACATTTTTTTGGGCTGTTGTAAATTATTTGAAGGGGAAAAATGAGAAAAAATTAAGAAAATGTATCACAAGGAATCGAACCTGTGCCTGTTAAGACTATGGAGTAGGAAACAAACCACTAGGACAAAGACACTTTTCTTGGAAAAAAGGCCGATTATATGCCTATATAATTATCGGCCGCAAGCAGATGAAGCATCTGCTTGTGTCCAGCGCCGGCTTGTAGTAATTTAAATTCCAGGTGCCATCACATAGGCTGCACGCTCATATCTTTGTTGCGCTTCTCCAAATCATTTTCCATGTTTGTAATCTTCGCTACGACAAACTTTTTGGCATTATGAGTCTCTATTTTGTGGACCACATGTTTTACTGTATGTTGTGTGACTTGTGTGGCTGAGATATTATATTCATATGTCGAAGTTTTTTACTTTTTATTATATTTTATTTTTAAGTAATATAATGTTATGTATGAGATATTAAACTCACACGTAGATAAAATTAACATATGTTATGTCGGAGATATTAAATTCACACGTAATTTTTTTTTTAATTATTTTTAAAGTAACAACATATGTTATGTTTGAGATATTAAATTCATACGTAGAAATTTTATTTTATTTTCAAATTTTAACATATGCCATTTCTGAAATATTAAATTCACACGTATAGATTTTTTTTTTTTTTTTAAATATTGATAGAACATATGTTATGTCTGAGATATTTATTAAATTCACACGTAAATAGTTTTATAAACGTGTATTCGCCAAGCTAAGTGACGAAAAGTCAACCTCAACCACGTATATGGACCCGTCTGCTACTTAAAGTTATTTAACAGAGAGTTTTTCTTCTTCGTATGAGTTTAAATTAGCATGATCAACAAATATCCGAAAAAAAAATAGAAGCAAAGAAAAACAAATAAAAAAATTGCGACGATGATGAAGAGGAGGAGTGTACCTCACGGCAACGCATTCTTGTATTTCATACAACTTTTCTCGTTGATCCCTTCCATTGCAAGCTACGATTCTACATTGTCACAAGCTAGAGTACTACTACCTATGAGGATCACAGAGAAAGAGACCATAGTGTCCCCTGGAGATGGATTCGAGCTTGGTTTCTTCAAACCTGAAACGAGATTTCAAGAAAGAGATCGTTGGTATCTCGGAATATGGTATAAGAGATTTGCGAAGAGAGTCGTATGGGTTGCCAACAGAGACAACCCTCTCTCCAGTCCTATCGGAAGCCTCCAAGTCGCGAATAGTAATATTGTCCTCCTCGATCGATCTGGCGGGGTTGCGTGGACGACGAATCTGACAAGCAATCTGTCCGAAGACCAACCCTTGTACGCTGAGCTGTTCCACAACGGTAATTTGGTGCTAAGATACCCCTCGAACAATTATCCATATCCGTGGCAGAGCTTTGATTTCCCGACGGATACTCTACTCCCTGGAATGAAGTTAGGCTGGGACCGCAGAACGAACATCACCAGAACACTACGGTCCTGGAAGAGCTTAGATGACCCGGCAAGTGGAAGTTACGTTTACAAGATTGAGATTTCCAAGCTTTCGCAGGGTCTTCTATTCAATGATGACATGCAAGAATTAGAATACCGTTCGGGCCCGAGCTACAGAAAACTAGTCAACATAACAGAGACTGACGACGAAATCACCCACAGTTTGGGTATCAGTACAGCAAATTTCAGCTCAATCTCGCTATTGAGAATGGAGTACTCTGGTACATTGCAGCTGTGGGAGTGGACAGGAGAATGGAATATTGTACAGGCTTTCCCAACGGATCTCTGTGATCCTTACGATGTGTGTGGGAAAAACAGCTACTATAATATTGTCAACAACAGAGAGATAGGTTGTGACTGTATCCCAGGGTTCCACCAGGGTAATCGATGGAGCTTGAAAAACTGGAAATATAGATGTGTAAGGAAGTCTCAGATGAGTTGTGATCTCAAACTCAAACAGGAATTTATGCAGCTTAGGAAAATGAAGTTGCCAGAAACTACTGAAACGATTATTGTGGACACTACAATGGGGATAGAGGAATGTAGGGAAAGGTGTCTTACGAATTGTAATTGCACGGCGTTTGCTAATACGGACATGCGCAATGGTAGCCAGGGTTGTGTGACTTGGACCGGTGACTTGTTTGATCTTCGGAATTACAGCCGGGAGGGTCAAGATTTGTATGTCAAGCTAGCAGCTGTTGCTGATCTCGGTTAGTTCGGATCCAAAATCTCTATATAATTAAGTTTTGTTATTATCCTATTATCTTGGGATAAAATTTTGACAAGACTTGTTTGTTCAGGGGAAAAGAGAAAAGTGAATAAGAAAACGATCATTGGATTAACGGTAGGAGGATGTTTGTTACTTGTTTTAAGTTTCATCATTCTTTGTTTCTGGATGAGAAGAAAGAACCTTGCAGCTGCTAATGGTATTCTTATACATTAATTCTTTACTCTTTTTTTTTTTTTTTTCAATCTATCTATCTCTCTCTAACTATATTTGATATAACAATTAATGATGCGTTGATAATGGTTTTGTCAGAACTGAAACAAGTGTCACAAGAGACAAACCAAGATCGGATTATCAACACAGCCGAGGATTGGGGATCCAAACTCATGGAGTTTGACGCTATTGCCGCGGCAACCAACAACTTTTCGGATGATAACAAGCTTGGAAAAGGTGGTTTCGGTATCGTTTACAAGGTAATTTAAAATAATAATTAAAAGAGCACCCTGAATATAAATATATATATATATATATATATTGGCACGATCAGGTCTACTAAATAATGTTTTTACTTATAAATTAATTAATTACGAGGTAACAGGGACATTTAAGCCACGGGCAAGAGATCGCGGTGAAACGATTGACCAAAATGACACCAAAAGGAGTAGAGAGCTTCAACACTGAGATGAAGCTGATAGCAATGCTACAACACACAAACCTCATAAGACTTGTGGGGTTTTGCTCTAACAAAGACGAGAAAATCGTAGTATATGAGTATCTTCAAAACTCAAGCCTCGACACGTATCTCTTCGGTAAAGGGCCTTTGCTTTTTAAAAAAAAAAAAATTTAGAGTTGATCTCAATAATGTCACTGAAATATGATTTGATTGTGATTCTTTCGCAGATACAACCCGAGGCTCCGTTCTGAATTGGGAACAGAGATTCGACATCACTGTTGGTATTGTCCGAGGGCTCGTTTATCTCCACCAAGATTCTCGGTTTAGGATCATTCACTTAGATCTAAAACCGGGAAATATATTGCTGGACAAAGACATGACTCCAAAGATCTCGGACTTCGGAACGGCATGGATGCTTGGAGGAGGGGATGAGACTGAAGCTCATGTGACGAGTTTGAGTGGAACATAGTGAGAAATGATAATTTTTGAAAACACAAAGATCGATTGGTGAGTGAGATATATATAAATATTTATTTAATTCACTAACAACGGTTTACTAAATTTGTCAAGCAGCGGTTACGTTGCCCCAGAATTCAGAAACGACGGGACAATATCAGTGACATCGGATGTTTTCAGCTTCGGGGTCATGCTTCTTGAGATGATCAGTGGCAAGAAGAATCTCGATTTCTTTAATCTGAACGACGGAAACACTCTTCTCAACCACGTACGTATGTAATATAAGTTTTCTTATATTTGTTTTCTTTCTTTCTTTAAGATTTAAACTTTTTAATTATATATAAATGGCAGATATGGTATCACTGGAACGAAGGGAACGGGCTAGAGATCGTTGATCCGACAATCAAAGACTCATCATCCTCGTCCGTATTTCGATCACAACAAGTTTTGCGATGCATCCAGATCGGCTTGCTTTGTGTTCAATACCTACCAGAGGACAGGCCAACGATGTCTACGGTGGGTCTGATGCTCGCAAGGGAAACAGAGGCAATACCTCAGCCTAAATCACCGGTGGAGATTGGGTCTTCGTCCAGAGGAGGACTACAAGAGAGCATATCCGGAACAGTTCCTGAAACGACCATGACCATTGAGGGTCGCTAAATGGTAAAAGATGTATGAAATCCACTTATATTAAATTAGTTTCTGCTTTGTTCGTTTAAATATTTACACGTATCAGTTATCACACACAACATTTATTACTTTCTAATTGAATTTCTATGGATTGTGTCCACTTTTATGACTTTCTTGAAAATAAATATACGTATAACGATGGTTATCACACACAACATCCCTTTGCTAGTGATCCGCAGAACGATGGTTATTATATAATGCTAGCAAACATGTACAGTGCTGCGGGTAAGTGGGAACAAGCAGAACGAGCACGAGAGATGATGAGGGAAAGCGGAGTTGGGAAGAGAGCTGGACATAGTGTAGTCTAATAGCACAATCTTTGATTTTTTTCTAATTGCATGATAAGCGTAACGTAACCCAACCATGGTAATAAAATCACATTTAGCTCTGTAACATTAAAGTTTGTATGACTAGAAGTGTCTTGGCTATGAGAGACTTGAAGTGAATGGAATTAGCCACAATACTGCAACGTCATTTAAAAGCATGTTTGAAACATCTTCAATGTGTTTAGTTCCCAATGTTAATAACAATGTGGCATTCGTCCACCATCTCAAATCCCACTCGTATTTATAAATTTATTTTGAGATGGGAAAATTAGTTATCATCATGTCTTATGAGTTATGAGATGAGGAATGAAACACATGTAATCTATGCATGCTGTGACTGTGGTCTTTTTACATATGGAAGTCACATATATACATCTTATATTTTTTCTTGATAAAGTAACATTTCGAAGCAATGAAGCTAGTTTAGATTCGTTCCTAGACAAAAGTACAAACGTACAATCCCATCATCATATTGTCGTTTTCCATACTCTTTTTTTTTATATACTACTATAATATATTTTGGAAATTGGTTCTAGTTACATTTTGAAGCAATGTAGCTAGTTAGATTCGATCCTCGACAAAAGTACGTACAATCCCAGTTAAGATTATCGTTTTCCATACCATTTATTTTTTTAGTATAAATTCCACCACTTAAAAATACGAATTAGTATGTACTTTTGAATTGACTTATAAAACAATAACAATCATAATACCAAAAGATTATTTGGAAATTCGAATAATATCGGAAACTTTTGAAAAGTATACTATTATTAATTTGTAAGGAGAAAACCGAATAACCTTAGTATAAAAATTTATATTGTTTTATTATCAACAACTAAAATAACAGGATTAAAAAAAAATGAAAAAATAACTAATCGTTAATAGCTGTTGTTCAATACTCCAAAGTCTGATTCCGATGACCAAAAACGTCATATAGTTTTAAAAAATAAAATAAGAAAAATTTCATGACAGGTAGTTTTTGGACTTTTATTAGCATTTAACTTTGTGGGTAACCAATAAAATAAAATTACGGTCGATTACGACCACTTTATTTTTTGGTTTTCTGTTACATACCAAAAAAAACAATTAGGTAAGAAAAACAAAAATTATGCCTCGTAGATTTGCATTACTTAAAAAGATTTTTTTTTTTTTTTTTTGTCTCTGTCACATAACTCTATTATTTTGTTCATTCATATTGTGGATATAAAATTTCAAAAGCAGAAACGGGAAGTTCACCAAAATATTGTTAATTTTTTTAACGAATCAAAACGGGTCACGTAATCACTGTCGATTTTTTTTTTTTTTTTTAAAATCTAAATTTTATTATTTATTTATTTTTATTACTTTAAAGGTCACACTTGGTCTCTCTGTTTCTGCAAAGTCTCTCACACAAAGAAGAAGAAGAAGAAGAAGAGAATCAATGGCGAGTTGCTTCAGCTACGTGTCTTCTCGTAACAAATGTTACCAATACAGCTTCTCTCGCGCTGGTCTACGATCATCTACCTCCGATCTTGGCGACGGCACCGTTCTCCACTGTTGGATCCCACAGACTCACATCGACACCAAGCCCACGCTCCTCCTCCTCCACGGAATCGGAGCTAACGCTATGTGGCAGTGGGACCGCTTCATCGACCGGTTTATCCCCCGGTTCAACGTCTACGTACCGGACCTCATCTTCTTTGGTGACTCGTACACCACTCGGCCCGACCGGTCAGAGTCTTTCCAGGCGAGTTGCGTCATGAAGGCGATGGATGGTTACGGTGTTGGGACGGTGACCGTTGCTGGGCTCAGCTACGGAGGCTTCGTGGCCTACTCGTTGGCGGCGCAGTTTAAGGAGAGGATAGATCGGGTTGTGCTAATATGCGCCGGGGTTGCTCTCGAGGAGAAAGACGTGGAGGACGGGATGTTTAAAGTGAGGGACCCGGAGGAGGCGGCTACTCTTTTGTTTCCTCAGTCTCCTTCGATGCTCCGGCGGCTTCTCCAGTTATCTTTCTATAAACCTCCGATTTGGATACCTTCTTGCTTTGCCATGGATTACATTCATGTAAGTCTTCTTCTTCTGCGATTTCAATCGTATATAGGCTATTTTGTGGTTATAATTAATTATAGCATCAATTGTTCGTTGAGAAAAAAAGATTTAGTTCTTTTTTTTTCAGAGTCTCGAGTTTCTTAGTTTAGTTATAAAAAGCACCAAAGTTTGATGTTCGCAAGACTAATTGGTACAGTATATTTCTTTGTCTGATTGATTGATTCTGTCGTACGGTATTTGGTAAATATCAAATCGATGCGAAAGGGTTTTGTTTGTTGAGGATTTGTTGCTTGCAATTGCAAAGGTAATGTGTAAAGATTATCTTCAAGAAAGGAAAGAACTTGTGGAAGCTCTGCATAAGGGAAGAAGATTCTCCAACCTTGCAAAGATAACACAGGTCTGAGGTCTCTCTCTCTCTTTCTATCTGAGTTCATAAAGATATAAACTCAAGGAGATGATCATTTTTTGAATTCTTCTAATACGTGAAGATTGAAATATGCAGCCGACGTTGATAATATGGGGAGTGGAAGATCAAGTTTTTCCAGTGGAATTAGCTCATAGATTGCAAAGGTTTTAACCTTTTTTTTTTTTTTTTTTTTCTTGGTTTCCGATTCATATCATTTTTCTCAATTAGTATAACAGATAATTAAATGTGAGTTGCTTTTGTTTAAAGATATTTAGGGGAAGACAGAGCACAACTGGTGTTACTAAAAAAGACAGGACATGCGATAAATGAAGAGAAACCAAAGGAGATGTACAAACACATGAAATCTTTTCTTTGCACTGACGCTCTACCTATGATGATGATTCCTTCTCCAGATGACAGTGGTAATAAGAGAGAGTCATGTTAGCTAACCTGATATCCCCAGATCATCATCAGATCAACAAGTGATGCGTATACTTAAGTACTTGCCAAGTAGTGTTTATTAGTTAGGCATAATTATTAAATCATTGTTCAGCTTGTTCCCAAAGTGTGTGTAATTTACTGATGTGTCATTTTATATTTATTTTTTACTGTTAAAAAAAAAAGACATTGCTTCAAGTTTGGAATTGAAGTATACTTTTATCTCAAGAAAGTAATATACTTCAATTTTATTTAATAAGATTTTGATTTCGTAATTTAAACGGATCAAGTTGAAATTCTCGTATTAATAAAACAATGATATGGTTTTCTCACTTTCTCCAGTTGCACGCCGGTGCCATGACACCTACCTCTCCGGTGGGTTTTTATTTATGTAGAACTAGACTATTAAATAGTATTAATTAATGAATTATTATAATTAAGTAAAATATAATAAATTTTTAATATAATTAATAGTTTTGTTGGTAATAATAAAGGATTTGAAGGGCTAAAGTTGGGAGAGTGAGTTTCTCTTGTTTGTCTCTCGTTTCATTTGAGTCTACTCGTTTTTTTCTTATCTATCGAGGAGACTCGAGAGAGAGAGAGAGAGAGAGCGCACAACAACTCTCCCGTCGTCACTCATTCGATTACGGTACGATTTCTTCTTCTTCGATTAGAATCATCCGAACTATGATTATTTCTTTTCCTTTCACTTGTGATGATTCTTCTTTTGCATCCGCAAAGATTTAATAATTTTTGCGGCAGGGAGTGGGGTGACACAAAATTTCGTGTTATTTAAAAAGATTCTTTCCTCGAACTGTGTCTTTTTTTGCTCAGTGGTTGAAGAACTCGTATGGTTTGTAAAGCTTATTTTGCGGTGAAAGTGAAACTCTTTTTTTTTTTTTTTTTTTTTTGCTGTTGTTGTTGTTGTTGTTGTTGTTTGTCTCGCATCTGTTCTCTGGTCGGGAAAATTTCATGTAAATTGTATTAATATCTTCTTAGGTTTTAAAAAAGCTTTCATCTTTTGGTTTGTTTGTTTAAGTTGGCTAGGGTTTTTTTATGTTAGCTGAAATCTACTTGGTGCTGTGTTGCAGGGGAGTGTTTAATGGCTCTTATACAATTTGGAAGTTCATGTGTTGCTCATTGGGGGATTCTTCGTCCTCAGTTTGCTGTTAAAGCTAATTATCCTACCAGATTCGAATCTCATCATGACAAGTACTTATTTACTTTTCCCATGCCTTAATTTCAATTGACCCATCCCTTGCTATTGTCTGTCTATAAAAAGTAGAATTCTTGTATAACTTAGTAAGGGTTTGTAGAGTTATATGTATCTGAAAGGCTAATTCGAGTTGTTTTGCTTTTTGATAACCTTTTGCAGTTGCATCAGCCAGATAAATTGTTTGGGAGCTTCAAGGTCGAGTATGTTCTCACAGGGCTCCTTGCCCTTCTTGTCACTGAAAGGACTATCCCGAAATACACATTCTCGTATAGGAGCTCGTTTCACTGTTAGAGCCGATACTGTATGTTTTCATTCCCTTTTCTTTACATATTCAGTGATGGTTCTCTTCATTTCTTATGTACTTTTTTTTTCCTTGCAGAATTAAGTTTTTTTTTTTTGCTAACGAGTGTGTGTGTGTGTGTGTTCAATTTCCAGGATTTCTATTCTGTCCTTGGAGTCTCAAAAAATTCAACCAAAGCTGAGATTAAAAGTGGTATGTGATTTCATTTCACCGAGTTCCCTAGTCAGAAAAATGCAACACTGATGTGTAGCTCTCATTGATGATTCTCTCTGAGCTTCATGTGTTCAGCTTTTGAGTTGTGTGAACTTGAGATCTTCCATAGTTTGACAAGGAAATTGTTTTTCTCTGCACCTATTTTCAGCTTATCGGAAGCTCGCGAGGAGTTACCATCCGGACGTGAACAAGTAAGTTTTACTTCAATTCAAGCGTCCAATATAAGTTGCAAATATGAGTTATTACCTTCCTGCATCAAAATTGGCGTATTTCTTGTTAGAGCTCATATTTGAGAAACGCTAAAGAAAGAGAATTAGTGCAGATTTTTGGTTAAGCTTCCATATGCTCATATAACCATTAACCACCAAACATCAAAAATCAAAACTATGACAGCATAGTGAAACTGCTTCTGAAGGTTTTAGTCGTCACCGTTTTGTTTACACTTTGATTACAGGGATGCTGGGGCAGAGGATAAATTTAAAGAAATAAGTAATGCATATGAGGTGAAGTCCATCTTCTTTTTTAGATGCTTTTAGCTTTAATGATTGTGCTGATACTTGAAAGAGCCTAATAACCATTGTTTTATTTTCCTGCAGATCTTATCAGATGATGAAAAAAGATCTCTATACGACAGATATGGCGAGGCTGGAGTTAAAGGCGCTGGAATGGGAGGCATGGGGGTATATATAGATATATTCTTCTCTATTGACATTTGAATCATCATTCTGATGATCTGACATTGCTGTTCTTTTAATGTAATTTTGCAGGATTATAGTAATCCATTTGATCTATTCGAGTCATTATTCGAAGGAATGGGTGGGATGGGAGGAATGGGCGGTGGAATGGGTAGTAGAGGTTCAAGGAGCAGAGCTATCGACGGTGAAGACGAGTATTACTCACTAATCTTGAATTTCAAAGAAGCTGTTTTCGGTATTGAGAAAGAAATTGAGATATCTCGGTTAGAGAGCTGTGGGACTTGCAATGGTTCTGGAGCAAAGGCGGGAACCAAACCGACCAAATGCAAAACATGTGGCGGGCAAGGACAGGTGGTAGCATCGACAAGAACACCACTCGGTGTATTCCAACAAGTCATGACTTGCTCCCCGTGTAACGGAACTGGAGAGATTTCAAAACCATGTGGCGCATGCTCAGGAGATGGACGTTTGAGAAGGACAAAGCGGATTAGTCTTAAAGTTCCTGCTGGTGTGGATTCTGGAAGTAGGTTGAGAGTAAGGGGAGAAGGGAACGCGGGAAAGAGAGGCGGATCATCAGGAGATCTCTTTGCTGTTATTGAGGTGATTCCGGATCCGATTCTGAAGCGTGATGATACGAATATACTTTATACGTGTAAGATTTCGTATGTAGATGCCATATTGGGAACGACTTTGAAGGTTCCGACAGTGGATGGAGAGGTGGATTTGAAAGTACCAGCAGGGACACAACCGAGCACAACGCTGGTGATGGCGAAAAAGGGAGTTCCGGTTTTGAATAAGAGTAAGATGAGAGGTGATCAGTTAGTGAGAGTGCAAGTTGAGATTCCTAAGAGATTGAGTAAAGAAGAGAAGAAACTTGTTGAGGAGCTTGCTGATATGAGCAAGAACAAGGTAGCTAATAGCAGGAGATAAACCAAACACACAGATTATGAAAAATGTGGTGTTATATAGATTCATCATCCTCCTCTAGCTGCTTGTCTTCTTTCTAATGATGGAGAAGATAAGCAAAGAGGGAGAAGAAAGACATATATTAGGTGAGAGGAAAATTGAAGAACTCTTTCTTTGGTTTTTTCCTCTTCAATTTTTGTACTTTACTCTTTAAAAAAAAAAACAATTTTTATGGATTTATCAGGATTCAGGCTAGGTCTTGATTGTATTGTACTGTTATTTATACATTTGGATCTTTTTTTTTTTCTATATTATTAAAATGAAAAGTTATTAAACAAAGACAAATGTACAGTTGCAGAAGAACAGACAAAAATTGAAAAGGAGACAAATGTGTCAAGCTGCAGTAACGATGGTTTGAAGCAGAGTTTCCAGGTCTTTCAATCTACAAACAACAAGAAGGAAACACCATAAGTTAGCTAATAATGCGTCGATGAAAAGAGAGAACCTTTTGGCAAAATTCCTGTGATGATGTATGATCCTACTTACTTCACATTACTAAGGTCAGGGTATACAGAGATAGCATCTTTGAAATCCTGAAACCCAAGTTTTTGAATGTTACTAAAACCAAGTATTGTAAAAGAGAATAGAAGAATAGGGAAGAAGAAGAAGAAGAAGATGAAGATGTTGTTGACGAGACCTGATCAGAGGTTGAAGAAGTGTATGTGATCACACATGACATCCCTGCTTTCGTAGCAGCCTATAGATTGAAAACTCAAAAGACAGGTTAGGATGTTTGGAGGTGTAAGAAGATTCGTAGACGAGCAAAAGATATGATATTTTACCTGCAGGCCAATCACACTGTCCTCTATGACCAAACAGTCTTTCACTGAAACACCTAGCTTCTGCAATCAACAAAATCCAGAATTTGTGAAATTTGGCTAATTCTTGGTAAGTTTTATATAAAGTTTTTGCTTTCTTCGATTGATATTACCTCGGCAGCTGTAATATAAATAGAAGGATCGGGTTTCTTCTCCTTCACATCATTCCCTGCAAAGCCAAATATACAACCAAAATAGATTAAAACTTGGAAGAAGTGTTTAACACAGACATGCCGAGTAAGTAACTCTTTAAGAGAGAAAGTGATAAAATCACCTGCAAGGAAGCAATCGAGTCCTTGGAACCGCTCCTAAGATGACATAAATATAAGCGACAAAGAAAAAACACTCGAAAGAAGGAAGGACGGTCGATGACAATAGAGTGGCGAAAAGAAAACAACTCACGATGTCGATGAGGTTCTCGAGACACATTATAACCGAACTCTTTGTAGCTGCAGAACAAACAGCTAGTTTTTTCCCCTGTAGTAAGAAGAGTATTTCAAGAACCTAAATTCCAATTCAGACATTTATAAAAAGGTATATATGAAAAGAAGAACTCATTACGTACAGCAGCTTTTGCTTCATCCATTAGTCTTATTACACCAGGTCTTGGTTCTACCTGAAAAGCCAAAAAAAAAAAAGCAGAGAGATTTATTATTATTAGTTTATCTCCTCAGAACAAATCAAAAACTAAGATATCAAAATACTCGCAAACTTACACTTCCTGATTTTATGATTTCTTTATACCTCTCAGTTTTCCAATCCTGCAAAAGATTTTTTAAATAAAAACCAAATCTTTTAGTTTTGCAGTTAGAGATAAAGCGAGTGAGTGACCTGAATAGTATCGATTAACTTGGCTCGATCATCGTCACTCTGAGGAGGTGAGTCGAAAATGGTGGAAGTTGGCCATCCGTTTTCTTTGAAATACCAACGCATTTTGGGTTTTCCACCACCGACCAGGTTCTGAAACTTATCGTAGAACTCGAGGCTCCAGTCGAGAGACTCAGAGGAAGAAGGAGGGCAACGAACATCGAAATGCGAGAAGGCGTCGTTGTAAGCTTGACGGTGCAGATTCTCCGACTCAAGGATCACACCGTCGCAGTCGAAAATCAGAGCTTCAAGAGACCGTGCAGGAGGAGACGATGATAATGCAGAGACAGGAGATACTCTGGTTTTCGAGTAGACGCTTCTGGATTTGAAACGCAGCGTTTTGAAGCCGACGAGCAGCGACGACGAGGAGGAGGAAGAAGAAAGGGAGGATGAAACGGCGGTGGATGGAGAGAGGAGAACCGCCGAGTGGTTGCAATAAACAACCGCCATTGATGATGATGATCGAGTCTTACTTACTCTGTGAGTGTGTGTGTGTGGTTACAGAGAAGGACTTTGTGACGACTTCTTGTGAGATAAAATAGGCAAAAATAAATCTGTGGCTCCTAAAGGCTAATCTTCTTCTTTGCAATTTAACGGTCATCAACTTAACTTTTTTACCGCTCTTTATTTTTTATTTTTATAGGCCATAGCCTTAATTTATTTGTAAGGATTATGGCATGGTTTATAATTAGATTTCCTATACATTTTTTTTGTTTTTGTTTTTCTTTTAAATTCTTCAGTTTTTATAGATAGAAAAGGAAGTTAGTAGTGTATAAGATGGTGACAAATATAGAAAGGGGCGTCGTGGTCCATCATGAATTCAAATCATATCTTATAAAAAGGATTGGGTGTGTGTTAGGTGTGATAAAACAAAATTAATCTTTAGATCATATGCAACTTGACATGGTGGTGGATTTGGTTGGTGAAGCCCTATTTATGTCATTAACCCCAACTCCCAGTCTTCCCCCTTCTTAATTTTTAAAATTATCATTTTATCGAGCTACCTAAGAGCATCATTAATCGAGAACGACTCAACGTTTCTCAAAAAAACCAAAAAAAATATTTTTTTTATAAATTATTATTATTTATTTATTTCCTCATTGCTGTTTCACTTAACAAGTGACACATGTCACACTTGTTCTGAGAATCGATTCTCAAGTGACTTGGGAAAGAAACGATTCCTTTCTTTTTTTCCTTCTCTCTCTTCCTTTTATTATTTTCTAATAAGAGTATCTGAGAGAGTTACTCCCAGTAATCATGGTCTAACAAAATTGTAATTACGTACGTGTCATAAGTTTAATTTATTTATTTTTCCCATTCTTTCGTAATTTGGTTTCCATTTTTTTTTTCTTCAATGCACACAATCAGTGCCGTGCCTACCATGTAATAAAAAGGGCAATAGTCCTAGGCATCCATAAGTCTAGGCACTGCACACAATAATAAAATATTTTAAACCATAAACAACGAAAAAGTTTGTGAATATGTAAATTAAACATTTTTATTAATTAGTTCAATCAAATTGAAACATTCTTTACTTTGAATATACAACAAAAATTAGTCATTTCATAATTGTAAAATTCGTCGTTTGGACAACTTTATTTGTACATGAAAAACGTTTGTTTAGCGGTGGCCAAAGCCAAAGAGAGAGAAAGCTTCTTCCACGTCTTCCACCAAATAAATAAAAAGATCTTAAAGGACGCAATTTACGTAAACACCCTTCGACGGCTTCAAATTCCAAAATTCCCAACAACCCTCTTTTTTTTTTTTTTTTTTTTTCTGCAAAAGAAACTCTGAAAAGTCCAAACCAACCCTCCTCCTATAAATACATAAAATTCGCAGTTTCTTCTCTCTCCTCACATCAACCGCCCCCATTCTCATTCTCTCTCTTCATACCAAACCAAATCAAACCCAAGAGAGAGAGAGAGAGACAGAGTCAGAAACAGAGAAAAATTATTAAACTCATGGCTCTTTCAAACGCCGCCTCCAGATCTATCTACGTTACCGGCGGCGACGCTCGTCTCTCTCACCGTCAAAGCAACCGTCAATCTTCCTTCTTCACATTTCATCCCGCCGCCGTCAACTACAAGCCTAACTCCGTTAAACTCGTCACGGCCGTTCACGCCGCTGACCCTTCTAGAAACTCTGTTTCCGTTAAGGAATCCGTTGCGTCCCCATCCTCTTCTGGTGCATTGAAATGGACTCCAGAGAGCTGGAAACTGAAAAAAGCTCTGCAGCTTCCTGATTACCCTGACGCTAACGAGCTTGAGTCTGTGCTTAAGACGATTGAGGCTTTCCCTCCTATCGTCTTCGCCGGAGAAGCTAGGAATCTCGAAGAGAGATTGGCTGAGGCTGCTGTTGGTAAAGCTTTTCTTCTCCAAGGAGGTGATTGTGCTGAGAGTTTCAAGGAGTTCAATGCTACTAATATCAGAGATACCTTTAGGGTTTTGCTTCAGATGAGTATTGTTCTTACCTTCGGCGGCCAAGTTCCGGTTATTAAGGTCAGATCCAATCCTCATCTTCTTCTTCTCCTTTAGCTTCTTCAGATTTATTTGTTTTTGACCGGAATCTTTGTCATGTGTGTTTAGGTAGGGAGAATGGCTGGTCAATTTGCTAAGCCTAGATCTGATCCCTTTGAGGAGATTGATGGAGTGAAATTACCTAGCTACAAGGGAGACAACATCAATGGTGACACTTTTGATGAGAAATCTAGGATCCCTGATCCTAATAGGATGATTCGGGCTTACACTCAGTCTGCTGCTACTTTGAACCTTCTTCGAGCCTTTGCCACGGGGGGCTATGCTGCTATGCAGAGAGTTACTCAGTGGAACCTTGATTTTGTTGAACATAGTGAGCAAGCTGACAGGTACATTTTATTATACATTTGCTCTAGACTTTGTGTCTTTAGAGAGGACTGCCTTTTCTTGGTAGATGTTAAGAAAGCATATTACTTTGAATAGGGTTTGAATAGAATGTGAAAACAAACTTCTCTGGATGAATTAGTGATGGTGATAGCTAGCAACTAGTGCAACTCGGTTTTCTGTTTTCTTATACAGGTACCAGGAATTAGGTAACAGGGTTGATGAGGCCTTGGGGTTCATGTCTGCGTGTGGACTTGGCAAGGATCATCCACTCATGACTACAACTGATTTCTACACATCCCATGAGTGCTTGCTTCTCCCTTACGAGCAATCGCTCACAAGGTTGGACTCTACTTCTGGTCTCTACTATGATTGCTCTGCACACATGGTTTGGTGCGGGGAGCGTACCAGACAGTTGGATGGTGCTCATGTCGAGTTTCTCAGGGGGATTGCTAATCCTCTGGGCATTAAGGTACTTTATCTTTTTATCAAAGAATACTGAAATACTTAAACTTAGGATTAGGTAGATATCATTTTTGGTTTATGATGAAAGCAAAACAGAGTAGCATTTGAGGTTTATGCTTGGTCTCGTGGCTCGTATTTTTCCTATATTATCTTGCCACTTAATCAAAGTTATTATTGGCTTGGATTCAAAGCTGAATTGGCTAAATATCCAACACATGATGCAGGTGAGCAACAAAATGGATCCCAATGAGCTGGTCAAGCTAGTAGAAATCCTGAATCCTAACAACAAGCCTGGAAGAATCACTGTAATTGTGAGAATGGGTGCCGAGAACATGAGAGTTAAGCTTCCCCACCTGATCAGAGCAGTCCGCAGATCAGGCCAGATTGTGACATGGGTCTGCGATCCAATGCATGGAAACACCATCAAAGCACCTTGCGGTCTTAAAACACGTGCCTTTGACTCAATCCTGGTACACACTTTATAAGCTAAAACCTCTCATCAGCATAACAAATACATTTGCCATATATTTCAGTCATTAAAACGTCCTGTCTTTTTCTACAGGCTGAAGTCCGAGCATTCCTTGATGTGCACGAGCAAGAAGGAAGCCACGCGGGTGGTATCCACCTCGAGATGACAGGTCAGAACGTGACAGAATGCATTGGAGGGTCCCGCACTGTGACCTACGATGACCTCAGTTCTCGCTACCACACACACTGTGACCCAAGGCTCAACGCGTCACAGTCTCTTGAACTGGCCTTCATTGTTGCTGAACGGCTCAGGAAGAGAAGAACGGGTAGCTAGCGTGTGTCTTGAGTGCTGTTTTTTGTTTTTTTCCTTTATATACACTTTTTGATTTTCAAGAACACTTTTCTCTTTGTACTGTGAGCTGGTGTCTTTATGACTTAAGTTAAAAGCCCAAGAGATCTCTAGGAGTAAACCTGTTCCTTTCTGCTGTGTTCTTTTATGTTAACTTAATGGTAAACCGTGTGACTTACTAGTGTAAATTTCTCTTTACATATAGATATCGTACACAAACATGAAACTCGTTCGACTTCTTCGTATACTATTGATAGATCTTTGTCTTTTGGCTGGGCTATTCGTAAGCTATAAAATCAATAAGAAAATGTATACGAAGAAACACAATAGTAGACAAACAGTAAAAACAATGTAGGAAATAACTAACATCACAAAGGCCCATTAGCTCAGTTGGTTAGAGCGTCGTGCTAATAACGCGAAGGTCGCAGGTTCGAAACCTGCATGGGCCATTTAAGTTGTTTTTTTTTCCTTTTTTAATTAGATACGGACGGAGGTAAACAAACAATCCGACGCCGACGCTTTCGGGACCCATTAATCAATATCGTGTCCCGCTCACTTAATCCAAATCTAATCTCCTACATACCTCTTTACTCTATTCCGGTGCTCTCCACCAATCATAAGCCCTAGACTTTTTCTCGATCTCAAACACGTGTCCCTGACCTCTCTAAATTTCACGTGTCATGATCGGAATTCGTCTCACTCTCAGTTAGACTCTGGAACACTAGATCACTCTTTAACCCAAATGATTTAGATCAATCAAATCAATAATCACCCAACTACAGTAAAACTTCTATAAATTACAGTAAAACTTCTATAAATTAATAACGTTGGGACGAAGACATTTTATTAATTTATAGTGATATTAATTTATCTATAAATTAATAATTATTATTTTATAGATATATTTTTAATTGTTTATTTTTTAAAAAATTATGAATTGGAACAAGTATAACAAAATAAGATTAAACTTTCGGATGTTATAAATTTTATAGTTTAGGAATTGAACTTGTAATATTTAGAAAGCACTATTTACAATAAATTACAAATATTATAGACAAATTGACTTATACACATGAGACACATAAATTCAAATCTATGAATAATAATATCAATTCTCCTATTTTAATAATCTGTCAAATTATCAAATTGTAAATGATGCATATCTAAAAATTAAAACTTTAAATTTTAATTATTTGTATGACATGTTATAAAATATTTTAGAGATATTATTATAGATTGAAAATACAACATTACAATTGTTCTATAGAATTGAGGTTTAGGAGAAACATATACTATTATATAAGTATATATATATATATATAAATTTACATAATTATTAATTTATGATATTATTGGGACCATGTTTTATAAGGAGATTTTGAAAAAATTATTATCTTATTATCTTATCGAATATTATTAATTTTTACACTGACCCAACCTGGAACCAGCAAAATTTATTAATTTATAGTGTTTATTAATTTATAGAGGTTTTACTGTAGCTTTGTTCTTATTTTAATTTTCTCTACGATTCATTCCTCCGTCGCTCTCACCAGTTAACAGCTACAGCACAAAAACCCCTTTAGCTACGCTTATAGTTTCTAAAACAAAACTATTCTCGATCCCTGAAACCTGAGAGAGAGAGAGAGAGAGAGAGAGAGAGAGAACAAGTGTTTCAACAGTTCGCCGTCAAAATGGCCGGAGGAGGTGGATACGGCGGCGCATCAGGAAAAGTGGATTACGTGTTCAAAGTTGTTCTAATCGGAGATTCATCTGTAGGTAAATCACAGCTACTTGCTCGATTCGCTAGAGATGAATTCAGTATGGATTCTAAAGCCACCATCGGCGTCGAGTTCCAAACTCGTACACTCGTCATTGAACAAAAGAGCATTAAGGCTCAGATCTGGGACACCGCTGGTCAAGAAAGGTACGATTTCTTAGTTTCTGAATTGAATTTACAACGGATCTGTAATTTTTTCCATGAAAGCGACTTTGGTTTGACTAGAAAAAGTTGTGTTTAGATTTTGTTTCCTCTTTTGTTACTTGTTGTCATGAATTTTGTATGCTAGTTTAGAGAACAAACTCATGGATCCGCCTTGGCCAGAGATCCTCAATAGAACTTTGATCTGATCGAATAATTAGGTTATCTGTGGAGGAATCATGCTGCATCTCAATTTTGGATCAGCTTTACTTATTTGGATTCTACATTTTAAGGAAGTTGTTATGTTAGAGTTAATTGTATAATTCTTTGGAGCACAAGACTTTGGTTTGTGATGTAGCTAGTGACTTTGGTTTTGTTGCACTAAGCGCAGATACAGAGCCGTTACAAGCGCCTACTACAGGGGAGCAGTTGGTGCAATGCTGGTTTATGACATGACTAAACGCGAAACCTTTGAGCATATCCCTCGTTGGCTTGAAGAATTGAGGGCACACGCTGATAAGAACATAGTCATCATCCTTATTGGAAACAAGTCTGATCTTGAAGATCAAAGAGCTGTTCCCACAGAAGACGCTAAGGAGTTTGCCGAGAAGGAAGGACTCTTTTTCCTTGAGACTTCAGCTCTAAACGCAACCAATGTGGAAAACTCGTTCAACACTCTAATGACAGAGATATACAATACGGTCAACAAGAAGAATCTTGCATCTGTCGAGAATCAAGGCGAGTCAAATAACCCTGGTTCCTTGGCTGGTAAGAAGATTGTCATCCCAGGTTCTGGACAAGACATTCCCGCTAAGACCAGCACGTGTTGTACTTCTTCTTGATCTGTCTCGTTACAAAGCAAGATTCATTTTTTTTTTTCCCTCCTGAATTCTGGTGATAGAGAATGCTATTTTCATTGTATATTCTTTTGGGATCTGGCTTGTTTGCTGGTTCATTAAACATTAATGGTGTGGAATTGGACACCCATAGGAGAAAAAAAAGTATCGGAACAATAGCTTTTGATTGAAATGTGAAACAACAGTCTTTGAGAGTTATGTTATCATCAAGTTGTCTCAGCATTCTTGAAACTATCAATTCTCAGCAATTTTCTAGTAGTTTTTCTTTACTTCTATCAGAAAGTCTCTGGATAAGTTGGTGACAATCGAGTGTTGTGACCATAACGGTTAAGCTAGCTTTGCCCTTCCAGCAACCAATGGCTATTGTTAATGAATTCACTTTGACTGGTTCTGACCCGAGCTGTGTATCTGTAGGAAGTAAAAAACCGTTAAATGCATATCCCACCATGACCAAGCATAGTATTATCTTATATAAAACTAAGGGTATTGATACACACCATCAACGAGAACCATAACGCAAGATCCCAAGGCTAGTTCTGCTGCTTTCTCACCAATCTGTGGATGAATAAAATCTAGGAACTTGATTGATTTGTGTTGCAGGAGGTTCTTGAAATCCGCCATTGTTGCATAAAGTATTTGCTTGGTCATGTACGGAAGGATCACAGGCAATCCCTCTGAGGTTATTCGGAATGAGCAACAGTTGGCTTCACATTCTTTTGACGATTGTTTCTCCTGCGTTTTTGGTTAGTTTAAAAAGTTTGTAAATCCCGCCTCTGCTATTTCGTATTTGACTGAGAGATAGAGGGAGATGAAATTATATTGTTACTTACAAACATCTGGAGGCCAACAGAGGAAATCTTGAGCGGCTTCCCAACTGCAAAATTAAGCTCAAGAACATCCTTAACTGCTTTCGAAACATAGTATATCCTTTTCACGTTTCCATGGCTGCTTATGTCGCTGTTTCTAGTCACGAGATGACCATACAGCGGAAACAATTCATCTTTGATGCCGTAAAATGTCTTGATCCCTTTGATCACTGTTTCATCTCTCAAGAAAACAACAGGGTAAAGGCCTTTCCACTTCCCTTGTATTAATGGTACTTCTCTCTTGCCTCCCATATCATCAAGTATGCCTTCTTCGCTGGTATTTTCTTTCTCTGAAACTGCTACTTCTAAAACTATTCCCTCTACACCCTCTTCAGGTTTAGTAACCACAGTGTCAAATACTGCTTCATACGAGTATAAATTCCTTCTCTGATTTATTTTCTCCAGAAACTCTGCAAGCAAATGATCCGCGAATCCTATTAAAGAATCAACTAGAGAGGTTATACAACAGTAAGTTCTTCAAATTTACCTGGTAGAGGTGAAACTTTGTGAAGGACTGCTATGAAAAATCCTCCAGTGTTTTGATCATGAGGCAGTATCCTCATACAACGTTCAAGGGGAAGATCACAGACTTCCTCAGCTGATTCATCAGAAGAGATAGAAGTCATTTCTTCGTAGCTGTTTCCACCACCCGTTGAGTCTTTATCACTTTTACCAGAAGGAAACATGCTCTTAAGAACTCCGTCTCTCTGTGACTTTGGAACTTCTTTGTAAGATCTATACCACCCACCTCTATCATGCACCTAAATCCACACAGATACAAATCCAGATTAAAACTTCATTACTCTTTGTCTTCCTTCAAAGTACAGTAATAGATATATTTGCACCTTCCATTTCTTAAGACCTGGTCTTCTAATAAGTTCAGGAAGCTTATCTGAAACATCTACAAGCTCAACAGAGCATCCACACCTCCTCAGAATCTGAAGAATACTAACAATATATATCAGCATCCAAAAGAATGGGTTTATGGCGAAAGAAGAAAGAAACTAATAGATTACTTCAGCAACAACAGCTTCATCTTCGATTGGGTTCATTGAGCAGGTTGAGTATATCATTCTCCCACCAAGTTTTAACAGAGATAAACCTGAAACCACGAGACAATGCAGATGACAATCAAATAATAAGATTCTGCTAATGGAACCTTGTTAGGAAAGAAGGCTTACCTCTCATGGCAAGCACAACCTGTAGACTATGAAGTCCATTGCCAGATCCAGAATTCCTGTGAAGAAAACGACGAAACAAGTAAGAATGTTGAAGCAATTGGAATCAACAAATGTCAATTTGGAAGCTCAGAAATGTCAACAAACCATCTTCGCCATATGTCTGGAGCCTTGCGCAGAGTACCATCACCGCTACATGGGACATCACATAGGACACGATCAAAGAGAAGCTGGTCAATGGGATGATGATTAATCTCAGATGCTTCTTTGGACAAGGTTCCCTTGGTGTTGCAGTTAGGGAAATGTTGACCTTCATTGTTAGTGACCATCAAGTTGGTCGTACAAGTTCTTTTCGTTTGGTGAATAAGAAGGTTAGATCTTTTATAGTCAACATCATTCGCCACCACCTGATTCAACCAAAACAATTAGAAACAAAAAAAAAAAATATCTATCAACCAAAATGACTGGAGATGATAGAGTATAACAAACCATTCCTTTAGGTAGAGATCCTGGTTCTGATGACTCATGTATTATTTCAAGCAGCTGAAATGTCTTGGAACCAGGTGCAGCGCACACTATTCAGACAAAAAAAGAGAAGAAGAGAAAGACGAGTGAATCAGTTAATGGTTACTCCTCAAGTCCATAGCAAACTCAAACAATGTCGAATAATAAAAACACTCACTGTCGAGTACAAAATGATCTGGATGTACATCAAGGAAGAGAGGTGGAACCTGCGTGATCATAAAATCAACCACGAGGACTATAAAATGTACATATGAATGCGATTACAAGAATGTTACACACTACCATACCATACTAACTGACTCTTGCCTGGTCATGTTCCCAACTTCAGTTTCTAACTTTAGAAACTCATGGAACCTGAATAAGACCCCAATTAAAAAAAGAAGGCTAAGTAACTGGAAGAAGAGAGCATGAACTCAAAACAGGAAGCAACTGGCATGAGAAACAAAGTTGTACCTCTCAAGTGACTGGTTTTTCCTAATCTCTTTGCGTGAAAAATTAGAATGCCAAGCAAGATTATTAGGGTACCAAGGCAAAGGCTTGATAGCCTCCAATTCACCACTCTCTACAGCCTAAGTAAAAAAGGCAAAGAATCCAACATTTGAGGATTGTACAAAATAATACAAAAACAACAAAAAAAAAACAAGATTCAATGAAATATTTTACCTCAGCCTGAAGAGATTTCATGAAATCATTCTCCAACTTGAGTCGAAGATCATCGCAAAATTGGCCACTAAAGAAGTAAAAAAAACTTAAACCATGAATGATGAAACTGTTTAAAGATTCAAGGATGGAGATAAACAAAGCAAATAACATACGTACTTGGAATTAACTCTGAAAGCAGCAGGCAATGGCTTACGAAGAATCTCCATAAACGAATCCCACTCTTGTGCTTTCACTATCCTTTGCTCCTTATAGATAGAGACACCACAACAACAAGAAAGAACAATACACAATGTTGTTGTTTAGGGAGCAAGATTTCTAGAAGCCCATTGGATTGTAGTATAAAGTAGTAGTAGTAGTACCTTACCTTGTAATACTCCTCGAAATCAAGATTTGACCAGATTGGCTTTTGGAAGATGGAAGCATCGGATTTGAGTGGTTTTTGAACATTCTCTCTGCTCTTTTCGGTTTGATTTCTATTCAACGTACCTCTGTGTCGTCTCCCTCTTCTTCCCATCTTTGTTTGTTTCCGTCGCCGAGTCTTTTGTTTTTTCGCCGGCGACGATGGATGGGTTTTTTAGAAGGTTTAATAGAGTTTTTATTTTTTATTTAAAAAAAAAAAAAAACATTTTAATGGAAAAGAATACGTTTGAAATTAATCATACGCGCATATAATAGGCGCGTCACACGTGCTTATAATTATTATTTTTAATTAACTCTGGTCTAAGAAGATGCATGTTTATAGATTTTTCAAAATTTACGAAATAAAAATCTAAAACTGGTTAGATTTTGTATTACAGAATATATTGTTTTATCTCTTTCTTTTTTTCTATATAATCATTGGCTATTTTTCTAATTCAATGTATTTGTTACATTAGGTTTATTAAAACAAAACTTAAAATTTTAGACTTGAGCTTTCCTTTTCTCTGAGATGATTAATGTGAGTCAAATTTGATATTATTGACTATTTTTTTGTTTCTTTTTCTTTTTGTAAACTATTGAAAATAATATTTTTGTTGTTATGCCATTTAAGATGAGATTTGAGATGGAATACGGAAAGAATTTAATTGCTTTAGAAGAGTCCAAATGTGTTTTGAGTAACAATAGTCAAAGAATGTATAATATCAAGAAACAAATACACTAATTACTAATAAAAATACAGCAATGCAGAGGATATAAACATATAGAGATTGAACAAGATATTACATTTCGTTTCAAATTCTTAATTCGAATCAAAGGAAATTAAAAAAATATATGAATTTAGTTCTAAATGTTTTCGTCAGGGAAGAGATGAGAAAAGCTATGTTGAATGAAGCTCGAAGTGTTGCCTCCATTATGCGTTCGCAGTTTCATGATTGCTTTGCTAATGTAAAATTAATATTATAACCACGTTTTAATAGATCAATTCATTTATGAAATAATCATATAACCTAAAATTGTCTTGTGTGTGTTGTAGGGATGTGATGGCTCTGTATTGCTCGATGACACACCAACATTGTTGGGAGAGAAACTCGCTCTTGCTAACATAGGCTCTTTGAGATCGTACAACACCAAAAATGCAATAGAAAAGGCTTGTCCTGCCACTGTCTCTTGTGCTGACATTATCATCATGGCTTCTCGTGACGCAGTTGCCCTTATAAGTTTGTTTTATATACTGGTTCGGTTAGGATCAGTCACCTAAAGTCGGGATTTTTGGTACTTATGGTTATTTTGGATAGTTGGACAGTAAAATTAATAGTCTTTCATTCATTTCTTTACTATGGTTTTGTGCCTCCTGATGATGACTTTTACTTCCTTATTTACTCATTGTGTAGATATAGAGATACCGGAGAGCAGATGCCAAGACTCCTTGAAACACCAAAGAGCACGCCGGTGTAGTACCTATATAAAACGCACAACCTCATTATGTATTTGTGAGTACTATCCTAAGGCACAACGAAACTGTAAAAGATGCATATATATATATATGTATGTTTCTTACCTTGCTTCGGTTAGACCATAGTGGTTCAGCAAGACCCCACTATGAGCATCAACATTTGGCCAAAGGTTCTTCACCTATAACAAGCCATCATAAGCATTTTGTAAGTATAGGTGTTGTTGGTGGAATATATAAGAATTTATTTTCTCAGGCGTGTCATACTTTCAACGTAATCTCTTACATGAAACGATCCCCCTGCTAAACTAGAGATGATAGAGATACTACCTTTCCAAGCTCGGTGAGAACAGGTGGTACAACTTCGTAAAGTTTTGACATCTACAGAGTAGGAAGGATTTGTAAGTCACTGGAAATTGTTAGAATTTTGAGAGCACAACACATTAGAAGGAAAAAAAAAAAATACCAGCTGGAAAAGAGGGTCATCAGGTAAATGCTTCAACGCAAACTCTCTCTGCCATACATATCTTGGATCAGTTTTGCGCAGAACATGGTGTCCATATCCTGGAACAACCTGCGTACAAATCATGACGAGGTCAACAGAGATATTTAGTAGACTGTCAGGCGAAGGAAAAAAGGTAAATTAGTTATCGAAATCTCTTATGGCTGTATTAGTTACTAGAAGCTATGGAACTGACCAAAGGACTCATAACAAGATTTTTCAATTCAATTTCGCATGCTCCATTTGTTTGAAACTTTTATCAGTCATGTACAAGACCATAAAGCAAAGAATGAGGTAGAGGAATTGTGTGATTGTGTGTTTTTTACCTTGCTCCATTTTCCTTCACAACTGATTTGATCCAAAGCAAAACTTCCTGTTGCAACAAGACACTAAGAATTTGTTCCCACCAACTTATCATTGTACCATAAATGATAAAACTATCACATGCTACCTAGATAATTGACAAAAAAAAAAAAGGGGAATTACCCATTCAATGCACAACCTCAGAGCACACAAAATGAAAGCCTCTTTATCGGTCAAGTCTTGGCATTGCTTCAGCTTGTAGCTAACAAGTATCAACCATGGAGAGACCACGATTGAGCTTCCCTGCAGAAAAAAAAAAAAACAGAACACACAAGTGTTTGATATGAGTTATTCAGTTTGGATGAACCGCATACATTTTAGTCAAGCATCTGCAAAGAGAGGCACCAAATCAACAGAAACGAAATGATCAATGATTCTGATTCAAATTACAAATGAAAGTGATTCGAGGGACTTGACTCTTTCAAGCCATTGGCGGGAGACGTGAGTGAATTCAAATGAAGGATCATGAAGCAGGTCAGCGCAATACTCGTTTCCCTGAGGACAATGAGACAATCAACACATGAAAAACACCTATAACAAGAGAGAAATCAGAATGGTTGTTAAGAATGTCACCTATGACCTACCTTTTCACACTCAAATCGACGAAGCTCCAACAAAAAAACGATTCTTTAGTACTCATATCTAAACTCATCATTCAGACCTGCAAGCCAAAACCATCAATTGTATCAAGAAAAAATCAGTCGAGAGTTGAACTGAAAGACGCAATAGATATTGTTATTTCAGAAAAAAGGTATCAAGATATTTTGGTGTTGCCAAAGATGCCCATCTATCTAGGTGATTTGATGTGATTCCAAGTTAGATTGAGAGAGAGATAAATGAAGTAAAAATAGTACACCACTTCAGTATTACCTTTTTGTTCAAAGGCTTTGCTTTGAATTTTGGTGCCTTCTCGAGTTCCTCTTACTCAAGTTCCACAGTAGTTTTTTTTGGACCACAGGGCTACATGACTCCTTTGTTCAGTAAAGTGAGGCCTCCAATAATTATTCTGCGTGCGAGAAAAGAGAGGCATATTAGAAGCTGTATCATTATCACAAAAAAATCCATTTAACAAACGACAATATCACAAATCAGCTTCATCCTAATCGTTTCAAACTACTATTTTTTGCACTTAAATGAACAAAAGACAATATCACAAATCAGTTTCATCTTAAGTGACACGTACCTAGACAATTTCATCAAGATCGTCTTCCCTCTGCAACACCTCTCTGGCCTTTGTCCCGATGTTGATGAAATCTGGATCCAACTTCTCATAGAAAGATTCCAATGCCTGAAGAAGAAAAATAAAAGCAACTTTTTATATACAAGAATTCGAGTTAGTAAACCAAGACAGGTTAGGTTTAAACAGAGAATATGTAAGCATACCGTTAAATACTTTTGAGTAGGAAATCAACCAATTAAAAGAGGGGAAATACTTTATCTGGCCAAGTTTTTTGTCCTCTAACCCCACAAGACCTGCAGAAGAAATGAAAAACATAAAAAAGGCTAATACGAGGATGTAGCACGAGATATTTCTTAAGTGGGATTCAGAAATTTCTTCATGTCTTTTAATTCGTCCATCATGCCTTTATCTGTAAAGAGTTAATTTCATGACTAAAGCTGGAATTGATATATGATACAATGACTCTCAAAGACGAAAGATTACCTTAAGCCTCCCTGCAGTATTCATGATTACTAGATCTGCAGGTCTTACATCAGTCTCTGCTATAAAACTGGCACACCAACCTGAAACAAAGAGGGTATCAGGGGGTCTTGATTAACAGTATCGAACATCATCACATGTTCACAAAGATTCAATTGAGCCATAGTAAAAATTTCACTACCTGTTCAGCCAAAATGGCAAGTTGATGGATGGCACCAGTTCAATATACATCTCCAGCAATAATCAAGCACGAAATTTCCCTGTAGATATCATAAATCTCAGTGTAATTTGACAGAGAGTAACAAACAATCCCATCAAAAACTATCCACTGTAGTTTGACAAAGCATACCTGCTGCTTCTTTGGGTAACAAGCTTGAGTTTGCTCTGCAAGCAGCCTCCTTTCTCGAGTCCACCAGTCAACAGAACAAACATCTGGGCTCTTCACTTGGCTCCTTTGTGTATCCTCCACGGCCAGCATGCACCTACAAGAAAGAGACATGCTATTACAAAGGGTACATTGTCGGATCCATAAGAAAATAAAAACAGATGAAGATTTCAGAAAAAGACCTTGTTAGTTGTTAAAGTAGCAACTATCATATAATGGGGGCGAATCCTCTTTCTTGGTCAAGAGATCAGAAGCCGCAGCTTTGAATGGCTTCAAGGCATGAATCTCATCGAACATCCATGGAAATATCACCTATATAATTCAAACAAGCAAACTCTGAAAAAACCACCCAACAGAGATCAAAAAGAAGAGAAGCGAATTGGGAAGACAAACCTTGGAGTAAGAGAGAAGCTCTGAATTGCTGCTGCTGGTACCCCCGGGGTGCGGTGAACGCAGTTTAAGACTGACTGAGTACAAGGAACTCTGTCTACGTCACGGACCTGAGTTATCAAAGTGTAGTCAGATACTTCTCCTCCAGCCATCACAATATCTGCAACATATATGCCACAGTTCAGTCAAGACTAATGTTTCCGAGAAAGCTAAATAAGAAGAAAGAAAAAGGATGGGAAAGAGAGAAAGTGAGATGAGAGAGGCTACTCTCACCGCCGCGTACATTGTAGTCAAGCATCTGCAAAGAGAGGCACCAAATCAGCAGAAACAAAATGATCAATGTTTCTGATTCAAATTAAAAATGAAAGTGAATCGAGGGACCATACTCATTTAAGCCATTGACGGGAGTCGTGAGTGAATACTCGTTACCCTGCAGTTAGTGAGACAATCAACACATGAAAAACAAGAGAGAAATGTGAGACCACATATTTGGGTATCAGAATGGTTGTTAAGAATATCACCTATGACCTACCTTTTCACACTTTTCTGATGATTGCCTTTGGCTCGAGATAATTGTAACTGGTTTTCTGGCCAAAGTGCAATGGACTCATCATCAGACAACTTTTAATCAATCTCCAATCGACGAAGCTCCAACAAAAAACGATTCTTTTAGTACTCATATCTTAACTCATCACTCAGACACCTGCAAACAAAACCATCACTGGTATCAAGAAAAAATCAATCAAGAGTTGAACTGAAAGATACAATAAATATTTTTAATTCATAAAACAGATATTTTGGTGGTTCAAAAGATGCCCATCTCGGCTTTACTTTCAATTATCTAGGTGATTTGATGTGATTCCAAGTTAGACTGAGAGAGAGATACATGAAATATATAGTACTAAGCTACTGATCTCATCAGTAGTAGTACCTTTTTGTTCAAGGTTTTGCTTTGAATTTTGGTGCCTTCTCGAGTTCCTATTACTCCCAAGTTCTGCCAGAGTTTTTTGGAGCACAGGGCCACAAGGCTCCTTGGTTCAGTAAAGTGAGGCCTCCAATCATTATTCTGCATGGGACGAAAGCATAGGCATATTAGATGGCATAAAATCAAGGGTTCTATGCATACAGACAACTTTTCTAGGGTGAAAAGAAGCTTAATATCTGATTAGAGACGTACGATGAAACTATTGAAGATACTTATGCATGTTGGTTAGCCCTTGCCATTGTTTGAAGATTAAATTCCTACAACAGTAATAAATGAGATCATTGCATATTAATTAAACAGTTTCACTAAGCTATGAGTCTGTTATCAAGTTTTGACACTCGCAGATGAAGGGTATTTACCTGAAAATTCTGGCAGATGTGGTGTACTTCTTTGTGGTGCATGCAAAGCTGGAGCTGTCGAGATCTGCACGAAATCACAGAACGCCTTAGGTTTCATGGAAGTGGCACATTATCTCTAGTCTTTATGATGGTCTCCCTGCAGTCAGTGAGACAGTCAACACATGAAATTAAAAAACCATCAATCACTTGACTAGAATCGTTTGAATTTTGTATTATTATGAAACTTGAAATGACAAATGCATACCTTTATTTGGTCGTCAAAATTTAGAAAGATGGGAGTAGTTGAAGAGAATGGACAAGGCAAGGTCCTCCGATCCACACTTGCAAAAAGACTCTGAGTGTTAGAAGACAAGGGAAATCTATAATTATAATAAAATAATCTAACAGAGAATTTTACTTACAGATGGTGGAGCAGAGGATTTAGAAGAACACGAACTCGCTGAGGTATGTCAAGTATCATAACATCTACTTCAAGGGTTCCACTGCATTAAGAACAAAAAACATGACTACTAAAAAATAGTAGCACTTTTATCTGTTGGTCACAAAAGTGAGAAGAAATATAAACTTACATCGCAAGAAATATAAACATGACTACTAAAAAGTAAGGCTTTGAATCTTTTCGTTTCCATGATTTTGTATTGCATGTTAATATACTCCCACCACGTTCTACAAAAAAAAAAAATCAACGAACGGTTGTTAGCAGTGAGAAAAAAAAAACAGAATTTAAAGCTTGAAGTGCCAGAATATATATAGTTTACCAGTGTTTGCAGCAATGTAAAGAACTTCATAGCCTGCACTGTCAACAAAATATCTACAGAGGCCAACATCTCGTCCTGCATTTCAGTATTTAAATCTCGTTAGATCCAATACAATAATGTTGGAAGTTTGTATACAAAGTTAAAAGATACTAAGAGTAAAACCCAACTGACCTTCTCATTTGATAGACTGGCAACAACAGTAAAAGCATTCGCCTCCTAAAGCACAAAGTGGACCACCAAGTTATACATGAAATTTACCATTCTTGCTGTAAACGAAAAATATTCACAATCAAGATACATGTTGTTTACAATCACTGTTCTAAAGACGATCCCTTTCGTCTTTTAAAGAAATAAATAATTGCATCAAAGAGTTCTTTTTTACCTTTGCACCAGTAGGGAGCACACGAATTGCAAGAGCCAACTGTTGTCCTCCACCATCCCTGGAACTGTCTCACAACTCCAAACCACAGGATCCAGAGACATAATTTATCTCTATTAGTACACAGAAAATGCAAACTAATTAATGAGTAGTGGAAATCGAATAAGAGTACTCACTTGCAACTGTTGGCAATACGAAAGTAAGACCACCTTTTCATGTACTGCATCAAAACAAAATGCATAAGATCCACTTAAGTTTCTTTTTATAAATGAGAGATGATTGCATCAAAGAGTTCTATTTACCTCTGTACCAGCAGCAGGCACACAGATTGAACGCAAGACCCAACTGTTTTCCTGCAACATCAAAACAAAATGCATAATTAAGATTCACTAAAGCTTCATCATATCTCTGTCTGTCATTTAAAAGAAAAAGAGAGAAGATTGCATGAAAGAGTTCTTTTTACCTCTGCACCAGCATAGGGTACATGGATTGAACGCAAGAGCCAACTGTTGTCCTGCAACATCCCTTGAAGATTCGCACATGTCTAAAACCATAATCCAGAGACATAATTAATCTCTATTAGTATACAGAAAAAGCAAACTGAATAATGAGTAGTGGAAATCGAATAAGATAACTCACCTGCAAGCCTGCAACTGTTTGGCAATGCGCAAATAAGACCACCTTGTCCTGTGGTTGGCTTGTTGATACACGTGAATCAGATTAAGATGAGAAAATTGATTATGAAACTTGTCCATTCTTCAAAACCATTTCGGATCTGCTACTGCTGCAAAATATAAAAGTGAGAAGAAACATGGTTAACATTTTTATTTTTAAAAAAGGTCGATAGAAATAACGATAGTGTGAAGTGAGGAATGAGACCAAATTATATGCGAAGATGTAAAAAGCAAACCTTTGCATGTTTAGAGAACTTAAGAGCCCGGTTGAAGGCTAACAAGGCCATCTCCTTGGCCATTGCTTGGCTGGCTCGGAACCTGAGAGAGAGAAGAAAACCATCAGGTCATAGGCAATGGAGAAGAGAAGAGGATTTCGCATCATAAAATAGAGGTCTGATGACTGGATTCGTGAGACCAGAGTTGGTATCAGAATGGTATTAAGAATGTTACTTACCCTTTCACATTTTGCTGATGACTGCATTCGGCTTCAGACAACTGTGACTGGTTTTTGTTTTTTTGGCCCGAGTGCAGTATAGAGATTCCTCAGACGTCAGAAGACTAGCTATCTTTCTAGCAGTTTGATGCTTTTCTTAAAGTCCATCGACTGGTCTCTACCTTGAACGATGATCTCCTTGACCTGATTCACAAATAATTAACCCTAAATTGTAATTGTAATTGTAACCAAAAAACAAAACAACTACAACTTAAAAAGAAAATTCGACTTAAGTCAAAGACCGTCATAAATCAAATCACAAGAACCAATTTATGTTGTTACCTTAAGCTCGCTGGCGACGTTTGTGTTCTGTTACACCGAGAGAGAGTCAAATAAATCAATCAACGCCCACCTGTTTCATAGAATCAAAAAGAAACAAACCTATATTAAAGCGAACCATAATATTATAAGAAGAAGAACAAGGAGGATGTACCTATTATCAATACCAAAGCTCAGATCAGTCCTCACTCCTCTGAAAGTGCGGAAACATCTGTTCCCTATTGATTTCAGACAAGGGGAAAAAGACGATTCTCCAAATACGCTCAGACCTGCAACCAAAACCATCAATGGTATCAATAAATAAATAAACAGTCAAGAATTGAACTAAAAGACACGAAAAAGAATCTTAGCTACTGGTTACTTGTTTTTCCCCGAGGCTTACAATGTATTGTAGCTACTGGTTCTAACGGCTATATATCCTGAATATAACAAGAATGGTAAAAAAAACGTAGTTGACCTTAAAAAAAAGAGATGGATGATTGAAACAAAACCTGGAGGTGTTCTTTTTTCTTCTTCTTCTTAGATATCGGCTCATGGTGTCATTCATGGAATTAGTTGCAGACGGTCTCTAGCATGAATGATGACCTCCTTGACCTGGTTCAAGGACAATTAACCCTAAATTGTGATTGTAACCAAAAAGCAAAACAACAACAACTTAAAAAGCAAATTCGATTGGAGTCCGAAGACCATCATCGATCAAATAACTAGAACGAGTTTATGTTGTTACCTTAAGCACGTTGGCGACGATTTGTTTCTGAATCAACAAGAGAGAGTGAAATAAATCAATCAACGCCCACCACCTGCTGTTTCACAGAATCAAAAAGAAACAAACCTATATGTCAGAGATACAAAACTATAATAATGTGAACCACAGAGATAGAAGAAGAAGACCAATAAGGAGGTACCTCTTATTAAGACCAAAGCTCAGATCAGTCCTCACTCCTCTGAAAGTGCGGAAACATCTGTTCTGGTTTGAATTTCAGAAAAGGGGAAGGAGACGATGCTCCAAATTCACTCAGACAACCTGCAACCAAAACCATCAACGGTATCAATGAATAAATAAACAGTCAAGAGTTGAAGTAAAAGACACGATAAAGAATCTTAGCTACTGGTTACTGCCAGAGACTTACTCTGTGTTGTAGCTACTGGTTCTAAACGGCTCTTTATCCTGAAAATAACAAGAATGGTTAAAAAAAAATGTAGTTGACCTTAAACAAAAGTGATGGATACGTCTTATGTGCAGAGATAGATACAGACTTAGAACCTACCTGCCGTGTCAATCATGTCGTCCTGCAACCAAAAAATCCAGAGACATAATTAAAATCTATTAGTATAGAGAGAATGCAAACTGACTAATGAGTAGTGGAAATCGAATAAAAGAACTCACCTGCTCAACTGTTTGGGCAATGCGCAAAAAAAGACCACCTTCTCCTGTGGTTGGCTTGATGAGATGACAAATTTTGGTTATGAAACTTGTCCATTCTTAAAAACCATCTCGGGGCTACTCCTGCTGCACAAAATAAGAATAAGAAGCAACATGGTTAACAAGTAATCAAACACTAAACTGTAACTGTAAACAAAAAAACAAGAAAAATTTAAAAGCATAACCTGTGTGTTGTGTGATCCGCACCCCACGCTTTGGACAGAGAGAAGATCCCACAGCAAAGAACACGGGAGAGATCCTAAAACATAAGAGATAAGTTAGACCAGAATCTAGGATTTTCTATCGGTTAATTGCTAGCAATAGAGACCAAATTAAGAGCAAACCTCTGTTAGAGCTTAATTAAGAGCCCGATTGGAAAAACAAACAAGGCCATCTCCTTGGCTCGGAACCCTAGAAGACCTGCGGAAGAAAAGGAAAAAAACATAAACAATGTCAACACAACGAGTAAGTAGTCGATCCCGAAGAGTGGTGTTCTTGTAAATTCAGATACAAGCCAAAGACTGTACTGGAGTGTGAGAGAGGGAAACAGAGGAGACTTGACTTGCTACGAGAGAGGGGAAACCAAAATCGAAATCGAAACCGAAGAAGAAGAAGAAGAAGAAGAAGAAGAAGAAGAAGAAGAAGAAGAAGAAGAAGAAGAAGAAGAAGGGCAGAGTAGGCGGTGGCAGAACAAGAGACGCGCCATATTCGAGAATTACGAACCGTATAGAGATTTTAGGGTTTTGAGAAACCGTGAGATGCTTCGCTACGATCAATCTTATCTTGAGGATTAGGGTTTCTCCTGAGTGATAATGGACGGCTGAGAGCGAGAGAGAGAGAGAGAGAGACTGGCTTACTCCGTCGTTGGATCATCGTCTTCGCAATCGCAGAAGAAGAGAGATGTAATTTTTTTTTTTTTTTCTCAAATTAAGAAGAAGAGATAAGTGTGTGAGTCTCTTTATATACTAAATATATTTATAAACAAAAAAAAAAATAGGATTAGGATTTTTTTTTTTTTTTTTTTTTTTTGGCAAACAGATAGAATTAGGATTAGAAGAAGGAAAATTTCCTTTTTTTTTACTGGAGACAAATTTTTCAAAAAATCCAAAGTCTATTTTCTCTTTGGGCGACACGTGTTCTTTTGTTGTTTAGCATTCATACGGATGATCGGGGAGTTTCGTATTAGATTTTGGAAGAGATCTATATTAGTTAACCTACACAAAGCCCAACAAAAAAAAACAATTTCAGCCCAACAAACATGGACAATTTCTTTTATCACTTCTTTTTTTTGGTAGAAATTTCATAAATTATATTGTGTAAATTTTAGCATACAAGTTTAATTTGAAATTATAAAATTTAATTTTTTTTATAGAATACTTGTCTTATATTTTATAATATAATGAGGTATAATTTTATTTTGTATTATATTAAAATGCAAGAGAGTATCGTCATGGACCTAATGTTTGGTCGTTAGTATGGGCGATTTACATTATGTCATGGAATCATTAGTATTGAGCCACTCAAATTTCATCTACCATATATATTAATTGGATTATTTAGCCACTATGGCACTATCCCACTATATGTATTAATTATCATATATTAATTGTAACGTTTTAAGGATTTGCATGCATGTTAAATGTTATATTTTCTTCATATAGCAATTATAAATTTACTTGCTCAATTTGAACCTATAAAATTAAATATTCTAAACAACTGGATGTAGGTTAGAGTGTTTTGTCTCACGTGACTATACAAATAATATGTAGAAAAGTGAAAATATATGTTCGTGGCCTAGTAGCCTCTTATTATACTAATTATATGTAGCCCTACCAATAAATGAGCAAAAGATCGAGTTACAATAAACTGTTACGTTGGGGCTATATAGTATGTATGGTGGCTTAATTAGTTTCGTTGTATAAGAATAATTAAGAAATTGTTTTTTTTTAACTGATATACACACACTTCATTAACGATGATATCAGATATATATCTGTGAAAGAAGAAACACTCAGCCACCTTAAATAATTTGAAGGATATGCAGATTAGTCTCGGAATCAGAAGATCCATGAACATATATCTTTGGATTATATTTTAAAGTGCAAAATGAAAATTATACACTATTCTATAACTAAAGAAAAGGTAGGGGGCCATATGTAATAAAACAAAAATAACTGTTAAAAAGAAAAGTGAAGTGATCGAAATATACATAAATCAAATGACCCACACAAAATCTTATACTTTTTATATAACTTGATTGGGGGTGAATTATTTCCACTTAATTATACAAACATGCAACACAAGATCATCGGATATTCTCAAGCAGCATACATATAATATAAATGCATGCTCATACACACAAATGCATGAATGTATATGAAATCATAGAGCACATACGAAATCACCATTTCTCTCGTCATCATCATCAACATCGTCATAAATATCAGCATCATCGATTTCATCAAGATCCATGGTCCCATCTATCAAACCTAATCCACCATTAGTATGCATACCATTCACTCCCTTTCTTGCTTCCTCTATTATCTTCACTATCTCTTCAACACTCTGTCGACACTTTTCTTCTTCTTCTTCTTCATCTTCCACTCCATTATCAGAGTTCTCCTCCAACGGCACAACTAGAGGACCTTTCAAGAACCACGGGTGCTTTCCGATTTCCGGTACAGTTATTCTCTATCATGGTTACAAATTGCAAAATATGAATATTACTCATCAATCCCGATTTCGGTTTGATTTTTTTTTTTGGTTTTCCAGTTTCTAAAAGCAGTAGCCGATCCTAACCGGTGTGGTAATTTACATATGTAACTGGTTAGGGTGTTGTTTAATTACCTTATCGGGGTCAGCCACGAAGATACGAGATAAGAGATGCTTGCACTCGGCTGAAATCCTGACGTAATCCGGTATGGCGTAATGTACACTTAATATCCTCTGTAATTACATTAATTGCTAACATTTAACTATTATTATTCTTATATATATGACAATAAAAAAATGTTATTGGCCCAAAAAAGATTAGCAAAAAGTTTTTTTTTTATTAGTGGAAAGAACGTTTGATTTAAATTGTAATCTTTCAGTACCTGAATGGTTTTTCTAATGTTTCTTGGATCTTCGGGATCTTCAAAAGGATAAGCACCAACTAACATTACATACAAGGTCACCCCACACGACCACACATCTGCTATCTACATATTATTTTAAAACAAGTTGATGTTGTTAATTTGTTTAATCAGTCTATTATTTTTAAAGGTTAAACAAATCAATATGTACCTTTCCATTATATTCTTTCCGGGACAAGACCTCCGGGGCAACGTAAGCCGGCGTTCCCACGGTCGATTTTGGCTGAGAGTGTAAAACTGATGACTACGTTTAAGAAACAAAGAGTTAAAAAAAAACTGTTAAAATCATTAGCGTTTTTTTTTTTTTTTTTTTTTTTTTTTTTGTAGCAATAAATATTACTTAAACTAAATGTATACAATATTATTATTATTTTTACCTTCGAGTACCCAAAATCGCAAATTTTGAGCTGCGACGACGGGCTCCCATCTAAGAGTGTATTCTCAAGCTTAAGGTCTCTATGACATATTTGCTGCAATAAAAATAAAAAGTTCCAGTTACTTAATATTATATAACCGCTGGAGATTTCATTCAGATAAGATTTCACGTACCATAGCGTGACAATAGCTAACTCCCGAGATCAGTTGTTTGAAATAATATCTTGCCTAAAATAATAATAAGCAAAAAGTACGTAATCAATCAATAATAATATAATTAACCACGATAACACAGTTTTAAATCATCGTTAATGATGAATTAAGTTATATACTTCGTCTTCGCTGAATCGACCGGCATTGCAAATTCTTTCGAAAAGTTCACCGCCTGCTGCATACTCCATTACTATTGCAAGATGTGTTGGTGTCACAAAAACCTGCAAAACAAAACAAAACAAAACAAAAATTAGACATTAAAAGCCAACACATACATCATAATTGTTTTATTCTTTTTTTTTTAAATATATATTTTTTCCTCAAGATCGAGACGACCTACCGATTGCTTCTATTTATACAATTTGTAACTGAATAATTTTCAACGCCGTGGCTATATTTATATATATATGAACATACGGTGTCAAATAATGAAACTCGAATTTGGACCGTTGGAGAATGGGACATATATATAGTATTAAAAGCGAATATAATACATTCCCTTAGAAGAGGTCCAAAGTCTAACCATGATACGGCATAAATTACATGACCAGAAAATATCTAATTTTATTTTAACCATGGGTCGGATTTTAATTAGATGATCCAAAATATACTTGCACGCCAGTTCTTCTTTTGTAGCGGGGAAAACAAAAATATATCAGTAACCAAGTTTCGAACAATAATTTTGTTTTGTTGGTTTTTTTTTCTGTGTTCTCGCTACTAAAAGTTGATTTTTAAAATAAAATTCAATCCTCTTTATCATATACATAACATACCTCCTTAAATCGGATGATATTAGGATGCTTCAAGTCTCTGTGGTTGATGATCTCTCTCTGAACATGTTCATCAATCTGTACAAAACCCATTTTGATGATATAATAATTAAAATTGATTTCTAAAAACAGAAACAGAAATCCAGATGAGAAAGACAGAGAGACCAGTTTTTTCATATCAACAATCTCGTGTGATAGATAGACAACAAAAAAAAAAAAAAAAAAAAAACCTTAACGCCTCTCTCGATGTATTTAACGGCGTAAAACTCTCCGTTGGATTTGTCTCTGACAAGCTTGGCAACTCCAAAGTTACCGGAGCCAAGATCTCTTAAGATGTCGTATCTCTCCATTGATGGATGGTCAGACTCAGATCAAAGAACAGAGCAAAAAGAGAGAATATTTTGTTTGTGGGTTCTACGTCTCGATCAAAACTGTTTTTTTGCTTCCTCCTCCTCTCTTTTTATTATTCTTTTGAGGTTTATTAAAAGCGAGATATGCGTTGAGAGAGAATTTAAGCTTCTCTTTCTTTTTCATATGGTTTCAGTCTACAGCTTATACAATATTTATACACATACATACATATACAGTCAGCACCAACTAACTCCGTTATGGGTCCACGAGACTATTGGGCCGTTAATAATATCGTCGAATTAGGCCCATTTGTCACGTGGCAACTCTCAAAAAAAAAAAAAACTCATCAACAACAAGGACAGGAACAAGGTGGAGTTGTGTAACTCGCAAAGTAATGCCAGTTTCAATTCATGTTGTCTCTCTTCGTCGCTATTTTATTATTTGTATTCTTCCAAGCAAAATTTTACTTATTGTCAAACACATGTTCCCAATAAAATAATTCCATCACTAATCTCTATCACAAGGAATGAAAAGTTAATACCTGACTGAGTAAATGCGATTACCTATTTTTAGTATATATTATCTCTTTTAAAATGAAGTATTCTACCAAACTTACCCGTTTTAAATTTAAAATAAATAAAAATACCTAATTTTAGAAAAAGAAAGAAAGAATGGCCCACATTTTTAGATTTGTAATCGTTTTCCGCAACCCAATAAAAAACAAACTCATTCTGTATATAGGAGGAGTATATAACAATTAAAAATACTACTCCTATACATAAATTAATAAATGAGCTTCTTATTATAGTATTAAAAATTAGATGTCGACGGAATAACAGGTCAATGGCTAAATAAATCATAAGCTAAAAGCCAAAAAAAATAAAATTAAAATGTTGCTTAAACAAACTATTAGAAAATGTAGGACTCCAAAATTCTTACGTGTGCGTTAATCATTATCTGTTCTTTGTTTTTTTTTTCTTTTCTGTTGTGTGTAATCGGCTTATTATTGCTTAAGCGTCTTACTTACATTTCTCAGATTTGTAAGTAAGCAATAACTTTTAACTAATAGATAATAACAAAATCCGTTTATAGTCGCAACCCATAATGTTTCCTTGTTATCGTTTTTGTGTATATATATAATGCGTATGTAGTATAGTCGGATACTATATTCATGGTTCATGAATCATAATGATTCAAACAAATTTCTTTTTCAAATACGCTTAAACAAATCCTCACTCAATGATCTCTTTCGATACTCAAGGAAAAAATATATATCCTTCATATGTTATTTCTAAAATATTATGTTGTTAAGACTTGAGATATGTTATTTATTCTAACTTTCTAATATTACAGATGATATTTAGCTATATATATCTTTCAGATGAAATTACATCACCAACTTATTTTACTTATGGAAGACACATAGGTCAAGAAGTCAATGCTTTGAAAAAGCGAATTATTGAATCAATATACTCCAAATGTTCAAAGAAAAACAAAACAGTGATGTACGTGGCCACGTAGTAACCGTACACGTGGGAAATTGAAAGCAAGTGACAAAACTAGATGCCAAGTGGAAGTGGTGTCCGTGCGTCAGGCGTGAGGTTACGTGGAAGGTGAAGATTGGGCCGTGATGTAAAAGCCCATCATCGTTGAGTGGTTGGGTGATAACATTAGTGTCCCCACATTTTGGTTGCTATTATTAGAAAGGCTATTATGCAATTCAATCCATTATGATTTTTCCCATAAATATTTTCTTTATTAGTATTACTTTTTTCTTGATTTGTTGGAATCTTGCATACCTTTTCCCCACAATATGCATTACATTTTGCTTTTGTAATTTGGTTAAATGCGAGCAAAAGGATTTCAATTTTATTAGCATAAATAGACATATAAAGCTAGAGAAGCACAAAACATAGGGGCAAATCCTTTACACAAGGACTGATTAAAAAGCAATAAAAGAACTCGCACTAGAGAATTTGAGACTAAATTTGGCAAATATGTGTTTTTTAAAATAAATAAAATTTCTAGTTATATTTGCATAACAATATAAATTAAGAATGAAAATAAATGGAATTGAACTTCACTTTCGATATTCGAATATAGTTGAACTCTTTGCTTGTGTATCAAAAATCTTTATATTGTAAAGTTGCACCTCTGACACCTTTACCACATTGCGTGACCTTGCTCAGTATATATATATATTTGGTTTATACAAATAGTTTAAAGAAAAATTCGAAAAAGTTTTCTCGGCCCATATATATAGTGAAAAGAGTTAAGGAAATCTAAACAAAATTAATAAGCCTTTGTATTGAAAGGCCTTCTAACGAGAAATTAAATAATTCGAAACTTGCGTCTCCTCCCCAATCCGGGAATTTCTAAATAACTAAACCGGTTCGACCAAGAATGTCAACAATTGAATGAAGACATAAGTAACACTGCAAAGATCAAAAAGTTCAAAACAATCTTTATTACCAAGAAAAAATTAAAACGTTTTGTCTATGTACACACAATAAAATTCCTGCAAACCTCAAAAGCTGTATGTAGTAGAAGAGAACACAACAATGGCGTATCACAAAAGTATATATTAATAAAACAATGCTCTTCAGGGCTCCGGAGACATGGGCGGTAATAGTGGCGGAGACGGAGACGGAGGAGTCTGTGGTTGCTGCTGCTTATCTTGTGAATCAGTGGAAGACTCTTTCTTGTGTGAGAAACTTAAGCTCTTCCTCCTAACGAGAAGATCACCAAACCTACGTATAAATGCCTTCTTCTTCCTTGCTACTGCTCCTTTGTCGTTCAACTCTCCTTCTTCTAAATGATTCCCATCCAAATTCTCCAGATCCTCTGGATTCATCGTCTCTACTTCTTCCAAAAACGTACACGATGATCTCCTTTTGTGATGCGTCTGCGCATGTGGCGTCTCTGCTACGTCAAAGATTGAACCTTTGAATAGGTAAGAATCTGAACTTGGAGAGCTTCCTTCGCCACTTCCATCACTGTTCTCTTGTTGATGATTCCCACCGTTTGAGGCTTTTGTGATCTCTTCCTCTACTACTGCTGTTTCTTTGTTGTGCTTGCTATGGTTGTAGTTGTGATGACCGAGCTTCATGATACTGAAACTACAAGTTTTCCCAATCATCTTCTTATCTATGTTCTGATGTGTCTGCTCTTTCTTCTCCTTCTCTTCCTTTTTCTCGCTATGTTCTTTCTTCTCCTTCTTGCTCTCTCTCTTCTCCTTCTTGTTCTCTTTCTTCTCTTCCTTCTTCTCGCTATGTTCCTTCTTCTCCTTCTCCTCAATCTTCTTCTCAACAACAACTTCTACATCCTTGTGCAACGACTCTTGTCTGCTCAGGCTTCTGTGTTTCTCTTCCTCCATAGCTACCTCTATTTCAGACAACAGCTTCTTCAACTTCTTTACATTGTCATTAGCCAAAGCTTCGTTAACCTTCACCCTCTCGATCTCCTTCAAAGCGAATTCCAGTTCATCTTCCTTATCCAACAAGGCATCTTTCAAATTCGAATTCTCAGCTCTGGCGATCCCGGCTGCTTCTTTCGCTACATTAGCTTCGTTAATGGCTTGTTTAAGTATATCTCTAACCTTGTGATTCTCATCTTTAGCCTTCTTGCTCAGATTCTCAGCAGCAACAAGAGCTTCAAGCAATCTATTGTTCTCATCAAGAAGTGAGTTCTTCTCGTCTTCTCCTCTCTTTATGCAACTCACAAACACAGATTCTTTCCCATTCCAAGCCAAAAGTGATTCCTCTGCTTCAATCCTAAGTCTCTCGCTCGTGTTCTTGAGCAGTTCCGCTTCTTTCCTAACTTCATCGTGTTTCTCTTTCCATTGCTGAGACTCCAACCTCGAAGCCTCGAGCTCTGTTTCCGCAACCACAAGCTTCTCCTTCGCTTGGCTACAATCAGTAGCCACCTCTTTTAAAGCCAATGCCAAATCATCCATTGCTTTCTTGCTCGTCATCTCTGCATCAGTCGCTGATTGAAGCTCGTTCTTAATCGATTTCATCTCTTCTAACAAATCAGACACCCTCAAAGAGGAAGCTTCTGCAGCCTCGTGAGCCTTTGCGAGACTCTCCTTGGTTGATTCCATCTCAATCTTTATTGACTCGATATCAAAATCCTGAACAGAACTATCATCTTCGTCTTCGTCCTCACTAGAATCTTGGCTATTGTAAGATGTTTCTATCCTCTCTTTCAAAGAAGCGATCTCTACCTTGGATTCTTCTACGAAAGCTTTTGTTTCCTCTAACTCTCTTGATTTCTCATCAACGGAATCAAGAAGTTGCTTCTCTAATTCTTTACTTTTCTCCACCTCAGCTTCAAGATTCTTCATCAACGTATCTTTCTTCAATAACTCGGCTTTCAAAGAAACGACCTCGTTCTCAAGGGAAGCTTTCATCTTGTGAAGCTCTGTATCGATATCCGCAACTTTGGTAGATGAATACCTCGGAGAAGCTACATCAATGGACGACGGTTTCTCATCTACTTCTCCCATTTGATTTGATGGATGATTGATGTTTTCTTATTCAGAGTTTCGGAGAAATGCAGAACAAAGAAAAGAGGACGTTTTGGGTAAATGGGTTTTTGATTGACGAAGAATATATTTAAGAGGTTGCGATAAAAGGAAAACAAAATCTATTGGTCAAAATAAAGAAAAGTTGGTTCTCAATGGTTTAGGAACGTATCTTCCTTTTTTTAAGGGGGTTGTTTTGTTGAGGGCCGTCCAAACTTATCATCCACAATCCAAATTGTTTTAGAAAGATTCAACAAATCCACAAAACTTATTAATTAAATAGGAAACAGAAAATATCAGCCATTAAAGACCTCTGAAGAGAAAGATATGGTGACAAACTAAGTTAAGAAAACATAATAATTTAACAAAGAGTTAAAAAGAGTTTGCAATACACATAAGCTTAAAGAACACAAGATTGCAGACTTGTTACTTACTAATTTGGTACTCCCTACTAACATACCCGAAATTAAGAAGAAAAAAAAACACAGCAATTGAGAGAGAGCAAGAAAAAAAACTAGTAGTAGACCAATCAATCTTGAATCAAATCCGCAGAGCGAAGTTAAAACCTGATCGGTTGTTTCTTGGTAGGCCTCTTAAGCGCGTTCACCTCTGATACGACGAGCCAACTGAATATCCTTAGGCATAATGGTGACACGCTTGGCATGAATGGCGCAGAGGTTAGTGTCTTCAAAGAGACCAACAAGGTATGCTTCAGCAGCTTCCTGGAGAGCCAACACAGCATGGCTCTGGAAACGCAAATCAGTTTTGAAATCTTGAGCAATCTCACGAACAAGCCTCTGGAATGGGAGTTTCCTGATCAACAACTCAGTACTCTTCTGGTACTTACGGATTTCACTGAACACCAAAGCGATGAGGAGAAATTTTTAGCATAACTTTAAAAGACAAACTGTGAAGAATCAACCATATAAGAAGGTAGGGACAAACCGAAGAGCAACAGTTCCAGGACGGTAACGATGTGGTTTCTTGACTCCACCAGTGGTTGGTGCAGATTTACGAGCAGCCTGTGTTGAATACAGAAGAAGATCAACACTCGATTTTGAAAACTAAAGGCACAATTTTGAGCACGAAGAGAAGACAAAGAAGGAACAAAAACCTTAGTAGCAAGCTGCTTCCTTGGAGCTTTTCCTCCGGTGGACTTACGAGCGGTTTGCTTGGTACGAGCCATCTCTGCGAGCGTATTCACAAGAAACTAAACAGTCAATTGAAGATCATCCAAAACTAATTTGATCAAGAAATTGGCGAAACCAAAAAGCCCTAACAATGATGAATCGTTTATCAAGCCGGATTTTGCCAAAGGGGAAAAAATCGACTCACAAACCCTAATTTTTCAAAACACAACTACGCAGTGACAATCGCAATCAAGACAGATCACTAACACAGAGCCACGAAGCAAGAAACAGACCAACTATTATTAAGTGTTGATCAGACAACAAAGCGACCAGACTCGATCTCAACATGTATATATATCTATGCAGCAAATTTGAAAGACGGAGATTTGTTTTTTCAAACAGGAACGGGACAAAATCCAAAAGTCAATTGTCGTGACGATCAGATCGCAGAGACAATAACTGGAAATTTAAGAAACGAGCTTAAAACTATTACCCTAATCGCAAATCATACCTCTTGTCGCTTGAGCTGACTTCTGTTTTGGTTTTTTTTTTTTTTCGTCTTTCGTCGCAAAAGCAGTAATTGCAGATGATTGTAGTAGTTGTGGCCACAATGCGGTTATTTATAAGGGTTATGCTACCAAAGTGTGTTCTCACGATACGCTCCTTTTGTGCTTTCTTACATCCATAATCCGACGGTTAAAACATTTGCACATTGTGTTTTCTGAACTCATCTCAACGGCTACGATTGAATATTTTACGAGTCACGCGGATTACCAATTTCGTGAATGTTAAAGTTATTAATAATGAATGAATAAAACTTTGAAACACAAACCTAATTTATTATAACAAAATCAAACATATTTTTAATGAACACAAGCAGATGAAACAAAAGTCAGAAACTTTAACATATCAATATGTCTTTTCGGCGTTTGATATTGCCAAAGAAGAAAGCAATAAACACACCACAAAACGTAGGCTAAAGTAAGAACACACGGAAATCATAAGAACAAGTAGACAAGAAAAGAAAAAAAAAGCCAACCAGCATTGTATTCAGGTCTCCTACAACCGAAAGCTTTTAAAGCCATTATCTAATTCCAACTATCTATTTAGAAAACCCTCCACATTCACATAATCCGACAACCTTCCCCATCACACTTAAGCACGCTCTCCTCTGATCCTGCGTGCAAGTTGAATGTCTTTTGGCATTATGGTGACACGCTTGGCATGAATGGCGCAGAGGTTAGTATCCTCAAAGAGACCAACAAGGTATGCTTCTGCAGCCTCCTGGAGTGCAAGCACAGCATGGCTCTGGAAACGCAGATCAGTCTGCATTCATAGAGAAAAAAGCACACAAGGTTATAACAATGAACATAAAGAATGTCATATGATATCCAAAACACATATTTTTCAGATTCAATAGACTCATAAGCACCACATTCATTACCTTGAAGTCCTGGGCAATCTCACGAACAAGCCTCTGGAAAGGGAGCTTCCTGATCAGCAACTCAGTACTCTTCTGGTACTTACGGATTTCACTGTTAATCAATAACAAGAAAACAATATTAGGTCAACTACGATACCAACCAAGTATAACGAAATTATTTTTTGAGAAAACAGAATGCATACCGAAGAGCAACAGTTCCAGGACGGTAACGATGGGGCTTCTTGACTCCTCCAGTGGTTGGTGCAGACTTACGTGCAGCCTTAAATTGGAAAAAAAAAAAGAAAAAAAAAACAATTAGAACAAATCCAGAACTGTGTCAATAAAAGCAAACCCAGATCACATATGAGAGATTACCTTTGTAGCAAGCTGCTTCCTAGGAGCCTTTCCTCCAGTAGACTTACGAGCTGTTTGCTTAGTACGAGCCATCTATACATCAAGATAACAAAATTTAGAACCTTAGGTATTTCAATTGCAAGAATGTATCGTAAAGATCAACACAAAACCAAAACAAATCCCCAATTGTAAATCGCCTAATCAAGAAAACCGAAACCCTAATTTACAGGAGACGAATACGAATAATCATCTAATTACATCGGTGAAAACTACCGAAAATTTACAGAGGAAGCAGACGATTCCACCCAAAGAAACAATCTAATACTCAAATCTAGCGAATCGATTCATCTCCCTAATTTCATACGTGATACCGAACGATTACAGCAGTTTAAAGATCAAACGAAATAAATTTTCCGGGAAAATCAAAAGAGAATCGTACCTTAGAAACCTCTCTAGCTTCTCCGAATTTTCAAACAAGAGCTTTCGCTTTCGATCTCGAAAAAGGTTTTTTTCTCAACAATGTCAGTCTCCACTCGTGTAAGGCTCTTGATATTAATTTATAGGCAACGATTGGCAAAAGCAGATTTAATAATCGGACGGTTAGTATCGCTCATCGATGTGTTTCTCACGTTTTCTAATCGTGCGGGTTAAAATACCACAACATGTGCTTTCTTGAACGCAATCAACGGTCCAGATCTAGCTCTACAGGTTTGACGAGGATCGCCAGTGCTACATTACTCGATTCCTATTGGTTGAATACGAAACGGCGAGGATCGTGGTTAATGAACCGTTCCGATTTCAATTTAGGCCGACAGTTAAATTAATGGGCTTAAAGATAAGGCCCATTCATTACGAAAATCCGATTGGTTGCGTTACATACGGTACATTAAATTGGTTGCATCAGTCAAACTTTTCGGTTTAGTATTAAACCGAAGTTTCGTAGTCGTCTTCTTCTTCTTCCGTCGAAAAGAAACAGAGATTCGAAATCGTCTTCATTTTCCAGGTATAGATTCTTCGACGTCATAGATCTATACTATTCAATTTCATTGTAATTTTTTTGTTTTTTTTTTCAGATATGGATTGGCAAGGGCAGAAATTGGCGGAGCAGTTAATGCAGATCTTGCTTCTGATCGCCGCGGTTGTGGCGTTTGTTGTTGGTTACGCAACGGAGTCGTTTAGGACGATGATGTTGATCTACGCCGGAGGTGTAGTCCTGACGACTCTGATCACTATACCAAATTGGCCTTGCTTTAATCGTCATCCTCTCAAGTGGTTAGATCCAAGTGAAGCTGAGAAGTATCCTAAACCTGAAGTTGTTGCTGTTAGCTCGAAGAAGAAATCTTCTAAAAAGTAGTCTTTTTTTTTTTCAATCTTATCTTCTTTAGGGGGTCTAAGGTTTACACAGTAGTCTGAAGCCGAATGCAGTCATCAGCAAAATGTGAAAGGGTAAGTAACATTCTTAATAACCATTCTGATACCAACTCTGGTCTAACGTTCCTCTTGTAATCTTTTTTTTTGTGTGTGTGTGTTGATTGCCTCATTACAGGGAAACTAAAAACTTAGCTAGCACTACCAAACTGATGGAAAATCGAGACAGGTGAGCCAAATTGTTATAAAATTAGATTGATTCACTCCATGACTGATACTCTTTCCGCCTCCTCATCATATATGGATCCTCAATCCATAACCAGCAACTCTGCTGCTCCACAGGGCAAAACGAGGTCTTGCTCACTTCAAAGTTTTAAGCTCAACCTGTGAAAAAGTAGAGAACAAGAAGGCAATGCATCGAGTTTCATCAAGGTAATGTACTTCATAAATAGAAAACTAAAGTTTTAACCAATGCGTTCTGTGATTTGATGCAGATCTTGACAGCTCCAGCTTTGCCTGCACCACAAAGAAGGACACCACATCTGCTAGAATTTTCCCCTTCGTGGCAGAACCTATGCCATTAATAACTCGCTCATTGATTTGTTCTCGCTTACTTTTGTTTTTTCTTTTTGTTACATGTTACTACTTGTCGTTTTGTTATTGTTGATTTAGTTTTGTGGAGGATCCTTCTTACGATTGATCGGTGATGGCTTTGATTGATCGTTGTCAAGCGTTTTCTCTTATCTTCTCGTCTAGAATTATCTGTTTAGGTAAGGTTTCTTCAGATATCTCGTGTTACATCCTCTTCTTTTTCCCCTAGTGACTTTCAGAGATTTGCTAATCTACACTCAGGTAAGAAGAAGAACCCCTTGACCTTGAGGTATTGTTTCAATCATCCTTCACTAATGACTAATTATTTAAGTTCAGCTACTTTGTTTTAACCGATTCTTGTTATTGCAGGATAAAAAGCAAGCCTCAGGATATATCAAGTTACTCCTACCGAATCAACCACAGAGGTCAACTATTACAGTTTTTTAGTTTCACCTGATGTAATGTTGGTGGCTAACAGACTTTTCATGTGACTTTTTTATTTTATAATTTTTGTTTGCAGACTCAAGGACGTGAATCTATTGCAACCAAGCTTGTGGAAAATTTGATAACAGCACAGTCTCGTTCAGACCGTGTGCTTGCTTGTCATCTTCAACCCGGACACAGTCTATGGGCTACTTTGAAATTTCATTCGATCATGTTTAAATTATTCCTCAAAGCATTGAGTTCCCCTTTTCTCAATTGTCACAATGGATTTTCTTATGGCTGATTTTTTTTCTGCTTGATATTCATGAACAACCTCGGATACTTGATTACCTAGCAAATAAGGCCATATCCTCTTATGAATTGGTGGTAGTTTCATCTTATGTTGGTGGCGTTGCAAGGGCTCCTGCCATAATCTTTCGCCATGTTTCAGGTTTGCAACGTATTTTCTTATCGCTACTTCTTTTGGTTATCTTATTAAATTTGTTGGTTGATAATATGTCAGAGCTGGCTTGTGTACGCCTAGGCCAGTTGCATTAAAGCTTTCTGTTGATACTCCTCCTCTACTCACTGAGCAGGTAACTACTCAATTAACTTTTTTTGACAACGGTGATAGTCAATTGAAGATGTGTATTGTTGATTGCTTTCTTTTCCTGTTGGCAGCGTGTCCTTGATGCCCTCTCCCCTTCTATTCGTGGCGGAACCTGTGCCATTCCTTGTGCTTATGGATGTGGGAAAATTGTGATCAGTCAGGCACTTTCCAAGGTAGGTTGGTACACTCTGTTTTGTGCCATTTAATAACTGGATATTTTGAATTTCTAAAGCTAATTTGTTCTTGAAATTGCATGTTAATTGTCATATATAGTTTCATATTCTCTTTTCTTTTTCAGGTTGTTGCGGTTGAAGGAATCATGCCAGCTAATGCTATGTTTCTCTAGCGAGATCCTGTACAAGTTCGACACCGTTTCCATCTGCTTACAGGCGTCACCGTTCCCGCAAGTTTGTAAGAACACCACACCGTTTGTACTTCTGGCATTGCTAATCCTGCCTTAGCTCAGGTTCTTTCTTACCTTCGTACTTCTTCCGTAGTTTGAAGCGATTAGGAAAAAACTGATTTGTGATATTGTCCTTGTTGTTCCATTGGATGTTTTTTTTACTCTCGCTTTTTGGACCTGGAGCTTGGGATATTCAATATCAAAGGTTTTGCTGATAGTGACATCTATCTTCAGCTGCAAGAGAGTGTAAGGTGATTTGTTTCATTCCGGTGGCCCTATTTACTTTCTCCTTGATTGCTAACAGACTTTTCAATTTTTTTTGCAGACTCGAGGACATGAATCTATTGCAGCCAAGCTTGTGGCAGATTTGACTTAGCAGGTGAGTTAGAAGTCTGTAATGGTGGACATCATGATTGACACAGCAGAAGTCTGTATCTATGTGCACATATTATGTTTACATGTCCCTGCGTGTGACCATGTAGTTTTCAGCTTTTATTCATTTATGTCTCTCTATATATATATGCCAATAAGAAAGGGAATTGGCCAAATTGGAAACAGTATTCTTGATAATAGGCTTATTAAAATCAAATTGTGTGAGACAACACGACCGTGACCATATAGAGAGAGGGCTTAATTCGTTTTCCTTTTTTGATTAGGAGAGACAAATTATTTCTTTTCCAAATTATAAAAGGAAATAAATACAGGTGACTTTAAAAAAAAAAAAAAAGGAAAACAAATAGACAGGTGGCTTAAAAAAAAAGGGAATGATATTGATAATAGGCTTATTAAAATCATATCCTCAACCCGTCTAGGATTTAAAAACACGATAGACTTAGAAGATTGTATGTCCATCGAACAGAATCAAGAACTCACTTTCGCCGGTTTCCTTTTCGAATTGTTTATTGGTCTAACCTTTACAAAAGCGTTTTGAAGATTCTACAACAACAACCCAAAAAAGAAAAAAAGGCTTCAATATAATCAATAAAGACGATAAAATTAAGCGACTTGTTTACCTGAAGATCAGAAGACTCAGTACCAGATGTTTCAGCAGTCCAAAGGCTTGCCAAATTGAAATAAATCCTGGCCTTCTAATCAAGTGTATGGACTACAAACTTTCCTACAGGGTATCCGGAGAATTACATCCAACACAGTACTCCAACGAAATATAAAAATGAACACTTTGTGTAGATAGAAACATGAACACACGAACCGTAGTCTATGACAACCCACTTGCTATCGTACCCTTGCACAGAAGGCAGCATTATATGTTTGGCGCCTTTCTGCTTTTGCTTGGTCTGTGAAGAGCAATACAAGAAAACCATTGGATCACTCTTTACCGTATCAAAACGTGTTCACAAAACAGAGCTAATCATTATCCATCAAAGGTCAAATTCAATACTCATATATCGAATTCACAAAATTGGCTATACCCAAATCAACAATCTCAACGATAGAGGAAGATGGAAGACGTGTGTACCTTATAGACTAATGCTTGAGCGACGTTTTTTAAGTGCCAATCAGATCTTCCCGTGGCGACGACCATGTAATCGGCCCAGAAACAGTGATTGTGAGTTGGTACCACCGTAACGTTATCAGCTTTCACGTCGGCGAGTATTTTCTCCACTTCGGGAAGTGTGAGAATCTCTGAAACGTCTTTGGCTCCGGAGGTTGAAGAAAAAAATGGAGAGAAGGCTAAGATGCGATTCGGAGCAGAAGATAAACTTAGTTTCCATGATTGATCTTGAAGAAAAGAGGAGCAACGAGATCGGAGGGCCGTCAACATGATGATGAGCTAGTTGCGGTTGCGAAAAATGGCCAAGATTGGGTTAAACCCTAATTACCGACTTGATTGACCGGTGCGCTGTTGCGACTCTCTTACAATTTTCCTTCTTTTTTTTTTTTTTTAAAATTTGTTTGCTGCTTTAATCATTAGCAAATAAAATAAAATAAAAATTTACACAACATAATTAAAATGAAATTACAGACATGACAATTAACTGTTTTGTCTAAAAAAATCAAAAGAGAGAATCGTACCTTAGAAACCTCTCTAGCTTCTCCAAATTTTCAAAGAAGAGCTTTTGCTTTCGATCTTGAAAAAAAGTTTTATTTTTCAACAATGTCTGTCTTCACGCGTGTAAGGCTCTTGATATTAATTTATAGGCAAACGATTTGGCAAAAGCAGATTTAATAATAATCGGACGGTTAGTATTGCTCATCAATGTGTTTCTCATGTTTTCTAATCGTGCGGGTTAAAATACCACAACATGTGCTTTCTTGAACGCAATCAACGGACAAGATTCAGCTCTACAGGTTTGACGAGGATCGCCAGGGCTACATTACTCGATTCTTATTGGTTGAATACGAAACGTCGCGGATCGTGGTTAATTGAACCGTTCCGATTTCATTGAAGGCCTACAGTTAAATTAATGGGCTTAAAGATAAGGCCCATTTATTACAAAAATCCGATTGGTGCGTTACGTACGGTATATTAAATTTGGTTGCATCAGTCAAACTTTTCGGTTTAGTATTAAACCGAAATTTCGTAGTCGTCGTCGTCTTCTTCTTCTTCTTCTTCCCCAAATCCAACTTCCGTCGAGAAGAAACAGAGATTTCGAAATCGTCTTCATTTTCCAGGTATAGATTCTCCGACGTCATAGATCTGTACTATTCAATTTGATTGTAATTTTGGTTTTTTTTTGTTTTTTTTTTTCAGATATGGATTGGCAAGGGCAGAAATTGGCGGAGCAGTTAATGCAGATCTTGCTTCTGATCGCCGCGGTTATGGCGTTTGTTGTTGGTTACGCAACGGAGTCGTTTAGGACGATGATGTTGATCTACGCCGGAGGTGTAGTCCTGACGACTCTGATCACTATACCAAATTGGCCTTGCTTTAATCGTCATCCTCTCAAGTGGTTAGATCCAAGTGAAGCTGAGAAGCATCCTAAACCTGAAGTTGTTGCTGTTAGCTCGAAGAAGAAATCTTCTAAAAAGTAGTCTTTTTTTTTTCAATCTTATCTTCTTTAGGGGGTCTAAGGTTTTGATGATATAAAACATATGGTTCTATTATTATTGTTCTTGATCGTAATAAGATTAATAAAAGTCTAAGTGAAATAACTTTGATTGATTTTGATTCTCGTTAATGTGTTTCTTCGAGTTTGGATCATATAAACTTTGAGATTTTTGGAACTGTTTCTTTTGAGACATTCTTCATTGTTTTCAAGAAGCGAGTACAAACGCCAAATGTATGAAACCACAGTTGGAATTCAAACCTGTGTGTGATGCAACAACTTCATACTATACCAACTTGGTACCAAATTCATCAAACAAATAGAGAAAGCTAGAGGAGAGTGACGAGAATGAAAATGAGTAGAGCAGCGATAAATGAATACTTGAGAGCAGCGACAAGGATAGCGAAAGAGATGAAGAAAAGCTGAGACAAGACTTGAAGGCTAGCCCAAGTCAATACCCCGGCTAACGCAACAGCAACAAAGTTATCTTGATCCGGATTCAACAGCTCCCTCCACTTGAAACTGAAACCACCAAATTGGTCTTTCTTTGTCGAATCATCGCTACTAACCGGTCTGTTTCCACCACCAGTAGAAGAAGAAGACTCGTCGTCATTTTGAGCATATGTTCTTCTAAACTTGAATAATGGGGACTTGCAGAAACCGATATGGTGATTGTGCGGAATGTTGTATAAAAAACGAGGCTTTAACGTCGTTATAGGCACAAAAGAAGCTCTCAATGTTAACAACATGGTAGAAACTAGGGTCTTCAAAAACCAAGGATGTCTATCTGAGTTTCTCGAGATTTTAACTTCCTATCTGCAATTGAAAAATTTGAAATCAAGATTTAAAAACCTATCAAACTAATAACTGGAGCTCAAAATCCAAAAATCTAATCAGAGTCGAATTGAAATTGTCGTTGACGATGATAATGAGAGGCAATTACAACCCTAATCATCTAATCGAAGAACTAAAAAACCCAACCATATCGAATTATTATCCAATTCTCTGCATACTCACCTCGAAATCTCCAGGTTTCTTCCTCCTCTCTCTCTCTCCACTACGGACAAAATTTGGACTCAACAATGGCTACGACCAAATCACATGGAGACACCTTTTCTTTTTAGCCTTTGCGTTTTAGTATTTGACGGCTACGATTCAATCTGGTATATCTTTCATATTTTGGGTAAAAAAAGCTTCTTCAATCTTTTTTTTTTTTTTTTTTTTACTTCCACTTCCAACAGAACACAGCTTATGTATTGTTTACCCTGAGCTCAGATCCAATGACCCCTTCTCTTATGTTTACTATGCGATAGTTCATCGAGAACCAATCAAAACAAATCAATGGATGGCTTCAACCAGTAGGTTGAGTTGTTGTCTACATAAAAGTTGAGGGAAGAGTAATACGGTGTCTCAACCTTGTCGAGCATCACCTTTACGGCTTCCTATAGTAACAATGAAGCACTTGTCTTTCAATACAATGATAGCATTGTTATATACAAGTATCTAAACCATATGCTAAACCAACTATCTTAACCGAATAGCATATTTACATAACCCAATAGGATTCAATCTGTAAATATTTAGCCTTTGCGTTTTAGTATTTGACGGCTAGGATTCAATCTGGCATCTTTCATCTGTTGGGTAAAGCTTCGATCTTTTTTACTTGGTTCTTAGTGAGTCAAATCATTATCACAAAATTCAAAATAGATTGATTATGAAAATGCGAAAGAACAAATGTCACCACACTTTCTTTTACGCAATGCACAAATATTGTTAAGTCTCTCCTCGTACACAAAGCAGCAGCAAACCATCCTAAAGAAGAGACTAATAATGATTATTACCTTGTTCTCTAATCTTCTTTTACAAAAGGACCAAAAACTAAAAAGAATCATCAAATCAAAATAAAATAAAAAGAAATTAAACTTCCCAAATTACAATTCTCTTTTCTTTATACCCTAAAAAAAATACAGACTTTTTCTATATATTAAAAAAAAAGAACGAACAAACAACCTAGGCTCATGGGGTTTTTTTTTTCTAATTTTACGTCTTGTTGAAGTGGAAAGATTTGGCTACACCCAAGTGATCAGCTAGTCGTTGTACTGAGGACTGCACCGGTTTTGATACCGGTGAGAGCAGCTCTGGGAGGTTCGGGTGGCACTGAGGTAAATACGGGTCATCATCCTCTGTGCGGCTGAAGGACGTGAGAACAGACCGGCAGAATATGAATCTACACAATAATATAAAGGCTGAAGGACGTGAGTCCATGCTTTGTGTGGTTTCAATTCCGAAAACTTTTTGAGAATATACTCACCTTAGAATCAGCCGTCTCAAGAATGTATCAGGCAAGACTTGTGCCCAGACGAGATTCAAGACTTTGGAAGTCAACAGAATCGTTTCCCACTCTGAGAATGAAGCAGAAAGCATACTCTCTGCTTCATCATAAACTTCCTGAAGATTGTGATAAGAAATTTGTAAAGAGGCATGCCGCACTAAAAAGTTTGGTTCATTTATGGTAAATCAAATAACAAGTGCTAACCGGGTCGGGGTTTGAGTTTGAGAGGCCCAGCATTTGACTGAATGCTTGTAAAGGAGCTGTTAAGAAAAAGGTAAACTGACTTCCGTTGAGTGTGTCCGTATCATCAGTAGATGGGTTCTCGAATGATGGCTTCAGAGGTGAAAGAAGCATAGCAACAGGCTCGCCTCTCTCTGCTCCACTCAAAACCTGGAGTTTTTTTTATTTTATTTTAATAACAATCCATCAGCAAATATCGCAAAGTGACTTGAGAGAAACTATTAGACTCTCCAGATAATATGATGCACTAAGTTATGACAAACCTGCCTTGAATGCACGGCTAGTGTCGCTATCAATGATCAAGAAAAGCGGTTTTCGTGTAAAAGGGATTAGGTCACCAGGGTAAAGGTTGTTTGAACCTGAACCAAAAACGAGACCGTGAATTAGAAAAGTCTGCTCTTTCGAGAGATACTAAAATGTTATTATTATTCCAAAAGAAAAAGACTTACCAGAGCCTCCTCTAGGACCTAACCAAAGATGATCCTCATAATAATCACTAGACAACATTTTTCCATTACTATGTGGTTCTGACTTGTAACTTTTCTGTTCTTGGGAGCCTCGAGCAAGCAGCTTACTTTTTGATGTTCTGCTAGAACCAACAGAGTTCTCTGCTTGCGCAACATTTTCGCGAGCAGGACCACCTGGATATTAATAACCAATATCATTGACGTCGCAGCATGATAAAAACAAATTACCAACCTTCAAAGTTCCAGTGACAACCAAGAAGAAAACTAACCTGAAGCTGACAAATATATAAGCATCACGCACTCTGGAGAGAGCTCATCACAAATCATTGCCAAGACCTGTAGATATATCACGCGAGTAAAAAAGTTAAACATAATGGAAGGACACACTCCTGTCTATCGATATATCAAGAAGTCCTGCAGATTTTCTATGTGGTACACATAAAACTCACCGCTAGCAAGTGGGATACTGAAGGGCGATAAAGAATTGCTTTCCTAGGATTAGGAGGTAATGTTGGATCAGCCATATCAGCAGCTAACTTCATATCTATAAGCCCAGAGGTTAAAGTGTGATCAATTACAAAACCATTCTCCTTCGTTTCAACAGGCTTTTTTTGGTAAAAAGATCCACTAGGTTCCCATTCTAAACACTGCATCATTCTATAAGTATCCAACGTGACTTCAGCATATTTCACCTGAGAATCCACATCAATATAATGAATACTATTATTATGAATGCAACAGAGTTTAAACATCTTGTTTACCTCATTAAAAAAAAAAAAAAAAAAAACAACTTTGGTCACCTCATTACGGTGATAGCTTGCCAAGAGAGCATCACGAAACTTGAACAATTTCTTAGCGTGAAACCGAGCTAGATATGTTTGAGAAGCTGGATAAGAATCAAGCATTGCACAGTAACGTAGAGGCCTGACATAAGTTAATTCTGCATCAGATTCTATAAACCTAGTGATCTCTTGCACAACTAGCCTCCACTCCTTAAAGTTTGTCTCCTACACACACACACACACAAAAGAAGAACATCCTCAAATCCATCATCAAGAAGAAGATAAAAATAAAGACTTTTCACCAAATGTAACAAAAAAGGGCAGATCGGAAATTAAGTACCCTGAAATTAGATTTGCTGTCATCAACCAAAACCTTAAGCTTCTCAGCTAAGTGCAAAACCATATCTTTCCGATCCACAATCAAAGAAACAAGCAAAAACCTAGCATAGAAACGTAACTCCTTGAAACGAGCACCAAGATCTTTCCCGTGAGCTTCTCCTTCAAAGTACCTCCTCCTAAGAATCGCTTCGTAGAAGACATAAGCCTCAAGAAGGAACCTAGCTTCACTAGTCCTCATGTACTGACTAAAGTAAAGCTGACCAATCCGGCTCGCGATCTCGCCGATTTCCCATCGGTTTAAACCGGACTCGACCAGCTTCGACCTGTGAGATTGCTGATAATTCCATAGCTTCATATAAGCTTTGAAGACTTTGTGGAAGTAGTGACTCTGTGCTCTTCCAAACGTTGGGAGATCGCGAACTCTCGCGAATTTCCGGTCTGCGTTTTCCACCAAAGCTCGGAAATTTCTCGAAACATCTTCACCCGCCATGTGAAAGACTACTTTACCCTCAGTTCCGGTGATAACCGCCGTCGTTTATCATCGGCTCTCCTCTGAGGAGAGAGAATAGAAAGAGAGAGAGAGAGAGAGAGAGAGAGAGAAGAAGACTAATCAATCAATGGGAACGACGGTGGAGAGAGAAGAGAGATAAATATTATCTTTTTTTTTTTTTAACAGCTGATTTAATTTATATCTCCTTATTTTTATTGAGAGTATTTTTTTCCAACTTCAAAGTTTATTTGATTATGTGTTCCTCTTTTAGTTGCTGATCACCTTTCTAAAAGTAGTTGAAAAAAAGAAGAAAAAATGAATTCTTGGGATTATTAATAATTTTGATTATTGTTTATGTAATTTTGAGGGGAAAAAAAAAAGAAATTGACATTAAGCAATGTAAAACATTGTTATTTTTAGCTGTCTAAACATTGTTATTAAAAAAAAAAAAAAAATTGAATATGCTTGGGTATGAGCAAAAACGCATGTGAGCACGAACCCACAAAAGAATTTTGCAGAATCATATACAAATCTCGTTTTGTGTTTGTGTAATCATCGTGAGACGAGCTGGCAATGGTATCATCTATCTCTCTCTACACACTGATTAATTGTACATGTATGGTAGTTTTAGCACATGTCCGTAACGTACGTACGTACATACTTGAACGAAATATTATTGTTTGCTTGTTTTGAGTCTCTCATCCATATATACAAATTCTAAATATAGAACAATTCAATGCTTGTTTCTTTTGGTTACTTTTGTGCATTTAAATCATCAAATTTGGTAGAAGAAATTAATGATGGCAGCAATAAGCAACTTAATTAGCACATGATTATTTGTCGACGACGTACAGTGTTTGTGACGCAGAACCCTTTTCATTTGTATATGATTCCTCTTTTTTTTTTTTTAACTATGATTATATTATACTATGTGAATGTATCTGTCGAAGCAAGGATGATTAAGATGATTCGGTAATCGGCAGCAACATCTATAATTTAATTATTTAGAGGAATCCTAGGGGGGGAAAAGGTGTTTTAACTTATTAAGAGTATAGTAATTGACTAATTGTGATGTTAAAAGAAAAAAGGTTGTTTTCGCTATGTTGCTTTCGAATTGTAAAAACGGAAATAAATTTTTCAACTGAGTAATTTTTAAGTTGTTGCAAAATCTATATATGTTGTTAATCAATATTCATAGTTGACTTTCTCCCTGATTAGTAGTGGTCTTTTTTTGCTTTTCGGATTTTGTTCTAAAGTCTTTTAATGGTGTAATCATCACATCTAGTACTAAAAATTACTTTAGAGGTGGACCGACGCTACATGTCGCGTCGCTAATACTCATTGTGTAATTCGGGTCTTGTTGCGGACATTAATATGATAACGAAATCGATCTTTTTTGTGCTCGAGTTTGACATGTAACAATAACTTGAACTTGATAGCATTTTTAGGTGCTACTATGTTTTAATCTTTAACTATAACAGTTATTATGTGATTATCTATCGACTCAGATGAGAGAATCTTTTGATTGTTTTTAACACAAGTAAAAAACCTTTGATGTGAAAACGATGAGAAAACTAAAGATACTAAACAAAAAATGAATAAATGAAAAATGTCATATACATATTTTGTCTTTACATCTACAAATTTAAAAGACCAGTGGGGCACATTTCCATTAACTTATTAGTAGTAGACTAGTAGTAGTTAGATGTTAGTTGTCTGAATTCTATTTTTCATTTATTTTATATTCTGGATATTCATATATTTAATCGGTCTTATTCCTGTTTCATACATGGAATATATAAAATATAAAAGTCTAAATTGATAGTATCATTTGCTTTCGTAGATCAAATGGTACGTCGCCCTTATTTTTAGCTAAAAAGCTTTATTAGGTGGGAAACGTTATTTGCTAGCTACAAAATGTACCTCTCTATTTTGGACATGTTTTAGTTTTAATTTTTCTTTATGTGACCTATCACATGAATACATTCCGTTGGGCTAAAGAACAAAACATAAACTCCAAATTAAAAAAAAAAAAAAAAACATAAAAAAAAATTAGTAATGCATTTTTGAGTATCGATATAAACACTAAGGATTATTTGTCTTATCTGTTGGAACGTTTCAACACCCCTTCTCACGAATAACTGAAGAGAATATTAAAGCTTTAATATGTTTGTTTCTTATGAATATTCGAAAATTCAACTCGATTGACTGACTAGTGGCAGAGCTGTGGCCAATTTATCTGAATCTTGTGACAACAAAATACTAAACAATTAAAATGAATTTTCCAAGAAAAGATAGAGAAACAAAAAAAAACATAAAGAGCAAAAGGAAAATGTGTGACTCCAAATCAGTGCATGAACCTATTAGTGTCAAAGTAGAAGAAGAAGGAAAAAAAAGGCAAAAGACAGAAGTAAAGATTGGCAAAAGACAGAAATAAAGATTGTTCTTTTGTAATGTCAACAGATTTTTGTGTGTGTGTTGGGCACAAAGTGGATTGGGATAGCTTTTGCATTACCAGATAAAAAGAAGGTACTTAGTGATGAAGAGAGAAAAAGTAAAAGGTTTGTTATCATTACTAAAGTCTTTTTTTCTTACAGTCAAAAATATTTTACACACCTATATTATTAGCCTAATATAGTTTAATATGGATGTAAAAGAAAAAGTAATAATGTGCTTTGCTTACATATGGATATGGGTCTTTCTTTGGGCTGAACAGCCTAGTAAGAAGTATAACAATTGGGCCGCTTTATTAAATGCCAAACATATTAACAACATCCATTCTGATAATTTTATTTCCTTTTAATTTTGTAGCCAACGTTTTCGATTTCTTTACACATCACATTCTCCCAATTTTTATTTGGTTATAATTTTTGATAATAAGCTTTACAAACAACTCAAATATAAACACACGAGTTCTTTTGCTAATAGCCATTGACTTAGCGAGCTTGCGATAACTCTCTACGTTTTGTTTTGTCTGTCCCAGCAACAGCAGAGTCGGAGAAAGACGAAAATAACAAAAGGTTCGGTCAAGACTCGATTAGTTAATGTTTTGTGTTTTTTTTCTTCTGGGAGAAATATTGTTTTAAAACATATTGACGCCGAATAAATTGACTTTTATTAGCTGGGGGAAAAAAAGAGGCTCCACCGTTGCTGACTCAAACTATTGTTTAGGAGTTCGGACCACTGGTTAATAGCCGCGTGTCAAACCATCTTTAGACAAAACAAAAGTGTCGTCGTTTTGATAAAAACCATATTGCTCTCTCTGTCTCTCTCGCTCGCTTAAGCCGGCACGAGCGACGAGCCGTATATATAAGCTGTCTCCTATGAATGGTTTATATACTTTTTTAGTAATCGTATTCGAATCTTTTTTTTCTTCTAATTACCATATCATTTGTAATTTATCACAAGTCTGTAGTATCATTAGTCTAATATTGTTAAGTTTAGTTACCTCTTTGTTGTATCATCCATGTTTTCCTACAAAACTTATCGCGAGTATTTTAGTCGAGTCATTCGACTTTCCCCGAGCATAGCTTCGTAATGTTAATAACTAGTTAAGAGTGTGTGTGATTTATAATGCTCGAGTGACCATCTTTCTTACAAATAAAGTTATGGCTTATATATGAGGAACTATAGAAATAAGACACATGGAAGTTTTCATATGTTCTATTTGACATGTTTTCAAATGACATGTTGTTCTATCCTTAATACGTTTGAAGCCTAACAAAAGTTTTCAATATAATCCAAAAATCGAAACAATGTCACTGACGTAATATTTTCACCAATTTTTGTTATATATAGTGTGAAATTTTATAAAACATCCTAATTATTTTGATGATCACATCAACTAATTAAATGTTTCCAAATTTAGAGTATTATAAGAATTCCAAGGAATAAAGACTTGAGAGGGACGTTTCTAAAAAATGACCACACCTTGTAGTTGTTTAATGACTAGTTAACCCCATTTGCGTAAAATAAATCTGCCTTTCACAATCTTAAAGCATATATGAATTTCTTCTACAAAGGGGGGCCCGGGGTGTTGAAAAAGATAACCTATCGAGAGATTAACAAAGATGATTATACTGTATATGCTTTTTAATTTAGCAATAGATTCTAATAAAAATTATTTTTATTATATTCTCGAAATAAAATAAAACTCGAATTGTCTTCTTACGCTATAGAATTATACACTAAAAAGTAGTCTAGGGTTTAAAAAAGAGGGACACCTAAAGTCTTTGTAGGCTTGTAGCAGCTAACACTAACATGATCAACTAATAAAGAAACATATATAATGCTTTTTGTTAAGTCCAGTTAATCCCAATATCAATAACTTTCATGATTATACATTTATACTACGCATGTTGAAGAAAATATTTTAATCAAATTTAGAAATACCGTGTATGCATGGAAACTTCGTATATATTAATATATATACCAACAAACCAACTATTTCATCGACGATTTTGTGAATACATATATTAGGATAAATACGAAATTGCACTTGAAATTGATATTTTTTGCTCATATATTATATGTACTTGAAATTGATATTTTTTGCTCATATATTATACTACTAATATAGGGATACTACGACACGAACCACCAACAAAAGCATTAATGATTTCAAAAGTATACAATAAAGTTAAATGGGATGTTTTAACTTTGCGTGTAAAATAGTAGTAGTACTATATAATTGAAGGATTTGCAAAGATTCTAAAAAAAACAATTGTGATATTTGTTAAGAGAAAGTGAAGCACTCAAAAGAAATGTTCGCCGCCCGGAATCAAATGGAATATAAAAACTTTAGTAGATTAGTACAACTAAGTTATATAGAAAACATAATTATAGAAAAATTTAAGCAATCTACTAATCAAACCAATGTGCAAGTATGTTAATGTGCAGTCGCGCACTAAAGTTTAATAGTAAACCGACAAAATCTAAACCGACCAAACCGAGTCTCTCATCGTGCAACCTGCAACGTGTGGGAGATACAGATGGGTTGGAAATAGACGGCTGTGAAGACGTGAGATGTCGCGAATCGGAGGGCTAAGATATTGAAAAGCACTGTACACGTGTCTATCTTCCTCCATCGAATATTATATTATAAAAAATTATTTATTTTTATTTAGTGTTATTATATAGTTTCCGGCGATAGTGACAAATGGCAAATGATGAAAACGACATCTTCTCTGATTGGCCCACAATCACATGGGTGTGTAGGGCCTACTGTAAAGAAAGGAAATTACAATATAGTATGTCCCTTAATTTTCTGAGTTTGCAATAAAATAATCAAAATAAGAAATATATATATATATATTTTTTTTTTTTGAATTTGCATAATTTTCCCCAGAAATATGAGAAAAAATAATTTAAAAACAAATGGAGCAAGTATTTAAATATTATGATTATAAGTTTGATAAAAGGAAATTATAGAAAAAAGGGTACTCGGTGACATTTTGTGATATACATGCCCCTCAATTTCAGATACGATCCGTGACAATGGTAAAAGCTTCTGTTTCTGACAGTGTCAGAATGAATGATTTTTTACATCATTCACTAAAAACGATGTCCCCATGCTTTCCCACTTTAATAATAAAACGTGTACGCACAATCATGGTAAAGAAAAGCACCTTGATGATTGATGATGATATACTACTACTACTAGCATTTTTTTTTTCTCACAAGCCAATCCTATGTTTTAAGCCTATGATGATGATGATATCTTAATTTATCGCCTTTTCCTTACTATGAGAAAAAAACAACTACTTTATTGACTTTCTTTACCAAAAGCAAAATTCATAGACGTCAAAAGCATTTCACGTATATCGACGAGTTTGTAACATTAATTAGAGTTGTCGTGGTCGTGGGATTATGAAAGAATAGATGTTACCATTTCAGAAACAGTTAACCAAAAGAAGAAGCTAATTTTTCAAAAACGTTAAAAGTTTTATTGCTTTCATATCAGAGAGTGTCCCTAGTTGATTCCTATTACTGTAAAAATAAAAATAAAAATAAAAACACCTTTCAACATCGTTAAAATTTCACTAAGAGCCATGGAAACGAGAGTTAAAAGATAGATAAATTTACAATCTTAAGCCCAATAATTAACTCCTTCATCCTTAATCCTTATTTATCGATTATTTTCACTTTTGCCCCACTCTGTTCCCACGGAGCACGATTCGATCATTCCCAACGATTCTCCTCAAGTCCAATGATCAGAAGCAGAGTACCAATGAAGTGACGGTGGTTGTTCATCGGAGAAGAATCCACAAGCTTCTTCACCGCTTAGAAAATCGTCGTGATCCTCTCTTTGTTCCGTTTTCACAAACTGTAAGAAACTCCCGCCGGCAACCGTCGACGGCGGCGTTAATCTTCCGTTATCCGAACTTGTTTCTTCGTTTAGAACGGCGCTTGAATCGCAGCTATCGGAGTATCCAGCGTCTCCAACAACTACGGTAGAATTCGGTAGAAGGTCACGGAGGTCGGTGAAGCTTCGCCGGTAGTTAAACCCGGTTGAATGTTCAAGAAACTGCGGAGGAGACGACGGAGTCGAATCCGTCTTGTGGAAACTCTCCGGCAATGAAACTACTTCTTCTCTCTTAACACTCTCAGTCGTAGCTTTGTTGTTATCTTCTTCTCCGTTGATCGTAGCTTTGATTTTACTGATCTGCGATCACAATTGTTTATTAAAAAATCAAACCTTTTTTGAATTTTTATGATTTTAGTTTTTTACCTCTTGGAGAAGAGAATCATTGTCACGGCGGAGAGAATCGAAATTGTGGCGGAGAGAGTCGTATTGGCTCTTAAGAATGCCGTAATCTTTCTCAAGTTGTTTTGTTTTCCACCGTGCACGACGGTTTTGAAACCAAACCGCTACTTGACGAGGTTGGAGTCCAAGCTCTTGTGCTAGTTTCGTTTTCCTCTCAGGTTCGAGTTTGTTCTCAAGTTCGAAATTTTTCTCAAGAGCTTTGACTTGGTCAACTCTCAATCTTCTCTTCTTTTCCGATAGACCCATGTGGTGGTTGTGGTTGTTGCCGGAGTATTCCTCGATTAGTGTAGCATCTTCCTCGTAACCTTCAAGCATAGATTGGTAATTACTTCCGTAACCTCTTGGACTCTGTTCATCTGTTTTTTTTTTTTTGAAAAACCAAATAAAATTAGAAACAGTAGTAGAAAGGATCAAATGAGGTTTGTCTGATATTAAACAAAATGGAGAAAGAAAGAAAAAAAAAAAGAAGGTAAAATAACCTGTAGAAGTGGAGATGAGACCACACATTGAATCTGAGCTGCTTAGCCTCTTCATGGTGACAGCAAAATAAAAAGAAGTTCAAATTTTACAAACAATGTTGTGAAAATAATTGAGGTTCTTTACGTTGAACACATAAAAAAGAAAGAAGAGACTTTAGAGGAACAAATTAGAGAAACTGAGAAGATATGGACTGAGAAAGTCCAACAGAGTGAAAGCTTTTAGTTATCTATTTACAGAGGAAGCAGAGAGAGGGAGAGAGAGCAATGGTTTGTTCTTTGTTTTCAATATGAACAAGTTGGTTTCACACTTTCCCTTTCTTTAAATAAACCAAACTTGGGTTACGATTCAAAGTGGTTAAAATGTAACTAAGGTTAAGTTTTGAACCAGAGCTACATATGGCTCAGCTCGGCTCTGTAGCGGAATCTGTGATACGTCGTCGTATGTGTTTATTTATAATACAATTTGGTTATAACCTAATTTATTTATTTATGTACGGTGTTTCTGTTTATTTATTTTTAATTCAAAAAAAATTAATAAACAGCGAAAAGTATATACGTAAGAAATATGCTTTTAAAAGGAAGATTTTAAAATTACAACATCCTCTGTAAAACGTCATAACATACGTCACAGAAGATTTGATGACATAAATGACAAACTATGATTTGTTTATTAATGAATTAAATCAAATGTAGTTTTTCTTATCAAACAAAAATTCGATTGGATAAGATATAAAATTATACAGATGTCATAATTTAATCCCACATATCTGAATTACTCAATTTTGATATATATATACTTTATATTAAAACATTAGTATTTAATATGTTATTGTGTTGGCAATGCAGAAGAGTGGGATTAAAAGTCTTTTGCGGGTGAGGGAACAAAGACTGACAGTTTGGGTTTTGGTTCACTGAATCATCCAAAACTATAGGCTCAAGCGGCACCGTCAAAATGACAAAATAAATTAATACAGAGGGATAACATTTACGTATCAATTTTGTGACTACAATTTTTTTTTTTTTTTTTTTTATGTTTGAAACAACTAGTAATAAAAAAAAGAAGAAAAAACAAACAAAGAATGTAAAAGTATAGACATATGTCAAAATAAAGCTTTGTTATAGAAAGGCTCAATAGATTTGCTATATATATATATATTTTATAATAGTCCTTATAATTATGCATTTGCGTTTTTACATGGAAAATATTCTAACTTCTAAGTGAAAATACATACGGTTTGATCCTCTAGAGGCAACTAACGCTCAATGACATCAAAAACAAGGTTTGGTCGACACAAACAGTTCTGAAAATAAAAGCCTTCCTCTGGAGAGCCGGCAGTGATGCTTTACCGGTCACCGATCTGATATCAAAAAAAGGAATCAAGCTTGACTCTAGATGTCAGATTTGATATCGAAAAGAGGAACTGCTTGAGGAAGCTCAGATGCAACTAACACTCAATGACATCAAAAACAAGGTCTGGTCGACACAAACAGTTCCGAAAATAAAAACATTCCTTTGGAGAGCCGTTAGTGATGCTTTACCGGTCACTGATCTGATATCGAAAAGAGGAATCAAGTTTGACTCTAGATGTCAGATTTGTGGAGTGGAAAGAGAGTCAATCAACCATGTGTTGTTTACTTGCACACTCGCGAGACATGTATGGGCTCTATCTAATTTCCCGGCACCTCCCAATGGTTTTGATGAGCTCTCAGTGCATTCAAATTTCCACTACTTGAACACAATAGCAAAGATCTCTTCAGTTGATATTGAGATTAGATGGTTATTCCCATGGATTCTATGGAGATTGTGGAAGAACCGATATTCCTTCTTTTTTGAAGCAAAAAGGTTTGATCCTCTAGACACAGTTCTAAAGATTAGAGAGGACGCTGAACAATGGAGTTTGTCTCAACAAGTAGATATGGAATGCGAAATAGAGGAAGAAACCGAGGAAATATGGGATGTGACAAAATGGAAACCACCACCTGCTGGTTGGTTAAAGTGCAACATAGGCACGTCAAGAGTACAAAAGAACTCGGTTTCAGATGCAACTTGGGTTCTTAGGGATGAAAGAGGTTCAGTTCTGCTACACAACAGAAAAGCATTGGCTAACTCTTTGAGCAAAGAGGATGCAGATTTTCAGAGTTTCTTATGGGCTGCTCAAAGCATGTATAGCCACAAAGTCTCGAAAATAATTTTCGTTTCTGAATCACCGATACTGACTGGTGCGATAAACAGACCAAAAGCTTGGCCATATGTCATCAACATTCAGAAATGCTTCTGCAACTTACTAGAATACAAGACTGGAGTGTCCAATTAGAGAAACCAGAATCAAATAGAGGTGCCTCTCTCATAGCTCAAAGTGTTCCTGATCTTGCATTCTTGCAATTTTATGTATCCATAGGATCTCCCAAGTGGTTACATGAACTCTTTGGATCTGAGAAATTCTTTCCTTCTCTTTAGGATTAGATTTCCTTCTTCCCCAATGGCTAATTTGTTAGAACCTATTTTTTGGAAGGTTAAGCTGATTTTGTTTAAATCACTTTTCCTTAGTAGCTTTTGATTAGATTACAAAGCTACATTATGTAACCCCTTCTCTTATGAATGAAAAAACAGATGAAAAAAAAAAAAAAAAAAGTGAAAATACATACGGAAACAGACAATCCCATAGTGGTTACTGATGTTTCTAGAACAATATAAAAAGGGCTTTGGGTCCATCAAATATTCTATTTTCAAGAAACGTTATCTAAATGGAGAAAATGATGTTATTAGAACTCAACTTGGGAATCTTATGGGCCTCTACACTACATTATGATACCAGTCTTAGATAATGGACCACAAAAACTCTAGTTTGTTATCATAGGCCTACTCCATTTATTGTTATATTTTTTTAATTTGCATGTTCGTTTTTTGTTTGGCCTTGTTAATTAGTTGGTAGCCCTTGTTATGATTGTTAAACTAAAAAGAAGAGGTGGAGTTCGACGTTCCCGTACACGTTTCCTACAATTGAGTATTTGACATTTAATACATTTACTATTGCACAGCTACTGGATCAGCTTGAAAAATAATAATAGTATTAAGTAGAATCTGGATCATGAATTCATAATGCTCGAGTACATCTACATGCATTTTGAAGATATACTCAGAAGTCTCAAAACACATTAAAAATATATTGATGAAAAAGAATTAAGAGATTTTAAAATTTTGTCATATATACTATCCATGTACTATATATATGTCTCTTTGGATTATAATAATTAAGTTCAAGTCTCGAGATTGTGCAATTCGTATTTATCCTATCAAGTCTTGTGTCTATCTTACTCGCATTAATAGTGTGAATGGTTACATCGATTGAAGCGGACAAATCCGTTTGTGGACTAGATCGTTTTTTATTTACCATTCAGTAAATATAATTTGCAGTGGTGCGGTCCAAATAAAGCAGAGACAAGATCGCAGCGGACCAACTGCAGACCATTTTTAAATACAAATAAAGTTGATCCGCAGCGATTTGTAGTCCACCTTAAAAATGAAGCGGTCCAGACCGCAAATGGATTTGACCGCCCTAACCACAGTTACCATTCAAATCCTAAAAATTTTTTTGCATATAAATTTATATTTTACAGAAAATGTTGTGTGCATCAGCCAACTAATTCTAATAGAGTGAATGTTAAGTTAACTGAAAACATTTAAAATCGATTGGAAATGTAGTGAATAAAAAAAGAAATAACATGTGATTAGACGGTGATACAACCAAAAACTACTAGCTGCAATTGTTATGATCGATCACTCGTATTGTTGGTGTGGCCATAAATATATCTATCTTTTCTTTTGTTGCCAGGGGATTACACACCACTTATCCCGCTTGTGTTGTTGTTTTAATTCTGCGTCTGTTGTTTTTGTTTAATTTATTGTCTGAAATCAAGGAAAAGGCATTTTTGTACGACGAAACATTCTGACCTCTTAAGAATTGATTAATTTGACCCTATCGAAGAGACAAAGAATTTGTGTATATGCAACGAACATGTGGATAAACATGATTGACACATATATAATCCAAGCACACAGTTTAGCTGATCTGATTTAGACTTTTTCATTTAATCAAGTGGAGCTAAATGGACTAATTACAATATTAGTATTTTATTGTAACCAACTAACATCTATATCTCTCTACCCCAAGCAATTTGACGATTTTTTGCATAATTTTGCCCTTTTTAATAAACATTTCTTAAGCTAATCTAAAAGTCAAAAATATTACTATTTTGCTTATCCTCTCTAAGTATATATAAACCCAATCTTCGTTTATAACCTTAAAGGCTTAAACATAACAAAGCTTACTAAAGACATTTTCATTTTATTTACAAGCAGAAAATCAAATTTCACGTGGATAAATCTCAGCCGTTGGTATCCTTCTAACGATTCTTACTCGCGACGTCGTTTCGAATGAACGATGCCACGTGTTAATAGTTTTAGTCCTCACCGTTGGATTATTTTCCACGTGGCATTCATCCTACAGAGCAAAGCCAATGCTCAATCATTCTCACCGAGTCCGCCTGAGTTGCAGCAACCGGGTCAAACTCCGTCGAAGACCACCGTCTTCGCCGTTCTCGTCACCCTCTTCTTCTTCATCGGATTACTCTCCGTATATATCCGCCATTGCACTCGCCCTAACTCCGAATACTCCACCAGATATTCTCGCCGCCGCGCTAACGACACCTGTTCACGGCGAGGCGGACTTGACGACGCCGTCGTCGAAAGCTTCCCTGTCTTCGCTTACTCCTCCGTCAAAGAATCAAAACTCGGATCCAACGATTTGGAATGTGCGATTTGCCTCAACGAATTGGAAGATCGTGAAACGGTGCGATTGCTTCCGATTTGTAATCATCTGTTCCACATCGATTGCATCGACGCTTGGCTTTACTCCCACGCAACTTGCCCTGTTTGCAGATCTAATCTCACGGCGAAGTCGGATAACTCCGGTGGCGCGGTGATATTGAGAGACCATGTCGTGGTTGACGTTGAGACCCTTGAGTCAACGAAGAGTCACCACCTCGTCGGTAAGTTTCCGAGATCGAATTCGACGGGTCATTCAATGGGTCGACTCGGTGACGGCGCTGAGAGGTTTACTCTGCGGTTGCCGGATGATGTGAAGAGGCGAATAATGGAGTTAAAAGGACGTAGGCTGAAACGAACGAGAAGCTTCGACGTTGATTTGACGGCGGAAGGGAGGGAGCGGTGAGGAAAGCAGTTACACGGTCGGGTCGGGTGGGATGTTGGATCGTTTGGGTTTGACTTTGCTCGTTTCGAAGTCAAACTCGGGTTCCGTTAGATCACAGCAATCTAACGGCGAACCGTTGAAATGAGTCGACGTTATGTTTTGTCGTCAGCCTTATTGTTTGGGTTTGGAGTGGTAAAAACCAAAACCTTGTTTAGCAGCTCGCTAAACAAGTAGTATTATTTAATTTTCTCAAATGAGTGTTGTTTCTATTCAAATGTTTCAGCATTTCTAATGGTTCTCTAGCATTTCTAATGGTTCTCTATTTTAGCCTCTATTATAGAGTTCATCTATTATAAAGGTGATATTACTACAATGATCTTCTATTTTTATCTCTAAAATAGAGATTGCTATTTTTTCCTTTATTTACAGAGGAATCTGTTTTTTTTTTAACAATCTCTATTTTATAGGTGAGAATAAATGATTATTGAAGTAAAACTCACTTCTATTATAGAGCTTCTCTATTATAAAAGAAATAATAGGGAAAACTATTTGAAATGGTGTTAGCAACGAAAATATTATTATTTGAGTTTTTATGTCATTTTAATTTGTTTAGTAGTTAGTCGTAACAAGAAGGTTTTGCGCAACAGGCATTGATGTTTTCGGAAACTTTCTTCTGTATATGCCACGTATCTTATAGTAATTGTATTAATGTTCTTAATCGCAGGTGAGAAAGGATATGAATTGTGTTCGTAATAATAATCATCTGTCCTTTACAATAATTTGATATACGTAACCGCTGGTACCTGAGTGAATGAATACGAAGAGGAAATCATCAGATTCGAGCGACAATATTCCATTTTATTGACGACTGAATTTGCGTGATTCTCTGTTCACTCCATATATAAACATTATATTGATTATTTGACCCATGTTGGTTACATAGAATAAAAATAGTTTCCTTTTCTTGACCCACAAAACCATATAGTATACCATTATATTTATATATTATCTCACCATCATCAAATTAAAAAGAAGAACACAAAAGAGGTCATCATCATTCATCATTCATCATCATCAAAGCTTTTATTCGATGGGAAGAATCACAAGTTTTGCAGATCTCATAGGTAAAATCAAAGACAAAGCATCCCAAAGCAAAGCTGCTTTCGTCTCATCAAACACTAGAAGCAAAACTCTCTCTTTCCATCTCTCTGTCCTCCGTGCCACTACTCACGACCCTTCAACGCCGCCGGGAAATCGTCACCTCGCCGTTCTACTCTCCGCCGGTACTGGCTCACGAGCCACCGCTGCTTCCGCTGTCGAATCCATCATGGACCGTCTTCACACTACCGGAGATGCTTGCGTAGCCCTCAAATCTTTGATCATCGTCCATCACATCGTCAAACACGGGCGCTTCATCCTCCAGGATCAGCTCTCTGTTTTTCCTGCTTCCGGTGGCCGTAATTATCTGAAACTTTCCGGTTTTAGAGATGAGAAATCTCCTTTGATGTGGGAGCTTTCTTCTTGGGTCCGATGGTAAAGTTATAAAAATCAATCTATACAAAAATAAAAAATTCGATTTTTATCATAAAATTTGGACTTTTTTGTTTGTAGGTATGCTTTATATCTTGAGCATCTTTTATCAACTTCAAGAATCATGGGATTTTTCATATCTTCGACATCGAGTACAATTCACAAAGACGAATACGAAGAAATGGTTTCGTCTCTCACAAACTCTGATTTGCTTCGTGAGATGGATGCGCTCGTTGGTCTACTAGAAGAATCATGTAAAATCCCGGATCTACCCTTCTCCGGTGGCAAATCTCTAGCCGACAAAATCACTCACTTGGTCGGAGAAGACTACGTGTCTTCGATCAACGAGCTTTACACGAGGTTAAACGAGTTTAAAGAGCGGTCCAACAGTTTGAGCTTCGGAGATACGGTCGAGCTTGTCTGTGCTTTGAAGCGGCTCGAGAGTTGTAAAGAGAGGTTGTCTAAAATCTGTTGTGGGAATTGGAAGAGAGGTTGGATCGATGGGTTCTGGGGTTTGGTTCTTGAGGTCAAGGGTATCCTTGGTAATTTAGAAGATACTACTAATTATGGGCAGATTGAGAAATCGATTGTTGGGTTTGGGATGAGAGAAAAAAGATACGAATCGGCTCGGTTTACCGATCGGTTAGTTATTGGTTACGGCGATGCTGTTCGGTTTTCTTCGGGTAGATTTTCGAATGTTGATCGGTTTAGTGTACCTGCTGGTTTCTTCTAGTCAAAGATTTTTGTTGAGTGTACGACTTTGATCTTCTTGTTAATTTTTTTAATTTAAATTTTGGTCATAGTGGCTTGTAAATGTTAAAAAGACAAGAAAAACAAAAAAAAAACGAGGAAAAAAGTCTCTATTTAGCCACACAAAAGTACAAGAAAACAACGACAACATAGATGTTCATTTTCATTATCTCTGGATGTTGTTTGCATTATTATGAAGAATGGTTATGTTTCTGTCTTTATCAAAAATTAAAAAAAGGAAAACGTTAACTGAACCTTTTCAATAACGCCAAATGAAAGATGGATGAAGGCCCTGCAAATTTAGTTATGAAATAACCTTCACTCTCTTGGGCAACACTGCTTCAATAGATAGCGTAAACTTGAGCTTTATTTCTGGTCGTGAAGGCCTATAGTATCACTATCATTATTACAGTTCTATATGCCTTTTAGCCTTATGAAATTTCTTTTTTTTTTGTTTTTTTTTTTTGTGTTAAAGTCAATTCTCTTAATTAATATATAGAAATACTAAATTAAACAAGATATTTTATTAAAAAATAAAAAGTTAATGAAGAAAATTACAATCAGAAGCTTTGCCCCTCAGTTTAATCCCATGGCCCAATCAGAGTAATACAAATTTCACGAAGACTCCAAAGGAAGAAAACAACAACAAAGAGGAAGATAATACGAAGAGAAAATGTATGAATTAATGAAAACACAGACAAGGAGATCTCTCAAACAAAATCATAATAAGAAAAACCAAAAGGAGAGGGAGATAGAGATAGAGTAGTGCCCAAGGCAGCTCAGTTTCTAAGCCAATACGACGGCGTACAAGGCTCCTGCAATGACCGTGCTCACAAGGAAAGCTTTGTTAGTCAATGCTGAGTCAGCTTCCGGTGCGTCTGGTCCTGGAGCAGGAGCTGGTGTTGGACCTGATGGGCCTGGAGCCATACCGTCTGGTTTCGGGGGAGAAGCCATAGGGGGTGTTGTGGGAGATATGGTCGGTGGTGAGACGGTGGGTGGAGTTGTTGGAACCGGAGTGGGTTCGTTGACTGGAACCGGTGGTGAAGCAACTGGAGACGGTGGCTGCGCAGTTGGTGTAATAACCGGAGAAGGAGACTCTACCGGCGGGAGAAGCGTGATGGGTGCTGGAGCCGGAGCCGGAGCTTGAGCGAGACATGAGGTGACAAATACACCAAGAAAGATCAGAGCTTGCAATGTCTTAAGAGCCATTTATATCTCTCTCTCTCTCTCTGTTTTCAATTTCTTTCGTTGTTTTGACGAGAGAGATAGAAAACCTGAGAAAGATCTTTGTCTTTGCTTGGTGTTGGAGACATTAAGGCTAAATGGCTTCTTAATATATATACATAGCTAATTCAGAAGCATTTAGTTTTAATTATTTGATAGTTTGGTCTCTTTAAATCATGCAAAGCACACATAGCTAATAGATATTTCTTGAATTAGTATATCAGAATAAATAGTCTCTACCAAGTACCAAGTCTCTTGAATTTGAAGTTTTCTTCAATTAGTCTACAAATCAAGCTTATATAAATCTGACGTACGGATCTATTGAATTATAAATTGTAATATTTTCATCGAGACATGTCACAACGTTGATTGACATGAGATTAAACATAGTTCTAATTGGGTTAAGAGATGTCGTGTTAATTAGAATAAGGGACAATCTTGTTTCACGGTCTATTATGTAGCAATGCAATTAACACATCATAAAAAATTACTTGAGATATCTTAAATCACACACTATTTTGTTTCGTCAAGAGTCAAGACCACGCGCCATACTTGGTTCCCACTAAGGTTAACGACGAGGCAGACAACAAGCAACCTATATTATCTGTGAATGATTATGACATTTATATTATATAAGATACCATTTCTTCTAATATTTTACAATCATACTTGATACTTCTATTAATAGTTTTTTTTTTTAAATTTGGGGGAAGTTTGGTTGGATCCCATCTTCATCATAAACCGGAATTTAAACCGAAATTATAAAGCCAACCTATATAACTCTACCCAAAACCAAACCGAATTCTAGATAACTCATCCTAATTATATGCACAGTGCGTTAAATATGGTATGGGCTTTAGATTTACCCGTTATACAAGGTCCAAATCTATATTGTCTATGTAGGAATTGTAACGTTTTGAATGAACCGCATGATTCAAAATTTAGCTTCATTTGAATTTATATTTATTTTCAATATATATTAAAAGGATTCATCATTTTTTTTTTTGTGACAAGCCTACAAAATTTCTTATTTTTTAAATGTTTTACTATCATATATCATATTTGCCAAACAGATATTGTAGTATTTACCACTAACCAAACCCTTCATTTTATTGTAGTATTTAGAATTTTTAAATTAAGAATTTTAAATTCCTATAGCTTTGATTTTTTTTTCTTCCAAATGCAATATATTTATATATAAAATATTATCCACAATATGCTAAAATAGATTTAGTTGAAAATACTTGAAAATTTCAAAATAAAATTAAATAGCATAATATTTAAAAACTATTATGAAAAAACTATAAAATTAAATAGAAGAAAATTTATTTGTTCATGACACATGTTCTCTCCATAACTTCTAGTATTTCTTTTTTAAAAGTTTATTTTCTTTAAGAAGAAACTTATTTTAAAGTTTTTAAAAATCAAAATTCATCCAATGAATCTTAATTTTACAAGTCTTCCTAAAAACATTCACAACCACTATAAATGACATTTATTTATTTATTTATTTATAAGTCCAATAATAAAACCTTTTTTTGTTGTTGTTTTAAAGTTCTTAATAGCGAAAATACTATAATTAATTGATAAATAAAAAAAAGTCTACCCCACGCACATCCCAAATAAAAAAGATCATTAAAAAAAAAAAAAAAAAACTTTGGAAATCGAAGGGGAATGGAGCAACCGACGAAAGAGACGACAGTGAAATCGGAGGTTCCAATGAATGATCAGAATCCGAAGCCAACGCATAGTGCTGATCTGAAGCCAGTGGATGATAAAGGAGCCGAGGATGCGAGTTCTGTGATATCTTTATCTGATGAATCTACGACGCTACATGTTGAAAAAATCGAGACGAAAGGAGCCGATCAAGCCGCCCCGCCGGCTCGAACAGCTTCCGGATCGAGGAAATCGGTTCATTGGAATCCAGATTTGGTATCTGAATCTCCTGCACCGGATCAGAAGGCCGTCTCGTCCGCCGGATCTAATAATCCTTACGTCGCTCGTGCTCCCGCTGAAACTTCGGATGCCTCGTTGAAAGGTGTTTTAGAAACGGTATCTGTATCTCAAATTTTGTTCTGTTCCCTTTGCCTTTGAGAGATGTGTAACCGTTTTTTGGAAACTGGATCAGAAACTATGGAATCTGTGAAAGGTGTGCTTGGGAGATGGGGAAGGAAGGTTGGAGAAGCAGCTATGAAGGCCGAGAGCCTTGCCGGAAACACGTGGCAACACCGTGAGTTTCCTTTCTTTATCTATATGGTTTGCATTGTTTGTTCGTTAGCCCTGAGACATTTTATAAGCTGGATAGATATGGATGATTTTCATGCTACATTGTAGTTGTTATAGTATGAGTTTTAGTTTCTCTTGTTTATGTATCTTCTGTGTGATTTAATGATGTGTTTATGTATGGTTGGTATGTCTAACTATTAAATTCTTGGTGTCCACTATAATAAATCAGTGAAAACTGCTCCGAGTTTTGCTGATGCTGCAATGGGAAGAATTGCACAGAGTACAAAGGTTCTGGCGGAAGGAGGGTATGAGAAGATCTTCAGGCAAACCTTTGAAACAGTTCCAGAGGAGCAGCTGCAAAACTCATATGCATGCTACTTGTCTACCTCAGCTGGTCCAGTCATGGGTGTTCTTTATATTTCTACTGCTAAACTTGCCTACTGTAGCGATAACCCTCTCTCTTATAAAAATTCTGGCCAAACTGAATGGAGCTATTATAAGGTAATTTTCAGAATATTCTAGTTATGAAAGTGTCTTTTTTTTTTTTTTTGTGTGTGTGTTCCATAACTATGTGGTATTCACGTTACTTCATTATGATCCATCAAGATTAAGAGCGACTAGAATGAGACCTCCTAGATGATAGGCTAGCAGCAACTTAAAGCTGAATAACGTTAGATTCTGTGATTACTTTCTTGTGCAGACTATGATTACACTTTATTATTATTGTTACTTATATCTTCTTCTTGTTAAACAGGTAGTGATCCCATTACATCAGCTTAAATCGGTTAACCCGTCGACAAGCATAGTCAATCCCGCAGAAAAGTACATCCAGGTAATCTCGGTCGACGACCATGAGTTTTGGTTCATGGGTTTCTTGAACTATGAAGGCGCTGTTACATCTCTACAAGATACATTGCAAGCCGGTGCCTTACAGTCGGTGTGATATACCCTGGTGCATTCTTGATCACAATAGCCTTTTTTTTTTTTTTTTTTTTTTTTGTTGCAAACTAAATTATTTGATTCTCTCATTCTCAATCAGTTACCATGTCTTAATATACCAAATATCATTCCTTTGCTAAATGTTTCTCCTAATCATATTTATTGCTAATAAAAAAAAACTAATTGGATTCTAGGAGATAAAGTTTATTATGTTTTGATAATTTTGTTAGATTTTAGTCTATGGATGTAATAAAAAAAGATGATTTTGTTGTTACTCTTCCTATCTCCATTGCACTGCTCTATGGGATAGCAAAGCATAACTCTTATTTCAGTCGTATATTAAATAGGATTTGCAGAAGAAACAAAGTTCCAAAAATAAAAACAAACATAAATACCAGCAAATAGGTAGGGCCAATCAATCTCTTTACCATTTCCATCTGAGTTCATGAGCCCTGGTTCGATTCGTCATCTTGTCCTTTCCTGTTTTATCTTCACCAGTTGCTGCAAACTTCCTTCTCTTGTCCAAATTCTCTGTTTTCTTTGTCTTTTCGTTGTCTTCTTCTTTTTTCCTCTCAGTGATCTCTATCTTGGTATCTCCTTCCATCTTTATACTTATGTTCACCTCCAATACTCGCTTGCTCTTCCTCACTGAAACATCGAGGGACGCTTCTCTTTCCCGTCTTTGTTCATACAGTCGGCGCAGCTTAAGTGCTAGGTTATAGATCCCATCCTTGAATTCCCCTTCCAAATTTCTTTCGATTTCCGTCTCAAGCTCATCCCGAATCCTCTCTTCTTCTTTGGACAATAAGAGTCTCCTCTCCTCCTACAATAAATACTTGTAAAACAATCAGTAGCTAACAGCTTTTCTTTCCATGATGATGAAATGGTTACTACATTACAAGCATTTAATTTGTCTACATGTAATTTATATATAATTTACTTACGTTCTGTCGGCTATAGTCTTGGTGGTGGTCCATGGCTTTACAGTCCCCTCTTTATGTCGTCTATGTTTCTTTCTTAACACCAGATTCGCAAATGGGGGTTATAAAACAAGATCGTTTTGACATGGACATTGTCATTGATGGGGTCCCTCTGCTGTATTATATAGTTTGGTGGTCCAAATTAATTGTAGACTTGTAGGGGTTTTAAGTGACCGTTAACTAAAACAACCTCTGAAGCATTTTTACGCGCCAAATATCTATCTAATTGCAAGTCCGGTAATTTTAGCATTAGTTTGATGTCCTTATAATAGTTGTTGGTGAGAATAGTAGAGTAGTGCTTTACTTATAAGGCTGCTCTATGGATTGCTTTAAAGTAGGATTTATACTATCTCTCTCCCTGGACTGGATCTTAAGAAGAATAAGAAGAAGAAGATTCATCTGTATCTTGTTGTTATTTTTTTTGTCCGCAAAAGAAAAGAAATTGACGATAAAAAAGAAAAGTTAAATCAAATTATACAGTACTACTTCTTTATAACGAAAACCTTTTGTGAAGTATTTTATTAAAAAATGTAAATATATTTGGGCCGACCCAACCCATGTAAAAATCATGGCCCAATAGAGAAACCCTAGAAAAAACACATCACAGGACGGATTTGAGAAGCCGAAGTTGACGTTTCTCTCGTCCGTCCGTACGAAGATGGAGGTCTGTACCAGCTCGTCATCTACCATAATCACTCGTCTCCCTTCGACTTCGAGCATCAACCGCCATGGATATCTCGCTGTTCATGGAATCTCTCTTCCTCTAGCGAAACGTTGCCTCTGTCCTTCTCCAATCCCGTACCCGTACGACAACTGTGAAACCCTCCTAGGTTCCTGTTTTTTTTTTTTTTTTTTGGTTGTGTGATTCACTCATTGGCTCTCTCTCTCTCTCTTCCTTGTTTCTTGTATTGCGTTATTGGATTATTCAAAAACCCCCCAATTTGATAAGCAATTAACATTATCATCATTTCGATTTTTTTTTTTTTGTTTTTGAATTGGATTTGTTAAATTTGGTTTTGCGCTGATGTTATCTTGTGTTTCCACTGGCTAGGCACGTTGATGCGTTGTAGTAGAGATTTTCCAGGAGAAACAGTCTTTGAAGAAACATCAACTGGAGAAGGAGGAGGAGTCAATGAGTTTGGTGATGGAGCTGTAGAAGAGATAAACTCGACTAGTGAAGCTCAAGCTGAAGACGAGCACCAAACTCAATCCCTAGAGTTCTTCAACGACATTAAGGTATCTTTCTTTACCAGGAATGTTATTTTAATGTAATATGAATTGTATTGTTGTCTCGCTTCGCTAAGATAAGAGTAACCCATTTTCTCATTTCATCTATGGTAGTTCTTTATGCTTGATGATTTTAGTGTGTGTCTGTGTGTGTCAAATGTGATGATTATGTAAATGCTTAAAAAAACATTTGTTCCTATAGAAGTTTTTTATTCATCAACATGAATATCTGAAACCTTACAAGTGACTGATGTTGTGATTTGTCAATTTAGCTGGTGGACTCAGACAAAACATATTCAATCTTGCTTTATGGGAGTGGTGCAGTCGTTGCTCTCTACTTAACTTCTGCAATCGTCAGTTCACTTGAATCAATCCCTCTGGTTAGTACTACTCTCTATCCCGTGAGGAAATGGTATTTAATATATTTTTGTACTACTAACCCTTTCATATTGAATGTTACAGTTTCCTAAACTAATGGAAGTGGTTGGTCTAGGATACACACTCTGGTTCACTACCCGTTACCTGCTATTTAAGGTAAGCAAGCTTGATAATCGACTGAGTGTAAAACTTAAAATTCATGGTGTTTTCGTTAAAAACATTCACTTTATTTGCAGAGGAACAGAGACGAACTCAAGACCAAGGTTAGTGAAATAAAAAAGCAGGTTCTTGGGTCTGATTGTGAGTGAGAGTAGTCGCTAGTTTTTTTGGCTTCTAGAAATTGTTCCTCACAGGTTTTTTCGTTTTCCCACTCGTTTTTATGGAAACAACAATAATGTACCTCTTTTGGGTTTTTTTTTCTGCTGTTTTTTTTTTCTGAGTGTTGAGAGAGAAGCTTTTGATGATTAGAATTTTAGGATGGTTCCAAGTAACTTAAATTCGATGTTATGTATGTTAGTTTTCAATGTTCTCGGTTTCGACTTTTAAACATGAGAACCAACGCTATGCATCTTGCAAAATGATACCATAAACCCCTCTCTCTCGCTCTTTCTGTTTTGCAAATACCTAGATTTAATCGTGTCATTCCAAGCAACGACATTTCTCTCAGGCAAAATGATATCAAAACCCCACACTTTGAATAAAAAAAATAAACAAAGGAGGCTCCCACTATTGTGTTTCATTCGGGTTATTGGATCAAAATGGTAAAAGAAGTCAAACATGTTAGTTTCATCATGTTTGTGATGATCATCATCGTATTGATTTCAAAATGTAATAAACATTTTAACATATTAATCTCGGATTTCGATCTTTTTTTATTTTATTTTAATTGTTTGTCTACACTTGGGTTTTGAATTTTGATTAAACAATCTAAACCAAAAATTAACTAACGGTTTTTTTTAAAATGGTGATTCTTTTTGAAATTTATTCAGCAACTAGTTTCGAGTCCAACCCAAAAAGAATTCTTAACTCAGCAACTAGATTCAAGCCCGACCTAAGAAAACATCCATATTGTAAAATAAGACCAGCCAAGAGACAAGACCCTACGACATGCAGTGCAAAAAATGGCGACACAGTTTGCACAAAAGTTTGTGTAGCTGAACATTTGGCGTACGGAAAATGTTATAGAAAAACCGCAACAAAGATATGTGCGTGCAGTCATTGTGAAGGCGTATTCCCACCTAATATTTAAAATATGTTTTCGAAAATTATTGAATAAGTAATAATACTATTTGATTATTGAATGAATGATAAAATAATTGCTACGTTGATTACTCATTACTGTTTGTTGGGTTCTATGGCCAATCATTTTCTTCACATATTATTTAACTATGTGTCATATATATATATATATCTTACTTTATACTGTATGATTAATTTACATTTTTGCAATATTTCTAATTAATTAAGAATGACAGTTTTGGAGAATAATAACTATTTTTTATGTCATCACTCGAAACCCAAAACAGAGCATTAGATGAAAGAATCAAAATAGAGCATCAAGAATATATATATTTATTTTCAAGAAAGTCATAAAAGTAGACACAATCCATAAAAATTCAATTAGAAAGTAATTAATGTTGTGTGTGATGACTGATACGTAATTATTTAAACGAACAAAGCAGAAACTAATTTAGTATAGTGTTATAATCTGAAGTACTTTATCAAAACAGAGCATATATTAGAAGAACAAACAAACAAAATACAGCAATAGAATACGGTAACAACTATTAAGCATGTACTTTATCAAAAATAGTTGTTACCGTATATATATATATATATTTGTTTATCTTCAACAAAGTCATAAAAGAAAAAGACACAATCCATAGAAATTCAATTAAAAAATAATGAATTTAGTGTGTGTGTGTCAAATGACGGTTGATGATTATGTAAATTAGCTCTGGACATTCGGGGGAAATCAAAGCTCTGCCACGGATATGGATAATTGTTCGAGGGGTATCTTAGCACGAAATTACCGTTGTGGAACAGCTCAGCGTACAAGGGTTGGTCTTCGGACAGATTGCTTGTCAGATTCGTCGTCCACGCAACCCCGCCAGATCGATCGAGGAGGACAATATTACTATTCGCGACTTGGAGGCTTCCGATAGGACTGGAGAGAGGGTTGTCTCTGTTGGCAACCCATACGACTCTCTTCGCAAATCTCTTATACCATATTCCGAGATACCAACGATCTCTTTCTTGAAATCTCGTTTCAGGTTTGAAGAAACCAAGCTCGAATCCATCTCCAGGGGACACTATGGTCTCTTTCTCTGTGATCCTCATAGGTAGTAGTACTCTAGCTTGTGACAATGTAGAATCGTAGCTTGCAATGGAAGGGATCAACGAGAAAAGTTGTATGAAATACAAGAATGCGTTGCCGTGAGGTACACTCCTCCTCTTCATCATCGTCGCAATTTTTTTATTTGTTTTTCTTTGCTTCTATTTTTTTTTCGGATATTTGTTGATCATGCTAATTTAAACTCATACGAAGAAGAAAAACTCTCTGTTAAATAACTTTAAGTAGCAGACAGAAGAAGAATGGGTCCGTACGTGGTTGAGGTTGACTTTTCGTCACTTGGCCGATACACTTTTATAAAATATCTACGTGTGAATTTAACATCTCAACATAACATATGTCAATTTAAATATCTCAGACATATCATATGTTCTTTTATTATTTTAAATAAAATCTCTACGTGTGAATTTAATATCTCAGACACAACATATGTTTTAGTTCGTTCAGACTTTAATTCTTAATGCAAGGTTCCTTAATTCACCCTTTAATTTTTACCACACTTATATATGCTATTCTTGTGCTCCATGCCTCCATCCTTCCATATAGAAAAAAGGACGAACAAATCAAATTTTAGAAGACCAAATCATCTCTATATAATATTGATATGTTTTCGTTATTGGTCACAATAATGTCAAATTAAATCTCAAAATCGCTTTTAACTTTTATAGACATTTTAGTTATATTTTACATGTTAATTAGTCTCATTAAGTCATTAATCATTACTATAATATATATTTAAGAACAGATGGATGTAAAACTGGAACAAATATGTATTATGCTTACAAACCTTTTTTTATCGGCTATACACATTATCAAGTTGGTCATCCTCTACTTTTAAATGGGACGTAAAGTCTGAAGAAAAAAATGGAAAGTAAAGTACTCCAGGCTCCAGCCATAGTTGGTTTTAAGTAAGATTTTTCAAATAAAGCAATTACATAATTATCTATACTTAATCAATTAAAATGGAAAGTAAATTACTCCAGACTCCAGGCATAGTCGGTTTTATGGAAAATTTTAAAATAAAGCAATTACATAATTATCTATACTTAATCAATTAAAATAAAGTTTGTTTTTTCCTTTGAGAAACAAATCATAAAAGAGAGTATTGAAGAAGATTATATCTTTTTTTTTTAAAATAAAAAAGAAGATTATATTTTTACAATTAATATGTTTTCATACTAAAAATAGCAAAAGAATGGTGGATATACGTGGTCATCACTTTTCAGATTTGTATTCTTTTGTTGGCACTATTCAATGGGACGTACGTTTTTTTGGACTACTTTTCTAGTCTCTTTTCTAAAAATAAAAATGATAAACTCATATATATATTAACAGTTCGATGGCTACATACATAAAAACATTATATCAAAAGTTTACTAAAAAAAAAGAAGAGATATTAAGAAAGACAATTTTTTTTTATTTTTAAAGATAGACAAAATATAATGTTGGCTAAGACTGTGAAACTTGGTAGCCTCTTCATCACTATGGTCGTGATGATCTTGTTGTTAATTTCGACAGGTAACTTGCATCATGAGATATTATATATGAAGCTTACTACAAGATGTTTTATTTTTCAAAATATGAATACTTGTTTGTTATTTTTTTTGTTATTATTATTATTTTTCTATCACTTTTAAGTTTTAATGCAAGTGCGGCCAAACACAATCGACTTAAACAATCCAACCCCAATTCATTTGTGGTTCTGTTCAAATAGCATGGAGTATTTTAGTAGTTAAGACCTGACTAAAAAAGAACTATTAATTTTACCAAAAGGGTGTCAATATTTCAGGAATACCAAAGATAGAGGGTAAACTAGATCCGCGGTGTGTTCCTGTACGAATGAAGGCGCCGCGTGGGACATGTAAGGATCAACTGTGCCTACGAATTTGCCAGGGTGAAGATCAAAATGGCTATAAATATGGAAAGTGTAAAGTTACTGCCAAAGAAAGATACTGTGAATGCCGCGAATGCTTTTACTGAACCCTGCTCTTGATGCGTCTTTATAGTTAAAATTGCATGCTTTCAAAATCTATGGTTTAATTTAATTATATTGATTATTTAATAAGAATCGATGATGCAATATCGCTGGTTTGGTTACATTGGTGTAATTTTGAAAATGTTGGGTAAAAGTTGTAGTCTGACGACATTTCACAGATATGCTCTTGGAATAATATCGGTTTCTAGCTTCTTTTTCATTAATTATTGCATGGTAAATATATCTCTCACACAACAATTTACACGGCATCACAAACCTGATAATAAGCAATTGATGCTCTATAGTTTTGATAATGCAACTAGACGCAGACAACACATAAGTAGCATGGGCACCCTACCCAATTCCCATGTAAATCCACCCGTGCACTGATGTGTTTCCTTCAAAACGTCCATGTTTCAAAACAAACCAATGAGACAAAACTCTCAACATCAAATCGAACCACGAAGGTCCCCCACAAAGTAGCAAAGAAGTGATTAAGAGCACTATGTGGTTCTAGTATCATGCATATTCTATCCTTGAGACATTTTTTTTACGAATGATCCTATTTTTGCTTATGTCTTAAAATAGAAATGTAAATTGTTTAATTATAAACAATACCCCATACATAAATATTCCATAAAACAAAAGAAAAAAAAACGAAAAGGACAGTAAAAAGACGGAAAATGGCCAATAAAGTAAAAAACTTTTGTGATGATCATCACCATATATATTGATATCAACAGGTAATAAACATTATAATAACATATGAGTTTCGATTTTTTTAATTGTTTGTCTGCATTTGTGTTTTGAATTTTGATTAAACAATTTACCAAACAATTAATTAGAAATGTTTTGTAAAATGCTTTGAAATATATTAATTATAGTGAATTTATTAAAATCCAAACAAAATACGACTTCTTAGGTCAATATTTTTCATTCTTCCATGTTATCAAGCCTTGCGAGAGCTCCTGAATTTCAACTTGGAATGTGACGTTGATTCTTCCAGGACGTTAGACTCGTGTTTACGTTCGTTCTGCGGTCCCAGCCTAACTTCATTAATTCCCGGGAGTAGAATATCCGTCGGGAAATCGAAGCTCTGCCACAGAAATCCAGCTGCGAGTTGTTGCCGGAACACGAAATTACCGCTATCGAGAAGCTCTGGGACAATGCGTTGGTTATTAATCTGGATTTTCAGTTTCGGTGACTTCCACACAATCCCACCAGATTGATCGAGCGCAGGACAAGGGTTGAGGAAGAGGACAAGAATTCGAGGGTTGCGGTTGAATTGTATAGAGGATTTTGTCTGTTTGCTAGCCATACAACTATCTCGGGGGATCTCTTGTACCAGATTCCGAGATACCAACCATCTACATCCGGAACACTTGTTGCGGCTTTGAAGAAACCGAGTTTAAATATCTCACCAGGGCATACTATAATATCTTCCCCGTCTCCGAGCCTCACCACCGTGTAAGACAAGGTAGTACCAAAAAGAAAAAAGGGTAAGGTAGCGAAGAAGAGGAATGTGTAATGAGTTAAACTCATCGTTTGTTCTGCTTTGCTAGTTTTCTCTCTTCAAATCACATATTCTTCTTCTTCTCCTCTTCTTTCTTTTTATTTGGTTAAATTCAAATCTAAATTAAATTAGCCGACCAAAAATTAAATATGCATCATTTCGGCGACGATCGACTTACCATTTCCTTTGTTGTTCAAATTGTATACAACACATGTTAAGATATATATATATATATATATATATATATAATTTCCACAGTCCACATGGAGAAGCTACTAGCTAGACGAGCAAAGTCATGCCCTAGGGCTCCTTGAACGATATTATTAACTTTCTTGTCTTTCTCTCTCTTTTTTGTTTTTGTTTTAGTCTTGCTTTTGTGATTTTCTTGAGGGAATATATATAGTGAGCATGCAAAGTCAAGCATTTCATTTTCATCTGCGCTACGTACCCGTTACATGCTATTTAAGGTATAAAAAAATAAATTTGTCAGCCTGATTAGTTCTTTGTTATTCTGAGAAACAGAGGTAACTCAAGACGAAGATTAGTGGGCCGGGGATGAGTGGTTGGTTTTTTGTTTACTTGTGTGTACAAAAACCAAATGTTTCCCACAGGTTATTTCTCCCACTACACTGTCTTTTTTTAAGAAAACAAATTTTGACAATGTTGAGAGAATCTTCTGATACATGGAATGGAATATAACTATATGAGTGACTGAGAGCAAGATATGGTCTTAAATTTGTTCTCCCTCCTTATAACATTTTTTTTCACGAAAACTAGTATATTTGCTTATATCTTAAAATAGAAATGTAAAATTTTCTATATATGATCAAATCGTTTAGTATTTTGTAAAACAAAAGAAAAATAAAAAAACGAAAGATAGCAAAAAGACGATAAAAATGACCCAAGTAAGACATGTAAGGTTCACCACGTTTGTGATGATCATCACCATATTGATTTCAACAGGTCATAAACATTATAACGAATGAATCTCATTTTTTTTTAATTGTTTGTCTCCATTTTTGTTTTGAGTGTTGATTAAACAATCTAAGCCAAACAATAATTAATTATAGATATTTTGAAAAATGTTTTCTTTTTTATAAAAAAAGAATTGTTATATTCCAATTAAAATTAAATGTATTCACAATTCTCTCCTTAGGCATTTTTACGGGGACTACAATTTTAGTTTTTTTTTTAATTAAAAAATAGTACCATGATTACATACATAATTAAGTATTTTACAAAAAAAAAAAAAGAGAGAGATGAAAAAGATAATAAAAATGGCCAAAAACGTGAGATTTGTTAATTTCATTACTTTTGTGATTGTTTTCACCATATTGGTTTCAACTTTCAAACAGGTAGACATAATGATATTTGTGTTGTGTTAAAAAAGAATTGCATATTCTAACAAGAAAAAAAAAAAAAAAAGAATTGCATATTTGGCATTTTACAAAATTTCGTTTGAAATGATTACTATGAATTATTTCAGTGGAACCAATACCTCCTTTGAATCCAAAAAAATCTGGGGTGCCGCCACCACCAACGTGTGTGGTACAGCACGAATGAGACCGCCGCCTGGGACATGTGATAAACCAAATGGAGACAGATTGTGCCAAAAAGTTTGCTTGGGTCCACGTTTGGACGTTTATCCTTACGGAAAATGTAGTGCAGATAAAAAATACTGCAGATGCCATATTTGTCGCGAATAAAGTTCCTCAATACTGTTCTCTCCAATCTTAATTATGAAAACCTCAAAAAGTTGGTTCAATTAACCATATTAGCTATGTAATAAATAAAAACCAGTGAAGTAATCGGTTGCTTGATTACTTGTTATATTGAAAGGTACTGTCTAAAAGTTGTATTTGTGACGCCCAGACAAATAAAATATTAATAATGAAGTTTTATTATATTTAAATTTCTTGTTTTATTAGAATTAATGGAAAATTTTGTCACAATATTTTATAAAAATAAATTAATATAGTCCTTGGAAACAAAAGATTTTTGAAAAGATAAATACAAATAATTTGGTTATCCTTGGAAAGAAAAAGTTAAATAGTTTTTTCGATAACTTATTCAGTTCTAAGGGTATTGGGCCTGGGCTTGGGCCTTTATAAGAGGGACCGATCGACGAAGGAAAAAGAAAAAAGAAAAAAGGCAAGAATCAGATGCGGGTGGGCGTACCGGTAGCAGCAGCAACCACCGTGGGGGGCGTCGTTCTCCGAGGGCGAATCCCGGCGATAGTTGCCTCAGCATCCGGGAGGATGGGTTCGAGTTCCGTGGGAGCATTCACATTCACGAGCATAAATGAAATGGTAACAGTGGAGAGAGAGATAAAGAAGAGCAAGTTCATCGCCATCGCTGGTCCTATCTCCACCGAGCAATCCGCTCAATCGTTCCTATCTCAGGTCCGTGATCCTCGCGCTTCTCACAATTGCTGGGCTTATAAGATCGGTGATCAACACCATCGATGTAGCGATGATGGTGAACCTTCAGGCACCGCAGGGAAACCGATTCAATCTGCAATTTTGTCTTCTGGTTTAGACAGAGTTATGGTTGTTGTCATTAGGTAGGTAGTTGCCTTGACGACCTTCTCTGACAAAATCTTTTTTCTTGGAAGCTAAATTTAATTAATTTAATCTCTCTTTGTTTGTTGTCTCATTAGGTATTTTGGGGGAATCAAACTTGGAACTGGAGGTCTTGTTAGAGCATATGGTGGTGTTACATCTGATTGTTTGAAAGCTGCTCCTACTTGCCTTGTCAAGTCCAAAGTATAATAATAATAATAATAATATACTCCTCTGTTGTTGTTGTTGGTCTTGTTTCATCGTTGACATTTCCTGTTTGTTTCTTCTCTGCCAGGTTCAAATGGGAGTCGAGGTGACATTTGATCTTTTAGGTGTTCTTTACAATCAGGTGAGCTTTTTTTTTTTTTTTTTTTTTTTTCTCTCTCTCTGTGAATTTCAACTTTTTGAGATTTGAGTGCGTCAATCTATGCTTATTGATCTTTCTATGGTGTCATTAGCTTCAATCGTGTCAGGCTGAGGAAATTAAGGAAGACTATGATACTGGTAAAGATGGTACTGCCATGGTTTCTTTCAAGGTTGAATTTGACCAGGTTGATAAATTAGAGGATGCTATCAAATCAAACTGTAGACGAGACCTTGTCTTTTACAAAAATTGTAGTTAAGTTGAAGCTTTTTTATGTAATAATAATGATCTCTACAGAATGTTGTGAAAGATGAAGCAGATTCTTCTTTTTTTTAAGCGACAGAATGAGAGTGCCTTGTGCGATATGTATGAGCTGTTTCAAAATTATTTTACTTATGATGATATTATATATTATATATAGCCTACTAGTTTCAGTCTTTTGAGTTGCAGAGCAGAGGTCGAGCCAAAAATAAATTATCACAAGGGAGAAAGCTGTATATTGCAGAAGGAGCTGGCTCATGGAAGCAACAATACAGAGGACCACGACATCAAAAGAATAAGAAACAGTACATATATATGTGTATACAAACCCACACAAAGAGACAAGGATAATAAATCTGTGACAGCTAAAAGAGCTAGCTTGTCACTTTTTTTTTTTTACTTTGAAGGTGGTGGAGTAAGGAAAGGAATGTTGAAAGGAAAGTTAAAGGGAATGTTGCTGGGAATAATAGGGAAGCTGACCTGTGGAATGTTTGGGATTGTGGGCTGCACTGGGTTGGGCAATGAAGGTATCTGTGTGCTCGGCATTGGTGGCAACCCGGTGGGCTGTGGTAGAGTTGGTTGTGGCTGTGGTAGGGTTTGTTGTGCTGGAGTTGGTAGAGAAGGAAGCGGCGGCATAGTGGTTTTGGGCAGAGGTGGGACTGTTAAAGCTGGAGGCTGAGTCGCTGGTGTTGACTGGAGAAGGTGACGATGAGCAGATAGGCCTGTGAAGAAGCTTGTGAATGCAAGTGCAATGACTAGAGATGTTACAAAGGAGTTCTTGAGAGGAGCCATGGTGCTAATACTACTACTGCTGTATTGTGTGTGCTTTGACTAGTTCTTGTTGGTTTTAAGTGAGGAAGAGACTTGTGCTGGAAACCTCTATTTATAAAATAAAAAAACGGTTTTCATCAGATTTTGGTGAGAAGTAGGTGGAAAAAGTTTGAAGAGTTATATGTTGGTTCAACTTATTTGTTTCCCAGACGAAAGCTATCTACTAGAAGCAACCATGGGACTTGATATCAAAAAGGAACAATTGGGTAAGAAAATGATGGCAACAATCTTCGGCTGATTCATATTTTGATATATCATTCACACATCTTTGAAGATAATTATGGTTTATTTTGCAGATATGTGATGCAATCCCAAGAAAAAAGTTTCAGCACTTTGATTCATATATAGACATTGTAAGTATCCATAACACTTGGGGCTTTTATATACCTTTTACATCTACCTTCTCTAATGGACTAGGCGAAACAGAGATGTACAAGTATATAAAAAACAAAATACTCATTGCTGTTGCGTCAACAACGATCCTTTATTGTTGTTGTTTTTTAGCCTCTGATGAAGATTTACCATTCACTACAGGTTTCAACGATTTCTTGAGCTTAACCAATCCTTCATTCCCATTTACACCTTGAACAAACAAGGCACACTTGGTTCTGCCACCTACTGTCACCTCAGCTCTCACCGCCTTTGTTTTGGCTGCCTTCAGCGACTCTGCAACCTCCGACATTAGCCCTTCTCTGTCGCTACAACTGAACACCACTCTTGCCAAGTCTCTGTTGTTATTACAGTGACCCAGTCTCAAGCTGTCTTCTAAAGATGGTGTGGTTGGTATGTCCTGAACCATCTTTTTCAATTCATTGAAGTACCTGACAGTCTCTCCAAGCACAGATGCTTTATCCTGCTGTTTAGTTTCATTAAACATAATAATAATAAAAAGTGTTAATTTCTGTGGCTTTATATGTCTTTTTTGTGTGTAATTGGATGCAGAGCTATAAACTTACTTTGACCAAGTTTGGAAGAATAGTGCGGAGAGTTGCAAATTGGCAGTTAATTCTAAGCCGTCTTCTTCTCTCTGCGTCACTATGTTTCTTTGCAGCAGCTTCTTTTGATTCGGTTTTCGATTTTGGCTTTGTTGTGGCTGAGAAACCTCTGGAGAACAGCTTGCTGCTTGTGGCTGCGGCTGCACCTGCGAAGAAAACATTTCTTCCCATTGTTGTTGAATACGCTGTTGGTTTGTAACACCGTGCAATCGGAGGCATCATCCCTTGCTCTAACTGCATTAAACACACAACACAGGAAAGGATTGATTCAGAGGAGGAAGAAAACATACAAAAGATGAATAATTTTTCGATTGATGATGGGAGAAGGAAGTAACAGAGAGGCTTACATGGTGAAGTAAAACCATGGATGGCGACACAGAGAGAAGGAGACGTACGTAGTAGAACAATGGAGGGAATGTTAATTTTGTTGTATGTTTTATAAGAAGAAAGATATGGACAAGATGCCCAAAAGGGTAATAATAACTAATAAATGCGGGATTAATGAGAAATAAACACGAGAATATATTGTAATAACTCTAGTAATCTTTTAAGTATATAATAACTCAAGAGGGGATAACAAATATAATGATTGAGATTAGCAAAGGAAAACGAAAGATGGGTTTTCATGAATCGAAAAGTAAGTTTTTAATTTAACGTTGTTTTGGATTTATGAATGATTTAGGATTAGCAAACAAAAAAAGCAACGCGTTTGTTTTATTACACGAGTGAAACCTCTGTCCAGCGTAAAGGGTTTCGTTAAAAAGCTTCAAGATACATTAACACTAAAAACAAAGTTTTCTAAGAGAGAAAAAAATCCTCCCTATCTCTTCTGTGGAATCAATCAAACTAATGGTTAAGCTGTCTAAATGGTGATCTGTCTTCTTCAATTACAGCATCGTCATGCTTCATTGCCAATCTTGGAGAACCAATAGTTTCGCCATAGTTGTTCTCTTTACCAAATTCATCACAACATTGTGTAACTCTCTCCAAAGCTTTCATCAGCTTCGTGTCTCCATCACACAGCTTCAACATTCCATCCTCTACTTCGCTGATAAAACTCAAAATATTTCCTTTTTCTGATGACAAACTCGCAACTTCCTTTAATAGCTCTGTCTTTTCCGCTTCTGAGGTTTTTAGCTTTGCCTGCATTTTTGTGGTTACTTCTTCCAACTCTCTCTGCTTAGTTTTCAGTTCAGCTCCTAATTTTGTTGCTTCTTGTCCGAAACAAGAAGCATATTCACCTGATGTTTTGAGTTTCTGGCTGAGACTAAAGATTTCCCCTTCAAGCTCTATGATCATCATCTTTTTTGATTCAGTTTCTACCGCGGTAAGAATCTGCGTAGCAGCGAGTTTCTCCCATGCTTTGTGGAGCATGTTAACCTCGTTTTGCTCCTCCTCCAGTAGCAAAGATACAGACTTGAATGAACCCTCCAATATATGCTTCACCTCCCGCAAGTCCTGGTCTTTCTGTTGTAAAGCACCTGCAAAAATCTCTCTCTCTTTCTGCAGTTCCCTTTCAGTAACTATATGCGCAATAACGACATCCTCAAGCTCCCTTCTAAGTGATTCTTGTTCCAACAACTCTACCTCTCTCTGTAGATTTTCCAACATATCATCCTTATCCCTCATAAGTGTTTCTATCTCCGAATCAGACGATCTTGCAGAGCTGATAGCCTTTAGCTTATGCATCAGCTCATTCCTCTCTTGCATTATGGCTTCTCCAACTCCAACCTGTTCAAGAAGAGAAGCCTCTACTCTTTTGCGCAGGTTCTGGTTTTGCTCTAGTTCAGCTTTCAGCCTTTTAGCAATAGATTTCCAGATCCACAATTGGAATTCAATCTGGTACACTTCAGAGGTTTTATCAGATAATTCAGAATTTGCTGTTTCTAGGGCCTCAGAAACGTCAGCAAGTTTCCGTTTCGAGTCGTTCTCCACCTCTACGACTTTCTCTTGCAAGAGAACTTGACTTTTGGTAGACTCCTCGAGCCTCTCCTTGTAATTATCAAGCTCCTGTTTCCTATGCTCTTCGTTTAGATCAATGGTCTCACTTTTTCTAACCAATGAGGCAGTCTTCTCAACCTCTTCTGCCAACTTGGCATAGGCAATGTCCACCTTGCTGCAGAGTTCTCTAATATTCTCCTTGGAATCACTTTCAAGCTGCGAAATCTGCTCCTCTAAAAGCACCCGACACTTGTGTGATTCCTCAAGCATCTCCTTATACTTCTGAATTTCTTTTTCCAACACTAAATTCTTCTCTTTGACAAAACCAAAGGACTCAATCTGCCTTGTTAAAGCCACCACTTTCTCACGTTCTGCTACGAGATCTGAGTTTGTGTTGTCCAGTGCATCACAGACTTGTAGAAGTTTCTCTTCATAATCATTTTCAGCCTCTTTTAGTTTTTCTTTCATCTGAGTTTGGAATCTAGAGGATTCCTCAACCATTTCTTTGTACCTTTCTACCTCTTTTTCCATCTGAACATTCTGATCTTCGAAAAGATCCAGCATGTCTATTCTTTTCAGAAAGCATGCGACCCTTTCCCGTTCTTCTTCAATCTCTAGATGCGCCTTGGCCAGCGCAGCATTCTTTTGATCTAGCTGCTCCATCAATAGGGAATAGCTCTTTTCTTCTCTTTTCTCATCCTTGATTTGTTCATCCTCAACATTTGCAAACCTTGACTGAGCCTCGGAGACTGTTCTACTTAGTACTAGATACATAACCGAGATCTCTTCGTACTGTAGTCTCATTTTAGCTGCAGAAGAGTGACAGTTTTCAAGTTCCAACTCGACTTCTTTCAGCGCGGCCTCCTTGCTTTGCAACCGCAACTGATAATCATTTATGTCTTGTGCCATCTTCTCCAGTCGAGAACTCCATTCAGCTTCTTTGCTTCTCAAGTTAGCTGAGCAGGTCTTATGAATGTTTTCCAAGTTCCGAAACTTGTTTTTCAGTTTCGATAGTGCAGAACTTCCTGATCCCTGAATAGTAGCTTCCTGGAGTTCTTTCAATGAACCAAGCAACTCGTGGTTTTCTTGTTCCAGTTTTCGATTCTCATACTTCATCTCCTTAAGATATGTCTCATTGATGCTCAAGGATTGTCTCAACTCTGCAACTTCCTCATCTCTTTTGCCAGCCAAATGATCAAGTTGTGTTCTAGCGTCTTGGTACTCTGCAAAAGCGTCTTCGTATCTGGTTTTGAATTCTGAAACTTGGACTTCAAGATGTTTTCTTCTGGTCTCTTCTTGTGTCAGCGCAGAGTTACACATCTGCAACTTCTTCTGAAGATCCTCTGAGATTCTAGTTACTGAATCTAGTCTGGTCTGAAAAGAGTAGATTTCTTCCAGAAGCGTTGATTTATCTTCCTCCCACTCTTTCTTGCTATCCCTGAAAAGATTTCGAAGCTTCTCATATGCTTCCTCAAGATGCTTGAACTGCTCCTTCTTCCACTTGAGCTTCTCTTCAACTTGAGTCTTCTCCTCTTCCACTTTAACCACCACATCATCTCTCCCTCTAGTTTCTTTCATAGCTTCAACAGTTTTCTCAACTTGAATCCTTTTCTTCTCGGCTGCACCTAAAAGCCCTTTGAGCCCCTCAACCTCAGCCCTGTAGACATTGTTTCTCTGTTCCAGATCAATGTTCTTCTCAGTAGCTTCATCCAGAGCAGACATCATACTCCGTTTCTCCTCTTCGAACTCCCGACACTTATCTTCCCCGTTAGCTCTAAGCTTATCATTAGCAACATTCACAAGCTTGAGAACAGAATCTTTCTCTCTCAAACAACGTTGCAGATCCTCGTTGGCTCGCTTCAACTCAGAAACAAGTCTTGTCTTCTCCTCGATTTCAAAACACTGCTTCTCGTTAACCAATCTCGCCTCTCGAATCTCAGCTAATTGTTCCTTGTGGACTTTGTTTAGATTGTCAAGAAGCTCCGTTTTGTTTCTATAGTCAATCCTAAGCTTCTCATTCGCGGCTTTCACTTCATCAAGCTCTTCACAAACCTTCTTCTCCATCTTTACTATACAATACACAGTTTAAACCTAGACAATTTACCAAATAAACAACAAACAGTCAAATCTACAGATCTAAAGGGAAAACAAGAAAAATAGTCAGATCCTCGAAAACGCTGCGACTAAAATCGCGACATCTTAGAACCTAAAGAAGGAGTTATATCAGCTAATCTCTCTAACTGCCGAAGAAGGATATATCAAACCCTAATTTGATTGATGACATTCAAAATCAAAATTAGGGAAACAAATCTAAACAAAAAATAAAAAAGTACCTGAATCTCGGAAACACTTGAATCTTCAAAACAGTGATTTCATCAAGGAATCGATCGATCTGCTAGAAAATGGGAAGGAGACAAAAAAAAAAAAAAAAAAAAAGAGAAGAAACGAACTGAGAGACGATCCAAGGAATGAAGGAGGCAAGGAGCCGTTGGAGAAGAAAAGGGAGAAGAACTCTTTTTTAAATTTAAAAAAACCGAGTTCGAAGTTTAACGCCGTTAATTAACTTCCGTTCAATATTATGGGCTTTTATAAATCCCCTGACCCATTTATAATTTCTTTTGTCTTTGGCCCATTGCTTACTAAGCTAACCTAAATAAACAACGTCATTGTGAAACAATTCGTGAGCAAGTAGTAAAGATGATGTTTACTGCAACTTCCACGTTATTATTGATAAAACTTGTCAAGGATCGCTACGATTACGTGCACATGTATTTTATTCCTATATACATACGTCAACGTTATGTATTGAGAGAGATTTGAGAGAATATGTCCTTACAGCAAACAAAACCTATTTTTTTTTGTTTTCTTGTATATATTATATATATATATATATATAGTATAGTGTAACGTTTTATACAAAAACCAAATCAGTTAACGTACGATGACAATTTTGGATTTCATTTTCCTTTACAAAGTTGACCCGTACGTACGTGAACACAATTAACACAATCGCGTTTATTTTTTACTGATTATGAGATCATCCCCAGCCCATGAATTATACTACTGCATATCATTTTGTCAACGAATTATGAATATCTTAATTGTTTTGTATTGAAATATGGAAGATTCCCCTGGACCAGTGAAACTAATCTAGAGAGATTCCAGTTTTGATAAGATTAGTTCCAACGTTATTTATTAGAAAGAAGCGAAAGCGAAATCAAATTGTGTGGTCAAAGGCAAAACCAATTAAAGTTTTTTACAGCAATATATATTTCTAGAACGTTCATCAAAACAAAGTCATCTTCTTCTTATCTCTAATTAACTCATAAGATTGATTATTAATCCTCGTAATCTCCACGAGTTTTAGTTTAAAGTTAGAAAGAAGAAGCAAAAGGCAGAGATGAGTACGCCACGTGTCGGTAACTAAAGCCTCATACACACGCAAAAACGATTGGATAATATAAAAAGAAAGACAGACATCATTCATCATCAATTTTTGTACGGTTGTCATTAAATCAACGGTAAGATAAGAAGAACTCGTCTCCTTCTTCTTCTCTACTTTTAAATTTTGAATAAAACAAATCTTTCTACTATCAAATCAATCAAAATAGTGTAATTTTTAATAAAATATTAAAAATGTTGTAGTTTAATAATGATTGGGTTAGAGAATTTGTGGCCGTTGGATCGAAACTAAATCCAAAAGATTGAAGAGATTTATATAAACTGAAGAAGAAGAAGACGATAGAAGAAAGGTGGGGGATAAGAGAGATGATGATCATGGAAGGAGACGATAGATAATTTTAGGGTTTCTCTGCTTTCTGATCAAAAGATTAACACTTTCTTTTTTTGGGGGGCTTTTAAAAATCTTCAAATTCTAGGGTTCTTCTTCTTCTTCATATACATAATCTTTCCAAATCCTGGTGAAACATTCTTTGTTTCTCCGGGGTTTCAATGGTGCTGAAAGCTTAGATCTTTAGCTAAGAGATTTAACAAAATTTCATCTTTTTTTCATTTTTTCAAATTTCATTCTAATTGTGAGGTTTTTGTTTGTTCATTCTTTAAACTGTTTAATTGATTTTTTACAACTGAATTAGGTTGATTTATAAATAATCAGAAAAAAGGTATTCAATATTGTTTGGTTTCTGGGATCGTTTCACCAGATTTAAATGGTGGAGAAAACAATCCGATTCTTGAAATGATGAAGAGACCGATCCCTAGTAGTTGGCCATGGTGGTTATTAAGAGGAGGTAGAAAAGACAAAGAACCTGAAGCTCTTAAGTTTCCTCCTCCTCCTCCTTCTACAAAGATGATAACTCGAGCTGCTAATATTAATAATAATAAAAGAAAGGATCTTCAAGAAGTTGAGAGCTTTGGTTCGTCTGGCTCTGAATCTGTTGCTCTTGCTGGTGATGGACCTGAATGGTCTGTTGGATGGACTGAGCCTCATGGACCTGATTTCCAAAGTGATGATGAAGCAGATGATGGTGGCTTCTTAGTGCTGGTTCCTTGTTACAGAGCTCTTGTCGAAGCCTCTAGTAATACTAATAACCAGCTCCTCAGTGCTGTCAAGAATCTCCCCAGCGGTTTGCCTCCTGGTATGTTTGATCACCCCCCCTGATTTGTGCTCTTTGTTTGGTTTTTCCTTCGCTACTATTCTCCTAGGATTGATAGATTAGATAATGCTTATGTTTGGTGCTTGATCTTGCTTGCTGTTGATGTTTGATCCCCCAAAAGCCATGAATGATCCACAGTCTTTGAAGTTTGATGTTTCAACATTTTTATTTCAAACTTTTCTGATTCAGTTTGATGTTCTGCTGCTTATCAAAATGTGCAGATGGGAAGAATTACATGGAGCAATGGCTTTCTTCTCTGCAGAACCTTTGACCAGGTCCCTTTCCCTTGTAGTTTAGTTAGTACTAGTTTTAGTTTCTCTAATTCGCTCTCATTTTGGTGGTGTCTACGTTAATCCTGAAAACTCAAAAAAAAGGAGAAAAAAGGGAAAAGAAAAAGAGAGAACGAACAAAAAAAAAAAACACAAGTAGTTTTATGGTTTAGATTTAAGATGATGGGTATTTGCATACATTGATGTGAGATTGGAAAAGCTATGGAGAAGAAGCAGCTTTAGCCTTGAGGGTTCATCATATTAAGATTGATTGGTTACATTCAGAAAACAGATCAAAATCCAAGAAAAAAGAGGGTGGAGAACAAATTACATATATCCTGGAAAGAAAGGATTGGTGGAAGAAACAGACAGTGCTAGGGGTTCATATCAAGATGATCGAACAAATTTGATGGTGTGAATGGGATTTATTGAATTGAGATGGGAAATTCATGTAAAAGTCTTGTAAATACAAAAAGAAAAAGAAAAAAAGAGTGATGTATATATACTCTTGTAATCTATCTTGTCCTGTATCATAACCTCCTGAAGACTGAGATAGAGGTGATTGGAGATTGTATGTAATATTAATTATGACTGATCTTTTTTTGTATATAAGACAAGCCATTGTAATTCTCTGTATAATAATATATATTGGAATTGGGGAAGCAGGAAGAGTTTCTCTAAAATTTGAATGTTCAGATTCTTTTAGTAATCAGTAAGAGACTTTATTATGCTTTGCTTTGGAACTATTCATGATATCAAGATTTCCTTAAAGAAACAGAGCAAAGACAATTGATGTAAGAACAATAATAATTGACAAAAAGTATATATCGATATGGACTGAGAGGATTCAGGCAAGGGGGTCCATGTTATAAAAGCATACCCACCGTCAAAAGTAGTAAATTATCATTAAGCTGCTAATGTTTAATACTTAGTCTTAAAGCAAAGCTTTTTTCTTAGAGCTTTTAATCATGAATATAATAAGATATTTTCATACATAATGAGGGTACTTTAGTCATATTAATTAGAGGTAGAGAGAGACAAAACCGGTGATGTTGACAGGAGTGAGAAAGAGAGAGAGAAGTAACGTTACGCTCTCTGTTTCTCACTTGAGAGCCAAAAAGTTAGCAAAAAAAGGAAGTAAGAGAAGAAGAAGAAGGAGAGGAAGAAGTTGGAGAATGAACTTAAAAGCTCAGTTCACTTCACAAGCTTCTTCTAGTCTCTCTTAATCTCTTTTTTTTTTTTTTTTTTTTTTTGTCGTCTTAGTCTCTCTTAATCTTTGAGTATTTTTTTCGAAACAATGGAGTCCGGGTCGGGTTTGGATCCGGATACTGGTAACAAGGGTAAAGGAAGTGGTGGCGAGAGAAAGTTCGGTGCTTTCTTGAAGAGAGTTACCTAGAAAGGATTTGAATCCGAGAGACTTAAGATCGTGGGCCAAAAAATCTGGTTTTGTCTCCGATTACTCCGGTGAAACCAGCACGAGTACTCGTACTAGTACTACCAAGTTTGGTGAAAGCTCTGATTTTTTTGGTTTGCAAAAAGGTAGAAGAGATCAAAATCAAACACTCCCTCCTGGGTCGTCTCATAAAACCGAAGTCGACCCGATTTTGGGACGAAATAGACCCGAAATCGAACACGTAACCGGATCTGCACCCGGTTCTAGAGAGGAGGAAGAAGAAGAGAGGAGACTGAACCGGAATGAGGCAACGTCGGAGACAGAGAATGAAGGCGGGGAACTCAATAAGGATTTGGAAAATGGGTTTTATTATCCAGGCGGTGGAGAATCATCAGAAGATGGACAATGGCCTAAACCCATTCTGATCAAGTTTGGTCTTAGAGACAATCCTGGATTTGGTTAGTTTTCAATCTCAGCTTCTCTAACGGTTACATTTTGTGTTGCTTTCTGGTCAATCAAATAAAGGAAGATTCTTTTTTTTTTCTTGAATTTGAAATGCAGTTCCACTTATCTACTACGGTCTGCAACACTATCTCTCACTTGTTGGATCACTTGTGTTTATTCCTCTTGTCATTGTACCAGCCATGGATGGTTCCGATGTAAGCTTCTTCTTCTTCTTCCATGGATACATACTTGAGAAGCTTCTTTGTTTTGTTCTTGATTAGTATTTGACGTTTTTGTGATGATAGAAAGATACTGCCGCGGTGATTTCAACAATGCTGCTTCTTACTGGAGTTACAACTATACTTCACTCTTATTTCGGTACTCGGCTTCCGTTGGTTCAAGGAAGCTCCTTTGTTTACTTGGCCCCGGTTTTAGTTGTCATTAACTCTGAGGAGTTTAGGAACCTCACCGAACATGTCAGTTTACAAAATATAAATCAGATAGGAGCGTTTTGAGTTCTTGGGAACTTTTTGCGATGAAACTGGTGTGTTTTTTTCTTTAATTTCGTGCAGAAATTTCGGGACACAATGAGAGAACTACAGGGGGCTATAATTGTTGGTTCATTATTCCAATGCATATTGGGATTCAGTGGTCTCATGTCTCTTCTTCTTAGGTAACTCAAGAAACACCGCAGTTTCTTGGTTTAGTTATATAGACCTCACAAGATATCACATTTTCTTCTTAAAACTTTATTTTTTCAGATTTATTAATCCTGTCGTAGTAGCTCCAACTGTAGCTGCAGTGGGATTAGCATTCTTTAGCTATGGATTTCCACAAGCCGGCACTTGTGTTGAGATCAGCGTTCCCTTGATACTTTTGCTTCTCATTTTCACATTGGTAAGACTTTTTGCCTCAGCTTGAATAGTAGAAGCATGTCTCAATCAGTCTCTTTAGTAAAGGACTGATTTTAATCTAACTACGTTTCAGTATCTCCGTGGAGTTTCACTCTTCGGGCATCGCTTATTCCGAATTTACGCGGTATGTAAAATATCATTTTTAAAAGTCAAGTTTCAAACCTTTTTCAGAGGAATCAGGCCGTTGCTTTTGCTACTAGGTGCCACTGAGTGCTCTGATCGTATGGACATATGCATTCTTTTTAACGGTTGGTGGGGCTTATGACTACAGAGGCTGCAACGCTGACATACCGAGCTCTAACATATTGATAAATGAGTGTAAGAAGCATGCATATACTATGAAGCATTGCAGAACAGATGCTTCAAATGCTTGGAGAACTGCTTCTTGGCTCAGAATCCCTTATCCATTTCAATGGGGATTCCCAAATTTTCACATGAGAACTTCTATCATTATGATCTTTGTGTCTTTGGTTGCATCAGTGGATTCGGTAGGTACTCTTTCCTTGTTGCCATTCCGGTTTTTTTTCCTCTAAAGGTGTGATCTTGCTGCTAAATTGTTGGAGATGGTTCACTTGTGTAGGTTGGAACATATCATTCTGCGTCTATGTTAGTGAATGCTAAGCGTCCAACACGGGGAATTGTCAGTAGAGGTATTGCATTAGAAGGTTTTTGCAGTTTATTGGCTGGGATCTGGGGTTCAGGAACAGGATCAACCACTTTAACTGAAAATATTCATACGATCAACATCACCAAGGTGGCTAGCCGAAGAGCTTTGATGATCGGAGCTATGTTCTTGATAGTATTGTCATTTTTAGGTAAGCATCATCCAATGAATGATCGAAAGTGTAAAATCTTTGTCATACCACTTGCTCCATTTTGTGAATATCTTTAAATTTGACAGGAAAAATAGGCGCGATTCTTGCTTCAATACCACAGGCTTTGGCTGCTTCAGTATTATGCTTTATATGGGCACTTACAGTGGCTCTAGGTCTATCGAATCTACGGTATACACAAACAGCAAGCTTTAGGAACATAACAATAGTTGGGGTCTCACTGTTTCTTGGGTTATCCATCCCTGCTTACTTCCAGCAGTATCAGCCGCTATCCAGTCTAATACTACCAAGCTATTACCTGCCTTTTGGAGCCGCGTCAAGTGGACCATTCCAAACGGGTATCGAGCAAGTAAGCCACATTCCTTTCATTGTCTTGATTAGCATTTTCTTGGACAATGGACGACTAACTCTCTTCTTATGCAAACTGCAGCTTGATTTTGCCATGAACGCAGTGCTATCTCTGAATATGGTTGTAACCTTTCTAGTCGCTTTCGTACTGGACAACACTGTACCGGGTAGTAAGGAAGAGCGAGGAGTATACGTGTGGACAAGAGTCGAGGACATGAAGATGGACCCTGAGATGCAAGCTGATTACTCATTGCCAAGAAAATTTGCTCAGATTTTTGGTTGCAGATGTTGTTAAGTAGAGATGTCTCAGCATTAATATCAGTTTTTCAATAGCTTACGCACATGTTCTTAAAATATATAGAAGCAAAGGGTTATCATGGAAAAAAAAGAGTTGCAGGTTTGTGGGTGAGAATCATTTTTCTCTAACAACGTCACGTCATAGTGGTAGCCTCTCCAGTCTCCACTGTTGAGTAACCCACAAGGATGGAACAGAGAGTACAAATACACAAAAATAATGAATTTTTCTCAAAGAATGATATGTTGTTGTTCCGTGTTACTGTTATAAGCTATGATATTAAAAATTACAAGAGGTGTACATGCTAGCTCTTTCTTTGCTTGGGACTGTATCTACTACGCAATTGAAGAAAAGAAAAAAATAAATAAAATAAAGTCTTCCATCAGTACTTGATGACATGGTGGCGTAACCATAGTTCATACATGATCATGTGGAATGCGTCGAATTTGACAGGAGGTGAGTTCCACTGAATATGCTTCTGCACCTGCACAACAACAAGACTCTGTCTTGATGAGCTCACTTTGTATACAAAATTGAAGAAAAGGGTGAGAATATTACCTTCACCAAATTGTTATGTAACGAAACAAATTCCGACTGAGGTATGTTCTTCAGGATCTGCTTAAGGTTATAGACATCTCGCTCTCTGAGTACAACCGCAAATTTTCGCCAATCCAGGATGTCGTTGAAAGGGAGGTCGTAGTAGTCTGATAATATGACTGTCCAAAGATAAACGCCGACAGGAATAACAAGTTGCATTATTATTTCAGGTTCTTTAAAGGTTTAGTGTTCTGATGAGTGCAGAAAGAGTATATAAGAACACGTACCAGGGACACATCCATAATGGATCGAGTCAGTTATGCGAGCGCTGTTGACTTGAGAACCGCCAGGGCATATGCAGAATTTAGTCCTGTAGAATCTCTTCTGGTACACTAAATGCCCTGTCGCCCTGTTAATTCTGTTGTTTGAAATATCAAGCTCTGTGTCGTTTTCCCACACACGGGCAAGTATTACCCGTATCTTGGAATTCCGATGACCAGCCCAAAAACCAAGGGTTGTCCTGTAACACCACCGTTTAACAGTATTAGTAACATTTAGAATGCAACTGTTAAAATCAAGCTCCAGATTGACAAAAAAAAAAGAATGACAAGAAAACGAGCCAACAATACAACTCCACGATCTAACTAGTTTAAGAACCTTGAAAAGCCTCTGGCCGATCACAAGATCCAGCCATTCTAAATTATTTGTATCCGAGGGGAAGTAAACAGCAAAGCTATAAACTTTGAACATTTACAGAGTTCATACAGAGGACTCATGCTTAATTATGGGATCTATCTAACAAACACAGGCAAGAAAAAAGGACAAGGAGGCTTAGTTTACCGATTCTCAACATCATTGCCACCGGCAGGGAGTGCAAAAGGCTGAAGAACTTGAGGCAAAGCAACATCTTTGTGAGGAATAAAACCGACATTGTAGCTCGGTGAGCACACAACCCTAATTATATTCTTAATCAGAAGCGGAGATCCTTCGAATGCTCTAACGCCAACATCGTGACAGGTGACAAAGAAGTGATCAGCTCCTAAGGTTCTATTCCAATAAGGATACTTAGCTATCAATCCATCAACATAATCTTGAACAATCACAGTCATGTTTTCATATGACGTTCCCTGCAACAACAAAAAAAAAAAAAAAAAAAAAAAACACCAAAATCAGAGCTAATTCCCAAATTTCATCTTTCTAAATCCTAATTTCACGAAACTCTTACTTTGCCTCGCATCTTGTGACAAGAGACTGGAATGAAGAAGAGATCAGCCTCTTCTGGATCTAGGGTTCGAAATCGACTCTCTCTAATGTTCTGGAAGAAGTAACCCTCACTAGCATATTTACCGGTCACTTTCCTCGGCGTCTGATAGAACGTGTTCGGATCTCCGTCGGGATAAATATAAACCTTGAATCTCTTCTCCATCTCGGCGTAATTCAATCGGAAAGACTCCGGCGAGTGATAAACATCGGAATAATTATCTTCTCCCGTCGTCGGTGCTGTGCCGTCGTCGTCGTTGTTATCGGTCTTGTCTTCCTTCGCGAAGGTTTGAGGAACATGAATCGGCGTTACCACGACCGGAGACGGCGGCGAAGTGCGCAAGGAATTGTGGGAGAGGTAGAAGAGGGAGACGAAAGTGAGAATAGCGACGGTGAGGAGTGAGCTTTTGAGTGAACATAACGGCGAAGATCCGCCGCCGGGGAACAACGACGGTTTAACGATCGTCATCGTCGGGTCGGGTCGGATCTAAAAAGCTCTCTCTATTGATTGATTGCAAATTTCAAGCAACCCTCTCTCTATGCAATTTAGCTGTCTTTTTGTGTGAGCTCACATGCTTATTTTTTTATGGGCTCTTTGATTATTTTACTTAATACTATTTTTATTGTATCTTATCATTATTTTTTTATAAAAATTAATCAAATTAATATTTACTTATTTAGATGTTGTATACTTTGTATTTAATCCTTTATTTTTGTTTTACTAGTTTTTCTAAATTATAATTGCGATAAATCTCAGATTCAAATCTGGACTAATTTTCGAGAGTTCTGAAAAAAGTTAAAATAGCCATTAGAGATATTTATAGTGGCAAAATACCAATCTTTTTAGAACGAGTTACATAGGTTTTGTTAATAATACTTTTAAGGTAGTTTTCGAAAAACAGAAATGTGTGTTATGGACTACAATATTTTATAATTTTTATTTTTTGAAACAAGCTCGTGTATGTGTTGTGGACTAGATCATATTTTAGAAATATAACACGGACTAGACCATTATATTCTATTGTTGAAGTAAAATTATGTATATATGTTTCTCACATTATTTATTTAATTCATGCAATCAATGTAACGTTACAACTTTGTGTATGCAACACATAAGACGATGTAGAAACTTTTTTTTTATCACTTTTTCTTGTTGAAGAAAAATTCATAATTCTTTCATTAAGAAAACTTCCACTATAATGATCTGTTCCATCGTTTTATAACCTATATATGCTACATACTTGTATAGTTGTACCTCCTTATTTCGCAAGGAAAAAAAAAAAAGGAAATTTCAGAAACTATATCTTTTACGTAATATTCTATGAATCTTACAAACAAGTTACAAGTCAGATTAGACTTCTAATGTCAGAAGTCAAAGTAACTCCTAGTTAGGTTTTGGTGCACCTATTCCCGTTTAGTCTTGGACTTTGTTTAACAAATCAAACCACGCACGCTTATAAATATGCATAGAAGCAAAGATCTTATTCTTAGTTTCTTACATTAATTATTTCGATCTAAAAGATTTTGAAAGAGAAGATGGCTTCGCAGAAGAAGATAGCTTCCCTAATTATTTGTGTCCTTCTGTTGTTACTTCTGTTGTTTCTTCTTCCCATCGCCTTTTCTGAGCCGACAAGGTCCGTTTAGTTTATTTTTCCTTCATATGTTTCATACAGTCAAACATATCAACAATTCAACATCTATGTTGTGTGTACACCAAAGTTCACATGTTTTCTAACTTCTCATACATATTTCGTTGATTTTTGTTTGCTAGCAATTGTGATTCTCGTGTGAGTTCGAAGAATGTTTTTTCATAGAGCTATAACGTGTGTACGTATATATGTTATTGAATTTGTGTATTAACTTGTAAGAGTCGATCTTGTTTTTGAGGTTACAGTTTCTTATATTAGAAACAAATTCTAATCTCCCTCTTTGTCGTTAGAGTTGATAAGATTTATGTATGCACACTAAGCGTTTTCAATTCAGTGCATTGACTTTTAATATGGGTAACTATTATAATTCTACAGGAACTTAGATGGAATAAGTGCAAGAGCTCCAACAGTGCAGCAGATAAAGAAAAGACATGGGACTCGAGAGGTATGGATTTGATGGTATCAATAATCGAATAATATATATATATACTAATGTTTGTAGGTATAGAACTAATAATTTTTAATTCAGGTGGTAGTGGACAATGGAATTATCAGAGTCAGTTTCTCAAGCCCTGAAGGACTTGTAACTGGGATCAAATACAAAGGGATCGACAATGTTCTATCACCACATCTACGAGCTCGAGGGTGATTATTTTTTCAATAAATTAATAATGTAGTAATCAATTATTATATCCTAAAAGCTTATGTTATGCAAGTACATAAAATTGTCCTGATTAATTAGTTTGGTTTAATGTAGGTACTGGGACCTCATGTGGCAAGGAGAAAACATTCGCCAGGGCGGCTTAGATCGGTAATTAACAAACACTCTGGTTTATCCTTGTCTGATTTGTCAGTTAAGAACTATTTAATAAAACAAACACACGTTCACATTTATAGACCATGTATCTAACTTATACGAGGGTTTAATAAATTAGTTTTCATAATAATTGTTTTTTATTCATAATTTTTTTAATCTTTTTTCAAAACAAATATTTAATACAAATATGAAATATGGCTAACTGACTAAATCCTTTTTAATTTATACACATCGATCTAATCGTTATTTTTTTTTTTTTTTTTTGGGTTCAGAATCGAAGGAACCACATTTAGAATCATCAGTCAAACCCAAGAACAAGTGGAGATTTCGTTCTCTAGAACATGGAAGCGTGGTGATCCTCATATTCCATTAAACGTAGAGAAGAGGTATATCATACGTGCAAATACTTCAGGATTCTACACATATGGAATCTTCGAGAGACTTCCCGAGTGGCCAGAACTCGACATGGGGTTAATTCGACTCGTTTTCAAACTCAACCCAGAGAGGTATCTTAAATTATACGATTCCAATGTTTTCTTATTTGCTTTTTTTTTTTTTTTTAAAAATAGAGAGTTTATCTTAACTCCAAAAAAAATGTGTCTGTAGATTTCATTACATGGTGGTGGCTGATAACCGGCAAAGAGAAATGCCAACGGAGGCTGACCGTGACATCGATCGTGGCCATGCCAAGGCTCTTGGTTATAAAGAGGCTGTACAATTGACTCATCCTCATAACTCCATGTTCAAAAACCAGGTACTTAGCGTATAGTATTTTGCATACTTTTGAAGTCACGTACGTATTATATATTTATTTGTTCGTGTATCCGAAATCTCTAATTTTGATTGTTAAATTGAATGATATTAAGGTCGATGACAAGTACCAATACACATGCGAGATCAAAGACAACAAGGTACACGGTTGGATCTCAACCAAGTCCCATGTTGGCTTTTGGATCATCTCACCAAGCGGGGAATATCGCTCCGGTGGACCGATCAAACAAGAGCTCACGTCTCACGTCGGTCCGACGGCCCTCACGGTAAGGAGATCCACCCAAAGCTAATCAGCAAAAGATAAGTATAGTATATATTAAATCTTTTAGCTAGTTACTTAAATCAGTTTGAATATACGCAGACTTTTATAAGCGGTCATTATGTTGGTGCGGACATGAAGACACATTACGTAACTGGTGAATCGTGGAAAAAGGTCTTGGGTCCTGTTTTTATCTACGTCAACTCTGACTCTACCAGCAATAGTCCTCCAGATTCATTATGGGAAGATGCCAAACGACAGGTTATTTTTATTTCAGCAATTAATTTTTTAAAGTAATTTACAAAGAAGAGACGCTAATTTTAGTTATTTTAATTTCTCAGACCGAAAAAGAAGTCAAAGCCTGGCCGTACGATTTTGTAGCATCCTCTGACTTTCCTACTCGTCGAGAAAGAGGAACCGTCACCGGTCGTCTCCTAGTCAACGACAGGTATAGTTATTTTACATAAACAAATCGAATAATTATATTGACACTTTTTATTAATAGTATCTTTTTTTTTGACAAATGTATATTTATTTATATTTTTGAAAATAAAAATTTTAGAGTCTTGACGTCGGGAGGATCTGCATATGTCGGTTTAGCACCGCCGGGAGAAGCTGGTTCGTGGCAGACAAATACTAAGGTTTGTTATTTTTACACTTTGATCTCATTTCTTTAAACTTTAATGGAACTTTACTAAATTATCGATTACATGTATTGATCGTTAATTAATTGTATTTTTCAGGGATATCAATTTTGGACAAAGACTAACGAAACCGGTCACTTCAGGATAGATAACGTTAGACCGGGAACATACAATCTGTATGGATGGGTTCCGGGTTTTATCGGGGACTTTCTATACCAAAACCGTGTTGACGTAGCTGCAGGTTCAGAGATTAGTCTAGATAGAGTTGTATACGAGCCACCTAGGAACGGTCCAACGTTATGGGAGATTGGTGTACCAGATCGAACCGCCAGAGAATACTTTGTACCAGAGCCATACAAGAATACAATGAACCCATACCTAAACCAATCTGACAAGTAAGTCTCTAAAATCTCATAAGTCCAGTCCACATTGTTGCAAAACCGGGTTTGGGTCTGATGGTGTTCCGGTTTGATTGTTTCACAGCTTTAGGCAGTACGGATTATGGCAACGATACACAGAGTTATATCCAAATCACAATCTCGTCTACACGATTGGAGCTAGTAACTATAGCCAAGACTGGTTCTACGCTCATGTCACAAGGTTAGAAGTTACATAAAAAACAAAAAGTTTGACACTTTCAGTGAATTCTTGAATTGACATTAACATTAACTCACTTCTTCTGTAGGAAAACCGGTGATTTAACATACGTGCCAACGACATGGCAGATCGTGTTTCAGCTACCATACGTAAACTGGCGAGGCAGCTACACATTGCAGCTAGCTTTAGCCTCGGCTGCACGGGCTAATTTACAAGTCCGGATCAATAACCAGAACACGTGGCCGTTTTTCTCAACAGGTACTATTGGAAAAGACAATGCTATAGCAAGACATGGAATCCATGGACTCTACCGGCTTTATAGCATCAGTGTCCCTGGAAGGTTGCTAAGAACCGGGACCAACACGATTTATCTTCGACAAGCTAAAGCAATAGGACCATTTGAAGGTCTTATGTATGATTACATTCGTCTAGAAGAGCCTTCTAGTGATTAGAATCATACAGTTGTTAGGATTTGTTTTTTTTTTCTTTTTTTTACACTATCATTAGGAGATTATAGTTGTATATAGATCAAAGTGTTTTTGGGATTTACTGAATTTGATCTATTCTTTTAAATATATATTTTTTTTGTGAAATTGATTTGGATTTTTGATATGATTGCTATGGTTTATAGCGTTATAAGATTCATAAGTGTTTTCTCTATATTTTGGTTTTAAAAACCGGAAAAAGATTGAAGCATGAACAAGAAAATGCCACCAGCAACAGAGACGTTAAGAGATTCAAAGTCACCTGCCATGGGAATGCTCACAAGCTCGCATACTTTCCGTGACTGCTGAGACAAACCGTTCCCTTCACTACCTAAAATCAAGCATAAAGGCTTCTCTCCTACAGACTGAGCAAACTCTTGGGAAAGTCTGGAGACAGGTTTTGGTTTCTTAGTAGTAGTTGATGGATGACCAGCTAATAGCTTCATCTGGAACTCACGTTCTAGAAGCTTAAGGTGGTTCCAGTTGCCTGAAACAATAGGCAGTTGAAACGAAGCACCTCGGCTTGCTCGAAGTGCTTTCTCGTTAAACGGATCACAACAACCCGGAAGCAGAAATGCACCATCCTATCATAAACATTTAGCCATATTTATTATGATAGATTCTCTCATTAGAGATTTATCTCAGAAAATGATATGAGAAGAAAGGCTGATGATCATTTGTATACCCAATTAAAAGCCATTGCTGATCTGATTAACGTGCCAAGGTTCCCCGGGTCCTGTATGCTGTCTAGAACAAGAACTCGGTGAGCAGAAGGGAACCATTTACTACAGTCTTTGACAATGTCTTCATCATCTTTAAGATCAATGAAGCTTCTAGGGATTCTCATCAAGGCAATGGCTTCAACAGATTCAGTAGATTGCACACCAGAGAGTTTCTTCATCACCAAAGAACTTACTCGAACAACTCGGATACTTAGAGACTCCAATCCTTGAGGAACCTGAGCTTCCTCGTGGAGAAGTAGACACTCAATTTCAGTTGTGATACCTAGCTTATTCTCTTGATAGATACACACTTCCCTGTGAACAGTGCATTATAAAGTTATCTCCTTGAAACTCAATCAAAACACGAAATAGTAACAAAAAGGAAACTGCTTTCATCAGTTTTCTTAAGTAGTAGTAATCAAGAAACAGAGAGTAACAAGATCAGTGATGATTTACCTAATTGGGATAGCTCCGACGACAAGAACAGAGCCATGAGCGTGGCGATAAGAGGAGCTTTGGCGGAGTTTCAGACAGTGTTTGACAAAAGGGTTTGAAGTGCTGGTAATGGAATTCACATGAGACGGCAGCGAAACTCTATTCTCCGGAGACTTATCTAAACTGTTGATAAGAAGAAGTTCATCTGAAGGGTTTATTATCTGAATCTGGGTTCTTGGGAATTGAGCTGATGAAGCTCGAAGCTTTGAAACTGAGGTTTTGAATTCAAATGGGGGACGCGGTGACGCAGATTGTGAAACGAAAGCACATCCGCAATGCATTGCCGTTTGCAACGAATCCGATTTCTACTTCTTCTCCGGTGAGAGAGAGGTCAGAGGTCTAAAGAGTTTCATATTCTATATAAAAGCCCAATACATTAAAAGAGTTAGGCCCAATAACAAGCCCATTAATATATGTTTTTTTTTTTTTAAACGGTAAAACCTCTCTTCGTCATCATATCCTCTCTGTTTCTATCTTCGCTTCTTCTTCTTCGTCTATGAATCTACTAATTTTGGTTCTTTCTGAGAATCGAACTCGTGTTACGAATGCAGATTAACAGAGGAACCCAATACGTGATTGTTTGATCACTAATCAATTTTGCGGCCAAGTTTTGTGATGCATTTAACGGAGAAATCAGTTCTTCTGGAATTGATCAGCCGATGCAGCACTCTTCGCGTTTTCAAACAGATACAGACTCCATTGGTTTCTCGTGATCTCCTTCGCGATGACTTATTCGTCAACAAAGCCGTAACCTTTCTGGGCAAATCCGCCGATTTCGCAACTTACAGCTGTGTGATTCTCCACAGTATCCGTTCTGTGTTGACCTCGTTTCCATACAACACGCTTTTATCAAGCTACGCAGTCTGTGATAAACCACGAGTAACGTTTCTTGTTTACAGAACGTTTGTGAGTAACGGGTTTACACCAGACATGTTCACGTTTCCTCCAGTTTTCAAGGCTTGTGGGAAGTTTTCAGGGATCGGAGAAGGGAAACAGATTCATGGAGTTGTCACGAAGATGGGTTTTTCAGATGACATCTACGTGCAAAACTCGCTTGTTCATTTGTATGGAGTTTGCGGAGATTCAGGGAGTGCATGTAAAGTGTTCGATGAAATGCCTGTGAGAGATGTAGTTTCGTGGACTGGTATTATAACTGGTTTCACGAGGACTGGGTTGTATAAAGAAGCTTTAGATACGTTTTCAAAGATGGATGTTGAGGCTAATTTGGCTACTTATGTTTGTGCTTTGATCTCGAGTGGGAGGGTAGGGTGTTTAAGTTTAGGGCAAGGAATCCATGGTCTGATTTTAAAAAGGGCGTCTTTGATCAGCTTAGAGACTGGTAATGCTCTTATAGATATGTATGTGAAATGTGAGCAATTGTCTGATGCAATGAGAGTTTTTGGTGAATTGCAAAAGAAAGATAAAGTTTCTTGGAATAGTATGATTAGTGGGTTGGTTCAATGCAAAAGGCCTAACGAGGCGATTGAATTGTTTTCTCGGATGCAAATGTCTTCGTGTATAAAACCAGATGGGCATATACTTACAAGTGTTCTCTCTGCATGTGCTATATCAGGAGCTGTGGATTACGGAAGATGGGTTCATGAGTATGTTGTAAGCGCTGGTATTAAATGGGATACACATATTGGAACCGCGATTGTTGATATGTATGCAAAATGTGGTTACATCGAAACAGCTTTGGAGGTTTTCAAGGGAATTAGAAGTAAGAATGTGTCTACTTGGAATGCTCTGTTAGGTGGTTTAGCGATCCATGGACATGGACATGAATCCCTTCAATATTTCGAAGAAATGGTTAACCTCGGTTTTAAGCCGAACCAGGTAACTTTTCTTGCGGTTTTAAACGCTTGTTGCCACGCTGGTTTAGTCGAAGAAGGTAGAAGATGTTTCCATAAGATGAAAACCAGAGAATACAATCTATCTCCTAAGTTAGAGCATTATGGATGCTTGATTGATTTACTCTGTAGAGCTGGATTGCTAGATGAAGCACTAGACATCGTTAAAGCAATGCCGGTTAAGCCAGATGTGCGTATATGCGGAGCTATTCTTAGTGCTTGTAAGAGTAGAGGAGCATTAATGGAACTTCCTAAAGATATATTGGATAGTTTTTTAGATATGGAGGTTGAAGATAGTGGCGTGTATGTGCTTCTGTCTAATATTTTTGCTGCTAATAAAAGATGGGATGATGTTTCGAGAATCAGGAAGTTGATGAAGGTAAAAGGTATCTCGAAGGTTCCAGGATCAAGTTCTATAGAGAAGTTCATAGCATAGAACAATGATGATGTATGTATGACAATGATCATCATTCATCATACATATGACTAAATGAGAATGTCAGAATGTCTTACATACATAAGAGAGGAGTTCATGAGTTTCTCGCATGTCTCTGCCTAAAGCTGAACTTGTCCTCTTCTACTTCACGTTCCTCTCGCTTCTTCACCTTATTATTATGTGTATATAATATTATTATAATTAATTAATTATAATCTCTATGCAGTTTACATGGTACATGATTCTTGATTCAGCGATTGATAATTTATCATTTTCCTCAAAAATGATTAAAAAAAAAAAAATCAAAAGTTCAAATTTTTCTCTCTTGGAAATTAAGCAATTTATTATACTAAAAATTACAACAAAGGGAAAATTAATAATAGTTTTTTTGTTCATACATAGCTTCTGCATGCTAGCTACAATATTAGAGACTAAATAATGGTAAATGATAGTGATAATTAGAGCATAGCATTAGCATTATGGTACCAATTCCCCAGATTACCCTCACCATCACCGTTATCTCCATGACTGCCACTTGTTGCTCCTCCTCCCATGGCGGATCTATCGAAACCCCAATCCGTCGAAAGAGGAATCAACTCTCCGTTCTGAAACATAACCGGTTTTTCGTTAACCGGGAGAGAATCTTGGTGAATCATGGAAGCGATGAGTCTCTGTTGTTGAAGCTTCTGGTGCAAATCTTGGTTGAAAGAACTCAAAGACTCGATAGAAGAAGAAGACGCAAGGTTGTAGTTAGGATCCAACGGAAACATGTAGCCGGAGAATCCACCGGAACTCATCATCATCATCGTCGTCGTCGAAGACGTGGTCACGTTCGAGAACAGAGGAGGAGAAGAGATGACGTGGAGGCTGCAAGGCTTGTTCTTGTTTCGAGTTGAGCCACCGACGGGGACGTTACGGAGGGCGCCTCCGCGTGTCCAGTAACGGCGACAGTTCTTGCAGTAGTGACGTGGCTGAGACAAGCTGTAGTTGTTGTAGTAGCAGAATTTGGTGTTGACTGAATCACACCTCGGACACTTCAGGACCGGCTTCGTCGTCGCCGGAGACGACCGTTCTTTGTTATCGATCTGACGTGGTGACTTCGTCATAGTCTTGATCCTCCGTGGTTTGAAGCTGGAGGTGTTGCTCTGATGGGATGACGTCATCATGATATGGGGCAAGAGAGATGGTGTAATATGGGGCAAGAGAGGGGAGATTGGTTCTTGTGATTTCTATGAATCTTCATATGTTTATATATGAACGCATTGACGTATATAAAATATATATATATATATATGTGTACATGCACGCTTGTTGTATAGTATGTATATTTTAATTTATGTCTTAAACCGAATGTGTATATTCTAAATAAAATGTTTTTCTTTTTCTTTTTTTACATCATATAAAATGGTATCTGGCTGGCTAGTTATATAAGTATGTGTTATTCAACTTGTAGTTGTTGCATATCGCCATGGATACGCAGGCGTTAGCATTAATCGTATAGCTAGGTGAAAAAAGCGTGACCGTTATCGTGAAATAGCCAAATATTGAATCTTCTGGCAAGGAAAATATCTCTGGCCAGTTTCTTTTAGTGTTAAATACGATTAATTAATACAGTATATAGATTAGAGTTTTAAGTCATATTTTAACATTTATATATCAAGGGTTTAACAATGAGCACCACTCTATCCATAAGCAGGATTTGTTGCAGTGGGTTCTGTATTTGTTAAGAATTATTTAAGCTGTTCCTCTAGGTGAAAAATTCACCAATTCTAAATATCTAAATTAATTCATCCAGTTCTAAACCTTTATATATATATATGCTCTTATATTATTATATGATGTAATATTCAGACAAGACAAGATAAGATCGACCTAGGGAAGAGCTAGAGAGTGAAGGAGAGACGAGTGGTAAAAGGTACGAGGTAAAGAAAGGGAAGCCATATCAAGGAGTGGAGTGCTTTTCTCATTGGGAACAAACTCGAACTTCACTGTCTCCCCTCTCTTGTTTGAAGCAACACAACAACACAAGTCGTACGTACGATTCATTTATTATCCTCTTTGACTTTTCACTTCTATTGCTCTTCCACCAAATGTGAAGATAACTAATTGTCAGTTTGTCACACATTAGCTTAAAAATTTTATTCTCAGGTTGATAACTCGCCTAATGAGTAATGATAAACTGATTATTTTAACACTGTTAATTGATTTTGATTCTTTCATCTAAAGGATCTCATCGATACACTCGAGTGTTATCTATAGAAATCTTAGATATATACTAATTGATCATACTTGGCTTACCCTTAAAATTTTATCATATAGAGAAACTATAATATTAAAGTTCATTACTTTGATTAAAGCATACCACACAGTCATACAACATCCCCAGGAACCAACACGAAACTTAAATACTACGACAAACCAAACAAAAGAAAGAAAAAAACAGCTTTGGGGAAATTTTAATGTTAAGAGTGACTTATAAAATAGGAGAAGGCTTCAAAGTGTTGGCAACATCAATCACAAATCGGTACCTAACGTCAGCCTTCTCAAGCCGCTCCATGGCGGTGTTAACATAATCCGCAGAGATAAGTTCAATATCTGCCGTGATGTTGTGTTTCGCGGCCATATCCATCATCTCCTGAGTCTCTTTTATCCCTCCTATCAAACTTCCAACTACCATCTTCCTCTCTAGATATACAAAAGAACATAACCACACACACACACACACAAAATCCATGTCATTCTCGCGATTCATTGACTAAACACTACAAATTTAGCACATGTAAATTAATATAGGGATTAGTATGTTACTACAAATATAGCTTACCAAAGATGAGAGGCAAGACAGGTAGCTCGAGTGGCTTCACCGGTGCACCAACCATAACAAGTTTTCCCTTATGCTTCAGCAAACCAAGCAATGGAAGAAGCGGATGAGTCGCAGATACAGTATCAATTATACCATCCATAGTCCCCATTGCATCCTTGACCTGCTTCGGGTCACGGCTCACCAAGAAGGTATCGGCACCAAGCCGATTAATAGCCTCGTCTCTCTTACCCTCCGAAGTACTGATAACCGTAACTTTACAACCCATAGCCTTGGCAAATTTCACTCCTACATGACCCAAACCGCCTAATCCTACCACACCGATGTGCATACCGGGTTTGTCGAGCCCATGATACTTCATAGGGGAATAGACCGTGATCCCGGCGCATAGGAGCGGCGCGGCAGCGTCCATGGGAAGATTGTCGGGAATACGGATGACGAAACCTTCGTCGCAAACCATGTGGTCGGAGTAACCACCACATGTTATGGTGTCGTCATAGTACTTGAATCCGTACGTTTGGATCAATTTTGGACAGTAGTTTTCCATGCCTTCGGTGCAGTTGTCACATGACCCGCACGAGCCGACCAAGCACCCAACTCCGACGTTGTCTCCGGTTTTGAATTTAGTCACTTTGGCTCCGACTTCAGTCACCACGCCCACGATCTCATGCCTGAAAAATTTAACATTCGGATTTAATATCAAAGTTAGAGCAAAAAAAGAATTAATTCACTTGGAAAGATTTATCAAAATAATTATCAAACCGGATCCATAGTTGAGAGATTAACTCCAATAAACATGAATTAAATGCGACGAATACAGAGTAGAGATAAACATGAGCCAGATGACGAAGCTTATCGTGGGTCTTTTGTCCACTATTTCTAAGATATTTGTAAATGCTTCTTAGTATATTTTTGTCTAAAATCTGAAAGAAGTGACCAAAAAAGGAAATAATTCTAAAAGTCGTACAAAATACCAGATTATATGTTCCCCATTTTAAGGCTTAAAATCGCCACATTACAGTAAAGAAGAGATCTTCATAAAAAGTCTAGCAACATTCATTTTCCTGTTGTTACAAAAGGTTACTTATTACAAAGTAACACACTGAAGCTGAAATTTAAGATTAAAAAAAAAAAAAAAACATAATTTTTTTCTTTTTCAATACAGCATTTGAGATGCTATTCATGCAATTTTTGGATATCAACAAGTCATTCTAAATAAATTTTGATATATAGTTTGATTATATTACTTAACATGCATGATACATGCGTCTTACCCAGGGACAACAGGATATATAGACGATCCCCACTCGTTCTTGACCATATGCAAATCAGAGTGACAAATTCCACAGAATAACACTTTGAATCTTACATCTTTTTCTCCTGTTTCCCTACACACATTAATTAGTCGCACCAAAACTTAGATTCATTATATTGAAACAAAAATCGATAGAGATAACAAAAACAAATTTTCAAACCTTCTAGAGAAACTAAAAGGCGAGAGAACTCCGGAATTGTCTTTCGCGGCCAATCCGAACGCTTCTTTCTCAAGAACTTTTCCCATACTCGATCAAATAACAATAAGAGTGAGAGAATTGGATTCAAAAGTAAGTGTCTAGTTTGATTTTATTTTATTTTTAATGTCACTTATTATAGTTGAGAAGTTTTAGATAATAACGAGGAGAGACAAAATGCCTAAATATAGGAGATGATTGTGGAAACGATGTGATTTGGTGCAATTAGGACCATGCATTTCCTTTCACGGGATTTTTTTTTTAAGACTTGCCGACTCGGTCTTTTCTTCCTTGTTTAGTTTCTTGGTAATTATTTCTTTTCCAATTATTGAAATCAAATGAACAGAAAAAAAAAAAATCATGCTTTCAGTACTAACATTGTCATTTTGTTTTTCAGGACCACGAAATTAACGCTGTCAAATAATACGAACCACTATATATACATATATATATATATATATATATATATGTAATAAGACCTTTTTAATTTGAACATTATTTGCAAAAACTCAACAATGTATTTTGCAATTTTTTCACGTGTGTCGTGGTCCATATGTATCTTATTCTACTAAAACCGTGTATACACTGCTAACTGCTAAGGTTGGAATCATTTAAAGTTTTCTACTAATATACATACATGCACTTGATCGATTAACTAGTACTCCAAAAAACTAGTTTAAATTTAATACTCTCTTACTAAATTTGACCAATCTCTTGGTACTTTCTAGTAACCCTTTGAATTAAATCATACTGTTTTCAATAATATCTGGGGTCGGTCAAACAACACTGCTTCTATCATTCACATCCAACCCTTTAATGTTCTATTATTTAACAGAAAAATCGACTACATTTCATTTTAAATATTGTCAATTAAAAATCTTCTATCCGGAATTAAAGCTTATAATCGTAAAGCTAAATAAATATCTTATTCAAGTTTACTAATTTTGATAAAGCACATGCTGTAGTAGTAGATTATAGTGATACACACAAAGTCGCCAGCTCAAAAAAACACAAAACTTATTACAACAAACCAAACAAGGAAAAAGGCTTTGAGGAAATTCAAACTTTAAGCTTTATGACTAATGAGTAGGCTTCAACGTATTGGCAACATCAATCACAAATCGGTACTTAACATCACCCTTAGCGAGTCGTTCCATGGCAGTGTTGACATAATCCACAGAGATAAGCTCAATATCCGCCGTGATATTGTGTTTTCCAGCCAAGTCCACCATCTCTTGCGTCTCCTTTATACCTCCTATCATACTTCCTACCACCATCTTCCTCCCTATTACACAGCCACAAAGAAAGAGAAACAAAACATGTTCCCAATTTTTATCGAGTGAACTCTTAATAGCATGTAGATTTGTGGTTATGTAGCGATACAACACAAATTTAGTGGGTCATTTGTTAATATAAGCTTAATTTGAATATTAAAAAAAACATATCACGTAAGATAACATTAAAAGATGATTGGCGAATAGGCTCGTACCGAGGATGAGAGGCATGGTCGGCAGCTCAAGTGGCTTGGCAGGTGCACCAACCATAACAAGTTTTCCCTTATTTTTAAGCAGACCAAGCAGTGGAAGAAGCGGATGGGTGGCAGATACGGTATCAATTATACCATCCATAGTCCCCACTGCGTCCTCCATTTGTTTTGGGTCACGGCTCACCAAGAAGGCATCTGCACCAAGCCTGTTGATCGCCTCATCTCTCTTACGCTCGGAAGTACTAATAACCGTAACTTTATTACCCAAAGCCTTGGCAAATTTCACTCCTACATGACCCAAACCGCCTAGCCCCACCACGCCAATGTGCATACCGGGCTTGTCGAGCCCATGATACTTCATTGGGGAGAAGACCGTGACTCCGGCGCAGAGTAGTGGTGCGGCACCATCCAATGGGAGATTGTCAGGAATACGGATAATGAAATCCTCAGCACACACCATGTGGTCGGAGTAACCACCATGGGTCATGGTGTCGTCGTAGTCTTTGCCTCCGGATGTTAGGATCATCTTTGGACAGTAATTCTCTTCGCCATCACTGCAGTTGTCACATGACAGGCACGAGCGGGACATGTAGCCAACTCCGACTTTGTCTCCAACGTTGAATTTGGTCACTTTGGCTCCAACTTCAGTCACAACGCCCACGATCTCATGCCTGAATAGTAGTATCAAAGCTATTTCAAAGATTCAGTTTTAAAATAAAATCTATTATTTTTTTTGGAGTACAGAAATTTTGTCTTACCCTGGGACAAGAGGATAGGTAGTGAAGCCCCATTCGTTTTTAGCCATACATAAATCAGTGTGGCAAATTCCACAGAACAACACTTTGAACCTAACATCCTTTTCTGCCGTCTCCCTATATACATTAAAATTTAAAACACCAACAAAACTTAATTTCAATAGAACAAAAAAAAAAAAAAAACAATATATCGGATATCATGCGATACAAAATCGTTAGAGATTAATAATATATTCGTTAACCTTCTAGAGAAACTGAAAGGAGAGAGAACTCCTGATTCGTCTTTCGCGGCCAATCCAAACGCTTCCTTCTCAAGAACCTTTCCCATCTTGGAAAAAAAAAAAGAGAATGGGACTGAGAGATTTTTTTTTTAGTGACACTAATAATTGAGAACGGGACTGATATATAGAAAAGACGTCGGATTTTATACAGAAAAGGCTTGTGGAAGCCGTCGCTGACATTTATAGGGCCACAAGCCCAAATCCAAAAAAGTCTAATTCATATCCAAAGAGCATTGTATTTAAACATTTTTTTTTTGTTGTGGGAATCGAACCTGTTGGTTCCATAGCCAATACTCTACCGGTTGAACTACAAGAAAATTTTAAGAAATAGGACGGAAAATTTTATAACTAAAACGCCGCAAGCACATGCTTCATCAGCTTGTTGGTTGGGACCGATGCATATGAAGACAACTAGTCATTAATATAATTTACAAGGATCATATTCACCACGTCCACGAGAATAGATGGTCCCTATTCCCTAATATATATATGGCAACTCAATTTTGTAGTAATAGTACTAGTGTGATGTCGTTAGTCAGGGTCATATCAACTCACCAATTTGATACTGATGTGTTTATCAATAATGCAGTTGATTTTTCTGCTGATTCAAAGCTACGGTTGTGGTGCAATTATGGTCGTTCTCTTAATTTTTTTCAACTTTGTCACATGTAATATGGTCCAGAGGTGACAATTACTGCATGTAGGGAGAGATACCTTCGCAAACCAAAATTTTAAAGATCCACGCACATGGAACTTAATTCAACCACATGCATGAGACCATTTTTCTCCATACCCAGTCTTTATTGATAGATTTCTATATTAGTTTATTTCACCAATTAATAAAATAAGATGATAGGTATAATATTTAATTATATTATAAAATCTGCATCCAATTTTTTTTTTTTTTTTCTGCATTCAAAATATTAAATGACATTTATGTAATGCAACCAAACTAAAGCTGAAAAATAAATATGTAATAGTTCTTTGGCTTTCAAATTAGTTAAGTCTCATCCATTGGATAATATATACATATTTAAAATGTAAAACGAGTTTGATCGTTACGTTCGGTTCATACATTTCAATGTCCTCAATACATCTTCAAATCATAATCACTGGGATTACATTCACTTGATCATACTCTATTTATAAAAAGAAAAAAAAAACAGACGCGGGTTGAAATCCAGACTATTGTTTATCTGAATACAAGAACATCAAGTTTAGTTAAGATTGAGTACCGTTGCCAAAAAATCAAGGTCTAGTAGCAGCCAATGTGTTAGCAATGTCGATGACAAATCGATATCTAACGTCCCCTTTCGCGAGTCTATCCATGGCGGTGTTCACATAATCCATGGATATGAGCTCAGTTTCTGCTTTTATGCCATGCTCCGCCGCAAAATCAATCATCTCTTGTGTCTCTTTCATTCCTCCAATACCACTTCCCGCTACGGATTTTCTTCCTGTTGCATAAGGGTTCCGTCAAAGTACTCAAATAGTCTAGGTATGAAAAGTTGAATAAATTAACTAAACTAATATATAACGGTCTATTACTTAGGATTCTAGATTGATCATACCTATGATTAAGGAAAATGCAGATAGATCGAATGGCTTCTCCGTTGCACCGAGTAGAACAAGTTTACCGTTGGATTTGAGTAGTCCAATTAAAGGTGAAATCGAATGCGATGCAGAAACAGTATCAATTATGCCATCCATTGTTCCCATTGCGACCTAACATAATTTTAAAATCTGATAACATTTTTTTACATTTTATATGCATAACAATATATATGCATGGTTTAAGATTACCTTCATTTGGTCTTCATCAGTACTAACCAAGAACCCATCAGCTCCAAGAGTTTCAAGAGCATCTTTAGATTTCCCAGAGGTGGAACTAACCACCGTGACCCTAGTCCCAAATGCTTTTGCAAATTTCACCCCAATGTGTCCAAGACCACCTAGCCCCACGATTCCGATATGTTTATCTGGTCCGGCCAATCCGAAGTACTTCATAGGACTGTACACCGAGATGCCTACATATAATATGTTACTTTATATTATTGAAAATGTCGCGATACTTTAATATTACCATATTTAATTTATATTACCTGCACAAAGCAAAGGTGCGGCCGAAGCTAGAGACAACATGTGTGGAATTTTGACGGCGTAACGTTCATCGACGACGATGTGGTCAGAGTATCCACCGTAGTTAACCGTTCCGTCGTGGTGAACTCCGTTATAGGTTGCGACTGCTTTGGTGCAGTAGTTTTCTTGATCTTCACGACAACTTTCGCACGCGCGGCATGAATCTACTATGCATCCAACACCAACTTTGTCTCCAAGATTGAATTTTCTTACTTTGCACCCTATCTCACTCACTTCTCCAACAATCTCATGACTGCAGTAAACAACATTAATAACAAAATAAAATCTGATTAAAGTTAATCTTTTGAATTTTAAACTAAATATATTATCATAAGCTTTCAAACAGTTGACTTTTTAAAAAATAAGAGAAAAATCAATAAAGATTATTTTTGATCATTTTCAAAGAAAGTTATATACTTATTTACATTTTTTATATTTAGTCATAATTTGGTTTTAGGAATCATTTTTTTTTTTTTTGAACAAAGGGAATAGTTGTTTAGTTACATGATATAACTCACGCTTAGTTTGTGTTGCACTTATAATATCTTCATAACGTTCAGTTTTGATCTGTGCGTGTAGATTTTTATTATAATAAAGTCATAAAGTAATCAACTTTAAGTGATGAATCAATGAATGATGGTAATAATGGAGGTGAGTGCTCATTTTGGCAAAACTTATTTGAGTGTAATAATTAATTTATCTGCCTAAATGTATTTTTCAACTATATATAAAATCGATCTAGCCGAAAGAAAAGAGCTAAGTAAGTGCTCCACTATTAACAGTGGACAAACGAGAATTTGCCACATTTATTTCCACTCAATTATAATCCTGATCTCTAATAATTAAGTAATTTGCCAACCAAATCCACTATTTTAATACATTCTGAAACATATGTTAAAAATATCATTTCACCTACCAAATATATTCTTGCATATCATACAAGCCAAATTCGGGGTTCTTAACTAGATTTTCATTTATCGAAGTTTACATTGTTTATAATCGTAATTGTGAATTCTAATATTCTATAGTGGTGGAAACTGTGGATCTATTTTTTTTTTTTGGACAAAAACTGTGGATCTAATCAAAATCAATCTTAACATTAAAAAAAAAAACAAAGATCACTGGGACTATGATATAACGATACAATTAAAGATAACAATTTTTTTTTACCATAACAGAAGAATTTACGAAACAGTGAAAAAAAAAAAAGTTGCGTACCCAGGAACCAAAGGGTAAATAGAGGAATGCCATTCGTTCTTGAGACAATGAAGATCACTATGACATATTCCACAATACAACACCTTCACTCTCACTTCCTCTGCCCCTGTTTTCCTGCACATTGCACATACCATGCATCACCATGTAACATCATCACTATGACTAAATTAAACAATCGATCCATAATCAATTCACCATGCGCATGCATGTGTAATAACACCCTCATCACAGAGGCAGCGTTACCTTCTAGAAAAGACAAAGGGAGACAGATAGCCTGAGGAGTCTCTTGCCGCCCATCCAAAAGCCTCTATGCTCTGCTCTCTCTCTTCTGATGATGATGATCTCTCCATCTTCTCTCACTCTTTTTATTTCTATTGCTTTCGAACAATTAAGGGACAAGAGTAAGCTGAGTAGCCAGCTATCTTTTTATATAAGAATGAGATTACAAATTAGATCCAAACGCTGCCGTTTCATTGTAGAAGTTTGACTTTAGGTCTCTCATACACCATAACATAATTATTAAATATATTTTACTCTAACTAATATCATGATAATTGAAGTTATAATATTTGATAGAAATTTTTTTCTTGTCAGCTATAAAATTGATATAATTTTAAAAGCTTTATGTTACTTATAAACCTTGGTACAAGCAACAAGTTTAACCCATTCAAACAAACTAATCGAAAATAATCCCCCCCCCCCCCCCCCATCATCACCCATATATATCAGACTTCGGAAGGACCTTCCAAACGAAGATAATCATACATCACACCTGAAAAAGAATCAGATTTGTTCCGACCGTGAATAAGATAAATCGTATTATAACCAACCCTAAGAAACTTTCCATGGATATCGATATTGTACAATTTGTACAACCCATGAATCCCATGCCTCGCGATAGCGTTATCCCGACCTATTAGCCCAGAGATAAAAACAGGTTTGGAATTAGCTTCGTTGACTCGAACCATTAGATTAACAGTTGTGGCTGAAGCCAAAGCTATTCGAAGTGTGTAGCTTCCAATTTCAGTCACTGCATTTAAATTGAACTTAATTTGCCATGTCGTTGCTTGATATGTCCCGTTTCTAGCTTTCCTATAAATCATAAGAATGTATATTATTTGCATTGTCTCTGTGATTACTGTGCAATACGACAACATCTTGGATCCATGATCATAATATATTTTTTTATTACCTGTTGACATGGGCATAGAACCAGTCTTTTTTATAGTCACTCACTCCAGCAATATAAACAAGATCGTTTCGTGGATACAGAACACTGTAACGATCCCATAGACCATATTGTCTAAATCTGTATTATTACATCAAATTAATAAAATAAAACACCATTAATTAGTATATTAAAATAAAACACCATTTAGTAAACAATAAATGGATGAGTTAATGCTTAATTCTGTTACCTGTCTTCAGAATTTGAGTTACTAAGAAAGAGTTTGGTCAAAAGGGTTGGGTCCGGATCTGGGATATAGAACTCTGCGGCGGTTCGATCCGGTTCTCCGATCTCCCAGAGTGTTGGACCGTTCCTCGGTGGCTCGTACACTATGGGTCCTACGTTTATCTCCTCACCTAAATAAAACCAAACCAAACTTGGGCCTATTAATGGGCCTCATCTATTTTTCAGCTGTGGCCCATCTTAAATTTAATATGGGAGATAAACAGTGTACCTGGTGTGATGGTAATGTCACGTTCGTATTTATAGTCACCGATAAATCCAGAAACCCACGCGTAGAGACTATAATTCCCAGGTCGCACATTCGCTATTGTGAACATCCCAATATTGTCTGCTCGTGTCCAAAATTGATATCCCTTTGTCCAGATTGTGTTGTAAAGGAAAATTAAATAAAATCCGTTAGTTTCGTCCGTTACGTTTGACATTGATACACTGAGTAAGTCACATATTAATTACTACCTTGTTTTCGGTTTGCCATGAACCAGCTTTACCAGGTAATGCTAATCCCACAAAAGCAAATTGCCCGAATAAGTTTGTCTTCTTATTGTTGTACCTACAATTTTTTGTTTTTTAATATAATTTCTCACATTAGATTGTAAAACATTATTTTGAAGATATATCATTGCATGTAAGAACAATCAAAAGGGATATATTTATTATACCTGTCTTTGACAAAGAATTGACCTTTAACTGTTCCTCTTTGGTGACGGAGAGGGTAATCTACTGAATTCACGAAATCATAAGGCCAGCTTTGGACCTCGGAAACCATCTATATGGATAAATATTTTTTTAAAACCATTATAACGATAATCATAATGGTATAACATAAAATCGAATGAAATAATGGGTCACTGATATGGTAACGATCGAGACCTGTCGTTTAGCATCGGTCCAAAGAAGATTACGAGAAGAGGCAGAGTTGAGATAAACAAAAACAGGACCAAACACCTTCTTCCACGGCTCCTTGCTTTTATATGTTGTGTTCATATCTTTTCCCGCGTAGTGTACACTTGTGAACATCTTTTCAAACACACACATACACACACACACAAAAATCGTAAAATCGAATAAGAAATGAAACATAAAAATACATTAAAAGAGGATATGTGTACTCAGTAGTCAGTACTCACAGAGAGAATGGTGGGACCCATATGAGAAGTAAGATCTTGTTTGACGGGGCCACAGACACGGAACTCATCGCTGGGAGTAATCATCCAGAACCCAACATGTCGGTCTGACGATATCCAACCGTGTACTTTGTTGTCTTTGCCTTCCATTGAGTACATGTACTTATCGTCTACCTGCGTCACACCCGACTTATTTTACCTTTTTACTATATAATTATGATAAAGCTAATATATATAAGTTTACAGGAGGGTAAAAAAGTATATAACATTTTTGGATTAATTTTTATATACCTGCCCTTTAAGCATATGATTTTGCGGATTTATCAAATGAACAGCTTCTTTGTAAGCCAATGGACTAGCACGACCATTGCGGATATCTCGATCTGCTTCGAAAGGCATGATTTTTTGCTGATCATCCGATACAGCCATGAAATCGAATCTGCAACATTGTAAAAAAAAAAAAAAAGATTATTATTTTTCATTCGTAGCGATAGTAGCTTAAATATGATAAAACACAGTTAATGGTTACTTTGTTGTGTTAAGTTTGAAGACGATTCTGGTTTGGTCCATGTCCACTTCAGGCCAACCTTTCAACCTCTCCAACACAGCGTACATGTGTACTCCCGATACACCACTTCGAATAATATATCTTTAAAGAGAAATATTCTCGATTGTAGTTAATCGTCTTATATATAAGTTCACTTCTCCCGGAAAGAAAAAAAAAGTTAATAACTACTGTGTTTTTTTCTATTGCAAATTGACGTACCGTTTGTCTACGTTTAATGGGGCTACTGAGCCCCGTTGAGAGATGCTCCATGTTCTCGAAAATGAAATTTCGACATGCTCACTTGTATGATTTACAATATCGAATTTTGTCCCTACTAAACTGTTAGATCATAAGATTTTATATGATATATTTGTGAGTTTTCGATTGAGAAATGTATATAAATATATAATCAAAAAGATAGGAAGAGAGATTCGAAACTTACTAATCGGTTAACGGTATTTGTCCTGGTTCATACCATACAACGTCCCAATACCTATATATATATGATATATAGTGGTTAAGTTATATATAAGACGAAAACTTTTGTAACCTTTCTCACGAGCTATATATAAAATTAAAATATATATATGTATCATACCCGCGATTTTCGATTTGGTCGTTCAACACATTGTTAAAGCCATTGTACTTGATTCCAGTTATTAAGCCTTGTGGATTTGAGAAGGTAACTTGGATGATACCGTTATCAACGATCACCTTAGTCAACAAAAAAATAAGCATCAAATCTCATATATAAAAGAATATAACGTTCTAGTAGCATAACTAATTAAACCAAAGATTCAGAAGATAATATTAGACATTTGGACCGTACTTGGTTACGACTAACTTTCTTAAGCGTGACCGGGAGAGATGCTTGTGTTTGGCCCGGTTTTGCAATGTTTAATTTGTTTCTGTAGTAAGAAAAATTACAATTATGAAAAAGAAAAAAAAAATCAGAATGTTCACTTGAATATGTGTAGATTCATAGAACCAATTCATTAACCACAAATATTACGAGATAACAAACTAACCACAATTATTCTCTCTTATTTTTCCTATATTTTTTTTTCTTTCTAAAAAAAGACAAGTCGTCTAACAACGATCTAATTATGTTTTAATATATACAAAATTATGTAGAACCCGCCGATTCAGTTAAACGACACAGAAGTTAAGAGCGCATACGTACCGTGATGATGATTGAGAATGAACACCTTGAAGAAAAAAGATGAGTACGAAAAGTTTAGTCATGAACCGACCAGCCTTCATTTCCGGAGCTCCGTGTTCCATCTCCTCCGATTCACCAAAACCTCCGACTAAGAAAACAGTAAATGAGACAATATTTCTTACACCTTAAAATGATATTTAAGACACATGACTATTATTAGTAGGTCAACCTCTTGTATAAACTGTGATCTAGATCTATATGACTATTGCATAAAACTCCTTTGACAGTTAATATATCACTACAATATATATGTAAACATGCACGTACTTTTCACTTAGAAAATTTTCCGTTTATCTTCTCTTTCTTGGATTCCTTGGCAGCTTAATTTGTTCTCTCCACCGAAAAAGTTATATCTCTCCAATTTAACCTTATACCCAAAAAAATAAAAATAAAAATCTCTCGTAAAATTTGTTACTTACCTAACCATTTTTTTTAATCTCTGCGTAACAAAAACAGAGATCAAAACCTGTTACGACGCAGATACAAAGGCGTAGGATCTGCTAGGTGTGTATATTTATATTTGTCTATGAAAGCTAAAAAAATAAACTCCCTCAAATCTGTTTCCTTTTACTTTTGTGAAATGGAGGGTAAATTAAGAAACTTTATATATGCACACGATATCTTTATTTCCAAATTTGACATCATTTAAATCAAAAAAAAACTTCAAGTAATAGTTTATGCCCAAGTGTACTCAATATTTTATTTTATGGGTCAAATTATTTATGTAATCAATATTTGTATATTTTTTTTACTAAGACTATTAGAAAAGTTATATTTTTTTTAATTTAAGTTTTGTTGATTTTTATTGACAATAATCCAGATAAACACATATTCCGGAGAGGAAATATTGAATTAAATAGTTCTAATTTTGAAAATAATACTCTCTCTGATTCTTAAAGATTGATGTTTTGACACTTTCACATATATTAAGAAAAAATTAATTTTTTTATATAAATTAAGTTATAATTACTTTTTCTGTAGAAAAAGAAAGAATAAACCTTAGATAAATGCCATGTGTAAAAAATATAAAATAAAAAATCATTTAAGTTTGTTAAATGTACAACAATAATCTTTTAGGAATAAGAAAAAATCCTAAAACATCAATCTATTAGAGCATCTCCAATCCATCTATATTTTTTTCCCCTATAAATAGAGGAAAATATAGCAATTTATTTTGGAGACAAATTTGCTCCAACACATCTCTATTCTCATATCTAAAATAGAGATTGCTATAATTTCCTCTATTTATAGAGGAAAAAATTAGAAATCATATATATATATATATAGGGGAAAAATAACAATTTCTATTTTAGAGACGAGAATAGAAGTGGGTTGAAGTAAAACTCATATCTATTGTAGATGAAAAAATAGGAAAAACCATTAGAGATGGTATTAGGAACAGATGGAGGAAGTATATTACAAAGTGTTAAAAGGACATGAACCTATTAACGCATTGCTAATACTTTTAAATTTTGAATCAAAAACTTTTGAAAATGAATTTAAGAGTTTTAAGATTTTTCATCAAAGAAAAGAAGGAACATAATGTTGTCAAAAAAAAAAGAAAAAAAAAGGAACATAATTGTTAAATAATTAAATCCAACAAATCTGAATTCAAGTCATAAAATTTTAGTTTAGTGATATATACTACTAAATAGAGGTACATGCATATAATACTGATATATTTTATTAATAGATAAAATATAGGAAAATCAAACAACATTTTTTTTTTTGGTAGGGGAATTAAACGACACTTTTTATAACTCCTAATATTTAAACAATACATTTTATTAAGCTACGATGAGTTAACCTATCATAACAAATTATGCATAAAATGAATGTAACTTAATAAAATACACTTTAAAATCCAAAAAGTGTCTCTACTCCTATAAAGTTTACAATGACAATTAATCTTATAAAAGTGTCATTAGGTACAAATAGCCCACATTAAAGTTAAAAACCTATAGAAGGAACCGAAACCCTAAATGTCGTTTTGAGGAGATGAAGAATTTAGAATCCTGTATAGCTACCCCTCGTCATTTAATTCCAAGAGCTTCTATTCTCTCCAGAGATATATGCTGCTAAATCACAAATCGGAGCCACAAAGCGTAGCCTCTACTTGTGACTGTGGTTACTCTCACGCCCAAGAAGATTCATCCCTGGTCCACTATCAGTCTATCATAAATCTTCCATTAAGTTTAGCACCAGTAAGACTCTCCACATGATGAAGTTGGAAGCAGTGAGCTTCGTGACGTTAGACATATTAATGCTAAGGAGTTGAGGAGTATTGACAGTAGCAATAGTCTCACTCGTGGCCGACATTGTTGAGAGAGAGAGCGACAGCGGAAAGAAATTTTTTGTGTTGTGTCTTAGGTATAGATCGTAAGCTCTGATACGATATATGATAGAAGGCTGAATGTCTTATTCCATGAGTGTATTACATTATATATAGCATGTACAAAGGTAATTAGGTTAAGATAAATGACTCTCTTATCCTTTCTATATATACATCACCTACATGCTCCCGCTCGATTACAGCGGAACCTTCGGCAACAAGCGATCCAAAGCCGGTTCGTCTGCTTGATTGTAATTGTGTCTTATCTCTCAGCCAGGATGGGTCAAAGAAACTGGATGACGCCCTCAACATGTCGTGCTCTGTTTATGCTCTGTTTTACCCTCAATTTTTGTCTTAATTTCAAAACTCTCTAAGGAAAACTCTCAATTTTTGTTACACAAGGCTTTGGTTGAATATATTTTTACGTTCATACAAAAAATAAAATAAAGATATATATAATTGGAGGAGGAATGGAGGTGAGGCTTTCGACATACAGATTCAAACTTGGAAGCCATTGCCTAGCAAGTATACAAGTATTGGACCTTGTTGCGTTATAGAAAATGTAATGTTTGCTGATTGTGGCGGTAAGTAGTATACTATGGACAAGTGGAATGTGGTTAATGGTTGAGAATTTGGGTAATCTGTATCGGATCCATATTGGTCCTGAATACCGAACGATTCATTTAGTTAACCATGGTGGGAAATTGGTTATATATATGAAATCGTAACCCAAAATGCCCATCGAATCGTTGAGAATTAGAAAATGGACTTTATGGGCCATAAGAAAGAATAATAAAGATAGTTCTTACAAATTGCGCATCGAATCATGGCACTCCACAGAGATTAGATCAGTATTAATTATATTAACTAACTAGTTCCAAACCAAACCAAGCTCTCACAACCCTCTTTGTACTTAATTTTCTTTTTTGATTAATAAATTTAACATTTCAAAAAAAAAAAAAAATCACATCTCATTTTTTATAGCAGCTTACATATCATTTTTCTATATTTTGTGAACATTGATTTTGTTTTTCAGATAGATTACTTCTTTAAGATTCGTTTTCATAGTTTTCCCAAAAAAAAATGTTAACCTTACGATGTCATCGTTTTAGATCAAAACTTTTAAGTTGAGTTGAGTAATTAATTTTTTTATTTTTTTTTAAGTGAAATTTCATAAAAAATCTTTGTAGTATATGTTTCTTAGAAACTAATGTTTCAGTTCAATTTTATTTTCTGTTTAGAATTTTATAAATACAGTTACATTAATATTTTTTCCTCCACCATGAATTAAAATCTTACTTTTATTCTAAAACTCATCAACACATTCTAAATTTTGGAATATAATATTTTTTGGTTAAAATTTGTCTAATAACATTATTACTAAAATAAATTCATAGTATTACTTTCTATTTAAAAATTTAATTAATTTTACTTAATTTGTTTTTAATTTATTTTATACTATTATTAATTATAAGTAATAAATATGCAGTGAATGAATACTTAAATAATATTTTTAATGCAGAAATAATAAGATATCTGGATTTTGATTTAGTTTTGATGGATCTAATCTAAATATTAAATTTTAATACTGATCTAATCTAAATATTAGTTTTGATAATTTAGTTTTGATGGTTTAAATGACATTTTTCCCTAACAGTAACAATTTCAAATATTTGTTAGCTTCTACATATCACCCGGGTCCAGGGCGAGGGATGATTATTTTATGACATGATCCACATTTATCCAACATACAAATATTGCATAACTTTAAGTTATCAATCGATCTTGTAACGACGAATCATGGATCTTATGATCACTTAAACTATTTAATATGTATATGACAAATACATTTTGGGCACTCTGAGTAAAATCAATTGTCTATTCCTTTTTGAGCTATACTCAATTATGCAACACACTATCGCTTTAAATTATGCTCTCTTATTTTCAGGATTACTTTAAGAACTATGTAAGGAATCATCTTTTAAATATGAAATTTTATTATCTAGTGAGCTATGATGACATTTTCAACTAGTGTTACCGTTGATATCGACTGCATTGTTAATTATAGTATTCTAAAATTTTAATACTATATATTTTCTCAATGAAATTGTTTTGGTTTAGTGTGTCTGACTTTTGGTCGTCCGAGTTCGATTGTATTCTTTAGTTTCAATTTTCCTAACACTTTTAAGCCTTTTTCAAAAAAAAAAAAAAATCCAACCTTTTAGTGTGTCAAATATTATGAATCTGATGTCAAATATAATTTTGGATTGGTTAGGAAAAACTGGTTCAGACTTTGAATATATTAGTAGATTGAAATAAATTATAAGTTAACTGGTTCAAATAATTTCCAATCATTTTTGTTTATGAACTTGTGTTTCTTTTACTTGTTTAACAAAAATCTCATGAGTTGAACAAATTGTACCATTCATGCATTCTGAAACATTGTTAGTACCACTCATCACATGTTTATTGTGGCCTAACAAATAACAAATTGATTGAGAAAATTTCGATTTGATATCGAAAATGTTCAAGAGTTTGAAATTTTTTTGAAATTGTTATTTTTGTATATTATTTTCATCTATCTTCAAAACAAAATAAATATGTTTCAGAATTTTTGTAAGGAATTTGATATTATGATTTTAAAAAATTGTGCAGTTCATTCTTTATTTTCAATGACCATTTTCTTATATCAAACTCTAATTAAGATGCAACCATAGTATGAAATCGTTAACCCAAAATCTAATACTAAAACTTTAAATTCAAATTTTTAACTCTAAATAATAAGCGTTTCAAGAACACCAAGTACTATGCAACTGAGTCATCATCGAGAAGACGGATGTAACAACAGTATGTGTCTCCTTCTCGATCATGTTTGTCCAAAAACTATATGATCTTGAAATTATTAAATATTACTTACTACTACCAGAGGACTAACTCATAACAGGTATTATTTTTATTTTAAAAAACTACTAGTAAAAATGAAATAATGGCCAACAACTTTGGAACATTTAGTACAATATCCACCAGTCTTCAAGTTCCAAGGCTATCTTTTTAAACTCGACATTTGCAATTACTAACTATATATAATTATCATCTTCGGATATCTGAAAAAGAAGGTTAAATTTAAAACTTTATGGACCCCAAAGATCATGTGGGATTTAATTTTTAAAACATCAAAAGCGACAACACCTTATCCTTTTCTTGGTCTGATCGATATATAATCTAAACAAGGTTTATTATCATTCACACTACCACTCTGAGTACTCTTCTCACGTGAATTTCGTAGCACCAACCAAAAAAAAATACACTTCCTATAGCCAACACGTAACTACATTTAAAAAAAATATGGTGTCAAATGGTAGACTAATTATGAATTCTTCGAAGAATAATGAAAAACAATAACTTTGTTGATGACGATATCTCTCTATGTATAACATGATTCGATCCAAAATATAGCATTAATTAATTATACTTCAAAAAACACAGTCTGGTTTTGTAAACGCTCAAGTGGTGTGGCAAATAGCTAACGTAACATGCTTTGTTGTAAAGTTACAAGAATCACCTGAGAAAGACTGTATTCTATAAAACAATAGGTGTTTGTAGAGTTGAATATACAGTGTGTTGTGATTAATGAATATATAGATATGCTATTCCATATAGTCAGTATGGGTATCTATAATAAGCATTTTTTGGTAAAAAGAATAATTAGGTCACATGTGAAACCTACTACTCTTTTTAGCTACCAGCTTTTTTGTACATAAGTTAGATATTTGGTTTAGTCATTACTAAACATTTTCTTAAAATTAGTTCTTATATATGACAGCAACGAAGAAACACATACATACAAAGATATCGTTAAGGGGGCTTATGAAGACCAAAATAAACGAAGACTATGACACACTGGTAAGTGGTAACTGTGGAATTATTTTGTACACTTCACCTTAAATTGTAGATTTGGGAAAACTTAAAAACTTTTGGAAACGTGAAACGTAAAAGAGAACCCATAGAAGTGAAGATAATAATGATTATTATTGGTAAAATCGAAATGATTCGCTGATGATTGACACCTGGCGTGAATGAGACTAAATCTTTTATCTTAAGACGACGATAATTGGGGATTTGGTCACTTGGAAGCACTTTAAGATTCTTTTTTTGTTAAGTAGAAAAGAAAGAAAAAAAGAGCAAAATCTCAAGTTTGAGTTTGAGTTTGAGATTCAAGATGTGATTGGTTCGAAGCAGTCCAGCCCACGTGGTCCTTATGTGATCTTTATTACCCATGTTATCCATCTGGGTCCCACCTGTGAATCTTAGATATCAAATCGAATTTCGTTAGGGTTTGAATTTGGTTTAGTTAGTTCGGTTTATAAGAAATTTTGCTACATCTAAACCAATTTTAATTTGGTCTGGTTTCATTTTTGATTGGATCACGAGAACATGTGTATTGGTTAGTGCGGATATCGATCTTAAATCTTCAGTCATGATATTATCAACACAACATCTTAATTCTTAATATTTATGGTTTACATTCAGTTACTAATTAATAATATCTAATAATCTATAATATTTAAGATTTGTAATGTATAAAATTAATTTTGTATTTAAATAAAATATGAATGAAATACCATGGGAGTCAAGTAATTTACTGACTCAATATTTTGCACCAAAAAAAAAATGATATTAATAAGTAAAATACAAAACAATTTGAAAAAGAATCAGGTGTGCGGTTTCTGCGGTGGAGCGTGCGAAAGGCATCCATCAATTGGTGTTCTCACTTCTCAGGAGCTGTTCCTGCTTCTCCCACGTGTGCCTGTCACAAATGCATATTGCATTTTCACAACATATATACATTTATGTATCATGTATGTAATAGGTTATCATATGTATGAGTTTTAAAACTGCAAATATATAATACTTAAAAAATATATATATATATATAATACTTTTACTCGAGATACCTAAAGATATATGCAAATAAAAGTATAACATTATATACCCACTCTCTCTAGTCTCTACGACGATACGATTTAGTTTTCAAAATTTATGTTATCTGGATCTGAAAAAAAAAACAAGTTTCTTACATAGCACGCACAACACTGATTATATGTTAAATTTTTAGAATTTAATTTTGTAAATTCGTATATTTAAAATTTCCGTATCAACGATTAAGAATTTTGTTTTCTAATATATAAATTTGGTATGAGCTGTATACGGTGTTGCTTTGATAACAAATAAAGCATCAAGCCATTGAAAGTAACAGACGTTAGTTACTTGACTGATATTAAATTTCTTGCCATATTTGGTAACTTACGACAAAACAATTAATATGGTGAATCTCCGCAACTCCAAGTTCCTGTCTGACACGTGTACTTTAAATTGTTTTTATATACAGTTTCATTGACACAAAATTAATTTATTCATTTGTATTTTTACAGAATGCCATATGGATCTATTTGTACTATGTATTTTGTTCGATCCATTCTCTTACTTTTTTGGGTAAATATCTTTTGTACAGATTTAATATATAGTATATACTGTTTTCCTATGACCATAATTAAGGTCCATAATACTTTAAAGCTTTTTTATATCACCTATAAAAGATTATTAGTTAAGGAAAGCAGCATATAAAGCTAGAGAGTTTTGTCAGAGAAACACAGTCCTGTGATGCACCCATTCACTATTTCCACAATTCCACATGACATCTGAAAAAAAAAAAGACTAAGAATTTAATTATAAATATGTACGGACATGTTAAAAAAGGAAATAGTATTGATAATGAATATTTACCTAACTCACACTATACGTTTAATATTGTTTCACTCCTTTTTATATATCCAAACAATTCCATTAAGTTTCCACTATCTCTCTCACAATAAAGTATATGTTATATATAAAAAAGTATCAGTGATTAAAGTTATGTATACATTTATGCTATATTTATATGTTCTCTTAACCTAGGAACTTTATGAGAACTTCTTTCTATTTCGTTGGTTTGATAAAATCACACACAAATACTATTTTTGGACTATAAATATAGTACTCTACTACGTATTAAAATTACCAAAAAAAAATGTCTCAAATTAAGAGGTGACTGTGTTTATGGGTGTGCATATATGCGTATATATACTTAGTTTATTCCTCGAATAGATTGTTGACTCTTGGCTCAACCTTCCTCTCTCTCTCTCTCTCTCTCTATTTGTACCTTTCTCTTTCTCCTTATTCGTTCATCTTCATCTTCGTTTCCCTTTTGGTATTGGTGAGATCTACAAACAAAAACCCTAGAAAAGAGAAGAACCAGAGGAGAATCAATTGGAGGATAAAATTGATGGGAAGAGGGAAGATTGTGATCCAAAGGATCGATGATTCAACAAGTAGACAAGTCACTTTCTCCAAACGAAGAAAGGGTCTTATCAAGAAAGCCAAAGAGCTAGCTATTCTCTGTGACGCCGAGGTCGGTCTCATCATCTTCTCTAGCACCGGAAAGCTCTATGACTTTGCAAGCTCCAGGTTCTTCTTTTAAAATTATTAATTTTGAAATTTTTACATATCTTCTTGATTTCGTGGATATACGGAAGTGTGGGTTTCATATGATTTTATGCTACGGTTTTGTTTGCAAGGCTTGGGGATATTCAGTGAAATATATGTACCTGTGTGATCTATTCGTATGTAGTGGTAAAATTTTCGCATCTGGCGGTCGGTAGAACATGTTACATTTTGCTGTATGTACAATAAGATGTGTATGAATAGCCGACAAACTATTTTTTTTAACAACAAGGAAATATTAAAATTGAGTATGGAAAAAATGATTTGAAGTAGTTCTTTTGCTTCATATCTGGGTGATTATGTGTACACAGTATATTTTGAAGTACTTTCTTAACATGTGTTTATGTGTTTCTACACGTATTATGGACATTGACATATAGTTAGACTCAGTGTTTTGCTTTTCCGAATTTAGATATGTTTCAGAGGTAGATGAGATCGATAACAAGTGAATGCTCAAACATCAGTACTGGAAAGCTAAAACATAGGTATAAAGAGACCACAAGATTGAATGATTGTATGGAGAGGGAATTAATTTCTCAAAACCAATAAACTAAAAAAGTATTTATAATTTAATTAAATAACAAATTATCTATTTATACTCACAAAAACATAAATACATTTTTGATATATTTGTGTAAAATTGTATCATTACAGTAAAATAACTTTGTATGTTTAAAATTATATCTACAATATATTTAACATTTTATCTGCCGAATGGCTCTGTATATTTAACGGTGTATGCAGAATCTCGTTTTCATTATTTTCATATGTAAATTACTCATTGATAAAACTTTAGTTGACATATATAAATGCATAGACAAGAAAAACGAATTGTTTATTCTGCCTATACAATATACAAATTAAAAACATATATCTATATATATATATATTTAAATTCTAAAGAAGATATCAGTTCAACTAACCAAATTTAAAAGTTTTATAATGCGAAACAAATATTTGATAAATTCTTAGTAAGGATAGTAGAAAACCTATCATGTGAGGGATTAATCATTGGTCTCAACGTTTGCGAGCATTGTTAACTTTTCATATTTATCTTATGATATCATTTTCTCATGTATCGTGAGAGTTCATGAACCACAAGATATATGAAACTTAGCATAGTTGAGTACGATTCTTAAAACTTACTGACACTAGGATATGCCTTATTGTTCCTTGGATTTAATTAGTATAGTAAGTGTGCCATGTTAATGCATTAAGACCGACCCTTATTATAAGTTTCTTCTATTTTTATTCTTTGTAGCTCATAGAACTGGATATATTGCTTTAAAGCTCTTGGTTATCTACACCCAAAAAAAACATTTAAGCAATTTTTTTTTAATAAAAATGGAAACTAGCATCTATTTAGTTTATATATATATATATATAGTTTTTTAGTTTTTACATGTGTGTGTAACAAAATCATATTAGCGAAAGTTAATATGTTCTGTGGAATGTATGTGAACATATACAAGCGTGTGTCAATTTCTTGTATTTGACTGAAAAAAGTCTATATTAAACAATACTGATACTGTACGAAACTTCAAGGCTATGTGTTTTTCCTTTACGTATGAAAGATTTTTAATTTATGGATCGGGGGAGTCGAATAAACTTCATGGAAGATATCTTATATGCTCTTCACTGTGATAGATGATATGACATGAGTGAATTATATAAGATGAACAAGGTACTAATATCAAATCTTTTGAATAGCATGAAGTCAGTTATTGATAGATACAACAAGAGCAAGATCGAGCAACAACAATTATTGAACCCAGCATCAGAAGTCAAGGTATATACATATATATCTTGACAAATATGCAAATATATGATTATTGATTTAGGTTTGAGAATCGTGTATATTGAAATGAGTTCTAAGTTTGATAAGTTATTTGTGTTGTGTGTTATTATAGTTTTGGCAGCGCGAAGCTGCGGTTCTAAGGCAAGAATTGCATGCTTTGCAAGAAAATCATCGGTATGAACTTTTATTACACATATATAAGGATATATACATGTATATGTTTGATAAAAAAATCTGTTGAAAGGGCGTACAAGGAAATGTAGAAACTTGTACTTATAGATTGTGTTTGCTATGAAACAGGCAAATGATGGGAGAACAACTAAATGGTCTAAGCGTTAACGAGTTAAACAGTCTCGAGAATCAACTTGAGATAAGTTTGCGTGGAATTCGTATGAAAAAGGTATATAAATACTCTCTACCTTGTATTATATGCTTTGGAGTGTATCACTCAAAAGATTGACAATATCACACAATGGAATCCAATAGAACCGATTGCTTTTTGGGATTCACAGGAACTAATGTTGACTCAAGAAATCCAAGAACTAAGCCAAAAGGTCACTATGATATATATATATATATATATACACACAAATTTACCCATATATGTAAATTCCTCAAAAGAACACAAGTTACAATTCTTAATGATTATGGGATTTGCGTTGATCTTGATGCAGAGGAATCTCATTCATCAGGAAAACCTCGGTTTATCTAGGAAGGTACAACGGATTCATCAAGAAAATGTGGAGCTCTACAAGAAGGTGACAAACATGTATATTAATACAAACTCCATATATCTGGTTAGAATAAGAGCTTTGAAGTGATGGCTTCAACTTTTCAGGCTTACACGGCAAGCACAAACGGGTTTATACACCGTGAACTAGGAGTTGTCACGGATGATGAATCACACACTCAGATTCGGCTGCAACTAAGCCAACCCGAGCATTCCGAATACGAGACCCCACCAAGAGCAAACGAATAACATCAATTAAGGTAGGAATTTTATTAAATCTTTTTCGACGTTCCACAACAAAAAGAAAACCCCTTTAAGCAATTTGTATGTTATGTAACCCTTTTAAAAAAATTCACAGATTGAAGTTCGAAGATACTATGATGTTGAAGAACAATCCAAAGGATTGGTTTATATAAAGGGTATCTTGAATTGGAAACCCAATAAAACTAAGCCATGATATGGTTCTTGTAACACCAATCATATTTTTCTCTTTCTCTCTTTGTGCATTTCAATTTGAAAAATATATATAATTAATTAAAAGCATATATAAAAATCCAGTGTTTGTTATATTGTCTTTGTTTAGAATCATAGATTCATTAATTTATAAAAACACAAACAGTAGTAGTATATATGTTTATGTTTTTACGAGAGTTAAACTAAAGTGTCATAACTTGCTATTTAAAACCGGTTTGGAAACTATATTAGGGATAACAAAATCGGTTATCGTTGACTGCGTTGACCAGAAACCAAAAAGGTTCAGTCTTTAAATAAGGGAAACACACACAAATCATCATCGTCATCAAATCATCACAACTCACAAAGGTTGGTGTAGAGCTGAGACAGTGACCTGAGAGATAACGACAAAGAAACAACAAAATAAAATAAAATAAATTTTTTTTTTTTTTTTTCCCCGTAAAATAAGAGGGAAAAAATTCGAAAAATCGACTGCAACCACCAAAAGCTCAGCCAAAAGCAGAGGCCACAAATCTCTCTTCATCTATCCTTGAGGATAAACCCAATTTTTTGGGGTTTTTTTTCTTCCTTTCTTTCGTCTATGACTCAAATCTGTTTCTAGGGTTCCAAACCAGAGAGAGAGACAGAGAGAGGTTTAGGGAAAAAATGGCCATGGCGATGGCTCTTCGGAGGCTTTCTTCTTCAATTGACAAACCCGTTCGTCCTCTTATCAGATCCACTTCTTGCTACATGGTAAAGTTTCCTCCTTTCATCGGGTTTTTTTATCATCGGATTAAAAAAAGTTTCGATTTTTGTATATTTGGGTTTCTGATTTTTTGTTGTTGTTGTTGTTTCGTTGCAGTCTTCTTTGCCCAGTGAAGCTGTTGATGAGAAGGAGAAATCTCGTGTCACTGTGAGCTTTTAACACAATCCATTCTTTTTTTACTTTTATCTCTTGTTGTTTTATAGTTTTCCTTGCTGTTGAAGCAATGGTTTTGATTGTTGAAGTTCTGTGTCTGTTTTAAATTGGGGGGGAGGGGGGGGGGGGGGTCTGAATCTTATAAACCTATTGTTGTGTTCGTTGCAGTGGCCAAAACAGCTTAACGCACCTTTAGAGGAGGTTGATCCTGAGATTGCTGACATTATTGAGCATGAGAAAGCTAGGCAATGGAAGGTTAAATTACTCTTTCTTTTACTTACTACTTAGTATCTGAGACTAATCTCTCTTAAATCTTGTTTCTTGATTGATAATCGTGCGTTGGGCTGATATTTGTGTAACACTTATGTTATCAAAGGGACTTGAACTTATTCCATCTGAGAACTTCACATCTGTGTCGGTGATGCAAGCTGTTGGGTCTGTGATGACTAACAAGTACAGTGAAGGGTATCCTGGTGCCAGATACTATGGTGGAAACGAGTATGTTCAGGAAGTTTCAATCTTTCATTTTGAGTCTGACGCATACTTTCAGTTTCAGATTATGACATGATTGATTGACCAATCTCTGTGATAAGAATTGAAAAAGATGCTGACTTCAAGTACCTTTTTGCATTGTAGGTACATAGATATGGCAGAAACCTTATGCCAGAAGCGCGCTCTTGAAGCTTTCAGGTTAGATCCTGAAAAGTGGGGAGGTAATTACTCATTCCAAGTATATGAGAAACAAGAAATCTGAATTATGTAGAACTATTTCTTATGCGTTTCTGGAAAATGATCTGAATCCTGTCGTTACAGTGAATGTGCAACCTTTGTCTGGATCTCCTGCCAACTTCCATGTCTACACTGCATTGTTAAAGCCTCATGAGAGAATCATGGCTCTTGATCTTCCTCATGGTGGTCATCTTTCTCATGGTTATCAGGTACCTTCAAGATAACTTTGTAAATGTGCCTTTCCCTTAAACCTAAACCTCTGCTATCTTATTATGAATGTACACAACTGTTCCTGTGTTGATGTCATTTTGGAACTCTCTGACTTTGATGTATAACAATTTCTTTCGTCTTATTTCTATCAGACTGACACCAAGAAGATATCTGCTGTGTCTATCTTCTTTGAAACAATGCCCTATCGACTGGATGAGAGCACTGGCTACATCGACTACGATCAGGTTCCTAACTCTTCTTCCTATGGTATAAGTACCCCTCTTCATATGGTTATCTTACAATTTTAAGTCTTTCATTTTGATATGCAGATGGAGAAAAGTGCTACTCTTTTCAGGCCAAAATTGATTGTTGCTGGTGCAAGTGCTTATGCTCGATTGTATGACTATGCCCGCATCCGAAAGGTAATTAATCACATCCCTAAGTACAGGGAAAATGACAACAAATTATTCTAATCAAGAGTTCTAATTCAAACTCTTTTCCCAGGTGTGTAACAAGCAAAAAGCTGTCATGCTAGCAGATATGGCACACATCAGTGGTCTGGTTGCTGCTGGTGTTATCCCTTCACCGTTTGACTATGCAGATGTTGTAACCACCACAACTCACAAGTCACTTCGTGGACCCCGTGGAGCCATGATTTTTTTCAGAAAAGGTGTTAAGGAAACTAACAAACAAGGAAAAGAGGTACAGTATAACAAAAAAGACCAAAATTTGAACCAAAACGTTTTAGATTTATGTACACTCTTTCATGTCATTCATTTGTTTTCTTGAAAGGTTATGTATGATTTTGAAGACAAGATCAATCAAGCTGTCTTCCCTGGTCTTCAAGGTGGTCCACACAACCACACTATTACAGGACTAGCTGTTGCTTTGAAACAGGTACAGTGAGTCATGGAATGGAATTAACGTTGCTTACTGGATTTACGGTTTCTTTAACCTCCAAATGGTTTGATTAATGCAGGCAACTACTTCAGAGTACAAAGCATACCAAGAGCAAGTCCTGAGTAACAGTACAAGGTTTGCTCAGGTACTAATTGAGCGAATGAAAGAAAAAAAGCATATGGCGTAGTATCTACTTTAATTTGATTATATCTCTAAATGGTTACATTGTTGTTTCGTGCAGACTCTGATGGAGAAAGGATATGAACTTGTTTCTGGTGGAACTGACAACCATCTGGTTCTAGTGAATCTGAAACCCAAGGTCACTTGATCAATTTGCAGTACCCATTTGCATTATTATATTTTTATCTTCATAGTTAAAACACATTTTTATCGATTTTTCTGCAGGGTATTGATGGATCTAGAGTTGAGAAAGTGTTGGAAGCTGTTCACATTGCATCCAACAAAAACACTGTTCCTGGAGATGTTTCTGCCATGGTTCCTGGTGGAATCAGAATGGGTAAAAATCATATTTAAGCCTTTTTTAATTCTTTCTGGTATATGCGAATGGAGTTCTTACTGATATCCTCTGCTATTTTTTATTTTCAGGTACTCCTGCTCTCACTTCCAGAGGATTTGTTGAGGAAGACTTTGCCAAAGTAGCTGAATACTTCGACAAAGCTGTGAAGTTGGCTCTCAAAGTCAAATCTGAAGCTCAAGGTTTTTCATTTCTCTGATCATGATGCTTTGTTTTCCGGTTCTTATAAACAATGACTGAACTCATTTGTAATGTTCTAAAAACAGGAACCAAACTCAAGGATTTTGTGTCAGCAATGGAATCTTCTTCAACCATTCAATCAGAGATAGCGAAGCTGCGCCATGAAGTCGAGGAATTCGCTAAGCAGTTCCCAACAATTGGGTTTGAGAAAGAAACCATGAAGTACAAGAACTAAAATGTTTTATCTCGCAAATCTTTCTTTTATTGTCCTTTGAATTCCCATGGAATGTATAGATGATGATACATGTAAAACTCTGTTATTGTCTATTTTACGCTATGCAAAAAATAATGATCTGAGTATTCTCTGTTGTGTATACAAATCTAAATCAATAGAAAGATAATCTCAGAAAGAAATAAAAATTTGTAACACATACAACAAAACAGTGAATTCCTAAAGAAGATTGTCTTTAGCTCACAAGTGACTTCAAATTAACCACAAAATACCAAGAAAACAAAAAAAAAAGAGACAAATAAAACCTAAAATCTGGGAGAAGCTCATCCATAAGCTGTGGTCATTTCTCAATCTCAACAAATCTCTATACAGACTATGGTTCTGTAACCGGAAAACATCTCACAACTTGATCTGGTTTTTTCCATTCTAACACAAAAAAATGGTTGCATCATTCTCTTACACTGCCTGCACCAAGCTTTCTCTATTACGTCCTCCTATGGTTGCTCAAATCCGACCAAGAACAACACAGAAGGCGTTCGCGGTGACAAATCCTGAACAAGACAGTACTCTCGAGGTACAAGAAACAGAGACAATCAAAGAAGAGCAATCAACAGAGAAGATGAAGAAGCAGCCAACGCCATTGAGACCAGTTGAGAAGCAGCTGAACGTGAAGAGCAAGGGTATGGGCCAGTTTGGTGGTCAGTGGCTAAGCAGTGTCACACGTCACGTTAGGATCTACGCGGCTTATATTGATCCAGAGACTTATGAGTTTGACCAGTCGCAGATGGATAAACTCACTTTGATTCTTGACCCAACTGAAGAGTTTGTGTGGGATGATGAAAGCTGTAACAAGGTCTATTCTTATTTCCAAGAACTCGTCGACCACTACGAGGTAATGATAACGATTAACGAAAAAAAATCATCTAAAAGTTAGACTCATTCAACAAGACCTTAATTATAGAGTGTACTTGGTGTTTTTTAGATTTGGAAGAGTCATTGATATTGAAGATTAAGAAAGAGATGATGATAGAGATTTTAATGGTGTTTTTGTTTTGGACAGGGAGCACCATTAACGGAGTACACATTAAGATTGATAGGATCGGACGTAGAACATTACATAAGGAAGATGTTGTTTGATGGAGAAATACAATACAATATGGATGCAAGAGTTCTCAATTTCAGTATGGGAAAGCCTCGTGTTCAGTTCAATACCAGCAACATTGAAGTCGTTGGAGATGGTCAGCCTCAAGAGGACGCATAGTTAAAACAACTTTATTTGCTGTAATTATGTAATGAAAAATATCAAAATAGTACTATATTGTGTACTGGTTTTATAGTATGCTTTTTAAACCTTAAATCACAAAGTAACATATGTCTAGATTGTGCAATGTTATCCTCCTATTAGTAATCCGCATAACAATTTTTTTTGTCAAATTTAATTCTTTCTTCACGTAGTTGTAATATCTAATCTAAGCATCTTTGTCTCATTTTGGTCTTTGCTCATTCATGTTCCTAAAAATTACCCTTTTTTAAAAATTTCAACATGATACAAATATTTACTAGACTTTACAACTTTGCCCCAAAAGTTACGATTTTTATAGAAAATTTTGGTCTTCTTATCCTCAGGCGTTTCTCGTCGTTTCGCCACCAAGACGAACACAGTTCTGAAGAAAAAAGATGGCGAATTTACTGGAAACATCAATTTTCTTCTCCTCAGCTGATAAATTACTGTTTTTACCGCCCAATAATTCTCAAACCCATCTTCTCCCTTTCTCTGCTTTCATCAATGGAGGAAGAAGGAGACGCAAAATCTCAACTAGTATCACCTTTGCTACCGACACTGTCACTACAAGTAAGCTCATCATAAACCTTAAATCTCTCACCTTTTTTGTTTATTACCAAGAAAGTCCTTTCCTTTAGGTTCTAATTTGAATTATCAGTCGCCTTTAGATAAGGGGTTTTGTAGAAAAAGCTAAAACCTTGACTTAAAACCCTTAGGATTTTGTCTGATTACTACAGAAGGTTTTCTAATTGAAGATAGAATTGTTTTGTTTAGGTACTGAAGTAAAAATATCTGTTGAGGATCCTATGGAAGTTGAGGTTGCTGATGGCTACACTATGGCTCAGTTCTGTGACAAGATTATTGATCTGTTCTTGAATGAGAAACCTAAAGTTAAACAATGGAAGACGTATTTGGTTTTAAGAGATGAATGGAACAAGTACAATGTTAATTTCTATAAGCGTTGCAGAATCCGAGCTGATACCGAAACCGATCCTATATTGAAGCAGAAGCTTATTTCTCTGGAAAGCAAAGTTAAGAAGGTAGTTATAGTGCTTTATCTTTCAACTCTGGTTTCGAGGATTAGTTTATTGATGTTGTGAACTTAGAGAGTGTGAGCATGTTGCAGATAGATGAAGAAATGGAGAAGCACAATGACCTTTTGAAGGAGATTCAAGAAAACCCAACAGACATAAACGCAATCGCTGCCAAGAGACGCAGAGACTTCACGGGAGAGTTTTTCCGCTATGTAGCTTTGTTATCAGAAACTCTTGATGGCTTAGAAGACCGAGATGGTACTTAAAACATTTAATCATGTTACTTAAATTTTTGATTCTCACAGTATCATGACTGTTTCTTTCCTTTTTTGAGCAGCTGTCGCGAGGCTTTCAACTAGGTGTTTATCTGCTGTGAGTGCTTATGACAATACACTGGAGAGTGTTGAGACTCTAGATGCTGCTCAAGCAAAGTTTGATGGCATTTTAAACTCTCCATCCGTGGATGCTGCTTGCGAAAAGATCAGAAGTTTAGCCAAGGCAAAGGAGCTAGATTCGTCATTGATCTTATTAATCAACAGTGCATACGCTGCTGCAAAAGAGTCTCAAACTGTTACTAACGAGGTAATTGCATTACGATTATAGAAAGAGAAGCTTTGATCTTTACAGTCTTCTCATATCAAAATTGGATATTTGAACAGGCTAAGGACATAATGTATCATTTATACAAAGCTACAAAGAGCAGTCTTAGAAGCATCACACCGAAAGAGATCAAACTTTTAAAGTACTTACTGAACATAACAGACCCCGAAGAACGATTCTCTGCTCTAGCAACAGCATTCTCTCCCGGTGATGACCATGAAGCTAAAGACCCTATAGCATTATACACGTAAGTAACAGTCACAAAAAATCCTAACTGTAGTTTTTTCATCTTTTAACCACAATAATGATGCTAACTAGCTTATGAGAGCACACAGGACACCAAAGGAGCTGCATAAGTGGATAAAGATAATGCTTGATGCTTACCATCTCAACAAAGAAGAAACTGACATTAGAGAAGCTAAACAGATGAGCCAGCCTATCGTTATTCAGCGGCTTTTCATCCTCAAGGACACGATCGAAGATGAGTACTTAGACAAGAAAACAGTCGTGGCTGATGAAAATCCAAAGAAGGAAGATGATACTTCTGTTGAAGACTTTTTGAACTGATATTGAGCAATTAGGTGAGAGGGGGAGGGGAGTGAGTAATTTTGTAAAATTCGCAGCTATAACTGCAATTACGACTAAATATGAGATCTATATATAAATTAGTATTTTGGCAAAAAATCTCATGTTTCGGGCCTGGCTAATGAGGTCAATAAGCCCATGTAGGGTCCAGGTTTGTAAGAAAAGTCAACATAATACTTGTAGCCCACGAATTTTTTAGATTAGTGTTCCTATATTACCCCTGACCAATAGTACTGTCTAAAAAAACGAGAAGGTTATAATAGTAATTTGGAGTTTAATCAACCTTTATTATAAGGTCTTAAACCCTACGCGTAGCACAGCAGCCAAACATTTCAGTTCGTCTTCTCCGACCTTAAAACCCTGAGATCTTAAAAATCTCCACCGACTCTCTCCCAATCAAATGGCCTCCGTCGCGCTTCTACGGTCCCTTCGCCGACGTGAAGTCCAAACGGCTTCCGTATCTGCGTTTAAATCCGTATGTGTTTTCCCTTTAATTTTCATTTTTTTTGCTTGAGAAAAGTCATGTTTGGTGTTTTCTGGATCTGAAATCGTTAGTACCTGTCCAAAATCGAACAGGGTTTTGAAATTACCCAAGCGTTGAATCTGGGTTACTATGTTCGTATAAGAATCAATTCTCAAGGTTTTCGATCTAGGTTTCTTAAAGTTCCGTACTTTATGTTTCTTTCTAGTTTCTGTATCATCTGTGAAGCGATCTACTTTGTTCCTTATTGATTTTATAAGTCATTGCTTGAGGCTTTTGAATGGTTTCAAATATGAATTGGAGCTTTACCCTGTTTGTATTCTTAACTCTGCAGATCTCTTCCGCAAATGGAAAGACGTCTTTGTTTGGGAAGTTGGGTTACTTGGCCAGACCTTTCTGGTAATACATCAACCTTTCAGCTTTTGGTATTTGAATGACAAACAAAATCACTTGTTTATGTTATCTCTTATCCTTTCGTGTATGTGTGTTGTTCTCTATATGTAGCTCGAGGCCTGTGGGGAATGATGTTATCGGTATTGATTTGGGTACTACCAATTCTTGTGTAGCTGTGATGGAAGGGAAGGTAAACTCTTCCAGCCCTGATATCAATTTTTTGATATATTGGCTTCTGGATTCTGTAGGTATTGACTTGTGGATTCTTAAGGTATTGACTTTGATCTTGTTTTTTGCAGACCCCTAGAGTTATCGAGAATGCCGAAGGAACTCGAACCACACCATCAGTGGTTGCTATTAACCAAAAGGGGGAAATTCTTGTTGGAACACCGGCTAAACGTCAAGCTGTGACCAATCCAACAAACACGATCTTTGGTTCCAAACGTTTGATTGGGAGAGGTTTTAGTGATCCTCAGACACAGAAAGAGATGAAAATGGTCCCTTTCAAGATTGTTAAAGCACCTAATGGTGATGCTTGGGTTGAAGCAAATGGACAGAAGTTTTCTCCCAGTCAAATTGGAGCTAATGTCCTCACCAAGATGAAGGAAACTGCTGAAGCTTACCTCGGAAAATCTATCACCAAAGCTGTTGTTACTGTTCCAGCTTATTTCAATGATGCCCAGAGACAAGCTACAAAGGATGCTGGGAAAATCGCTGGTCTTGATGTCCAGAGGATCATCAACGAACCTACAGCTGCTGCACTATCATATGGTATGAACAGCAAAGAAGGTGTCATTGCTGTATTTGATCTTGGAGGTGGAACCTTTGATGTTTCTATCTTGGAAATCTCAAGTGGTGTTTTTGAGGTAATGCCTTGTTTCTTCTTCTGCTATGTTACTTTTTCTTGATTTGCTTTCTTTTTTTCTTTCTTTTGTGGGTATATGACGATGTTCGCTTATCAGGTTAAAGCAACAAATGGAGATACCTTTTTGGGAGGAGAAGACTTTGACAACACTTTGTTGGACTACTTGGTTGGTGAGTTCAAAAGAACAGATAATATTGATCTGACTAAGGACAAGCTTGCCCTCCAGAGGCTGAGAGAAGCTGCAGAGAAGGCCAAGATTGAGCTCTCTTCGACATCTCAGACCGAAATCAACCTGCCTTTCATTACAGCGGATGCTTCAGGAGCAAAGCATTTGAACATAACCTTAACAAGGTCAAAGTTTGAAGCTTTGGTTGGCAGTTTGATTGAGAGAACAAGATGTCCGTGCCAAAACTGCCTGAAGGATGCTGGAATCTCAGTTAAGGAGGTTGATGAGGTTCTTCTTGTTGGTGGAATGACCCGTGTTCCGAAAGTGCAAGAGATAGTTGCTGAGATATTTGGGAAGAGTCCTTGTAAAGGTGTTAACCCGGATGAAGCAGTTGCCATGGGAGCAGCCATTCAAGGTGGTATCCTCCGTGGTGATGTGAAGGAGTTGCTTCTGTTGGATGTGACTCCTCTCTCACTGGGTATTGAAACACTTGGAGGAATCTTCACCAGGTTAATCAACCGAAATACCACTATTCCCACAAAGAAGTCTCAGGTAATGAGACTTGACAGAGGACAATATCATATTATGTCTTAAAAAGCTGTCTGCTAATTGTGTCATTGTGATTTGGTTATTAGGTTTTCTCCACAGCGGCGGACAATCAGATGCAAGTGGGAATCAAAGTTCTTCAGGGAGAACGTGAAATGGCGTCTGACAACAAAACTCTTGGAGAATTTGACCTTGTTGGGATCCCACCTGCGCCGAGAGGAATGCCACAGATCGAAGTTACATTCGACATTGATGCAAATGGTATCGTTACAGTATCAGCGAAAGACAAAGCCACAAATAAAGAGCAACAGATCACAATCAGATCTTCAGGTGGTCTCTCAGACGATGAGATTAACAGAATGGTCAAAGAAGCTGAGCTTAACGCACAGAAAGATCAAGAGAAGAAGCAACTTATCGACCTGAGGAACAGTGCTGATACTACAGTATACAGTGTTGAGAAGAGCTTGAGTGAATACAGAGAGAAGATTCCAGCAGAGGTTGCCTCTGAGATTGAAACTGCAGTGTCTGATCTGAGGACTGCTATGGCTGGTGAGGATATTGAGGACATCAAGGCTAAGCTTGAAGCTGCGAACAAGGCAGTGTCAAAGATCGGAGAACACATGTCTAAAGGATCCGGATCATCTGGTTCTTCTGGATCCTCTGGTGAGGGTTCAAGTGGAACTGATCAGCAGACTCCTGAAGCTGAGTTTGAGGAGGCGAGCGGGTCGAGGAAGTGAGGTTTCTAACCGATTGCATACATGAGTTCAGGTTTTTTTACCAAATAAGTTTACATGCTTATCGCCCTCAACAAAATTTGATTAGTTATGTGTATTTAAAAACCTTTTCTGAGAGATACCTCTTGATATCTTTGAAACCTATTGGGAGTCCTATCGAGGGTCTCGGATGTAGTAGTTGTTGAGATTACTTTGATTGGTTTTTATTTTCATGAAATTTACGGTTATTAGCTTGACCGGTTAACGGGACGTCAATAACCGCTTATGGTTTGTTCGTAGTTTACCTTTCTCTGATTAGATTAAGTTGTTTTTTTAGATTATGAATGATCTGAAAGATAATGCTACTTGATGAAGAAAGACGACAGTTGAATTGTTTTGTAATGTGGGCAAAGAAGCTCAAAGAAAAGAAAGACTTGGTCATGTTGTAGACTTGGTCAAATTCAATTACTTGTGGAACTTAAACTTCTTCGTTCCATTGAACTGAATGAAAAAAGAAAAGCGAAAATGTCAGCAAATTATGGGACTTGCTTTCTCTGTTCCTCGAAGAAGTTGTTGATTAAGAAATTTATATTAATGGCATATAAGTATTTGTTTATTAAATAATCACATTAGGAAAATAGTATGCAAGGATTTTAAAATTCGTAGTCTTCCCGGTCATAGGGGTAATATCGTAGTTTCAATAAAAGCAGAGAACAACGCTATAAAGAGCGGCTGTTGAAGAAGTCTTCATTCTCCCTCAAACAAAACCTCCAGAGTCAGCTTCATCAAAAGAAGTTTCCCCATTGGTATAGTTTGATTCTCTTTTTTTTCCATACTTTTTTAAAAGCGTGTACTCATTTCTTGCAAGTTAACAAGATAAAGACCAAAACTTTGGGTCAATTACAGACTTTTTCTATTCGTATTTTTGCAGGTGAAAGAAGATTTGTAAGAAGAGATGGAGAAAGAAAAGGAGCAAACTTTGGAGTGGATCGAAGCTCAGAAGATAGAGATAAGCGTTGACCTCTTTGCTGCAGCCAAGAAACACCTCCACTTCCTCGGTGCTGTTGATCGGAACCGTTGGCTCTATGATGGCCCTGCACTCGAAAGAGCCATCTACAGGTAAATTAGTCTTACGAATCTAAGTTAGGGTTTTTTTTCTTTTCAAAAACTCTCAAATTTGGGTGGTTTTGTTTTACAGATACAATGCTTACTGGCTTCCCTTACTTGCTAAATACACTGAGTCTTCTTCGATCTGTGAAGGACCATTAGTCCCTCCTCTTGACTGTGAATGGGTTTGGCATTGCCACAGGCTTAATCCGGTAAATCTAAATCGATATTTCATCTCCGGTTAATTTTTATTGTGTTGGATAGTATAGAAGCTCAAAATGTTGTTTAATCATTTCAGGTGAGATACAAAACTGATTGTGAGCAATTCTATGGGAGAGTTCTTGACAATTCTGGTGTTGTATCTTCTGTTAATGGAAACAGCAAATCAAAAACTGAAACTCTATGGAAAAGATTGTATCCTACGGAGCCTTATGACCTTGATTTGGATAAGGCAATCTCAGAGCCAGAGGATGTCTCATCTCTTGAGAAATGCACCAATTATGATCTTGTTTCAGCTGTCAAGAGACAATGCCCATTTTACTACCAGGTAAAAAAATTATGGTCAACTTCTTTGTCCCAAACCCGTTTTATTGCAAGGTTTTTTAATTGATTTTTTGTTGTGTATCTTTGTTGTTGCAGGTTTCAAGAGCTCATGTGGACAATGATGTCTTTCTGCAAGAAGCTGTGGCTAGATACAAAGCATTTCTCTACTTGATCAAGAGAAACAGAGAAAGTTCTGTTAAGCTTTTCTGTGTTCCGACTTACGATATTGATCTTATCTGGCACACACATCAGCTTCACGCTCTCTCTTACGGCAATGATTTGACAAAGATGATTGGTAAGGTCTTGGAGCATGATGATACAGACTCCGACCGTAGCAAAGGTAAGAAGCTTGATACTGGTTTCTCTGGAACTACTGCTCAGTGGGAAGAAACATTTGGTCGAAGGTATTGGAAAGCTGGTGCTATGAACCGAGGTAATACCCCAAAGCCGGTAATAACTTCTCCTTATGTTTGGTCGGTCAAGAAATCAACTGGGAAAGAGGAAGAGTTCCAGAGTGTACTCCAATATCAAGAGGTGAAAGCCATTGAGGTTATCTTGGGGATTGTTGGGATTAAGAACTTACCAGATGCTCACAAAGGAAAGGTCTTTGTTGTGTTCAGCAAAACGCAGCCGGATTCTCTGTTTAACGCTGAGCGTAGGCTTACCATTTTATCTGAGTCTTGTGGGGAAAAGCAAGTTGCTTTGTTCCAGTGTGAGCCTAAAGGAGAGCTAAGTTTCCAACTTATGTCTTCTTCGAAGTCAAAAAGCTTAGGTTTCACTTCTCTATCGCTTCCAGAGTTTCTTTTCCCAGTTACTAAACTCTCTGTTGAGAAGTGGCTGGAGTTAACACCAACTAGAAGAGGAAAGACAGATGATCCGAACCCCATCTCTCTGCGAGTGGCTGTCTCGTTCACCCCTCCAACTCGAAGCCCAACAGTTCTACAATTGGTTCAAGCAAGACCGTCGCTTAAAGACTCTTGTTTCTTTCCAATGATGGGAAAGGCACGTCTTGCTAAAAGTTTTACACGCGTTGTTGATGAAACCGAAACAGAGGTGATCAGTCTCCAAATAAGGAACTCTAACGACGCAGCACCAAAAGCTGATAGAAGACAAGTGATTGGTGTAAAAGAGTGTGGTGAAACTTATGTTTTAGCAGAATATGATGGCAGTTTCTGGTCTCTGCTTGACTCAAAGTGGTCACTTAAGCAGACAAGCGATCCCACCAAAGATGGTCCTATGTTTGAGCTCTCTGGTACTCGAATGGTGACGTTTTACTTAGGGAGGAAGCTGGAGTATGAGCCAAAACATAACGCAATGCTAAAGAGCGAGAAAGATTTCATGACTGCTGTTGAATTTTCAAAGCAACATCCTTATGGTAAAGCTGCAGGGTTACTCGATTTGAAGTTTGGTTCTATTGAGGTAAAGATCGAAACTTCAAAATCCACAATTTTATTGTTTGGCTAATTCTGATTCTGGTTTATATAAAATGCAGGCGAAGGAGAACTGGCTGGTTTTGCCTGGAGTTGTATCTGCTTTCATACTCAGTGATCTTCTGAAGAATAAAGGCTTTACTGCAACCACAAATAAAGCCTTCATAACAGAGGAAAGCAATGAGATTGGTGTTTTGAGTCAAGTGAAGCTAGAAGCAGAAACAATGATGAATGTGGACTTGACTAGTCCAGTTGAGGTAGCTACAGAGAAGATCAATGGTGGTGCTAGGTGCTTTTCGAAGGAGCTAAACGCGACCGGTGACTGTGGGAACATGGTTGAAGAAGAAGCTGGTCATTTTGGCTGTGGAGGTTGCGGTGGATGCGGAGGTCAATGTGGCGGTGGCGGCAGGTGCGGTGGCGGTAGGTGCGGTGGGATGACGAAGATGGGAGGTGGATCCTGCACTGGTGGTTCCACTGGCTGCGGTAATTGCGGTGGAGGATGTCAAGTAGGATCATGTGGTCATATGATCAATAATAATGCTAGAGAAAATGCTGAAGCTCTAAACGACGTCGTTGCTGCTTGATTATTCCGATACATAGCTTATCTTTACACCTAAGTATATATATATATGGTCTTAAAAATATAATGAAACTAATGAGAGATGCTGTTATACATGTGTTTAATATAAATAAAAGAGATATTAATAGCGCGGTTTATAGAAATAAAACAGAGAAGTTCCTCTGCTTCTGTTCTGTTTCTCTAGATAGAACAGAAGCAACGAGCGAAAGAAAAAAAGGCAACCTTTGAGTCACAATGTCTAATGGATAATGGAAACTTGATAACCAAACGGTCAAAACAAAATAAAAAGTAAATTATAAAACAAAAAAGGAAACTTTGATGGAAACCCAAAAATTTGTGGATTAGTCTCTCGCGTCTCTTCTATTTGTCTGATCGTGTTTTTAGTATCATCTGATCATCAATCATTGTCATCATCAAAAACCAGATAAATCAATCACATGCTCTGCTTTTTTTTTAGCATTCTCTTCTTCGATTCCTTCTTTCCTCTGCTTCTCTTTCGCCTTTGGCTCCAAGTCCAAGTCCAACGCTTGATTTCTCTTCATCGTCTTCGCTAACAAGAGACGGTGATCCCTTCGTTTACAAAATCACGCCGACATAGATCGTAAAAGCATGTTCCAGCGATCTCTCTTCTTCGCCAACAAGAAACATCGTTTACAATCACGTTCGAACGAGATCGTAGATGTATGTATGATATCTCTTCTTCGATCGCCAGTAAGAAACGACGACGAGCCCTTCGTTTACAAATTACAATCACTCCGAGCGAGATCGTAGTTGTATGTGCTTGCGATCTCTCTTCTTCTTCGGTTCGTCGTGACGTCTTTGGTGTCTAAGAAAGTCTATGAAGAATACTGAGGAGGTGCGTGCTACATCGTCGATGGATCCTGTGAAGGTGGGTGGATCTGCGAGTGTCTACGTTTGCGCGTGACGGTGGTGGAGATTAGCGATCCATGTTCAAAGCCTAACAACAACTTTCCCAGCCCATAAAAAAAACAAGAGGTATTTGTGTTTTTAATACGTTTTCAAAAAGAAATTGATTTTTTTAGTAGGTTTACTATTCACAATTAAAAAAATAGTACTTTTGAGTTTCTTTCTACTTGATACAGTGAGAGAGAGAAAAGTAGGTGACGTGAGTGAGAGAGAGAGTTAGAAGGAAAAGTGGAGTCAACACTAATTTGCTTTTTTGTCTCTTTTTTCTTCTTTCCATCATCGATGTAGCTAGGGGTGAGCATTCGGATAATCTGTTCGGGTTCGGGTATTATCCATTCGGATTCGAGTAAACGGGTTTAGAAAAATAGAACCCATTGGATATTTTTAGATATATAGGTTCGGTTCGGTTTGGATACTATCGGGTTCGAGTCGGTTTGGGTTACAAATTTTAGAACCCGATTAGTACCCGAACTACCGGGTACCCGAAAAAATATAATTAAATTTAAATAAATTTAGTTAAATTTTGACTTACATAACAAAATATTTTAGATATTTTGATTATTTTTGATATTTAGGTATAAAACTAAATGAAATATTCAAAATTATAATCATAATTTTGGGGTAATTGCATTATATTAATGATAAATATTATAAATATGTTTATATGTTCGGGTTTAATGGGTATCCAAACGGGTACCGGGTATTACCCGAACCCACGAGTATTAGAAAATAGAACCCAATAGGGTTTTATAGGCAAACCCGAACCCGATTTTTCGGGTCGGGTTCCGGGTTGGGTATTCGGGTACGGTTTTTATGTCCAGGCCTAGATGTAACTTTACTTTTTTTTTCTATTACACTTCCTAATCTAAACTTGAAATACACTCGAGTATAAATTAGTTTTTCTTTGAAATTTTCAGATACATAAAAATCTATATTTATTCTTTACAATTTGACATGCATTTTGTTTTAGTAATTTCATATATATTTTCATACCAAAAATAATATATTTATTGATGGATGGTTTTAATTCGTCCATTGGATTGTTAGATATATCAATTCCAGCCATAAACGTTTACAGATCAGTTCCAACAAAAAACATATATAATAACCATCCAGCTATAAAGGTGTATGGATAAAAACCATCCAGCCATAAACTTTTATTGATCAAAACACTTTTACTAAGTGTACAGATGTAATTTGTCAGATACAAAAAAATCTATGTTTTTTCTTTATAATTTGATATTCATTTTGTTTTATTATTTTAAATATATTTTATATAACAATTGATGTATATGATTGTTTTGTACACGGTTTTAATCCTTATATGTTTATTGTTAAATGATTTTAATCCCTATACGTTTGTTGCTAGATTATTTTTATCTGTATATATTTATGGCTGGATGATTTTAATTATACAGGTGTCTTTACACTTAATAAAGTGTAGGAATACCAAATTTGTAAAAAATATTTAACATTATTATATAAAATCATCAAACAAAATGCATATCATATTATAAAAAACATGTATAATTCAAACCATCCAGTTATAAACGTTAACAGATCAAAACCATATAAACATAAACATATACAGATCAAAACAATCCAGCAATAAATGTGTACAGATTAAAACCATTCAGTATACGGAACAATTATATACATCAATTGTGATATAAAATATATTTAAAATAATAAAACAAAATACATATCAAATTGTAAATAAAAAAATCTATATTTTTGTATGTGAAAAGATTTTTTGTTTGTTAATTACATTAACAGTTACATTAAAAAAGAAAGAAAAAAAAACAATACTAAAAATGATTTTTTTTTCTCGCACTCACACCCTCTGTGGCTGTCTCTCACGGTCCCACCAACTAACATACTCACACACGCTCTTCTCTCTTTCTCACCACCCATTTTTCTAATTTTAAATAGTAAACATACTTATTTCTTAATAACTTCCCAAAAACGTACTAAAAATGCAACATCCCAAAAAACAAAGGTCAGTTTCTCTCTCTTTTCCATATTAGAAAATTAGGAAGTTTTAAAATTATAAAAACCTTTTAACTTTTTTTTTCTTGCTGAATTTCAAAGTTTTTGTTTTAATTTTTTAAAAATCATTTTTACTGTTTTAATAGTAGAAACTTGAATAATAAATTTACAATACGATGTAAGAACTAACCGAATTTTAGATCTTATCATTTTACCTAGTTAATTGATCGTTAGAGATTCCATAAATTCAATTTATTTTTGCATTGTCATGTGATTTTGCATTCAAGTTTCATAGATTTTAAAAGTTTTTTTCATTTTTAAAAAGTCTTCTTTTAAAATTATTTTTGCTTGCTTTAATTTTTTTTTTATGAATTTAAATAATAGTAAATTGTATAATAAATTTAATGAGTTATACCAACAACAAGATTGTGAAGATGGAGATGAGTCGATGACCAAAGAGACGCAAGATTGCAAAGGTGGATGGATCTGGACGTCTATGTTTGACCGTGACGGTGGGGAGATTAGCGATCCATGTTCAAAGCCTAATAACAAGTTTCCCAGCCCATTAAAATCAAGGTCAGTTTCTCTCTCTCTTTTTAAATTTAGAAAATTAATAACTTTTTTAATTTTAAACCTTTTAACTTTTTTTTCTTGCTGATTTTCAAAGTTTTGTTTTAATTTTTTTTTAAAAACAATTTTTTTTTAAAAACAATTATTTTTACTGTTTTAATAGTAGAAACTTGACAATAAATTTACAATACGATGTGGGAACCAACCGAATTTTAGATCTTGTCATTCGACCTAGTCAGTTGATTGTTAGAGATTCCATATATTCAACTTGTTTTTGCATTGTTATGTAGATTTTGCATTCAAGTTTCTAAATTTTTTAAAAGTTCTTTCATTTTTAAAAAGTCTTGTTTTAATATTAATTTTTCTTGCTTTAAATTTTTTAAATTTTTAACAATTTTAAATAATAGTAATTTGGATAATAAATTTAATGAGTTAGATGACCGAAGAGACTCAAGATTGTGAAGGTGGATGGATTCATGTTCAAAGCCCAACAACAACTTTACCGGCCCAATAAAAACAAGGTCAAGTTCTCTCTCTTTTTTTTTTAAAAAAAAAATATAGAAATTAATAAGTTTGTAAATTTTCAAAGTTTTTGTTTTATTTTTTTAAAAATTCTTTTTTACGGTTTTTAATAATAGAAACTTGGATAATAAATTTATCATACAATGTGAGCACTAACCAAATTCTGGATTCAGTGGTTTGATCTAGTTAGTTGATTGTTAGAAATTTTATAAATTCAACTTAGTTTTGTATCATTGTGTAGATTGTGCATCCAAATTTTTAATTAAAAAAATCATAAGTTTTTTCATTTTGATAAAGCTTTGTTTTATATTTTTTTGTTTTAAAATTTCTACGATTTTAAATATTAGAAACTTAAATAATAAATTTAATGAGCTATACCTACACGCTACAACGGACCACCACATTAATGTATTTATTTTGTCAACTTGGATTTAACATGTATCAGTCCTAACCAGCATATGCTTATGTCTCCCGAAACCTTTTCTTAACCTTACTTAAGGTATGTCTTTTGGTAAATTTGTATTTAAAGATATACGTACAAAATAGTCTTCATCCATTCATCATTACTCATTACAAATCATTCTCTCAACTTCAGCATAACGACAGCAAATAAATATATATATTAACTTTAATTCGTACGTATAACATATTTACATTCTTATATGGATGATTTTATATGGTTAGGGTCAACATATGGTGATTATGATGTTCACCAAAACTTTAACTTATATATTAACCGCGAAAGTTTTAGAGAGAGCATGTAAACTTTAAGTTTTCGTTAACAGAGAGTTTAACTTGAAATTTGATTAAGCTAAATTGTTTAGTCTACAACATTTTCAATTTTGCGCGAAAGCAGGTCCACAATGTGAAGAACTCTCTATCCTCAGTTTTCATGTGTCAACTCAAAACTTCAAGTAAGAGTTTTCAAGATAAAAATACAATTATCAGATACTATTAGTAGCCAACAAAAATCAGATTTTTAAACACAAAATGTCCAACTAAATTAGGGCAAACATGTCCCCCGGTGGGCTCTTTGCTTGGTTACATGTGTAGTGTTTAATTATGGCTAACCCTACAACAATAAATAAATTACGCATTGGGATATGATATATGTATATAATTTGTGATGATATGTATGTATTAAGTATTCTATCTTGCTTGATCCTAGTAGTAAGATTCACGAATTTAAAGTCTCTTTTGAAAATTCAAAAGTTCGATGATTGTTTTGCTCAAATCCACAAATTAAATACTTGATGACCCATTATCTGAGTTTTTTAATACCACGCGACTCAATCTTGGTCTCTACATAAATGGTTCACAAAATCTCATATAATAATTGAAAAATCTAAAATCAGCTCTTAATTAACTTGTAAGATGATTATCATGGCTGATATAATTAATATATTCTCGGAGATATATATTCTAAAACACCATAAAAATTTGTACGAAGATCCAATTCTTTTGGTTAATTTATAAAAGTATATATAAGAATTGGTCGACGTTATTCGGAGAAATCATATTATATACTTGTTGTTTCTCTATAATTGAGACACTATACATGAAGAAGTCTAAGTAATGTGAACACTTGAGATAGCATGCTCCCCTTTTCAGGTTTCGAATTAAGAGTGACAAAACGATCATTGAGTAAACAGTAATGAAAGAAACTGGTCCAGGTAGAAGGTTTCGTCGATAGGTGGAGTCGTCTCCATAATCCCATATTTAGTATCTTGGACCCTTCTCATGTATGTCACGTGCCGCAATGCTTCCACTTGTTTTATTTCTTTTACAAAATCGAAGTACACTGATAATTAGGATCGAAGTTTTTTTAGATATAATCAAGTCCGACCAAAAGAATGGATTAGGCCGATATTTTTGGCATCAAGTTATTTCAGGAACATTAGTGTTTAAGTGGTCCATTATGTTATATTCAACAGCAGGTTAAATTATTTTCAAAGTATGGTGGGTCATGATAAAATCTGTATGAGTAAATCTTATACACTCAACCACACCACATGAGACACGATAATTAAGATTTTAATACAAATATGTATGTGTGAATTTTTACATAGCTACTTTTTTCATAGAGTCCGATCTCAACTCTTGACCAAGATAACAAATAAGTGACCTCAATGCCTTTAGCTAAGATTTTTCGTTTTTTTTTTTTTTTTAAATATAAATACGACGAGTGCCAACGATTAAACACAAATGACTGAATGAGTACACTTCTCGAGAATGACCTACAATTTGGTTTTATGTGACATGGTGTCGTATAGTGAATTTAGTATAGAGGACCTTAAATAAGAGTTGATAAAGTTAATTTATAAACATGTCCGGGCAATGGCCACTGGTGCGGCTCGCCTAGACGCCTTCGATTTGTTAATTTCAACAGATATGTAAAATTTTATTTATTATAATAAGATGGGTTATTCTAATAGACTAATTATCATAATTTACCTCGTTTATTATTATTCCTTGAGATTTATCGTTTTGTCGAATGTGATTATTCCATAATTTCTTAAAAAGATTGATAATGAAAATAGGTTTGTTGGAACTTGTAGCTGTGATAAAAATAACTATACGTGTCGTTGTGAATTCAATTATTAAATGTTTCCACTAATTTTAATTCAAGTTTTTTGGACGGTGTTGTTCTGGTTCATTGTCTCTTTATACGTTGGTTGGATACTTGATACCAACATATAAGTCTAATATTCAAACACTTTGAATAAAATTACATGCAACAAATGAAACTATATATACAGTTACATAAAATGGTTCATGTTACGTAATTTGTTGTTTTATTGTAATCATTATAATCACGTAAATAGACATGCTCTCCTGTATGTACAACTACCAGTATTCATATACAGTAAAACCTATATAAATTAATAATATTGGGACCAAAAAAATCTATTAATTTTTAGAGGTTTTAATTTCTTGATAAATTATTAATTATTAATTTATAGAGAGATTTTCTTAATTTGATAAAAAAACATTAAAAATAAGATTTAATGGTTATAACTAAAATTTTTATAAAATCAATTACAATGAAAATAATAATTATCATGTTTTGATGATAGCACTCAAAGATTTTTATAAAGTAAAAATATCAAAAATGAACTCTAATAAAAATTAATGTGTCGATTTATACATATATTTAGATAATTCTATATAATTATTAATTTATATTATTGATAGGACCATATATTTACAAAGGATTTTCAAAAAAAATATAATTTTATTATATTATCGAATAGTGTCCAAAATTACACTAGTCACAACTTGGGACCGGAGAAATTTATTAATTTATAGAGGTTATTAATTTACCGAATATTAATTTATAGAGGTTCTATTGTAGTAAGTGTAGTTAATAAGCTCTAAAACATAAACAAAACTATATATTATACCCCTAAATTGTCACTTCTTCATAACATAGTTTTGTAGTATATAGGTTTTCGGTGCGGCACATGGAAGAGCAGAAAGAAACAACCAAAATCTTCTGAAACATGGGGAATGTGCGAAGTTAATTGTACACTTACAATAATTAGAATACTAAGATAAAAATTTAGTCCTAAGTCGTCTTAACAGTAGTATGTCAGTATCTTTCTGTTATGTCTTAAAATGTTTAGATACCTCCAAATCCAAATATAAATATAAATTTTAACCACATTATTCAAATCGTCAAGATAATAATAGTATATTAGTAATTTGTTTTGGCAACTATAAAGATTGATCTTCGTGAATTAAAATAAAGAAACTAAAAAAAAATAGATTAATCTTGGTCAGAGAGGTGTTTTTTTACCAGTGCCGTTTGAATGAAAACTTTGACATAATAGAGACGACAACATATACACGTGAAGCATCCAAACACACAGATATGTGTGAATCAGTGCATGCCATGTACGTCGAAAAAGCTGTTATATAAAACATGTGTCAAGAAAGAGATGGAGATAAAGTGAATGAGAAGCATTAAATAAAAAAGAGAAGCATAGAGATAAAAATGGACCGACTCAGCACACCTACAAGAATTGAAGCAGAGAAGTCAGTAGTGTATGTACTACACATACTCAGTAATAGGGCTGCTAGCTGTTTGTTTGGGAGAGTCTGAATAAAGAGATCATCTTCTTCTCCATTCACTCTCGTTCATTTATTATGTTACCTTATCTTTTAACTGAATCACATTCAATTTCAACCGTATATAAGAAAGATTTTCAGCTACGCATTTTGACTGCGTGATAAAATTAATTACATCTACTATCTAAATCTTGTCTTTAATAAATAGTATGACTGTATCAAGCTACACCAATGATTCGGAGCTTGAGTTAATTAAAGGCAAAAAAAACAGAATTACTCCATTCGTAGACTCGTAGGATGATGATCTACTCGATTCAGTCTATAGACCAAAAGCCAAACAGTAACGTTTAAAACAATTTTTACAGCTATTAAGATGTTATTTTTTTTGTCTAATTTTAAAATTTTCTTCAGCAAAAAAAATCTTAATAATCCCAATAATCAATCTTCACAATGATAACTTTAATTGTGAAATAAACAAAAAGGAGGCCACTTTTTTTATTTTAAAACTCAAACCCCACCCATTTTCTCTTGCTTCTTCTTTATCTCCCTCCCCACACCCCAGTCTCTCTAGTGTCTTCTTTACATTAAAATCTCAACAACTTTTCGTTTCCTTCTCTCAGAAAACAAATTTTGGTACCCATCACTACAAAGAAGAAGAAGATGATCAACGGTTTGAAAAGAACGTTTTGGAGTTCCATACATAAAAAGAAAGATGATGATGATTCACTTGATCGGCAAAAAACATCAACTTCAAGATTCGGGTTTTTCTCTAACCCGTCTACCCCAAGGTCCGATACCCGACCCGATACTTCTAGCCTTCGTTGTCAGAGTTGGTCTGCTATAGCCGGTGTCACTACTCCTTCTTCACCATCTCTTCCCGCTAGTCCCAAGCTTCAATGCAGAACTTCCGGTGACGTTACTCCGACTAGAAACAGAAGCCCTCTCTCTCTTCTCAGCGTATCTTCTTCTTATTCTTCTACACCTTCCTCACCTAAATCTCCGGCGAGCTTCTCTCTCCTCAAATCAAAACTCTGTTTCACCAAAGTAAGAATCAAAAAACAACAAAAAATGAGATTTTTATTTATTTTAAAACTCAAAGCTAACATTTTTACGTTTGTGTGTTATGAAACAGAGTAGTAGCATAAGCAGCAAATGTGGAATTTGTTTACAGACAGCGAAAGCAGGAAGAGGAACTGCGATATTCACGGCGGAGTGTTCTCACACGTTTCATTTCCCCTGCGTAGCTTCACGCACCGGTGATCGGAATCTACTCTCCGACTGCCCTGTTTGTGGTGCCTCCTGGAGAGATACCTCACTTCTCCCTCCTCTGTTTCTCTCTTCTCCTCTCAACGAGCTTGACACTAATACTCAGAAATCCCCGAAATCAGGATCCGAATCCGACTCCAGGATCCGAGAATCAAAACCCACCAACAAGTCCTTACGAGTCTACAACGACGACGAGCCTTTGGTTTCGTCTCCAATCTCTCGTACCGGTGGTTTCAACACCATACCGGAATCAGACGAAAACGAAGACGACGACGAAGAAGATAACGGAGAATTCAAAGGGTTTTACGTTAACACGCCGTCACCGTTAACGCCGAAGACGGATTCCGTTAATGGACACGTGGACGTTAAGCTGTCTTCAGAAGCTGCAATTGTGGCGGCTGGGAGAGGTTACGAGACTTACTCTGTTCTGATGAAAATCAAATCTCCGACGTTACCGACGGTGGCGCGTAGATCTCCGGTGGATTTAGTAACGGTGTTAGACGTCAGCGGAGGGAGGATTGAGACGGTGAAGCGAGCGATGAGGCTGGTGATCTCGTCTCTACGGGAAACGGATCGTTTGTCGATGGTCTCGTTCTCGTCTAGCTCGAAACGACTGTCTCCGTTACGGAGGATGACGGCGAACGGAAGGAGATTAGCTAGAAGAATCGTCGACGAAATCTCCGGCGACGGCGACGGGATGAGCGTTAACGATGCGGTTAAGAAAGCGGCTAAAGTGATCGAAGATCGCCGGCAGAAAAATCTCTTCACCACCATCTTCGTGTTAACGGACCGTAAAGCCCACCATCAGGCCCAATTAGCCCAGCAAGATTTTGTGACGTGCACGCGCTTCTCTCACTTGGAAATCCCGACGCACACTGTGTGGCTCGGCGCGTGTAACCATGATGACGTGTTTGCTAAACGGATTAAGAGTCTGTTGAGTTTGTCTGTTCAGGATCTTACTTTAAACCTCGGATTAGTTTCCGGGTCGGGTCAAGGAGAGGTTACTTCAGTTTATTCACTAACGGGTCGACCTGTTTGGCTTGGATCCGGGTTGATTCGGTTGGGTGACATGTACGGCGATGAAGAAAGAGAAGTGTTGGTGGAACTTAAATCTCCTCCGTCTAATAGATCACAGAGAATCATGACCGTCCGATCTCGCCACGTGGATCCTACGACTCAGGAGATCAGAAACTGTGAAGATCGAGCGCTTACGATACCGCGTCCCATCGCCGTGAGATCATCGTCTAACTCGAACATCCCAAGGTTGAGGAACCTTCACGTCAGCACACGAGCCATAGCCGAGTCTCGGCGGCTGATCGAAGTCAACGATCACTCCGGGGCTGAGCGGATGCTGACGTCAGCCAGAACCTTGTTGGTGCAATACGGTTTGAGCTCGAGTGAGGCGAGCGTACGTGGTTTGGAAGCTGAGCTGGCAGAATTGAACCGGTTGAGAGGTAGACACGTGGCGGTGAAGAGTCCAGAGCCGGTGGTTCAGAAGAGTGAGCCGCTTACACCGACGTCAGCGTGGAGAGCAGCTGAGAGATTGGCTAAAGTGGCGATCATGAGGAAGCATATGAATAGAGTCAGTGACCTCCATGGATTCGAAAATGCTAGATTTTAGTTTCTTTTTGTTTATGGTTTTTTCTTCTTTTTTTTTCCCTTTTTTTATGACGAAGTTTTGTAATGGTGTGATACAAAGAAAAATACAAAAGTATATGATAAATGAAATTTTATGGAAATTAAAGTTTCATTTCTTTTGAGTACGTATTATAAAAATCAGTTTTGTATGTACAACTCTGTAGTAGGGTCAATTTTTAGAAAAAGTGGTAGGTGCTAGCTCTCCATTATAGTTTCCAAAATATAAAAATAAATTAATTTAACTTGCCAATAATAACTCTAATTTTTTTTGTTACGGCGGAAATGGGATTTGCTTTTGTCTCATGTACTTTGTACATTGAATAAAAACTCATGATGATTGTTCATTTTTCTCTTTTATTGCTACTTTTTGTGTGCCTCTGTTATGTTCCCCATTATATAATTTCACAATTATGTTCCCCATTAACAACTCTAGTCAATTGGTCAAAGTGAAGTGGAAATTTTTAGATAAGTGCTCCATTGTTTTTGGTACGTTTAATTTGGATAGATTTATGTCCTATGTGCTCTCTCCACTAAAATCCAATAAAGAATGATATACTTTGAACTATATTCCTAATAGCTCCCCGTCCCCTTCAGCCTCAGGCACATATTCTAAAAACTGAAAGCTGAGATAATTGAACTCCAATTTGTAAAATGTCTAAGGCTCTAATACGTACAGCTGAAAAAGTACTAAAGTCCCGCAAATCGAAAGAGGCAAATACGGAGGATGCAATGCCAGTAAATATAACTGTTTTGATAAATACTAATTGTTTTATAACCGATTAATAATAACTTAAATATAGAATTACAATCAATAAATTAAAAAAATAGTAAAAAACAAATTGGTGCGATGATGATGCAATTAGAAGAGACCCTGTTTCTGTGATTTGTCTGATGTAGGCTTTTGTCTATTATAGGATGTGATTCCAGTTACAACATATACTTTGGACATATGTATAGTGAACGTGATCAAGTGTATAATAACACAACTTCTAAACTAATTTTGCAATACAAAAGAATTTCTATATTCAGAAAGTTTTAACAAACAAACAAACAGCAACACAAAAAAAATAAAACACATTCTTATGAGATGTCCAATCATCTAAAACTTCCCCATCTTTGTACACAAAAGCCCCCATCTTTAAAAAACAATTGCTGAAAAGAGACATAACAAAAGGTTACAATTTGACACAGATTTCACGATTCAGAACTTTGGTTCCTGTTTTACCGGTCATACATTTTTTACCCCCCCGAGCTTTTCGTATTAAAAGTGCAACTGCCTACACCTTGAGATATCGACATCAGTCGGGCAATAAGGACACTTGAAAGAAGACTTAGAGCCATTCTTTGACATTTTGTTGATCGTCTGCTTGCAGAGCACATGTCCACAAGACATCATCATTGGAGGATTCTCATCACTTGACTGTTCCTTAGATACTGGACAGACAAACACCGAATGGAACTGAAACTCCTCTGATAGTTGTGCATCTACAGGAAGTTGTTCCATGTTCTGCCAATCAAGCTTCTTGTTCGCCATCACGTTCATGTATTTCAATAGCACTGGTAACGTTTGTGTACCCGCTGTTACGGTTATACTCAACGCGCTTTCAGATGATTCACCTAGTAGGTTGCAGTACTGCCGTGTCAGCTCTTTGACTGCGTTGTTCCATAGAGCTGGGGAGAGAAACTCAGAGTAGGGTGATTTGTCGAGTTTCCTGTTCCATAAAAGAGAACACATGAGCTTCTGGATCTCAGGTAGGCAGCTATCAGCAAATGTGGCGATATGTTTTCTCGCGTAGTTGATAGCTTCTTTGGAGTTTTTGCCTTGTGCTATCTCCAAAAAGTGTAGACTATGAAGCTTCATCTCGAGATCAGACCTTGCCTGCTTTAGCTTGTCCGAGTTTAAAACCGCCCAGTTAAGAGCTGGTTCAAGATCTCGTCTCTTCATAGCTTCTAATATCTGATACATTTCCACAAAAGATTGTCTTGTGGAACACTCAGATTCGCCAGTTTCAGCAACGAAACAGTCGCCGATGTCAAACATCCCTTGTCGGTAGAAAAAGTTGGCGATAATCTGGTTCACGATGTGGGTATCGAACTCTGCATTGTTTCTGTAAGCCTTTGATATGTCTGGATTCAGTTGCTTCTCGAGAACTTTGGGGTACTTGGTAAGAGCCACGTGTAGTTCTTTCTCAGCAGCTTCAAGTTGAGTGATTGGAGAAATCTCCACAAACGCTTTCTTCACATCAGAGATAATAGATCTATGATCAAGCATAGTATCATCAGACGGTGTCTCCTTTATTACACTCAAGGCCTTGTCGATTTCTTGAGTGAGCAAGTGAACAATCTCATTGGTTTTGCTATAAGAGAGTTTCTGCTTGGTGGCAACACGATCAAACGCATCCTTAATGCTCTTTAGCTCCATTATCAGATAATCAAATCACTCGAAATAAGAATCAAAAAAACCTGAGAGACATTGGTGAAATCCTCAAAAGTCAATACCTCAGTCTCAACCAAAAATAGACACTTTCTTATAAATGAATATGAGTAAGTAAGATTCAAAGACTACAGATCTCAAAAAGTTTATAAAGTGATTCAAAATCAAACCAATACATTAAAAGATCGATCAAATCTTAAGAATCCATTACTTCAAAAACAGAGGATCCAAAGTTACGTTTTTTATTTTATGTATTCGACTCAATTGAAGGAAGGAAGAATCATACCAAAGAGTTACGATTGATTCTAGAATAAACAGATCAGACAAAAACGAATTCAAGAAACCAAAGATCTTGATCAGTTTTCAAACTAAAGATTCTAAATCTATCAAAGACAGAACAAAAACGAAATCCAGGAAAATGGAACAAAGACTATTATTATTATTACAATACACAAACAAAACAAGTGACTCGTACCTGAAATCAAGAGAGCGGTAAGAAGAAGATGAAGTTGGTGGATCAAATTAAAACACGAACCGATGAACAAAAGAGGAAACAAAAACAGATTTCGTGATTTTCTTGTCTTTTTATATATATTTTTTTTTTGGGTTCTTTATTTTCTTCTTTCTTCTCATCACACACTCTTTCAGAGATTATTATTATCCTTACCAATCACGGAGAAACCATCACGTGTTATTGTGAAAGAATTAATCTTAGCCGTTGGATTGGTAAGAGTGTTGTGTGGAGTATACTACAGACGATTTTCAGCTCTTAGCGATATTTGAGTCTTCTGAACTTAAGCCCATTATCTATTTTTAAGGCCCAATTGTAGTCAAAACTGAGATCCAATGCTTTGGTGTACAAACAAGTCCAAAAGGTGATGGACCAACATAATAATTTACAAAACCGTCTAATTCAAATGATAATTACAACTTCGTGATAGGGACTTGAAATTCGTATTTAATAACCAATTGGTTTTGAATTTTCGTTTAGTTTATAAATATCGCTATTAACACTTATTAAAGTGTGTATAGTAATGTTTTATCAAACCATATAAATAGCAAAGTAGTACGTAGGAACCACAAAAACTTTTCAAATAATTTAGAAATCTAACATGGAATAAAATTGTGTTAAAAACTATATAATTAGACAAAATTAGAAAACCATATATTCTTTTGCTATTATCAAATCATATATTTTGCTATACATAAATATATATATACTTTCCTATACATATATATATATATATTTTCCTATACATAAATATCACATCGTAATATCATATACATATATATTCATACACACACACTCAAATTGCAAATATTTAATTACAGAAATCTGTGATTATACGTGAGTAAAGAAAAAACGAATAAAATTTTGAAATTTGGGTGATTGTTTTTTTTTTTTTTTTATTTGTCGATAAACACTCTATTAAATTAAGTTACAAGGTTAATGCACTCTATTCTAAAAGGAATATAATACAACCAACTAACTTATACATGAAGAAAGAAAATTACGGCACGGTGTGTTGCTTAGATAAGTGCACAACACCCGGATCAAGCTAAAATAAAAGAGATAACAAGCTTGAAAGCAACTAAAGTACAAATAGCAAAAGATACAAAAAGTGCTAAGACTAAGATAAAAAGATCTTAAAATTATAGAGATAGTGAGATCCACCCAGGAGATAGGCCACATGAAGTGACGGGAGAATGACCAAGACCAAATCACTGGCCGCAAAACGACAATTTGCCATACTGGAATACATAGATTCCGACGGGTTTTGAAAAACCTAACTCGCATTAAAAATGATGAGTATTTAGCTCCCTGAAAAGGGAGACATCATGTAGGTCGGAAATAAGTTCCCAAAAGTCGAGTGTCGGAAAAAAAATCAAAGATAAAACCATCATGCCACACCATGTTGAAACATCTGAACCAAGTGGATAACAAAAAATATGAATCAAAACTAAATTGTGTAGACAAGGGAATGGAATGGAAGGAGACACATGCGAGCCAACACCAACAAGTTAAAATTGCAAAAAATCTATCCTTATAGGAGGAAGTTATTATGAATTGTCTCCCATTGACGAAATTGATCTATTTTCATTGAAACAAATAACCCGCACAGAAACGAATATATTTAGGGGAGAAAATAGTGCGTTTCAATTATGACATCAGTAGAAAACTATCTTTTGTGAAGTGAACTGTGAAAATTGAGATATCCGAGAAAATAAAAAGAGAGAAGAGTGAATCGGCCTCCCCCACAAAGAGACAAAATTGGAATCTGTAATGGGAATGTAACTACTTACACAATTAATAAGAGTAAGAACCAATGAACTTTCAAAAAGTAAATTTCGAAGAACTAACCACTCCCTTGCACATGTTTAATATACATTGTTGTTGGCTTCCATTTTTAAGAAGAGATAGTGTTTTGTTTTAAAATGGTTTATCCGATAGAAATCGTACGATCTTAGTATCTAAAAAATGGTTGAAACGATGATATGATTTATTCGTGGTCAGAGATATTAGTATTTATACTACTATGAAAAAACGATATAGAGATTGTTTTGGTTAGTTAATAAACACAAAATTAATTCATCTTTTTGGAATTTGGGTCATTGATGTGAACATCTATCGGTACGGCGTAGACCGACAACCCAAAAAAATTGTCATGAAACTTTCACGGGTAATCTCTCTCCCGTGAGTCGTGATCTCTCTCCATCGCGATAATATATGTGCCAACGTAAAGACTTTTTTCTCCAACCAAAAAAAAAACTCCCAAATAAGCTAAATTTCAACGAAAGACTTTATTTTTTGCTTAACGTTTTCTATATTCTTTGATTTTTCAAAACTCTAAAACCAATCATAATTAAAGTCAATCAGCCGGTCGGGTCCGGACTATTATTAAAGTTAGATAAAATTAATTTTCAGTTTATATAGGGCTAATATTGTCAATAGTTTGTTAATTAAAAAATATTATTATAAAAAAGGACAGAATACTAAAAAAATCGAATTTTGATCTAAAATATAACACTCAGATTTAAACCAAAAAAATGAGTCCGGTGAATTTATAAGATATACATACATGTTTGAATGAGTTGTAACAAACACACCTTTAATTTGTGATCAAAACGCAGATCCCGTGAGACTTCGTGCATGATGAATCATGAATTGATATAGTACGTGGTGCTTTATGACTTGTGCACCTTTTTAATCATATCAAGATTTTGATAAAAACAAGATCCGAACCGTAGATTCTTGCCTCAGTTTTTTTTTAATATAATTATTGTTACACTTTAGTTTTGATATTGTTGTCTTCATTATTCCTGCACCCATGCTTGCATGCAAATTGCAGAGTCTCTGATAAAACTATTCTCTTTCGCTTTTGGGCTCAGAAAGCTGGTCACTTGTATCATCTAGTTATTGATAATCTAATTACAAAATCAAGTGATGAACATAAACAATTAATTCTGAAACGACACGTGAATAAGGTACGTACTTGTAATTGTGTGAATATATATAACAATCATCATGTTCATGTTCGTAACGTTCCATTGTTGTAATTTCCTGATTCATACAATAATATAGTGTGGGGTTGTGTGTAGTACTTGATTATTAGTAAGTATAAATTAGTATACGTACGTATTTGTGGGTATGATATATATGTTCAACTTCCTTCCTTGCGTGTCCTCTCACGAATCCACTTGCTTTGAGATGCGTGCCCATCTCCTAAAATAAAATCGGAGCTCTATGTCTATCTTTTTCGATATGCCTAAACGATCAAACGCATTTCAAAAAAAAAAAAAAAAAAAAACTCCTTCACAAGTGGTACATACACATCTTCCATAAATGTTAAAACTGTTTTGATCAACAATTTTTTTTTTCAATAAAAAACACATAGTAACAAATAGTAAAAGGAAAAGTAAATTTGTAATAAAGTTTGATCACCGAACAAAAGTAATTTTGTAGTAAAGTTTGATCACCGTCAAACAACTTGATTTAAATGACACTTGCGAAAATGATTTTACCATTATGCAACTCACCGATACATGATTGAGACGTCGATGATCATAAACGTAAAAATCATTTACCATTTTGCAAACTCACCGATATTTTAAAAAAAATCAAGTTGAATATAAAAAAAACGCAAGTTGGCTCACACTACACACTTGATTTCTTTCGTTTGTTTCTTAAGAATTTAATTCCCATCTGAACTAATTTAGATAAATTAATTAATTTGCTTTAATACTAGTTAAAAAAAAGTCAAATCTTATCCTTGATTTCTCAAAATTAAAAGTTGAATTTCATACCATAGCCGTACGTAGCCGAGCTATCGAGTTTTTCAAACAAACAAAAAAAACACAGAAATATGTTCTTACAAAAATACAAAAATTCACAAAATAAATTATTTTACATTATCGTGTGGGGACATATCTTAAATGGTATAGTAATCTTTATCAGACCAGCGGTTATGATGTTAAATAGAGAACAAAATTATAAAAAAAAGTGGAGGCTCCTCCTAGGAAAGATAGATATAGATCTTAACCATGGTTAAAGCTCTCCGGTTAAATACTAACCATGGTTTAAAAAATCTCCAACCTTTAAAAACCCCACGAACTCTGCCTTCTTCTCTTCACATTCTTCGCATCGTTTTTGTTTTGTATCATCAGGCATCCCTTTAGATGATCTTCTCCTCCGATCATTAATCTCTTTCTCAGTCTTCTTGTTTCTTGATCTCTCTCTCTCTCTCTCTCTCTCTCTCTCTCTCTCTCCGGTAAAATATCAAACGTCTTCGATGATTTCAATATCTCTAATCATGAAATGATCACGATGATCAACTTTGTGTAACTCTGTTTTCGTGTTGTGGTGGTAATTACTAATTACAGGAAACGGTGAAAAAAGATGTCGGGCGGTAACGGAAATGCTACAAACGGTGACGGAGGGTTTAGTTTCCCGAAAGGACCGGTGATGCCGAAGATAACGACCGGAGCAGCAAAGAGAGGTAACGGAGGAGTATGCCATGACGATAGTGGTCCGACGGTGAATGTATCGACCATCGATGAGCTTCATTCGTTACAGAAGAAACGTTCTGCTCCAACCACACCGATCAACCAAGGAGGCGCCGCCGCTTTCGCCGCTGTCTCTGAGGAGGAGCGCCAGAAGATTCAGCTTCAATCTATCAGGTTCCATATAATAACATCATTATTTCACACGTAATATAGAAATATATGTTTGCTACAAGTTTTAGTAATTTAGCTAAGTATATTAGATATTTCAAACGTGATATACACTAAACTTGGAAAATTATGAATTACTCTTTCTTCTTCCTTAAATTCTGCAAATATCATTAATTTTTTGGCTTAGTAATTCAAAGAGGAATTAAATGCTACTATTACCGGACAAATTAATATTTTAAATAGAAATGACACGTGGAATAAATTGACACGTGGAAAATAATATAATATTGTTGGGATGTGATGAAAAAAAAAACAGTGCATCGTTAGCGTCGTTAACGAGAGAGTCAGGACCAAAGGTGGTGAGAGGAGATCCAGCGGAGAAGAAGGCCGACGGTTCAACTACTCCGGCGTACGCTCACGGCCAGCATCATTCTATTTTCTCTCCGGCTACTGGTGCCGTTAGTGATAGCTCCTTGAAGTTTACTCACGTCCTCTACAACCTTTCCCCTGCAGGTGATTTTTTTTTTTTTTTAAATAAAAAAACCCCAAAAAATCCAAACTTGATTAGATTGGTTTCTGATTTTTTGTTGTTTTTGGTTTGTAGAGCTTTACGAGCAAGCTATCAAGTATGAGAAAGGTTCGTTTATCACTTCTAATGGAGCTTTGGCGACGCTTTCTGGTGCTAAGACTGGTCGTGCTCCGAGGGATAAGCGTGTTGTTAGAGATGCTACTACTGAGGATGAGCTTTGGTGGGGAAAGTGAGTATTCCTTATCTCGATTTCGATTGTGATTGATAGGAGTTTTTGGGGGTTTACTATATACTCTGTTTTTATTGTTTATTGATTTGGGTTTCTTGTTTTTTGGTTTAGGGGTTCGCCGAACATTGAGATGGATGAGCATACGTTCATGGTGAACAGAGAAAGAGCTGTTGATTACTTGAACTCCTTGGATAAGGTATAAATTTGAAAACTTTAATCAGTGTAGAACTTGGATCTAAGTTACAACATGAATTTGATGTTTTTGTTTTGGTTATATTTTAGGTCTTTGTTAATGATCAGTACTTGAATTGGGATCCGGAGAATAGAATCAAAGTTAGGATTGTCTCAGCTAGAGCTTACCATTCCCTGTTTATGCACAACATGTAAGTAAAAAAGTGTCCTTGTATATCACAATTATTGTACCAAATTAGCAAACAAAATTGGTAACTTGTTGAGTGTGGGCTCTTGCAGGTGTATTCGACCAACTCAGGAGGAGCTTGAGAGCTTTGGTACTCCGGACTTTACTATATACAATGCTGGACAGTTTCCGTGTAACCGTTACACTCATTACATGACTTCGTCTACTAGCGTGGACCTTAACCTGGCTAGGAGGGAAATGGTTATACTTGGCACTCAGTATGCTGGGGAAATGAAGAAGGGTCTTTTCAGTGTCATGCATTACCTTATGCCTAAGCGTCGGATTCTCTCCCTTCATTCTGGATGCAATATGGGAAAAGATGGAGATGTTGCTCTCTTCTTTGGACTTTCAGGTATAGTAAATTAGTTATCTGATTATGTCATAACCAAAAACCATCTTTTGATACGACATGAACTGACTAGAAAAACTGCTTGCGTCTTTGTTGTAATCAGATTGTGAATTGAGATTGATGACTTTTCTATATATATGTTGAGTTTAGGTACCGGAAAGACGACGTTGTCTACGGATCACAACAGGTATCTGATTGGAGATGATGAGCATTGCTGGACTGAGACTGGTGTTTCGAACATTGAGGGTGGATGCTATGCTAAATGTGTTGATCTTTCGAGGGAGAAGGAGCCTGATATCTGGAACGCCATCAAGTTTGGAACAGGTAGAAAGATGAATTTTCTTGAGAGAAAAGAAGTCAAATCAGTTGATATTAACAATAAGGTTTTCATTGCGTTGCAGTTTTGGAAAATGTTGTGTTTGATGAGCACACGAGAGAAGTGGATTACACTGATAAATCTGTTACAGGTAAAAAGAATTGTTATTTCTTTCGGTCTTTCTTCTTTCCTACCATTAACAGAATGATCATCTTCGATTCTCCTTGGTTGCAGAGAACACACGTGCTGCATACCCGATTGAGTTCATTCCGAATGCGAAAATACCTTGTGTTGGTCCACACCCGAAAAATGTGATACTTCTGGCTTGCGATGCCTTTGGTGTTCTCCCACCAGTGAGCAAGCTGAATCTGGCACAAACCATGTACCACTTTATCAGTGGTTACACTGCTCTGGTATGAACCAAAGAAAAGTCTTTATTTTTCTCTTTGGATTAGTCTTAATAGAAACCTAAAGCAAAGTTGTGCAACATATATATAGGTTGCTGGCACAGAGGACGGCATTAAGGAGCCAACAGCAACATTCTCAGCTTGTTTTGGTGCAGCTTTCATAATGTTGCATCCAACAAAGTATGCAGCTATGTTAGCTGAGAAGATGAAGTCACAAGGTGCTACTGCTTGGCTCGTGAACACTGGTTGGTCTGGTGGCAGGTATAGAAACCGAGACATAATACAAAACAACTGCCTGGTTGAGCGTGTTTGTAGGATATAAACATGGTCATCTGTTTTACGTTTTATTTTTTTGCAGCTATGGTGTTGGAAACAGAATCAAGCTGGCATACACTAGGAAGATCATTGATGCAATCCATTCGGGAAGCCTCTTGAAGGCAAACTACAAGAAAACCGAAATCTTTGGATTTGAAATCCCAACTGAGATCGAAGGGATACCATCAGACATCTTGGACCCCATCAACGCCGTAAGTTTCTGCAAATCTCTAATAATATTCGATAATGGTGCAAGTAAGTGATGATGATGATGAACCATATTTGCTGATTTTGGGATTTATGAAAAATGCAGTGGTCGGATAAGAAGGCACACAAGGAAACTTTGGTGAAACTGGGAGGTTTGTTCAAGAAGAACTTCGAGGTTTTTGCTAACCATAAGATGGGTGTGGATGGTAAGCTCACTGAGGAGATTCTCGCCGCTGGTCCTATCTTCTAGAAATTGGAAAATCTATTGTTATGAAGAATAAAATGAGACTTGTGTTTTTGTCGTGTCAATAAAATACTAGAAAATTTGATATGAAGTGGTCTTGAAAAAAAGAAATTTGAACTTGTGGTGGTCTTGAAATATGAAGTGGTCTTGATATGAATATGATTTACCATAATATATATGTAATTTGATTACCCTATATTATACGTATCTATTTATCATCATTTATTATGTTAATTCGCCAAGGGCAACCTATATTATTATGTTAATTACCCTATATTATATGTATCTATATGAATATGGATCGTTAATCTCCATCACCGTCACGGGCAATCTGCATATCCATCCACCTTCACAACCTTGCGTCTCTTTGGTCATCTGACTATCTCCATCTTCACAATCTTGTTGTTGGTATAACTCATTAAATTTATTATCTAAATTTTCTATTATTTAAAATCATAAAAAAAATTAAAAAAAAAATTAAAACAAGACTTTTTAAAATGAAAAACAATTAAAAAAAAAATTAGAAACTTGAATGCAAAATCTACATAACATGCAACAAAATTTGAATTTATAGAATCTTTGACAATCAAATAATTTAGTCAAATGACTGGATCCAAAATCCGATTAGTTATCACATGATCTTGTAAATTTATTATCCAAGTTTCTACTATTAAAAACAGTTAAAAATATATTTTTTTTAAAAATTAAACCAAAAAAACTTTGAAAATCAGCAAGGAAAAAACGTTAAGGTTATTAAAATTTAAAACATATTAAACTCTAAAAAAAAATTATTAAAAAAAAGAGAGATGGAGAAATTGACCTTATTTTTAATGGGCCGGGAGAGTTGTTGTTGGGCTTTGGACATGGATCGCTAATCTCCACCACCGTCATGGGCAAACGTAGACACCCGCAGACGGACGGCAGAGCCATCCACCTTCACAATCTCCGTCGACGACGATGTAGCACTCACCTCCTCAGTATTCTTCGTAGACTTTCTTAGACACCACAGACGTTACGACGAACCGAAGAAGAAAAGAGATCGCTAGCACATTCAACTACGATCTCGATCGCTCGGAGTGATTGTAATTTGTAAATGAAGGGATCATCGTCGTTTCTTATTGGCCATCGAAGAAGAGATATCACACATACACTAAACGATGATTTCTTGTTGGCGAAGACGAGAGATCGCTGGCACATGCTTTTACGATCTAGGTCGGCGTGATTTTGTAATCGAAGGGATCATAGTTTCTTGTTACTTTGTTAGCAGAGGAAACAGAGGAAGAAGGAATCGAAGAAGAGAATGCTGAAAAGAAAAACAGAGCATGTGATGATTGATACTAAAACACGATTAGACAAAAGAGTAGTGGAGACACGAGAGACTACCCATGTATATATTTTTTTTTTGGTGGGAACCCACCATGTATATTTATAGACCTAGGGTTTCATCAAAGTTTCCTTTTTGTTTTTTATTATTTACTTTTTAATTTGTTTCTGACCGTTTGGGTTTCAAAGTTCCTTTTGTTTAACTGTTTGGGTTTCAAAGTTTCCATTATTTCTCACTTCCGTTTAGGGAAAAAAATTCCAGGGCAAAACTTAAGTTATCGACGTACTACAGTCTACAAAAATCAAAAAATAAATGCGTTATGATTTGATGACTCATGTATCTGGCAATTATCAAACCGTTAATTCTGTTTATAGAACATTGTGCTCTCCATAGATCCCACCCATCTTCCACCTCCCGAGCTTTGCACATCCCTTCAATCATAATATTAAATATGACGATATTAAGTTCCATTTTACTCTTTTGCATATACTCGAATACCACCAATGCTTTCTCTAGCTTCCTATGATAACAAAGTCCATCTAACAAAATGTTGTATGTCATGATATTGGGAGGCACACCATCATTATTCATCTGTTTGAATACCATTTGGGCCTTTTCACAATCATTAGCTTGAAAAAATCCTTCGATAAGAGTTGTGTAAGTGACTGTGTTGCCAACCAACCCTCTTTGATTATAGCGTCTCCAAAGTGTCTCCATTATAGCGTCTCCAAAGCGTCTCCAAAGTGTCTCCATTATTGGCCTCCAAAGCGTCTCCATTATTGGTCTCCAAAGTGTCTCCATTATTGGCCTCCAAAGTGTCTCCATTATTGGTCTCCAAAGCGTCTCCAAAGTGTCTCCATTATAGCGTCTCCAAAGTGTCTCCATTTTTGGCTTCCAAAGGTGTCTCCATTTTTAGTCTCCAAAGCGCCAATTTCTGGCCTCCAAAGCGTCTCCATTTCTGGCCTCCAAAGCGTCTCCATTATTGGCCTCCAAAGTGTCTCCATTATAGCGTCTCCAAAGCGTCTCCAAAGTGTCTCCATTATAGCGTCTCCAAAGCGTCTCCATTATAGCGTCTCCAAAGCATTTCCATTTTGGCCTCGAAAGGTGTCTTCATTTTTAGCCTCCAAAGCGTCTCCATTTCTGGCCTCCAAAGCGTCTCCATTTTTGTGTTTCCATTTTTGGCCTCCAAAGCGTCTCCATTTTTGGAGGCTAGAAATGGAGACGCTTTGGAGGCCAAAAATGGAAACACAAAAATGGAGACGCTTTGGAAGCCAAAAATGGAGACACAAAAATGGAGTAGCTTTGGAGGCAAAAAATGGAGACGCTTTGGAGATGATTTGGAGGTCAAAAATGGAGACACAAAAATGGAGACGCTTTGGAGGCCAAAAATGGAGTCACAAAAATGGAGACGCTTTGGAAGCTAAAAATGGAGATGCTTTGGAGACGATTTAGAGGCCAAAAATGGAGACGCTTTGGAGGCCAAAAATATAGGCACAAAAATGGAGACGCTTTGGAAACCAAAAATGAAGACGCTTTGGAGACGATTTGGAGGCCAAAAATGGAGACACAAAAATGGAAACGCTTTGGAGGCCAAAAATGGAGATACAAAAATGGAGACGCTTTGGAGGCCAAAATAGAGACACAAAAATGGAGACGCTTTGGTGGCCAAAATAGAGACGCTTGGGAGGCTAAAAATGGAGACACAAAAATGGAGACGCTTTGGAAACCGAAAATAGAGACACAAAAATGGAGACACTTTAGAGACAAAAAATAGAGACGCTTCTGGATGATTAGCATAAATAAATATTCTATAGAAAAAAAAAAAAAAGGAATCAACTGCTTCATGTGACTCTTGTTGCTTTCAATTGCACAATATATGATCCAAAATTCGATATCCACTAATTAATGATAAAGAATCAGCTGCTTCTAGATGATTAACATAAATAAATATTCTATAGAAAAAAATAATAATAATAAGGAATCAGCATGTGACTCTTGTTGCTTTCAAATGCACAATATATGATCCAAAATTCGATATCCACACGACATGAGATGACGACTCGCTCTATATATAATACATGCTAACCCGATCCTTTTCCATTATTGAGTTGAAAACTGAGAAAGTTCTATTTTGGGCATATACAAAAATGAAATTATAAAAACGTGGGAATTTGCCAAATTGATCAGTATATTATTATCAATGTGATATCGGGTCACTTTGCTCTTTGCATCACCTTTAAACAATAAAATAATACAATCTCAAGTGAAGCCATATATAATTAACGTGCATGGTCAAAATCATTACTATTTAATATTTTTAAAAATTGAAAATTATGTTTTTATGACACTACATTCACATTCCAGTAAAATTTTAAAATCATCTTCCTCTCTGTCTCAATTTACAGATAGTTTTTTTTTTTTGGGTGTTTCAAAGAATACTTTTTTTTTATAAGCGAGTGCGAGTGTCGTTCAATTGAAAAGATCCACTCGCCTCGAAGCATCCAAATTGTAAGGAACAAGCAGACGACCAATCACAGGAATCGCCCTTGGCACACCATTTGAGCTGCGGTATTCACGTGATGTCACGTGTGCATCACTAGACCCCCTAACCCTAATTTGTAGTCATTAACTCGTTAATTTCTCGACACGATTGGGCAACCGGCAACTTGTGTGTTCTTTGTTTATGGAAAAGCGAGCTAGTATTAATGATACGAATGACAAAAGCAGTATGGGTTAATGAAATCAATTTGAAATTATTAAAAAAAAAAAGGAAATTTTCCTTAAACCGAATTATCCGATTTAAAGAAGAAAAAAAAAGGTTGAATGATTCAAACTTGATACGCAAAACAAGCTAACAACAACATAACGCATCTTATTTTTTTTGAGATTGTTAGTGTGTTGAATCAGAGATCGGGAATAGTTAAACTTGTAGAAACAATGACAAGGAAAGAGGTGGTTATGGCCGTGACGGCTGCAACGGTTACAGGGGTTGCAGCGGCTGTACTAATGAGCCGGTGGATTCGGACGAAGGAGCGACGGCGGAAACAAACGCAAAGGATTTTAAGGAAATTTGCTAGAGAATGCGCCACGCCGGTCTCTAAGCTATGGGCGGTGGCGGACGCCTTGGTCGCTGACATGACCGCCTCTCTTGCGGCTGCAGTCGCCGAGACTTGCGGTTCCCTCAACATGCTCGTCTCATTCGCCGGTTCTTTCGCTTCCGGGTAAGTCATCAGAATACTCTGTTTTACCACAGAGAGTATCATTAGATGACCATTACTAAACGATATAATGATTTGTAGTGATGAGAAAGGGGTACACTATGGAGTTAACTTGAGAGGCAAGGAACTTCTACTGTTACGTGGGAGTTTACGAGGTAATGAAGAGCCTATTTCCGATGTACATAAGCAAGAGATTCTGATCCCTGACGATGTTTTAAACGGTTCTTTCAAGGTATGAATTATATAGATACACGTCTTGGATTGCACGTTAGGTTTACTTAAAGTTTTAAGTTTTTTTTTTTGTGGATTCAGGAGTTGTGCGATTTCATATCATTAGAGCTTGTTAAATTTCTTGCGACGAACCCTGGTGTAGAAACAGAGGAAGTGAAGAATCTCGGGTTTACATTAACACGCTCTGTTGAGCAGATTGGATCAGGTTCAATATTGGCGATACAGAGGAAGAGTTTAGCAGCTGATGATGATAATAAAGTTCTGAAGAAGTTGGTGAATGGTATGAATGAATCACTGAAGAGCCATGGTCTGAATATTCGGATGAACACAGCGCTGGTAAGGGAGTCTAAAGATGTTCCGAGATGAAGTTTTAATATTAGACTTTATAATTATAGCAATCTCTAATTGAGTATCTTGTTGCTTTTGGGATCAGGTGGATAACACTGTAGGAGAGTTGGCTGGAGGAAGGTACTATCACAAGGACACTGTGGCGGCAGTATCATTAGGTATGGGAACTAACGCTGCCTACATTGAGCAAGCTCAAGAAATTTCTATGTGGAAACCTGTGATACCCGAGCCACAAGAAATCGTATGTTAAGATACTATAGAGTTTCGTCACATTGGTTCAATAAAGCTTTCATGAAGTTATGATATCAAGTGGTTTGTACATGATAAGATTGTAGGTTGTTAGCACAGAATGGGGAGATTTCAAATCTTGTCATCTTCCTATAACCGAGTTTGATACTTCTCTTGACGCGGAAAGCTTGAATCCCGGAAACCAAGTAAGAATTCATATCTCTGAGGTTTTTGGGACTAATTCATTGTTTTGTGTTTTTTTTTTTAGAATTTTGGTTTTTTCCTCTGTTTTAAGGTGTTTGAGAAAATGGTGTCCGGAGGATACTTAGGGGAGATAGTGAGAAGAGTGTTGCTAAGAATGTCTGAAGAAACTGCTCTCTTTGGAGATGCATTGCCTCCAAAACTAACAATTCCTTACATTTTATGGTACGTTTACTGCCTTCTTTATTCCTTACATTTATCTAAGTATTCATTCCCAATACGAAACTTTCGAGCTTGAATTAGGCCGCCAGATATGGCTGCGATGCAGCAAGATATTTCCGAAGAACGAGAGATTGTGAACAGAAAGCTCAAGGAAGTTTTTGGGGTAAGCTTGCTTCATAAGACTTATCATTTAATGCAATTTTTACCAAAAACTAGTAGGTACAAGCGTTTGTGTTAAAATCAAGCACTTCTTCAATCTTGTGTGAATATAATGAACCCTACACAGATAATGGACTCAACTCTTGCGGCGAGGGAAGTGGTGGTTGAAGTGTGCGATGTAGTAGCGGAACGAGCTGCTCGTTTGGCGGGAGCAGGAATAGTTGGGATGATAAAGAAGCTGGGAAGGTTAGAGAAGAAGATGAGCATTGTGATAGTTGAAGGAGGATTGTACGATCATTACAGAGTTTTTAGAAACTATCTTCATAGCAGCGTTTGGGAAATGCTCGGTGACGAGTTATCAGATCACGTCGTCATTGAGCATTCTCACGGTGGATCTGCTGCCGGATCTCTCTTCCTTGCTGCATGCCGTGGTGGCGGCCAACAAGATACCGAAAGCTAATGATGATGATGTTTTTTTTCATTTTTTTTTCCTTTAAGATTATATGAAGTCTTGACTCTTGAGCTATATGCTCATTTGTTCTGTCTTAAGTATTCAAGTTTTACCCCATGAAACTTCAAATCAAGAAACAGAAGTGGCTATGAGAAGATAAAAAAACACATCAAATATCATTTTTGTTTCTATTTTTTTTTTAATAATAATATATAAATTTATCGAAACATTGGAATCAGTTTATAATTATTCATATAGATTTTTGTAAAGTTTTAGTAAATACTAAAAATTCACAACATGGACTTTAGTTTTTTACAAATTATATTTTTAGCAAGTGTTGTTGTTAAAAAAGAGGAAACTTTTGGTTCAGAAAAAAAGGAAACAATGATGGGCTAAAATAGCCCAATTTCGAGAAGCCCATTAGTTTTTATAATATTCATAATGGGTTTAGTTTCAGATTCAACAACGGGTCCTGATTCAGAGTTGAGTGACATAACTTAACCCTTTTTCTTCACATCTCTCTTCTCAAAGTCGCAACACGAAGGAAGAAGAAGAAGAAGAAGAAGAAGATCCCGGAGAATAATATGGCTACGGCGATTGTACGTTCAGCTCTTTCCCGAGCAGCGATCCGCGTAACTCCCAAAACATCCGTCGCTCCTAAACGAAGCTTCTCCTCTTCCGCCGGCCATGACGATGCTTGTAATTTGTCTCCTCTCTCTCTCTCTCTCTCTCTCTGTCCCTCTTTTACCATTTCGATTCGATCTAGGATCTCTGTGTTTTGATTTAGAATTAGGTCACGCTCGATTTCGATTCTTTGTTGATTGATATGTTCTGAGCTGACTAGATTCATATGATTTTACACGGATTCCAATATTTTTTATTTGGGAATGAAATCTCTTGTTTGGGAACCAATTCGGATTGATTTTTGAATGAATTCTGTAGATCAATTAGGTTAAACACGTTTGTTCCCCAGATGATTGTACTCGCTTTCTCAAAATCAGCTTGATTAATTTTATCAAATTTTTTGGTACAGATGAAGCAGCGAAGTGGGAGAAGATAACGTATTTGGGTATTGCTAGTTGCACTGCTCTAGCCGCCTATGTTTTATCCCAGGGCCATCATCACGGTGAAGACCCTCCTGTAAGCTTCTCTTACACCCCCCCCCCCCCCCCCCCCCCTCCATTGGATTACTGATTTGAAGAATCTTAAGTCTTCTCTGATTACTGCTATAACTTTTCTCTTGTTGTTTCCTTCTTGCAGGCCTATCCGTATATGCACATCCGCAACAAGGAGTTTCCTTGGGGTATGTGTGCCTTTTTCAGTTTTTTCTCTATCCTCCCTCTTTACTGTTTTATGTTTGTGATCTGCAGCTTGGTTCTCCTAAAAACCACTATACCATAAGAGATATCATCAAAGAGTTATTTGTAACTTTGTTTTTCCAAATCCGCAACTGTTTGGTTTCTGAATCCATGCTTTCTATTTTGCCATTCTCAGGTCCAGATGGTCTGTTTGAGGTGAAGCACAATGATGGGCACTGAGTCTTGCGTGTACACAATAACGTCTTCTTTGGTTTATTTGAAAGGCTAAATGCTCTACCGTATTTGTTCCTTAACGTTTGTTTGTCAACGATTTGCTACTTCAGTCTCGTTTCTTTTGTTGGGAATAAGAATTTATACTCTGCTTGGTTTATTATCCAAGACTTATGTCCTTCAAATCTCTTGTGATTCATTCTCAATGATAATAGAGTGAGACTGAGTTAGAACTAGGTATAAGAGTATGTATTGATAACTATCAAAAACTCAATACTACTGATTGGGACTTAAGACCCCGTGAAAACTGGAAAGTATAGAATATGGATAATACAATACATAACAACTTCACTTCTTTAAGAAACATCATCACAGAGCAGCAACTTTGTTGCTGGATAATCCGTTGCTCGCTTCAGAAAGAGTTTCTATATCAGTTCGAGCATCCTTAGGTTGAGGCAGACTATCATCCAAAGTGGGCTTGGTATGTTGTTGATGGTTATGGATTTCCTCTGTTTTGCCAATTTTGTTGTTGTTCTCTTTCTCTGACTCTGTTTTTGCAGTATCATTCCCTGTTTCCTTTTTATCAGAATCTGAGTTGCCACTTCCATTGCCGGATTCACTCTTGCTTTCATCAGTTTCTTGTTCGTCACTCTTCTCCTGTACGTTTGAAGAATCAGTAGATTCCACCTGTTCAATTTTCTTCTCACTGTTGGTGTTTTCCTTTTCCGATGATACTGAAGACTCTTCTTTCTCTTGTTTCACAGTTTCTTTGATTTCATTCTTCTCTAAAGACTCTTCTTTCTCCTGTTTCACTGTTTCTTTGATTGCATTCTCCTCTTGAGAGAAAGACCCTTCCTTCTCCTTTTTCTCAGGTTGTGCCTCTTTGCTTTCCTCTTGAGATGACGACTCTTCTTTCTCCTGTTTTTGTTTTACAGCTTCTTTTGTTTCATTCTCCTCTTGAGATGAAGACTCTTCTTTCTCACTTTTCTTGGGTTCTTCCTCTTGGGACGAGGACTCTTCTTTCTCCTTCCTCTCGGATTCTTTGACTTTGGTTTCCTCTACAGATGAGTGTTCAGAAGATCCTACCTTTTCCTTATCATCTTCTTCGTTCTTCGTCTGTTGATAACCTGCGGATTTCCCACTCGATCCCGACTCATCACTCCCAGAAGTTTCTGTAGTCTCATTTGCATTGGAAGTGGACTGGATAGTCTCATCAGGCAACTGACCATTCGAATCAGAAAACCCCTTCTCACCTTCTGGCTTCTCCCCAGTCTTTGAATCAGACTCACTCTTTGTCTCTTGCTGCTGACCGTCATCACTACCAACCTCCCCATTCTCAGTTGTGTTAGAAGAAACTTGTTTAATAACAGAACCACGCAATACACCAGTCTTTGGACCTGACTCATCTTCATGGAAACTGACACTCTCAGTAGTCTTAGATTTACTCTCTTCCTCAACACCAACCTTTCCATTGCTCTTCTCCTCACTCGTCGTCCCATGCAATACCTCACTGGACGCATCATCTCCCTTGTAATTCATCTCTCTAGCTTCTTCACTCTCATCAACAACAACCTTCTTCTCACTATCTCCATTGTTTGAATCCTCGTCCTCGTTCCCGGTACCTTCGGTTTCCTTCTCGCTATTATTCCCTTCTACCACAGCTTTATCCTCGCCTCTTTCCTCCTCCCTATCTACAATCTTGCTGCTCCCTTCTTCATCTTCTTCAACTTCATCCTCCTTCACATTGGTCGTCTCAACAACTCTAGGGTTAAGAAGATCTTTCCTTCCAAGCTTAACAACTTTGTTATCATCAACAACATCAAGAATCTTAGACCTCTCAACAAACTCAGATTTCTTCTCATGAGAATGCTTCATCTGATAAATCAGCCATATTCCAACACTAAGCAACAGAGTCAACTGAATGCAATGATTCACCTTAATACCCTTTGATCTCTGCCCTCTTCTTGGCGTTCTCACCATTCCTTCTTTCTAACTTCGTTACTTCCAAAAAGCAACCTACTTTAAATTCCCCAAAAACAAAACCAAATTCATCGGAATAGCAAAACTAGAAATCAGATGAAATCGATAAAACCCTAAATAGCTCAAGAAGTTGATTCAGTACAAATAAAACAAAAAAAATACCTTGGAGAAGATTGAGGAGTTGGATGAGAAAGATACAAACTTTGTGTGATTCAGTTCTGGGGGATGGATGAATGGGAAAATAGTAAAAATAGATTGAGAGGTAAGAGGAAAAGAGAATGTGAACACAGAAGAGAGAGTTCTTGGATCTCGCAAACTTTTGCCCCTAAGAAAAAAAATCGTGCAACGCTTTCTTTGATCACAAACAAAAAAATCGTGCAAACCTTTGATTAAACAATCAAATCACTTGGGAATAGTTTACCTAGGGGAGCAAACATATACAGTATTAGCAGATGACTTCAAAACGACTTCGTTCTTAAACTTCTTTTACTTTTTCGTTGACTTCAAAACGCCGACGTTGCAAGTCTCAGATGATGACTTCAACACGACGTCGTACCAAACCTTTTTTCTTTTTTTCTTTTACTCCTCCATTGACTTGGAAACGACGTCGGATTTGTTTTATCGAAGTCCATCTTTTTGTCTTTTTTTTTTTGTCAAACCAGTCCATCTTTTTGTCTAATTGCCGATAAAACATTCTATCAATTTTGAAATATTTATTCATATGAGGCTTTTTTTCAGTTAGATTTTTTACATATTGTTATATATTCCACTTTTTGTATAAGTCCCATCTTTGTCCAATGGCTCGAATTTTTTTGAAATGTTTATTGACTGGTATGGAAATTGAAAATCGCCACTGAAATTTTTTACATATGTGGGATTTTTTTATTTTTAATGGTTACATTTTTTTTTTGTGTGTATCTTACTATTATTTTAATGTGAGGTGGTGACAGTTTGTTTGAGGAGTATATATTTAATTAATATATACAGATTAAATAGACTTCTAACCCTACCCATAAATTATTGGACCAGACCGGCCGGATCCGGATTGCACACACTGCAAGTTTTCACCCCGCATTGACGTTTGTTCGCAATGGAGTCTTCTTGGTTAAGGCGAGAATGGTCCCCGTGAAAGTGCCCTAACGGTAGACCTGATTCCCACCCACGCAAAGGTACAGTTTTTTATACTGGTGCACTAATTTTATTCAATTATTTCTTCTATTTTTAACTTCACCTTCGAATTGTATTTTTATATGCTATATACTGTATAAATTATCCGACTAATTCTAGTATAATCATAAAACACATCTCCAACATTAGACAAAAAAAAAAAAATATTTAAAATGGATTTCCTATATATATAGCCTTAATGATTTTGATATCTTAATTAGTGTTATTATAGTACGTACTTGAGGAGGCATGCAGGCTTTCTTTGCTTTATCTATTGTAAGCTTTCGACGAATTTAAGAACCCATCATAGCTCTCTTTCAAAATTCCCATCCCGTGTACGTACTTAATCCAGTACCACGTACTTCTCATACTTATAATTGTAGATAGACATGATCATATTGTTGGACATCAGGACATGAGTTTGATGCATGGAGCATGGTATAATGGTACAAGTGTCGTGTTGGTGGTTATACCATAAATGCCAAGTGTCACTTATGGTATATTGAGTATGTTACATGTATAATATATACCACGTAGAAAGTATCCACTAATTAATGACGTATTAGACTTGATAATTAATTTAAATTTTGTTGCATAAAGCATTTGAGATGTTGACAAAAATTTAAACCTTTTGAGATGTGTTAGCATATTGCGTGTGAATATTCATATCCACTATTGGACCTTTGGAATCTCCTCCACTTTTTGTCCCCGTAAGTTTTGTCTTCAACTCTTTTGAAAATAACTATTCTCTGTACTATTTTATATATAAAAGAATACAAATTATCGGTTTTGTTTTTGGTTTCAAACAAATATCAATATGTAAACTATATTTTGTATTGTTGTAAAACTACACTCAGTGGCGGATGCAGAAGACTATTTTGCATGGGGCAAACACATATAATTAATAATAATAAATTTCTATTATAAAAATGTTACAGAAATTATATATACTAATTTGACAGCATCAAAGTATATCTTCCATGTAACATATTTTAAATTTTGAAATATAAAATGAACCCAAATTTTTGAAAGTGTTTCTTTTATTGGTTTATAATTATACTTAATTACTTATATTATATGATATATATATATAATTTAATAATAAAAAAGACACATTTACAAACTTAAAATTCACAATAAACTATAAATATATGTATTACATTTAAATTCACTTATCTAACCATATCAAATAAATTTAAACTCTAAAAATAACAAATGAACAACAAAAGAAATAATATTGTTTGATGTTATTAATTTAGTAGTTTTATAACATTTTTAGTTAAGTTATATGTATACTAAACAATTAAAATATGAATTAAATTTGTTAAAGTTAAACTAGAAAGAAATACAAGAAAAAAAAGAACTGAAAGTATATATATAATTTTATTGAAGAAAAATGCATGGAATAGTGAAAAGTATAAAAAGGAACATGCTATATAAGCATGTACACATACTCGATCTGGTGGCCTTGAAATAACATAATATTTCCATTTACCAACTGAACTAAAGATACCATTTGGAGATCTCTACCGGGTAAATTTTAAAAAAGAGTATGGGGCACGTGCCCCACCCCTTCCTCACGTAGATCCGCCCCTGACTACACTTGAAAATGTGTCTAGCTATTATGTAATGATGTGATATGGTTGACGATTAAACATATATTTCTTTTTGAGAAATGATATAAGAATATATCAACCACCTCATATACTATTATGAACAAAGTCCAGTGTCGTACAAGAACAATGAATGAGGTATGGAGCAATTGGGGACGTCAAGTAGATCATTGAAACAGAGAAAGAGATTATGCATATATATGTCCAAAATGCCTCCACGTGACTGTACCTTGTCAACTCTGTGCTTTAACGATTTCTCTCCAATACATATTTTTTTTTTTCAAAATTACTTCCATAGTTCCAAGGAAGTGATGCAACAGGGAAGAGATCGGAAACAGTTAAGTAAAACGGTAAGAAGCAGAAACAAAAAGGGTTCGGAATGGCCAAATTATTATTTTTTCTTGCTTTGGAACTCTCATTTCCTTCCTTGTTTGTTGTTTCTTATTTTGAGTCTTTTCATTTTGTCACTTTGCTTTTAATGGTTTTCTCCATCGTGCGACAATGTGCAATCAATCGTCTCCTAACAAAATGCATTTTTCCCAAATTTTAAAACTTTTTATAGAGAGTTAGCATTTTGAGATCTGTCGGTCCACATTTATTAAAATATTTTAATGACACAAAAAAATTTATCACAAAACCAAAGTATCCGTTATTAAAGAAGTTTTAGTGAAGGACTAAACATGGTTAATTTATCCACCTATGAGATAGTAAAATCAAAACGATTTTATAACAAAACACTCAATTTTTAACTACGATTTTGCGACTCTAGCTGATCGAACGAAGCCTAATTGAGAATCATTACGTACAAATTGTTAAGTATATACTATTTGATCACGTTACCAACTAGAATTTATTCATAAATGTTACCAAAGAAAAAGCTTATAACAAGTTTTTGGAGTTGGGTCTCGTATATAGTATAACAGGATTTGCCATCGACCTTTGGATAATAGCATTATGCGTATAGTTAGAAATATAGTGAATCATTTAGAAGATATTCATATAAAATATATGGAGCGGCGTTGTCGTTCAGAAGATTGGTTTAAGCAGTGGCATGGTGGCAGTGTACCTACTTTGATTGACACTTGAGTCTCCCTCAACCAAATTCCAAATGTGTAAATTTTCTTTAAATTCAACTATATATATATTGGAGTTGCATTATTATTATGTAATAAATGAAAACAAAACAAACAAAAAAATGGGGGGGGGGGGGGGGGAAGTAAAGTCATTCAAAGGAAGAACAGTGTAGAGAATCAAGACTGTTTGCTTTGCTTGATTTGTGAAATTAGTAAACCCCACACAAACAAAGACACATCTTCTCTCTTTTGTTTTGTCACTTCCCTTCTTCATCTTTCTTTTTCATATATGTTCAATCCCATCAACGTTTCAATTTTTCTTTATGAATAGGCTTTGTCAACTCTCATATTAATTTCGACAAAAATTTATATTCCAAATGTTAAACATGCTTTAAGTAGAAATTGATCATTGGCTTTTTAAGTAGACATCTTGATGACTTGATTGCTATACTATCATTATTTGGGTAACTCAACATATATAGTCTACATGTACAGTCTAATGTATACTAGTTTTTTTCCTTTTAACCCCGAGTCAGTCAAAAGTGTTTTATTTTTTTAAGTTTCTTGGTTGCAGTTTCAGATCTGAGTTTTAATTGTTTGTTTAAAATATAACAATTATATTGAACTGAGACGTAATACAATATGGTATGTCAGTATATATAAAATGGTACAATATAGATCATCAAATCAAAGTAGTACAGCTTAGGTTTTGATATTTCTTGCTGTTTTAACTAATAAATTTCAGTGAGAACTCTACTGAAACAAGTTCTAGGACACAGTAAATCCCCAGCGGTCACTAATTAAATAAAACGGCGACGTTCGACGAAACGACTGCAAAGCGGCTGATTTTTTTTTTTTTTATCTATTGGGCTAATGGATTTTCATTGGTGTATCAAACGTATCTTTGTCTCTCTATTAAACCAGCAAATAATATTTTCATACATTACATAAATCTCATATTTATATGTGTATAAAGAAAGAGTAGATGCATACGTACGTGTGTGATGTAACTTTCATCCATAAAATTGGTATTTGTCAGAATCGTCTTGAAAATAGGTTTCCGTGCGTTCTGGTTACGATGCGTGTAATATAGTAGTATGTATTATCTATAATATTTTTTACTTTCACGATTAGTAAAAATTTATAACAGATCGTTCTGGATAAAGCAAATATTCATTCATCTCTGTTTTCCTTTAAATTTACTTTAATGTTAACTACACTATGATACTCCTAAACAACAATTAATATCATAATCAGTAACATAGACTTATCATAAAATCAGAAGATTACAACTCAAATATCTTTGACCAATAAAAAAGAAAAGGACTAAAAATATAAATATGTACACAGAGATTAATATAGAATTTGAATCCCAAAAAAAAAGAAAAAAATGTAGAGAAAAATTCATCAAGGGTTGTAGATAGAATTACCACATTTGCATTTCCAGCTCATGGGTTTGTAATTAGTACTATCGTCTCCTCTGGTGTAATCAAGATGAATCATCTCAGTGGAGGAAGAAGAAGAAGAAGGAGAGTGAAGCTTTGTTTGAGGATTTGTAGGAACTTGAATTGCTTCACAATGACCACAAGAACGACATCTCACCCTCTCACATCTTGGTGGTCTTGATCCTATTAGACCTCTCATCATCATCATCATCTTCTCATCTTGATCTCCTCCTCTCTGTTCCAAATTATAGCATTTTTTTAAAAACCAAATCGAATCTTGTTTATTAGAGCCAAAAAAAACAAAAAAAACAGAGGAATTTGTAGAAGAAAAAAGTACCTTGGTGATGTCGACCAAGTTAGGCTCTGGTCTACCTGAAAATTGTCATAAGAAGTAAAAGAAAGATTTAAAGATTATGATATGAAGATTAAGTTTTTTGATAATATGGAAACGTACGTGACATTGACCCCATCCTTACCATTAGCCATAAGACTGAAATGGGTCGAATTAAGAATCAGCAAAATCAGTAGAAAGCTTGACATGTTGTTGCTGCTCCACAACACCATTTTCGGAGACAAGATCGGCTTTGCAGTTTACAGAAGAAACAATTAGACTTTCTCTCTCCTCTAGTCTCTCTCTCACTCACTCTTTTCTCACTCTGTCTCTGCTGCGTGGTTGATGTGTGTAGAGGAAGTTTTGTAAGTAAAGAAGAAAAAGGAAAATGACTACCCCTCTGAAGGGCTAAATGAATTTTTTCATAAAAGAATACTACACGCACGTATATAACATATAGACATGTATGCACGTAAGCGTTTTTTATATATAAATTGAGTTGACATAAATAATAATGTAATGTTTATTATTTACTTCCTCCGTTTTTTTATTTATTTATTGTTTAAGATTATCTCAAACAAATTAACAAAATTAATAAATTTTCTATTATATATATCTTTTATTAATATACTTGATTGGTCAAAACATTAAAACACAAGTGGATTAAACATTAAAACGACAACTAAATTAAACTTAAGGATAAGACATAAATTTTCTGTTATATCTTTATTTTGTTTTTGTTGTATCATCACATCATCAAAGATACAGTATGTATTAACACTACTATACAAGTAAAGAGTCAGTATTTGAATAAAAAGAAAGAAACAAAAAAATATGTCGGGACCTCCATAAATTAATGTTTTGGGAAATAAATCTATGATGTAGTATAAATAAAGGTAGTCAGCTATCTCTATTAACGTGTATGTATTGATTGATACGTATGTGTCGTACAAGACTACAAAGAGTCGAATAAAAACAAGAATCAGGTGAAAAGGAAATTACGTAGGTACAAAAGAGCAGGATTGAGTAATTAAGTTTAACGCAAATACAACAGTTTTATACTAGTATAATGTTAAATTCATAAGAGAGCCAAAAAAAAAAAAAAAACTCAAGAAAACATAATAACAATACACTAAAGAAAATAAAAAAAGGAATTTAGTTTCCATTATATTCACAGCTGCTTCGATTTAGTTTTTATAAAGCTAAAAACACTTTTATTTATCCATAAGAATTTTAAAAACTTGTGTTTGCTTTTTTGTTTTGTTTTGTTGAGTTGTGGTTTCTGCGGTTTCTTGTGGTAATAAGACTGACTGGAGCAGTGGAAGGGGGGACCCTACTTCACCTGACCGACCAATACCGTGCCTCTTTGCCTTTTCGTATTCTTCTAACCAAAAAGTTTTATTATTTAAAATAAATGAATAATGTTACTGCTATTTTATTATTCCTTCTTTAGCTAGAAGGCTAGAACTGTGTCTGTCAACACGTTTCGCTCACTCACTCACTCTTCCAAATTTCTTTTTCCAATGATTAAAAGAATTATATGATCTCTCTCAAATGGCTATGTCCATTTAACCGCTGTTTATTTCTTTCTTTTACTATACGTGAAGATTGGGCTTTTGGTGATTATTCGAGGATTACGCACTAGACTCATAATTATTTCAGGTCAATATACACTAAAACCTCCATAAATTAATATACTTTTAATTATCGAAGAATCGAGTCATTATAATATATGCTTCTGTTTGGTGTTGGGCAAACGAAACATGGCCCATGATTGTAGTATTAGTTAAGTCGAACAAGGCCCAGATGCAAGAAAGCCTATCATGGGGATATTCTCAATTTCTAAAAAGACCCATTATTTTCAGCGGTTACCGAATTAGTACAACACAATGCAAATCTGTTTATTCAAACTTTTAAAGTAACATACAAAATCCCAATTTTGTGTAAATGTATATATTTTCAGCCGTTTAAAAAACTAATCATAGCAGAATATTAATAATCACAAGAAACTGACATTATTCTGCATAATGGAAAGAAAACTAACTAGTGTTTTTTTTTGTTCAGTAGTAGTAGTTTTATTCTAATATAGCTTAAATCAATTTATTGTCGGCCGTGTTATGTTACCTGTGTTCTCAACCGCATCCAAATTGCTTATCCAAATCTATTACAAGTATCGATGAAAGAGAGATAGATCTTCAGAGCTTCACTCTCTAAATTCTATCCTCCCTCTCAACATTCACATGCGAGTGAGTTCAACAAAGAAGAATCAACATAATCTTTTTACAAGTAAAACTTCTCTCTCTATATACAAATTTCTCCAACTAGATTTTTCTCTCACGTGCTCCTCATGTGCCTTTTCCTCTAGCGGAAATAAACTCTTTGGAGCTTATCATGGTGTTGTTGCTTGCTTAATGATGGGCCAATTCTTTCCACAAATGAAAGTTTTACTTTAGCAATTTGTCTAGTTGGTATGCTGATCTAAAAATGACATGTGTTTCCCTTTCATTGATCTCAGACTCTAGGTAAAAGAGAAAAGCCTCCGGATTGTTGGGAATGGAAACAACCAAAGAATGTTCCAGAGTGTTTGTTGTTTCACCTCGAGACATTCTTGTGGAAAGGCTACCTATGGAAACGAGAAGATCATATTGAAAGCGAAATACATTCTAAGTAACGCAAGTCGTTTGAAAAAGTGCAATTTTCTTGTCCAGACCCATGAATCTTAAAGTGAGAGTTGAAATGACCGTGGATTTGACTAGTGTGGTAAGAGCTTCAAGTTCATGCGAGCTTCTGTTCGAATTTTCAAAATATGCATTTATATATTAGGAGAGTCTTTGTTTGCAGGTAACGTTTGCTATCTTTTTTTTTTTGTTCAAATTAAACAAATTTATATAGTAGGTTTTGGATACAATTATTATTATTGTATATCTTGATATGGTGGGAGTGACGAAGGAACGTGTATGAGATTGTATATCTTGATATGGTGGGAGTGAAGAGAACTACTAGTGTTTTTTTTTTGTTATCATGCAAAATAGTAGTTTTATTCCGATACAGCGTAAATCAATTTAGTGTCGGTCGTGCTATGTTACTATTTCGAACAAGTACGACAAAAGAAAAGAGTGGTAAAGGGATGAAAGAAAAGTTGCGTAACATATTAAATCAATATAATACAAAAAAAAGTAGAATAATTCAAAGACACGACATTAACTTCGAGTTAAATCGAGTTTTGCTGTATGAAATTTTATGGAGTCCGTCAATTTCTTATCCAAAGACCTTATAATTCCATGCATGTGGCTTTGTCCATGTAGTGTGTCCTTCTAAATTTATTAGACTTGATTGTTTTGATAACTATCGTTTTCATCGTGCAAAAATTTCACAGGGTGTATTTATTTAATTCGACATGGTATACATAACATACCAAATATTGCATCAACATGAAATAACCAAAATATCATACTAATATATGATACATACTGTATATGGGTTTAATATTTCGAAACATAGACACATATTTGATGCGCGCTCAGAGTGAACTTAGCCAATCGATAAGTACTTTTCCTACAAACGAAATTTTGAGGTTCTTGTGCCAATTGCCATAGTACCATTTTTTTTTATGATGGCTGGGACTAATTAATACCGAGTAAGAAATTATATGAATTAAAGATGTGGATATAAACAATGCAACGAGCACGACATAGACACATCCCTACTCTAACGCCTCTCCACATTTAACAACTTTCATGTATTTTCCTATTTTCCTCAATATATATATATATATATATATATATATATTAGAATGTTGATGAACAAACCAAGTCACCTTAGTCCAGTGGTAAAGAGAGAATCTGCCACCTGGGTTCAGAATTTAACATGTTTTCCCTTGGCCCATGCACAATCATAAAGACTTTTTAAAAAAAACAATCATAAATACTTCACATCCACTATCCTTCAGGCAACCAAAATTATTTTTCTTGTGTAACAATAAAAATAAACACGCCGAAGTTGCCATTTCACTTGTCGATGAATCAAATTATCCGTAAGACCGTGACGTAAAACTAGTGTCTCTGTGCAATTTGATGGAGGATAGGGAAAATAAATTTATTTAGGAAAATTATTTTATGAAAAACGAAAGAAAACACCAATTATAATCTAAGATACGATCGTGTGACAAAAAAATACAAAAATTGAAGAATCCAAAGATACGATCGTGCAATGATAACACGTGGCCGAATTAGATCGCACCGCTCCTCTCAGTTGTACGCTCGTATTGGGTAATTCCTCTGCCTCAATCATTGATGAGCCAAGAAATAATATCACCAACTTTTATCACAATAAATTGGAATGTTTTTTTTCTTTTCTTTTCTTTCGTAGTTATTGCTGCTTATTGTAAATTCTTCTTTGATAATAATGTGATTAGTTATTACCAAACAGTGTGCAAGAACTAAATTAAATTCTAGAAAAAAAAAAGAGAGAGTGAAATAACAGTATAATTCGGGAAAGAGAACAAGACATACTCAGTGAATTTAAAACATAATAATAACAACAATAATAGAAAAGTGGTAGGTCCATAAATATTGAGACGATCGATCAGTGATTAGCTGTACTGAAAAGCTGAGCTCTAAATGAGACCTTCCTCAATAATTGTACATAAACATATGCCTGCATGCGTCTCTATGCCTACATATAAATATGACTTCGATCTTTCTAATTTCAAAACAAACTCATCATCTTAAGTTACATAGCAACAATGGTGGAGTCCCTCTCCTCTTCAAGATATGTTTTTTTTATGATAAGCATATGCTTATTTGCAGCATTGTACCAGCCGGTTTTGAGTAGACCGGCTAAATTTGAGGATGACTTTAGGATTACATGGTCCGATGCTCATATCACCCAAATCGATGGAGGAAGAGCTATCCAGCTCAAATTGGACCCTAGCTCAGGTTCTTACATATATATGCAATAATAGTTAATTATATTGGAAGTTTGGAACATAATATAGATTTTCCCTTTCAATTTTTTTTTAAACAATTTTTGTTCAACATTGGTTTAGGATGTGGATTCGCTTCCAAGAAGCAATACTTGTTCGGCCACGTGAGCATGAAAATCAAACTTCTCCCGGGTGATTCGGCCGGAACTGTCGCTGCCTTCTATGTAACCATATAGATATAGTATTTCTCATGTTTGTTCCATTTTAAGAGTTTTGGTTATAACATAACACACTTAATATGTATATGATCAAATGTGCAGATGAATTCCGATACGGATTCTGTAAGAGACGAGCTGGATTTCGAGTTTCTAGGAAACCGAAGTGGGCAACCTTACACCGTGCAAACCAATGTCTTTGCTCATGGTAAAGGCGATAGAGAGCAAAGAGTTAACCTTTGGTTCGACCCTTCTCGTGATTTCCACGAATACGCCATTTCATGGAACCACCTCCGTATTGTGTAAGTCACATTATTATGTATATACAAATACATCTACGACCAAATTCTGTTAACTTTATCTAATTATTAAAGGGAATGTAACATAGTAACTAATTAACCAATAATTTTGTTGTAGAAGATTCGTTTTAACTTATTCTTATCTTTTCATATTTTCACGAAAGACATGATTGGTTTAATATTTTGTCGGCCCGTGGACCATGAAATAAGAGAATGAAAGAGACAGCATATTTGTTTTGGAGGAGGCATTCATCATTTGAACATATGAAGGTCCCATATTTTTAGAATTCATTAGCCATAACTTATAAGTAAAAAACAAAACAAATTATCAAAGATATGCATGGTTCTCTTTGTTGCAATAAAATATGCAAAAGTAATATACATTTTCTAATCGTCCAATAAATGTGGGGTGTGTAGGTTCTACGTAGACAAGGTGCCCATTAGGGTTTATAAGAACAACGAGGCAAGGAAAGTGCCATACCCGAGATTCCAACCAATGAGTATATATTCCACGTTGTGGGAAGCTGATGATTGGGCGACACGCGGAGGAATAGAGAAAATCAATTGGTCGGGAGCACCATTTTATGCTTACTACAAAGATTTTGATATAGAAGGATGTCCGGTTCCGGGACCAGCGAATTGTCCTGCTAATCCGATGAACTGGTGGGAAGGCAGTGCATACCACACGTTGAGCCCGGCGGAAGCTCGAGGATATAGATGGGTTCGAGTGAACCATATGGTCTATGATTATTGTACTGATAAGTCTCGCTTTCATGTTCCTCCCCCAGAATGCTCGGCTGGGATATGATCCAAATTCAACACACATTTAAAAAGCAAGAACAAGACCAAGTGGTTCCACAATCGATCTGATCGCCATCAAGTGTTCTTATGTATCTATATTTTTGAATTTTACTTTGTTTCCATCATGTCTTATATTCCATTGGTTTATTATCGTGTGGACACCAAGTTTGTTTGTTGGAGTATTATGTTTTTTTTTTTTTTGGTTCGGTTCGCAAATCGCAACAATTCAGTTTAAAGAAAACACGCAATATGACAGATAAGAAAAACAAACCAGTATTATACTAGTACCGTGATCGATACTGGTCTAGATTCGATTACGTTCAATTTCATTAATTAATTTTTTGTTAATAAGTGTTATTTTTTCCTCTATAACACAAAACTTTCTAACGACTGTCCCGAATTCAAGTTGATTATGTTTCGCCTGAAAAAAAAAAAGAACTTTCTAACGGTCTTCTTGTTCTTGATGGGGTTTCTGGACACCTTCTAGAAAGTAGTATCGTTTTAATGGGCCTGGTCTTCCCGTCTTCTCTTAACAATACTGTATTGGGCCTTGAGGCAATAATATGCTTTATTTATACTCGTTACATATCAGATCAATTTAAGTTAAAACATGCCAAAGCCAGTCGAACTAGGTTAGATCCGTCACACCTGTTAATAAAATACGTATTTTTTAAATTTTTATTTTTGTAGTTAACCGTAGTCTGAAATTGTAAAACCAGATCTAAATTTTGAAAAGTTATGAGCAAATATATGATAGTCCGTAAAGTTTCAAACAAGTCTAATTAGTCTTTTTGTTGATATTGATGGCAGGGATAAGCAAAGCCAATGATGCAGATGGCAAAAGATGATGAGTGTGATGATGGTAACTAAAGGTTTTATGATCAGGGTGAGGTCCAGCACGGGATTCATGAGTGGCTACAAAACAGCGTTTTATTTGATTAAAAGGTTAAGTAACGGAAGGGACAAATCAGCAAATATGATTTAAAAAAAAAAAGATTACAGGGGTCCATTAGAGATAATTGGAATGGTCCAAATTTGTAACTTTCTGGGAACGAATTGATGAGTGATGATGACTAATCCAAATGCTTTTTCTTTTCTTTTATATACAACTTGAAACTTCCACATTGACCTGTTGTTTGGCTGTTTCTACCTTTTATTATATACGTTTATACCCAAAAAAATAGTATTTTCTTTAGTAAATAGCGATAAGGAAATGAAAAGTGATGAACTGATGATGTATTTTGATGTAACACAAACTACTATATTGCAACAGCTCATTACTGTATTTAAAGTCGAGACAAATTTAAATTTGTGAAAACATTGTCCTTCACCGTCTTTCTTACTTTCTTTTACAAAAAGTTTTTTTTTTTTTTTTGCTTTTCTTATTTTCTAAATATTATCTATCTCAAATAAAAAAACAAATATCTAGAGCCATGCATCCTAAGATAATCCTCCGAATATATTGTTTATAATAATTTTACCCTCATCACCAAAAGCTACTAAACAAAACAATTATATGCAAAATTAAACGTGATATGAAATATATTTTATCTTCACTATCATCGTCATGTTTGTAAAACTATAATAAATAATATATTATATTAAAACTTTCGTGATAAAGAATTCTAAACTACTCTTAAAATTTTGAAATTCTTATATATGTGACTATAATAATTCTTTGAAAACAGATGTGAGGGTTGTTAGGTTGAGTATTATTTTCTCACTTGGGAAAATTGACTTGCATTTGACAGAAGTGGAAAGTAAAATTGAACAAAATAAAAGCAATTTAGAGGGTTCTTATACTTTAAAAAATCACATTTAATGTAAAAAAAATGTTATCCTCAGTCCTTATAACATCGTCATCAACTACATCTAATATCATGCATGATAGCAAACAAAAAAGAAAGAACAAACAAAACTTCTGATATAACTTCCTGATACAGATCAACAACACCGATAATCCATTTCGTTATCAATTATTGAGATTTTGTGGTATACATCAAAAGCTTTTGTTTCGGAAAAGGATTTTTAGATATTTTAATTATATGTAGCTGTTTTGTACTTCAAGTTTCGTTAGTTAAAATTTAGACGTATCTTCTATAACTATGTAAGTATACATGTGAAAAGACAGTATTCTGTTCTATGATGAAGATGTGATTATTTAGAGGAACATCCACATGTGTCTTGACTCAAAAGGAGAATGTTCCACGTGTCAATTAGATTATTACTAAAGGAAAAAATTGCTTTGACCATGACTACAAAGAGCAATGTGATGCGACGCAAAATGTAACTCATGAGACCCGCGTGTTATTTGGAGATTTTGTCACATGAAACGATCATCTAAATTATCTATTAAAAATCCATCTTTGATATGTAAGTTTGTATATACTTGACGTTGGAATTTTTTTGTGAACCTATTAAAAAAAAATTGTTTAATATTTGAACTTTTGATCTTACTAATGACTCAAAAGGATTTTTTTGAAAATAAATTATGTCCAACAATTGTCTTTGATATGTTAGATATATTTCTTGTATACCAAAAATTAATGTATATCTTTAAAAAAGAAAACAACAAAAAGCTACAGAACGTGTATATAAACAAAAAGTCCGGAGGAAGGGAAGCAAAATCACATGGTTCTCCATATTATATGCATCAATCAATTACTAGAAAGGGTTCAAAGTTCTTTAATATGGTACATGACAAGTGAAGAAAAATGGGCATACACTACCATTTATATATTGCTTTTCGTAACTAAAGATATTACTATATGTTCCGAAAGGCTATGAGCCGCATCTAGTAAATCCTGCTACGTTCCATTTATTCAGCAGTCCCATTTTCTACCTCTATTATTGAAAATTTTAGACCCATTTCGTGGACATTATCACTACATCACATAATATATCAAGACGCTCGTAGACAAGTTCCTCTATCTTTTTCTTTTTTTTTGGTTAAAAAAGTTCCTCTATCTATGTTAGTAGATTTTTTTTTTTTTTTTTTTTCATGCACATCTATGTTGATAGATTAACCCGATAATATATGGTCTGTTTTACATAGTTATAACTTATAACACACTTTTTTCCTCGTTAGTACAACAGACGAAAAAACATTCTTGGATCACGATATAATTAATTACAGATAAATTCATATATTGGGAATAATATAATCAGCGGGTGCGAAATGGAGTATATATAGATTAGTATGTGTTATGTTACATATTTGGGATAAATACCTTTTTGATATTGTATATGTTCTTTATAACATACTAAATAATTATATAAAAAAAACATGAATACACCTAGCACAAAACTCCAAAAATAATTTACCAACCGTCGCGTGACTATCTCAGATGACTAAATGACGAAGGCCGAAAAAAAGTAGTGTATGCTCCAACAAATAAAAATCATGATTTAGATTATTTCCTTAATTGCACCTTGAAAAAATGATAGTACTCTAGTTGTTTGTATGATAGTATTTTAGAGTTAATTTTCGATCGGGAAATAAAATGAGAGCTAATTAAAATATATTCAAGGTTATCTACCAATCTTTTATTAGTAACACGCACAAAGGTGTGTGTCTCAAGATGTGTTGAGCAACCGATGATGGATAGTTAAAAGCTTATGCCTCTTATTAACCTAATTTTTTTAATTGGCTAATATATTTATGGAATACAGAAATATAAATTTTCTTGCACTCAAATGATATGTGAATATCACTAAGCAGTTCTGGACCGATTTAAAAAACTATATGTACAATTGCAGAAGGCCACCACTTGTTACATATACTACTAGGTTGTAGACTAAAGCCAAATTAAGTAATTGATACAGACTCTACAGTAAATTACAAAAGCAATGCGGTGTGTATACTAGTATTATATTGATATTGATAAGATAACGCGTATAAAGATTAGCTATGAGCTTATGACACGAGAGTTGTTATGTTAATTTGCTTTTGTTTTTAATATCAAATTTTTTAGGAACCGAATTAACACATTCGAGAAATAAAAAAATTGTTTTTGGAGTGTTCTACCAAATTCATGGTTAGTGATTAAAAAAATAGCCCTGTATTTTAAAATGAAAAGTCGGGAACAAGAATTCGACAGACCGACAATTTAACCAGCAACTGACACATGTCTTTCGCTGTTCTTAATACACTAATTATGTTCGTGCACACGTAAAGCAAATCTATCAATCATTAAAAGAAACAACCTCACATAATTAGTCACATACATGATTAAATAATCAATAATGATATGGAATCGTACTAATCTTACTAGTATACACCAATATTTATAAATAATGTATACAAATTATTTTTCTAATCGATTGCCGCCGATTTAGTACGCCTCATCAGAATCTTGCCTGCCTAATATAAAATCTTCTGTTCTCGCTTGAAGGATCGATTATTATTTTGTCAAAATGACCACGTATATATATTTTCACAAGTGAACATTAAATATTTTATGTTATTCGTCAAATGCTTCTACTAGTAAAATAATATTATTTACTTGATCCAATTATGATATCTACTCGTCATTATGCATGTAAATTGTAGACGAAAACATATAAGTACACATGCGGTATAAGTAAAAAACACACTACACTACTGGGGTAAGCTTATATTTGGATCATAAACTGTAGTAATCAATTTTTTAAGAAAAAAAAGATAAAAAAATTATCAAAGGAAAAAAAAAAAAAAGGAATGATCCGTAAAATAAGAATTGAGTTTACGAGAAAGTCACCGATTTCCCCGGAAAGTCATCTCATCATTAACTGGTCCACCACCATAATTTCAGGGTCACCGATCTTATGATTTTTCTTGTGGACTCTCTCGTCATCTCACCCGTCCCCCCATCATCACGCATGCATTACATTCTTCATACGATAATTTTCACTATTTTTATTTTATTTTCCTCAAACAAACACTCTTTTTTCTTTCTCAAATACTCCACTATTTAGTTTAGATGAAAACATGCATACATATTTACTTGTGGAGATCAATCTCAACGCCATATCTTGGAGACTTCGACGTCCTTTAACTCACAACCTAGAAAAATTCAATGATTCTATTAAATGTCAGTCACGATCAATATCAGCTTCTATTTAAATGTACTATACATACGAGAATTAATTAATTGAAACTTAAAACGGTCCGAGTAAAAATAACATCATTCAAAATTAAATTGTACAGTACTCAATATGTTGTGCATGTACGTGTTGAAATTGCAAGATTCATGAATAGGTTAAATTATGTGTATGTGTGTGTTCGTGAAGCACGTAATTTACTTTATGAATATTTCTAGTTGTCATTTTCATAAATATGTTAATAAATACGTCTCGTTGTACTGAATATACGTGTATAGTAAATATAGATATAACATGAAGAGTCATACTAATTAATTAAAATCCCATTAGTATATCTCTACAACATGGTCGCGAGGAGAAAAATCACGTGAAGCATGTCCCACCTTACCCCTTAAAGATAGAGAGCATCTCACTGGTCACTGCTTCAAATCTTCACGAACATTTATTTATTTATTACATTTTTTTTTATTACATTTTATAATTCCACAAAACGTATCTACATTAAATACAGTTCTTTTCTTTGCGATGAAGCTTTGTAATTCGATGATGATATATTTGTTGTTTTATCGTTGGTATTTTATGGATGATATCTGACTACATATGTGAACACGTTTTTGCATTATGTGTATTGGCTCATCTAATTTGTCTTTGTTATATAGTATAGTTTAAGATTTTTATAAATTAAATTATATTTTTTGGATGAAATTGAAATGGTTTAAGGAGATGTATCAATACACGTGAGCAAACCTCTTAGCCCCACACCCTTTATCTCTCTCACTTAAAATCATTCACACCCATCAAATGATTTTTCAGTTTTTTTTCCACCTTTAAACACAAAAACAAAATAATAAATAATATATTTATCTAGAGCCAAATAATAAATGTGATTTTGTTTTTGTTTATTTCAAAATCGATTTAATATGAAATCGATCGTTTGGCTTTACCGGATGATCCCTTTTACCTTCTTTAAGTTTTGAGATTCTCTCCAACTATCTAGTTATACTTATAAGTGTTTTCTATATTGGTGGGAAATATATTTCAGTCAATTATATTTCCATTTTTGGGTTCGACGGTTGAAAACAAAACCAAGTTGGCACCAGTGTCTCATTTAGATGAACGATTAGTAAAGAATATTGGAGATTTTTAGCTAATCAAAGTGCAGAAACTCTGAAACTATAAAGTTTTAGTGGATACTTTTACAAATCTATACACGAATCGTCCTGTTAGTAGAATCACTATCCGTAGGAACATTTAAAAAATCAATAAAATAAGGAAGCAGTGTTTAGTTGGTTACGTCGTTTTTAGTGTGAATTGAAATTAGAAACCATATTGAATTATTATTAATATCTTTTTTTCCCTGAAAATGACCCATATTGATTATTTGACGATAGAAAATTTATAAATCAATACTACTATTATAGTCGCATAAATGAACAATCATTTGTTAAGGAGACGTAATTCATTGCAAAGTTGTACGAAACTTATATATTTATGTTTTTTACAAGCAAAATTACACAACCATAATACATATTTTCAGGAAAAGAAAACAAAAGAAGATGGATTAGTAAGTCCCTAGTCCTAATATCTTCTTCTATTTCCGCTACAAAATAAACTTATAATTACAAACTATTTTTTTCTTCATCAACCTGCCAACAACAATCCCACCGAAAAATAAAGTGGAATCGTTGAAGAGTCTTATATATAAAGACTATACCCCATTTTCCCCCAATTTCAACGTAATATTTTTCCCTGGGATTTTTACTTTCTAACTAATTCCTAATTTGATTTAAGAAAAAAAAAAAAAAAGAAACCCCCCAAAAAAAAATTAATTAATAAGTAACTAACAAGCTGCAGAAGGATTAGTGAAAGGGTTATAGAAACGAGGCTTTGTGACGATGGAGAAAGCTCCTTTCGCCGTTTCTCCATCAACCGCTGCCGTACCTCCGCCGGCTCCTCCAGTACCTCCACCACCGCCAAGTCTCTCACAAGAAGGGCACATCGTCAAAGTTGCCGCCGGCATATGCATGTAAAACGGCTGAGCCAGTTTTAAAGCCTTAAGATCTTGAAGCTCCTTTTGAAGCCTTCTATTTTCATCCGTCAGAGTCTCACAACATTTCTTCAAAAACTCACAATCCACTTCTGTTTGCTTCAGTTTTGTCCTGTCCAAATTTATTCAAAACAAAATTAATTAAGAACCAAAAAAGAAAGAAAAAGATATATGATATTATAAAATTTAATAAATTAAATTTTACCTAGCTCTCCTGTTTTGAAACCATACTTCAACTTGTCTAGGCCTTAGATTTAGCTGTCTCGCAAGGGTTTGTTTTTGCTTCTGTAAATTTCATAGAAAATTAAATAAGCATATGATTAACGTAAATAAGAAGAGATTAATTAAGGAAATAATAAACTAGTAATAATATCTTACGGGATTAAGGGTGCTATGAAGTTTGAAGCTATCTTCAAGAAGAGCAGATTGTTGTTTAGTGAGTCTAAGCTTTTTACGAGCACTAACACCTTCTTCATCTTCATGATCATCACTCACTCTCGAACTCACTACTCTCTCCGTCGTCTCCTCCGCCTCTTCTTCGCCGTCGCCACCGGAGATTTCTCTTTCTCTCTTTACCCTTCCGCTCGAGAAAGATGAGATTCCGCTGTGAGAAGAAGTCTGCCGGCAAATCTGGTCTCCGGCGCCCGCAACGGTTTTGGTCTTGTAACTCTCACCGGATAGGCTTAGAGTCAACGACGGATCGAGCCTGATGAAACGGTGGTCCACGGTGGCGGAAGCTTTCTTGATGGCATGATTGTAATTACTAGACGCTGGTGAGAGGCTTAAACCAAGAACAAGACCTGTGTTGCATGAATCATCAAAACCCATTTGAAGATAAATGAATTTGATCTTCTTCGTATTTTTCCTTCTTATTAATCAAATCTTTAAGATCTTGAGAAGTATTACTATGAAGAGAAAACAAAAATTATATATCTTTCTTAAGAATTTATTTTGGTGAAGTTTGGAAGATTATGGGACGAAATGAAACCAAGAGCCTTCTTCTTAAGAAGGAGAAGAGAGGCATTTAAAAAAAAAAATTATTTTATTTTTTTGATGGGTGGGTGGCTAATAATTAGAATTAATCAAAGGATTGGATTTATTTCGCTTATATTTTTTTCAATATAATTTTTGGAAAAAAAAAATGTGGGAAATTATGAAAAAAAAAAAAGAATGTGGGGAAATTATGATGGCACAAATTCTCTCTCCTTTTAATTTTCTCACTTACAAAGGTTGACCAAATGAGCACCCCACTTGCAACTATTCTTCCCACTTCAATCTTTTTTCAATAATATCTAATTATCTATTTTTATTAAATTTGTTCCCTCTTAGAATATACTTGTTTTGTCACATTATTTGATTGATGTGGTTTAAAAATTATATTGGTTTCTTTAAACCAAAAAAAAAAAATCAAAGGTAGCAAAACCCGGTTAATCTTTATATAATTTACCGGAAAAATGCAATACTAATATATTATAATTAAAATAAATGTAATATAAATATAAAAAAATTGAGTCTCTCCAAAACTTTTGATTTGTCGGTGGCCAGTTACTTGACTCTTACATCCGGATTGATATTTTTCATTTTCCTCATAAACGTTTTTAAAAAAAATACCATTAATACATTGGTTTAAGTATTTGTTGCAATTACAACAACAGCAACAAAAAGTTACAATTACAGCACATGATGAAACGATTCTATATCCTCCCATGCCCACCTTCAAAGTTGATATGTTCTCTGATAAATATTTTGTAAAATTATTCACTCGATCAAGTGCAGATATTCTTGTAATATACCCCGAAACATAATTAATTGAACTGAACTGAAGACTTCCATAAAAATAACCAGTTTTAGTTAATAATCAAATTATACCTTTTTAAGAGGTATATTTTAATTTTTAATTTTGCTCTATTCCAACATAGTGTCATTATAGTTAAGAGACAGAGGAGAAGAAAAAAAAGTAAGACAGTACTAGTAATTAGAGAAGTGATTAAGAGGGGACTTTAAATAAGAGACCACATGAATTGTCTCCCACTCCATGCTTTGCTTGAGGAAGGCAGATATGGGTAACATGTCAGCTTGCCTACCAATCTTCAACCTCCTCCTCACACTACACATTGGTTTTTTTTTTTTTTTTAAATAATCTCTTCTAACTTCTTTTTATATTCTGCATTCTTGTATATATTATTATTTGGGTTATGGATTGTGATCTCCACTTTCTTGTTTTAGGTTCAGTTCTCTTGATCTGGCCAGATTGTGTTGGGACTTATTCATTCAATGATTTCTAACTATTTTCTTTGCACCGCGCGTTTATTAATAATATGTTTTTATTAATTAACATATAAGTAGAAAATGCATAAGTATGAGATAACTTGTGAACAGACAAAAATGTCATGGACTAAAAAATTCACGCGATCGCATAAAAATTTTACACGATAATATCGTCTCTATTTTTACATATTGTGATGGTATGAAAATAGAAACGGGTGGAACAATAAGATTGATAATCATTCATGCCGGTGGTGGCATATGATTCGTCAAACAGAAATAATAAAGATTGTTGAGGGACTTAACTAGAAAGATCGACGTGGAACGTTTTATTGGCTTTGGCACTTTCCAACAAAGTTAGGTTACCCATATTGTACAAATTATTATAAGCGTGGCTGCGAAGGAGAAGTGGACAAAGTCACAATTTGGTTAAAATCGCTTTTACTACACAGTTAGTTTGGTTTACTTTGGTCGGTGTAGATTAATATCCGAATAATCCGACAATTTGCAAGATCAAGCTAGAATCGTCAAGGCATCAGAAGTTAGAACTGCAATTTCATGAAGTATAATTTTTGCTGGTGTCTTTTGACTAAAAAGATTGCAATCGCCAATTACAAAAAAATCTTTCTGACTTTATTTAAAGGGTCAATTTTGTCGTATGGAACAAAAATAATTGAAACTTTAGAACATATATAGTTCTGAGAATGTGTGGCGAAGATACAGATATGTGATTCCAATTTACGATTACTTTTAACCATCTAACAAACTGCAAACTTTGAAAATAATTTGGAATATTATATACATAATTATATATTTGGTCCCCGACGGCAAGACCAGTCTCCTAAGGGGAAAGGTGTGGCAAACTCATGAACACGACGAGACGACACATGTAATTTATAATTTCATGTAGTATAATTTAATAGTTGCATAGTCCTAGTGTTGTATTTAAGACTCGAGCGTCAACACTGGAAAAATCATGACTCATGATTAAATCAAGTTATTTTCAATAAAGACCCGATATCTAGCTAGACTATTAAAACTCAAAGCACGAACGAGAAGACAAAAAATAGTAATTGTATATATTGATCTGATAATTTAAATAATCAGTCAATTAGGCGATCTTCCAGTAACAAGAGACGTCATGATAATTTTTTGGTTTTGTGTTATTTATTGTTATGGAATTTAAAATATTATCACAATTTATAGTTTTCTGGAGCGTGTGTTCCATGACGCGTAATCATATCAAAATAATCACATTACATGACAAAAAGATAGACCGTGGAAAAAGGTCAGATTCAAAGAGAAGATTTTACTAGATTTTTTTCTGAATAATTATCTTAGTATGAAAGATAACGATGATGAATAATATAAGCTTGGTGTGATTACCATAATAGTTACTGAAACATGTGGTACGTAGCAGCATATTTTGTTTTTATAAATAAAAAAGGTGGTAGTACAAGTACAGTAATATACTACCAAACTTTTGTAGATACCAGTTTTTATTTTTATTTTTTTCTTGTAAAGAATATGTCGGCATTTTAAGTCCTTAATAACACGGTTTTTAAAAAATAATGACAGTAATATAGATAAACATTGACTTCTGAAAAGGGTGGGGGAAATTAAAACCAATAAAAAGTGCGTGAAAAAGAGAGGGGGAGAATAAAGACAAAAGGTAAAAAAAAAAAAAAAAAGATGTCCATATTATAAAAATAAAGTATTTGAACATAAAAAAATAATGTAAAACAACGGTGTGACCCCAATTCGTAATACCTTTTGGGATGGTTTAGATGATTGGAAGACGATTAAAAAATTAGGTTTAGACGACTAATCCATCGATAGAAAACAAAACAACCTCATCCACAACCAAAATACATATTGATAAATAAAAAAAAAGTCGTATAATTGGTGCGGTGAAGAACAAAAGTAGTTTTAAGAAAATTGGAATATAGATTAGATGGTAGGAAAAAAAGATTAGGGGAAGAATTTTTTTTTAAAAAAAAGGAAAAAGTGGTGGTTCTCATGTCATCAACACTTAGGCACCATCCATCCATCATGCGATCATCTCTCTCACACACACAGACTTATCCACACACGACACAAGAAAGAAACCAATTATACGAAACTTGCAAAACAGTATCATTGTCTGTTAGGTCCGACACGTGTCAGTTCCAGACATGTAGGTCCCCCCAATGATTTGGTATGATAAGAGTATCTAATTCCGATTCAGCCCCCACATTATTACGTTACGCGCAGCCGTACATTTATCTTTATTTATCGGGTTGATCCGGTTTATTATTTTATTTTTTTGTCTTTCTATCCTTTTTAACTAATTTAATATTTGTATATTAAGAAAATGTCAACTAATGTGTTAGTTTGGGTTTTGTTCAGTTAGGTTGATTTCGTTCTGATTTTGTAGAACCATGGAAATTAAGTCGATGAGCTTAGATTTAAGGATTCACATATTTTTAAAAATTATGTGACATAGAAGATAGTACATGATACCATCAGAGTAATGATTTGTTAAATATTCATAAGAATATATATATATATATATATTCATAAGAATTGTTGACTAAATAAACATTTTTTTTTTGTTAAACTAAATAAACATTGATCAGATGTAATCATGTAAACCAAACAATCTTTTTTTGAAAAGTAATAAAATATATACCACTGAATAGTTTTTATAAAAACTTGCATACTTTCCATATTTTCAGTAAAATGAAATATGAAAACTGAGAAATGACTTATAAATATATAAAAATGAATACAACTATATGGTATAAACGTATTATTTCGTTAAAAAGCGTGGGAAACATGTCCTAAACTTCTGACTTGCTTAAACATATCGAAAAGCTAGTGGGAAGTTTTATCCCAAGAAAAAAAAAGGGAGAAGTTTTAATAAAAAGGAAAATTATTTTATATTTTTGGAAAATAATAATTATGTATAGTAAAAGAGGGACTAAGTTGGATGAATGATAGAAGAATTGTCTGATCCTTTTTTGTCATATCTCCGGCTCTACGGCCAACCAGACATGTTGCTTTTCATGTCTTTTATTTTGTTCCTTTTCTTTTTTGTTTTTTTTTTCCTTTATCATTATATATAAACTATGCATAAGTCAAATCATGGATGATGATTCTTTATTTGTTATAATCCCATTTCAAATTTCCACTCAATTTCGGGTAATAATAATGGACACACACAAAAAGAGCCTGTCTGTTAAGGTTTTTAACAAAGCCACCAATATTGACGGTCTAGTTTTAATCTAAGTTGATCAGAATATATACTTGAGAATTATATGCCGAAATTATTTGAATTAGGGATGGATTTTTCTTTTTTTTCTATAATGATTTTTGTAGAATGTCAAAAAGAATATTATATTATTATCATACAAACAGGTTAAGAAGATTATCATCGATCGAACGAAATTGATTCTAACTGTATATCATGTCATAAGCGTGTGCTAATTAATTAAAGGCTATATCATATTCATACTATATTCGTGTTATTATATCATAGTTTGCACGCTTAATGAACTTTATAAACCATACAACTACTCTTTTCTTAATTAGTTTAATTTTTATTTCTGATTAAAATAAAGCATCTAAAACAGATTATTCTTGCCTTTTTCTGAGGAATTGAATTATCAAACTATTCGCAGGTTCGAAACTAAAAAGCACGTAACGAATATTACCCGATAATGTAAACGGGCTCGAATAATTGAACCATATTGGGAAAAAGAAAGGGCATTTGATTATTTAAATGACTAATCACATTAATTCATGGGATAAAGAACACTGCATGATTAATAGGAATATATAAGTAAATATTCTTCCAATCACATCGAGATCTTGACTTTGTAAAGACACGAATCATTGAGCCTTTGACAACAAAAGTCTACTCTTACGAATATTTACACACACACATATATATATATATGTATGTACACCTAAACATACGAAACTACTTAAGCATGCCTAATGTGCAAGGAAATGTGACCAGAATACAAAACTCCTTACATACGTTTTTTAAGACTCCGACATTTTTTTTAGGTTTTACATGAATTATATGTATTCAGCGAAACTTCAGCTAAGAAAATTTCCAAAATTTCATACGTTTCTCTCACAAAATGATGACAATAATATTATTACATACATAAAACATCACAATGATTGCACATAACAATGATTCATTGTCTTTTCTCTTACCTAATGGGGTATCCTACATTACGCTGATTCGAAAGAAAGAAAGAAAGAAAGAAAAAAACTAATATTCTACACTTCTAAAAGTTTGTTCGAAATCAATTATTGAATTAAGCGTATAAGATTTTGAAATTGTTGGGGGTTCAAAATACACACATACATACATTTAGGGAAAAGAGTGAGTCACGTTAGTGGATTAGTGACTATGGGGACTAAGACTTGTAAACGCAAGCCATGATGCAATCTTTGTATACCAAACAAATACGTATATATATAGTGTGCGTGTGGTTGTGAGAAAAGAAAGTTAAGAAAAGGCAAGGAAAGAGAAACGATGACCTTTCTTTTCGCTATCGAGTCGGCCAAATAAAGTCGGTGTGTCTCTTCGTGTCTTCGTCCTTGTAATAGTCTATTATCATCATTGTGAGGTCTTACCATTTTAGTTAGGTATCACAATTTTTGTTCGTCAAGTCTTACATAGGTCCCCTCATATATATGATTAAACAACTCTTTTTTTTCTTTTTTTTTTTTTTTTTTTTTTTTTTTTTTTTTTTTTTTTTTTTTTTTTTGGTAGGGATCGGATATGATCAGAATCGGAAAAATCCCAGCTTAAATGAAATTAATTAATAGAAAATGTCCTTAAGAGTTAAAAGATCATGTTGTTTAGGAAAATCGCATGAACTTTAGAAAATTCCTTAAAGGCTTTTGCAACAACTACCGTATAAACTCGATCATGTTGTTTAGGAAATATTATATTTACTGCGGCTTTTATGCGTTGGTGTTCTTAGGCATTCTTTCCGTTTAACCAAAACAATAGTCAAAAACTTGTTCAACATTACATCGATTGTTAATTTATACACATTATCACTTATACCAAACTTATTTTTCTACTTGATGTGTATATTATGCTGTTTTGCAAAAAAGAAAGGAACGAATAGAAGGAGAATGAAAGCCGAAAGAGCATTCTTATTATTAATTATAAAAAAGAGAGATAAAGGGTGGTCAAGGCCGACATTGACAACAAAAAAAAAGTCAACAAAAACACAAGACCACCACTCTAAACTCAAACATAAAAACTCAAAACGAGGTTGCTATATAATTATGATAAAATTATATATAGCTAAACCTTTAAACCTCCAAAATAAGAAATAAACAAATATTGCATAGATATAGATTATAGCTTCCAAATAATAAGATTTGGTTATGCGGCGGATAGGGCCGGCCCAGTGAAATTTGTGGCCCAATACAAAACAATTACTTTTTAATGGATTTTATAGATAAAAAAAATAAAACTGAAACTAATTCTTAAAATTTCGGAAAATGAGGCCTATTTTTGCAATAAAAAGTAGATAAATTTAAAACTTGAAGCCAAATCTATAACTTTCATAAAATTAAGGCCTATTTTTGCAGTAAAAATATTTTTGAGGCCTATATTTATTACTAAAAATCTCAAAAAATATGGAGGCCCAACACCCATATCTCATAAGAATGGGTGAAGGGCCGGGCCTGACGGCGGAGGGCGCAAGGTTCGTTAGCACATCACTAGCAGGGTCCTTGGAAGCCAATGGGGCAGTGGTCTGATTCAGCTTAGAATCACTCTCGCCAAAGTTCTTGTAATCTAAACTCGAATCTTCATAAATATCCCACCATTTTTTCACCAACATTTTTATGTCTTCTCGCTCCATGTGTTCTTGAGACTCATCGTATTTCCAAGGCTTTGAACCCTATTAAATTGAATAGAAATATACAAATTTAATAACTAGGAATATATTTTTACATATATGTAAAGAAAAAAAATAAAACTTACATTAGCACAATAATGAACAACACTGATTTGGTCAAGGTCAACGTGTTCTGGATGACGCCAAAGCATAGCTGTTATGAGATTGTAGGTCGAAGGGATTGGTTTGTAAATGTCTTTGAAGTACATATTCAAAAAATCCTACCAAAAACAAATATAATTATATTAGATTTGTATAGTATATAAAAATCAAATTAAATAATGAAAAAAAATAAAGATAAAATATCGGACCTGTTCAGCAAAAAAAGTTGGGGTAGTGAGTTGAACAACACGAAGAAGATCTTCGTAAGTGACGAGATTTGGTTCAAAAACCAACATACCGGCATTGAAATATGCAGGAGAGGTGGAGCACCGAGGCTTTTGATAGGGGTGGGCGTTGGGGTATCCTATCGGGTTTCGGGTCGGGTATTTCGGGTTTAGAGTTATAAGACCCATTCAAGTAATTTTAGATTTCGGGTCGGATTCGAGTAAACATTCATCGGGTTCGGGTTACATCCAAACTACCAAACTAAACAAACTGATTGTAATCATCAAATATAAAAAAGTCAACTTCATCATACCATATTGAGTTCAACAAAAAGAAATGACAAATCCAAACACAAAAAAAATAAGTTCATAAACCAATAGTTCTTGATTTCCTGAAACATGAAATGACACCAAATTTAAAGTTAGAATCATATAATCTATCTAAACTAATATATGAAAATTGGCACATATGAAAATGAAAACTAATTTACCTAGTAACAGAGATTATAGAACTTGCAAATTGTCTTACTTTTCTTGTGATGTCATGGTCAGGGTTGCAAAATCTGAAAATATAATGAATAAACACAGATTGTAAATATTAAGTAAAATAGAAGGAAAAAAAATTAAAGAACAAAGATACACACCTTTCTCAAGTTGATCTTCATATTCGAATTCATCAAGTATTTGTGCATTGGTAAGCACTTTTGATTCAATTTTAATATCTTGTTTCATCCATTGTTCTGTACACATCAAAACCTCAACCATATAGTGAGTTAGACAACTCCTATATGGGTTTATTATCCTCCCACTAGTGCTCTCAGATGCAACAGAAGACACTTGTATAGCAAATAAATCTCTAGCAATCTCTGACAAAATGGAATACTTGCAACTGTTTATTTTCCACCAAGAGAGTACATCATACTCCATTCCAAGCATCACTGCAGGGTTCTCTACTTTGTCATTGAGATATGAATCCAACTCATTTTTGTCTCTAACACCAATCTCTTTTAGCAAAGTATTGTACCGATGCTCAATCTTATGCCTACGGTAACCAAGATCATTATCAACGCCATCCATTCTATTTGCTTGGAAATCTTGAGTAGACTGAGATGATTGGACATTTTCCTTTTTACCATATCTTTCGCTATACTCTTTGAACATACTCTCTAGAATGGTAAGAACTGACTCATACAATCCCTTAGACTGTGTAGAGTCTTCTCCATACAACTCGTCAAAACACATTTTTGCAAACTGCATCTTCTTTCTTGGATCAAAGACAGTAACTATTACCAACATCTTGTTGATGTTCTTCAAGCCATCCCAATACTTATCAAATTTCTTAAACAGTTCTTGAGCTTTCACCCTCAGATCACTATCAGAGTTGTTACAAAGCAATTGAAGCTCTGATGCTATGTTCATTATCTCACCCTAACACTTGTGTGCATTCAGAGTTGTAGAAGCTGAGACTACCAATGTGGAATCGTAAAAAATGTTTAGGAACTTATTTAGCCTTTGAACTGCATGCCAATCAGCCATTGAAGGAGGTCCAATCCGTTTTTACCACCTATAACCTCCATGAAATGATCATTGTACAGTTTGTCTTCAAGCTCCATCTTATCAAAAGCTTCCTTGTACTTAAATGCCCTTGACAACATCAAATATGTGGAATTCCATCTAGTTGTTACATCTAATGGCAAAAAGCCCCTTGTCATCCTACTAGATTCTACCTTAAGATCAAATGCATCTTGCCTTCTGCCTCCTGATCTAAAATATAATATAGCATTATGGATTGCAGCCACACTATCATCTATTTTATCCAATCCGTCCCTCACAATCAAATTAATAATATGACCAGCACATCTCATATGTAAAAAAATCCCCTTTCATCACTAAAGAATCATCAGATATCAAAGGGAAGTTGGATTCAAACGTTGACAATGCATTACTATTAGCTGTTGCATTGTCCACAATGACACATAATACCTTCTCTATTCCCCAGTCAGCTAAGCATTCAAGAAGGACTTTAGCAATGGTAATACCTTTATGATCTGTGACATATTTGAACCCTACGATCAGCTTCTTTAACCGCCAGTGAGCATCAATGTAATGTGCTGTTATAACCATATAACTTGAACCTAAAAAGAGAAAGAAAGATTCAGCCAAATAACACAATAAACAAGTCTAAAAAAAAATGAAACAAGCTACTGATTAAAATAAACATTACCAGTGATCTCACACTTCCAAATATCTGTTGTAAGTGAGACTCTTTGCTTGTTAGTTAGGAACCATTGTTTCATAGTAGCCTTCCTATCAACATAAATGTGAACAATGTCTCTTGTTGCTGTTCTTCTTGAGTGAGGTTTGTACAAGTTTACTTTGATGATATACATAGAGAAACATACTTCTATTAAGTAAGATACAAAAAAATAAGTAGATAAAAAAAAAGGATTAAAAAAAAAATTGATTACCGTGTCACAAAAGTGTTTCCAAGCCATGCATTCAATGAAAGCCAATGGCAACTCTCCTATCACAAGCATCTCATTTGATGCTTCTCTGAAAATCTTCTCAGACACTTTTCCACTCTGAAAATTCCCTTGGATATTAATAACTTGCTGAGCCTTATCTTCTTTTTCTTGCCATGCCTTGTATGACTTACAGATATGAAATAATTCCACAAGTTTTTAGTCCCTGACTTTGATGGACATGAGTATTCTTTCTTGCAATAGTGACAAACACACTTGTTACGGTCTTGTTTTCTTGTGAAATGATCCCATACATTTGACCTTGGGGGGATTATCTTCTTTTCTTTAGGTTGTTCAGAAGTAGCTCCATTTTCTTGTGTATGTTTCCTTTTGCCCCTTCGATCCTGAGCTAGAGTCATTTCCTCTTCTTCTTGCTCATGTTCTTCATTATCTCTAGCATCTTGGTTCGGAGATGATGATGAATCCATCTAGAAATAAAAAAACATACTAAATCAGAATTCTTAAACAAAAACATAATGTGTATCCAGTTTTAATCATGCTTCTAATTATTATAACTCAGACTAATTAACTGTTCGTTGACTCCACTACTAAAACAAATTCAGAATTGAGGCCAAAAATAAATAAAGTACAAAAGAAACACATATACACTCATACACACAAGCAATGAAATGGAAGAAACCCACTCCAACACTTTAAATTAATTCTCGTGGAGTTGATGATGAATCTATCAAGCAAAAAAACATAGACACACACACAAGCATGAATTTAAATATAACTGATACTAGACTACAACACAATACTCGTAATAAAGAATTTAAATAGCTTAAATTAAATTCATATTGTTAGTTTCTGTGTTAAGTTATTTGATAAAATCGATGAAAAAGGTGATTTACCTGATTTGCTTTGAGATCTAAGATGGAGGAGAGTTGGGGAACGATGAGAATGATTCTTTTAGGGTTTCCAGTTTGTTAAATTGGGGGATTTTCTGGTTGGTTTGAATATCACAAAAATCGGTATATGGCAAGTCGAGAATCAAGAGAAACAAGAAATCGGGAATGTTATGATCTTATGGATGCTTTCGGGTGTTTAATCGAGTGTTCGGGTATACCCGATCGGGTTCGGGTACCCGTTTTGTTTAATATGAACATCCGATTAGATAATTTGGATGATTTATACCCGACCCGAATTGCTTACTTCGGGTACGGGTTCGGGTTCGGGTATCGGGTGCGGGTATTTTGCCCACCCCTAGCTTTCGACAGGCCATGTCACTTTTTCAGGCGACTGTTGGCAGTAGCCGATCTTGTATTGAGGAGTTTTGGACCAAGATACCTCACAAAAGCAATCTTTGACGGCATACAAGTAGCCACGAGGAGTATCGAACAGATGATCGATGTTACTGAACACTTGTATGTCCCCATCTAGATATATCATCTTCTCATACTCAACAAACTGCATATAGCATATATGTTTATAAGTCATTAGTAATATGGCAAAAACATTTTCTTACTAGTATTATTCGACACGTACTAGGCGTTGTCATGATTTTAAATATATGTTAAGTAAGATTTTTACCTCCCAAATACGAAGCTTGGAGTAGTTGATAACATAATACGCCATGGAATAACCGGCTTTGTTTTCCGGCGGATAGACCGGTTTGATCTCACGGATAATGCATCCTTGAGCCACCAGGATTTGACGGTGTTCCTCAGGCACGTCAGGGAGAATCGCCACAACAAGAGGATAAGCCGATTTCACCTTGCGAAGTCCTTTAGCTAGACCAACCACACCCATCCAGTAGTCTTTGTTTCCGGCAAGGAAAGTGACGTAAGCCCTTTTCCCACCATCAGGGGTCACCGTCACGTTAGCTTCGACCTTCTTCTCGACGTTCATTGTCATCTGGGCCATCTCAAACAATAGTAAAAAGGAGATTAGTTTCTTTAGAGAGAGTTAAAACGATTGTAAGTGATAAGGAGACAAGGCAAAACTATCGTGTTATATATAAGGGAACGAGAGAGAAAGGGAGAATTACATTGAGAAGGAGAGAATTAATTACAAAATATTATCTTTGAAGGGAATGATTATCTACCAAGATAAAAATCGAAGAAGATAAAGAAAAATGAATTTAAAAGTGTAACAAATATGGAAACGAGGATAATTCATCATATCTATTTGCGCATATGTATTAAATCGGCGCATTGAAGTTTCTACTTATATGGCATACATTGCCTTATCGAATTATTCGTTACGAATATTTTTAGTCTTTTTGTGTAAATAACAGTGTATGGCAACTGTTATTATTTGCTTTATCTAGGCGCGTAAGATATCGCCTTTTTGGGCTCATAAATGGACCGGCGTATGCCAATATGGGCTGAGCTTTTAAATAGACCGTGACTTTAAAGGCTTTTTCGACAGCTAAAAATTGTAAGAGATCTTTTTGTCAACGATATTATCTTTTACATAACAGTATAACACTTATCTACTTAATTTTCGATTTCCTTTTGAGAATGAAGAAAAACCAACGAACATTCTTTATCAATCGTTAAATTAATCTATAAATAAACTTATAAAAGTATTGATATGGTCTTAAAGACCTTATCCAAGAATTGTCTCGTGGACTAGTAAAAAGAGAGTTTAAATAATGAAGTCAACAATTCAAAAGTTTAACTTGCTTAATTTGTCTTATTCATTTTTTTTTTTCATATGTAGAGAGTAGACATAATCAAATTGATAATAATTTCGTTTTTGGGCTTCCAAAAATCGGTTAACTACAGTAGAACTTTTATAAATTAATACTCGGTAATTTAATAATCTTTATAAATTATTTCATCCGGTTTTTTTTACTTGTCGTTTTAGAGGTTTGCACACAAATTAAGAAAATAGATCAATATTCTATTATATTTATTTTTTTAATACATTTTCTAATTTTTTTATTGGTCAAATTATTAAAATAGTTGGAATAAAATTGATATTTTTACCAAACATATGCATTGAAAACCTAAAACGACAAGTATTGGAAAACAAAATTTTTATTCTAGAATGTTAAATAAAAAACCCAGAGGGAGTAATAAATTTTTCCTAGTGTAATTTTGGACACAATTCGATAATATAATAAGATAATAATTTTTTTGAAAATGATTTGTAAATATATGATCCCATTAATTTTTATTAGAGTTCATTTTTAATATTTTTACTATATAAAAAATCTTTAAGTGTTATATTCAAAACATGATAATTGTTAATTTTCTTGTAATTGATTTTATAAAAATATTAGTTATAATGATGAAATCTTATTTTATAATTTTGTTTTACCTAATTAGGAAAGCCTTTCTATAAATGAATAATTGTTAATTTATGGAGAAATTAAAACTTCTATAAATTTATAGATTTTTATGGTCCCAACATTATTAATTTATAAAAGTTTTACTGTACTAAAAGAATATAGTTTTATATGTATGAGAGTGATTGATATAATTATCTATACTATTAAGGATAATAATGAACACTCTTTTGTGGGTTTAACACATAACTTTTTTTTGTTTTTTGGGCAAAGGTTTAACACATAGTTTATATATAAATTTAAACGGACGTTAAAATATTTGTACTCGATCGTCATACCAAGAAGACCGATTCCTCGTTAGCGCGTTGAAAAAGGGGGTTTCATTAAAACATTTTTTCTCTGTTTGCTCGTATTTTCTTTTCTTCTTGTGTTACTTTTTGTAAACTGGAATAAAGAATGTAATTTTTTTTTTTCAAAATTTCAGGACTAATTCTCTGAGTCTCAGTCTCTCAGGTCAAGTCAGCCATTTGTTTTTCCATCTAGAAGCGTATAGATGATGGCCTGGTTTCAATATAATCCATAATTACATATATAATGAAACGTAGTCCAAAAAAGATGAATAGGTTTTGTCCAAAACCCTATAAGCTGAATGAACCACACGCACGGACAAACAACAAAACCATTTGTTGTCATCTTTATTATATTTCCTCCCTTTTCAGTATAGAACTATTTATAAAATATTATTACTTTTGTAAAATTTGCATCATTAAAATATTTCTTAGTCATATTCACATTTATGTGAATGTTTAGGACTGATTCTTCTACTGATGATATCATGCCCTTTTTCTCACCATATACATACTGTCATACTCTATATACATACGTATACGTACAGACAGAAACCCACTTGTCAATATTGTTCACTAAGCTAAGTTTCTCATATATATAACATTATAACATATAGATGGAGAGAGACTATAGAAGATAAAATACCTAGAGAACAAGATTGAGAGGAAGGGGAATAAACAATTTATCCAAAGATTTAAAAGTGAAAGATCAAAAAGAGAATGGGAAGAGCACCGTGCTGTGACAAGACGGCGGTGAAGAAAGGGCCATGGTCGCCGGAGGAAGATGCCATCCTTAAGTCTTACATCGAAAAACACGGCACCGGCAACAATTGGATATCCCTCCCTCAGAGAATTGGTATCCTTTAAAATTCATTTGTTAGATTTTGATTTTTCATATATAGTTTTGACACATAATACTAAGAATTTTACATATTGATGAAAGGGATTAAGAGGTGCGGAAAGAGTTGTCGTTTGAGATGGCTTAATTACTTGAGGCCTAACTTGAAGCATGGAGGCTTCACCGATGAAGAAGATTACATCATCTGCAGCCTTTACATTACTATTGGGAGCAGGTTTATTATCTAAATTTCCTTCTTATCACACTATAACATGTTATTTCAAATTTTATGATCAGAAAAAATAATTGGTGTTGTTATTTTAAAATTTTGTTGATTAAGGTGGACTATTATTGCTTCACAATTACCGGGAAGAACAGACAATGATATCAAAAACTATTGGAACACGAGGCTGAAGAAGAAGCTATTGAGCAAGCAAGAAAAGGCATTTCATCAACAACTTAATGTCAAATTCGAGCGTGGAACAACATCATCATCATTATCGAGTCAAAACCAGATCCCAATACTTCATGACGAGAACACTGAATCGAACCAAACATTATATGATCAGGTGGTGGATCCATCAATAACATCCTTCGCCATAGAAGAACAAAGCATGATCAAGAATCCGATATTGGAATCATTTTCTTGGGAACCAAACAAGGTTCTGTTTGATATTGATCATGACGCAGCTGCTTCATCATATCATCATCATCATTCATCCCCATCACTGAACTCCATGAGTAGTAGTAGTAGCACCTGTTTTAATTCCTATTTGCAGATGTCCAACTACTCCGTCAATCAAAGTGATCAACACGATATGTTCTTTATGACCGGGTTTGAGAATCTCCAAGCTGAGTTATTCAATGAGATAGCCAACAAAAACAACACACAAGCAATCGGGCTTCATGGAACCGAGATGCTGAACAACAACTGCTTGGATCATGATATTAGCTCCTTCGTTGATTATCCTCTATACGATATTGAATAGAAGATTTTGATTATATTAGATCTTTATTATATACATATTTATGATGCCAACGTACTTAGGTTGGATCATGTTTTTGTGTGTGTGTGTTGTCAGCCCCGTCTTAAAAAAAAATTTGTCCCTAGGCATACAATTTTTTAGGACTCTTATCAACATAATTTTTTTTTTCTTTTTTTTCTGGTCCCCATTTCCTTAATGTTTTTTGCAAAAAAAAATTTTTGTCCCCTGGCCATTGCCCCTCCCGCCGTAGGTATGAGCCGGGGCTGTGTGTTGTGTTGTCTCTTAATTATTGAAGGCGTAAAAGAACCAAAACCCTAGGAGTGTATTACAGAAAGTTAATTGCTTTGAATAAATGATAGTACCGTTTTATTATATTTCTTTATTTTAAATGTTTAATTTCACTTATCATTGGTCATTATTTATGCGAAAAGGTGCATTCATGCTCTCGTAAATCGTAATAAAGAGCTCAAGGTGATGCTGAAAGAATGGGAATCCTAGGACTAGGAGTTAAACATAAGGAATCAGACCTAATAATTAAGGATCACAAATAATTTTGCAAAGATGACATACATAAATAGGAGAGAAATTCCTTTAAATACCACTAATTTTTTTTTCCAAAAATACCACATTTTAGTTTTTTTTTTTTCAAAAATACCATAATTTTTTTTTTCCCAAAATTACCACAAACACAAAAATTGATTTTTAAAGATGTAAATTTTTTTTTTAGGTTTGGGTTGACACATTTAGTTTTAGGGTATAGTTTTTAGGGGTAGGGTTTAATATTTAGAATTTAGGGATTAGAACTTTAATTCAACTATGTGGTATTTTTGGAAAAAATTACCTATTAGTAGTATTTTTGGAAAAAACAAAATTGTGGTATTTTTGGATTAAAAACCAATTTTAGTGGTATTTACGACAATTATCCTAAATAACAGCGATAGTTTTGATGTATTAGTAATAACTCCATGAATAATAGTAAATTTGGCGTTGTTATGTTAGCTTCAATCTTAATATTGTTTTGACCCCAAAAAAAAATCATGATACTAATATTTTGTGTATGTAGTAGTAGTGAGTAGGAAACCAATAAAAATCATAACATACCATAAAGTCAAAAAGTAGTTGACCACAAACGAAAGAAAAGGAGACTTTGATATAAAATCTCTTTGTGAAACAATAGTGTGACTAATGTATCCCCAAAGTCAACACATAGTTTTCAAACTTTATTTGGGGGAGTCGTTGGATCTAAAACATAAATATGTAAATTTTATAATTTTCATATGAACGCTAGTTTAGCTCGTCATCATATTGTGTAGTTTGTAACCAAAGTCAAATCCTTATCACTTTTAATTATTTGTTAAATGTTTACTTATTACTGTCGTTACACTAACGCCTACTACAATTTATGATTTTTGTCGGTAACAATTTTTTTTTTTTTGGTAACAGATTTATGTACCATTTGGTTAGCTATTAAAGTAAAATAAAATACTCGAGCTAATCGGTTTGTTAAGCCGAATATTGTTGGGTTATCTCATAAGTTTTAGGCTTTGGCCCAATAATTTTTTTTTCGGACAAAAGACCAAAACGAAGAACATACATAATCTTACTTACGAATAAGTTATGTCCAATAATTTCTCTTAGATGATGTTTTCCACTATGTATACTTTCTGTCCATATATCGTTTTGTTACAAAAGTACACATAAATTCCCATGAAACATACATGTGATTTAAGTGCATGAAGTGTGACCAATGATGATGCAATGCTTGAAATGGACGTATACCCAACAAATCAATTACAATTTTTTCCCACCAATTTGCTTTTATCGCCAAAGAAGACAAATAAAAATATCACATGCTTCTGGTTTCGCTCACTTCTTTCCGCATCGACTTGGTCACACACCCACAAAATATAGACCTACGTGTATCAGTGTATGTAATGTACCATTGAAACCTTTTGGATTTAAAAGTTTATTATGAAAATGGGTAAAGTTTAGTCGCAGACAAAAGAAGTTTATAAAAAGGCTCAAACTTCGTCATTGTGAAGGCTATATATATTTCATGGGCTTTTAGGCCCTTAACACTTCTCCATTGGCCTATCTTTGTTTTTTATAATGTTTGTGTACAATGTGGGGAACTGAGACTGAGAGACTAGGCTCATTCGCTGGCTTTACCAAACTCTGTAAGCGTTACGTTCTCTGGGTAGATCAACGGGAAGTCGGGAAAATACTACTATTGTATGCCACATCACATATGGCAAATTATTAGATGTTGATGAGGATGAAAGAATAAAAAACGAGAAAATCCTAAAAATGATGGTCATCATATTCACCAAGAAAGAAGATCGAATCTTTATTTGAAAAGATGAATAAAGGTAAACTTTGGTAAACTTTTGTGTTGGAGACAACAATTGCTTTCGGCCTTTTGTCTTTGAAATATAAACAACTTTGAATGTCTTCAAAAATATCCAACCTCGAATCCTCATGCTATGCGAACATATTAATGGAATATGGATACAAAATATATTTTGTCTACTTAAAAAAGATATATACTTTTTGAGTGCATCGTCATCCCTTATTACAACAGAATTTCAACTTGCCAGTGACCAATACATGCGAAATTAAATTGGGCACATATACAATGTAGATATATATATATATATATATATATATCAGCAGATATTACATCAAACCCAAACTTTGAGACTAATATAATATCGAGCCAAAATACTTAAATTGTTGAGAATGTAGAGAAATCCCCTGAACCTAAAAAGCTTAAAGCTCTTTGAAAAAAACATAATGTCATTGTCCTCAAAGTTCCAAACATCAAAACATATACTATTCCACAAAGACAACAATGTCATTAGTCTCCAACACAAAGGTGTGACTATGAAATTTGTTGTCTGCCCAATGTTCTTTAGGTGCTATATAATATATGAAACTGGATTTAGATTTCGGTTTTAGTTTGAAAAACAAGGTAAAATTACGGAACACAGTTACAACCGTCTGTAGTTTCCAGGAATAAGCTCTTGTGCCAGTTTTCATTAGTATACAAGGGTTTGCCAAAATATATATACAATGCAATACGAAGATGGAAGATGAAATATTAAAATCGTCAAACCTCTTTTCGGAAAAAACAGTAACATTCGTAAAAAACAAAGAAAGAAAAAAAAAAAAAAAAAACATTCGTAATTTCGTATACATTCGTAACTTGAAGAAACGTGGCAGCAAACAAGGCCCATGGTCATGTGGCCCCCGGATGCGTAGATGGACACGAACATAACATAGCAAGTTAGCAACACCAATGAGAAGTATACGACAAACATTTATATATACAAGGTTGGTCCGTCGAATATTTATATATATGGTGGAATATATTTGCGAACTGACCAATCAGAAAATCTCAGCAGATGTTCTCTGTGTTTCTTTTGCCATGTGCAACCCACATGACACTTTGACATTTGACAACTACCTCTTGAAGACATCCATCTTTTATTAATTTCATTTTTATTTGGCTCCTTGCATTATTTACCGGTTAGTCATTAGAATTTCCTTTGTAGGATAACTTATATTTGTTATAACCTTATTATACTCACGTACTCGAGTATTGAGATGTTTCACCAATTTGGCTCCTTGTATTATTTTCCTATTTAACTAGGAACAGTCATGTGAATTGAAAAGAAAATATATTTTAAATTTCACATGTCTATTACATAGACCAGTCCACGAGTCGTTTATAAGTTTTTGACCCCTTTATACCAAATATATTAATTCCCACGCTAGCTCAATATACACATGACTCATGTAAAGTACACGCCGATGACGTTAGACCCCCAATTAAATAACTGTTGAAATTATTTAAAATATTTGACTCTAACATCAGGGCAGAGATTTAGTTTCTGATTAGAGAAAGTAGTTAGTTGAGGTTGGTCTTATTGGTGCCACCAAACATTTACTGGAACACTTTAAGTGAACCTGCTAATGCTAACTTTTAAGTCTAAAGATTATAAAATGAAAATGTGAATGCTCTATGGATCACTTCGAAATAATATATTTCCTCTCCAAATTTTGATAAATACATTTAATTTAATTATCCCTTTTGATTTATTATTAGAAATTATTTCGAATTTAGTACACGATAAAAACAGATCGCCACACCTGTGTAGAATGTAGATATGTTTACGTGGCTGTGAGTGTATAATTTGGGTTCATCTTTTGACTTCAATGGTAGGTTTCGTTGACTTACAAGTCATTTAAACGAAATCGATCACTTCGAAACCAATTAAAGCAATTAGAGAATCATTATTAAATGCACCAATTTATCTCTTTTGTCAACTAGAGTAATAAAGGAATTCCCCTAGTTGTTTCAAAAGATTAACAAATGTGAACATAGTCTACTACTAAAGAAGTAGATTAATTACATAATAATTAATGAGCGGATTTATTGGCCGGACCCAAATTACGGCTTCTCAACCAGAAATGTCGCCGGTAAAACACACGTAGCACCTTTTTGACGTAAATTTGAAACAAAGATATTGACAAATACTGTTCCAGCCAAAGCACACATAATAAGAAATATTTACTTTTAAAAAGTTTAACTAATTAGAAACAAGACTGCATAAAAATAAATAATAAAAAAATATAAAAGTAGTCTAAAAGTTGCCTCAAAAATTATAAACATCTTATATTATGAAATAAGCAAAAACCTTTAAAACATCATATATTATGAAACAGAAGGAGTATTAGTTTTTACCAAAGATCATTATAAAGTGAAAATACCTTATACTGCATTAGAAAAAAGCTACACTACTGCATTATCCGTTTTCACGTACGGACTGAGTGAACTTTTTCCCCTAAACACTATATCAAAACATAAAATTCTGATTTTAAAAAATGATATTTGACGAACAATCACCCTTAAATAATGACAAAAAGCATAAACTTATTACACTTTAATTAATTAAAAAAAAAACAGACTATCGTTGCTCGGGTTCACGGTCGTGAAACGATAGCCGGAAAACCCAATTAGAGACTTTCATCTTCCTTAAATTCTTTAGTCTTAGATGTTCACTTTGACTTCTTGTAGTAGACGACGGTCCATCAACGAACTCCTTCAATCTATCCAACGCAACCTTTAATGTATCTTCGCTCATATTCGCGAAACAAACCCTAAACCAACCTGGTTCGTTGCAATGGCACGAAGAACCAGGAGAGATATTGAGCTTTACCTCATAAACGATCTTTTTCCATAGTTCAATCTCAGCTTCGAAGGTGTTTGATTTCAATAGGTGTCTCATGTCGACCCAACAGAAGAGTCCGGCGTTGCTCTTGAGACAATCGATCCCGACTGCCTCTAGACCCGATACGAGCTTCTTGTGTCGGTTCTTGAGACGGATCTGGTTCTCTTCGAGGTAGTTTTTGGTGAATTTTTTGTCGGATAATAATGCGGACAAGAGGTATTGTGTTTGGGAAGAGATTAGACCGAAACTGGACATTTTTGTCGCTGTAGAGACAACAATGTCATCGTTGGAGTAAATCACGCCAACGCGAAAACCAGGTAGGCCTAGATCTTTAGACAAACTGTACACGATGTGGACACGGTTAAAAACATCGGTGTTTTCGAGCTTTCTGTCTTTGAGGACTTCCATTACGCTAATGAATCCGGGAGAAGCAAAAACGGTACCCGAGTAGATCTCATCACTTATCAAATGTATCTTCTTACGTGAGATGAAGTCCAAAAGATGGTTTAGTTCGGTTCGGGTAGTGGTAGTACCCAACGGGTTAGATGGGTTGGTTATAAGGACTCCTTTCACTTTTAGGTTAAGCTTTTGGGCTTGCTCGTAGGCTTCTTCAAGTGCAGATTTTGTGATGCGGAATCCGTTTGCACTAGTACACTGGATCGGTACAATCTCAGCTTCGGTTCTCCATTTCAAATCCCTGTCAAATCTGCATTTGGCAAAAAAAAAAAAAAAGGTATATTAGTTAGCGTAAGTTTTTTTTTGTTACTTGTCAATGAAGCAAGGGTTTGACAAAAAAGTTAACTAACCCTGGATAATATGGCGTAGGGAGCAAAAAAGCATCTCCACGATCAGCGAGACAGAACATTAGAGTTTCGTTAGCCGGAGTAGCACCAGCTGTGAGGACAAGCTTGTTTGGATCGAAAGAAACTCGGTTTCCTCTATTTTCCGACATAAAATCCGCCATAGCCTAGAAGTATTTAAGACAAAACAATCCGGTTTAGTAAATTATCATTAAACATGATGATAATTGTCTGATCGTTGATAATCTTACATTCTTGAAGGAAGGAAGGCCATGATAATCTTGAAAGAGAGCTAATTCCCGAAAGATGGATCGGCCTTCTCTTTGGAAATTTGCTGCGTCAGGGTTCTTAGCAAGCCATGACTCAATGAGATCGAAAGATAACTGCAAGATAAACAAGTAAGACGGTAAGATATATACTTGATACTGTATACATTATCGAATGTATCCATTTGATGATTAGTGCAATTATATAATTACCTGATTTTCTGCGAGACCCATTTGGATAATGCCGTCTTGGTTCTTAATCTCGTCGTAAGGATTCTTCTCATACTCTTCCCAACCCAAAAAATAAGAAGAATCTTGGCCATGAGTGTTACAAGTAGCTTTCTTTGACAAGATACCCATTTTGTTTAATTTAGCTCTAGGGAGAGAGGGGAGTAGGTGTACAAAGTGGAGAAAGAGAGAGAGAGAGAAAATAGATATGAAAATCAAGATTTTGAGAGAGAATAAAAGGTGTTGTGTTTGATTGGTTTGTGAGTGATGTTTGTAGGTAAGCTAAGATCGAGAGGTCTCTAGGCATGTGTGGGTGTTTATATAGTTTTCATGCTAGCCCACGACAGGAATTTGACCAGTCAGATATTGGATTATTTAATTCAATTATTTTGTATTTAATTAATTAAGAATTTTAATCAATTCACGCGTTTCCGTCCACACCGACCCTCAAACACTCTCCGATGAGCTCAACTTCAAGAGCTTATGATCGAGCTTGAGGAGTTTTGGATTACGTGAATTCAAAGTTATTTTACTTATCACTGTCAGATAGTATTATTATTATAATTTTGGTTAGTAAATAAAAATATTGAGTAGTATAAAGGGAGGAACAGTAATGAGATGCCATACCGACAGGAAATCTCCATGTAAATGGGATATAATGCGACTTACAGAATTAAGAGAAAAAAAACGAAGTAACTGTTTACCCAAAAAAAGTTAATAATTACTAACTAAAACTATATCCGCAATAAAATAAAAATAATAATTAAGATTGGAAAAATGGAATAGTGAAATCGTTGTCATTGTTACAATTGGGGACTCTTTGGACCGTGTTAATTGTAATGTTGGTCCACCACGCTGGTCGATCATCTAAACATGTTGTAGAACTGTGTCGGCTGTATTTTCATTTTTCTATCACCTAATAGTCTTCTCTGAGTAAGAGTATTAGCAACACAATTAACTTCCATGTAGAACTAACTTCCCTGTTTCGACATTTTTCTATATACGGTTTTGGACAATAGTGAAAAGATGAGTTGGCATGATAAACGTTCTAAAAATCGTTTAGTGTGTTGTTAGTTTTTAAATTGTAAATTAATAATTGCTTACCGTAGTATGTTTAGTTTATACATAAATCAGGGTTACAGCGAAATACTAGAAATGATTTAAATTTCAAAAAAAATATTTGGAAATTTTTTTGAAATATATACCAAAATTTTGGATTTTGACACATCCCCGCATGCGATCATGTTAATACGCCCCAGTATACATTATATATTTATTTATCAAACGTATAATCGTATGAAAAAAAATGAAACAGCTAACTCCAAAATAAGATTTTCTCTAACTTTATTCGAAGGAAAAAAAAATCTCTAACCAAATTATATTACCATGCATAAGCTTGATGACGTGTATAAAATGTCTTAATAAAGTAATGGGAACAAGAAAGAGATGAAATCTTTGAACGAATGAAATAGTTAGTTCTCGCCGGAAACGTGTCGGAACATAACATTACCAAGTCCAATTCGTGTTTTTTTTATTTCTGCATAATGATGACCACTCACTTAAATTTTTTAATTCTTAAGTACCTATTTAGGCAAAATAAAAATACTGGTTGACATCGAGCCAATAATTAAATAACTTTTTATTTTTTTGAGGTGTGAAATTCATACTCATTCTTTCATTTCTCATCCTCGGTTTGTATTTCCCAAAATTGAAAAATGTTATCCATTTTATGATACCGAATCACATAAACTAACAACTTGTTTTTTCAGTTTAAACTTTAAACACATGTCGGCTCAACGATTGCCACCTGGTAAAATGTTAAAAATAATAATGAGAAAAATACAAATGAACAACAATTATTATTGTTCACCAACTTACTAAACTGGCCGTCCAGTAAACGCGCCCTTAGTTTATAGCTCCCTGATTAATGGGTGTCCCATTGTAAGCATTCATTGTGATCACCACACCTTATGAAATATTAACCGATTCAAGATAGTATAAAGCGATATAACATCAGTTATATAGAAACGATTCATTGTGATCACCACACTTTATTTTATTTTATTACATTTTTATATATAATCTATTAAAAACGATATAACATCAGTTGTATGAAGAATTCATAAACTTATAGAAATATTTCCTCCAAAAGTTTTCGTTGTAGTTTTAATACAATTTTGAACCGAAACATAAAATTTTATTCATTTTCTTTTGACTTTTCTTTCTTAGCGAGTATATTATTCTTTTCCGAAAAAGACTACTATTTTCATGGATAAAAAAACCTTACATGAACGAAAAAGTAAGTAAATAATATACATAACCTTTTAACAAAAATAAATAAATAAACAATATACATATAAAGATAAAGATAATAAAATGTGAGAAACAGCTCAGAGTCACCTGACTTTTCCGAATGCTTTGTATAAATATACGTATGAGAAGTTATTTAGTTACCATATTGAGAGAGAGGTATGTATATCAGGCCTGATGTATATGTATGTATATTTTTATACGCCTAATACTTCTTGTTTAATGTAAACACTAATATCTACCTAGTTGCTGAAAGTGGAAGTCCTCTATTTTTTTTTTCTTGTTCTCAACTTTTTCAGATACGAATTTTCAGAGTTGCTTCGTTCTCTCACTTTTTGACGTTCATGATTTATAGATTTTTAATAGTAATTTGGCGACAAACTTTTGACTATGTTATTCAATGCTCTTGTACGATTTGAACGACCGGAATTACCAAATATATGTATGTTTAGTTTGATATTCATTGATTTATTGGTCGATTTAGTCAAACCATGGTCAGAATTAATAGCTTGCCAGACAATATTCTTCAGCTTGAGACACCGTATCATTTTTCAAACCAAATCACTATAGTATGGATATTTTTTCCTTTCTTCTTAAAATTAACCAGTTTTGATATATTTTATTATGCATGCACATAGTAGTAAATAACAAAAGCTCGACCAGAATTAACAAAGGAACACCGAAGGATTATAATAGGGTCCTTATATTTTCTTGAGATGCAACAAAAATGGGTCCATATGTATATCTTCCGACACGACCTTGCTTTGATCTGATTCTTTGATGCACCTTGTGACCTTTAAGCTTAACAACACCAAGTAAAAGACAAGCTGGTGTATAATTCCAAAAGGAGTGCAAATCCCAAAGCATATATTAGTCGTTAATTATAAATTAAAAAGTAGTCATTGAGATGATCTCCATTTTCCACAATTTAAAAATTGTGTTAGATTTTATTTAATGTTTTTTGTAGAGCAGAAAACGAACAAACAAATACTCCCTCCGTTTCATAATATAATATGTTTAGAGAAGTATTTTTGTTTCATAATATAGGATATTTCCAACTTTCTATGCAACTTTTAGATTAAATTTATATTATATATTATACAGACTTGTTTATGACTGGTTAAACTTTTTAAAAGTAATTATTTCTTAATATGCGTGTTTTCAATAAAACATCCTATATTTTGAAACGGAGGGAGTATAAACTTAAACGACTCATAAATTTTGAATGCGTTAGTGATCTGTGGAGAGAGGTTTTACTTTTGTGCAAATGACATATTTCATAGTACTGAAACTAGAGTTTATTAGTGCTTGTAGCTATTTTGATAGAAATTGTTAGCAACAAAAATGTACTTGTTTAAGAAATTGATTTAGAGTGGGAATGATCAAGGATGTAAGAGAATGAGCACGTGAAAGCCCCAAACGCATATATGTCCCACAGTGTCATATATCATTTTGTGTCTACAAATTTATACAAAATTAATAGGCACGATGTGAATTTCCATGGAGTGGGTTTTATAGTATTACCAATGTATACAAGAATTATTATTTTAACAATCTATCTGGGTACGATTCAAATTGAGTGACAACTAACGTGACGTTCACGTTACTCCGATCCTCAAGAAATTCCTAGGAGAGACACTCTATGGACCAGTTTGCTTCACCTCCTCCATATCGTAGGACCCCTTCTTCAGCCCATCCACCTTCAACTTTACATTACTCCTTTTGTCTCTTCCTCCTTTCTAAATAAAAACAAAAACCAGCTCGATATCTTTTCATTGTGACAAAAAATTCAAATGTTATCCAATTATATATGTCGTACATTTGACTCTTATGACAATAGTAATTGGTAACGTTGAATAAAAATGGTCATTGTTTTGGTTGAAGTCAAAAATCCATTTCTATTAGACGCATTTTATTTTTTCCCATGTAAATATGATCAGAACTACAAATCCTAAAGAATTACATATTATATGCGTCTATTCTTGAACTATTAATTAGGTCTCGAGATTTATTTTAGATTTGAATTATTGAGTGATCTTCTTGTCCAAAAGAAACTAAACATGTGAGGTTTAAAGTTGAGTTATTTAATGTCCGTACAAGTTGGAGGAAATGAAACACGCAAATTGTACACGGAATGGTAATGATTCACAAATAAAACCGTGATTTCTTGGAAGCTTACATGTTTGTGTAGTGACTAATTAGGCGTTGATGTGTCCTTCTTGTGTGTTGTTAACTTGTTAACAACAAGTTGCATACTTGGTCTATGACTATACCTATATTGTCGAAGTCAATGAAAGTTACGCACGTACATATATTGTGTCGTCAACTTTATCCGTATATTATCCATATGATCTAATACAAAAAAAATTATTATCCATATGATCTAATACAAAGTCAAAAGCATAAATAATAACGTCTTGTCATTCAGCCTATACATAAAATTACTAAAACTCGTAATCTGTTGTTACTTAAACAAAATCTATGAAGCTGTTTCTCAAAAAAAGAACAATATTAACTTGAGTAACTTAATTTCTCTACGATGTGTCGATGTAATTTGTACTTGTTTGAAAAGAAAATCAAAAATTTTATATTTCTCTGCGATGATCTGTACGTATTGTTAAAATGGAAACTTTGCCATGGAGGACATATATCAAATTGGGACATAGAGAATTAAATTGACTGGACGATGAAGTTTAAAATGTCAACAAAGATATTAATGGTGTACAGCAATGTGTGATGAAATAGTTGGGGAAAGAGAGTTTAATTTATGGTGGAGAGTGGAGACGTTACGTAGGTGCGTGTGCGTGTGCGTGGGGGACTTATTTGTGTATGGGAGTGCCAGAAATGAAACCGATGTCTCTACCATTATCATATTTTTAATCAACTTACATAAAATAACCAAAGTTTATTTTTACTTTTCTTCTTCCGTTCTCTCTGTCTGAAATCAAATTACATTGTCTTACCAAATTATATATCTTTATTTGTGTCAATAATGACTATTGCACGTGTAATTTTTGGAAAAACTCATTAAAAGGTAAAACGAAAAAAAAAAATACTCAGTAAAAGATTATATATATAACATTAACCCAAAAAGCTGAAAGAAAACAATCTAATCCGCCCCTAGGAAGGCTATACAATTACAATATGATGATGGTAATAAAGAGACGCAACATCGCAATGAGGATGTTAGGTTTGTGGCATTTAGATTTGGGCTAATATTGTGGCTCCACTCCTTAAACGTATAAATCGCCCATTCCCTCTTGTTTCTTAGTTGAAGGTGATTGACAAATCTATCTATTATGTCATTTTCTAGTTTGTTAATAGGTAAATAAAGATAGATCAACATGGACTGTCAAATTCAAATTTTTAGTAGAATACATCATTTCACTTAGGAAGGAAACCGATCATGTCAACGTAAAGGCCATCAATGTTAGTTACAGGCCCCAACAAACAAACTCGTTTTTTGCGTTGGATAACAAAAAAAAAAAAAATTCTGAATATGGACTTCAACGTATACGACATTTGGGCCGCTTAACTGTTGTTTTGTGTTTTTATGAGTAGGAGCAACATGCAAAATATCAACAGATGTAATTTGTATGTTGCGTTGTTATGCAAAACACATGTTTCTATAACAATTAACAAAGATACTGTACTTAATACTTATTTACTTGATGATTTTGTTTAAGCTGATGGATACACAATTCAAACCAAAAGTTCGTAAAGACCAAATCAAACCACCCGGTTCATTCAAACGGTAACAGCAAATAAGCTATTCTTACACTTGGAGAAATCTTCAGAGCAGAGTTTATGGTTCAACCATCTTTGAGGAGAAGAAGGAGTAGGAGGAGCTCTGTAAATGGCAGGAATAGTTCGAGGGAAGAACATTTGCCTCACACCTTCTGCTTTTATTATTGGAAATATAATCCCTGAAGCACTCTGTTTCACAACACAAGCAAAAAACATTCAACATTTTTAACATAGATATAAAAACTAGTGTTTCAAGAAACGAGAACGTACCGAGATTAGTCTAGCTCCGAGCCATAAACGTTTAACAGAAGGGAGAGGTACAAGCAAACGACCAACCCCGAAAATCGCAACAGCGAAGAAATGAAGAACAAGGCTCATAGGTCGCGGGTTCAAACCAGAGAGCAAAGCCACTGGTCCAGACGAACACACCCCTCCGAGGCTAAGATAATCAAAACAAGCTCGACGCATTTCGCTTCTAGCATCATCAGGAGATGCCAAAAACACTTTGTACAGAGCTCCAGCGAGCGTATTGATGGTCGAAGCAACCGGTTTACGCAACGTGTAGAATGATTCAATGTATTTGGATAAGGATTCTTTGTCGGTTAAGTTCGTGAGCGGGTGCAGTAGATTGCGGAGGATAACTATATCAGACAAAGCAACAGTCATACCACCTCCAGTAAGAGGATGGCGCATGTTGAACGCATCACCTAGAAGTAGAGCTCCTGGTGTAGGAATAGGGTCGGCAGGCATGCTTCGGTTCGGCATTGTTCTTATGTTACCTTTCTCAACCGCGGAAATGAAAGCGTCACGGATCTGAGGAGGTACCTGCGGTGCGACCATTGTTTTGAGATAAGTAGCCATCTCGCCGCTTGCGAGTGAAGGAAGTTTTGAACCGGGTACGTCGACCAAGCAACGGACTTCTGAGCTGCTGATTGGATAGAACAAAATAGGTGACGGATCACCAAGAACGACGTGTCCATGATTTGGAAACGGGAGTTCGCAATTCTCCAAGACGAGACCTACGAAGTTCGATGGCACCTCCACCTGATTAGAGAGTGTTATTGATCAAGTTTAGTACCACAAAACAGAGCAGAGAAGATGAAATCGAATCGTAACAACAATGTTACAGACCTTGGGTTTGCAGAGAGAGCGACGCAAGTTGGAGAAACAACCATCACATACAATGGTGAGAGGAGCAAAAGATTTAAGCTCTTGGCCATCTTTGGTTTTGTATTGAACACCTTTGATTATTCCGTTTTCTTCGACCAACGATGTTACAGTTCCTTGCTCCATTCGAACACTGAGATCAAGTATAAAAACATTCAAATTAAATTCTACAGCAATAACCACTAAGAAACTAACAGATGTGTGCTTTCAAAATGCATCAAAAGATCAAAACTTTTTACTTGGGAAGTGTTGAAGCTTTCTCTCGCATCCTCTGCACAAATCTCCCATTGTGAAAGCTACGACCCGCAACATCCGAATCAAACTGATCCAAAGGGTAAGAGAGTTTAGTGTGTTTCCCATCTTTGAAGAGAGCATAACCAAGAACTCTCTGCGCATCTATCTCCTTCACACAATCTACAACAACCACACTAGTCAGATAAGATAACTAATCCAAAGTAAAAGATATGATCTTTATTGGTAGGTTTAGTTGTTTACCTTCAAGCCCGAGTTCGATTAACTTCAAGTAACCACCAGGTTGAAGCAATTCACCGACAATTCGATCAGGTTCTGTTAAGTCTCTTTCTATAACGTGAACTCTTCTTCCTTCCTACACACACACACACAAACGCCAAAAAAGAACTTAACTTTGATTCCGTGACGCAACTAGAAACCACCAAAACCGCAACAAGCAAAAACCCCATTCACCCGTAAATTAATAAGGATCACGAGGATTTTGTGAACGCCAAAAATATTAACACGAAAGTTTGAAACTTTATCCAATAGAAGAAAAGAAAAAAAATCACATCTTTGGGAAACCTAATAGCTTGTGTTGCAAGAATTCGATTGAGATACAAGACGAGAAACTAATAAACAATTCGAGAAGATTCAAACACACAATTCAATAATTAATAAACAATTTCTGAACTAAAAAACATTACCTAATCATCCCAACGAATAAAAAGTTGAAAAAAGATCAAACCTTTCCGAGGGTATGAGCGAGGGCAGCACCGGCGACACCAGCACCAACAATGATGATATCAACACCAACACCGTCCCCAGATTTCACCGTTAGGGTTTCATCGATTCTGCTCTGAGTTCTCTCGCTACGTTTCAAATTCTCTCTGCTCCGGCGTTGCTTCGAGAAGAGATAAAGAAACAGAGACGCGAACAGAGAGGCTAAGAACGTTGTCAGAAACAAGTGATCGACGACAATCGCCGCCGCTTCCATTCTCCTCCGCCGCCGCTCTCAAGCGGCCAATGCCGGTGTGGGTTTTTTTTTTTTTAACGAAACGATGCGTTGATATGGGTTTCTAAAGGCTTAGAGACGATTTTGATGAAATTTATTTCTAAGGTAGAAAAAAAAAAAAAAAAAAGAGAAATTGTGGTTGTGAAACCATGTCCGTGTCTTGTTCTCATATTTTTCGTATTGTTGAAGGACCAATTAATTATATATATAAGTAAAACTCTAACCTGAAAAAAATAGCTAAACTACAAAACAAAACAAAATCTTAGTAACAGAACTAATTAAAAATATACTAGTATTCTCAAACTAAGGAAGTTTAAGAATCATCCAAATCACTATTCTGATTTATTATACCATAATAGATGGTGTCGTTAATTACCATTTTGTCTAATAAGATCAGTTTCACAGTTTGGTGTCAAAATCTATCGATAACCCCATGTGAGATGTGACAACAATAGTAATCAAACGTGGAAGCATATTGCCTTCATATATTATTAGTTCGTATAACAAACAAAAGTCACATTTTCGAAGTAGTTAATGTGCCATTTAATTCGATTCAAAAATATCAATATCCCCCAACAATATGATTATAGACTCTGTGTGGACTAAAATGTTTCGAACCCTACATAACTTCCAAAAAAATATCCCAACTCGAATCAAATAGTCCAAAAGCCCAAAACTGCTGAACGTTATGTGGAGTTTATAAGACACTCGTGGCCCAAATTTCCATATTTGTAATTAAACTCGTCCACGGCCCAATAAACAGTAATTTGCATCAAACCCATCCACACGTCCGAAAAACTGGAAAAACACGTGCGAAATGACACACTGTTCAGATAATTAAAATCAAAGGTTTCAACTTTGAACTACTCACTCTCACTTACTTCATTTACCCCACGTATGGGGTTAACAGTAATTTTGCTGCCCCATAATTTATTTCATAGTAAGTCGTTCTTAAAGAGTTTCAAAGCAATAAATTCTCCAAAGTTTCAAATGTAAAATATTTTTATAAAATTTCCCTAAATATCATGGATGGAGGGAATATTTTAAATTTATGGTGAAACTTTAGGGAAAAGCTGATACGGTGGGGTGTGAAAAAGAGACAAAAGGAGAGAATTTAGAAATGAGGTGGTGAAGGTATGTTGGATTGTTGTGGGACGATATGGTCAATAAAGCAAAATCGCATTATTGGATAGACATTTCATATTTTACCATTCATCTTATTATTATTTCCGTGTACTTAAAAGAACAATGTATATCAAAGGCAAACATAAAAAAAAATAAAGTGACAAGAAACCTAATTATTAGTTATGGGTCATTTCAACTCCATGCACATTCCCTTTAACATATTTTCTTACCATATCCTTTATAGAGATTATTAACATTCTAATCAATTGCCAAAACTATCAAAGCCATCATAATCAATTACTTAATATGTTCGTGTTTTCTGAATAACCATATTAGTTCTCGCATAGTTTATATTAAGTAATAATCATTTCATGTCGTTCCAACGTATGAATATGTGTAAAGAAAAGCCAAGAAGTAGCAAAGGAGATTCATTAAAATCATATGTTATAGAGAGATTCATTCTGTTTCACATGAATACTACTCAAAAGAAACATATACCGCTCCTAAGCAAATACTATTTATACCGACCGATGAAACTAAACCGAATTTTAATCCAAACCGGGTAAAACCGGAGATAAACCGAAACACTTGTCAAACTAAACCAAGGAAACCAGAGTTAGTCATTTAGATTCAATCAAGAATCAGCCCAAGCAGCGAAAACAGGCATCTGAGGCAAACTAAGAGCAACGGTCTTCAGCTCAGCATTAGGGTTTGAACTCCAAGGACTCATATTTCCGACAACATTTGCTCCGAACATCTTCGGACCAACTTGAGGCAACGCGAATATCGCCGGAAAACTCAAAACTCTCTCGGGACTACTCGCTTTAGAACCACCGTCCACAACAGCGGTTAGAGCGGTTTGGTCATCATTGTTGCAGACGACAACGCTGTTGTTGTTCCTTCGAGCTAACTCTCCAGACAGAAGTGTGTTACTAGACATTATGCGCTCAACATCGTACCTCGTGATATCAAAGTTAGTCACAGCGTTTGTGCCACGGAACTTGATTGCTGCTACATCGTAGGCTTCTGCAGCTTCTTCTTGCGTTCCTAATACCGTAAAAAAACATTCCGTGAGACACAAGCAATATATAAAAATAGATTTTAGATATCAATCAAAATCGTCGGCAAGTATTACCAAAAGTTCCGAGGTAGAGATCTTTGTTTCCGGCAACTCTACCAATCCGAGCTTGCCACCTTCCATGCTGGTGATGTCTATTATAAACGACACACAAAGTCAATATTATTTCAATGAACATTTAAATATACTATATATTATAAAGTTAAAAATAAAGGTAATGTAAAAGACCTAGTGACTCCTCTGTAGATGGAAGCACCTCTAGAGAAACCACTGCTCTTCCTTCTCAAATGCGCAACATATTCTTGTCTAGTCATGTTCTTCATGTCATCAATCTCTTTCTGATAATTCTCCACCTTTTAAAAATAAAATTAACGTATATTATAAAATTATAAATACATCAAAGTCAAAGAGATAACACAAAGTAAGGGGGAAAAAAGAATTAAAAGGAAGAGCAAAAAATTGTTTTACAGAGAAATTGGTGTGAGTAGAGGGACCCCAGTACTTGAGTGCAGCAAGATCATATGCTCGAGCAGCTTTCTCCTCCATATCATAACCTCCTAAAAAAAGATTCAATCAAACAAAACAAAACAAAAAGCAGTCAAAATCCATCATTATTTTCCCGAGAAATTTGAGGGGGGGGGGGGGGGGGGGGGAAATAATGAATCCATGAAGATTGAAGTGTTGTACTTACCAAGATAAACTGAGATGAAGATCATCAAATCATAATCACACATGGAGAAAAAAAAGAAACTCAATGTCAGTAATACGTTAGATAATAAAATCATATAAAAATGTTTCCATCTTTAGCTTAGAGGAAAATTATATATTATAATAAAATGAAAAAGCACTAATTAGAACCTTGTCTTCCTTTTCTGCTATGACCTTCTTTCTTGAAACTATTGTCCCATAGATGAGCTTCATATCTACCAGTCCATCTGTGTCTGTTTCACATGATTAAAAACCATCGAATATATAAGTACATGAAAACATTACTAACCAAAGTCAAATAAGTTTCATATATTATAAAGTATAAAAAAACCTTGTAACGCCTCGGTATTGAGAAGTTCGTTGTCCAAAGGTATCAATAGATTTTCTATGAACAATGGGTTTCTGACCAACAACTACAACTACCTCTTGTCCCCTCTTCTTCTTGGCAACCGCCATTGTCGTCGTCTCGAACCCAACACTGGTATCAACAAGAGCTTCGGAGATCTGGTGGTGGTTTTGGTTTTGGCTTTGGTGGTTTTGTTGGTTCTGGTGGTGGTGGTGAGAGCCAGTGATGCAACTAGATTGTGACCCAGGGCTCATGGATAAGCTCAGTGACTGTTGAAACTCCCCATATACCCCTACATTAAAAGACCCTCCATGTGTCAAACCAGGGTCATTCTCGTAATTTCTTGTTTCTCCCCCATGGTGGTTTCTGGTTTGAGGGAAGCTAAAGAACTCTTGAAAGTTTGTAGCTGTGTTTGGCTCATGAGTGGTGCTGTAGAATAAACTATCTAAGCTAAGATCCATGGCTTCTTTGTGACTTGTGTTGTTGTGATGATGGGTGCCAAAGAAATCCTCCATCTTTGGAGATGAATCTTAAAAAAAAAAAAAAAAAAAAAACCAGAAAATGTCCTTAGTAAAAAAATACTTCCTTAAAACCAAACATGTTCCCATCAAACAAGACACAAACATCAACACTTAAAGTAAAATAAAAGAACATTACTACGACTAAGTACTACTACTAACCTTGATGATGGCTTGAGTGAGAAGATCTGTTGAGAGCTTCCATTAGGCAAAGAGAACCGTCAGATCTGAGTGGCATCACAGACATGTGAGAATAGATTTCACCAGTTGAGTTGGATCCATAGCAAACACCGTAGTTGTTACTGTTGTCACCAACGACAAGCTGCGGTGGAACAGAAGAAGAAGAAGTTGCAGCTGACGAAGTTGTAGATGAGTAGATAGCTTCTCCACCTCCTCTTCCTCCCATTTTCATCATATTCGAAGACAATGAGAACCCTAACAAATTAGTCGTATTGCTATGATTATTCTCATCATTATCACAAAAAGACTTCATGTTCTCTCTTCTTTCTATTATATATAACTTCGCTCTTTTTTTTTTGTTTTTATAATCTCTCGAAGTAGTAAGCTAAAACCCAATCATTGGATACACAACGAACACACCATTTTTTTCAAAGTTTTGTTTATTTCTTTGTAACGGAAGAGAAAGCAAAAGAAGTGGGCTTTAGGGATATAGTAGTAGAGAGGGTTTTTGAGAGAGGATATTATAAGAGAAGAAGAGCAAAGCACAATTTTGCTGTTTGAATCCGTTGGGATCTGTGTTCTTATTGAGAAAGACGTTTCTTTACTTTTTATTTTTGTTTTATTTCTATTTTTATTTTTCGCTTTTAGCCCTACAAATTCCACATTAGTTTTTTTTATTATAAGTCTTGTTTTTTGTAAAGTCTTTGGAAACATTTCAAACTTAAAAAACTATATGGCTATGTGACGAGTTACATTACAACTAATCACAGCAAAAACACACTTTGGTTGATTTGATAGTAGATAAAATTATTAAATTATCTGAATGAGAACAATTTCTTTTTTGTAAGATATAACAGTTCTCGATCTCTTACAAATGATAAGAGATTATAAGAGAAACAAATTATCCCTAGAAAAATATAGTGACACTTTTAGTGATTAATTATGCCATTTAAATTTATCACTTTCAGAATTTTCTGTTCGCTTCTAACGTTTCGATTTTACCACATTGTAATTGACATGTTTATGCTATTTTATTGCAATCATTTATAACTTTTTTCAGCTATCACTTAACTCATAAACTCATTAATTCAAGATTCTTTAGCATTTAAAGATCTTGGGTTTCAAACATCAGAAAATTTGAGATACTTATCTTAGATTTATAAAATAAGCTAGAGTTGTTAAATTATAAAGACACTGAAAAAAAAAGACCTATATACTACTAGATAACAAACCCATACGAGTTGGTACGATATGGTGGTAGGACATTCGAACGCACTCTCCAAACATTTTCTAAATTGGATACCATTAAACTTTAACATTGTGTATGACTCATTTCCAAAATCAATAACATTAAATTTAAAATATATAAATAAAAGACGTCTTTCTTATCGTGAATTTACGTTTCATTATTAGAATAAAAAGAAAGAGAGATACGAATACAGATCTATAGTCCGACAAAAACTATACAGAAGTCCATAAGAAAATTCCAAAATTTATCATGACCGACCGTAGAAATTACAACGAAACTTTTGGTCACGGCTCTAAATGACCCGACATATATAGCTCTGTATCCTTTGAATTCATCTTTTTATTTCGTTATCTTCCAAAAATATTAAACCAAGTGGGTCGCTGCTCGTTAGTCGTATTTATATTTGATTTGCAAATACATCTCACATTATTTGTGTAAACGATGCTGTCTCTATATATGTGACATGTTTGTACCTTCAGCAACAAATTATAATTATGTGGTGCTAATTACTTTAACCGGTCGATGTAAGGAGATTCTTTTGGGTGAAAAGAAGGAACTAGATCCCAATGCACGACTCTAAGATTTTGGTTTGGGATAAAACTACAAAAGTATTTTGTTGTTCACGGTAGATACTTAATAGATTAGTTAAAAAATTTGTGAAAAGGCTATCAATACGTAACGTATGATATTCGTAATTATATATTATATGTTATGAATCAGATTTTGTTGTTTGTACAGTGAGAACTAACTAGATATGTTAAAGCTTTACGTACAGTAAAGCTCAAATATACGTAGGCCCTATGATGTCTGCCACAACCAGCTGTAATGTAGGATAAGACATCTCTACGGCGCCGTTTTGCTGAAGAAACCACCCATCCATCTTTAATTACTTTGACTTAAATATCTTTTTTTGTTGCAGTTCTTTAAATGGAACTAATTTAGTAAAATTGATCAATATTAGTTTTGAAATATGGTAAATTTTCAATACAGGAAGACACGAAAAAATAATAATTTTGCAATTATCTTCCCACTAGAGCAGGAAACGTTTTTTTCTCTGTCGGATTTTTTTTTTCAAAAATAACGAAGACAAAGATATTGAATGTGGGATGTGAACCTCTCTCATCCCTGCTGGATATTTTGCTTTCAATGTATAGTCGCTGGTCAAATACCTGCAAGCACGCAGCAGCGGGAATTTAAATTAAAACAAGACTTATATAACATTTTTGATCGAGGAGATATATAAATTTGTAAATTAGGTTATTTTGTTTACTTAAGAAAAACTATATGGTTAACCCAATCTTCTTTTTGGGTAAAAAAGGTATTTGGAAATTTGGATCAAAGTTAATATTCTCCTAATGATGAATTAAGCGGTGGTAACCTTTAAAAGCAACAAACTTTTATATTGATGATTAAAGCATTAAAATATCCTTTCAATGAGCATATTAGGCTTGATTATTTTTCTTTCCCCACGAGGCATATCATAACAAAATTTCCTTCGACTAGAAGGTAATATAATGCTGAAGTGCCAACTCTATTTTGTATTTTCGGCTGTTCTATTATTATATATTCTTCGAAAAAACTTACATGTTTCTCGATAAGATATTACATAAGTACACATATAACGATCAACTAAGAATACAAAATCACTGTTTCTTGATAAGATTATGCGGTGCAAGTATAATAGGAGATCAATGATTGATAAGATTGTCAATGTGTACATATAGTATCACCAAAAAACCAGCAATAATTTTGACAAACATTACCAAAGATTAAGTTTAATTTTGCATGAAAGTGATCACGAGACAGAATTTCTCGTGTGAATGATTTTGTTGGAAGTAAAAAAGGATAGTGGGAGCAGTTGTTTAGGAGGGAAATCATATGCACGAAGAGGTCCCTCTCTCGTTCCTTTGATTTTGGTAATGATTATAAATTCCACCAAACATATATACCATTTTTAATTTCCAGTTTTATTTATGTCTTTTCGGGAATAATTTTTCTCCTTTTTTTCTTGATTTTGTTTTTCAAATGTAGTTTTCTTGATTAGAAAAGCTTGACAAATTAGTCAAACAACGACATAATAGAAAAAGTCAACAACCGCCAAAATCGCGACAAAGAACGCAAACGTGAAACGCCTTGATGAGATCTCTCATCATCATTCAATTTCTTCTCTCTATACTCACAGGCGAAGCAGCTGTAGATATCTTTAGGTCAGAGACGAGTCGTTGGCTTCATGCTGACGTGACCTTTCTATCCCTACAACGTATACAAGATTTTTGTTCTAAACATTTACTATAAACCCCTAATGAAGAAGAAATTTGTAAGATTAACATAATCTCTTGAAGGTGTTCACAAAAAAAAAAAAAAGAAAAATAATAATATTCTCTTGATGATTTGCATGGGCGGTGAATGTTTTAATTGCAATGGCGCTTAACATAGGTTTAAACACACAACGTTATTATTCTATAATGGTCCGTTATAGTCTTATTTTGGTAATTAACACATATGACATTATCTCAATGATTTTTTTTTGTAAATATAATTACATACTGTATATCAATTTCTCATAAATGATACAAAATCAGAAAATTGAATCACCTTAGGCGAATCTATAAATATGGGGACCATAAAAATAAAGAATTAAACTGTCTTGAATATTAAAACTTAATTGAAATTTACATATGTGAGTGAAATATATATATATATATATATTCGACTCTTGTAGTTGTACATGTATATCTTAGCTGTGTGTACTCTGTTAGATTTCATCCTTATCTTGGATTCTATCTCTCTTACTCGAATTTGTATTAGATCAATACCATATCTTTGATTATACGGTCGTCCAAAAATTCACGTGTTAATGTATATCGACCGGAAAACAAGCTATTTCCCCATAAAAACTATCATATCTAGTTAGATAGAGCCCGAACTTTGACCACGATCTAGATATCTTCAGAAAAAAGTTCCAAACGTATGTTTTCACATATCAAAATTTCAAAATCTAAATCTCCCCGAAATAGTATTACAAGATTTAAATTCCCACAAACGATGGTTTTAATCGGTTTATTATGTACCAAATAAATCTTAACCAACTAAAACAATAATAAACCAAAAGTATGCCAATTTTAACCCAAATTACAATTAATTAACTACAAAACCAAGCTAATTTTCTCGAAAAAACCAATTCTCTCGACAACAACCAATCTTCTCTTTTCCTTATCACCTTCTTCCTCACCTAAAGTCAGTTTTGAATAAAAGAACAGTCAACTATGCCAAATCAAAAATCATCGTAGACCTCCAAGCCCAGTTGTGATTAACACCACATGTAATGGAAACGAGAATACTAATGATCTATGAACATCACCGAAATCGGAGATCTGATGACAGAACTGACGGTTATTGAACAGATCTGAGATTTCAAATCCGAGAGCATCATCGAGTTCCGTAATCAGAGATTGAAGACGGATAAGACAAAGCTTGTAATGCTTGGTGATTTCATCGTACTCGAGAATGAGTCTCGCTTGACTAAGACGATGCTCTGTGGTTGTATATACGCGAGCTAGCGAAGAAAATTGAGATATACAGCGACATTAAGCTTGAGACGAACTCTACTTGTTGTTTGTTGTTGAAGCTATTCCCAGAGATTGGTGATAACGGAGGAGGCAGCGATTAAGTTCAGCGCCGTTACGCATGATTAAGTTCAGCGCCGTTACGCATGCTAGATCTTTGCTTCTACAAATTTATAACTTCACACCCTCTAAAATCTAAAGTATTCTTAATTTACCCCACTACTTTAATTTTAATCTTAAGTATTTATTTTACTTTTAATTTGTTTTATTTTGGTTTGTTTTCGAAAATAGATGGTTTGGCCTCGGTTTAGAGCTTAAACCGATATAATCCAGATACATGGAGATTTAGATTTTGAATTTTTGATCTGTGGGGACATACGTTTGGAACTTTTTTCTGGAGGATATATAGATCATGGTCAAAATTCGGACTCTATCTAGCTAGATATGATAGTTCTTATGGGGAAATAGTTTGTTTTCCTGTATATCGACCTCTTGTTCAAGTAGGACTACACGAGATTATTCTTGAACAGTGAACACTGAACAAACTCGACTTATTATATATATTTTTAAAAAATGTTTATAAATTAGTAAAGATTTCGTATTTATAAACATTTAGTATATCAGAATCTTAATAATCTAGTTGTTAACCAAAAGCAAAAACAAAACGAGGGATCTCCCAATCGTGGTCCACTTTTTGTGTGTGTTTGGGTACGGGGTTTTAAATGAATCAGTTTTATCTAGTATCTATAAGCAAGTGCAACATATAGAACTATCCATAAAAGCAGAAACATTTGGTTGGTAATGTCAGCGTATATATTAATGCTTAAAATTCATTGATATGAGAAACTCCAAACTTTTGGAACAAGCTTAATAATATATAATGATTTTGATGTCACAGAAAAAAAAAAGAATAACTCCAATTTTATAAACAAAAATTATCGAGAGATATATAAATCACATGTGAGTAGTTATTGAACTTAAAAAACACACACACGTACAAGAAAAAAAAAAGCTTATATATATTTTTGGTTCACACTGAAGGATATAATTTGAGAAGTTGGGGGGGAATTAGGACCACTAATATTGAACATAATTACCCGAACGAGACAGAAATGCAGGAGATTTTGCATGTATGGTGAAAGAGAAAGGAGAAACACAATAATAGACAAATCATTAAAATTCACAATAAATCTTATAGTATCAATAAATAAAATAATTTTTTTGGTACGTAAGAGAGAGAGAGATTAACGTTGACGTTTGATGAGAGGGGTAGATTGGGGAATTTAAAGAAGAGAGAATCCAACACGAAATCTAAAATTAGATTTTGCATGCAGAGAGGCAGAGAAGAGAGATGCAAAAATTTCAACTGCCAACAAAAATAACACAGAGGGGAAGAAGAGAGTGAAGACAGCGACCACTTAACAGAGCATGTCCCTCTCTCTCTCTCTTTTTCTTTTCTTTCTTCTTTTATTTGCTGCGATTCGCATGCTTGAATAAAAAAAAAAAAAAAAAATATTAAAGAACAAAAATAAATAGCCCATTGGGCCTTTTTCCCATATTGTATTTAATTTTTATTTTCTAGGAAAATTACAAAACGATACTGTACTACAAAGGACTGATTCAATTGATTTAACTCTCTCTCTTTTTTTTTTCTTTTTTTTTCGGTTTTTTGTTTTTATATCCGGTCTAATCTAATCTCTGGATTGTTATTTAATTAATTCAACTAAAACTGATTACTAGCTGTCTGCACAACACTAATCTCAAAACCTGTATGCTTGTTAGACTTTTTAGTAGCTGGGCTACTTACTACTACTACTGGACTACTGATGAAAGTGCAACCACTAATAAAGAATAGCTTGATAAATTATAGTATTTGATTGACCTAAAAACAAATTATGTTGATATAATTTATTTTAGTTATTAGTATTTAGAATTTTTGGGGGATAAATTAATTAATTTTGTAAAAAAAAAAAGGTAGGTCTGAAATGTCATAGTCCAAGTAATCGAGGCCAATATGTCACGTCACATCTGAATCCTTATGTCATTCTCTCTTTATTCTGCATATCCATTAACCATGGATTGGATCCATCCTTTGGCGTCATCTCTACTGGTATACACACTACACACCAATTTATTCCTATCAGTCTATTAGATTCATTCACATTAACTACTATTATTATTAAATAGTAAGAAAAAAACAGGAGTATTTCTCTATAAAGCCACCTACGTATACTATACATGCAAAAAGGTCATAGCTATTCCATCCCGTTGAAAAGCATTCTTTAGTTTATTTTATTTTTGTAACAAATTTTTGTCTTCGTCGAAAAGGCACTGAGGATATATAAAGCTAACGAAGTCGCTCTCCTTTGTCTAAAGGGTAACCAAATTATTTATAACAAAAAGAAATATCCACCTAATAGAGAAAAGCCATGCAAACTGCAAAGCAACAATCTATATTGTTTGATCTTCAACTCTATACCGGGTTTCAAGATTTCTTTTTTGTAGATCCAAGATTTAAAACATTTTACTACAGTATTGACTTTTCTTATAATCCATAAAATTTAGGTTTTTCTCATCCTCATCTGTTTCGTAATTTTATATACTAGTTGATGATATATGAAACATGAGATACTCAAATTAAACCTTGAGCTACTCTCTCAAATTAAGAGGTCACTCTAATACTTAAGTATCGAATTCCACAAGGACTCTATATTACATAATAAATTATAAAGTTTTATGATTACGCTAAACAAGTTGATTTAAATAAAGAAAATCAATGTAAAATATTAAATAAAGCTGTGAATTCAGAAGATCAAAAAGCTCGGTCCAGAGAATTTCTCAGGAAATTACAAATATTAAATCAATTATTAAACAGGATTCAAGCAATTAAAATCAGATATAGAAATCTAAACAATTTTGTAAAATAAATCAGTTCTCACTGCAACTATTATCTAAATTTAAAACCAGAAAATCCAAATCTCTTTGTAAAATTCTAGGTTAAAAATCAGCTTTAAAAACAGGTTTAGATTGTTCATAAAATTACTAAATCAAATCTCTTTGCAAGAAGTAATTTTGCTCATCAAAATGTTTTATCAAGAAAATCAATTATATTCTCATATCAATCAATAATCTTAAGATCTAAATCCAGATGGCTAATCAAAGATCTAACATTAAGAACAACTTATGATAAAGAATCTTAAATAAATATATCTAATAATTCATAAAATCCCTCTGAAAAACCCTGAACCTAACAAGTAAACTACTCAGACATATTCAATAAAGAACAAAACATAATTCTGAATAATAAACAATTGAAATTAAAAGAGTAAAGAGGGAGTTCAAAAATTCTTCTCTCAAAGCAGTTCAGATCTCTCTCCCAAAAGCTTTCAAAATCTCACAGGATTGCAGAAAAATAAAACTTGCTTGAATAAAATTTAAAGATTTCTAAAACCTAAAAATACTATTTATATATCCAAAAACACGTTAGAGACTAATGATGCAAATATGGAAAACTTTGGGGCAGATTTGTAAAATTTCCAAAACTTGCTTTTCTCTCGGCTAAACATGGTGTCGATCGATACTAAGGCAGTGTCGATCGACACTCTCATCCTTCCTCGGCTCCAAGTTCTCTTCCTTAGCTGAATTGCTCCAAAATCCTTTCTAATTGCTCTATTTTGCTCATTTCATACCAAAATCCTAGAAAACTTGTTAAGACTCTAAAACATCATACAAAACAAATCAAAAGACTATAAAAACTTCTGACATCATGGTTTTTAACCATCATATATCAAAACACATTTGAAAGATTTATATATTTTTCTTTTCCCTCAAAACCAGCGTTGAAATCTAGCCTAGTACTTCTAAGACCAAGACAATCAATCACCCTCTAACCAAAAACTTGTTTTAACTGGATTACGATTTGTTTAGTACTAGTAAATAATCTACCTCGGACCACTATTTGATAGACTTCAATCTACTTATATATATATATATATATATTCAAGGGTAAGTAAGTATAAATATTAAATAATCGGTTTATTTTCAGTAGCAATAATCTTTGTTTTATAACTATGCAATTTTAGACAGTTTATAGTCTTTCTAGTCCAAAACAAGCTTTGATTATATTTATAACGTCTAATAAGTATAAATCATCCATTCCAAGTAGAACTGGACTTCGAATCCTATAGCATAATAATAACACCATCTAACCGGATGAGCTAACTCCACTTTAGGTAATATCTATCCCAACCAATAGAGTAAAACAAAATACAACAATAGTATTTTGTTACCAACACTTAAAACTAGCTAGTCTTCAAATGAAAATTTAGCAGTATGAATCGGTGTCTATGACTATAACAATTTTATTGGAAACAAATTATTACATTATCAGATTAAAATATCTTCGAGATGGTATGAATCTAACTCCAAAATTCAACTTTGATTATCACAAATCAAAATAATTTGTTGATTCGGCTTTCTGTACGTTTCTAGTGTTAATATCCGATATTATGGCTACAATAACAAAAATGAATCATACATATGTAGAAGAAAACTCCAAAACACTAAAAAATTAGGAAGGTGCCTCTTTTACTGATACATGCCTCTCATGACCTCTGCAAGATCCCCTTTGAATTGTCTTCAAAAATATATATTTTTTTCTTAAGTTTTCCTTTACACTGTATATTGGCTTTGGCTTTTCATGAAAAAAGCAATAAGAATGAGACCAAGGAGAGGGCTTTGTGTCTGGTTTTACCCTTTATATTTTATTTTAATTGTAATAAAACAAAAGAAAAATAGCCAATAGTTTGAATCGGAATGTACTGAATATGACAGCCATCCAAATTTTTATTGATTTATTTTTTATTCTGCGTTATTCATAAATTAAAAATTTTAGTCAATAATTTGATTTATGATGGACAGGTTGGATCATTTGTTAAATTCTATCCAGAAACAGACCTGGTCTTCAAATTCTGCATCCATATTTATGGTTCATATATATAGAAAGTTTTTTGCGTGTAGGGTTAAATAAATTAATTACAAAGATGAATTTCCTATAAATTTGTTATTTTAAAAGAAATTTAAAATCATGATTGTCAAAAAAAAAAAAAAAAATTAAAATCACAGTACGACTCTGAGAAAAAAAAATTCATATCCATAAATTATTGGTGGCATCTTTTCCCAAAGTGCATCTAAGTTTGGTAATGTTATCTACTCGTTCTTGTTATGATAACTTCTACGAAAATATTCAACGAACGCTTTGCAGTCAGTCTATCATATAAATTTTGGTTTTTGAGATGACGCCAAAAAGATGATAAATGCTGTTAGACGCATACGAAAGCCCATTGTGGAATTTGGTACCCATTTAATATATTGGGCCTTGGTTTTGAAGCGCATCTTTACTGGATCTAATTTCACGAGCTGATTAATGTTTTCTTTTCTCGAAACTTCAGATTTGTTTTTTCCTAAGCTTCGAATTGAACTAATATTAAAAAAAAATATAACAAAAACATATAGCAATGAATATCTGATTGACAATAACCCTAGTTTTTTTTTTAGTTAGGATTCATTCTGCAAATATTATTTTATTTTATTTAATTTTACGGTTACTTCTCTCTTCTTGCACACACTTGATAATACGACGTCACTATTACACTATAGATCTTTCCTATCGTCGTGTCGTGGATACTTGTCGAGTATGTGCATGAATAAAGCTATCGCCACGAGTATAAAAAAAAGATTCAAAAATAAGAGAAATAGAACGATAAGAGAGAGAGAGCAATGTACGTTGAATGTGTGCAACCTAGACACACCGGATGAAATTGAAATGGAGACCCATGTTAATACTGTTTATCCGGTATATAACAATAAAGAGATTGAGAGAATATGAAAAATAATATTATGGAATGGAGCCCATGCTTTGATGTCTTATTGTGTCCCATGTCTCCCTACGTCTAAATTCTCTATGAACCTTCCATTTCGATGTAAAGGTTGTGTTAGTTTTTGGTTCTTTTTAAAAAATTGTTATTTAAAGGGAAATAACAATATTAATCGTTTTTGAAGATATGATTTGGACCCATATATGTTTATGCTACTATGCTTCCTACCGACAAACACAAACTAAATTGCTTCGCCTTTACCACGCCAAGAATCGTTAGTGTCTTTTTCATGTATTACAGTATCTTTGAGTTGTATTTTGGAATAATAGATTTCATGATCGTACGTGATCATTATGCTGATTTTGATGATAACACAACTTTAAATGTATATAATGTGTGTAGTGATAAAACCACTTTGTTAGTAAATTCCAATCGAATTAGGCGTCAGACTACAAATTTGTAATCAATTAATTATAAAATTGTCTAAAAAAAGGTGAATTCAGAACAAACAAACTAGCTCAACGAACTAACTGAATATAAAATAAAATTAGTACATGGTCTGTTGAAGATTTATTAATTCTGTTATACGAAAACAAAAGTACAATTCAAATGGAATTTTACTAGAAACCAAATGTACTAATCATATGACTATTTAAATAGTCTTAAACTTAAAACTTTAACACAAGAGTTTTCTTGATTTCTTTGATGTTTAACCACTTACTACATCATTAATTGTGATATACGTACAAATATATAATGCCTATACTTGATCAAATGACAAGTCATCCATTCAAAAGTAGGACATAAACTTAACGATATATTAATAAATACTACATTTCGCTCAAACAGATTTTGGTTTCTATATAACATGTGCTATATTATTCTATTTATTATCATACAGTATACAATTTAAATGTATACTTTTTATACTTATAATATATGAAAACAAATTCGGATAACATTACTCCCAAATCAAAATACTCCAACCCTAGTTCGGATATCATTACTAATTACTATCTTATCATTAGAGTATTTTATCATATTAATTTTTTCTAGGCATAAATGCGCACACGGCACACCTAATCAAAAAGAGAAGGGAATTAAATAAGACGAGTCCACATGTATAGTAGAGTAGCGCATGAGCTTTTTAGGCTTTGACTAAAAATTTAAACAAAAACCAAAGTCCTAAAATCGGATTTGACGACAAAACAACTTAGGTAAGGGTAGGTGTCTACTAATCTAACAACAAAAGTCTAACCCCCTAAAGAGTTAAAGAACCTATAGAAGTAGTAGTATCATACTCACTTATCTCTCACCTATCATGTCGACACTCCTCATGGGTCCCCCATCTTCCCACACGCCTCCCAATGTCCTACTACTACTTACCCAAATTTTCACCACATCTTACCCAAAATTACCTTTTTACCCACTATTTTTTTTCCTTGTTCCCAATGTTTTGTTTCTTTTTTGGCTAATTATTATTTCTCATTGCTTTATAGGGAAACCAAAATATAATTTTTGTCAATCTGGACCCAATAATTGAGAGATGTCAAAACTCAGAACCAATTTCAGTTTTAGCCGAAGAACGAAACCATATAGTTCGATTCAGGGTTTTCCTGGCTGCTATTATTTGGTGGACGTTTTCAACACTCAGTTCTTAATTTTTGTAGGCATTTAATTTCGTATATATTACACGTTTTTTCTCGTTGGCTTAGTGAATTTTATTTCCATTTTTACGACTTCTATATATATATAGTTCTGACAATACCACGCTCCTTCCTGCTTGCTTACACTATGATTTTCCGATATTAGTTAATTAGTTTAATGATATAAAATACTCCTATTACTGTCACTGAAAACGAAACGCGTCCATATCGCTACGTAAAATATTTGCATAAGACAAAGATATATTTTTGAGTCGTTCTAGTTCATGCTCTAATACTGTACTATGCTATTGCATCAATAACTAATTAATAAAGATATCGAAAGCTTTATTTCTTTACTATATCGAATGATTGGTGTAGTTAGTGTAGTTAATGCGATACAAGTACGATTGGGTACGTGATAAAAATTAATTTCAAGCGATTAAAATGTTATCGAAAGGTAGACTGAAATGATAGTTTTAATTTATGATTCCCACGTTTTAACCGTTTATTTGAAGCTGAGATAAATATGTTTGACCCATACCCGAATTTTCTCACTTGGATATAGTACTATATTAGTAGAAATTAGCTGTTCAAAATAACGGTCTTATTTTTGAATTTTACTGGTAGTAGTAACGTTGAATTTTATAATTGTAGGAAATAAAAATGTGTTTGGTATAGTGTAATGCAATCATTAAGTGAAAATATATTTACGTTAGACACTTTTTTTTTTGTCAACAAATACTCCATTAAATTAAGTTACAAGGTTTTTGGTATTCTTTTCTAGCGGGAGCATGATGCAACCAACTAACTTACATAGGAGGAAAGAAAACCACGGTATGTTGTTTAAACAAAGGTATAACATTCGGGTGAAACTACAACAGAACGCTAACAGACAAATAGCTAAAACAGAGATAAATAGCTATTGAAACCATAAAGATAGTGAGAACCACCAAGGAGATATGCCACATGAAGTGACGGGAGGTTAATCACGATCGAATCACTGGCCACATAACGACAAATTGCCACACTGGAATACAAAGATTCCGACGGGTTTTTAAAACCTAATTCGCACTAAAGATGATGAATCTTCAGCTCCCTGAAAAGGGAGGCAGCATGTAGATTGGGAAGAAGTTTCCAAGAGTCGAGTGCCGAAAGAAGGGTCCAAGATAGAACCACCTTGCCACACTACGTTGCAAGATCTGAACCAAGTGGATAAGGAAGAGTGTTGATTATGATGAAACCATGTAGTCAAAGGACATTGACATGATGAGGAAATTTTTGCGTTATATCTCTTCATACATAAGGAATGTCTCTCATTATATGAGGAAATTAAAATGTTTAAAATGTTTTCACTAAACTGGCAGCTTAGTGAGGAAAGTCTCTCATTAAATGTGTTATATCCAAGCTGCCCGCTTTCAGAGGTGAATCTCACCGGCATCAGAGCCGGCCAACTACAAGTAGAGAGGGAGGGGGATGTAGATCTAGAGAATGCTTGAACAAAGTCTTCGGAACCTACTAGTAAGGAGCAACCAACTTTATTCTTTAATAAATTGTTACGTACTAGAGGGGCTCCATTCAATTGCCATACACCAGCACGCGAAGTTCCAAATCGGCGTACAAACTGCCTAGAAAAGCCACGGTATCTCAACACCGGAATGTGAACATTATCGTCACACCTTCGGCCTCTATCTAACATTTTTGAAAAGAGGTCCACGACAGGATCACCTCTCAACAGAAGAATATCCGATAGATAAGTCTCTCTTTTCATAAAGAGGAAGTGGGAACCCTTACGATCTAATGAATGCGTTTTGAAACTATAATAATATATTTGAAACCGCTGTTGGTATATCTTGTTCTTAAATACAAATAAACAGGAGCATGAGTAACTGAGAAGATACAAGCATAATTGCAGGAATATTCTCTCCATAAAGAAGGAAGTTTGCGATAATGAACACTCCACGAAAAAAGGAAAGCCATAAATGGGCTTATGATCCACCAAGCCTAATAAGCTTAATGAGCTTACAATCATATATTGGCCCACTAATTTCCTAGCCCAGCAGTGGTCCAACCCTTAAAACCCTAGCTTGGAAACGAGGAAGCATAGAGATGTGCTGCTGATGGTCGGAGGCGGACCGGTGGACGATAGGAGACCTCGATGAGATAACGGAAGTCTCACCGTTGATGGTGACAAGCAACGGAATAAGACAAAGGTTCTCGCCAGCCAAAATGTCCCACGGAGTGCGACAGAGGAGCAGATCTGGCGGAGACGTGCAGCTCTGGCGGAGGAGGCACATCGTTGGAGCTTAAATGAGGCAGAGGTAATCAGTTATGGAAACCGAGAAGAAGTCAGCGGTGGTTGTGAAGCTAATATCTGGAGGCGAGCGGCCATTGAAGGCGAGGAAAGATTCCGGAGGCTGTTGCCATAGACTTTGTTCATTCAAAGACGGTCTCTTCGGCGACAAGTTCAGCCGACGGAAGAAGGGAGGGATTCTCGCCGGAATAAACCAGCGGAGGAAAGGAGACAGTAGATTCGTAAGGATAGGATCTCCGAGTACCAGATCTGAACTAGGATGAAACCGAAAATAATAGGGTACCAGAGAAACGGACTTGCTCACAACTGCTTGGCCTTGTTATCCAGGCCATAAACCATGGTAGAAGAGAAGAAGAGAGCTCTCATCGGTAAAACCAGCGGAATGTGACACAAAATCTTCAAACGAACAGTCCCAAGAAAATGAGAGAAGAAAGTCTTTCAAAGGGAGAATTATCGTCCGAAAATATTCAATTTTTTTTTAGATGATAGGCTATTTAACATAATTAGACACGTATAGAATGTCATATGGACAATTATATCCATAAGTACATGCTTGAACAATGTAAAACATAAATACATGTTTATTCAAAAAAAAAAAAACATAAATACATGTACTCCGTGAAGTATATATTTTGGGTCCATGAAACCTATTATAAAATACATTTTCGCGTAATTATTTGAAACACTGTTACGTTGTAGACCGTCATGAAGTGTCAAAATATTCGGATATAAAAATGTCTGCATCCGTTTCCCAAAAATGCCTTGGTTGCATAAAGAATTGGTTTTATTCATTTTTAGTTTTGTTTATTATCATTGGTTTTGTAAGCAGGGGGATATAGGTCGAAACCTATGCACAAGAGGAGACTACGAAACGTACAAAAAAAGTTGCCCGCAAAAATTTATGTAAAACAATGCACTTTAGCTAAGTACTTTTTTTTCTTTCTAATAACCATTTAATATTACAAACAGTAAAATCTTCAGGACCTTGCTAAGATTAAGAATCTCGTTAGAAATTTCACAGAATTGTACACTACGAAAATACAAAATTTGGAGCGTGTCAAAAGAAAACTTCGTTTAGTAAGTGAATATAATAAAACTTCTTCTACACAAAACTGAAATCTTTTAATACCTTATAAAGGAAAAAAAAAATCTGGCGTAATCATGTTAGTCCGTCAATTTCATATATCATCCAATGAAACTCAAATTTATGGGTTAAAACATTGAGATGAAGTTCGTTAAACTTGCAAAATATGAAAATGCTAATAATTTCATCGAATTATGATGGTTAGTGAATGCCCGATAAATCGTTGTTTCGCCGTCGTATGTTTTGTTGTTGATACAGGACCATAGTATCAGGTAACTAAATGACTTATTTCACTACGTAATTTTATCTGAGTGGTAATTATTTACATCATCGATGCATGCACACCACTTGTGACTTTTTGTGAGTTAGTTTCTTCTTGGGACATTTACGCAAAGCTTTAACTAACATATACGTTTCGTGTTGGATGGTATTGGTAGTCTTATCTCTTTCCATCGTTATTATATTCTCTCTTTTTCTCCATAAGCTACGTCAATATTCCAAAATAGTTTCTGTATTCCTCATTTTTTGGTCCGTTACACTTACACATATGCTTCAAAACAGTTGACAATAAAGATTTTTTTTAGTAAGGTTTAAAGTTTTGTATCAGCGTTACGTTCCTTGAAACTCTTTGTTGTCATTAACGTCAGATTTTATGACTAAAGAACAAATTGGTGATGCACCAAAACCAAAGGCCGTATAATCCGAAATAAATTGTTCCACATAACTCATATCCTAGTGTCACTTAATTTATGGTTGAACATAAATTAAAGACGCTTACTATAAGCACATCAAATCTAGCAATATTACTGAGCAACGAAAATAAAATCCAGCTAAAACAACATCCAAAGTACTTTGTAGTTGCGGTATGATAGCCGTTGATGTAATATTTACTCAAGACATAGGATCATCAAGAATAAAAATGGCCCATCCAATGTATAACTTAAAAGGAATCCTCGGGGAGGCGACCAAAGAGAGATGGTCCAAAAATATCATTGGAACCACGTGAATCTTGATAAATATTTGGTACTCCGCTCAACACTATTTATTATTTGAATAGGACAATTCTATTATTATTTGTATCCTAGACTAAAAAAACTTCACTGAAAGCGTGAATATCGTATACAAATTGCAAGATCTCACTTAAAGTGTACCCCTTTGTTTCCTTCTGCAAATTCTGGTAAAAAAAAAGAAGCAAATCTTTACAAAAATTACAACGATTCAGATATATATCAATATATATACTCACCGACTCTAATGAATGAAGTGTATTACTCATCGTAAATGTGTTGCTGTATATTTATCTTACGAACATTACCACAACTATCCTAATAACTCAAAGTTACAAGGCTTACAGCTAGTTTCTACCCATTTGTAACAACGTTACAGCTAGTTTTCCCTAAATGCAAACATATCACAAGAAAAGAAAATTAGTAAAAACTAAAATAATAACCCCGATAAAGAAATCGCCTACAAATTGGGGAATATGTCCAAATACTGCAAAATAAAACACAAATAGCCTACTTAAATTAAATGGTTTGGGACCATATAATTTACAAAACCTTTGATTCAACGAATGATAGATTAAAAAACTTTTACTTTTACTACTACTCAGTTAAAATGAAAAAAAATGAGGAACAAATTGGAAGCTAAGTTTGTAGTACCTTTAAAGCAAAAAAGAAACTTTTTATAAAAACAAAGAAGAAGAAGAAACTAAAAAGCAAAATTAATAATAAATATGTTGTAACATGTCCGAGATCCGGATTGTGTTTTTAGGTACACACCATTCTTGTCTCCTCCCAAAGCTTCATCTCTCTCTCTATTAACAAAAAAAAATAAAAATAAAATAAACTTACGCCTCGTTCTTCTCCCTCTGTCTCTCTCTCTCTCTCTTCTCTCTTCTGAGCTTTTTTGGCTCTAGCTTTCTTCCTCCCATGGCAACTATCTCTCAAGTCATTATCTAAACTTTTTATTACTTTTTTTTTGTTTTTCTAATCACTAGCTACTTCTTTATTATGGATATTGGTGTTCATATTCTTGGGTCGGTTACTAGTAATGAAACACCGGGTCAAAAACAAGAACTCAGAGGTACTAAGCAAGACAGATCCGGATTCAACGGTGATGATTACTACTTGCAACGAAGCTTGAAGCTAGCTCGAACAACAACAACTAGAGAGGAAGAAGAAGATAACTTGTCTTCTTCATCTTCTTTTGCAGCTTCTTACTGCAAAACGATACCGTTTCACCAAGGCATTCCTCTGTTGAGATCTGCCTCTCCTCTTTCCTCCTCTGATTCTCGCCGGCAAGAACAAATGCTTAGCTTCTCAGACAAACCACAAGCTCTTGATTTCACTAAATATGTCGGTTTGGATAATAACTGTCATAACAAGAGCTCTCTCTCCCCGTTCCTTCACCAGATTCCTCCACCTTCTTACTTTAGAAACTCAGGTCTGATAATAATATATTTTTATTTGGTCGAATGGGTTTTTTTTTTTATAATTTTATTTTGTTTTCTTGAAAAAAAAAAACATTTTTGTATTGTGGAATGCAGGAGGAGGATATGGTTCTGGTGGTATGATGATGAACATGAGCATGCAAGGGAACTTCACAAGTGTTAAAGGTCCTTTTACATTGACTCAATGGGCTGAGTTAGAGCAACAAGCGTTGATCTATAAGTATATCACTGCCAATGTCCCTGTTCCTAGTAGTCTCCTCATCTCTATCAAGAAGTCTTTTTATCCTTTTGGATCTTTGCCTCCTAGTTCTTGTAAGCTCCTTTTCTAGTTCCACATAGCTTAATCATTGATGATCATGTGTGTTTGTCAAACTGTTGGGATTTTGATTCAAGTCTTTTGTGGTGTGTGGTTGCATAATCCAAGAATCAGGTTTTAGCTACGTATTTGATGTTATCTTTGGTGCTATAACTCTTTCATAACATTGTTCTTGAAGGTTTTCAAGATTTGTGCTTTTAGTGATTTGTTGTCATTTGTCAATGCTCAGTGAGTGTGTTCTTTAATGTCATATCTGTTGAAAAGTCTTTGCAACATTGATTGCTATTAGGTGTTTTTCAAGATTTGTGCACCTATAAGAGATTTTGTTAGCAATGGGTTAACAAGAGTGTTTATATCTGGCTTTGTTTGCAGTCGGATGGGGAACTTTTCATCTCGGTTTCGCAGGAGGGAACATGGATCCTGAGCCAGGGAGATGCCGTAGAACAGATGGGAAGAAATGGCGGTGCTCAAGAGACGCTGTTCCTGATCAGAAATACTGTGAAAGACACATCAACAGAGGCCGTCATCGTTCAAGAAAGCCTGTGGAAGTCCAATCTGGCCAAACCGCCACTGCCACTGCCGCATCCAAAGCGGTTACAACAACACCGCAACAGCCTGTCGCCGCTGGTAATAGTAACAACAGGCGTGCATCAAATAGTAACCGCAGCCTCGCCATTGGAGGTGGTCAATATATCAATCCTTCTACAGAGTCTCTACCTAACAACAACAGGTGAGAAAAACATATCTTTTGATACTTTTTGCATATTCCCTTCATGATCATTCACTCACTGATTCTTGCAAAACAGAGTTCGAAATCCGCAAATATATCCTTCCACCGTCAACTTACAACCCAAGGAATCTCCTGTTATTCATCAGAAACAGAGAAACAACAACAACAACAACAACCCTTTTGAGTTTGGACACATATCCTCTGATTCACTACTCAACCCTAATGCGGATACGTCAAAGACCTATGGATCATCGTACTTGGATTTCAGCAGCAACCAAGACAAGTATTCAGGGAATCACAATCACAACTCTTGGCCTGAAGAGCTGAAATCAGATTGGACACAGCTTTCAATGTCAATGCCAATAGCATCATCATCATCTCCTTCCTCCTCACACAACAACAACAACAATGCTCAAGAAAAAACCACACTCTCGCCTCTCAGGCTATCCCGCGAGATTGATCTTTCGATCCAAACCGAGGAAACAACGATGGAGCCAGCTGCCAAAAAGGTGAATACTTGGATACCAATCTCGTGGGGAAACTCCTTAGGAGGTCCTCTAGGTGAAGTACTAAACAGCACAACGAATAGCCCAACACTGGGATCTTCTCCTACAGGGGTTTTGCAAAAGTCCACGTTTTGTTCACTTTCTAATAACAGCTCCGTGAGCAGCCCCATCGCTGAGAACAACAACAGAAACAATGGCGACTACTTTCATTACACAACAACCTGATAAACTCAAAATTAGTCTTGATGCGGCAACAAACAAAAAAAAAAAAGCTCTGTTTTTTATTTACTCTTTTCTTTATATGTTCTGTGTTGTATCTTTGTGAGAGGAAATTAGAAAATCGTTGTACTACTGATTCTTTCTTCGTTTCCGAGTTCTGAATCTAGATTTGTATGATTATTTAATTTACTTCAAATATAATCACAATCTTGATTCTACATCAAGAACAGAACCAAACGAGGGTTATCATCGGCCCTTGTTCTTCTTCATCAAAGATAAGGTTTTAGGGTTTACAAGGCCTCAAACGTAAATAGACTTAAGGGCCTAAACTATTGTGCTTAATGATCCAAGAGTTTGTGTGGGCCGAAATGTAACGAACTAATCCATAGTTCGCCTATTTACGTTCGGGACAAATAGGATTATGGGCCTTATGGATGATGTAATGCGCACAACAAAGCCTTTCCACTAAGTAATAATAATGTAGTATTAATTTAATAACCCTTTTTTAGTTATTTTATTTATCATACACGAATGAATGAACACGAGAGAGGGAAAAATAAAAATCTCTTCTATTTTTTTGTTTTTTTTTGTTTTTCTCTTTATTAAAGTAACAATATAGAAAAGAGAAAGTGGAATATTAGAAAACTATCACTTTCTCTTCCTAACGTTTCCATTTCATTTACATAAGAGAGATAGAGAGATACATAGAGAGATTTTTTTTCTCTTTCATCTCTTTTTTTTTTTCTTCTTATTTTTTTTTTCTATATATATATATTTTTTTCTCCTTAGACAAGTTGATCGATGGTTGAAGATGGGTTATTATGTTCAGTCATGATCATTCTCCGGTTATGAAGTTCCCATTGCTGCTGTTGTTGAAGTTGTCTAATGATCAAAACCCGTCGCATCTCCGATAGCCTCAACCGCAGAATCTCTTGTTCCGTTACGAGCCGGTTATTGTCTGTGTTCACTCGTTGAAGCTGGTGTAATACTAACCGGAGCCGGTTCCCGAGCTCACGGTTTTCTAAATCAAGACGGTTTACTTGGTTCCTTAAATTATCGATGTGGCTCTGTTTACGCATTCTCGACCGTTTCGCTGATTCCCGGTTTGATTCCATCCTCTTCCTCTTCCGCTCTTCCGTCATCTCCGGTTGAGTTAATATTTTCCCGTTATGGTTCTGCTCTCCAGAACCGGAATTCGTGATGGCTGTCAATTGTTTTGGGTCGTCCGAGTCTGGTTCGTGTGCTTGAGAGCACAGTAGACCGACTGATTGGTTGGCGTCGTCAAAACCGGGACTAGTTTTGACGAAACCGAGACAAGATTCGTCAGAACCAGTTTTCATGTCATGAGAACCGGAATTAATTCTGACGGAACCGGTGTCTGATTCACCGTAAGAAGGACTTGGTACGGCCGGTTTAAGGGACATTTGGTCCACGAAAAAGAGATCAGAGCAGTCCCATTCCCAAGGAGTGAACCCGGTTTGGAAACCCGAAAATTGATTAACCAAACCCGGTTCAGAGAATGAAAAGGCCGGTACAGTGGACAACATAATAACAAATTTTTTTCTAATAGAGAGATGAGAGAAATTAGGAGGGGAAAAGGGAAGAATTGCATTGTTGGAGGCTGATATTTATTGACAAACCAAGAGGGGTAATTTGGTAATATTTTAAAAATACGATTGTACGGCCGTAGATTATACTGTATAAACAGCTTTTGAGTCATGTTGCACTATGGTGGGGTTTAAAAATTTAAAACTTGAAATTTTTATTTTGTACAGCCAACTTTTTTAAAAGCAGGAAATATTTCGTGGGACACCATAGCTCGTTTTGGGTCCATATAAGTATAACTCCTCCAATTTTTTTTTTTGATTTTTAACAATATTTGAAATTTCAATATAACCAAATGTCTGTAATAGCTTAGTGATGAAGAAAACAGTTCATATTTCAAACGTTTTTTATATTAAAAAAAAATTCAAGAATGAGATATTTCTTTATCCACCTAGAAAAGGTTCACCCATTCGTATTGAAATTGAATACTTCATCTAATCTTCTCGTGAATTGCTTGTTATAGAAGATTCAACCAAAAATCATAATATTATATACATTTAAGAACACGTTCCCACGACCATTTGAGATCTCATTCATCATAATTCATCATTCATATTTACTCTCTCCAACCAACGTTTGTTTATAGTTTATGATATATTCTTCAACTTAGTATTTTTGTGTGTAAATTTGGAATGTGAACATATACTTGTTATGATATTGACAGCCACAATAGAGTGATTCTAGTTCTTTGTTCTTGTTCAAGATTTCTGTTTTTTTTATATAGATATGTTCACTGTTTAATTATCTTTTTTAAAAGAAAAATAAAATCTTTCTTTATTATATTAATTTGTCTTCTCTAATTCTTTTTTTAACACGGGATGGACAGTTGGACACACACTGGACGGGGACTACAATCATCATTTCAGTCGGGGAAAAAGAAAGAAGAGAGATGGAGTAAATTAACTAAAACCAAAAAAGAAAGAAAGAATCTAAGGAACGCATACACTTTACAATTTAACTGAACCAAACTGGTGCTTTGCATGAGAGATGAGACCAATGCTTTTTGTAAAGAACCCTATAAGTTAACCTACGACCATAAAGTATATTACTTGCTTGCTACACGGAAACATTGAAGATAAAAAGTAATAATACTACGTCGATTAAGTATATATGTAGCAAATTTAGACTAGGATGATTCAACAAAAATACTGAAAAATCGAGGATATAAGAATGCAAAAAATGTGCTTAGACATTTAATCATGCAAGCCCGAGTATAGATTTCTAGTAAAATATTCTTAAATTGATCACACGATTTATACCTTTAGTAAGTTTATACAGTATATGATCAGAAAAACAAAATGTGGAGCAACGGCCACATGCATTTCATATAAAATAAAGCAGAGAGGACAAAAGACATATATGATGATTTTCATACTTATTATATACACGCAGCTTTATAAATAGCCAGACTCATGTTTTGGTTCGGTCTCATGTGAAATCAAACTTTAATGCCCAAAGAAAAGCTTCACATATTAGCTTTTTCTATGATCCCAATTTTCATTTTATCTTTAATTAAATCAATATTCCATCGCATAGATATGCTCTTTACTCTTACGTGAAATTTGTGCATCTTAAGTCTATATATATTATTATGGTATGTTTTTAATATACATTAATGTGTGGTGTACACTAAACTACTAAAGTTTTCGAGTGGAGGGACCTAATATTACTATTGTTAATCACTGGAAAAGTCATATGGCAGACCGGTCGATGTGCCAAGAGCCAAGCTTGTGCCCGGCTGATGAACCAGCTTTCAATGGGCTTATTATGACCAGTATACGTAATCGTTTCAAAAATGAGACGACAAAGTTATTCCTACGATAATCTTCTAAGGTTTGTTAATTAGCAGAAGTTATTATAATTATACAACGTTCTTAAATTTTTTTATACAGGTCACTCGATTTTTAAATTTTTGATACAATGACTTTTCTAAAGTGGAATTACAAACGTCTTTAAATCAAAAAAAAAAAATTCACGTCATTATTGTATCAAAGGCTACGGAATACAATGCATCCATCATGGGAAATGAAAAAAAGTTTATAAGACGGAAAGCACAACAGTTTACTTGAAAAATGATGGCACAACTTTAGCTTGAATATTCGTTGAACCTTAACACGTAAATATATAATCAGATTATATATATATATATATATATATATTAATTCCTAAACTTTATAATATTTTAGGTTTGCCCAACATATATACGTAGCCTAGAACCCCCTACAAATCAAGTATATTGATGACATTTTTGCTGTTAATAAGAAGAAAACTCTCTTCTTAGACTAGTTACATATAAAGTTGTACGTTAAAACTTAAAAGTTCGAAAGACTTCGCCTACAATAGTGTCGGCTGCTCTATAAGATTATAACATTTTAATGATATAATAAAAAACAATTTGTATGTAACTCACACATGTATCTTACCAAAGTGGAATCCGGACAATGACCAATGTACATACCAAAAAAACTAATTTGAAAATTATCATATATCTAACTTTTTTTGAAAATTTTAGAATTGCATTAATTCTCTTCTTTTCATATTTGTAGACATACGTACATAGAATCTTTATTTATCATATATCTAGTTTCTTGGATGTTTAACTCATAATGGTGATGCGAATCACTAAGAGTCTAAGACGACATTATTCTTTACCCTTATGCTAATTAACGAACTTCCCTTTGCTTGAGGAAACATATATCAGTTTTTTGATGCGTATTATATATGGATCTTGTACAATTGATGATTCATCCATGCAGTTAAAATAATGAATGAAAATCCAACAGCATTTTGATTTTTTTCCATCTATATATTAGGAAATATATAGTATAGTATATAAATATATATAATTATGAAAGGAAAATTACTTAGTCGACGGCTACAGTTTTGAACTTTAGATAGGTCACTAATTTTGAATCTTTAATTAAAGTCGATGAGGAAAACTTTATTAAAAAGTTTTAGGCAAATCTTATATCTTTTATATTAATCATAATCTAAATAACGCATGTAAAGTTATCTAATCACTCAAAGAAAATTTTAAAAAGGCCCTAAAACGACAAATCTGTAAACTGGTAAAAACCTAAATGTTCGCTAAATTATATTTGGCAATGGATGTTAACATGCAACAGTCTTTTCTTTTAAATTTTCTTTAACAAAATCTGCCATTTCTATGCAAATATTTAATGATTCATGTTGGTTCTTCCTCATGACCGAAGCACTGGCAACTCTTACCGCGATAAGAGTTGCAATTGAATCGAACATCACAAGAATCTCTTTCGTTTTCGACTCGCTTATGCTGGTCCAAACCCTTAATCAGAAGCTCCAACTAAATGAACTTCATGAGACTTTTCACAATGTGCTCGTTTTATCATCAAATTTTACTTATTGCTCTTTTAATTTTATTCCCCGATCATAGAATCGTCAAGCCGATTTTCTGGCAATGGAGGCTTTGCTCTTGTATAAGAATTCCTAAGCTTTAATGAAAGGTCTTTTCGTTCAAAAAAAATTAATCATTTAAAAATGGAAAAGAAAAAAAAAGCTTCGACTGTAACAAATAATAATATATATTGATGTTTAAGATAATTTTAGTCTCCACGTCGTCGCATGTTGGTGGTATCTATCGACATATTTTTCCAATTAATGTTTCGTGGTTTTGTCGCCTTGTATCGTTCGGCCTGACACATCTGTGTGTGGTGTGTGTATGACGATGAGTAAATGGATGTAATTAAAGTAACGATAGAAATCCACTAATTATGGCTTTTTAGATGTATCTTTTTATAATCTATATGTTCGTGGTGGAGTGTTCGTTGAGATTTATCGCGTGTCGTCATTTGGTACGTCATTATGATTCTCCTTGTAGCTCCAAATAGACAAATGTCAATACATGGAGTGTATCGTATGTGTACATGCATATGGTCAAATGGTTATGTGAGTGTAGCTTTTTTAGCCAACGAGTTTCGGAAAAAATGCTTTGCGACTTTAAATGGTCGATTGGTTTCTCGTGATATTAAAACATTATATAGTGGTGGGGACTGGGATGCAAACATGACAGTTGTACTGATTTTGGTCTTAATCATAAACTATATACAGTACCGGGTGTATTCAAAATAGGATTTTGGAGGATTTGTGATTTTTTTAAAAATCGACTGTTATTCAACTAGTGATTTTAAAATCACATCTCAAATCCATTGTTATTGAATATGACATTTGTTAAAAATCATTCAAAATCACTCACAATCCACTGTTATTCAATTAACAATTTGCAAAAATCATAACAAATCTACTGTTATTCAAAACCAAATTCTTTTATTTTTAGAAAAATATAATAGTGATTGTGAGAGACTTTGGATACATTTTTGTAAGGGAAATCCTATTTTGAAAATCCCACCTTGGAGAATGGTTTTGTAGGATTGGTTAAAAAAAAAAACAAATTATGATTTTGCTATAAAAACAAATTTTGGGCTCTCTCCCTCTATCTTATATATCTTTTCTTCTCTCTGATTTATAGAGGTAATAGTGACTGTGACCAAATTCATTCACGGTGGAGTGTTGCTCTGTTTTGGTGTGAGAAAACAGAATAACGTGACCAAATTCATTCACCACTTTGTAATTAACGTTTGTACGTAGTTAATGGTTGCTTACAAAATTTTTTGTTTCTTTTGTATGGATTTAGTTTCCAAGCTACAATGGGAGATATAGAAGATGTGAAAGCTAAAGGTCAATATAAACAATGGTCTGAGCCTGAACACAAGTTGTTATTGCGGCTCCTAGTGGATGAAGTCAATCAAATTGCCTAAACACAAGTTGTTTGTACCTTTCAATTTAAATTTTTGAGTTTATGCTATTCAGATCAAATTGCCAAAAATCTTTTTGTTATGTTATATTCTCGTTTAGAATCTTCTTAAAAACCCATTAAAGTCTCACCAAATCTCATCAAATCACAATTTTTTCTTTTCAAAAATAGACAATAATAACAAATCCACCAAAGTACTTTAAAAACTCACGGAAAATCTCCTCAAATCCAAAAATTCATAAATCCTCCAAAATCATCCAAAATTCTATTTTTAATACACCCCAACATGTTTTTGGTCTTATTTGTTGATAGTTGATACTCAGGTGGTATATCTGGCCCAAACTTATTTAAGTGGGCCTTTAAAGTGGTATATGAAATTATTTGAAGATATACATGTTTTTGTCCTGATTTTTAACGGGCCTTTAAACTGGTATATCTGGCCCAAGCTAAGAAAATAGTTGACTATTACCTCACGTTTTTACGTAACTTGTCAACGTTTTTTGGTCAACAAGTCAACGTTTTTGATAAACCAAACATGCCCCAATATTTTGCAGTATGTTGTTAGTAGTGTCAAAAATATTTACACGGGCCACACGGCAGTGCATTAACCTCCCTAGTCCCTAATATACATTTTTTATAGATGTTTTCAGTATAAAAAAGTTTAAATTTATTTATGTGTTTGTTAAATGAGAAATATATATACAGCTATGATCGTAATTGGCATAAGCTAATGTTTATGAAATCCACTTTTCTCTGTATAAACAATCTATGCACTAAAAAATTTCGAATAATAAAAACTCCTTGTTTTTTATTCTCCTTTTTACTTTTATGTAACTATATATTTAAAAAAAAAATAGATAAGAACATTGACAAAAGAAAAAGATAAGAACAAACAACTCTAATTTTTTCGTTCTTAAAATAAGAACTAGATTAACGGAAACAGTTGACCAATATTGACTCTATATAAAGGTGGTTTGCTCATTGGATTTTTCAATATCCATTTTTAAATCTACAGTCACAAAAATGAAAAATCTCTCTACTTTGCTCACGATAGCTCTCCTCCTTTGCGCCGCCATGCAAACGTGCACCGCTCGCCCCGAACCGGCCTACTTCGCCTCCTTCACAACCTCTCTTGCGGAGACACTTAGTCTGGTTAGTCATATATATACGTACACACATACATGTAAATTAATTTCATACGAAAATTATATATCTTCGTTTATTTATGTTTTATTGTGTTTCAGGAAATGATAGAATCAAAACTACATGATGTGGTGGGAGAGAGCTGCGATAAAGAAGACGACGAAGATTGCTTGATGAGAAGGGCATTGACCGCTCATCTTGATTACATCTATACACAGAAGAAAATTAACCCTTAGCTATATATGTTAAGTATTCCAACTGTTGTGAATTACAAATTATTCTCACATGTTACACATGTGTATATAGGATCATTGATTAATTCAATTTATTCTTGTAACGGACAGTGTCAAATTATTCCCACATATTATTTGTATATATTACAAACTCAATATAAATGACATAATTCGTTTAATTTATAGTAGAATGGAATATAAGTGAGGAAAAGTTGAATTAACTGGAAAAAAAAAATGTGAGATAGCATAATTCAATCAATTTACAGATGCGTTAATCCCGGAAGACTTGCGGAAGAATGGTTTACAACATAATAAAATTAATTCGAAAATGCGAGTCTGAAAATTATAAGATTAGTGAAAATTTATAACATAGAATCGCTGAATCATTTCATAATTATGCAAGTTACAGGTTAAATTCTTAAATATAACATGATTAACTCTTTGTTGATTACATCTTCCTTGTTTATTAAAAAGCTAAAAAACAAAAGAAAGTACAAGAATGTCAAGCATCTCTCTCAATCAAAGAAAGCGCATTTTGAAAGAGTAAATACATAAAAATGTTATAAACTACCATCGGGAAAGATTTGCAGGATTTTGAAATGAAAAATCTCCCCAAGAAGATGAAGAACTCTGCTTTGTTACATCATCCAAACTCTTGAGCAGTTTAGCCTGCGCAACCTCGTGCTCAGGTGCACCGGTTAGCTTCTGAACCAACTCTTTGAAGTTGACTGGCTCGACTCTGTAGACATGAGGATGCATTGGATTCAAAGGGGATGATGATGATGATGTTGCAGGCCTCTTTAATAAGGGCTTCGAAGGTTGTTTTCGGGTTGAATGGAGCGAAGTTAGGTAATTTTTCGTTGTCCTTGTCGCGGTATCTTGAGCGTTAAGGTAACTTTGAGACAAAAACGGCTGTGATGTTGCTTCCATTGAGACTTTGAGAATTGAGATATCGCTTAGAGAAACTTCTTTCGGATGTGTGAAATAAAAGTGTTCTGATATATATTGATGGATATGCAACGTTTTCAACGCGGGTCAAGCCTTTGGTTTTTGACTTTTGAGAACATTGTTTTATTTTTTATTTCTTAGTAACTGGAAAATTTCAACGAGTGTGTTCTAAAAATATTTTATTGATTCATAAGTTTTCTGATCGTAGTAGGAACTATTAAAAGGAATATTTCTATGACAAAACTGATTACTTTATCCAATACTATAATTAGGAAGCCGTCCACGTGCTATTTTGTTATTTGTAATGATGAGAAGATTATTATCAACAGCCTTCGGATTTGAATCTGAATCTTAATCTATTATTAGTTTTCCTTCTTTTTTTTTTTGTTTAGTAACACAAGTAATCTATTATTTTATTTCTAGAAGGGGAAACATGTGTAAACAACCATTTTTACTTGGTCTAAACTTGGTGCTCTGTTTCTGAATTAAAATGGTATAACTTCTTCGGTTAATTATGGACCATAGCACAAGGGCCTCTCAATAACAATGAAGACGTACAGATTACAAATACTGAGGCCCATCAAACGTCTTCAATAGCATTCAAATTACAATTATTGGGGTCCAATCCATATATGTATTCGTCTAGTGTTTGACTTTGAAAAATTAAAGGCTCACTTTCAGTGCATGATGAAGTTTAATATATCACTGGTACAGGCAAAGATTTACTACTTCAAAACTACATATGTACACAAAATATACATATTCAAAACATAAAACATAGTTTTAGGTTATAAGACATCTATGATAAACTTCAATGCTTTAATTAGATATCCATATTCTTGGGCTGTGATTGTTACTAAGATATACACACGATTAGCCAAATAGCCACTCTTTTATTGCAATTTTGTTTATTCTAATTTACCAAAAACGTTAGTAGTATTTTAATTAATTTCATGGATAGTGTGTTCACCTCTCCTACTTTTAAGTTTTGAAGTCAACTGTTGGCTTTACATTTTTTTAGCAATGGGTCTCATAATTTAGGTTGTTTACAATTATATATGCTCCTCGTTTAAGAGTATCAAAATTTAATTTTGTTATCATAATTAAGCAAATTCAACGTCTCGTGCTATATAATAGTAATCAACCAAAAAAATAAAAAATTCGCCATCTGTTAATTATTGGAATACAATGATGCATCTCTCCGTACGCAAATGCCATAAATCTTTTTTTTTTTGTCAAAGAGTGATATTATTGTTTGACTAAATGAACGTTACTAATAGTCATTATTGCAAGTGATGAAACAAAAAAAAACCTTAATTAGCTGGTTTCACTCTATGTCTCTATTTGACTATTTAAGTATAAGATCATTTTCTCGTATACTGTAGTACAAATGTGTATATACATACATTTATATATATAGTTCAAATGTGTATAAATAATCGCAAGACATTGTTAAATGTTCAGCCACTTAGATTCTCTTTGGAATTGTCACTTTGTGATAAAGATAAACATGAGCAAGAAAAAGGAGACGAAGCTACGCAAGTACATGAAGGTTCCCATAAACATGCTGGTGAAAGCTAGGGACTTGTACGTACGAGGCATGAATCAGTTGTCTTCCCAAGATGATCTTCTTGGCAGCGGCATGGGTTTTGGGATGCCGGTATGCCACGTAAGTGCTCTTCCGCGAAGTTTCAGCGCTAGCCACTCACAATACTCCGCCAGAGCCGAAGATAATCGTGTGGCTCAGCTTGTAAGAGCTGCATCAGCTAGAAATATGAATCTTGATACATGGCAGGGACCAGGACCAGAACCACCGAAATTGCTGAAGGCTAAGAGTTCGAGAACCTCTGTTGGTCATCACAATCATGAGATTGAGACAATTGATGAGACAAGTCCTTTGGTTAGTTTTGGGAGTAAACACAAGAAGCTTCCAAGGAGTAAGAGTTATGGTGTTGCCAAATATACTTATGCTCTCCAGTAATTTGTTTTTAATTTTTTATGTATCATGGGTTACGTCCGGATTTCGATTTACAATCTTTGGTTGTATATCATATCTGTGTGATTCACAAATCGAGAGCTTGGGTCTCTTATGTAAACAAGAATCAACTAAATGTGAAATACTTGTCATCATCATGCATGGGTGTTGTACAAAAAAAGTGAAAAGGAAATTGTTAATGTGATATTGCTTGTTTTAATCCAACTCTTCTCACTTATAGTTATAGTTGGCATTATAAATAAAAAATGTAATACTATATTCATATGATTGTGATATTATAACCAATATCTAGAATCTAGATATGTACATCACCAAATCAATAATTATGAAGAAGCATGGATGTGATGATGGTTCATAACTGTAAGTATATTATGTCAACATACTGTAATAAGAAAAAAATTACCAAGGATCATTAGGATAATCGAACGGCAGAGGTTGAAGGGGAGAAGTCTTACTCAAATCAGAATGAACGTAACCATAGACGCGCATCACCTGATTATCAGCAAAATTAAGGGCTCTGATCATCTCATTCCAACACGTGTCACCATGATAAATCGGATTATGGTCTCCACTACAAGGTTGACATCCCGTGAAATGCGTTACAAACGCGCGTCTGCGACTACCTCTTCCACCAAACTCGCCTTTCAAAAACCGCTCCTCTCTAAACGCACCGTATCGCTCGCTCACTTTCTCAGCGTGACGTCTACGCAACGTGTCGTCTTGTCGTTCCATCTCAAGATACCGTTCCGTCACGTTAGCGAAACCTCCGACTACACCAATCCAGTACCCTTGGAAATAATACTCTGCTTCGAGGTATATCTTAGGATAATACAACTCTTTGTGTATATACAGTAAATAAATCAGAGCCGTCTGATCATCTGACTCGGGAAACAACTTATCTTTGAATATAGACCGTTGGATCGGTCCCCACTTTTTGTAATCCGGGCTCACCGGTCCCATACTCTTCCACGTGTCAATGAACTCCATTGACCATTGACAATTTCTGATTAAGAAAACGCCGGCGTTTAACGCCGTCCAACTCTGTGTATCGTAGATTATATTAGGCCAGCCGTGAACGACGAGGTTATGTTGACGGTAACGGTGAAGCGGCGGTTTGAATTCCATGTCAGTGAAAATAGCGTCGGAATCAACCCACCAAATCCACTCCGCCTCAGGGTGAGCAAGCATCGCCGCTTTTACCACCGGAAGTTTCGCCCAGTACGAATTCATCTTCGGATGAAGCAAAGCGTTGCTGTAGAAGATGTCGTGGCCATGGATTCGAGCGTAATCGACTTTGTTTTTGAAGCACCGGAGAAGCAAATGGTCTCCGATTGGGTTTTTACACGGCGAGGATTGCGAACCGGTTACCATAACGATACGGTTTTCTAAACCGGGTTTGAACGACGGGTGTGATTCAAGCCATTGGTGCCGTTTCTCGTCCCAGTTTGTGATTGATTTATCGATGGAATAGCTTAGATCTGGATCGTCGTACAAACCGGGCTCCGGCGGGTCGAATTGCATGTTTAAACCGGAACATTTTTTAACCGGTTCTTTGTCGTGAAGTAAACCGGTAATGGTGAAATTGGAGGAAGGTGAAAAAAATAAGAAGTAAGACCAGATGAGAGTAAGAGACGTGAGAGCTCCGGCGAAGAAGATAACACTGTTCTTTGTGCCACTGTATTTTCCCATTGAAGATAATGAAGGGAATCAAATAAAAAAAAAAGAAAACTGAAAAGGTGAGAAAATTATATTTTCTGATCAAGGGTTTATTAGGATAAATATGAGGTGATTTAGTCAAATTTCATGTATGGTAAGAAATTTTTAATTAGGATAACTCTTAACACATATATGGAAAGTATTAGACTTTCAAGTAAGGTTATGCAATGGACAGGACTGAATCAAATCCTGACACTTTAAATTCTGAGATTTATTAGCATATTAAGTTATTTTCTCATAATTATGATACTAATTGCTTTAATAATATATATATATATATATATACATATACTAATTTTAGAATGTTGAATAAAGTTTGATATATATAAACTATATATTTATTTGCGTTACTAATTTGAAAAAAAATACAAAGTAGACTGTTTAGAAGAAAAATTAGGAAAAAAAAACAGCATAAATGATAGATCAATGCAGTAATGGTTGATTAATCAAACAGTAACAATAAACGATGTCAAAAGCTCACATGTTATGGGGACGGTAAGCACGACATTACACCACTCGACCTTACCATAAATCTCATGTTCATTGCGCTTTACGAGCACAATCTCAGCACACCAAATATCCTTCTCTTCACGCACCTTCTTCTCCCACAAAACCGCAATATTCCCACCGTAATTCTCTAATCTAACAAGAATCTTGTAACAATCTTTTAGTAATTTAGTCAGTTCCTCCAAACCCTCTAAAAATTCCCAAGATCCTTTATCAATATCGTACCATTGGAGCCGTTTTAATATCCAACTATAATTGAACCATATGTTATCTATGACACAATAATCAGGATTGCCAGCCCACCTCATACCTATCTCCGTTAATCCAATTTCATCCCATCTGTTTTCCTTGGTCTTGTAAACCGCATTACTCCTAACCCCAAAGAAGTAAAGCTTTCCGTCAATGGCTACGCTATTGTATATATTATTATTCTCCTGTATAAATTTTGCACCAGGGCTTGGCACATGCTCCCATATTTGGGTTTTGGTATTGAAACACTCTATCCAATCTGAGGAATGAAGATAATCTTTAACGCCTCCTGTTATATATATTTTCGTATCAAGAACACGCACACTAGGGTACCATCTAAACACCCGCATGCTTGGAGCCTTGTGCCAAGTGTGATTCCGACAGTCCATGAACATGAACCTAGACGGAGTGTCAACTTGGTAGATATTACAACCAACTGCTGCTAGACTCATATCCCACCGACTCATATAAGGAGGATTAAGTGTTGGGAATGAAACCAAAAGATTCTTGTCACTCGACTTTTTCTCTTTCATTGTTAGCAATTGATATGGTCTTAAGAGTGGCGTGAACCATCTAGGAGTAGGGTTAGGAGCAGTGATTTGAGTCGGTCTCCGACAGAGAGTGAACCAACGTGCTCCGTTTTTGTCACGAGGGAACAGTAAACACACATAGAGACAATTCTCGGTGCAGCATAAGAGAGTTCGGGTTTCGTAAATCTCAAGCGAAGTAAGGAGAGAACGAAATCTCTTGGAAACTAAGGAAAGAGTAGGATAATACAATCTCGAGACACGGGCTAAGCAGTTTAAAAGCATGTCATCAGGAAGCATTAGAAAGGTAATCGTATTTGCAACAGTTGGCTTTGCTCTGTTCATGGCTGTGGAAGCCAACATTAGTTAAAACGTAGATCCAAAATCCAGATCATCTAGTATTTTTATATTGTAAGCACATATTTCCTAAATATAGTTGAACTCTATCACATCCAATTCCTTTATATATATATATATTTTTTATGGGACTCCATATTAATAAATTATATTAGTTCTGATAATATCCAATTTAAAAAATCTCAGAGCAGTTATATTAAATTATATTTAAAATACTCACATGAGTTATCTGATTAGGCCATCATTAACGGCAGAACTATTGTGTGTTCTTATCCCAATTATATTAATAAAAAAGGAAATAGTGGGTTTAGATAAAAAATTTTGGTCTTGGGATAGAACTGATCCACAACGCAGTTCTTCTTTGTTGTTTTCTGTGTTGTGATTGGTTGAGATATTTTGGAGAGAAAGAAAAATCTCCCATCCTCTTCGAAATCGATGATGGCTGAAGAAGTAGGCGCGCTCACATTCCCGATGTCGAGAGAATCGGAGTCCGCTTCTCGACTCAAAACCATAATCTCCGATATGCTTCCTCGTTTCTCCGACGATTACATCGACGACGTCTTCTCAGTTCGTCATCTTCTTTAAATTTCATTTTGCCTTCCTGTTCTAGAGACGACGATTCTTAGGTTTTTATTGTTTTCGAATTCCTTCGTCTGTCTCGTTACTTGTGAATTTTTCCCAAGGGATTTGGTACTGGTGACTATGTTTTGATTGTTCGATTTAATTAATTATCGATGAGTGTATGTAATCACTTTGTTTAGACTGGTTTCAACTTGTAGAAATTGTAATACTTGAACCGTGGGAGCAGAAAATTGCAGGTTGATGATGCTTGATTTGGTGTGAAGATCAGGTGATGATGATTTTCGTGTTTACTGATGAATCAGCTTGTTTCAGGAGTATGTTACAGTCCTTGTTTGTAATGGAAACCCGTCTTAGTTCTGTATCGATGATAGATGCTAAGAAGGAGAAGCATCAGGTGCGATTGAATTGCTTTCATTTTTTTTTTTGGAGGTTTTGTAATGGTGCGATTGAATTGGATTGATTTGTGTAGATGTAATGGGAACTGCTGAATGGAGAGCCATGAAGAGTCCATCTTACTACAAGCGTGGTGATTATGTTCCTGGACTCAAGGTCAGCTTTTGAATCTTCTTATTTGTTTTAAGGATTGATGTGAGAGTTTTAAGATGAGTGAGTATACAGTTGGGAAAATTCCCAAGGCATTTAAGCTTATTACTTCAATGGAACACTGGGAAGATATATTATACTTGACCGAGCCAGAGAAATGGTCACCTAACGCTTTGTATCAAGCCACAAGAATCTTTGCTTCCAACTTGAAAGACACACAAGTTCGACGGTTTTATAACTATGTTTTACTTCCGCCAGTGAGAGAGGATATTAGGAAGCACAAGAAGCTGCATTTTTCTCTGTACCAGTCTTTAAAGAAGTCCCTGTTCAAGCCTAGTGCCTTCAATCAAGGGATACTATTCCCTCTTTGTAAGGTATATTTATATTTCTCCTCCAGAATTAACACCAACTTGTTTACAGTAATGTTTTCTTGAGCAATCTATCATCAGAATGTGACTGTTTTCTTACTAGTTCCTTAGGTATTTATTTGTTCATTCAGTCGGGGACATGCAATCTCAGAGAAGCTGTAATTATAGGGAGCATTCTTGAAAAGTGTTCGATCCCTATGCTCCACTCATGGTACGCTTACAAAGATTTCATTAATAGAACATCTTCCACAATTTTCAGATTATTCGTTGCATATTTTAAATATCTTGACTTGTATTGCAGTGTTGCCTTGCACAAGCTGGCTGAGATGGATTACTGTGGCACAACAAGGTAAACGTGTACTAATCTTTTGACTTTTATAACTGAGAGAGTCAGATAGTAAGATCACCTTCTCCCATTTAATGTAATAGTTGTAAAAAATGTGCTGATATGTTTTTTATTCACGCAGTTACTTTATAAAAGTTCTTTTGGAGAAGAAATATTGTATGCCGTACCGAGTACTTGATGCATTGGTTGCTCACTTCATGAGATTTGTAGATGATATAAGAGTTATGCCTGTGATTTGGCACCAGTCTCTTCTTACATTTGTGCAACGGTAATCCTTCTTCTTACGAAATGTATGAGAAATCAAACAAAAACTGTGAAGTTATTTTGTAAACTCATGTTTGATCCTATGAAGATTGTAGTCGTCTTGCTGACAAGTAAATAGACAATGTTTGATTTTTTTTTCAGTTTCTTATGTTAAATAGAAGAATGATTTAATAGAAGGAAAGTTTACATCTTACATTATTTCACTATATCTTTATTCTAAGAACACCATAATTAGTTCTCCCATTTTTTTACCTATGATCTTAACAACTGATCTAACATTATTTTCACTATATATTTAATCTAAGAACACAAAAAAAAGTTCTCCCATTAATGATGCCCTTAGAAAGGGAGAAACGAGAGCAAAATTTTTTAAAGCACAACATCACACTACTCAACCTTGCCATACATCTACCGATCTCGATAGGAGTGATTGTTGGATGCTGCAAACAAGATTAGAATTCATCTTTAAAAACGTTAATCTTTCTTCCTTTGGCAATTCACTAACTCGCAAAACACAGCCTTTTATGTTTCCCAACTTTTTTGAACATTCTTTTTCATGAAATCTGCTTTCTTTTGGATTCAGATTACAATACCCATTTATCTGTCTTGTAATCTAAATTTTAGAATCAGATAGACTAGATGATATATTATATATGTATCATTTTGTTGAATAAAGGAAAAACAAATATAACATTTGATTAGACATAGACTTTTTATACATAATCCAACTTTTATAATGAAGAGCTACTACAAACAAGATCCACAACATCAAAGATTCCAAATCTAATCGTCCTTCACCTTTTTTTATTAGCATCCTTCAATATCTCTCCACTTAAGATACACAAGCCCAGCTCTATAATGTGTGAACGCACCAGCAACCACCAGAACATGAAACAACTGGTGGCTATGTCCAGCTATATCGAATTTCCCAGGCATCCATCTCTCAGGAATCCTAGTTGCATAAACCAAAGCTCCTAACCCGTAAAGCAAACCCATCAAAATCTCATAACCAGTCGTGTGAAGCGCTTCAGGTTGGTCCCAAAAGATGATCAGCTTATGCAGAATCGGAGCTGCACCAGAGAATCCCATTCCAAAAAACAGAGAAGCCCTCACGACTCGAAACTCGGGGCTTTGGAAAACAGGGAGGAGAGAGACAAGCACTGTGGCGATTCCTAAGATGGTAATGAATCCTAAGTAGAGGTTGCAGAAGAAAGGATCACACATGAAGGAGTAATAGACAGGAGGGTAGAAAGAAGTAGCTATCAGAGCTGCGATTCCAGCGTAATCAAGCCTGAGCATTATGTAGGAGACTCGCTCTGAGTGACATGAGATGAGGTGGCATGTGCTGCTTGCTAATAGACAGAACATTGCACCACCTAGAAATGCATAGAATGGCCATCTTGTAATTGGCCGGAAGATCAAAGGAGCTATCATGTTTGCAAGATCTTCCCTCACCGAATGCTGCGCAGAACAACAAAGAAAGATATGAACTTACTTGGCAACATTTTGAAACCGGGAACAGAGAGAAAGATTGTGATATTATTATTACCAGAACACACATGTCGGTGTAGTTGCCATGGGAGAATCTTTCAGGCAAACAGTTATAAAGAAGGTCCATGACATGCCAACTAGATGGACTAGAAGGAAGGCGAGACATGAGGTCAGAGTGAAGTTTGTGAAGATCTGTTTTCCTCAAGACATCAGGTAAACGATGTTGAAGAGAATGAAGATCCACAACGCTCGGTACTTTCGTTGCTGTGTAAATGGTGAGCGCTAGAAACAGGAAAAACCCAATCAAGTGCCTGCAAATATATCCCAACACAACACAATCAAGGTTTCTTTTATCCTAAAAAACAAAAAGGATGAAGCTTTGGGAAGGATTCAAGACTTACGTCCAAACATTCAAAGTCTCGTTATGGATGGTAAAGATGCTGAGAAGGATCTGCTTGATAGGCCATTCGCATCGGTAATGACCAATGATGTACTCATTGTCTCTCAAATAATCAGGCAATGAATGATACTCCACCAGTTGATACTTCACTTTCTGCCATAACCTCTTCCCTTTCACATTATGTTTCTTCTCCGTTGTTTCAGATGAGCCACCACCTTTGGGATGTAAATGTTCCTTGATCTCTGCCTCACTACTCATTTTTCTCTCTACTCAAATCCAAACCAAAACCCATCATAGACACATATCAATCAAACAGATCTAAAATCTATAACAAAAAAGATGAAAAAAATCCAAGAAGTTGGGAATTTCAACAAAGTTTCAAATTTGCACACATAGGCTAAATCTTGGGTTCTTTAAAACAATACTAATGCGCAGATTCAGCTCATATATAAAACCTAAAGCTTCGTGTTTTTGTAACTTCACCTAAATTTTGTTCTTCCGATCTCAAACCAACCAACCCTGTAAGAATTATGAAATGAAACGAGAAGGGGAAAAGGTGAGACTTTTAATGTTACCTGGATCTTCTTCTTCTTCAATGCCGACGAGAAAAAGAAAAAAATGTTTCTCAAATCTCTTCTAAATCTTTCAAATCACAACGAAGAAGAGAGAGAAAACAAAAAAAAGTTAATCAAAATAGATCTCAAGGTTTCGTTTTTTGTTTTGGCCTTTTGGGTGTGAGAAAACAGAGAGTTCTTGTTTTGGTATGATGGAATCGAGAAAAAAAAAAAAGAACGATGGAAGCTCTGAAGCCACGAAGACGAAAGATATTATTTTTATAATATTACAGTTTTGACCACAAGCTTTTGTTTTTGTTTTATGGGTAGGACCCCTTTATTTCTTCTTTATTTTTATTTTGGCCGAATAGTTTAATATCTATTTCTATTTTTATCTATATAGTTTTTTTTTAGTTGTACGAGGAATTTAGAACAAAAAAAAACACATCAAATTCGATTGACAAACAAATATTATTTGTAATGGGCTATTTGCCTATAGTCAAATAGAGTTTAAGAAAAAATGACGGATTGTTGCATATTTCACTAGGAAACATTGACTAGTAAATTATTATTTCAGTTATTGTTTCTGTTTTAAATTTAGTTTTAAAGCAAAAAAAAAAGTATCTATAATTAGGAATATCCAACCAATAAAAGATATAGTAGTTCGTACAAAATACTAATTTTAGTTCACTTTTTTTCTTACCGTTTGAAGACTGTATAGCTTTCCATTATAATATAATCATGCATACGTTCACAATATTTGAAGAAATGGAATATCTTGTGGGAATATTACTTTAAATTTATTCGGATAAGCAGAAGATATTCGTTTTCTTCTTCTATCCCCACTTTTACAAGTTTTATGTCGATTTGGTCACCTACTCCAAAATTGTGGCGCTTGTGTAGTTTGACATTCTTTAATCAAAGTGATCACTTATCTAACTCACTTGCCGACGAAACTAATCTTCACAACTCATAACCACTAATGTACAAAAGTGAAACATACCAAAAAAAAGTAACATACACGCGTTGTTTCTCCACATTTATAAGGCTTGCCAAATTAAGATGGTCATACTTAGATGGGCTTGGGATCCTTAAAAGCCCACTTGTTGAGTCGGCAACTTTAAAAAACTACCAATACGATTGCAGACCGAGATTGGTTTCATGGTACGGAATAGAATTACCAGACCGAATCGGTTTAACCAACTTTTCTTCGATTTATTGACCGAACCGAACAACTTTGACTCCACGTGGGGACACAGCTCTGCACAACCAGAGACATTCAAAGACTGCCGTCAAATCTAAGTCAGAAGAATAATAACTAATAAGGCACACAACGGCACTACCGCCGCCGTCTCCGACTTTAAACCGCCGTCATCTGCCGGTTTAATTAATTTGAATTCTCCAACCGCCTAAATCTAGAGATGATGATGGAGCGAGGAGCTCTGGTGGGTTCGTCTACTTCTTCAAACTGCTATGTACCTTTCCAATTTCGGCAGACAAGCAAGTTTTTTTCCTCATTCAGGCCGATATATAATAAGCTAAACCCTTGTCAATTCCGGTTCAGCTGTCCAGTGTTTAAACCGGTTAGTTCTGTAACGGCGACGAAATGCAATATGTTTGACTACGCCGTGAGTGCAGGCGGGGATGTGGAGGCTGAGCATCCGGTGGACGACAAAGAGTTTGTGCGTTGGTTCCGTGAAGCTTGGCCTTATCTTTGGGCTCATCGTGGCTGCACATTCGTTGTTATTATCTCCGGCGAGATCATCTCCGGCTCTTACTGTGACCCCATTTTGAAGGTACCGTCTTTTTTTCTTCAACCGCTTCGTAGTTTACTTTGATTTATGAGGAAGAAGCACGCACGCAAGGTGTTCGACTGTTTGTCTCACTGAGAGTTTTTAACTTTTCTATATTTTTAAGTTTGCTCCTCAAAGTCGACACTTTTCTTTGTGACCAGTCTTGAGTATAAACTGTTACTGTGTATTGTACGTAGCTTTAGGAGTTCTATATTATCATAGGGCTTTGGTTGCAATGTGCTTCAGTTTTCACTTCTCATTATGGATAGAAAGTGAAGTCATTTGATTTTGTGTGCAGGACATAGCGTTTCTTCATCATCTGGGAATAAGGTTTGTTCTAGTTCCTGGAACTCAAGAGCAAATCGACCACCTTCTGTCTGAGAGAGGTCAGAATAATAAATGAATCTTGCCTTTAGTTCTGTCACGATGTTAGATTCTTCTAGACTATATTGCTAGTGTTGAGTAATTGTTTTGGCAGAGCCTAAAGGTGTGTGAATTGCAGGACGCGAGGCAACATATGTGGGACGTTACAGAGTAACGGATGAAGCATCTTTGCAGGCTGCCAAAGAAGCTGCAGGAGCAATATCAGTGATGCTTGAGGCCAAATTATCTCCTGGACCTTCTATTTGCAATATCCGTAGGCACGGTGATCGTAGTCATTTACATGATATAGGTGTCAGGGTTGATACCGGTAACTTCTTTGCAGCCAAAGTGAGGTTTCCCACTTGTTCATTTTTACCTTGAGTCTTATCATATGTTCCGTATGACCGAGGATTATCTTGGTTCTTGTTGTGGCAGAGAAAAGGTGTTGTTGATGGTGTTGATTTTGGAGCGACAGGTGAAGTGAAGAAGATAGATGTTGATCGGATTTGTGAGAGGCTTGACGGTGGTTCCGTAGTTTTATTGAGGAACTTGGGCCATTCTAGCTCCGGTGAAGTATTGAATTGCAAGTATGCTCGCTCATCTTCTGAGAGAAACGCTTCATTTTACCTTAAATAGATTGAATTTTCTCACTCAACTTTTTTTACTTCTGCAGTACCTATGAGGTTGCTACAGCTTGTGCTTTAGCTATAGGAGCAGATAAGCTTATTTGCATAATGGATGGTCCTATTCTTGATGAGAGTGGACATCTTATTCGTTTTCTGACACTTCAAGAAGCAGATATGTTAGTTAGAAAACGGGCTCAACAGAGTGACATTGCTGCAAATTACGTGAAGGCGGTTGGAGATGGAAATATTGCTTATACTGAACCTCTTAACAGCACCAACAGTAAGAATACTTCTCCTCTAAACGGGAGAGCAGCATTTTGGGGAAACGGAAACCACACTCCGGTCTTTCAGAACGGTGTTGGATTTGACAATGGGAACGGAATGTGGTCTGGTGAGCAAGGTTTTGCTATTGGTGGTGAGGAAAGACTAAGTCGCTTAAACGGTTACCTTTCTGAATTGGCTGCTGCGGCGTTTGTTTGCAGAGTGAGTGTTTTTGAAAAACCTTGGTCCTGCTTCTGTTTGCCACCATTAAACTGAAACTCTTTGTTCTGTTTGTCTTATGAAGGGTGGAGTCAAAAGAGTTCACTTGTTGGATGGTACTATAAGTGGAAGTCTCTTGTTGGAGCTTTTCAAAAGAGATGGAATGGGGACTATGGTTGCTAGGTACATGAATTATTTTTATCATCACACGCGTATCATCCCGCTTTAGCGTTCTTACAATATTCCCCGTTTATGCACAGTGATGTTTACGAAGGAACCCGAGATGCCAAAGTAGATGATCTTGCAGGTATTAGACATATAATCAAACCCTTAGAGGAATCTGGGATTTTGGTTCGCAGAACCGACGAAGAGGTAAAAAAGCTTTACTATCTTTTGCGTCTTATCGTTTCATCGGTTACGCGGTTAAGAGGTTTTGACCTTTGAGTGCAGTTACTGCAAGCTTTGGATTCGTTTGTGGTTGTTGAAAGGGAAGGTCAGATCATAGCTTGCGCAGCATTGTTTCCATTCTTTGAAGACAAATGCGGAGAAGTTGCTGCAATCGCGGTTGCATCAGACTGTCGCGGTCAAGGCCAAGGCGATAAATTGCTAGGTAAATAAAACTCAAACTACCCTTTTCTGTCCTGTTTGCAAAATCAAGCTAGAGAAGAACCTCAATGCCACAACACACAATCTATTTCTGCAGATTACATAGAGAAGAAAGCTTCGTCTCTCGGTTTAGAAAGGCTATTCCTACTCACAACACGAACAGCTGATTGGTTTGTGAGACGAGGGTTTCAAGAATGTTCAATCGAGATAATACCAGAGACCAGAAGACAAAGAATCAATCTTTCTAGAAATTCAAAGTATTACATGAAGAAGTTACTACCTGATAGAAGTGGCATTTCAGTTCTGAGGGTATAATAAACAAAGTGAGCATAAAGCAAGCAAAGCAAATTGTAGAAACAGTATTCATAATCTCAAAACTTTCAGATTGTTTTGATTTCGAACAATTCAAATACATCTTATTTTGAATCCCAATCTCATAACTTCGTTTGTGATCATTCCAAAGATACTAAAGCACCTACCGCTTTGAGCTTCTCCATGATCTTCTCAGCTTCTTCTTTAGTAATACCTTTCTTCAAAACAACTGGAGCTTTCTCAACCAAATCCTTAGCTTCTTTCAATCCCAGATCCGTGAACGATCTTATCTCCTTAATCACTTTAATCTTGGACGCCGCTTCAAATTTCTCAAGCTTCACATCGAAAGCTGTCTTCTCCGCCGCCTTGGTCTCCGCAGATGCAACGGCATCACCACCAGATCCGGCAACTGCCACGGCGGAACCGTAACGATTTAGACCTAGCTTACGGCTGAAGAGGATTGAGTAATCGTAAAGCTCGATCCTGTTCAGTTTTAGCAAATCGTCCGCGATTCGCTCGAGCTTCTGCGTCCGAGCCTCGGGTGAAGAAGCTACGGCGCATAGGTAACGAGTCCCAGCTGATAGAGACGTCGTACGGTGGAGCAAACCAAGAGATCTGGAGACAAATCCGGAGATCGGAGCTCGCATTTTCGCCGGTGAGAAGAAGGTTTTGTTAGGGTTTTTCGCCGTCCGTTCAATTTCACTTCGTTTTGCCGTTACTTTTTTTTGCTCGTCAAATCGAATGGGCTGCTTAAGGCCCATTTGATAAAGACCCATAGAGGAAACCAAACCAAACCAAACCCAACCAATAGTAAAAGCCGAAAAAGTGTAGTTATAAAAAGATGCTTTAAGGTTTAAGCTTTTTTTGGTGAAAGCTTTAAGGTTTAAGCTAGTGAAGTCATAAATTTTCCTTTTAATAATCAAATGTAATAGTATAATATAGACAGGATGCCATTATTCACAAGGACCCTCGATATTAATGTTATTATACAGTTATTATGTTGGGAATAATGAGAACAATAATATAACATTTTCCACTTATACGTTAAGAGATTTAATTCATGTAGCTGTCTATTCAACACGACTTATTTAAACTAAACTCTACTTCAAAGTTCAAACACCCGAAAGCATTTCCATAAGATTGCGTGAATGAAATTTCTGATAATTGAACATATATTATTTTCGGTATTTTTTAACACACTGCATTGCACTGTTAATTAGTCATGAACATGTGAACCTAAAATGATTGTAATTAAGAGACATAAAAATTAGATATACAAGCTATTTGTTTCTATCATTTTACAAAGCTCATTTACAAATTATGTTTTTTTTTTACAAGATTCAATTTATTGCTGGCTCCTACGAACAAGTAATTTAGATATTCTCTACGAATTTATGCATATTCTAGTTAGATGTGTGTAATGGTCAAGTCATGGTACAAGGGGACCCAAGAAGGTTTTGATTCTAGTTAAAGCAAAATTGGGCCAACCAATAGACTTTTATTTTACTAATTTGCTTTTTGCATGACTTTATAAACAAGAAAACAGACCAAAAGAAGATAGATTTCTAAAAAGATTAGCTTAAAAAGCGAAGCTAAAGATCGTACCGATTAACATGGGGGAGGCAAAAAGCCTCATCAAAAGATGCAGGGAGAAAGAGTTGTAGTGAAACCAGCCACATATCTCAAAAGCAGTTCCCACTACTTTTCTTCTTATTTTTATTTTTATTAATTACTCAAAAAAGCAATTATATAGTATGTAGTAAACGTTTATTGGTATCAATGGATTAACTATTTATTTCAGTTATTTACTTTTTATGGGCTGTTTTCTAAATAAAAACATGATGGGTAAGCGGGGCCATGAACATTCGTAGGTATATGCATGTGTATTCCATTGAAGACATAATATTTGTAAATATGTAATACATATTATATATGTGAATCAAATAAAAGACTGGTCCCTTTATCACTTTTACAAAGCAAAAGGTGAAAGGTGCATTATTAAAAAGGCAAATATATAAATGGTATATACTACTCATGAACGACAAATGAATAAGTATAATGTTATGAGATTAATCTTCGTGTATAAAAAGTTGAATTTTTTTCTTTCTTTCTTTTTTCCTTTATTCAATGAGTACCACGCATCACACCGTCTAGTTTTGTTCTTCAAATAATTAGTTAACCATTACTTACGGTGGTGCTGCCAAGACGCTAAACTACTTGCATTGATTCCAAATTTCCAATGTTCTAAGTTTGATCACATATAAATAAACTATGGTAAAGTTATATCTAAGCTTTTGTGTGAGAGTCTCTTCACTTCCAATATTACTCGCACGCTACGATCATACGTATATATTGCATAGATTAATAAGATTGATTATAATTGATCACAAATATGTATAATTTGTTAATATACATTTCAAAAGCGTGCAAGCCACTAGAGGTGCATTCACGAGATTCCAACTATGAGATTCCCCAACCAAAGTAGCTGTCATGTTCAAGAAGCGTGATACAATGAAGTAGTGAACATGCTTTAATTAGGAACATGAGATAATCATATAATTACTAAATAGGGTTAACTGTTGCTGAATTTGAGAGTGATCGGTAGTCTGATTCATTCATAATCTAATATTATTGTGAATTCCAGTTCGACGATCAACCAATGTAACAGTAACTATTTTACATAATATGCTCACGTACGTTATAGTTTTGAGAGGAAAATAAACCCTATTCTTTCGGATAAACCAGAGTAATCACAAATTTAATTCCAAAACATTTAAAAAAAAAAAGTACCACAAAATAAAACCAAAAAAATCACGAATTGTATGAACCTTGATACCTCCTCAATGATCATAATTACTTCATTAGTCCTATTCCAAAAGCCAAATTCAAATTACGAACGCATAATCTCAAAACCCATCATGAACCATCATCACACGTGTGAAACCATCTCAAGAAAAAAGCGTGCGTGCGAGTTTTTATATCAAAACCAAAATAAAATTAAAAATAAACAATCCTTTACGTTGGCCGCCACGCACTAGCCCAAACCACCGGTTGATCTCTCCAACAAAGGAATATTCCGGCGGCATCAGAACACTGTACCATCGACCAAACACCTTCTTTATATCTCCTCAACAAAGCTCTGACGTCATCCGCCACCTCATCACTATATCCCACCGCTCCAAACCCACCGTTCCTCATCCTCCTCGACCACTTCCTCGCCGTCTCCCTCCTCTCCGTCGAATCCGACGGCTCACAAGCCACAAGATCAATGACCGCACGTCCCGCTGCACGTTCTAGCATCAACCTCTCGTTGCTCGTCCTCGGAAAACTCTCTTCCCATGACTCGAAGCAAACCCTAAACCATCGTAAACATTCTCCAAACCCTCTCAAGAACTCATCGTCAAAGCCACCTTCTTCTTCTCCGATAAGATCAGCTTCCTCTTCGACGACCGTCACAATCCTCGGCCTTAACCGTCGAAAGTTGGATATCACAGCGTCTCTAGGGTTTCCACGTGGGGCTATCCCATGCATCGCACCTACACAGTTAATGGCCAAGACCTCGTCTTCTTTAACATCGAGCTCGTTGAGATCAAACTCAGATAAGTCTCCGACGTGATGAATAATGTTGAATTTAAAAGGAACTCCCATAAGCCTCGCAAATTTCTCCATTCTGTTTCCGATCTCTTTCATCATCCGATGCGACGCCGTTTGATCGTTCACGAACTTGTTGGCTACGACTACTGTGGTTAGCCTTAGGTGAGGCGTGTCGTCTGACCTTGTGGCTAAAGCTTCTAGAAGAGTTGGCCATTGAGTACAAAACGTTGAGCTTATGTCGACGATGTGGATCTTTGCCTCTCCGTCTACTGCTTCCAAGATTGCTCCGTTGGCCGCAACGTGTCCAAACGTGGCCCAGGGGCTAACTTCTTGGAACTTAAGCACGGTTTTTCGCGTTGACTCGAAGGAGCAAGTCTTCTCTGTGGCTGCAGCTGTTACCATGGTGCGGTAGCATCGTTCGCCCGAGCCGGTCATGCGGTTGAAGAGAGCCTGGAGGAAGTAAGAAGCAAGTTTTTGCTCGGTGTCTCCGTACGGAGAAGAGAGCTCGTTGAGCGTCCATAGGATTTGTTGCGCACGTGCGGTGTCCTTGTCGGAGAAGGCACGTGCTGCTTCGAGGAGGACGGAGTCAGCCCACTTGGCATTGGCTGCGAAGTCGAAGGAAGGAGGAGTTTGAGGGATGGAGAAAGCGGAAGGGTCATTGTGGTGGCCGGAGGAGGAGTACGGTGAGGCTAAGGCTGCGGCCGCCGCGGTGGAGGAAGGAGTCGATGACGTGGCGGGATGGTATTGGGTGGGAGTAGTGAAAGGGGAATAGTAAGTATTAGGATTGGTGTGGTGATGGTTGTGGTGAGAAGAAGAAGAGGAAAGGTCTTCTTCATCCATGAAAAAGTTGAAGCATTCTTCGACGACGTCGTTTTGTGGAAAGTTGTAGTGATAAGCAGTTTGTGGAGAGCCGGTAGTGGTGGTGGAGGTTCTGCTTAACGAAGATTGATTTGTAATGATACTATCGGATTGTTGTTGTTGTTGGAGACTGACTAGTCTAAAGAGAGTATCCATATTTTTTTTTTTTCTTTAATGAATAAGAAAATGAATAGTAAAGAGAAGGGGGGAGACCCACAATATCTAAGATTTAATACTTTGTTGTGTATATTGCATCAGCATCATGTGTTGTGTTGTATATATATATGTATATCTTTTTTTGTTTCTCGGTGGGAGTGGGTAAAAATCTAGATGAAGGTGAGTTGTAGAGAGAATGGGTTTGGTGGATTTGTGAGTTTTTATTACTAATTTAAAGACTGTGGGGAAAAAAGAAGAGCATGAAAAGAGGATTTTCTGCATCGAATTGTTGTCCCATGTTTATCTTTGGACTTTATAGACTGTTTGAATCTAATTGGGTTTTGTGAAACCATAATTAGAGAGAGAAGAAACCGGTTTTGAACAATATTCTTCCCCTCTCTCTCTCTTTTGTTTTTACTATAAACATAACTGAAAATTTGGACATAACGATCCTACTTTATGCATGTTTTTGTTTTCTGCGGAACATGTAAGTTTTAATCAAAAATTAACAAGAGACTTATAAACTACTAGTAAACAAACGATTGTAAGTTATAAGGAAGACCCTTTTAATTTACATGGGAGTGTATTAGTTAAGATAGTTTTGGAAGTTTCATTAAGTAGAAAAAAGTCGTGACAAAAGAAGATGAGTAAAAGAAGAAAAAGATAAATAAGTCGATATCATGTAATGGCTTAGTGGGTTTCGCTTTTCCATCTTTTTTGCACATCGATCCACCCGAGTAACCTTCCATCTTATTTCTTCTTCTAAATTTATAATGCATCATCTCTGGTACTTATGTTCATTATGCCTCTATACCGATATATGAATATTTGAGTTTGGACACCTAGAAATTGAAAACGACGTACATGGTCTATACTTATTACCTGGCGTAATTTCTTTTCATTTTTTTTCAAAAAGCCGTATACGGTACGCTGTTTGTTTACATATAGGCCAAATACATGAAATCAAAAAATTCAAGTACTGTCTCAACTGGTGTAAAATAAAAAGACTCTTTATATATACATCCTAAATCATCAGACTAAAAAAGTTAGAAAATGTCTTTCTATTACCATGTCTAACCAATCAAAACAACAACTAATATATTATTAAAATAATCCAAAATAACAAAACAATTATTTTAATTACTTTATTTACATTAAAAAGAAAACAAAAATATTTTACATAATTCAAAATTTTCAAACATATATTATAAATATAAAAACAAATACGAACATAAAATTGTAATAGAGAAAACAAGGTAGAAGAAAAGTATTGAATTCGATTCTATTGTTGAGTGGCACCAAAATTTTGCCAGATATGCTCAACCAAATCTTTTTCAGATGTTCATGCATTTCGTATTACAAACGTCATTTCGAATGCCCATCATTTTAAAGAAATTTCGTTGGCCTATCTATAGAAAACGATAAATCCACATGAGAAGTTTCGCTTTCTTCTCCCTGATAGAACTCCGATGAATCGTAGAAATTGTATTCATGTCGTTCATCTTCCACTATCCTGTTATGCAATATGATACATGCTCTCATTATCTTGCATATTTTTTCTTTATCCCAAAAAGTCGCGAGATTCTTCACGATTGCAAATCAAGCTTGCAAGACTCCAAATGCACGCTCTACATTTTTTCGGCATGATTCTTGACATTGAGCGAAGAGTTGTGCTTTTTAAATATGTGGAAGTGTAATTGATTGGAAGTAAGTTTCCCATTTGGAATAGATACCGTCAGTGGGGTAGTACGTCATTTTGTATTGTCGTCCATTGACAACGTAGGTAATTCTCAGAGCTCGACCCTCTAGTATATCATCAAACAATAGTGAGCGGTCCAAAACATTGATATCATTTAATGTACCTAGAGATCCGAAAAATGTGTGTCAAATCCATAAATCTTGCAAAGCTACATCTTCTAGTATGATTGTCGGTTTTCCAGATCCACATGAATATTGTTCTTTCCATATCGTGGGACAATTCTTTCATTTCCAATGCATACAATCTATGCTTTCTACCATTCCGGGGAAACAATGATGTTTTCTAGTATTCAGTAATTGTTGGAGATCTTCTGTTGTAGGCCTTCTGAAGTACTCATCTCCAAAAAGTTTTATAACTCCTTTTACAAATTCTTCAAGGCATTCGTGCGTAGTGGTTTCAGCGAGTTGTAGATATTCGTCTACCGCATCAGCCGCACATCCGTATTCCATCATACGAATAGCTACCGTAAATTTTTGAAGTGCGGAAAGACTGAACCTTCCAGTTGCATCTTATCTTTGTTTGAAGCACGGAACTCCATTCTCGATACTATTAACAATACGTAGGAATAAAGGTTTGTTCATTCTAAGCAGCTGCAGAACATAACCTGAGTGTAAGTAGGATGCTCACTAAAACAATCGCCCCATATCCAAATGTGGTCTTCTTCTCGGTCTCTATTAACGTGCACTCTTCTGAATATTGTAGCTAGTGGTTATTCCGTATGAGTGCACTGGTACTGAATCTCCTCCACTATATGGTCAACTTCCTCCTTCACCAATTCATCAACTTCTTGATCAGAATTCCAGCTTGACATCTTGTTGAAAATTTTATGGGGTTTAAAGATAGAAATTTTGAGAATTTATGGCGGGATAAAAACTTATTGGTTTTGGGTTTTGAATTTTTATTTTGGATTACTGAGATTACTTTAAGTTTACAAACTGAAAAAACGATTACAAACTGAAAGAGATATAGAAAAAGGTTGTGGTCTTACAAAAGGGGAAGAAGGGATGCGAATGGGAGGAATGAATACGATGTGTTCAATGAGAGGAAAGAAGCCATTTACTCTAGGACATACAAACTTAATATTTCATACCTACTACTTGACACTAAAAACAACACCAATTCACGGGTTCAACATGTCGCTTGGTACAAAGGCAGCTCCACCTTCACTAGACAACAACCAATTCACAGACTCAACATTTCACTTGGAACAAAGGTAGCTCCACCTTCACTAGACAACAAGACAACTTCACATGTCTCTTGGACCCAAAAAAACTGAACAAAGGCATTACACAGTGTGAAAATGTGAAATTAATACAGTTTGCAACAAAACCTGCCAATAAAGTAAGCCTACCAATTAGTCTATAACATTATGGCTTAAACAGAGCAAAACATATATCAAAGAATTTAATCAAAACCTAAGTGTGTGCCAACATTTGCTCAGTTAACTTGTCTCTGAGTGTGAGTTGAGCCGGTGTAATGTCAGCCTTGTTAATAAGACTATTTAGCACTCTCATTGTTCCTTTCATATGGTTAGCCTCTTGTTCCTTATCCTTCATGGCTATAATCCTATCTAGCTTACCTCATAACCATCCTCACCATCATTACTCACTACATGTTTCTTAACTTTCTTCTTGGAAGCTATAACACCTGGATGATTTAAGCTTACTCCTCTTAGAGCTAGATTCTTCAGCTCCATCATTCGTTGAACCAGATGAGTATGATCCTTCTTCATCCAACTTACTCCTCTAAAAGCTAGAGCCTTCAGTGTTTTATTCCTGACCATGCTTGAGTTCCCTCTAGCAATGCCCTAGAGTAAATGGCTTCTTCATGTCATTCTTGTAAAGATGATTTGCCACAGTAATCACATCATCTTCAGATTCTCCATTCTTCCTTCTTACACTTTCTTGTTTGTAACACCCAACAAACTTGTTCATTTGGTGGTTTATCTTGTTCCACTTAGCCTTACACTACATAACCCCTCTAGTATTTGTACATGATCATCCTCCTTCATTTGCTTGGAAATAGTCTGCAACCCTCTTCCAGAAGCGATCTACCCTCTGCTCATTCACTATTGGGTCTTTGATGGTATTTAACCAGACAATTATGAGATTCACATCTTCTTGGGAACTCCACCTCTTCCTACTTCCTCTACCTCCCTCTTCTTCACTCTCATCTAAACTAAGCTCAATACAGTCTTCAGGGACAAATTGGATGTTAAAGTAGACATGCTGAGAAGAGTATGAAGAGCTATATTGGACAGGCGGAGAAGGGAATGGGGTGCTAAACTGAATAGGCTGAGAGGTTTGTGTGGAATTAGGAACAAGAGGATTATCAGAAGTGTTAAAGTCTTGTTGAATTCTCAACATGTCCAAAAAAGTATGAGGAGGAAAACTGGAAGGATTTCTATAACTCATTACTGTTGTATTAGAGAAAGAGTTATGTTAAATGTTAAAATAAAACATTTGTTCAGGGTTTATATTAATCTAAATGTTTATTTAGACCAAGATAGATATACTGTAAACGTGTATCTTTCATGATTAGACAACTCAAAAACTCTGATGAAAAAACTGGGAATAAATGAAATAAAATAAGAACAAACTTAGTATACATAAATTGCTAGAACAATGAAATAAAAAAATCAAAACTCAACATTGTCGTAAGTTATAAGACTTGGAGGGGTATAGTAGTAAGGCCCCTCAAAGATTCACAAACAATAAATGTTTGAATAAGTAGCTAAATTTTTAAAAACCCTCCTCACCTTTTGCTCCAAAACAATGCGTCTGACATTCTTTAGATGACTTTTAAGTGCCTGAAGGTCGTTGTAACTCGCATCGTCATCTCTACCTTTCAATCTTCTGAGAATATATGAAGATAAGACATATTAAAGTCGTATGAACACAAAAAACGAATCGGTCGATCAAAGAAAGTAGGGAAAAGTAAACGAACGAGAGGGCATTATTTGATCAAAAACAGTAACCTCTCCACTTCTTTATGCAACTGCAAAAAGAGAAGTGCAGTTGTAAGCAAGAACATAGATATAAATATAGATTAAAAAAATCATTTGATGAATAAATTGTTTGCAAAAAGAGGACAAAAGGAGATGCATATATACCACATTGTCTTGTTCATGTTCAAAGCCACATTCGCCGTCATTATCGCACTCGGAGATCGATGGCGTGAGATCCGAATCGTCAAATCCAGAGGAATATCGACTGGAGCCGGTCCGAACAAAAATCAATGTCAGAGACAAAGAACTCTTGTGTTTAAGTTGGAAAAATCAATTGATTCAAAGTAAATCTATTGATTTAGATGCATTTGATGTGTGAATCGCCGATTCCGTCGAGAGAGTAAATAAAGAGAGTCGCGAGAAAGAAATAAGAAAATTGGAAAAAAAAATTGTGTTATCTATTTTCTCATTACCCAACCAAAACTTGACACATATAGTATCTTATTGGTTTTATTGGTTGTTTCCAATTTCTTATTAAAAACGACTATATGATAAATATACCGTATTTTGAGATTTTTGGTTTATTTTTGGGCTAAAAAAATATTTAACAATTTGAGTGGAGATGGTCTTAAATTATATTTTAAATATCTATATTTTTCTATATTGTGCATAATGTTTTATTTACTATAATAGAAATTAAGTTACAAATTTGTAGGTGGAGCAAACTTAACATTTTTCTAAAAACTTCTATGATGTACTAGTTTTTAAAGAATTCATAAAGAGTTGGGATAATACCTACTACAAGGCATATATAAAATATACATGGTCCATAATTCATATAGAGAGATGTGAATAGAACTATATAAAATATACTACTACATAAAATGGGGAGAGAGAGAGAGAATGTTCATAGGTGTGAGTGAGTGGGAGCAGGCGTGAAGAAAAGCTGACGGCGTGCATCAACATCATCAAAGCTCCACATTTGCCTTTGCCTCCTAACCTCTCTCCATTCTCTGCCACCAATTTTTCCTTTTCTCTCTTCTCTCCCATCTCTACCTCTTTACTATTTTAGATTTTCTCATTAATTATTATTTTTTTTTCTTCACATATACCCGTAAGAAACCCAACCAATGTGTCATATTCTATTCCCTTATATATACAGCAAGGTGTAATTATTACCTCAGAAATCTAGGGCATGCTTCTTTGTTTTCTTGTTCTTCAATCCTATTGTTTCATTTTAAAACCATCTCCACTAAGTCATACCATTTTTGTATTCAGTCTATATATACCTTTCATTGTCCTCTCTTTGAATTTCCCACCTGGAGGACTTATTATTCTCTACCCTTATTAGATTCTTTTGCTTTTTGTTTGGTGTGTGTTTGTGTTCAATTTTATCTAAATGTCTATTGGTTTATGTATATGCGAACCCCTAATTAACCAACGGCACTTAATGCCATAGGCTCATCATGACTTTCTCGTTTGTCTCGATACAAAGCATATATTCTTGTCTACCCCCCGAGCTCATCAGTCATGTCTCAAAAATTGGATTCGAACGGAATAATATGATTTCCACGTACCACCATAATAAATTGAAGGACTCATAATTTTATTTTTGTTCTCACTTTTTATGATAATTTATCTAATAAATAATTATATTGCATAGTTATTAATTGATCAAGTGAAGACTTTTAATTCCGTAGATATAACTCTCCGATCCATTACTTTAAAATGTGACAAAATTTCGGACAGATTTTAGATATATGATCTGCCATATGCTATATTTCTAGGGTAATTTCGGACAGATCAAATAGACCGAAACAAATCCACATTATTGCCTAGGCTAGACGTAAAATGCAGTAGATACATATATATATATACTTGTATGAGTCATCACCATCTCTGGTGGATCAAGTGTTCTCTTCAGTTGCTTCTACAATAATTAGAAAGAGCCCCACGCTGTGCTTCTTTGTCCCTTTCTTCGAAACCTATCGAGCTTTTTGCATATCAGTTTCTTATGTAATTTCTCGAAATCTGTTCTTGCATTCTAGGAAAAATCCCATTTTTTAATTTTTGAAGAATTACTTTTTTTTTGTTATATATATCGACTACATATAGTCGATAATATTATATAGTACCACTTTTTTTTTTTTTTTTAAATATATATCAGCTTTATGTGCCACAGAGTTTTTTTATTCATGACACCGACGTACATATCAAATATACATTGTTATGCATACATGAGTATTATATATTTGGAGAAAACATCTTCTCTGATAACATCTAGAATGGTTTAGCTCCAGACTCATGAACCGTTAATTTTTCTTTTTCGGTTGGTACTTCGTACATACATGGTTTAAAATTATTTGTTTATTATTCTTGGATAAGCCATATAGACAAAGAAAAAAAAAGAACCTGTACGTCTCCCATCAATCACATAAAAAAAGTAATAAAAGACTTTTAGGTGACCAATTTCGTACCATTTTACATAATCTACATCGGAACAATGTAGAGCAAAATGATGTAAAAATATCACACATTATTAGAACCAACTCAATCAACATAACTCAAAACAATAATTTTGACATGACTATTCCCATTATAACAGCATAAAGTGACACCGTGTAAAGTTTTTAAAAAAAAATTGTACGACATACAAAATTTTGATGATTTAGTGTAAAAATCGCACGAATATATATACTAAACGTAAAGAGTATGTGAGCTTTAAATCTATTCTTGAATTCACACAGATTTGGAGTTCATTAACGTACATTATGATGTCTAGACCTAATCAAATTCTTAGCGAAAGCCGAAGCAATGACATTAGCCGAAACATCTACGGAATTAAAACGAAATGAATAAGTGGTAGTCTATATAACAACACATGGATACACCAAAAAAAAAACATGATATACTATTTTTCATTAGTTTTTTTTTATCTTTCTCAAAATTATTTTAGAGAAGCAAATATATACCAAAGCCCATAGTATGCTAGGCCCTAAAGCCCAAAGGAGGTACAAATATGATTGTAATTACAACACAGTAAAACGATACGTTTTGCTTTGTGTACCAGATCCTTCTCGCAGAAGCCCTAATCTCAATTTAACTATGAATTGTTTGTGTCACACTGACTAACGGAGATGACGATGAATAAAGTATACAGTTCGAGAGCTACTGAAACTGTCCGTAAAATGCTTCTAAAGCCCATGCGAAGCCCAAATCCAGCATACCAACTTTTTAAAAAAGTGTCACTTTCTAATGTAGTCAAGGTAAACTCATTATTCAATTGGAGTCCAATAATTTAAAAACACTAGTTATTTCAACTTGGATGATGAAATTGAAAAGTATACATAAGCAATCAGTTTGGTAACAAACGAATAAATAAAAAGACATAAAGCGATTTGAGTCCAAAAGGAACCAATGGGCTTGGTCCAACGTGGCGTCCCCCGAAGTGGCGGACGGGCTTTTGCAATAATCTCCGTCAACGGTCCTCGTATTTCTCATTATTTATATAACAGCCCTCCTATTTAGTATTATTACCAAAAGTCCCCTGACATTCAGCTTTTGGTCAACAAACCGATATCAAACGTTCGTTAGCAGCCAAACAACAAAAAAGCAAAATCTACGTACGAAATAGTAAATTATGATTGAGAAATCTTGCAATATATGTCACAATTAAATGCTTACATATTTTCTTATTTTCTTTTATTTTATTTTTTAAATTATATTAACATTTCCAAAACAAAACACAGATATAAAACTAGTTGATTCTAAAAATACATCTTCAATATATATAAAAAAATCTATCAACCATACTTTTTTATTTTTTTTTTTCTTTTTGTAATATAGCTTTCGTGATCCAAAAATCTGCCACCTTCATTCACAAATTCAGAAGGATAATAATATTCAAAATCTCAACATGTGTGAAAACAATAATATCATAACGCGGCACGGTTGACGAAAAAAAAAATAACATAACGCGTTGTGATGGACTACTACTACTACTCTTCATGGGCTGCATGAATGTTTTGATGCATATTTATGATTTAACGTTCGTTATAAATGCAAAGTAGTGCATGTTCTTTTTATTCATTACTACAACATTATTTCCCTATTTTTATATTAATAATCGAATGTTTTTTTTTTCCTTTAATGATTGATAGAACAAACTTGGTTGGGCACACGAATTTTCATAACGACGAGTCAACTCAGCTTCTCTCACATACCAATGTTATAAAGGACTCAAACGACTCGGTCAATCCATACGCACAAAAAACTCAGATCTTAAAAATAAATTAAAAAAAAAAAAAAAACTTTACCTTTGCTCCTCCGTTAAAAGGCTTCCGCTTTCTCTTCTTCACCCACCAAAATAAAATAAAAAAGTTTTCTTTTTTTTTCTTCTTCCACCAAAAATAAACAGAGCAATTCATCAAAACAGAGCCTAAAGGAGAAAAAGCCATTGAAGCTGGAAGAAGAAAAGAAGAGGGAGGAAGAAGAAGAAGATGGAGAGTTACTTAAACGAAAATTTCGATGTGAAGGCTAAACATTCTTCAGAGGAAGTGCTTGAGAAATGGCGTAATCTCTGCGGTGTCGTCAAGAACCCTAAACGACGGTTTCGTTTCACCGCTAATCTCTCTAAACGTTATGAAGCCGCGGCGATGCGCCGCACCAACCAGGTTTTTTGTCTCTCTTTCTTCTATGTCCTCGTTTTTTTTTTTTGATTTCGTTGAAAAAGTTTGGAACTTTAGGTGGATTAAGTCACTTTCCTGATGCATATGTTGTAGAAGATTAGCTAGCGATTAAGGATCTTAAAACTTTCTAATTACAGGAGAAATTAAGGATCGCTGTTCTCGTGTCAAAAGCTGCTTTCCAATTTATCTCTGGTGAGTGAGTTTTTTTTTTTCTGTGATCAAAGTTGCTAATTTTGTGTCAAAGTTTGGATTTTTGTTTATGTAAATTTTTATTGTAACGGCTTGGTAGGTGTTTCTCCAAGTGACTACACTGTCCCTGAAGAAGTCAAAGCAGCAGGCTATGAGATTTGCGCTGACGAATTAGGATCCATTGTTGAGAGTCATGACGTTAAGAAGCTGAAGTTTCATGGTGGAGTTGAGGGGCTTGCAGGTAAGCTCAAGGCATCTTCCACAGATGGGCTATCGACTGAGGCTGTTCAGTTATCCCAAAGGCAAGAGCTTTTTGGTATCAACAAGTTTGCAGAGAGTGAAATGCGTGGTTTCTGGGTGTTTGTATGGGAAGCTCTTCAGGATATGACTCTTATGATTCTTGGTGTTTGTGCTTTCGTGTCTTTGATCGTTGGGATAGCTACTGAAGGATGGCCTAAAGGCTCACATGATGGTCTTGGCATTGTGGCTAGTATTCTCTTGGTTGTCTTTGTCACAGCCACTAGCGATTATCGCCAGTCTTTGCAGTTCCGTGATTTGGATAAGGAGAAGAAGAAGATCACTGTTCAGGTGACAAGGAACGGGTTTAGACAGAAACTGTCTATCTATGACTTGCTTCCTGGTGACATTGTTCATCTGGCCATTGGAGATCAAGTTCCTGCTGATGGTCTTTTCCTCTCGGGATTCTCCGTGGTTATAGATGAATCGAGTTTGACTGGCGAAAGCGAGCCTGTGATGGTGAATACACAGAACCCTTTCCTTATGTCTGGAACCAAAGTGCAAGATGGATCTTGTAAGATGCTGATTACCACAGTTGGGATGAGGACTCAGTGGGGAAAGCTAATGGCGACTTTGACGGAAGGAGGGGATGACGAAACTCCATTGCAGGTGAAACTCAATGGTGTTGCTACCATCATTGGCAAAATCGGTCTTTTCTTTGCGGTTGTTACTTTCGCGGTTTTGGTGCAAGGGATGTTTATGAGGAAGCTTTCAACAGGAACTCACTGGATCTGGTCTGGTGATGAAGCGTTGGAGCTCTTGGAATACTTTGCTATTGCTGTGACAATTGTTGTGGTGGCAGTTCCTGAGGGATTGCCTTTAGCTGTGACACTTAGTCTTGCGTTTGCGATGAAGAAAATGATGAACGATAAAGCTCTTGTCCGGCATTTAGCAGCTTGTGAGACTATGGGATCTGCAACGACCATTTGCAGTGACAAGACCGGTACACTCACAACCAATCACATGACTGTCGTGAAGTCTTGCATTTGCATGAATGTGCAAGATGTAGCAAATAAAGGTTCTAGCTTGCAATCAGATATCCCGGAATCTGCTGTGAAGTTGTTGATTCAGTCCATTTTCAATAACACGGGAGGTGAAGTTGTTGTCAACAAACATGGGAAAACCGAACTTTTGGGGACGCCAACAGAGACTGCTATATTGGAGTTGGGGTTATCTCTTGGAGGTAAGTTCCAAGAAGAGAGGAAGTCTTACAAAGTGATCAAAGTTGAGCCTTTTAACTCTACAAAGAAGCGAATGGGAGTTGTAATCGAGCTTCCTGAAGGAGGACGTCTGCGTGCTCACACTAAAGGAGCTTCCGAGATAGTTTTAGCTGCTTGTGATAAAGTTGTAAACTCGAGCGGTGAGGTTGTTCCGCTTGATGAAGAATCAATCAAGTATCTGAATACTACAATCAACGAGTTTGCTAATGAAGCTCTCCGCACGCTTTGCCTTGCTTATATGGATATTGAAGGCGGGTTTTCGCCAGATGAAGCTATCCCGTCTTCTGGATTTACTTGCGTAGGGATTGTAGGAATCAAAGATCCTGTTCGTCCTGGAGTCAAAGAGTCTGTTGAGCTTTGTCGCCGTGCTGGAATCACTGTGAGAATGGTTACAGGAGATAACATTAACACCGCGAAAGCAATTGCTAGAGAATGTGGCATTTTAACTGATGACGGTATAGCAATTGAAGGTCCAGTGTTCAGAGAGAAGAATCAAGAAGAGTTACTAGAACTGATTCCAAAGATTCAGGTACTTACTTACTCTTTCTTGAACTAAAAACATGATATTTTTGTTTATAGTTTTTAAGATCATATAACGAAACCTTTTCTTTTAATACAGGTGATGGCTCGTTCTTCACCAATGGATAAACATACACTTGTTAAACAGTTAAGGACAACGTTTGATGAAGTTGTTGCTGTGACTGGAGATGGAACAAACGATGCACCTGCACTTCATGAAGCTGATATCGGATTAGCAATGGGAATTGCCGGAACTGAAGTGAGTATTATTAGTTTGTAATATGTCATTATTTAAGAGCTCAAGAATCTAAAAATGCTTTTTTCCTTATAACCTTTTAGGTGGCGAAAGAGAGCGCAGATGTCATTATCCTCGACGATAATTTCAGCACTATCGTCACAGTAGCTAGATGGGGACGTTCTGTTTACATAAATATCCAGAAGTTCGTCCAGTTTCAGCTTACGGTTAATGTTGTTGCTCTGGTTGTTAACTTCTCTTCAGCTTGCTTAACCGGTGAGTGAGAGTTAGAATATCAAATTCAAATCTATCTTAAAGAATAGTTTTTGATTTCTAAGTTAACACAGCTCTTTATAATAAACTTCAGGAAGTGCTCCTTTAACTGCTGTTCAACTGCTATGGGTGAACATGATCATGGACACACTTGGAGCACTTGCTTTAGCTACAGAGCCACCAAATGACGAGCTGATGAAGCGTTTACCCGTTGGAAGGAGAGGGAATTTTATCACCAATGCGATGTGGAGGAACATTTTAGGACAAGCTGTTTATCAGTTCATAGTCATTTGGATTCTCCAAGCTAAAGGGAAGTCTATGTTTGGTCTCGAAGGTCCTGACTCAACTCTCATGTTAAACACTCTTATCTTCAACTGCTTCGTCTTCTGTCAGGTAAATAAACAACGAAAAGAATACTCTCGAGGTATCAAAGATGGATTCTTGATTGTATGTTGACATATGTCTTTGGTTCTTGAAAATTTCAGGTGTTTAACGAGATAAGCTCGCGGGAGATGGAAGAGATCGATGTTTTCAAGGGAATGCTGGACAATTACGTCTTTGTGGTTGTGATCGGTGCAACAGTTTTCTTTCAGATCATAATCATTGAGTTCTTGGGCACATTTGCAAGCACAACACCACTCACAATAGTCCAATGGATCTTCAGTATCTTGGTAGGTTTCTTGGGTATGCCAATCGCTGCAGGGTTGAAGACGATTCCCGTTTGATCTCTATAGTAGAAACCCAGTGATTCAAGTTTTAGAACAAGTAAAAGTCTTTTAACAAAGTTATTGCCTTTTGCAATTTACTCTGCTTTTTTTTTCATTGTTGACTTTTCAGTTTGATTATTAGGGGCTATTGAGGACAAACATCTGATTTCTGATTCCTCCATTTTTGTAAAAACTCTCCGTTTTCTTTGAAATGACACTTCTCTTTTTTTCCTCATTTTGGAATCTAATTAAAAAGTCTCTATTGAACGACAAATGCAAAAAAACAGAAAAGGACATAACAAAACAAACAGAGGAAGCAAGAAGCTAAAATAAGGGAAATGATTATTTGGGTACAGAATTGTTAGCTAGCCAGACTGTAATTTTGATACTTCAGAAAAATGAAAATCTCAAAAATGAAGTCATGGCTTTTAGTGGGAGCCTCTTCTCCTGACATCATATCTCATCAGTCAAAACTGATTCCATAAAAACAATTCAAAAGCCTGTCAATCTCAAAACCGTAGTAAATAGTAGAGAAACTCTTCTTTAAGAAAAATCAATCTTTTTAATGTAGTCAAATTTAAGATCTCTATGAAGTAATAAGTATACTAAAGCCATTTGCCTAAAATATAAGAGGTTCGTCCCACGTAGGCATATAGGTAACTTTAATCTTTATGTGACCATTAGACCGGTAGATTCGAGATCGTGTGAAGAAGTGTTTATAAAAATAAACGAGTAATAATATATAGAGTAAATATAAAATTTACTTATGTTATGAATTATGATCATTATACCATCTCCAAACCAATGTGAGAATTGTAAACTAAAATTGTGTGTTACCCGTGAATCTCTCTCATGTCTACACAAAACCCAACAGAAACAAAATGGGTTTGATTCAATGATAATAAGAAGAAAATACTATAGGGACCCTACAAATATTCAATGTAAAGATAGGCAACAAAAAATTTCAGAAGCATTTACTAGTTCTTGGTGAAGTAAAGCTTTGATGCTTACTTAGTTTGTTGCAGATCTCTTAGTTAGAGCAACAACAACATTGGTCTTAAAGCCACACACACATTATCTTTTAATTATATTCTGTCAGTACATTTTGCTTCTTAATTTGCAAGATTTTTTTTTTGTAATAACTCTTTTAATTCGTAATTGCTAATCATTTTAGCTTTTAATTAATGATACCAAACTTTGGATCCCAAGTTGTGTATTGTATGAGACGTTGCTCACTTAAACACGTCATTGGGTTTGTTTCTTCGGTCCTTTTTGCATATAGTATGTTTTTTTTTCTTTTTCCAACTGCATTACATTGAAAATTTTAACATTTATTATACAACCCCCAAAAAAAAAAAAATCTATAAGTACGACGATGCTCCTTTTGACTTGCGCGTAGAGAAGTACGGAAACTTAAAAACATCACATGCAATTTTCTGAACAAAGTTTTATATATTCTGTATAAATTAGGGTTTATCTTTAGATCCAACCATTTGATTCAAAGTGCTTCCACTACAAGTTGTTGGTTTCTAATATTATTTGATGATAAAGGTATTATTGGGTTTCTATTTTGTAACTGTAGTTAGTACTATATACGAGATAAGTAACGATGTTTTTTCCAAACAAGAAATAAGTTTTTTGATTTCATAATTTTTTCTTTCTTATGTATTTATTTTCTAAGATATTCATCATATCTTGAAAAAGATCACAAAGGACTTGGGAATGTACATAAAATGTTTAAGTAGCATACAGATGGATTCACTTTGGAGTTTGGAGATGACTCAAAGTGTCAATAAAAGATAAAGAAAACAAATTTACCACCATATATAATATATGTATTTTTAATGAGTTTCTTCATTTTTTGTCATTTGCTATGAATGAACCGTTTAGAAAGTTTAAGGAATGTAAAAATAAAAAAGGACTTTCATGTAAGAATAAAAAAACAGATAATTTCCATGAAAAGAATTTGTAATATCACATGGCAAAAAGAAAAAAAAAATGAAACCAAATCACTGTCACTGCAGCTATTGGCCTAAAACTATTCACCCGTTCTGATTCTCTTCTTTATTTACAATTACTTCTCATATTTCCTCAATTCTCTCAGAAAAGCCCCTACTGTTTCAATAGTTACAATTCACCCCCAAAAAATCTATCTTCAAAGAGACCTTCTCATATGAACGAACCTATATGATGAGTTACTTCACAAAAATTGAAATAACCATTGCATCTTCATACCATTTTTTTCCTCTATAATCAAATGATTGAATATAAAAACCAAATCAATATGTTGCCAAAAAAAAGAAAAGAGAAACCAAATCAATATAAGGCAAAACTCCAAGAAGAACTCTCTTCAGAGCCTACGCATTCTCTTGGCTGAAAAAGTTTGATCAGAATCATCAAAAGACAACCGGCGTTTAGCGCCACTTCCTGATGACGGCGGTTGTATATCGCGGGGAACCGAGGTTTCCGGCGGTGGTGTCATATGTTTCCTGTCCTCAATCTCTAGCATTCTCTGATAACACAAATATACATTTTCCTGCAAAAAACACACACACATTCCCCTAAGACTATGATGATCTTTACATTAAACAATTGAATCCAAGGGAAATAAGCACAAGATTTATATACATTCTCGTTAGACGTCCACCAAGAGATGGATCCAAACTTGTTAGCCATTTCTTCTCTCGTCAATCTAATAATATCCGATGAAGTAGAAGAAGCTAACATTGTAGTAGCAGCAGCAACAGCGAACTGTCGATACTCCGTAAACCTTACCTCTAACATCACAAATCAAAAAGGAAAAAAATTGTGATTTCAATAAATGCTTTTTGATTGGAAACTGATCTTGAGAAAAAAAAATGTGGTAAATTAAGATAACAACACTAGTACACTAGTACCTTTAGTTAGAGCAAGAAGAGAATCAGAGGATCTTAACAAGACCAAGTCTTTAGAAACAGATTGGTTGTTGTTGTCCTTGTCCGGAGAGATTGTAGCAAGGAAGTAGTTCAAGTAATGAAAAGGAGTGATCAAGTTCAACTTCCAATCCAATGTCGATAAGATCAACAATTCAGTTTTACGAATCACATCGGGTTTGAAAACGAAGTCATGATCTTGTGGGTATTGTGATAAACCAGGAACAGTACGTTCCTCCATCTTAGCAGTTAATGATAAACAAGCTACTGATAACAATCGAATCGCCCATGATTCATCTTTCTGCAACTTAAATTGGAAAAAAACAAAAAAAAAAAAAGAATCGATCTTTTAGATCATCATCATCAGATTGGGAAAATTAATCAAATCAGATTGAGGAAATCATCATCATCAAAACAGAACTTACACCGATGAATCTTTTATGGAGAAACAGATCGAAGTATGAAATCGCAATGTAAGCTGTTTGATGTTGGAATCCAAATCTTGTTCTTGTCTAAGAAACAAATCAAAACAAGTGAGAATTAGGACACAAAGAGTGTAATTAGGACACACACACACAAAAAAGAAAGTTCATTTTTTTGTTTGTTTTGGGTGAGATTACGGACAGTGAGAATCCAATCGATTGCAATCAATCTATCGAAAGAAGAAGAAGAAGAGGAAGACGACGACGTTTTAGTGAGTTCGGTTTCGAATCGCCGATTCTCTTTACGAACAAGCTCCGCCACATAATCATCATCACCGATCGTAGTAGGAAAGTGAGGCACTTGCTCAGATCTCTCAATCCTCTCTTCGTCTAAGTTTAAAGAAGACTCCGATTCGTGGCATAGAAGGAGATTAGAGAGCGCGATACTATCACTGGGCTCAGCCATTTAACGGCCGGCGGCGATTATGATAACGACGACGGCGGCGGCGGGGAAGATAGAACTAGTCTTATTAGTCTTCCTCGGTGGTGTGTACGTACTACACATCAAAAGGGATTTATAAAAATGGAAACTTTCTTTAATAGAAGAGCTCTGTTATCGCAGTGAATTTAGTGTTTTTTTTTTTTTTTTTTTTTTTTTTAATAGAACAGCTAAATCTTCGTATTTGATTTTTTCATAACTCGATTTGGGATTTTAGAAGAGAGTGACGAAAAAACAAAGAAAAGGAGAGAGATAGAGAGAGAGAGAGAGTGGGAGAGAGAGAGAGAGAGAGTCTCCCGCGTCTGGTGCCGCCAAAAATAAGTGGGAGAGAGAGAGAGAGGGGGCGTTATTTAGCGGTTACATTTAAATTAAAATTCTCGTATTTGCGTTTTCTTTTCTTCATTTAACCCTATGTATTGAACTAATTAATCACATTTTAAATAAAAATTAGGGTCGACATATTTTGAAGGAATGATTACTCGTTTTTTTCTTTTTTTTTTTTTCCAGCAGTGTTACTTGTCTTTGAAGACTTTTTGATGCTAGTCAATTATGATTTTATTTTTAATATCACTTGTTTATCTTACTATTTTTTGTATTTTTAGAAGTATGTCATTTCCCTTCACATGTAATGTGTATTTGTTAATTTTTATTTACATTTAAAATTTCAGAGTTTTCCATGATAATTATAAAACTATTAAAGGAAATGTTATTAATAGAAATAAATACTAAAATTTATAATAAGAAACGTATGTATAGACATAAGTTAACGGCGTTTACGTGAATGTGTTTGGGATACGAAAGGTGTTCATATGAATGTGTTATTATAGGGTAAATTTTGTGGATCAGGTATAAACAACTCCATTCGTGTCACGTGGATAACATATTCAAAATTGTATTTTTTTTTCTTTCTAGTAGCTCATAATACATATCATATATAAATGGTATATATATCTTTTTACTTGATTCAGCAAATGGCAAGCGCGTAGAACTATTGGGGAAATGAGACTTACATGTGTATTAGAAACTCTCATACATATAACATCATTGCTTTTACTGACCATCGAACTTATTGAGACAATCCTAGACCTCTAAACATGAACAAGGTTCACAGTTCACTTATTGTACTGTTATTGTTGTAACCTGTACTTATGCAATTTTTTTTTTGTATATATGAGATCAGATTTATATAGGATCCCTTGAATTTGTATCAATCATTAGTTAACAAAAGAATAATGATCCCCTTTGAAATTCTGTGCAGAAAGTAACACCACATTCCAAATACAACGTTCTTATTAACACTTCTCATTAGTGTATTCCACGTACTCTCTTTCCCCTTGTTGCTTTTGTGGTAACTCCTAAGATAAAGTGGAAATCTATTTCTAATAGGTTTTGAGTTAATACTTTATTTAAACAGAATAGTGAAATGAAAAAACAGAGGAATTCTTAGTTTTGTTAATTATTTTCCACTTATATGTTTAGTTCAATTAAATTGGCGAGACCTAGAAACTCATCATCCAATGGACTAAAATAAAGTTCAAAAAGATCTTCAAATTTGTTTCCGAAACTAGAAGTGATTAACAATAATGTTTTATAGGAATCAGTGGGGAAAACACCATACCATTCCCACTAAAAATAAATCTTCTCAGCTTTTTCAGTTTAGTTCCATATCTACTATTAATGAATGCTTGGTCATTTACAAATTTTTGCAATTATCACTCGACGTTTCTCTTCTCTGTAAGTAAATATTTTTCCTCTTTTATTTATAGTCTTATATTCACGGTAACGAGTAAATGACTTCCATGTTAGGTGAGCTAGTAATAGCATGACTCATGTAGATGTTACGAGACACGAACTTTGTATGTATATGAAAAATTATACGTGTGAGTAGATTAGATGTACGTATGCTAATACACATATCGATCGTAGGTAAGAAATACAGTCACAAACTGTATGAGTATATTTATTGTAAAAAAACGTAGGTCCCATAAGCGTATTCCAAAAAACTTACTAGTATGAGTTTTGGAGTTTTGATGAGTTTTGATGAAAACAGAGATATTGAAAGCAGGATCCGATGTATCATTAACGTAAAACCAACAACAGTTCCTATCTATCCTTTCATCTCCCTTTATCTTATGCTATAACTTACTGTATATTTTTGCCAAAGAAAATTTAATTATATACTACTGTGGATTCTTTTTTCTAGTCTATGTACCTTAATACTTCTTCCATAATAAAATAAGTGATGTTTTGGCCAAAATAATATATTTAATTTAAATAAGAAATTTAACTAATTAATTATTTATGTTTTATAGTTATTTGTATTTTGCAATTTACTTTTTCATTGTTTGAATAGTTTTTAACTAAATAATAAATGATATTTATTATTTTTGAAAATATTGATCTGTGTGTTAAAGAAACCTTATACATCGATTAAAATAATACTCCTATCAGGTAAGTAGTTTTCTATTTTCTGTTTGACTTGGAAGCGTAAATTTAAGAACCTAAAAAGAATTACATTAATCCATGAAATTCTTAAATGTGGTATACAATGAATTTAGTGAAAACACAAATATACTGATTATTCAGTTTGAATCAAGTGGAATTATACTATTACAAGATATCGGATTAAAAAGAAAACGAATAACACTTTATAATCTAGTTTGAATTAGTAAAGTGTTATTCAAAATATATATATATATATATATCTAGTTTTAATTAAGTTTAGTCGTAAATAAACTTAAAAATGAAAATAAATATTCAAAACCATCGGAGGCTCCCATCTTTATGTGTTTCTGGCCCCTTTATTTGACATATAGGTTTCCCCTTCCTCTCGTTGTTCTTTTTTTTTTCAAAAACACTTCTTTAAATATTGGTGCATGACTGTGGAGCCAAGTCATTCACATTCAGTATTTTTATAGGATTATAAAATTTTCTTCATACTAGTATTAAATTGATATTTCTAAGCAGAGTTGTAAGGAAACGGGTATAAAACCAAGAAGACGCAAGATCCAAAATCTGCAACTTTTATGTGTATGTTAGTGAAGAAGTATCAGCATTTGTTCGATCTCTCCCCCTAGATACAAGTAATATTCTTATTTTTCTAGATTATTTTGTGTTTCCTTTTTTTTTTTTTTTAAGTTCTGACTTTTATTATTGTGCATTTCTATGTGTATCTATATTATATATATATATATACAATGATTACATTTTGTTAAAAAAATCTCTGAGATATTAGTATATCAAGAAGAAGGGACCGATTTCACAAAACAGACGAAACAATAAATATTAATTTACACCTGCTATCAATTTGTCATTTTATATTATTTTTTATCATACAGTAACTCGAAAATACAGTTTAATAACTTTGAATCTGGAAGATGTGATGTAATTTCAAATATTTACCGGAATTAGTAACGATTATGATGAATTTGTGTAGGCTATTTTTTATCACTTAAAAAAACAATTTTGGGTCGTTAAGCCAACTCACTAGGTGAATTTCTATGTCCAATTTTTTTTGTTATTTTTGCTCTCTCGTGCTTTCTTCTTTTCTATGATTGTATTCCCTTGTTGATAAGGAATCAAAAGACTTTTGTGGTCTATTTTACAAATTTCATAAAAATCATTATGTGGGAATTAAAATGTAGTAGTAGTGAATTACACATTACGTATGAAATGAGAGAAAAGAAACGGTCATATTTGAACATAGTGAACACTTAAAAGACTTATATAAAGAAAAATAGAGTTAGTAACCAAATGTAATTTGATCACATTTTTAATGAACTAACAAATCTAGGATACCTAACACACGTTATAGACATTGTTTTCTAATCTACTTATTATGATTCCTTGCGAGGCGAATTAGTAGTAGTCTATTTCATACTCCACCAAAAAAACAAAGGAACTCGTTCCCTCTATTTCCACAAGAAGGTCCCGAAGCTCTCTATGGGACAAAAAAGACATAACACTTATCAGATATCAATTGTATGATAATACATATAGAAGAAATATGAAGAAAAATAAAATTGATGGTGGAATGATGGTGCACGTGACAATAACTACAGTGGAGGAGCGTCGGTCACGTGCGAAAAGGCTGGATTGCCTCAGAAACGAAGAAGAAGAAGACGCTCCACCTCTGCCTAACTCGTAACAATCCAAAAAACCTTATGATATACTACTACTAGTCTACTATAACCATTTTTTTATAAATAAAAATGTGACATCATGCATATCACTACTAGCTTAGATAAGTTTCCTTAAAGAGTAAAAAAGAATTAAAATAAATAATTACTGTGCCCTGCCCATATAGTCTGTGCCATGTGTTAAGTTTCTTTGGGGCTTGGTGCCCATCTAAGTGGAACCTTTGACTGGTGAAGTTTTTTTTTTTACGATTCCAAGATGGTCAAACTTTGACCAAATATTTCTATTTACCTGTGTCCGATTTGTATAACTTAACTTGGGGTACAGCTTGGATAAGTAAAAAAATTTCGATTTTTCTTTCGTGTGTGTAAGTGTAACAACTACCAAGTATTGGGTTAGGTGGGAAGCATCATGGTTTTAGCGAGAGAATATACAAGTCTCTATAAAGGAAGAAGTATAGATCATGGAAATCATAAAATTTACTTGACAATCCAGCCTTATGAAAAGAGGTAGAAATGACCGGAGTTAAAACAAGTATATAAATGGCTTAGTCTTTGTGTATATAACAAAACGTTCACAAACTCTTTTTTTTTTACATAATAATATAATATTATATATTATTGATAAAATAAAAAAATGCAATCTAGCGAGAATGGTTCGTTGAAGGAATAGAGTACAACAAAATTATCAGCCACCTAGCTCTTCGGATTTATATCCGTTGTGTTAGATGTGCACTGTTTGCAATTACACTAACCATAAATGTTATCGACAATATTTTCATGTTTGATTCACTATATATATAAGATGAGTACTAGTAATAGTAAAAAAAAAAAAAAAGGAGAGTATGTATGTACATACATCACAGCTTATCCGAATTAATAGAAGAAGTCTTGAAACTCGTGTGAACTCTTCTGGTTCACGCTTTAGAGTCACCATCCAACTTATATAACGAAACTGCTCATTTAATTGTTACACATACCATTACTTTTTTTTTTTTTATAATTAATCTCATCTATTTTGTTTGAAGGGAACAATAAAATATATGGGCATATGTAGGTTGTGTATATGCATACACTTGCCATCGAATTATAACAGCTAACAAGAAAAATGCAAATAATTAGAATTTTATATACATGCATGTTATGTTGTATAAATTTATTAGAATATATAGAGGTAGATGAAGAAGACAAGAAAGCAATTCCCATTTCGTTACAAACAACAACGAGTCAAGAGGCTTTGCCATATTATTTTTATAATTAATTACATTTTCTCTCAATTGCTATTTGCTATTTTTATTATTTATTGGCCCTTCTTATGCATACACATACGTTTTATTTTTTGAATTGTAGTGACTTTTGAAAAAAAAAAACATATGTATTCAATTTTAAAACTGTTAGTCTTTTTTTTGTTTTTGTCAACTTCAAAAATTTTAGTTGTTGTAAAAAGTTTAAAAGAAATTGTTAGAGGAACGAAAAAATTGGTAATTTATATACAGAAAATTGCAAAAAATCGTAAATAGAATAAATTTGGGTACATGCGACGATAATCGTTACAAGAGAAGTTTAATTGTGGTGTTTTAAAAAAAAAATTCTCCGGAAATCATATCATACAAATTCATTTAAATTATTATCTACAAAACCTTAAACAAAAATATCAAAGAAGACAAAACAATTTATTTATAATAATACTATTCTTCATAAAAAAAACCTTAAAAACTTAAAAAGTTTTAAAAACATGAATATAAAAGGTTTTTTAAAAATTAAGAAAAAAGTATGGTTCACAAAAAAAAAGATGTTAAATTGAAGTTATGTGTAACGCATGTTGGACCTAGAACACCTCTTACATACCACAAAGAATATGGACCGGATGTTGTATCCGGTTTGCTTACCCAAATTTAAAATTCAACACTTAAAAAACCAAAAAAGAAAAAAAAGAAAGCAAAAAATCCGTATAAAAAAAAAGTTTAAAAACCCGAAGAAAAAAAAAAACGCTAAAACGTTAGAAAAAATATTGGTACTTTCCAACAGTCGGGCCTTCAAGAAAGCCCATTACTGTATGGATGCTTTGAGAGCAAAAGTGGATTAGCTTTTATTTGTAGGGATTATGGGTTAGTATCTGTTTATTATATATCCGATGTGGGATTTGGTTAATTTTTAAAACGTATTGGGCTTTTATTCGATCAAAAAGGCTTATGGCGGCTAAAGCATCGCGGGTAATGACTAATAATGGGCCTATAGTTCACTGTAAGGCGAGACCCAAATTTTTATCGAAGCGTTTGTATGGGCCCATTAACATATGAGTGGCCCATGTGTGAGCGATATAGCTAAACAATTTAGTGATTGTGAGGTTCCATTCCCATGCTATATACAATCTCTTTTCTTTCTTTATCAATCAATGTTAAAAGGCCATTTACAATCGGAGTTCGTGGACCTTAGTGTATAAAACCCACAAGTTTTGTTTGTATGGTCAAAGTATATATTTTTTTTAATCTGTAGTCGTTACAATATGTTAGTTTTATTTAGTGATTGAAAATGTGATTTTGATATATATTATACTAAAAATTTCTCTGATTTGTCATATTAGCAGCACTTGTAAAAGAGAAAGTGCCTCATGAAGTATACGAAGAGGTCAACGTGCCAGCAACTTACACACACTCGTGACCAAGTAATACTCCACTATATTCAAAAGCGCTCTATCATTTTTTTGTTTTGGGGGGGGATGAGTCAGCGAGTGATAATTGCGTTATTTAATTTCTGCTTTTCATTTAGTTTAATCATACTTTTCGTATAATCATATGTTAAGTTGTCGCATAAAGGCAATGGTGACGTTTTTCACAACATAATCTCAAAAAATGAAACAAAAAGTACTATTATTAATATTACCCATATAATTTTAACTTATACTATTACCTATCATAATCTTACGGTCTTCTTACCTAATGATGGTCGGTCTTTTAAATGGTTCAAAATTATATGACATTATTATTTTATTTTATGTAAATTGGATGGATTTTCTTTGAACAAATCTTTAAACTAATGTAATGATTTATTCTTGGAAAAATTCATACAATATATCTTAAACTTGGATGAATATATATTATCACATGTTTTTCAACTTTTAACTGATCTCAAGAGTAAAAAATGAAACCACTAGATGCTATTTTTTCAATTCATTATATAACTATCATTTCCTAACAAGAATGTAAACATAGTCGAGATCAACATTTATTTAGCTGACTCCTTCTGTTATTAGTAGGATTAGGATATGTGTTTTATACACATAATACATGACTAGGATCTGACACTTTTAGTATTTATAAATATTGACCGAAAATTATACGAATTTTATTTCAGGGTTATTTAATTGCGCTGACATCTAACGTACGTATTATATTAATATTTGAAGTTTGAACAGTTCATGTAACAGTAATATTCTAGTTGAACGAGGCAACATTTTTATATGAAAAAGTCGATATTTCAACGTAAAACAATTTTTTGGTCAATTTAGCCATGTTTTGTTTTGTGAACCGCTTGGACCGTCCACCAACCCAAAATATGGCAGTTCAAACACGGTTTGCATATTAACTTTTTGGTTGATTTATATAAAAAAAAAAGTCATCTGGATTAATTGATCCGTTATACTTCAATTTGTAACGTTTGAAAGTTTTTGAGTTACCAATCTAATGACAACCACATGTTTATTATGATTGTGAACTATTGAATTAAAAAATGCATATGTTTGTATTACAAATACGTCGTCGCCAACCACTAATCAGTGGATAATTAAACCAAATAAAGAGATATATAATAGATCTAGAATTGGATATCTATTTCCTATTTTAGTTATGTAAATACTTGGATATAATAAATATAATGTAAAAGAGACTAGGAAATAAAAATAGATAGAGAATAAAAAAGTGAGTGATTAGGAAAGTTCGTCATCCAACGTGTATATGAATCAGCACTTATCTATTTGATACAATCCTCTCTGTTTTACACAGTTCACATTTTTCGATTTCCAACCAATTAAATCACACAATTCTCGTAAAATAAAATCCTTTTTTATTAAAAATCTAATCAGACAAAAGAAGAAGAAGAAGAAGCAATAGTAATATAAATAGTCTCCCGCTCGCCTCATCTCTTCTTTTTCTTATTTCCCCTTTCTTGATAAGCACCTCACCTCATTTTCTCTTATAGATCTCTGAAACTGAGATTTCGTTAACAGATATATAAAATGGAGAACATCTCATCGGAAAAAGTTTCAGGACCACCATCACCACCACCTTATCCGGTAATAATAAAGTCAACGGATCTGTTTACGCGAAGAAAATGCCAAAGCTTTGTTTCTAAAGCTACAAGAGATTCATGGGATCGTATGTTCGACGAAGCTCATGGAGCTGATGTTTTGATTCATACGGATGATAATGGTTTGGTCTACGCACATTCTAATGTCATCGTAAGTTACTCTCATACATTTTATTAATCTTATTACTTTAAGAAAAATATATCATTAATTGAATCTTAATTAAGTTTTATCTTTTCTTGTAATCAGGGAATGGCTTCAGATGTAATCAAAGGAATTATGAAGCAAGATAAGAGAAGACCTCATCGCAAAACGATCTCAATCCTCGGTGTTCCTCACGACGCTGTTCGAGTTTTCATTCGATTCTTATACTCTTCTTGGTAATTTAATTATACCTTTGCTCTCAATCCAAACAAATGTGGAAGTCTTTGGTTATAATTATAATTACATTACTTAATCCTCTTTGCTCTGTATTTGCAGTTATGAGAAACAAGATATGGAAGATTTCTCAATGCATCTTCTTGTGTTGTCACATGTCTACGTGGTACCACATCTGAAACGAGTGTGCGAGTCAGAATTCGAGAACAGTTTGCTCAACAAAGAGAATGTGATTGATGTGTTTCAGCTCGCTCTTCTCTGTGATGCTCCTCGTCTTGGTCTTCTATGTCACAGAATGATTCTCAAGAACTTTGAAGAAGTTTCTACTTCTCAAGGATGGCTGGCAATGAAAGAGAGCCATCCTAGACTCCAGAAAGAGCTCTTACGCTCTGTCGCTTACGAGCTTAATGTAATAACTACACCAAAATCCTTCAACTTTCTTAAAAGATATGTACTTCCACAGTTTTCTGATGAGTTTTCGTTTCAAATGATGTCTTTTTTTGCAGTGCTTGAAGCAAAGAAACAGGAAACAGAAAGAGATACAGACTTACACACAGTTGTATGATGCAATGGAGGCTTTTGTTCATATATGTAGAGATGGATGCAGAGAAATTGGTCCAACAAAGATCGAAACCCCGCATGTCTCTTGCGGATTTCAAGCGTGCAACGGTTTAGAGCAGCTACTGAAACATTTGGCGGTATGCAAACTAAGATCAATCCCTGGTGGTTGCAGCCGCTGCAAGAGAATGTGGCAGCTTCTTGAGCTTCATTCCCGTATTTGCGTAGACTCGGAACAGTGTAAAGTCCCTCTTTGCAATAATTTCAAGGAGAGGATGAAGACACAGAGCAGGAAAGATGAGAAAAGATGGAAACTTTTAGTGAAGAATGTTTTGAGCACTAAGAAAATTGGAGGATCTCCATTCTTTTTGCAGGCAATTGATGTTACTTTATGACATTGTTTTATCGCTTTTAGATTACAGAAATTGCATATTTATACACAGGATGTACATAGGTTACACAGATTCTTTGTAAAAATAGATCCGAGATTCAAAAATACAGTGTCTGGACACAAACCTCTCTTCCGAACCTAAGATCCTCCCTTTCAAGCCCGGCCCAAACCGGCCCGGTCTATCCTGACTAGTGAGTTCTTCAATGTTCTTCTTCATCACCAATCGTTAGTGTTGATAGAGAATCTTCAACTGTTTCTCTTCCTTCCAACACATTTTGAGTTTGAGTTTCCACCCTTTTCTGCAAAACCGAGTTCGCTTAGTAAGCAGCAAGCTGATACTTATAAGGGCATACAAATATCCCACGTCTAGCAGGAGGGAACTAAATCAAAGCAAGACGTAAAGGCACACAAACACACAATCCTTTAATCTCTCTTTTAGCGAAAAGCAAACAGAACATACCTTTTGATTTAAACGATGAGTGGTCATTAGCTCATAGAATTTACGCATCATCATCTCATGTTCAACCTGAAAACAAAGATAATTTCACCAGGTTTAATGATCTCTGATCCCTAATTACATGACAACGAACAAGCTCAGTAAAAGAATTTCTTTAATTCATAATACCTGGAGTGTTTGGAGTTCTTGTGACATGGTCTTATGAGCTTCTTTGAGTAATTCACTTTGCTTCTCCAAATGGCTTTTTGACAATCAAAAACGAATTCGGTTAACAACACGTAACTAAATACACAGATTATGGGTAACAAAGAAGCTGCATAAATGATAATTACTTAAACAAATCACCGGTATGTTGGGGGTCCATCCTCACAAATGATTGAGCTCTCTTGCAAATGAGAACGCCGTTGATCTTGACCTCGTTTTAGGTACTCTACAGAATTAAATCGAAAGTAAATTCCAATCAGCGACACAATCTCCCAAACATAAGAGTTTCGTTCTACCAAACAAGTCTTATTCCACAGTTCAAATTGATAAGTTCTGATTTGGGCATAACTATACATACAAATAGATCATAGTTTTCAAAAATCTGGACATGGAAAGATGGATTCGAATTCACTGCTTAACTACACAAGTAACTGTGTAAAGAAACCAGAATCAGATATAAACAGTTGAACAATAACTTCAAAAAGAAGACTCTTTACTGCCACACACACAAGAAAAAACGCATCTCTTTATGAATCTCAAAAGACGAAACAAAACAAACACAGAAGAAGGAAAAGATTAAAGAGAGACAGAGAAGAATCCAAACAGTTAGAGAACAAACAACAAGGACAAGACACTAAGTTTTTTTTGTTTCCAACACAAAAAAAAAAAAAAAAAAAAAAAAAAAAAAAAAAAGTAAAAGAAAAAAAAGAAGCGGTTTTTAGGAAAAGGAAGACCTGACTTAGACAATTCATCGAGCACTTAGTGCGCAAAACCTAAAAACAGTCTTCAATCACAATCTACCAATATCAAAACAATACTTTGCAAATAAATTAGTACAAACCCACTAATTCTAAATCCTAATTCATCCCAATTCAAGATTTTTTTCACCCTTATAAGACCCAATTCAAAACCCTAATTATATCCACGAAAAAAAGAAAGATACGAAAGCTTAGGAATTGGATATAACAAATCTTACCTGAGAAAAAGAAAAGATTTCAGGACGGAAAGATCGATGTAGATCGTAGAACAATCTCTCTGTTCTGTTCACGAGAGCGAAGTTACACGACGAAGATCGATTTGGGGATTTCACTTTTCTAATTTTCTCGATTTTGAGGAAAAAAGTGAAATTTGCCTCTTTTTATACCACACACTTGTTGCCGCCAAGGAGCAAAGCCTCTGTTACAGCCAGAAGATTCGTCTAATATCAGGATTAATTTTCAAATTATAAAATAAATAAATATACAAATAGAGAATTTTCTGTTATATTCATGTCAGCAAATTTATGGGTAGAGCCGTAGAGGAATCTAATAATATTATAAATAAAAAATTTAAAAAGATATAAAAAATTGTCAAAAAAAACAGAAAACAAGAAAAAAATAATATGTATTGTAGAAAAAAATCTTCAATTTTATAGGAAATTTAAAGTTTTATATAAAATTTATTTACTTAGCATTACATATTTCGGTTTTCTGAAAATAAGCAACAATAAATTTTATATTTTTTTTGATATTTTGTTATTGGTGATATTATAAGCTAAGGATTGTTTGCATGCAGATGACATTCAAAAGCAAAACTTGATCACTGGGTTGAGCTTTATTATACAGAATATGTAGTTGCCCTTGTCTTTCCCATAAATTTATTTATCAGCATGCAAATTGCATGTTGGAATCCCATAACTTTATCTGTTTGTCATGAATCCTGTCACTGTCACACGATCGAAAGAAAACAAAGTAATTTCCAATACAAAATTATGCTATATAGTAATACAATTACAACTTTTTCTTGTAATTCGACTCTAGACCAATATCGTGGAATTCGACTCATGGCACGAAATTAAAGTGGAGTTTGACAGCTAAACTTTTGATACACATGTACTCGACAATACTAGACAACGGTAAACCTACAATCTCTTATTATTACAGGTGGTGTGATATACTGATAATGATATATACCACAAAAGAAAAAAAGAAAAAAATAAAAGAAGAAATCTAGATTTTTCTAATCAAATGAATGAACGTGCATGCTCTTACCAATTTAATCGTTCGGTTGAAAGCAAAGCTAACGAGTAACGAATATCGAAAACGATTTGCATGGATTCCATATGAGTATGATCGATCACTTTTAATTTGATCGCATACAACTTTTGATAAACTAAGAATTAAAGAATTTAGTACGAAGTAATATAGAATATATATAAACTAAGGAGATTTGGGAAAAAAGAAGAAGAGATAAAGGCTGGCTAAAAAGGGGGATGAATGGACCACGTTTTGGTGGTTCCCATAATCACACGAGTACTCGTCCATATTGTAATTAGGTAACATGTAGCTTTCGACTTTCCCTATCGTTTCACAACGTTCAATACTTTGGGAAAGAAAATTCTGATAAAAATTTATGTTAGTTCTAATCATTACATTATATTTGCTTTAACATTACTATAACAAGTTAAATCAAACGCAGCCGAAGATAATACGATATGAGATCAAAACTTATAAGAATATTCATACATATATATGCATCCGGAAAACAATTACTGTATATCGCTTATATTCAATTATAATTTTATAATATTAGTTCACATTGATTAATTAGAAAATATTGCGTGCCGTAAATTAAGCTGAGTTTCATATTGATTATAACTATATATTTAGAAATGTTAAAACTTAAAACCAACTAAAAAGTTAAAAATAAGCAAAAGAGAATCATCATTAGCTATTGTTCCTAATTTTTTTTTTGTTTATTAATTTTGCAATTCGAAATTTATGCTACTTGGCTAGCAATCTTAGGCCATGTGGTTTGCTATAATCACACGAATGTTTCTTAGAAAACCCTTATGAATTTATTTATAAACTCTAAAACAATTTTACTTGACTCAATAGCATCAAGATTGTATTCCTAATAACACTCTTCTTTATTTTTATTTTTGATCAAAGTCCTAATAACACTCTTAAAATATTACAACTACACGTCGATCGATCCATTAATTTGATCATTCAACTATCCATGATGATGACGTAGAGACATTTGCTTTATCAATCACCTGCAAGTTTCAGAAGTAGTAGAATCGAATCTGATGAAAGGACAACAAAAAGAAATAAAATAAAAATAAAAATAAAAACTTAGAAGAGGCAAAATCTATTGGATAATGTGAATAGATTCGTGAGAGATGTATAAAACCATGTGAAGGATGAAAGAGCAATGAATCGGACTTCTTAATTAACTTTTTTAAGCTAGCTTGCATTCATTGGATTCTTATTGGCTGCCACATGCATCGATCGCACCCTTTTGGCATCTCAACTAGTATTAATCTTTGAGGATCTACAAAATTAAACTTGAAGTGAATCTAATCAAAAAGATTTTCTGCAACGACCCAAAAAAAAAAAAAAACATATCTTTAGGTCCAAATTGGTTTAGAAACTCTTTGACTTTTTTAATTACTTATCAATAATAAATATACTTGTTTGACTCACAAAACTAAGTTTACAATGGGTCCTCTAGAATCATTAGGATCACAAAATATGAGAAATTGGTTTTAGTTAGATTTTTATTCTAAAGAAATATTTTAAATGACTATTTAGCTAAATAATTTGTAACAAAAAAAAATAGTGATTGATGATGAGAAAAAGCAGAGTAAGAAGAAGAAGAGAAAAAGGAAAAGAGAGAGAGAGAGATAATGAAAAGGAAAGGAGAAAACATATCCTGAAAAGAAGGTAAGTTTGTCTGAAGAGAAGGGGGCACACCAAGTTAGTGCTTTGTCAGATTTCGCGTGCCTTTTTTTTTCTTTCTTTCTTTCTTTCTACACACAACAACACACACACACACAAAAAAAAAGAGAGACTTCTCTTCTTCTTCGTCTTCGTCTCCATCTCTCTTTCATTCAGTTTAATGTTTGGCTCCTTTCTCCTTTTTTTTTTTCTCGATTTTAAAGAAAGTATTGATTTTTATAACGAAAGGTCACTGTTTTATCGTTTAAGAAAAGAAAAAAAATTAAAGGTAGAATCTTTTATCATCAAACCTGAACTCGAGAAGAGAGGAAAAAGGCTTCTCTGTTTTGTTTTTTTGGTGTGTAGCGCATTTTTCGTTCTTGGGTTTAAAGTTTAAAGAACCAACCAACAGCTCATACTTTGCTCAATTTGTGTGGGGCTCTTTCTTTTATACATACGCAGAGAGAGAGAAAGAGAGAGAAAGAGAAGAGAAAGAAGAGAGATTATATAGCAATTAGACTTTTGTGCTAGTGGTGCGTGGCTCATGATTAAGAGAAGAACCTTAAGGCTGGCTTCTGAGGAAGACTAACAAGGTATTATTATAGAAACTTTAGATTTTGATTTTTCGAATTTGTGGGTTTAGACAATTTTGATATTATAAGTTGTTTTCTTTTTGTATTTTGAAGTGTTGCAATTGAAAGATCTTAGGGTTTTCTTTAGAGAATCGAATCGATTCTTGATGTAAATAAAAAAAAAGAACTCTTTTTTTTTTTTTTTTTTAGTTTTAGACTTTTAGTCCTCTTGTACCATAAACGACCTTCTCTGCCACTAATGTCAAGTTTTGTATTCGTTAGATTCTTTCTTTAGCAAACATCCAAAAAAGATTTGATTCATCTTGTCTATTGAATAAGTGGCAATCTTCAATTTTTCCTCTGTTTTTTTTTTGTTGTTTCTTGATTCTTGCAGGGGCCAGGGTTACTACTATTCTAAACGACGACGCTTTTGCAATCACCACCACCACCCACAAAAAGATTCAAGCTTTGGATTCGTTTGTCTACTATAGAATTACAAAGTTTCACACAGTGGTCTGGTCTGGTCTGGTCGACTTATAAAAAAATTAGAAAAGGGTTTCACGTGTTTCTGTGTTTGTGAATGTGTGAAGCACTTTGAAAACTGAGAAAAAAAAGAATTTGATTATTTTAAAAAGAGTTTATCTCTGTCTGTGTGTGTGTCTGCTGTCAGTAAATTCGAGCTTTGAGTGGGTGTTTTGTGCATCTCTAAGTTTTTTTTTTAAATCTTTTCTATGATCTTTTTCTTTTTTCTTTATTCAATGTTCTCTTTGAGATGTGAGACTCCTCCATTACCATTGTTTCCTTAAGTCTCTGACTCAAGAACGCTTTTTGGGAGAGTGATAACACACACAGTTTTTAAGTCTTTTCTTTCTTGAGATCCCTCTCTTCTATTAGATTTTCTCACCATGAAGTTCATGAAACTTGGATCCAAACCTGATTCGTTTCAATCCGAAGGAGACAATGCTAGGTTTGTGTTTCTTAATCTTTACCTTCTTTCTTTCTTTTTTGGTTCTTTTTTTATTACAATGTTGGTTTTTGTCTGAAATCCAATTTGAGTTAATCAGCTTATTAATCTGTTAAAATCTCAACAATATGGATCTTTGTGTTTGTTTTTTTCTGACAGTTTACTTTTGTTAATCTCTGGTTCTTAAAGGTATGTAGCAAGTGACTTAGCAACAGATGTTATAGTCATCATTGGGGATGTCAAATTCTATCTTCACAAGGTACAAAACACTTAAAAAGATTCAATCTTTAGTGTATCTTATATATGTATCCTAATCACAGTTTTGATATTTTCAGTTTCCGTTGCTGTCGAAAAGCGCAAGGTTGCAGAAGCTAATCACAACAACAACATCATCGTCATCAAATGAAGATGATCAGATTCATCATCATCATGAGGACGAGATTGAGATAGCAGATATACCCGGTGGTCCTGCTTCATTCGAGATCTGTGCTAAATTCTGTTATGGAATGACCGTTACTCTAAACGCTTACAACGTAGTCGCTGCTCGCTGCGCCGCTGAGTTTCTTGAAATGTATGAAACCGTCGAAAAAGGTAACCTTGTTTACAAGATTGAGGTTTTCTTGAACTCAAGCATACTCCAAAGCTGGAAAGATTCGATCATCGTTCTTCAAACCACGAGAGCTTTGTCTCCATACGCTGAAGAGTTGAAGCTAACGGGACGCTGTCTTGACTCGATCGCATCTAGAGCTTCGATTGATACTTCGAAAGTCGAATGGTCGTATACTTACAGCAAGAAGAAGAATCTTGACAATGGTTTGAGGAAACCGCAGGCTGTTCCTAGAGACTGGTGGGTTGAGGATCTTTGTGATCTTCATATCGATTTGTATAAACGAGCAGTCGCCACAATCGAAGCTAGAGGGAACGTTTCAGCAGACGTTATCGGAGAAGCGTTGCACGCGTATGCGATTAGAAGGATTCCTGGATTCAGCAAAAACAGTTCTGTACAGATCACTGACTTTGCCAAGTACAGAGCTTTAGCTGATTCGATCATTGAACTGATACCTGATGAGAAACGCAGCGTTTCTTCGAGTTTCTTGACTAAGTTGTTACGTGCTTCGATCTTTCTTGGTTGTGATGAAGTAACCGGGTTAAAGAACAGAGTTGGTGAACGGTTAGATGAGGCTAACTTGGGTGATGTTTTGCTCTATGATGTTGAGTTGATGCACAGCTTAGTTGAGGTTTTCTTGAAATCACGTGACCCGAGAGAGGATGATTTAACCGCTAAAGCATCAGTTGCAAAGCTTGTCGATGGTTACTTAGCTGAAAAGTCTAGGGATTCAGATAGTTTGCCTCTTCAGAAGTTCCTCTCACTCGCGGATATGGTCTCCAGCTTTCCTAGACAGTCTCATGATGGAGTTTATCGCGCAATCGACATGTTCCTTAAGGTAAAAGAACCAACTACTCAGTTTATACAAAGATTTGTGTAAAATCAAGATTTGATCAAGTTACTAATCAAGATTCTGTTTTTTTTCTTGAAATGATGATCTCTTATCAGGAACATCCGGAGATGAACAAGAGCGAGAAGAAGAGAATCTGCAGGCTAATGGACTGTAGAAAGCTATCAGCAGAAGCATGCGCACACGCAGTTCAAAACGAGAGATTACCAATGCGTGTGGTGGTGCAAGTGCTCTTCTTTGAACAGGTAAGAGCCAACAACAACGGATCATCATCTACAGGGAACAGCACGCCAGAGATTATCCCGGCTTCGAGATCGACGAACACTACTGATCAAGAAGACACAGAGTGTTGGGACACAGAGGATATCAAAGCCTTGAGAGGTGAATTAGCAAGTCTAAGACTCGCAAAGAATCAACAGGAGAACAACAATAACAACAAAGGGAAATTGATGAAAGGAGGAGGATTGGGAGTTTCTAGAGTGTTCTCGAAGCTTTGGTCTGGTAAAGAGAGAAGTGGAGAAATGATGAGTAGCTCAGGGACTTCGAGTCCTGGTTCTATTAATGATGACTCTAAGTCTTCTTCTTCCACAAGCAAGAAACATTAGCCCAGGAGGAGCAAGAAGCAAGAAGCTAAGAAAAAAAAGATGAATTAGGTGTGCTAAAATGTTCATCCAAATTACTAACTTATTTCTTTCTTTGCTAGAGATCCAATTTCTCAGATGTTACTATTTTCTTCTCTTTGTGATGTTCTTCTTCCTTAGTAGGTATGGTTTTATTTTTTGCTATGTTGTCACTTTAAAATGGAAGTGTTTAAAACCAAAAAAAAAAAGGGTTCTTGAAATAATAATAAAAAGGAGAAATTAGATGTAAAGTCTCTTTTAATTTTTAAAAATAGTGTTTTATGATTATACAATAACAGAATAAGTTTTTAAAAAACAATTGTCGGAAAAAAATTGCTTACAAAACATCTTCTAATAAATAAACTCGTGACGAGCTACAAATTTCAGAAAATTAATTTGTTAATAGATCATTAACAAATGGTTGATTTTACAAATTAGGAAACCATAATAATTTTTGCGAAGTCTTTGACGTTATTTTGTTACTTGCGTACAGACAAGTAACCAAGTATCGAGATTTATGGACTAAGGCCCAAGTCGGTATGTCATATCTCCGAGCCTTTTAACATTCGAAGTTTTTTACCATTGTCGTTTAACATCAATTTGAATTAAATTTGTATATTTTCGAGATATTTAATTTATAAAATATATGAAAAGTAAGTTAAAAGGTAAAAATTTTATTGCAGTAATAATATTTTAATGTATATTTTTTTTTTTTTGTGAAAATATATTTTAATATCTTAACAAAAATTAAAATAACGTTCTCATTAGATAAAAAAATTCAGTAAACTTTTTTTTTTTTTTTTCCGGTTCAGACATTATAAATTTATAATTATTTGGAAGCTCCCCGTAAAAATTTGGATAAATGACAAAATGCTAAAGTAACCCATAATTCTAGACCGACAAAAAAATGTTACTTTAAATTGACTTACCACCGTCATTGTGCTGAAAATCTTCTTCGTCGTTTCCTTTTCTTTTCATTAAAAAGAATTATCCTATATGCATACATATTGTTTTGGAAAACAACAAAAAAATATACATATAGGTTCACTAATGTTGTTACATCATTTTCTTTACGGACGCACTCGCATAATGAATATTCCATTCGAATACATATCATATCACGCCCGGATTTTTGTGGGGGATGGATGAGAATGAGATGTTTGCGTGGGGTGTTGCTCACTGAAACACGCCCACATTTCTATGAATTATGAATATCTTTCAAACTGATTTCACATAATGATTGATTTTAATGGGTGTTAAAATATCTGTCACTTTAATCGAAGAGTTACAAAATCTTAGGTAGATTTTTAAAGAACAGATATATAGTTGAAAGGAACCAAAACTTATTTCATTCACCATAGATTTGTAAATCATCTGTTGAACAACGCTATTTAAGTATTCATTCACCATAGATTTGTAAATCATCGATTTTGCTTTTTTTTGTTTTTGTTCTTTAGGTGTTGTTACCCTAATGCTTTTGTGGACTCACACGAGTCACGTCTAATATAAAATATACGGATCTCGTTGATTTGATTGAGAAGAAACTACCATTCTTAAAATTTTGATATAACTCTCTCTCTCTCTCTCTCTCTCTCTCTCTCTCTCTCTCTCTCTCTCTCTCTCTCTCTCTCTCTCTCTCTCTCTCTTAAATACTAGTGCTTAATATATGCATGCTTTAGGATCCTTGAGAGTTGAGATTCACATGATCGTCTACTTGAGAACTTCGTGAAGACTATAACCTAACTTCCCATTAGATTTTCTTTTATGAGCTAAAACTAAAACAAAAAATAATCTTTTAATAGTATATGTGTGATGTGGCATATAGTTGAATCCAATAACATTAAAACCACACCATTTAAACTAGTTGAACTCACTTCATCTAGATATCGTCTCATTGTTACATACATATATAAGTTTAGGAACACATTTATTTTCACTTATGTATTGCCTAAGAAATACAAAATGTAATCATAAATTAATTATCGACACTAAAAACAAACCTACGGTCAACATACAAACATGTAATATACCAATTGTTATAACATAAATCTAATCCACACACACAAAGTGTCACTCCTCGATTGAAGTTATCCACATGTCTTCTTATGTGATTGATCAAAGGACCTTATAGTATAAACTTTCCCTGACTCGATCGGTGCTCTCGACTCGACAATACCTCTTTCGGACAAGGACACGTTCTCAAACCCGATTCAAATGTTTCATCATGCAACCGCAAACCAACAAAAGAAACATATAAATCTATCAGTTGAACATCTTGAGGACCATATTTGGAGAAAAAGTGTGGTCCATGACATTGATATGCATGTCATTTACACGTAAGATTAGCTAGGCGATATCACAAAAGGTGTTTCTTCTATTCTCCAATATCTCTATCAATATGATCAAACTCGAATTAGCAAAGTACTAAGATCCAAAAAAAACCCACCTAAAAGAAACAACTAAACTAATATATATATATATATATCATAACTATTTTATTTACCCTTAAGAGAGAATTTTATTTACCCTTAAGAGAGAATGTGTGTATAGTTTTTCTCCTATTTCATTATAGTTCCTTTTCTCCACAGCATCGTCTTAACTTAAGACTCTTAAAACTTTAACAGAGAACAACTTACATCATTCTACGTATCAGTGCGTTCATGGAAATTATATCTATTTATAAATAAATAAATAAACAATCAGGTCGGCGTTTTAGTTTGGCCAGAGAAAAAGTATCTTAAAAAGCTAGATCCATTTACAAGACAAGAAGACACAAACCCAAAAGTAGGAGATATTGCCTCTTACCACTAATTTAAACACCCACAAAAACAAAAACCAAAAAAGCAAAAAAAAAAAAATATTACCTAAGAAAATATAAGAATACTAATTCTAAAAACTATTAGAACTAAAGACCCTAATTTAAAATTAAGAAAACTATAGGGTTAAGAAAAGAAAAAAGAAACACTTTTAGAATTCTCTAGGGTCTACAAAAATAGAAACGCCAGGTGGCGATTTAGTCCAGTCACCAACAACGCCGTCACTGTAGTCTTCCCCAAGCCGTTTCACACACCAAAGATCCTCGGCGCACGATAGTGCTTTCCAATGCGGTATCCCTCGCCGCAACGGCTCTTCTCCGGCTACCTCCGTCGCCACGACACCACAACCTCCTTCCTTGGCCAGGTTATGCGCGTGAGCACACAGCGATCTCACCATCTTCACCGCGCGTGGGCCTTCCCCTCCTATCCCGTACATGAAGTGAAGCCCAAACGGCTCGAAAACACAAGGGATCGAAGGGAGTTTCAGAAACGGCAGCGTTTTATCAACCACACGAGTCGTTTTAGCCACCACGCGCCTCAGCCTCGACGCGCCGCGGACCTCTAAACGAAATGAGTCTTTACAGTTCCACACGCTCAACACGGCCCATGACTCTGGCGGGTACTCGAGGAACTTAGCCGAACCGGGCCATGATCCAGACCCGGATCCATAACAGCTTCCACGTGGCACAGCTACAAAAGTCCCGAGCGAGAGTTTGTTATTGAGAACCGAATCAATATCCCGCGGGAAAAACTCGGTTGTACTAAACCGGAGTCGATATAACGACTCAGCATCGACCGGGTCCAATTTGATCACCGTGACTCTTCGCGAGATATTAACTCGATGAGCGTAAACAGGATTAACCAAAATCGACGGCGTACGGAACTCGGAGTAACCACATTTGCCGGTGAATAGATTAACCGAAGCTTGGTTGTCGTTTTCAGTAGCTATGTAAGAGTACTCAGCACCGTTTTGTCTGAACCATTCCTCCATCATCTTCACGAGCTTAAACCCAATCCCTTGTCTCCTGCAACAATAATAATAAACCAAAAATAATGACATTAGTATAATCATAATCGTGATTAGTGTTGCGTGATTAGTAAGAACGGAACGGTACCTGTGGAAAGGAGAGACACGAAGACCCAAAACGTAAGCGAGTTTAGTGTAGAGAGGCTTGACGGCGTCGTTTTGGGATTTATGATTTAAATCGATTTTTTTGCCACATGTAACGGTTTTGATGCATCCTCTAATCATCCCCACTATCTCCTTCTTCTCCGTACCCATCTCAGCCACCTGTGACAAATTTGATTTTTGTTTTCCGCTATCATATGTTTTGTTTTTTTTTTCGTTATTACAATCATTTTAAAAATAATTGAATTGAATAATAAAGTTTGTAACTTTATTTTTGGTTGCCAAAATAAATATAAATGGTGAGTCTTTTGATCTTATCAAGAGTCTACGAAAAATAGAAACGATACTTAAAAAAGGAACGAACTTTAATCAAATATGGGAATGGGGTTTTTTTTTTTATGAATAAATCAAAGGTTTGAGAAGTTTAAGCTCTATGTTTTTCTTCTTTTAGGTTTTTTTGAGCTTCAGAATCGGACAAGGAGGAAGAAGAAGAAGAAGAAGAGACACAAGTAAAAAAGGAAGTTTTGTTATGTCTTACCAACATGAGATAGGAAGGAGAATGTCGGATCCTACAAATCGGGTCACCCAAAAGGTCGGTGAAAAGAGAAAGCTTGCCGCTTGGTCCAACTTCACAACGTCGCTCCACGTCCTCAACGCCGGCTAAGTCTCGGCTCGGGTCATACTCTCTCACCACCGTCATATTTATGCCTTTCACAGAGAGAAAGATAGAGGGAAGAGTATAAAAACAGAGCAAACAGAGAGAGAGAGAGAGAAGGATGATATAACTGAGAAGCAGAGTGAAGTAGATAGGGTTTAACCCAATATATATATATATATATATATAGATAAAAAAGTGTGGAAATGAGAGAAGTGAGGAAAAGATTATTCGAGAGGAAAGAGAAGCATTTATAGAGAGACTGTCTATATATATAGCGTGAGTTATAAGTAATAAAGAACAGAGAAGCTATGAGAGGGTTTATAGGATTTGGATTTAAAAGGAAAGAGAAATAGACTTCTTTTTTCCGGCTACTTTTTGTGTTTTTATTTTATATTTATGATGAGTTTTAAAAGTTTGGAGAAGGCGAGTAGTTCATGATTGATACTAGAGTTTTTAAAGTTCTTCTTCTCAATCCTATTTATAGTTTCTACAGACCCCCCAATCTGCCCTTTTCTTTTTTTCTTTTTTTTTTTTATAAAATAGTATGAATATTACTCCTAGTTAGTTCTAAATGGTAAGGTAGATATCTAACTAGATTTTAACTGATACTAGTTGACAAGTGATTTTCAGGGGATTAAGGTAACAAATATCATACACAATAATGATAAAATCTCTAAACGCCTTGACAAACGCCTATGATTCCCAATTTTGTTTATAAATTATCGTAAAAAATGATAATTAAATCAAGCATAAAAAAAGGAAAGAAAATTTGATTTAACCAAACATTATATAGAAAATGAACGGAGTCATAAACGTTGGTACGTCTTTGTCTACGATCTCACGCTTTTGTTTGTAGATCTCATTTTACCATATAGGAAGTTGAAAAAATCGTAATATTATGTCTTTCCATACTCTTTAAGTTTATTGTCCATTCGTAAGTGTAGTACTAATCAAAGGTCACGATCCTATCATTTTAATTATTGGACTAATTACACATAATTATTCAAAACTGGAATTTTAATTTCTCACATATGGAATGTTTATCTAGGTAGATTCTGAAATGGCGTTAATTCTCTTAAATTTCTCATAATTGAGGGCATTTAATTATTTTCCTCCACCAAATTAGATTTGGAAAATAGTGGGCTTCAAGGTATTAATGATGAGCAAGAGTAATGGTGATTAAGACGAGCATTGATGTAGGAGCAGAAAACTTGCCCAAAAGGAGAAGTTGTAAGTGCGAGTGAGATTGTGAGAAGTTGAAACTGGCGGCTATGTCTGCGTTAACTCATTATGGTTTCTATCTCTTTTCGATTTCCTCTATTTTTCTCTTTTCTAGTTTCCTTTGCCCATAAATTCACACTTATTAGTTCCACATCATCAGCTTTGATGCATTGCACCATCCCCCAAGTAATCATTTGCTCTCAACCCAATCTATAGTACCTAGTTATTATTTTTAATTTTTTCTCCATTAGCTGTCTATGTATCAAATTAGAAGATGTTTAAATCGGCGTAAATAAATACAGTAGCTCTAGTTTTGCAAGAGGGAAAAAAAAACAAACGTACCGTAAAAATGAGTATTATTATAAGGAAAAAACTAAATGTGTCTAATTAAAAAATATCACTTTAAAATGTAAAATAGTTTCTTTGAAAAGAATCCTTAAAATGTAAAATAGTTTCTTGAATCCTCCGTTTCAAAATATAGGATGTTTTAGGGTATTCAAAATAGAATTTTGGAGGATTTATGAATTTTTTGATTTTAGGAGATTGTCAGTGAGTTTTTAAAGTACTTTGGTGGATTTGTTATTATTTTTTATTTTTGAAAAAAAAAATTTGTGATTTGATGAGATTTGGTGAGACTTTAACGGGTTTTTAAGAAAATTCTCAAGTCCATAAACGAGAATATAACATAACAAAAAGATTTTTGGCAATTTGATCTAAATAGCATAAACTCAAAGATTTAAATTGAAAGGTACAAACAACTTATGTTCAGGCAATTTGATTGACTCCAACCATTATGAGCCGCAATAACAATTTGTGTTCAGGCTCAGACCATTGTTTATATTGACCTTTAGCTTTCACATCTTCTATATCTCCCATTGTAGCTTGGAAACTAAAGCCATACAAAAGTAACAAACAAATTTGTAAGCAACCATTAACTACGTACAAATGTTAATTACAAAGTGGTGAATGAATTTGCTCACGTTACTCTGTTTTCTCACACCAAAACAGAGCAATACTCTACCGTGAATAAATTTGGTCACAATCACTATTACCTCTGTAAACGAGAGAGAAGAAAAGATATATAAGATAGAGGGAGAGAGCACAGAATTTGTTTTTATAGCAAAATCATAATTTGTTTTTTTTTTTTTAATCAATCCTACAAAACCATTCTCTAAGGTGGGATTTTCAAACTAGGATTTCCCTTACAAAAATGTATACAAAGTCTCTCACAATCACTATTATGTTTTTCTTAAAAAATAAAGAATTTGGTTTTGAATAACAGTAAATTTGTTATGATTTTTGCAAATTGTTAATTGAATAACAGTGGATTATGAGTGATTTTGAATGATTTTTAACAAATGTCATATTCAATAACAATGGATTTAAAATGTGATTTTTAAATTACTAGTTGAATAACAATGGCTTTTAAAAAAAATCACAAATCCTTCTCTAAACATCATATATTATGAAACGGAGGAAGTATCTTACTATAAATAACCGCAATGTTCAAAAGACTATTAGGCTAAAAGATACGAAGGAATCCATTTAGAGGAAAAAAACAAAATTCCTAAAGGTCATGTCTATCGTATTCCTCTTAAGGGTAGTTTGGTCATGCAACATATGATGATATATATATATATATGACAAATGATTATCATATAAGTACGTATTCATTTATATACATACATATATTAATATATACATGCATTTTGAAGTGACTATATGTGAAACATCATCATCACTATAATCACCCTTACCAAAAAAAAAATCATCACTATAATCACTAATTTGAGGGTTACACTTCAATTTAATACTCAAAAAGCCAAAATATCAACAACCGTCAGCTATATTTGTAGTTGATTATACTTAATCGTTAGATACAATAGATGTATTCAATCTAATATTCCAAATGATTTAAGTTTTCATAAGATTTTAAATGATTTTAATGATTTTATGGGAGTTGATATGATTTATTGTAAAATTCTTTTAAATCCCACGTAAAATCATTAGATTTGGATTTCCGTATTTGTAACTAAATAAATCATTTCAAATCCTCTAAAATCTCTAAAAATCATTAAAATTCAAATTCACAAACTATTTTAAATAACAGTGGATTTTAAAATAAATCTTTAAATCATCAGTTCAATAGCAGTGAATTTTAAAATAGATTTTTAAATCATCAGTTTAATAATATTGAATTTTAATAAACTTTTTAAAATCTATGATTGAATAGCATATGATTTGTAAATTTTACACAAATTATTTAAAATGTCAAGTTGAATACACCTTTCGTAGTATTATGTATTATTGCGATATGACCCTAACAATAATTCTAACTATATAAATTTTTTTTTAGTGTCAAGTGTCAACTGTATAATTAAATTTTAAAAAGTCATAAAATTTTAAATTAGAGATTTTTACTGACGTCATTTAGAAATAGTAAGCCTCAAATTACATTATACCGTCACCATACTTCTCGAAGAATATTTTTTCATAAATAGTTCCACTTGATATTTGATTGTGTATAAGTGGAAACTAGGCAAGAAACACCATACGCACAAAACTATAAACAATTATAAGCAGAAAAAATAAACGGCACATTTGCCGTGGCCCCTCAAAATATATAACATATAGTTCAGGTTGGTAGGTGATTAATTTTGAACTGATTAATTATGACATTGTCGAGCACTATATTATATATGTTACAAAAATTAATCAATATTAAAAAAATTCATCATGGCATTATCATAGAGCTCTAGTTGAGCCGTGTACAACAACAATGGATCATTATTCTAACTAGTAGTTAGGAACATACAATCTGATTAAACCAATTTAGAAGTATCAAATAAAACTGAATGTAAGATTGAATTGCCCTTGCCCGACTGTGAACAGCAGGATTAAGTAGCATTCAAATTACGGTCTTTGTTCTTTGTTCTATTTAATTTGGTGTGTAAGCATATTCACAATGCTTTTTTTTCTTCATCGGCACCCAAAAATCCAGGGTTTGGTCCACTTTCTCTTAAAATGACATAACGTTTGTTTAGTGTAATCGGTTGAACTATCAATGATTATAATTATTTGATTGAAACATGTATTTTGTAAGTTTATATCTTTAAAATCGTGGTCCATATAAACACTTAAGTAGACACCAACATAGTGATGATAGTTTAGTTGGCTACATAATATACTCAATATATATATAGTCACCAATAAATATATATTCAGAAAGAGTTTGGCCAAACAAGATTACTAAAGCTAAAAGCCTAAAAGTAAGAAGAGAAATCTTTTTGTTAACAACTTAAAAAAAAGTTTACAAGCTTAATTAAGATCCCAAAGTTTTTTTTTTTTTTTTTTTGGGCAAAAGATCCCAAAGTTAAAACAATACTATACTAGTATAAAACGAAGAGGATGGCTTCAAATGAGCCACTTTTTGTTTTCCGGTTCTGCCTTTCATCCCTTCAATATAAACGTGTTTAACCAGTATTCGTTAATTTGGTTTATTACTGTTGTTTTTTCGGCTTTTGTCAAGTACTTGCGCATTAGGCCGAAATTTGTCTGTATAGTTAGTAAACAATAAATGTCTCTAACAAGTACTAACAATGATAAGACCTTTTTTCCATTCTTATTATTATTTGGAGCCTTCAGTAGGGTTTGTTTTTAAAAAACGAAAAGTCCATAAAATTACTTGAAAGGTCACTGCAATTTATAAATTATCAGCAACTTGCGACTACTATCATTCGTCTCTTCGACCATTTTTAAAAATATCCATTCGTCTCTTGGTATATAGAATTTGAAGCTCAGCAAAGAGCTATAGAAAGTTGTTAAAGAGAGCATTTTTTTGTCTTGGGTTTCTATTTCAATATTGGAAGCTTTACTCATACAGTCTTACTCATACAGTATACCATTTTCTAAGCTGTACGTCGTTTAGGTAACTTAATTACATCATTTTCGTTTTCGGTTTTGACAAAAGTGCTTACGTTATGACATTTATCATAAAGCATAATTGCAATTAGACAAATTGTAACGGTGCGTAATTTCAGGCATTTGTTTCCATCTCACCATACTTTACAGTATATGATAATAATATATTTGATACACATATATCATACATTTTGTCTCTGGTTACATTATCTAGATGATTTATTATGTTATGTGAAAGACTTTATTTATGTTAAGTTGTCCGTATGATTAAACTATAGTTTAATGAATTAACGATGTGGATCGTTTATACATATATATATACCGTGGACCACATCGTATCACTAAAAGTGTCGAGTAATTAGCAGACAAATTATTGTCTTTTTGGTCAAGATTAACTTGTCCACAGTTCAACACGTATCATATTTTATGTAAATATGGTCATCTGTAACGATTAGTCAAATTATCATAAGATCACGAACAACTCATAAGACAAATTCCTCGAAGACATCAAAAACGAGACGATCTTGATATGTTATAACCCGGTCCATCCCTGCGTTATTAATATTTTAATTCGATCTTTCGTACGGTTTATTCATAGTTAACCCTAATTGATTATAACACATTTATTTTGTGTTTGACAGAGGACAGCTATTATTGTAGGACGACCAGTGCAATACAATTTCGCATTCACATATATTTTCATGTCGTTTTTGGACATTCCAAGATAATATGTTAAGTTTCGTTTGACAGTTTATAGAATAGGTCCATTGAGCATGTCCTTTTAAGTGAGCATTTTCTGCGAGACGATTGTTTATTTAACTATGTACTTGTAGGGTTACTTTTGGTGTCATGATTATAGTTTAGTAAAGCTCATAGATTGATGATATGATATGATATGATGATGGATTTTTGCATATGTAATGAAAATGGGTACGGAAAATTTCAGTATTTGAAGCGGTGCGGTTAATTTTATTATAGTCATTGTGGTTTACTAAGATACAACCGTCACTAGTAAACTAGATTGGACCTGAATATATAATTCGGAAGTACATGACCCACTAAGAGTTTAAACAGTGCATAAATGCAACAAAAACTTGCTTACTAACCATTTCAGGTTCAATGTTGTTTACTCCGATTTTGTTACGGAACGTATTAGTAAAAGAAAATTATTAGAAACATGTAAATTCTCATGAGACACAACTCCGTTCCAATATACAGTCTATGCGGATACAAATTGGGCGAATGTGTTATACGATAAACTGATAGTTGCAAGTAGGAAACAATGTAACTAAGATATAATATTCCCCCATTTGTCTTGTGAAAAAAATATCAAAATTGCTGATGACTAACGAAAATATGTTTGTTAGGGAAATATAAAAATAAGTCATAATCAAAATATACTAAAGAGAGCCTATTTCTCATGCAAGTTGACCCACAAATATGTATAACCAGAATCTAACTAATTGATAAGACTAGACTTTAACTAGTGGATGGAGTGGCTCGAGGAGTGACGTGGGTTTGTTACGAACTTTCCAGAGTTAGGATTATTATTATTTCCTCACCTAAGAAACTGAATTTTTATTTTAAAACAACAATTTGATAAATAATGTCAAAATGCGAAAAAGCTTAGTCGCTAGCTCTCTCCTCTGCAAGTCATTTGATCATTTTTTAAAAATACTATATTATATTAATGTCGGTTATTACTGAGATTAGCTACTAATTACCCGATCATTCACATGTTGATCTAGTTCGTATGACGTTGTGTATGATGTTAAGTCTGTATGAATTCAGCTAGCTATGTATTTGTTATGTTCGTTTCGTCGGATTCGTTTGTTTGTGTCCGGTATTACCACTTGGAAACGTACGTAGAGTCAAGAGTGCATCGGGATCCAATATACCATGTGATGGTCATATATCAAGATTAGAGACTTGACAATTTCAACTTTTGCGTAATTAGCTATTTTAGCTTAGCTACACGAGAGAACCAATACATCAACTTAATTAAGGAAGTTTAAAAAACGATACAGTTGAGAGGCTTAAGAGTCTAAGACCAGTCAGAGCCAACAGAAGTCAGACCAATTTTTTTTTTTTGTTTTACCGACTTATGTCGGATACGAGTTACTTGACGATTATGTCCTTTTTGTGTATTATCTCTTTGTTGGAAAACTGTAAATCCAGCTGTGAATGTTGCGGGCACAAAGCGGCCGGGCAGAGACACTAAGGAAGTGTCAATTCAAACATTAATTTCACACTAACGTAAATGAACTTTTAAGATTTTTGTTTGTGTTATGAACTAATTTTAAAATAAGATATATATATTTTATATTAGGTACGGGCCTTGAAGCTCGGGGTGATCACCAAAACTTATATGCATGTTGCCTATCTATATCCTATATATCCCTGAAACAACTTTGAATCATCATTTCTGTACACGTTTAGGTTCATGCATATATATCTCAAAAATATGTCACTATACGGCTATATAATATGGATACGATGGATAGATAATACAATCCAAAATAAGAGCATACGATAGATAAATCAAATACTTTTTTGTATGATTACCAGATTCGATCGATTTCTACCAGATAAGAGTTACTTCACGACGATCTTGGATGTTGGATTACAATTATATATATATATATACACGAATATATAAAAGTGTAAATATATAAGGGTATGTGTAAGAGTGCATTATGATAGGGGGGGAATGGTGGACGATAATTAAGAGTGCTTGAGATGACGTTTCATACAGAATCACGATGTTTGTGGCAGGAACAATCAGAGATCTACTATATAAGAAAATCAGAGCTTTGTGTAACCTTTTTCCAATATACAATAAAATATCTCCTAGTGATTATCTACTCAATTTCTTTTTATTTTGGAAAATATTCAGATTGTCCAGATTTGTGAATATATTAACACGATAATAAAATTGAATATGCGTTTCGAAAGATTTTGCCGTTAATAGCATGCTCCCACGCTAATTGTAATCCAAAAACAAACTATTATTATTATGTTCTAAAAATAAATTTGGGATAAATCGTGGGATAGTCGATTCTCCAAATATAAAATGTTTTCTACTCCAAATTCTGTATGTTGTTCTTTCAAATGAATGGAAATAAGAAATAGAACAATACTTTTTTTTAGGGGGGTAAAAACTAGCTATAATCATAAAAAGAAACCCATTAGTGTAAAATAAAATAAGCAACCAGGCCATGGCACATTTTGGTTTTAAAAAATGAAAGAACATTTGCATAAGAAGGTGTGCATAAATAAAAGTGTGAATTGGACTTTGTTAAGGATTTTTATCTTATTTGAGAGAAGAAGAAAATAGTCAAAGGAACAAGATGGGACTTCTGCTTGCAGTTGCAGGTTTATTGTTTCGGTGCCTCTTGGCTCTAACTCGGAGCTTCCCTCGTTTTCATATTCCACAATCATATTATTGTACTGCAAAATAGTATTTTGTCTTAAACGCGATAGTAATTAATTGTAATACAAGTCAAATGGATCAATGTATAAAAAATACATATCAGTAGAGTTTTCAAATGATATATCGTCCAAAAAAGAAATCATATAGATCTAGTTATCATAAATGATTATGAAAAATTTGTGGATCATGCCATAATGTCAAATTATTGTTAGAGTTTCTTGTGTCACTGAATCTAAAACACTAAAAATGTATGTATCATTTTATAAAATATAGTTCAGAAAAATGACTGTACTGGCATTTCTATAAATGCCAAGACATATAAATAGTATGCATTATGTATAATAATAGTATATATATATATATATATTTCGACTTGTCTTTCGCTACGGATGATCAAAGAGAAAGACAGGGAGCGATATCTACTGAGAGTACAGACGATAGAGAAACTGAAGTAATAATATATCATATCATCGTCCTCAAATTCGTGACTCTCGTCTTGTCAAATCAAAGCCCATTCCATCATCACAATCATCAATATCATATTCCATACACATCCCACACGACGCATGGATGTGTGTGTGTGTGTTAGAGCATGAACATAAATGTAGACGACGACACAAGTAACGTCAGTACCGATAGTCTCGTGAAAATGTTTGTCTTCTTTAGGTCTCTTTTAAATTACATGTCGTAACCATGTTTAGTAAACCTTGGCTCAACAGTTGGAGAGATTTACGGAATCAACATTAATTACCCTGTTTTAGCTTCATTTAATTAAATCTTGATATGTAGGGTTAGATCCTACATCGTTGATTATATATACTATATGATAAACTTTGTCTTTAAATTACTAAGACATTTAATTAATATATACTATTCTATACGTGTGTGTCTATGCTTAATGAGAACCTGAGTTAAGCATTTGATGATTTGAACAAACAACATCGACAAACAAAGATTATGTTGGATGGGTTATACTTTTATCATACGTACATAAATGACTATGTCGATGATATGTGTGACAAAATATTTTAAAAATCAAATTTTTATAAAATCTAGGGTCTAGGGAGTACTATACTATTATTCAGTTATCAATGAATTAGTAATTCAATCCCTTATATATCAATAGAGAAGCATTCTTAAGAAAATGCTGATGTGTCATCGCTAGAGACTTCGAGACACTAATGAATTTATTGCTCTCATTTTTATGGATATTTACGCATAATTGCTATTGAATGATTAAGGAATATTCATTTTCAATTAATTAAAAAAATCAAACATTTTAATTTTAAAATATATATTTAATCATTTTTATAATATATTTAATTATTATATCATTATTAGATCTAAAACATTTTCAAAAACCTAAATTATTCACCTATTAAAAAAAAACTGATTAATATTCACATATTTAAATTTTCTAAAATAAAATTATCACAATAATCATTATTATAGGCAATGTAATTATTTAATATGATTGGTATAATATTTCACGGGTGAAACATATTCTTACAAAAAGAAAATTAAACGAAATAAATAATCTTGCAAGATTGAAGAAAGAGCGGATGATATATATATTTAGTTGATACATAATATATTGATCTAAACATAATCTCACAGATTATATATTTGGTTATTATACTAACAAATTTTAGATTTTCGATAATAACTTTACTTATATCACTCATATTATTTGTATAGATTTATTCCGTATATAGTGCGGTTGTTACTTAGTTAATTATTATTTTCATGGATTCAATCTTCTTTTACCCGAAAAAGAGTAATATAGTGTCGAGCTAAATTATTGGGCTTATATTGGGCTTTATGGGCCAAATATTATTAATTGTAAAATCAATGGAGCTCTGTTCTCTTCATCGTCTTCTCTGAGTTCTCTTTTTCGTGTTTCGTTCTTCTGGGCAAGAGCCAACAGGGCAAGCAACCGTTTCGTCTTCAAATTCCTGAAAATTTCGTTTTCTTCTTCAGTTTCTCAGTTCCTAGACTGTATTGTTCTTGCCACGCTTCAGCAGATCGGTGTTTTGAAGTAGAGCTCTGGCCTCTCAAGCTTCATTGATACCGGAAGTGACGAGAAGAGGTAGAATTAAGAGCGTGCGTGTTCCATCTATTTCTGTGAAAATTGGGAAACTTTATTATCTCCAAGTGCCTAGTTAGTGAAGATATAGGTAGAAGAAGGAATGTAATTCTAAGCTTTTGGATTTAAAGCTTTTGGATGTTAAAAGTTAACCCTTTTGCCTTTGGCACACGCAAAGTTGTGGTTTTTTTTTTTTTTTTTTTAATTATTCAGAGCATATGCTTGATGAATACAGATTAGGTATTAGTTTCTAAATGTAATTTCTCTTGTAGAGAGAAGCTAAGCTGAAGAAGAAGTTGGATTCTTCGTAATTGGAAGTTTTCCATCATATGTGCTCTTCAGAACATCTGGTTTCTTCTTCACTATGCGAGGTCCTGCTGGAACCTTTCGAGTCTTTGGCCGAATATCCTGCATGAACATAAGCAAAAAAACATTAGATGTTTGGCATCGGTTCTCAACTTAAGCAGTAACCAAAGGCCTGTAATGTAATGTCAAACCTGATCAAAGATGGCTGTGGGTATTGCAAGTGTAGCAACGGCATTTGGAGCATCCACTATCCCAGATATTCTTCCTTCGCACGGACAGCATGAGAGTAAGAGGTATACCTGTTCCCACAACCATAATTTCTTGGTAGTTTTAATGCTTGTGATCAGTTTGGTTCTCGGAGAAACTTCTAGATTAGTAGTACCTGTTCTTTTGAGTAACCAAATTTGGAGAGATAGTCTATAGCGTTGAGAACTGCTCGTTTGTAAGCAACTGTTGTATCTAGGTAATGTTGTTTACCGCTCTCATCAACACTGATACCCTCAAAGACCAGCCACTCTGAGAATCTTGGTTCCACTGGCCCTATCTCAAAGATTGGGTTTACATGGAGAGGGGTTGGTCCCATTGGTGTAAGGTATTCTTGCATCCCGTTTCTTATGATTTCACACCTATTGATAAGTTACAGAATGATATTTGGTCATAATTTTTTAGTAAACACTTATGGAGTAGAGAATTGCTAGAAAGGTACAATTAGGAACGTATGCACATACTTGAGTTCTAGAAATCCACTCATCTCAATGGCTCCGCAGAATGAGATCTCACCATCACCTTGTGAGAAATGCATGTCACCAGTGCTTAGATTAGCCCCTTCTACAAACACTGGAAGATATATTTTAGAGCCTCTGCTTAGGTTCTTTATGTCACAGTTACCTCCGTTTTCTCTTCCTGGTATTGTCCTTGCAGCCTCCTTTGAAATCCTTTCCCATTCTGGTGTTCCCTCTTCAATCTACAAGAGCATTATGTAAGAATCCTCACGAAGTTCAGAGGTAAGTACCATCGTATACACTTAAAAAACACTGTTATGGCCTCAGTAAATATCGTTTTGGTATGTAGCTTACATTTCCGAGGAGGCATCCTCTACTTGTTGGTAGGTTTGCCAGTGGCCGCTGATGCACAACCTCGCATAGTGTTAGGGATTTGAGACCACTTTCTTCTAATTGTCTTTCCCTTTCATTCCAAATCCTCAGGAGTTCTTTTGATGGTGCAGTGCCAATGATTCCTGGGTGTGTCAAACCTGGAAACCGTACTCCTGCCGTGCCGTGATGTGATGATATTTAGCATGTGAATAGTCAACAAAACACCTCATAACAAGGAAAGCAGGACGATGTTATGTTCTAACCAGGAATTTGAGGAGAGTAGGCATAAATCCCTTCAAAGTACCAAATAGCTTTGGTTGCACAAGGGAAATGGTCAGTCAAGAACCCGCCGCCATTCTCTCTGTCAAACGAACCAGTGAAGCCCCATTCATCTCCTGGAAGAGGACCCAAGTTGCATATGTCAACAGCAAGAAGATCACTGGGCTTGGCTGCAACACCTTCCTCATCCACAACTTTGATCGGCCCACTCAGGTAATGAACCTGCATAGTCACCAAAAAAACTAATATCTATTTGCAATTCATGTTTGTAATCATGTTTCTCACTAAACCCCCTCCCTTACAGTAGAAAGATCTATGCTCTTAATATCGCCAGCAGAATCATCATCTTTCACTGCACCTCCCGTCCAATCAACCATTTCCACCCTAAAGAACTCACCAGCCTTGACCTCAGCAACTGATGGTATCTCAGGATGCCATCTATTATGCAGTGGCTGATTCTGTTGCCATGGTTTCTTCTTCAAATCCACCTTCACCACTACTCTTGGACTCGCCGGAGCCATCAAACATTAATATCCGATAAGTGCAGTAATTTTCTCTCTATTCCCACATTCTATATTTTATATATACTTATTAGTTTTTTCTTTTAATGAAAAAAAAGGAAGCATTGGCTTTTGCAGATTCCTTATCCACAACTAAAAGACAGTAAAAGATCCCATCTCTCACCATCTCGTATATGCCATAAGACACGTATGTCTCTTTGTGTCTTTGTGTGGCAATGCATAGATGACAAGAAGTTGAAAATGACATTTTGTTGACTTATGTTATGAATAGATTCTTTGTTATGTCCGGAAAGAGGTGGAGCTCATGAAGGAGGAGTCTTACATTTGACTTATTAATTTCGTATTTTTGTAATTCAAAGTAAGATATTTTGAGACAGAGTCTAATGCATTCACCCTGAAAATAGTGTATATGAGATTAAGGACGCAATTCATTAATTTCGGGTTTCTAGAGTTTCTTGATTTGGATTTAGCTCTTTATTTCAACATATGCCTGATTATACAGTCTAGATAGTTGCTTCTCTGTATATTTTATTCTTGAAGCTGTGTTGAAGAACTTGGATTCTTTGTAATTGGAAGCTTTCCATCATATGTGCACTTCAGTACGTGGTTTCCTCACTATCTGAGGTCCTACTGGAACATTTCGAGTCTTTGGTCGAATGTCCTGCATGAACATACAAAAGCATTTATCATGTTGTCAGTCTTATTTTTCAGTTGTTAACTAATTGTTGAAAGAGCAAACTCAAGCGTTTTACTTAAGTAGAGTACAGATGGACACAATTCATACCTGATCGAAGATGGCCGTAGGTATTGCTAGTGTAGCAACGGCATTCGGAGAATCAACTATCCCAGATATTCTTCCTTCACATGGACAACATGAAAGCAAGAGGTACACCTGTTCACACCATATTCTCTTTAATCATTTCTATCGTTCTAGTTTTAATTTAGAAGTTTTTATTTTGTGATCAGATCCTACAAATGCTGCTGCAGAGACCAGTACCTGTTCTTTTGAGTAACCAAATTTAAAGAGATAGTCTATGGCGTTGAGAACTGCCCGTTTGTAAGCAACTGTTGCATCTAGGTACTGTTGTCTTCCGGTCTCATCGACACTGATACCCTTAAAGACCAGCCACTCTGAGAATCTCGGTTCCACTGGCCCTATCTCAAAGATGGGGTTTACATGGAGAGGGGTAGGTCCTATTGGTGTAAGGTACTCCTTCATCCCATTCCTTATGATTTCACACCTATTAACGAGTTACAAAATGGTATCGGGTCAGAATAGTTTAATACGCTGGACAAAACCAAGAACATCTGAGAATGCATAGTAGAAAACTTATTTATATACTTGAGTTCTAGAAATCCACTCATCTCACCATCCCCTTGTGAGAAATGCATGTCACCGGTGCTTAGATTAGCCCCTTCTACAAACACTGGAATTTATATTTTAGAGCCTCTGCTTAGGTTTTTTATGTCACAGTTCCCTCCGTTTTCTCTTCCTGGTATCGTCCTGGCAGCCTCGTTTGCAATCCTTTCCCATTCCGGTGTTCCTTCTTCAATCTACATGAGGCAGGATTATGCCTTGTCAGTCAAAGGTAAGGACCACTTTATATTCATCACATCAAAAGTTTTCCTTGCCATCGAAAGTAATTGCTTACGTTTCCTAGGAGGCATCCTTTAGTTGTTGGTAGGTTTGCTAGTGGCCGCTGATGCACAACCTCACATAGTGTTAGGGACTTGAGACCAGTTTCTTCTAATTGTCTTTCCCTTTCATTCCATATTGTCAGGAGTTCCATCGATGGTGCGGTGCCAATGACTCCCGGGTGTGTCAAACCCGGAAACCGTACCCTACTCATGAGTCATGAATAGCATGTGAGCTACTAATTTGATTGGAAAAAGACATTGACATGTTGTCTTCTTACCAGGAATTTGAGGAGAGTAAGCATAGATCCCTTCAAAGTACCAAATAGCTTTGGTAGCACAGGGGAAATGGTCAGTCAAGAAACCGCCGCCGTTCTCTCTATCAAACGAAGCAGTATATCCCCATTCATCTCCTGGCAAAGGACCCAAGTTGCATATCTCAATAGCAAGTAGATCACCTGGCTTAGCTGCAACACCCTCCTCATCCACAACCTTAATCGGCCCACTTAGGTGGTGACTCTGTACAATCACCAAAAGTTGTTTCTCTTTAAGAATATATTCATTGATTTTTCATATTTTCTCACTAAACTCACTTACAGTAGTTAGGTCTGCGTTCTTGATATCGCTTGCAGAGCCATTGTCTTTGACAACACCTCCCATAGCATCAATCATTTCCACCCTGAAAAACTCACCAGCCTTAACCTCTGCTACTGGTGGTATCTCAGGATGCCATCTATTATGCAGTGGCTGGTTCTGTTGCCATGGTTTCTTATTCAAATCCACCTTCACCACTACTCTTGGACTCGGTGGAGCCATCTCAATATGCAGGGTGAGCTGACTGAACACTATACTATTTTTCTATGTACCTCAACTTGTTCTCTGCTTTTTTTGTTAGTCCTTGTTTCCGTGAAAAGAGCGGGGTCATTGGTTTTTGCAGATTCCTTATCTATCCACAACAAAAGAGACAGTAAAAAAATTGCATCATTTCACCGTCTCGTAAGGACTTCTCTTTCTAAAACTGTGACTTTGTTTTTATCTTAACCAAGTGGATAGCATCATGAGATACATGTGTCCGTCTGTGTGTGTGGCAATGCATGGAAGTCAAAAAGTTGAGAATGACATTTTCGTGTCTTATACTGTGAACAGGAATCAGAGACTCTAAAACCTCAGGTGATCGGTGGAATCTCCGGGGAACCAACTGTTGTGGAGCGGCTAGTAGTCTTGCTTACATGGCTTCTTCTTCGTCTTCCTGAGGTCAAACATTAAAACATTCTTTGATCCGTACTTGCTCACTCTTGCTGGAACAGAGGAGATGCTGTGAATAAGCATCCGACAGATTTTGTCCACAAAAATCTAATCGAATCTTCCTTCATTTGACTTAAATTTTACCTTTTGTTTTTGTGTTGTTTCTTTTCTTTTGTGTGGTTGTGGCTTACACGCTTGGCGTCATCAAGATTTCCTTTTGGTGTCTACTATCATATTTTGTTTATTATTAGTCCTATTTTATAACTTTTATTATTAGCCCTACTCGCATCTAAAAATAGCATAGGAAAAGAAAAGAGAAAAAACAACTCCATGTTTTATAATTGATAAAAGACCACATATTTCTGGACCGGCTATAGTGCCAGTCAAGTTTTCCAATCCTAATCTAGTTTCAACATAAAGGATTGGATTAGTCTCTAAATTTATACGAAAAAATTATGATGGCTAGGCCAATAAAATATTGTAATTGTGACTGCATGTCATTCCAGCTGCTAGTTCAACTGTACGGAAGACAGAACTAAAAAGCTGTTTCGGATAAGTATGCAACGTCAGAACTCAGAAGCGACAGCAACAGTTGTAGAAAAATGTTATATTTTCATATTTGATTAATTGTAAAGCAGAAAGTTAAGATACACTTTCAGATTTTCTTCCTGACAATTAAAAAAAAAACAACTTATACATGTTAATTCAATTTGGTACAATTACAAAAATGTAGTCTTACGAGAGTGTACGCGTATGCGACATAGAATTTATCCTATTAGTAAGTGATTTCAAATGGTTATTTTGGGTTGAATTACATGTTTGAAAGAAATATATACAAAGAATTTGTACAGATCAATTTTAACAATTAAAATCTATTTGTGTGTTTCACGCTGCTGGTTACTATTAAAATTGTCAACCAAATACTTTGAACCAGTGTCTGTCACCACTCCGTTAAATGTAATACTTTAAGGAGTAGTTTGAGACCTATTCCGACAGAGTGTGGAAGATGATGTGAGCTAAAAATTTATCCAATTAGGTCAGATGTTTTGAAAATTCGCCCCTGAGAAAGTTGCATAAGCATAGCACTTTGTCATTTGTATTTTCTCTACGCCGCAGATATATATGATTTTTTTAAATAAAAGATAATGTAGTACGAGAGAGAGAGAGAGGGACATACGCATAGAGAAGAACCTTTGAATAAGGCGAAGGGCCAATAACGGCTTTTGTAGTTCCAAGAGATTGCAAATACTTATGTTGTGTCGTAGGGATGTAGAGTCAAAGAGTCAATACTCAATAAATTAATAAATTAAGAGTCTTTTGTACAAAATATACATATGGAGACACATGCGTCTGTGCGAAGACGACGAGGTCATGACTCATGAACACCACGATTCTCATTACTTCTTCTCTTTCAAAATATAAAATATTTTAGTTAAAATATACATATTAAAAAATAATTATTTTTATAAAATTTAACCAATTATAAACAACATTATATAATATAAAATATAAAATTAATTAAAAAGTTGCATACAAAGTAAACATCCTTGAAACAATAATACTTTTCTAAATCTATATTATGAAAGAGAATAATATTTATTATTGATAACAGTTTATATTTCCATATTTATTATTGATAACAGTTTATATTTCCAAAATGATTGGAGAAATGAAGCTCACATATATAAACGTCGCAAACAATTTTTTTCTTTTTGTAATCCTCATACGACTTCTATGATTGTAATCATAACGCCTCCATTAATCATGAGATAAACATATAAATGAAGAACAAATTCCGTGTAGAATTGTTATTCATATAGTATTCGGATGATCTTGTTTTTGTGTCTTCTAGCTACAGGTAGAGAATACTAGAAGAAGATGTGGCAAGATACCCACAGCACTTGGTCCTCTCTTTTTATTTTTTAAGTTTCTTTTAACACTTTGTCCTCTTATGATCATTTGCTTATAATTAATTTCAGTATCTTTTTGTATCGACAATGCCCTCCAAATGATTAAACCCTAAAACTATAGAAATGTGATTCATTAACCACCAAACCCATCGCATCATCAAGTAAACATACAATAACTACCAATGAACTCACTATCATGTTTTTCTATTACCTAAAACAATTCCCATAACAATACAAACCACTTGAGCCAATAATATCCCCTAATCCACGTGCACCCCATCGTCTCCTGACGTAAGATTTGTCTATATTCTTATCAAATTAGATTAGTATTCTTTTATAGTACTTGTACTTATTGAATCAAATAAAGAATTAAAAAAAAAAGTAATAATGATAGAAAGAGGAGTCTGAGTCAGCGACAAGTGTTCGCGGAGAAACGGAAACGCGCTCTCTCTCTTCGTCCAATGCCAATACCTTTGGAATCCCTCCCAAACGCTGTCCTTTCTGTCTTTTTTTACATTCTAAAAAACCATGAAACAAATAGTAGTAATTAACTAGTAGTAGTACTATTCTAATTTATTAACGCATTTAGCATTAGTAAATCGTAATGTTTCTACCCTAAGCGGCTAAATCCCAAACTTTTATGAGTTTCTATCTCTCGTTCCCATAAGTTTTCAGGTAAATAACTCTAATAATATTATGTCTTGTACAAAGGTTTTTATTAGAATAATGAAAAGGAAAGGACAAAGGAATAAAAAAGAAACACAAGTTGGCACACTCTCTTTTATTATTCACTCGCCTCTATAAATCCAATATCTATCCTCTCTCTTCTTCTTAAAACTTGTTTAATTCTTTCCTCTTTCTCTTCATCTATAGCAGTACCTGTTTCCTTGCTCCCAAATCCGAAATAAATCCACACTTATCAGTTTTGCGTTTCCCATAATATTGGATAGATCTTCTTCTCATATGCGATAATAAGTTTTTAAAAAATTTGGGAAAGAAAAAAAATGAGTTGCAATGGATGTAGAGTTCTTCGAAAAGGTTGTAGTGAAACATGCATCCTTCGCCCTTGTCTCCAATGGATCGAATCCGCCGAGTCACAAGGTCACGCCACTGTCTTCGTTGCTAAATTCTTTGGCCGTGCCGGTCTCATGTCTTTCATCTCTGCCGTACCCGAACTACAACGTCCTGGTACATCATCTTACTCACGCTCACTTTCTATATTGTGTTCCACTATTACAAAACCATTCATTAGGTTAAAAGACTTTAAACACTTCCCGATCTAAAGATGAAACTGATTTTTCTTTTTGCTTGCTTTTTGTCTGTTCAGCTTTGTTTCAGTCGTTGTTGTTTGAAGCGTGTGGGAGAACGGTGAATCCGGTTAACGGAGCGGTTGGTATGTTATGGACCGGAAACTGGCACGTGTGCCAAGCGGCGGTTGAGACTGTTCTTCGCGGCGGGACTTTACGACCGATCTCAGATCTTCTTGAATCTCCGTCGTTGATGATCTCCTCCGATGAGTCTTCAGTGATTTTTCACCGAGACGTTTCAAGAAACGAAAACCACCACCGCCGCTTCTCCACCTCCGGATCTAAGTCGGAGATGAAAGACTCTCCGGTTTATAGGAAACGTGTGAAGTCCGATTCGGATCTGGATTTCCAAGTGAACCACCAAGGTTTAGCCCTAACCGCTTCGGCTGTACCGGTTCCCTTTATTCCTCCGCCGCTGTTTTGTAAGACGGTTAACGGTGATCGTCCGGGAAGTCCATCGGAGGAGTCAGTAACGACGTCGTGTTGGGAAAATGGTATGAGAGGAGATAATAATAAATACAAAAGGAACAAAGGAGATAAAAAGTTATTAAACCTTTTTGTTTAAAACCGACGACGCAAAAACACTTACGATTTTGAGGCTCTTTTTTAGGGTTTTGTTTTGGGTTTGTCAGTGGAATGAATATTTTACTAGTCGCATTGCTATTGGCTAACTAATAATTTCTCTATCGAGAAATATCTAAATTTTTGGGATATATGTTTTGCCGTTGAGAAATAAATACAGTCTGTGGAGAATTGTTTGCTTACACATCAAAAATTGGATTGTGTAGGATATTCATGTTTTTTTTACCAACTTTAACTGTTTAATTTTTGTATGATGAAATCAAAAAAAATATTGATAAAACTCTTTTTATTTTTATTTGCATTTACAAATAACACACGGCAGCAAAAATAATAAAATTTTGTAATTAGTTGCAACCAAAAAAGGAAAAAAGTTGATAAATTAAGTTCAGAGGGATCCGACATTGCAGGTGACATTAATATAAAATTGGCTTATGACTGATTTACATTATACGACCGAAATTTGATCTTCATGGATAAGACAGCTTTTGGATAATGCAAATACCCACTTCTTTTCATCATTTTAGGGATTATTAGTTTTAGATTTGAATAAAGTTTTGAAAACTTTAAATATTATATATAATATGTTGTTATTAAATCAAGATTTTGTTAAATCTGTTAAAATTTAGTGTTATTAATTTGTGATTTGTAAAAAGTCATTTAAAATTATAACAAATTTGGTGATTGAACTTTAACAAACCTTTTATAAAGTCAATAAAAGTTTTGTTTTATTCAATTAAAACAAAAGAATCAGGATTGTTAATGAATTCAATTATTGTGTTATTTATTTGTTCATGATTTTATATATTTTGTTCACAAAATAAAGCCATGCAAAGTATCACAAAAATATAGAGATTGTTCGGAACATTTTACAAAATTTTTAAAATTAAACAACAAAATTATAGAAAACTTTTTAGCAATTCTTAAAATTCTTTTACTTATTCATTTTTGATGATTTTATCCAAGTCTTCGAAATTCTTTATAAATTTGAATCTAATAACACGCTTTAGTGAATAGAGACACAAAAAGAGACTACTTGTTAGAAATGGTTCGATATAATATAGACTTTGATTAATAAAATTTGAGGTTGTTCAAAAAAAAAATGGTAAAATTTGAGAATAAATAAAGATAAAAGAGGAAAATGAATAGAAGTGAGGGTAAAAATAATATTTTGATTATTATTATTATAAAGGGTAATTACGAATCCATATATGTTAAGATTATAGCCTAGTCAACATAATAAATACCATCAGATCTCCTACTAGTATATATCACCAGATCTTCTATACATGAAATTCATTGTTATATCTTGTCATTTAAGTAAAATCAAAAATTATAGGGAAATTGCATATACGAAGGAGTATATATATTACTTTAAGTGTTAAGAACTGTTCAAACATATTTCTTTCACAACCGCAAAATAAACAAAACACTAATACAAAAATGGCTTCATCATGCAAAACTTTATTTTTTGTGTTCTTGTGTGTGGCTGTTTTCTTATACCCAAGTATGTAACAAACTTTTTTTCTTAAAAAAACAAAATTTTATGATATGCTTATATGTTTTTGAATTTATTATTTCAAATATTACAGAAACTGCAGAGGCTGACGAATCACAGAGACATGGATTATTTGTCATTGGCTCTTGCTCGAAAATTTCAGACTGTAACAAAAAATGCATCGAAATGCAATTTGCAAGCGGGAGATGTCTGAAAGTGACCCCCCAAGCCACTGATTTATCATGCTGTTGTGATCTATAATAAAGCTATCAAAATAAAATGTTGAGTCTTTAAAATAATAGTAACAATAATTATTATTATTATATTATTTTTTTTACTGGGATAAAATAACGATATTATCTTGAAATAACTTATTTCATTTGATGCAAATTATAACGATGTGTAAGTTAATCATGAATGCATACACAAACTCCATGGACCATGGTTACTCACACAAACGAGTATGTTTTCATAGTTTTCAATATGAGTGGAAGTGCAAATACGATGTGACGGATAAGAAAGAAAGCAAGGGACTCGATTATCACACAATAGTTGGGCTTGGCCTGATTCAATTGACCATTTATTTATTGAACTATTCAAACGACTTTGTTTTATAATATTAGGCTTAAAGCTATGTTTTTTATTTTCATTATAAAGGGAAACACTTCTCAACATTGTGCAATACGAACAGAGAAACCTAGCTAATTACTCTTGATTTGAAAAGATCTGTATCTTGCTCATTCATGATGAATTGGAAAAAAGGACAGTTGATGCTTAGAACAATTGCAAATTGTGAAATACTTGATGGAATGAATTGAAAAATTGCATAAGTAGTGTTCATATTCGTTTGCATCTTTCTACTGTAGCAAGTATCACTCGACAAACCGGTTAAATTAGTTGTTCAAATTACGAGTAAATGGAAAATATTGTTTTAACCCATTGGAAAGACTAATCATGTTGGACGGTTCTTTAATAACAATTGGAAAGTTGTGGAAAGGGAGAGAAGAAGACACGTGGCCAATTCGGACCACACATTAAAATCAAACGGTGCGCTGTACACCGGCGATCGAAAACGAACGTTGAGAAGATATCAGAGAGAGAAATATTTTTTTTTACGCTTTTTTTTTTTTTAATTACATTATAGATATTATGGGTTTTAGGGCCCAGCCCAAGTTACATATTTTCTCATCTTTTAGTTAAAGGTGTTGCAACGGCGATGAATATATCCGTTGCTGACCGTTTTCACGCCGACCCTTCCCAACTTAATCATTGAGCTTGCGATAAGTTAATATATACAATTCTTTTGTTTACTAGTAAGTGTGTTACCTGTCTTGTCTAGTAAATTATACAATTTTTGTTTTTTTTGGAACGCATGCATGTCTTTAATGTGGGATATTGTGATTCTTCAAGAACTTAAAGGTCGCCAACATTTAAGAATTCATATTATTAAAATGTGAAGCACAATTATCAAATGCTTAACTTAGTTTTCAGAACACTTGTAACGACCGAAACAAAGACACAGTCAAAATATCATTGAATCTGAAAACAATAATGAAGTGTAGGGTGGTGTACTAGCTATGGTATATTTTAGAATATTTTTACAAAACATCAAGTTAAAAAATATTTTTTACCACGTAAAATCCACCACAAAATATTGTAATAAAACAAAATATCGAAATTGTATACTGGGGCTAGGACTGGGCCTGGGCCTTGTATGCCAGAAAAATATACAAAAACGTTGAAACTAAAACCCATGATGTCTTGTGGCAGAAATAACCTATCTGAAAGCCTAAATTACGACTAATCATGTATAAATTTATTCTCACTTTAATATTACAATTTAGGTTTTGCGGTAAATTGAAACCCAAAACCGAGATTTATTACAATTTAGCTGAACAAGCTTAGTCAGACCCATCCTATCCCCAAATACAACTGTAAACAAAATCTAGAGACAGATATATTTAAATCAATTGAAAGCTCCACAATCACGACGGATATTACCATTATTACCGGTTTTAACACCAACACGACCGAGCTTGATCATTGAGTTAACAAAAGCTTGGTTAAACAGCTGTGCATTACTAGCCCATAAGTCAACGGTTGGCTTTGACCGACGATCGGTGAATAAGTCTTGATCAGACGTGAACAACCCTTTCCCTTGCTGCAAGTTCTTGTAGTAAACGTTGTCGAATTGTCTTGGTGTTGTTGGATCCATGTTTATAGCCACTCTTGGATCTATGTTTTGAGGACACGACGCTTTTAGCTCTGTCACGTAGGCTTTGTTAACTGTGGGATCCACTTTAGTAGTCTTGTTGAAACTGTATATCCGATTGAACACTTTGGTGCAATGCGCGAATCCTAATGTGTGCGCCCCTGTTTTTTTAAGATCGAAAACCAACTTCAAAATTAGTACCGGAACATGCTAAACCGAAACCAAATTAAGTAACCAAAAACCTGAAAAACCTACTAATGTTACATACTTACATTAGATTAGTGGGGGGTATCTAGAACTCGTGTCTACTTCGATGAGAAAATTATCATACGGATCGAATTACCACATCAAGCTAAACCGAAATATTTCCAATTTTAAGTCACTACTACCAAGTTCGATCCGAATGATACTATTCTTTGATCGAGAAGTAATTCAACACTTACCGGAGAGAGCGATCATGTCGTTAAGGCTAAGGCCGTTTTTGGCGAATAGCGAAGTGAGTTGGTTGACATTATCCGTCGGATGTGGCAACTTCCCTCCGACGCTTGCTGCCGTGGAAGATAGTCCATCTAGCCTTCCCAATTCCACGTCATATTTTGGTCCACCCGCCTATATATAATGAATTTTATATAATAACTTACAAGTTACAATAATGTTTTAATTTAACAAACCATGATACTGTATTATATAAAATAAGAATGAGTTACTAACAAGATTAACGACGTCACGAGTGGCCATCGTGAGAATATCAGCGCAAGAAACTTTGTTACGACAATTTGCGACGGCATCCAGAGCTTCTTTAGCTTTAATGACGGTGTCGAATCCATCTCCGGCCAACGATAAATTTTCCTCGTGATCCTTCTCCGCCTTATTATTATTTGTCGACGCTATCATCACCGATGCATCACACCCCTATGATATTAGCCAATCAATTTATCCATAAATTACACAAAAAATAATGAAATAATTTCACGCAAGCAAATAAAATGATCAATAAAAAAACGTTTTACGTTGACGAAACAATCATGGAAATAAAGGCGTAGAGTGGCGGGAATGGTGGTGAAAGTTTGCTGGACTTTTTTCTGAACGGCGTTTCTGACGATTTGTTCCACGTTAGGGCAACTTCCGGCGTAGAAGTTGCGCCGGAGTTGAGCGGAGGCGAGGTTAAGAACGAGAAAAAGAGAGATAAGAAGTAACAAGAGACTCGTTCTGTTCACCGCAGCCATGTTTTTTTACAAAAAAAATATTTTTATTCTTAATTAATATGTATATACATGAATAAAGTGAGAGGGATCTTCATATATAGGCTTTAGTGTGGTGCGCACAAGTAGCGCCGGCCAGCTTGCATTCATTTCATTTAAATGAAAAAGACTAAATACTTTCTAAGTTTGGCATCATTTGATGGTTTTTTTACGACTGATTTCTAAGTATTTTTTTTTTGTTTGGTTATATTCAAATATTTGATTTGTATTTGAATGTAAGACCTTTGCAATGTAATTATTTGTTGTATTTTAACGATATTTTTAAATGAATTGATCCGTTTGTTGTAAATATCGTTCTATATATTAAATGTTTCTATCAATGTTGTGTGCGATATGATCACAAGAATAATCTATATGAGGGAATAGAGAGTGGTGGGGATTGAGAGGGATATAAGTTGATAACGATGCTTCACTTGTCATTCCGAATAATTGTGTTATGGCCACCGTGAATCTTTCTGATATCTCAACTACTACTTCTGACTATTATACTTTTTCCGGTCATGTATTAGTTAAATAGTCTAATTAACTACGACAACCTTAATTCTAACAAGCAATCCCATAACCATAAGTGATCGATAGAAGAACGACATATATTCAAGTTTCATATATATCTTTTGATTCACCTACCATTCAGTTTTACAAAATTCCAATGTGTGACAAGCTATTTCATCAAAAAAAAAAAAAAAAAAAAATCTCATTTTATTAACAAAAAGGTAACATTTTACCATTTACAGGTTAAGTTATTAATTTGTTCCGCACATCTTTTTCTTTTTATTTACAAAAAACTGATCTTGATCATCGATCAAACTCTTTATTTTCAATAGATATATCTTTATGAACACTGATTAGGTTTTATTTAGATCTTGTTAGTCACCAAGTTAAAAACATACTTTACGAGAATTGTTGTAAAACAATAATATGCCTTAAAAAAACTCGACCTATACTACTACTGCCTTGAAATATACAATACCACTAAACTAAAGCAATTTAATTCTTTACTACAAATCTACAAAATAAATGCTACAAATGATGTAGGGCTGTTTTACGTTGTTTCAGAAGCTAATGGTTTAAAATAATATAGATGAAAAGGTTAATTTATTTATTTATTTTATTTTTATCTATGGTTATTGATATTAACTTTAGTTGAGGTTTAAAAAAGGGAGAAACAAGAGCTTTAGTTGACGTTGACGAGGATAATTATTCTTCAAAACAGTCATTCAAAAAAGAGCTACTACTTACTGCATATGCATGCAAGTAAAGGCAATCACGCTTCTTTCTGTTATTTGTCATTTATTTTATATTTCTTTTTTTTTTTGCTCGAATATTTTATATTTCTTTAATTTCCTAATGAAAGCTATTCGTTATCTTATCGATCGAGAAAACATGAAAAGTTATCTAATCGATTGTGATTTGATTAAAAGGATCTAAATTTTATTCATTGATTTATTTTCACATGCAAAACAAATGGTTGAATTGTCTTCCACGAATATTCCTTTAACCCAACAGAAAAAAAAAAAACAAGTAATCACACATGCATACAAAAGAAGAAGGAACAGATCAGAAGACAACAACAATAAAAAATAACAAAAGATCTATATATAATATATAGTTACGTTGTGGAAAGATCTGTTTTGAATATAATGTTCATTCTGGATATATAGGGTTAAACAAGTCAGGCCATAATTAGCTAATTATTTAATTTTTTCAAAGCTTTATTTATATGTTGCCAAAAAAAAAGCTTTATTTATATGTGCGTAGCGTTCTTCTGCTAAAAGGCCCGCATCAAAGGAAAAAAAAGACATGCACGTTGTCTTTAAATAATTAATCTACATGTAGTGTCGTCGTACAAAACATTATTAAATATACTATAGCCAAAAACAATATGTTTTGTTATGCTTCTATATAAGAGTCAAGTCAATATCAGGATTATGATTTCTCATTGTAGTACATAAATATCGTTTAGTCTTTAAAATGCATCTTGCCATTAATAAGTTATTAATAATAACTAACATAGCGAAGATTTTGATCGATCTTGGATAACTCGCGAGTGTAATTGTATAAGCTTTTTTCGTCACGTCAACGACAACGAGTATACTTGTATAATTATAGTCTTTACGTTACTTCCTTAATTTCATCGCATTTTTTATATATCTAGGATAACTGTTGATATTTGTTGGTGACTTATTTAAATTTTAGTTTCATTGATTAATTATAGCCGTGCTTATGATATATGATGAGAGTTATAACGCTAATAATTTACTTAGCTATTGATAGAAAGAGAGCATCTCATTTCCAGTATTTTTCTTTTGTGTACAATATACAAAAATCTGTCACAAATTAGATCTAGATTCAATTTATTAAAAATACAAAGGGCTTTCCAAAAAAATATTCGATGAAGTGTTTCTTTGTAGGATAGAAAAATAGAAACACACGTAGTCATGTATACGTCTTCTAGTGTCTAACCTAGAGCATGAAAATGCGCATAAATACAATGGTTGTATTAAATAATTCATATGGTTGTTAAAAAGACCAAAATAGGATGGCTCGTACGTACGTCTTCTAGTTTTTTTTTTTTGACAGGCGGGAGTATATATATATATTTTTTTTCTATACAAAATCGGATTTATCATGTGCCACGTGATTGAGAGAAAAAGAGACATACACAAAAGGAATCTTTTTTTCCTCCAAAGTGTAATATTTTTAAAAATAAAATATCACAGATTACATATTATTGTCAAATAAAATATTTCTACTCTATTGTCAATTTGTCATGATTACATACTATTACATATTCCCTATAATACAAAGGTGCAAAAAATCGTTTTTTGGTCATCTAAAATTTTATTAATAAGCTTGGTTTCTCACCAAAGTAAATTACAACAACGAGAATACAAAACTCAAACGAGAACAACATATGCTGACGGATTACAATAATATCCCCAAAGTTATTAGCTCACAAGAGAGAAACAAAGCCCCAAAAGAAAGGAATTAGATTACAAACAAACGATAATACATGAAGAAGAAAAGGAACTAAGTTCTATATTGAACAAAGGAATGAGAGATTCCAACAAAGCTTCCCTATAAAACCTGTAAATGACAAGAGCACTAGAAGACCAGATAACCTCACACCGAAGACTACTAGAAAGCAAAACAACAGAGAAGAAGCAGGAACCCGACACGACCAGAGACACAAATACAACTTCCAGCACACCTCAACAGCCGATTAGAGAGAAATAAAAACACTAGGGACAAGGCCAAAGCCTTAAAATCGACTGGAGACAGACCACACAAGATCAACTATTTTTACACGCGGACACTCGTCGAGCCAACTTCAGCCACCTACAGACTTAAAACTGACGACGTCCTCGCAAGAGAAGAAGTAGAGAACGATTCCACTGCTTCGACTAATACCTAACTCTAAAACTTCCAAAAGGAAACTCGGCGGAAGGCTAGTAGGTGACTTAGCAACAAAATACCATCCAAATGGCTCACACCAAGAACGGACCTAAAGCAAAAACTAATCTCAAAACAGCAAGAGGACTCTAAGAAGAGGTAGAGCGAAATTCCAGATTCAAAACCTCATACATATCAACAACCGAAAATAAATGACTAAGAACTGAATCAACAAAGATAACTAGAGCCACCACCAAGCAAACTGGGGATATACCAAACGAGTTTGACTTGATGAGAATGTAGCCAAGGTTAAACCTAAATACTTTCTAAACAAAAAGACCTAGGGCAGCACTATCAGGACAGAAGAATACAAATGCCAAATGTTACAGGAGAGGAGGCAAAAACATCTCGGCTGCAGTAGAAACCAACAACTCGTCCATCACCGTAAACGACCAAGGCCAAGAAGAACCAGATCTGAAATTTCGCTCAATAAAGCCATTGACGAGACAGGGCAAATCGCGGTTGACCATCATAAACCAAAAAGAGACGACGCTCAGGGGAAATCTCGCCGAAATTGGAGAAGATCCGAGTTTGAAGCCGTTCCGAAACCTTTGAAACTATCACCGGTGAAAGGCTCGGAAAGACTCATAATCAGCTAGATCTGAAGAAAGCACACAAGGTGCAAAAAAATCGTTCATAAATCAGTTTTCACTTTTCAGCTTCTTCCAAATTAAAGTTACTCTGCAATCTGCATGCTATAGATAAAGTATCCAATGTGACAGAGGAGATCCCAAAAAAAAAAAAAGGAATTGATTTTAAATATAAACAAATATAAATCCACTTTCGGATTTCCTACTGATCACTTACTTCATCCTACTAAACACAGACTCCGTGTCTCATGGGTCTTGCTTTTTATTATTGGGCATTTTAATGGGCTTTATGGGCCTCAAACCTCGATCCAAGAAAAAAAAATCTCCCCGCCACGACCTTATCCATGGAAGAACTCTGCAATCTTCGTTTGCCATTGCCAAAATCCTTCGTACTGCTACTGCAAAATCGCGTCTTTTGCGCGAGCAGAAGTGTTCTCAACTCGAAAATTTGATGGAGCTTTGTTCTTCATCTTCATCATCTTCTCTCCTTCGCATTTGTTCATCTTCAGCACCTGAAATCTCATTCTCTTCTTCAATTTCACACTTCCCATCTAAAACCCAACTAAACCTCACAAAACCCAGATTCCAGAATCTCCGGATTTGCGCTTCCGTGACGGCGGAGACTCATCAAGGTCTCCCACGAGACAGTCCTCAGCGTCTTCTCAAGGAGCTAGCTCAGCGTAAAACAGCGACAGGACCGAAGAAGAAAGTTCCACCGAAACGATTCATCTTAAGGCCACCATTAGACGACAAGAAATTAGCTGAGAGATTCCTCAATAGTCCACAATTGTCACTAAAGTCGTTTCCTTTACTCAGCTCTTGTCTCCCATCTTCAAAGCTTAACAACGCTGATAAAACATGGATCGATGAGTATCTTCTTGAAGTCAAACAAGCGTTAGGGTATTCTCTGGAGCCTTCGGAGAGCTTAGGAGATGATAACCCTGCGAAACATTTCGATACGTTGCTGTATCTTGCTTTCCAGCATCCGTCGTGTGACAGGGCACGTGCGCGGCATGTGAAGAATGGGCACTCGAGGCTTTGGTTTCTGGGTCAGTATGTGCTTGAGCTTGCTCTTACTGAGTTTTTCTTGCAGAGGTATCCGAGGGAATCTCCAGGGCCTATGAGGGAGAGAGTGTTTGCTTTGATTGGGAAGAGGTATCTACCAAAGTGGGTTAAAGCTGCGAGCTTGCAAAATCTCATCTTTCCTTATGATGATATGGATAAGTTGATTAGAAAAGAGCGTGAGCCTCCGGTTAAGTAAGTTTCTCTCTTCTTTCTTTCTTTCTTTCTTTCTTTCTCATTGCCTCTGCTTTGGATGATGATGATGGTTTCAGTTGAGTTATTCCACTGTTTCGTTGCTTTGAGCTGAGACTTTAGCTTCAATGTGTTAAAATTGTGATATATGTAGTAGGAGGAACTAGTATATGATCTCAATCCTCTCAAGAACTTGTTTTGGATATTAGTTTCTGTGTTTTAAAAAGCCTAAGTCCTCACCATGAGTTTGATATCTTAGTTGTTGTGCCATTGCCAGCTTTAACTTTATATAAGTTAACCCTTCAAAGGTGACTTAAACTAGTTCTTGATGTAGTTAGCTGATCTGTGCTTATCTGTTTGTAGTGTTTCATCATTGGTATAAGCATTTAGTTATTTGTAGTCTAAATATGATAAACCGAAGTTCCAACAATTCGATTCCAATGGCTGTATGATAGCTGGTACTTATATATATCTAGCTCAGGCTTACCATTTGATTATATTAATGTCTGAAAACTCGATGAATCTGAGCATCCCAATATCTCATAAATGTCATGTACTTATCCCTGTTAATTTGGTTTGTTCTTCTGGGTAGATCTGTGTTCTGGGCTTTGTTTGGTGCCATCTATCTATGCTATGGGATGCCAGAAGTGTACCGTGTACTTTTTGAGGTGTTTGGGATGGACCCAGATGCTGATGAATGTCAGCCTCGAAGCAGGAGACAGCTCGAGGATGTAGATTATGTTTCTGTTGAATTTGAAGGCAAAAAGCTAGCTTGGCAAGATATTGCTACTTACAGGGTAATAATATAGAGGAACAAGCTACAAAACCACAGTTAACTTCTTTGCTTTATTGAAGAAGATTGATTCCTTTATATTTTGTTTTCTGTTTCTTCAGCCTCCTGAAGATGCTTTATTCGCACACCCGAGACTATTCAGAGCGTGTGTTCCTCCGGGAATGCATCGTTTCAGAGGGAACATATGGGATTTTGACAGCAAACCCAAAGTTATGCAGACCCTTGGATACCCTTTACCGATGAATGATAGAATCAAGGAAATAACCGAAGCAAGAAACATCGAACTTGGACTCGGTTTACAGGTACAAAAAGCGGCTACTCCTGGCTTTTGTCATGCATTATATTACTTCCCTTCTCTAACCCTTTTTCACTTACCTGAAATCACACAGCTCTGCTTCTTGCATCCTTCAAAACACAAGTTTGAACACCCGCGGTTTTGTTTTGAGCGGCTAGAATACGTAGGACAGAAGATACAGGTGAGAATGAAGATCTCTCATCTAAAAAGATTCAAAAGAATGTTTCCTTTTTTTGTTGTTGTTTAACCTGGTTTTTTTCGTTATGGGATCATGCAGGATATAGCAATGGCAGAACGATTGTTAATGAAGCACTTGGACGCACCAGGGAAGTGGTTGCAAGAGAAGCATCGACGTCTATTAATGAACAAATTCTGTGGCCGGTATCTTAGAGAAAAACGTCTTCACAACTTTATAATATACTCAGAGGAGGTTCATGATCGGTATGAACATAACCGGAGACTAAGAAACCCGGCAACAACCGCTGTTCAACAAGCCATTCATGGTCTTGCCTATACCATCTATGGAAAACCTGATGTCCGGAGGCTCATGTTTGAGGTTTTCGACTTCGAACAAATCCAACCTAAAGCTGTCTGAAAACCAAAGTCCCTATCTCATTTGTCTTGATGTCTGTTAGTTTGCTTCGTGGATTTTATTTCTGTAGTTAAAACTTATGTACCTTTGGAACTTTTTATAAGGCTTCAAACATAAGATGATACCAAACTCTTTTTCTTTATACTTTATGCAGAACCTAACATCAGACATGAAAGTATAGATAGGCACAAGCTTTTTTCATGTTACTACTAAAGTAGACATAAACTTAGGGTGTTTGGCCTTTGCCTGAATGATTCACATTGGTAGCAAAAAATTTGATGATTTTTATTTTGGTATTTCTCTTTAGCTCCAGAAGCTTCTTATCGACAACAGTCTTCCTGATAATATGTATGCCACAATTACTCATTTTCTGTCTTATCATCGATTCAATTTTACTTTCTCGATGTTTGTAACATTACTCTGCTTTGTTTTGTTGTTGCAGGTCTCCGTCTGATTGTGGAAACCAATCATTTGTTCAAGGTGCTGCATACTATCTTTGATTGAAACTTTATCTTAGTATATGTCCTGTGAATAATGTTTTTCTGATGATGATTTCATTTTGCAGCTTGCTTGATTTTCAGGCAGTGAGTAGATGTAACAATACTTGGGATCAAATTTCAGGGAATTGATTACTTGAAGTATGACAACTGCAACTCAGTCTTCTGTCTCCAATACTTAATTCCTTTTGTAAGCGATTACGATGTGTTATTATGCCACAACTAAGTCTTGTGTCTAATGGTCGATAAAATTTTGTTGGTAACATAACTCACTTTGTTTTGTCGTTGCAGGTGTCAGTCTGATTTTGGCAACCAATTTTTTGTTTAAGGTGCACCATATATTCCTTTTGTTTGATCTTGTTATTATGTTCTTGATCTGTATGCCAAAACTACTCATCTTCTGTCGTATCATCGATTCAGTTTTACTTACTTTTGATATGTTTGTTTGTAACATAACTCTGCTTAGTTTTGTCTTTCTCGTTCTGTAGTGGATATTTAAGTATGACGTCGCATGGTAACATGTATTTATTTTGGAGAGCCAAGGGGAATGGGCTGATGAAAATAATACTGCTAATACTAAATTTTTTGAGCAATATGAAACTTAAATGATTATAGCAATGTGATCTCTTTTGGTCTTATGTGACAGATCCTTGAGAAAGATCCTTTCCATTTGAAGTGTACCTTGGGTACAATTTGGTCGCTGCCATGGAACTTGGCAAATCAAATGAGCTCTATCTAATTAATGGCGTGCAATTTGGTGAAAGACTACTACCCTTCAAAGTACGTGTTAAAATAATTTTACCTTCAAATTAAGTGTTAAAATAAATTATCTCAAGCTATATTGCCAATTATAGTTGTTCCTATGATTTTATCCCAATCCTAGTTAGGATATATATAGTTAACCTGTTTTGAAGTTGAGCTTGTCAAGACCATGAATCAACTTCAAGAGCATGTGTTTTTTGGTTGAATATGTTTTCTGTACTGTACTTGATCTCGTTGAACATGTCAAAATCGTTTTTGTGGTTGAGTATGTGATTTTTATGATTCCTTTTGAGTGATGCTCTGTCTGTTACTGTGGTATAAATGCTCATACGTGGTCTGATGTTGTTCGTGGTTTGCGGTGGGTTGTTACTACAATTGTATCAAAAGAATGACCAATATATACAAGAGGAAGAAGCCTAAATTAAATCAGGGGAAATTAGAAGATACCGGACGCTGGATGTATATAATTGGCGATGTTAATCTTTGAACATTCTCTCTTTTGATATTGACTTGGCAGACTGACTGCTTGCTTTTTTGGGTTTCACGTCCGGTTATGTGGGACGGTGTTAAAGGCCCATTAGTCGGCCCAACACATAATTAAATTGTTTATTTTATCACCTAATTGATTTCAAATTAAAAGTCTAAAATAAAATAGTAAGAAGGGAAATTAGGAAAAGGAAAAGACCAAATAGAAAAGGAAATATCAAATCCTAACCCTAATCATGACCGTCATAAACATTTATCTATAAATATAACGCTCTACACTTTGACTAGCATCACATCTTCTTTCCTTTTTTTTTTTGGTTCTTCGTTACTACGTCTCTCTGTGATTTGTTGTGTGGTGCCAGTGATGACCCGATGCGCGTCTCTCTGATTTCGTTTCTAATCCGATCATCTCCGTTCATTCTTCTTCTTCTTCTTCTTCTTCTTCTAGGGTTTTGGTCTCTCTCCCAATTTTTACATCTTTGTTTGTTCTGTTATTTTTCTTCTTTAACGATTCTGTTACTTTTGTTGATTTAGGTTTCTGGAGGATACTACGATTGATCGCTGATGGGCTTTGAATGATCGTTGTCACCCTAATTCATGTTATTCTTCTAGGGTTTGGTTTCTCAATCGCATCGGTTGTTGGTTCTGTTTTTTTCTTCTTCTAGGGTTTGGTTTCTAACTTGCATCGGTTGTTTTATATATATGTTCATGCTATTTACTTGTTGGTTGGCTCTTATGTTGTTTCAGGTTTTGGATGATGCGATCAGTTATGGCTTTTCTCTGTGCCAACATCTTCAGGGGTTTTGTTCTTTCTCTTAATTTACACTTTCTTTTACTTTTGTTCTTGTCGTTTTCGTTCTTACGTTTATTCTTCGTTTTGCAGGTGTTTTGGAATCAAATCTTTTATCCGATCATCATCGCTCTGTTTACTTAATTCTCCTACGGTTTGATTCCTAAATCTTCCTTTTACTTAGTCCCTCTGTTTTTGTAGATTGTGGTGGCATATGATTGATCACTGGTTATATAGAGCTTCTAAATTTTCACTTTTGGTTTCCTTAATTGAATTACATATTATTATTACTTACTTGTCGTTTTTGTTTAGTTGATTTAAATTTTGTGGAGTATGCTATGATTAATCGGTGATGCCTTTGATTCATTGTTTGTTGTCAAGCTTTGAATGGATGGTTTAAGAGGTTTTTTATCGGCTAACTTCTGTATCTTTTTCAGGACGAATTGAATGAATAGGATCAGTGTCTCTTGATGCTTGGTGATGCTAAAGATGTAATTGTCTATTATGGTAACGTCATAGGTTTTTTTCTCTTTTTAACTCTATTCCAATCTAGTATAACACTTCATTCTAGATGTACTATTATGTATAATAGCAGTTCATGTTAATGTTTACTTGTCTATTTTGTTATTTCAGGTTTTCGATGATGCTTTTAACAATCAGTGATGGCTTTGACTGATCATCCTCTAGCGTTCTCACGGGTTCCTTGCTCTAAACCCATCTCTTTTCTTTGTTTCTGAATTTGTACTTTGGTTCTGTGTTTTTTTTACCTTCTTCTAATTACATGTTAATAATTTTCCAGGTGAAAATATGGCATTGGAGACAACGCAGCAGATCACTACTCTCTCTCGGTTCCTAGTTTGCAGAATGCTAACTGTTACTAAGGTTTTTTCACACCCACAACCTTTTCTACTTGAATGATTCTCACATTAATTGGTTACGAAGACCTTGATGATTTTTAATTCAGATCCCAAATCATGAGAGGCTATAAAGATTTCTCTTAATGAGCTTCAGAAGCTTCTTATCGACAACAGTTTTCCTGATGATATGTATACCACAACCACTCATCTTCTGTTTTATCATCGATTCAAATTTACTTACTTTCTCGATGTTTGTTTGTAACATAACTCTGTTTTTTTTTGTCTTTGCAGGTCTCACTCTGATTTTGGAAACCAATTATTTGTTTAATTAGGTGGTGCTGCATACTTCAGATCTTCTATCTAGGGTTTGGTTTCTAACTTCAATTGCATCCGTTGTTTTATATATATGTTCATGCTATTTACTTGTTGGCTCTTATGTTGTTTCAGGTTTTGGATGATGCGATCAGTTATGGCTTTTCTCTGTGCCAACATCTTCAGGGGTTTTGGTCTCTCTCTCCCGATTTTTACATCTTCTTTGTTCTGTTATTTTTCTTCTTTAACGCTTCTCTTATTTTTGTTGATTTAGGTTTCTGGAGGATACTACGATTGATCGCTGATGGGCTTTGAATGATCGTTGTCACTCTAATTCATGTTATTCTTCTAGGGTTTTCGGTTTCTAAATTGCGTCGGTTGTTTTTTTTTTTTTTTTTAATGTGTTCATGTGATTTACTTGTGTCGTTGTATTATTTCAGGTTTTGGATGAATCAGTGATGTCTTAGATGAAGAGTAAAGACTCTTCTCCTGGGCTACATCTTCAGGTAGTGTTCTTTCGCTTCTACGTGCTTGTTTTTTTTTACTAGGGTTTGGTTCGGTTCTTTTATATATGTTCATTCTATTTACTTGTTGGTTCTTATGTTCTTTCAGGTGTTGGATGATGCGATCAGTTATGGCTTTTCTCTGTGCCAACAACTGCAGGGGTTTTGTTCTTTCTCTTTACACTTTCTTCTACTTTTGTTTTTGTTTTCGTTTTTGTTCTTAATTACGTTTATTGCTTCTTCTTGCAGGTATTTCAGAAGCGAATTATGATAAAGATCATCCCGCGCGTATTAGTTCTTCTCCTTGATATGTCTTTAGGCCACAGGTTACTTGCTCTCAACGCATCTCTCGCACTGTCTGTTATTCTTCTTCTTAATAATGCGTCTCTGATTTTTCTTTTTGGTTCCCTGAGTAAGTTAAGTTTACTCTTCGTTTTGCAGGTGTTTTGGAATCAAATCTTTTATCCGATCATCATCGCTCTGTTTAGTGTTTACTTACTTCTCCTACGGTTTGATCTCTAAATCTTAATTTTACTTAGTCCCTCTGTTTTTGTAGATTGTGGTGGCATGGTGCACTATATGATTGATCGCTGGTTATATATAGCTTCTGTTATTTCACTTTTGGTTTTCTTTATTGAATTACATGTCATTATTACGTACTTGTCGTTTTTGTTTTGTTTACTTGTCCTTATTGTTTATGTTTTCCTTCTCTTCTGCAGGTCTTCTGTTAATTGGTTGCTTTCCTTCTCAAAAGTATTCAACGGTATGCTAATATATTCTCAGTTTAAAACTGTCTTGGTTTACTATCTCGAATTCTTGTAGTTGTATATAAAAACTTGCCTTTATTTTCTGTTCTTCAGGCATTGAGATTTTCTATGAGAAGTTCGATCCAGATATCATCAAGATCAGGAGAAAGGCCAGAGAGGTGTTGCAGAGGGAAGGATCTTAATGAAATTGTCCAGGTACGTGTCACTTATCGTTGTATTGATATCAATGTCGTGACTAAATGACCTCTTCTCTCAGAGATATATAGAATATGATCAGTCTTAGCACATTGTGAAAGGAATTTCTTTGAACTGCATATTGTGACAAAATCATCTTGGAAACAGGTTACTAACTGGTCTCTGTCCCCTTTTTTTTTTTATGTATCTATCAATCATGCTGCACCTATTTCTAGTATTTGATCATATTCTTATGTTCATTTGATTCTTACCTCTTGGAGGATGCTTTGCTGGTCGGTGATGGTTCTGATGGATCGTTTTCTTCTCTGCCCTACATCTTCTTCAGGTAGTGTTCTTTCTCTTAACCGATTTTTTTCTGTCTTTCTATATAAGTGAAATTAAATACCTTTGTCTCTTTGATGCAGGCAGTCGAGGTACAAGGATTAATGTGTGGGAGGGTTTGAAAAGAGAAACATCAGGTTACTAACTGGTCTCTTGCCCTATATCTCTGTTGGTTTCTCATGTTCCATCGTATTTGTGATAGTGCCCTTTTGCCATGTTATTGAGTTTTTGCTATGTTTTTGAATTTTGCAGGTTAACAGTAATGCCCCTGATCTTTCTAGTGAGCTAGCATCTACGTTTCAAGCAGCGTACCCTGTTGTTCACTTCTATAAGAGAGAAGCATCAGGTAACTATCTGTTACACCTATCTCTGTTGGTTTCTCATGTTACATCTATCTCTGTTGGTTTCTCATGGTGGGTTTTTTTTTTTTTCTGTGAAGTGCTCCCTTCTTTACCTCTGTTCTATTTCTCAAATGACTTACATGTTACAACCACAATTACCTCTGTTATGTGTCTTATTGAGTTTTTCAGATTCTCTTGATGTGTTTTATTGTGTGTTCTCTTGCTTGGATAGGTTTTGGTAATTCTTTTGCCGCCCAAGAGGAGGGTAACCAAGCCATGGCTGCCTATCTCGCTCCCGCTAGGCTATTGACAGGGTAATCACGTTACTCTTGTTCTCTTTAAAACTAGTGACTGAAAATCTGTAAGCTTGTGTCCATAATGATACATTCTTAGCCGTGAAGCATTGTAGTAGTCGTCTGATAACGTTGACAAAATGTGTTTTTTGCAGGTTGAATCTTGATATTATCTTGTTCCAGGTGTTATTTGCCATCTCTGTACATTGGAATGGAGTGTATGCGAACCCACAGTCACAGCTACAAGGTTTCCGACCAGGTAACAAGTTAGAAATGCTGTTGCAAACCATATGAAATTGTTCTCCATCTTTGGCAACATCCCATAGATCTTTATTCATGAGTGTGGTTTTCACTTTTCATTCTAGCAGACAAGAACTCGTAATTCTTCTGTCCATCAAAGACTGCAACAAGTTTAGAAAATTGTAGCTTTATCGCCATCTCAGATCTCTTTTTCTTTTCTGGTTCTAGATATGGTAACTCTTGTTTCCTTGCTCTAAACCCATCTCCTTTCTTTGTTTCTGAATTTTTACTTTGGTTCTGTGTTTTTTTACCTTCTTCTAATTACATCTTAATAATTTTCAGGTTAAAATATGGCATTGGAGACAACGCAGCAGATCACTACTCTCTCTCGGTTCCTAGTTTGCAGAATGCTATCTGTTACTAAGGTTTTTTCAACTTTTGACACCCACAACCTTTTGTACTTAAATGATTCTCACATTAATTGGTTACTAATATCTTGATGATTTTTAATTCAGATCCCAAATCATGAGAGGCTATAAAGATTTCTCTTAATGAGCTTCAGAAGCTTCTTATCGACAACAGTCTTCCTGATGATCATATGTATACCACAACCACTCATCTTCTGTTTTATCATCAATTCAAATTTACTTACTTTCTCGATGGTCTCAGTCTGATTTTGGTAACCAATTATTTGTTTTAAGGTCCTGTGAATTTATCAGATATTTCAGATCTTTGACAGAAACTTTATCTTAACATATGTTCTATGAATTGTGTTTTCTGATGATGATTTCAGTTTGCAGCTTGCTTATGGACCGACGTGGTTATTATATATGGGGAATAGTACATTATTAAATCGTTACAACTGTTGATGCTGGTAAAGGAAAATGTCTTGGGTGGACCAGAACGTGATGGAAGTGTTACAGTTGTGCATCTCCTGGAGGAGACTTTTCAAATCCTGTGACTTCCGCAACCCTTAGTAATGTCGTTCATTGCTACTTCCCTAATCCCTATCTTCCATTATAATTACATGTTAATGTTTACTTGTCCTCTTATTGTTTATGTTTTCCTTTTCTTTTGCAGGTCTTCGGGGTTTTGGACAAAGGTATCCCAGAGAAAACATTTTCCTTCTGTTAATTGGTTGCTTTCCTACTCAAAGGTATTCAACGGTAAGTTTAAAACTGTCTTGGTTTACTATCTCGAATTCTTGTAGTTGTATATAAAAAGTTGCTCTTTTGAATGCGTTTCTTGCAGTCAATTATGATTATTCGATATTTCAACCTTTAACTTTTTGTGACTTCTAATTTGTAGGTTGTTCGCTGGGGACGTCTAGTTTCAGCTCACAGTCAATGCCGTCGCTCTCGTGTGCTTTTGGAGCATTGGATTCCCGTGTGCTTCCAAGGAGCCAATTAGTTCAGCGTAAGTGACAGTCTTTAGATCTTTAGTTTCTTTCATTAGAGAGAGGATAAAGGAAGCATAGCTTTTAGGCATAGAAAGCAAGCATTTTGACAACTAAATCGAAGTTAGATTTGCCTTCTCCTAATGCTCTCATTTGATTTGCTACGGCTTGGATCCTATCAGAATATGCTTTTGACTTTTTCTCCTTATTTTATCTTCAGATTTTCGAACTCTCTTCTTAGAGACTAATTGAAGTTTAACAGTTTTGACTTTTTCATTACCTTGGTACGTAGGATTGCTCAAGATTTTCCAGGCTTGATGTGCTTAAGTTGCAGAGAGGATTTTATCAAAGACGATGTCTGCTACAGCATGCTAAATGAGTTGAAGAGCAGCAATGTCTTTGGTTTTAAAAGCCTTCCAAGTATCTTTTTCTTTTTCTGCTCTAGGAGTTATAGGTTCGGCTTTGTTCTCCATCTTTGACAACATCCCAGTCCCAGAGATCTTTATTCATGAGTGTGGTTTTCATTCTTGCCATCAAACACTGCAACAAGTTGAGATAATTGCAGGTTTATCCCCATTTCTGATCTCTTTTTCTTTTCTTTGGTTCTATCTTTGTTGTAACTCTTGTTCTGACTTCTTACACTTTTTCTTGTTTCTTGCTTTAACAGGCTCCTAGGAGGATCAAGTTGAGCTCTGATACCATGTTGAACTCTTGCCCTATCTTCAGGTATGCTATCACTCACTCTTTACTTTTTCCATTCTTTTCTCTTAGAAATTAAATCGATTTTTGTTAAAACTTGTTTCATTTCATTACATCCATAACCTTAAAAATCTTCTTACACATGTACACATACCTAATAGAGTTCTTACTAACTACACATACACTTGCATACATCTTTTCACCTTAACTCTAGACGTCACTCACACCTAGGATCACTTGGGTTTAGGCTCCAGCAAACTCTCAACAACTCTCCACTGTTCAGAATCAAACCTAGCAACTTCCAACGTTTGTACTTAGCTAACTTAGAGTACATCAAAACTACTTCTACGAATGGGCCACAACAAAACCAACTAAACATTTTCTGTTCGGCCAAAATCACTTCTGTAGGCCCAAACACAGCTAGAACCCTAAAAACCACAAAACATTATTTCTTATGTTGACTTCTTATGTTCACGTTTAGTGAGTCTCTAGCTAGGCTTTAGTGAGTCACTAGGTTTAAGCACCCACTTTAAATACATCCATAAACCATGAACTAGCATTTGAAGAAAGAGGATGAATCTAAGAATACAAACGTTGGTAATGAGAAAACCTTGAATGTTGGTCTTATTTGGAAACTCGAAACATTCAAGGAAAAGATAAATCTATAGAAGCGACCAATTATTACCATTTACCACAACAGAGAATTACTACTGTAGTTAGTAATTTTCAACTACACAAAACAAAATCAATGTTACAAACCTCCCTATACAGAAGAAATATCACGGCATATATTAAACTAAACATTACCCCAGTTAGATGTATATGTCTTTACACATCTTTGCTTGCTGCTCCAGTGGAACTGTAATTCGGCCTAGAGTCACACATACGATTGATTCTCCAGAGTTAAAAAAAATACAAAATGGACTGATGTTATCATCTTTATAGAGAATACCTCTCAGCTTCCGTTGCATCATCATATGGCATCGTTCCTCCTCTCCCTTTCTGCATCTCAATCAGAGCAGAGAAAAAAAAAACAGAGCATATTATAGAGTATAGGTGAAATTTATTAAGAATTAGAATGGTTTGTGTTAACCATATGTTAACCGGTTAAACAAGGGTACCAGAAGCAAGTCTTCACCGATACATGATCGAGTGTACACTACAGTTACTTGCTTGTTTTTTTTTGTAGGGTTTGGTTTCTAACTTGTTGTTCTGTTTTTTTGTTTTTCCAGGTTTGGATGATGTTTAGATCAATCAATGATGGCTTTGATGGAAACGTCTTCACTCTTCAGGGGTTTTGCTCTGTACCTCTTAACACATCTTTTACTTCTTTTATATGTTTTGTACCTTACGTTTCTTTCTTCCTCTTGCAGGTCTTTTGGAAGCAATTTATTGATCTGATCATTACCTTCTTCTCAATGCAGCTGCTACGTCTTCAGGCATTCTCACGGGTTCCTCCTTGCTCTAAATGCATCTCTATTAGCTTCTGAATTTACTAATTACTTTTCGTTTTTGTTTTGTTGTTTAGATTAGTGGAGGAGGATCTTACGATTGATCGGTGATGGCTTTGACTGATCCTGGTCTCTCTCATTCATATTGCTCTTTTAAGGTTTGGTTTCAAAGTTTCTGAACTGAATCTTTTAAGAGTTTTTAGTATGTTCATGTGATTTTTACTTCTTTGTTATGTTATTTCAGGTTTTGGATGATGCTTTTATCGATCATTGATGGCTTTGATGGACGCACTTCTTCTCTGTGCTATATAGGTGATCTTCAGGAGTTTAATTTGTTCTTCCTCTTTACTCGTCTTTTACTTCTTTTTGTTTTGTTTTGTACCTTACGTTTTCTTTCTTCGTTTTGTAGGTATTTTGCAAGCGAGTTATGATCTGTAATCTAAGGATTAGTTGCACGGGATGGTTGTAGCTATGTTTGGCTTGTTTCTGGCATCAATGGTGTTCATATTTTAGTTGTTGGAGTGTCCGGGAATAAGGTATCTGTCTTGCTTCTTTCTCTTCTTTTTTGTTATCCTAAATGTGGAAGGTGACTGTGATGTTTGTAGATTTTTAAGTGATATGTTTCTGTATTTGTTAAGGCATTAATTGTATACTAATATCCTATTTTTGATCCTTGTTTATGTAGAGAACCGTACTCTGATTCTCAGATAGATAATGTAATGTCGACAAGGTCGATCACTGAGAATGAAGCAAGCAGAAGGTTGAAATCAGAATAATTCAGTATCCAGTTTGATGGTTCGTGACTTCTTATCCTGATAATTTGGTGATTAGCATTGGTATGACTCCTCCTAATCTAGTCTTTATTAAATCCAGTCTTCACTCTGTTGGCATATATATTCTGTTTTTGCTTGCCCTAATCATTAACTTGGATGTAATGTTTTGCAGGAGCTACTAACAAGTAACAAGCCACAGAAGTTGGATGATGCAGTGCTTAGGAGATTGGTAAGAGCATTTTTGTCACCAGGATTTTCATTTTTATCATATCATTTTTAGTCACTCTGTTTATTATGTTCATGCGACTTTTACCTCTTCGCTCTGTTATTTCAGGTTCTGGATGATGCTTTTATCGACAAGTGATGGCTTTGACTGATCGTCCTCAGGCGTTTGTATAGGTTCCTTGCTCTAAACGCATCTCTATTATTTGTTTCTGAATATTCACTTTCTTTATGTTGTTTTTTTCTTCTAGTTACATGTTATTTATTTGTCGTTTTTGTTGTTTCAGGTTTTGGATGATGCTTTTCTCTATCAATATTGATGGCTTTGACTAATCCTCCTCCAGCGTTCTCATGGGTTCCTTGCTCTAAACACATCTCTATTATTTGTTTCTGAATATTCTCTTTGTTTCTGTGGTTTTTTTGTTCTAGCTACATGTTATTTACTTGTTGTTTTTCTGTTGTTTCAGGTTTTGGATGATGATTTTATTAATCAGTGATGGCTTTGACTACTCTTCTTCAGGCGTTCTCATGGGTTCCAATTGGAATGGAGTATACTACTCACAACTATAAGCTTGTGGACCAGGTAACAAGTTAGAAAATGATGTGTGGTATCTTCAAATTATATGGCTTTTCACTTGCTTGTTTCTTTTCTAAGGGTTTGGTTTCTAACTTATTGTTCTGTTTGTTTTTTCCAGGTTTTGGATGATGTTTTATATCAATCAGTGACGGCTTTGATGGAAACGCTCCTTCTCTATGCAACGACTTCACTCTTCAGGGGTTTTGTTCTGTACCTCTTAACACATATTTTACTTCTTTTATATGTTTTGTACCTTACATTTCTTTCTTCCTCTTGCAGGTGTTTTGGAAGCAAATTATTGATCTGATCATTACCTTCTTCTACATGCTGCTACGTCTTCAGGCATTCTCACGGGTTCCTCCTTGCTCTAAACGCATCTCTATTAGCTTCTGAATTTTCAGTTTGGTTTGATGGTGTTCTTTCTAATTACATGTTACTTGTCGTTTTTGTTGTGTTGGTTTAGATTTGTGGAGGAGGATTCTACGATTGTTCGGTGATGGCTTTGACGGATCCTTGTCACTCTCATTCATGTTATTCTTCTAGGGTTAGATTTCTAAACTGAATCCTTCAAGGCTTTTTTATTATTTTCATGCGATTTTTACCTCTCTTCGCTCTGTTATTTTAGATTGTGGAGGAGGATGCTTTGATGGATCTTTTTTTCTTCTCTGCGCTACATCTTCAGGTAGCTTCCTCTTAGCAGATTTTTTTTTTTCTCTATATAAGTGAATTAACATCTCAGTCCCTCTTTCATGCAGATCGTTGAGGCACCTGGATTGTTGTGTGGGAGGCTCAAAGAGAGAACATTGTGGGAGTTTAATTTTCAGGTTTCCTCGCATCGATAAACCTTTTTCCTCTGTTTCTTGTGTTTCCCAGATGTTCTTGCTGTAACACTCATTCAGATGAGAGATGATCCACAAATCCTTTCCTAGAGGAGTTTGTTTCTTAAACTTTCTCCTTTTAGCTTCTTTTTTGTTTTCAGTGTCTTTTTTGTTTTCAAGTCTTTGAGGTGGTACGCGTAAGTCTGAAAATATCTCTCTCTTTGATGCAGATTGTGGAGACACCGGGACGGATTTGATAAATCTTAGCATAATATTTATCTCTCTCTCATGCAGATCGTAGAGGCACCGGGAATGATATGATAAATCTTTCTTCTGGTATGTCATCTGTTTAGGTTTCTTCTGTGCAACATCTTTTTATTATCATCTTCTCTATTACAACCACAAGTTCCTCTGTTTTGTTATGTCTCAGTTTCCCTTTATTTGATTTGTAGTGTTTTTGTGATCAGCTAATGTTTTTCTTTGAATAAATTTTTGTGTTTGATCGTGGAGGTTCAAGGCCGTGTTGGTGAGTGAGGTATGTTACATATGACTTCTCCTTTGTATCTATAATCATCAACTAGGTAACAACCCGCACTAATGTGCAGAATAAATCAATTTAAATAAAATTATTATGAGTAAATTATAATTATTGAATTAATATCTGTTTGTGTCAAACATAATATCTAATTTAAAGTATTTTTTAATTCAAATTTTTGTTTATTGCGTGTCAAAATACGTCTCACCCGTGAAATCTTTGAACCTGAAAAAGTTTTAACGTAATCGAGAAAATATTATTATTTATGGCAACATGTCTTTTGTGCAATTTACTGAAACATGATAAATGATTAAATGAAAAGAAAAAAAAAGATATTTTAAAAATTTTGGAAATTTTAAGAAGTGTAATATGCATTTACATAAAATGTAAAGATATGAGTACTATTAAGTTCAAATTTTTATTTTAATTTGCTGATTTTTTTGCTACAGTCATTTCTATTTTTGGTGTTTGGGAAAATTTTTTTTGTATATTATTTGATGAATAACTATTTTGACTAATAAAATTAGATGTTACATTTTAAATGTTTTTAAAACTACACCTTAGTTGAACATATAATGGCGTTTATTGTAAATATTTATTATTATTATTTTTTGGTTAAACATATAATGACATTTATTGTAAATAATATTACCAAATAGGGGTAAATTGCTAAAAAGTGTTTGGAGCTCTCCAACGACGACATCTCGGCATTTTTCTCAAAATGCTTACGTATTAATATATAGGGGATATTCAAACGAGTTTGTTTTCATATATTTTCCTCACTAGCTTCTCCTAATTCTGCTAAGTTTAAGCTTGTGTCAGCTATCTCTTCTTTTTCTATTAACTGAATTTTGAGGTTTGGACTATGCCATCAGGGAGTTTTCAACATGATTTGGTCTTATTTTATTGGATGTTTTAGGTTTCAAGTAATGTGCTCATCTTCCTAGTGACGCTGACATCTATGCTTTAAGTCGAAGGCCTTGTCTTTTGTTATAGATAGGCGAGGTTTTTTATAAGAGAAAAGCATCAGGTCACTAAACTGGTTTCTTTCTCCATATTCCTCTGCTTATCTCATGATGCATCATGCATCTATCCATATTGTTTGATTCTATTCTCAATGGTTGTCTTAATAGGGATGATTCAGTGTTTGATCCCAATTACATATGCTTGTGATGATAGCTTCTTCCCTTCATTATAGTTCTGTTGACGATGCAAAAGAGGCATGCTCCTTTTTGGTTGGCATCGTGGGATGTTTGGTTACTTCTATATTTCATGGAGATGTGATCAGCTTAAGTGTGCTTTGGACCTTGGGCCCATTTTGTTTATATTCCACGGCCCATTTAGAATTTAATATTTTATTGTTTCAGTTTGTTACTTCGATTCGATCATATTCACTTCTTTTTCTCTTAAAATTTTATTTTCTTATTTTGTCTTGACAGTTACTAGGTTTATAATGATATATTTTGGTGAAAATTATATATGATTGATGATAGTAATAAAATATTATCTTATAAAAAATTTTAAATTAGTATTAAGGGAAAAAATTAAATTTCAGATACACAATTTTGAAAAATATAAAAATCAGTTGTGTTATAAAATCAAATCAAATAAAAAAATCATGAATTTAACTCGACGTCCAGGCGAGGCGAATCAAACTGATGACCTCACATATCCTAAATCATTTCTTTGACCATCAGAAAAACGAAACAATTTTATCAACATGAATTTAACTCGTTTTCAAAATTAATTGATCGCTACCACCTATGTTTTCGTGTTTTGAATTCAATGTTTTCTTATTGTTTTTTGTCATTTTCATTGTCAAATTTTGTGGTAATTGTCATCGTTACATTTACCGTCGGGTTCTTCGTTATACACTTTTTTTTCTTCTTCCTTGTCAACTTCTTCACATTCTTCCACCGAAAAACCTTTTTTTAAACTACCACACAACTTGTTAACACATCAAACCCCAAGAACAAAATCATTTCTTTTCTCACAAAAATAAAAAATAAGATAAAAATTTAATGAAAGAATATCAACTCATCTATAAAATCATACACAAAAATATATTTTACAGCTCATAAAAAATAAAAAGCACAAACGTAGATAAATAAAATAATTTATGTTTTACATCATTATTTAGAATATTTTAAACTTTTAAGAGGTTTCGAAATATAAAATTTGAACCTCTTAAAAAGTTTCAATATTTATAATGTTTAAACTTTTAAAAATTTTAAATATTATAATATATATTTTTGAAACTTTTTAAAGTTTTAGTTTGATCAAATAAAAAACTGGATCAAACCGAATATAAAACTTTTAAACTTAGACGCCTGATAAATCAAGCTTTCCTGCTCATTCATTGTTGGTAGCATATTAATCTTATTTATATTGGTTTTGAACCATTGTCTAAAAAATTTCTAGCCGATGTGGGATATTGTCCACAGTTTTTTTATTTCCATAAATTTTAAAATTTTTCTTTTTCTAAAAAATTCTAGAAATTTAAAAAATGTTAATAAATGACATGTCAAATCTTGATAGGTTGTTTAAAATAATTCTTAATATAGAAAATTATGAAAATTTTAAAAATGTTAATTAGTGAGGTGGCTAATCACTATTGGTGGTTTTAAAGTTTAGGTGGACGCCTTATTGCTTCTATTTTTTATTAGTATAAATTATAGGAAAACGCACATGAAAACTTAAACTCCTTTTCCCCCTTATTAAAAAGCAAGAAATAATATAAAGTGAAAAGGAAGACTAGTTAAAAGTTAAAACAGGTCTTACGTACATATGATATTAGGAAATGATTTCACTGTTGCGATAAAGCTTTTAACATATTCACATTACAGACTTTGAATACAAACTGTAGAGTAGACTGTATATCTTAGTTTCAAACAAAAGAATATATACTGTATATAGATGGAAATATTATTAACGAGCTGAAGGACTATCACTGATGAAACTTATGTTATGTACCATGGACTTTGATGAATTTGCATCTTGGCTCCTTCTTTTACCTAAGTTCTCGTATATTTCCAAACACTCATTTAGTTCATGAGCAACCCTAGTCATGTTTGGTCTCTCTCTAGAAGAAGGGTTAATGCATGACATTGCTAATTCAAGAGCTTTCCATGATGAAGCTGTGTCATATTCTCCGTGGAGTTTCGGATCCATAATACTTTCAATATCACCATTCGCGAGCATAGACGTCGCCCATTCTGATAAGTAAGAATTTTCACGTGAGTGTTCAATCGCAGGTTGGCCACTGATTATCTCCAATAACACAATCCCAAAGCTATAAACATCACTCTTCTCTGTTAACCAGTTCTTTTGGTAGTATCTACAAAAAAAAAAATATATTACATTTTTTCAATATCTAACACGAACGAAAACAAACATTATTGAAACTACAATGTGATATGAAGTAGAACTTACTCAGGATCAAGATAACCAAGAGTTCCGGCAACATTTGTTGATACGTGAGCTTGACTTCCCACTAGAAAAGATCTGGAAAGTCCAAAGTCTGCGAGTTTTGCTTCAAACTGTTGACCTAACAGTATATTGGTACTTTTCACATCTCTATGAACCATTGGCGGCTTACATCCAATATGCAAATATTCAATCCCTAGTACAATACATAGATAAACCTTTATATGTTAACTAATTGTCATTTAAATGATATTTTAGAAGGAATAGGGATATATCAAACTGAGAAACAGTAACACATAATGATAAGAACTAGCAAAAAATTCTACATACCTAGCGCAGACTCAATAGCTATCTTAAGTCTACTCGACCAGTTCAAAAAAGAGCCACGACGTTTTCCTGCCAAAATTCAAAAATATATATGGTTAGAAATCATTAGAGGAAATTTTAAAGCCCTTTGGCTTGTAACTCAAAAAGTGTTTTATTTTATTTTTATATCATATTCTAACTATGGTTTTACCTGAGAGATGTTCCCTTAAACTCTTAAAAGTTGCTCGACCTAACAATCAACAATATAAAAAGGTATAATTGCATGATTGTCCGAAAACTAAGGGTAAGATAGTTTTGTAATACCTCTGTTTTGAATTCCTTGTAGCCTTGAGTTGATGAATGTGAAATAACTTTAACGGCTACTTGTTCATTGTTTAGAAAACCACGACAAACAACACCGAAGCCTCCTTTACCCAAAACAACTTGAAAGTTATTCGTCATTTCTCTGACCTCTGAATATGTAAATCTTCTATTTTTCATTTCAAGTGATGGGCGCATAACTGCAGATAAAAAGTTTTTCAACACGTTCATTCGTTCAACATACTTTTGATGATTTTATATGATATCATATTTTCTTTATATATACAATATATTCCCTAGTGAGTACCTTTCCCAGTTGATGTTTTCTCCTTCTTAAAATGAAGATGGGAACTAACACCATTATGATAATGACCACAAGAGAAGAAACGGATGCGACGACAACCACCACCGGAAATTTTGAATGGCATGAGACACATAGGTCTTTATTTCCTTCAAGACTAAAGCAAATAATTAATGTTATTGGTTTATTCCAAAAAAAAAAAAAGGAAGATGAAAAGTGATCAAAGAAGATCACCATGGAAACAAATCTTACTGTAGTTGTAGTCCTCCCTTTTTTCTATTAAGAAGGGCTTGGGGAAGAGGACCTCTAAGATTGTTTCCATTTAAGTTTCTGAAGATGTAAAAAAATTATTAAGACAATAAGATTTGATTTAATAATAAACATTTGTTGTGCTTCTCCGAAAAAAAATTTACATTTTCAACAAGGAGTCCATCTTGGCTAGAAACTCAGGCACTTCTCCAGTTAAGTTGTTATTTGACAAGTCCCTAGAATTCTGTTAAGACAAAAATGCAAACATAATTTTTATACATTCTGCAAATTAAGACAGCTTTCACTTTATCCAAATATGGAGATACTTACAATTCTTGAAGTTGGGTTAGATTTTGTATGCCATGCGGTATAACTCCAGTTAATCCACTTCCAGACAAGTCTCTGTCATATATATAGTGATGAGAAATCAGATGTATTCAGAGTTCTTTTAATAAAAGTACTTTGAGTGTTCTTACAATGCTATGATTCTTGGTGGTGTGGAAATATCAATAATACTGCAGCCTACACCGATCCAGGAGAATTGTTTAGGAACACATGGATCGCCTTGCCAACTGACTTTATTCAATCCGTACGTAGATGCGATAGTCTTGATAGCTATGACTGAAACAAAAGAATAAGTTAACGAAAACATGAGTAAGACCTATAAAAATAAAACGATGAGATCAATCTCACATTGGTGAGGAAAAGTACCAAAACTAAGCTCTATAAAGCTTTGGGGTATTACTCACAATAAAATAAAATAAAATAATATAACCAAATAAACCAATGTGGGATTCTATCATATGTCTTATATTCATTAAAGTACACAGCCACATACCGTCACTTTGATTTGTTTCTGATTGTGGAAACTCAATATGGTCGTGAAAATCTCCAAGGCATTCATCAAGGGTGGAAGAGTCGACCTCGGCGTTTCTGAAAACTGCACTCGACATACCCCTCCCTCACATTTTAGTGGTACAGTGTTGGTTAGCATCTCTACTTCAAACTTCTTGGGACGATAAGGTGGGAAAATAACTTTACCATTCCCCACAATTTCGATTTCTCTTGTTTCGTTGGCTCGCACTTGTTGGATATCGGCGACATATATGTAAGCATAAGTTTCATCATCAGAGCTTTCCAAATTCCAGGTAAAGGTCAATGGCTCACTAGCATTAGTGGGTGTTGCTGCTGTCGCAATTACATCTTGTGGCAAGTCATACCCACCAGACGAATCAGTTACGTTGAGGGTTGTGTCTATATGCGTCCATTCTGGCTGGAAGTACGGATTCCAAACACGATCATGAACATCTTTGGGATGACTGCCAAATTAAAATTCAAGTATTTACGTTAGATCAATAAAATTAAATATATGGATTGACCAACCCTTGTACTATTTGGGTTGACAATAGTCTCGTACGTGGTTTGTATGACTACTATTTTCTTCCCGTGTCATAGATTCAAATTTGGAAGTGTGTGTATGACAGTTGTAGACGGCAAGAAAAAACAAAAAATAGTGGAGTTAACATATACTTACAGTATTGTTTTGTTAGAAGTGGTGAAGTAGTAGCGCACTAAATTCTTCAAGGAACCTGTTTGTGCAGTATAAGTATTGTACGGCAAAGGTCTTAGTTCAATTGCTGATATAAGTGGTGTACTTGTTCCTGTCTTGACAACGCATATGTCCAACATGTTAGATCTTGTGACGTGAATTATCTCCTCAACGACAGCACCAAAACCTGTTCTTCTCAGATCTAGGGACTTCCAAATGTTAGGACCAAGATAGAGGTCGAATCTTGGGAAAATATTTAGACCATCATAATTTCCATATACAAAAACTGTCCTGATGAGGTAATTTGTATCTTGAGTGACATTCAAACTGTAGCAGTTTCGCGTTCCGTCAGGGAAGTATCTCAAAACCCCATACGGCTTTGCGATAAAGTCTGTCTCAGAGACTCTTTTGATGGTACCAGTCTTTCCTCCGTGGACAAAACCAGCATCAGAGATGTAAGTGATATTGGTGACTGGTTCGACATAAGGAGACTCATTGGAAGGTAATCCACAATCTATACTGATGAATCCTGGTAAAACCAAAGAGATACATCAGAAAGATATTGATTTTTTTTTTTGGAAAATCAAGCTCTATATATCAAAGAGAGAAGTAAAAGTACCTTGTTGATCCTGAGACTGAACTTGGTGTATGATGGAGAAAGTGGCAAAAGCGAGAAACAGAAACTTCATGCAAGTCTCCATTCGCGATCAATTCTCAACCAAATCAAAATTTTAACAAACTATTAAAGCCTTGATGAAGCATCATGAAGTCATTTATCTATGTATGTATATCTGTTTCATACTCCTTTGATGAGCTGGTAAAGTCAACTTAATGCATACGTCTATTAGCAAAAAATAAAACTAGCTAGCTATATAAACAGTGCTAGCAGTCATTAAAACAAGGAAAAAAAATATGGATTGCAATATCAAATACGGATGGGGACATGATTTTGCTGTCGCGTTCCGATTTGAGTTAATACAATGTGAACCAAATCATTCTTCATAACAATAAAAGCCGGGTCAATCGCAATACTAATGATTTTTTTAATGCATGTGATAGTTCATTTTTCTTTTCGACAACTGATAGTCAACAGTGAACAGATGTCAGAGGAAGCCAGTTTCGGTGAACAACCATTGGCCTAGAGACTTCCTCTGAATTAACTTAGTCATTGACTATTAGTTAAAGATCATCGGTTCCGGACTTTCCGGTTTCTAGAGGTGTCAAGCGGACCATATATCCGCGGGCCAAGCCCAACTAGTACTATGACGAGGCGGGCTTGGACGATGATTTTAGAGCCCATTCAATGGCGGGCCTAGCAGATTTGTCTGTTATGGATAGCGGGTTTGCAGGGTGACCCGCTAAAGTATGAACCCTCTATTTCTATTAGAGACTCTTGTCTTGTGTTTTTGTATTGAAACAGAAACTAAAAATCGAAACTTGAAAAAACCCTATTAGGTTTGTTTATCAAGGAAACTAAAGAGATTTTTCAGTTTGCTCCTCTTGTAATCTTGTTATCACTTACGACATTGAAGGTTTTGCGGTTAGGAGACTGAAGCCATAATCACATCTCTAATGGTAAGTTTGCTTTGATTGTGTTTTGATTTTTAAGTTTTGTATTCTAACTTGTCATTTGCAGGTTTCTGTATATGATTTGCAGGTTGACATATATATGTTTGTGTAATTGTGTGTTTGTTTGATTACTTACTTACTTTATACTGTTGTTTATTGTTAATTGTTATTTGCAGGATTCGCAGAATTCTTATGAACTGAGATCAATAGATCTCGAATCTCAGAGAATCATCGACATTGCAAATGCTGAAAATGAGATGAGAGATTGTGATGAATCAGGAGTATCTAAAAAGCAAAGAAGAAAAGTGTTTTGTGAAACAGAGTCAGCTAAACAGCAGAAAAGGAAAGTGAGAGTTGAAGAAGAAACACCTAAAATGTAGAGGGAGAAAGTGTCATCAAAAGCATCAACGTCGAAGAAAAGGAATTTTTTTGAGGATGAAGATGATGATGATGACGAAGGATTTATTGATGGTGATGAAGATGAAAAGGGAATGCCATCCAAACCAAAGAAGAGAAGGCAATACTCAGAGGTGTGGAAAGATTTTAAGTTGATTAATAAGGTTAATAGCTTGGAGAGGAGTGAAGAAAGAGCACAATGCATACACTGCAAGTCGGATTACGCTTTCAATGCACACAAAAATGGTACAAACACATATAAACGCCATTTGAAAAGTTGTAAGATCAAGCTTAAAGATGGTGATATTAGTCAGATGATGGTAAATGCACAAGCAAGATTGCAAGCTAGGAGGATAAATCAGCATGTTTTCAGGGAAATGGTAGCTAAGTCTATTATCCAGCATGATCTCCCATTTTGTTATGTTGAGTATGAGAGAGTTAGGGAAGTTTGGAAGTACTTGAATGCGGATGTAAAATTTTTCAGTCGAAACACAGCTGCAGCAGATGTTTATAGGTTCTATGAGGGTGAGATGGATAACTTAAAGAGAGAATTGCCTAATGTTCCTGGAATGATTAGCTTCACTACTGACTTGTGGACTGCAATAATTCATGAGGGCTATATGTGCTTAACAGCACATTACATCGACAAAAACTGGAATCTGAAAAATAAAATCCTAGTTTTTTGTGCTTTGCCTCCTCCACATACAGGCACACACTTAGCAATGGAGATTCTTGAGAAATGGAAGGATTGGCGGATTGAAAAGAAAATTTGTTCCATCACAGTAGACAATGCTAGTAACAATGGTACAATGCAGGACATGGTCAAATCTCAGCTTATGATCAAAGATGATTTGTTGTGTGGAGGAGAGTTTTTCCAAGTTAGATGCGCAGCACACATTCTTAATATCATTGTTCAACGGGGGTTGGTCACAATTGGTGGTTCATTAGATAAGATTAGGGAAAGTATCAAGTTTGTTCAAGGATCTACACATCGTGAGGTGTTATTTGCGAAGTGTGTTCAGAATGTTGGTTTAAATCTGAAGGCTGGTTTGCTGTTGGATGTTAAAACAAGGTGGAACTCTACGTACAAAATGCTGGACAAGGCTCTCAAATATCGAGCTGCATTTGGTAATCTGAAAGTTGTAGATCCCAAAAACTACAAGTGTCACCATCATAAGAGGAATGTCATCGATTGAAGCAGCTGAGTGATTTCTTAGAGCCTTTTGATGTGATCACTAATCTTATCTCAGGTTCTACATATCCAACTTCTAACTTATACTTTATGCAAGTTTGGATAATTCAAAGTTGGCTGACAATGAATGAGAAGAACCAATGAAAGATAAATGATTGTGCCAATGAAGGAGAGATTTGATAAGTACTGGGAAGAAGTTAGTGATACTTTTGCAAAGGCAAATGTGTTTGATCCGAGGTTGAAGTTGAGTCTTGCAGAATTCTGTTTTGGAAAACTTGATATGAGCTCTTGTGAGAGAAAGATGAACCATTTGCGTTCTCAACTACGCAAGCTTTTTAAAGTATATGAGAATCAATCAAAGAGTACACAACCTTCAACAAAGACAAGTGAAAATGTTCAATATAATGATGGACAACCAAGAGGAAACTTTAGTAATTACAATATAAGTTTCTTATGTTGTGTTTTGACTTATTATGTTATGTTTTGTTTCACAGGTTTTTTCTCTTATGATAATAAGTTTTTGATAATGTCATAGGATTTCTTGGCCTTTCGTAAAGCAATTGTGGTTGTCAGTGGGAAATCAGCTTTGGATTTGTATCTTGAGGAACCTGCATTGGAAATGAATGGTCTTGAGAGTTTGGACATTCTTAGATATTGGAAAGATAACTCTTCACGGTTTGGAGATTTGGCTTCTATGGCCCGTGATCTTCTTAGCATTCCCATCTCGACTGTAGCTTCTGAGTCTTCTTTCAGTATTTGCACTAGAGTTCTTAACAAATATAGAAGCCGCCTTCTACCGAAGAATGTTCAAGCATTAATTTGTTGTCGCAATTGGTTAAAGGGTTTTGAATCTTATGAAGGAGGTAAGCACATTATTTTTTATTAGTTCTAAAAGCACCAATTGTGTATTAACAATGTTGCTTTGTGATATATGTAGAAGAAGATGAAGTATATGATGGAGAAGATGAGACAAAAGCTGCTAACGAAGAAGACGATTGAGTTTGAGTTCAACTTCAAGTTGTTGGATTTTGTTTTAGTTTGATTTTACGGTTTGATTTTAGTTGTTTCAGTTCTGCTTCAAGTTTGAACATGTACCAATGTTTCAGTTTTCAGATTTGTGTTGTTTTGGATTGAATTTAAAGTTGCAAGTTTCAGATTTTATTTGCAGAATCCAATGTTTAGTTATATTGTTCTATTTGCAGGTTTTAAGCTGGTAATTGTGTGACTTGTGAGATTTTATTGCAGGTTTTGGATTGAAATTTTCAGCGATTCAGATTTTATTTGCAGGTTTGATATTTTTTAAAGTTGCAGGTTTTGGAAATTGCAGGTTTTCGTTTGAACATGTACCAATGTTTAGTTATATTGTTCTATTTGCAGGTTTTAAGCTGGTAAGTGGTAATTGTGTGACACAAGAGATTATATTGCAGGTTTTGGATTGAAAGTTGCAGGTTTTGGATTTTATTACATGAATTGCAGGTTTTATTACATTGAAAGTTGCAGGTTTTGGATTGAATTGCAGGTTTTTGTTTGTTTCTGCAGTTTTCAGACTCTCAGTTCATGTTTTGCTCTTCACTTATGTTTAACTCAACAAACTCAATCTCTTTAGTCCACAATTATGTTTTCTCGACTCACATAAGTGACAGGTGAGCAAAACTTTGAGTTATAGTTTCAGTTCTAAGTATGAAACAAACACACTAAGTCACCAACGTTAGTGATAAAGTAAAACCTGTTAAAGATAGAAGTTTTTCTTATTTGTTGGCAAACTGATCAGCATTCAACACCAAATAAAACCATAGAACATCATTGCATCAAACAAAAAACAGAAGAACACAGATGCCCGCGGGCCAATCCTTTTACCCATTTATTTATGTGGAGCGGATCTGGACAAGAATATGACACCCGCAGTCCTAAACGGACTGATCCGCTGCGGTCCAGAAAAAAAAAAAGTCCGTGGCTGTGCGGACTACTAGTCCACACAATTTGGTAAACGCGCTCTACGCGCAACTAATGCGTGTGGGTTTTTATATCTATGATGCGTGTGGGTTTTCTAACATTAATATTGCGTGGGCTCTATAACTTAAGTTAGACCCAAAAATATTTATTTGTATAGAGCCCATTCCATAGCCCATAATCTCAGAAAAGATTATTGTGTTTGTGTTATTTCAATTTAAAGCGAACGCATACTACATTTCCATTTATTATTTTTCTTTGGTATCATATTCTGAATATTGTATTGATCCATTTTGTGGTTTATATAATATACTTTTCTGCATCTATTTGGCTAATTAAATTATTTTTCTCTTTCAGTTTAGTGAAACTATAATTAAAAACGAATTCAAATATATAAACTTCTACCGTAGATGTTTATCTATCTATACTGTCATAGCGAAATAGAAAAGGAAAAAAAGTAAACTTATCCTATATTTACACTTGAACTTTTGCATTTGAAGTGAAGTCGTTGAACTTTAAACTCAGTAAAAAGAAACAAACTCGATCGTTGACATGAATGGTTCCCTCTTGACTGATTTGTAGATGGAAACTAGCCATACATTGTGGGCACTACATGAGAAAAAAATCAAGTTTCTTTAGGTGATGACTGTAGGCCAGATTCCAGGTTTTGCATACCTTGACTAATTAACTGAGTTTAATCATGAATTGACTGGACTTGATCAGATTGGGATTGTGATCATGGCTTGATCACTGAGATCATATTAGGATTGTTTTGATCATGGCTTGTCAGCTTGAGGATCACTCAGATCAACCATGAAGCGTTGACTAAAAACAATTACAAATTTAGTTTTTCTTTTAAAATAAAATAAGATATAAATCCTCTTAAAACAAAACATTCAATCCGTGTACTTCAATTACGATTGGATCACAGCTCAAATGAGCATTCAAATCTCATCCTTGTAGCACTATATACTTTCTCTCCATTCTAACAATTATGATTTATGTAGTAATGTTTCTTGTCATGTGCTAAGAAAATGTCCAAACCAACAGATAAACGCAACACAGAGAATATTAGACTAAGATTAGAGAGCAGAGTATCACAATATAACATAATCTCCAAAAAAGTTCAAAATCAAAACACAATTTCAAGGCAAAAAAACAAAAAGCTCGGGTGCTAAATTAGCTCCGCCACCTCCGATCAAGAACCCAGTTCCGGGAACAACGAACTGATGGAGAAGTGACGAAGCTGTAACACAAACAAGCGGCCAAGTAAACAAACTAACAACATTTTTTAATTCATCTGCGGATAGAGTTTTGATTATGGTAGTTCACTTCGCACCCTTCTTGACTGCAGCCTTGGTAACCTTGGCTCCAGTTGGGTCCTTCTTGTCAACACTCTTGATGACACCGACTGCAACAGTCTGCCTCATGTCCCTCACAGCAAAACGTCCCAAAGGTGGGTACTCGGAGAAAGTCTCAACCACCATAGGCTTGGTAGGAGTCATCTTCACCATACCGGCATCACCATTCTTCAAAAACTTGGGATCCTTCTCAATCTCCTTACCAGAACGCCTGTCAATCTTGGTCAAAATCTCAGAGAACTTGACTGCAATGTGAGAGGTGTGGCAATCGAGGACTGGGGCGTAACCGTTTCCAATCTGACCAGGGTGGTTCATGATGATAACCTGGGAGGTGAAGTTGGCTGCTCCCTTGGCAGGGTCATCCTTGGAGTTGGAGGCGACATACCCTCTCTTAAGATCCTTCACAGCAAAATTCTTAACATTAAACCCAACATTGTCACCGGGAAGCGCCTCAAGAAGAGACTCGTGGTGCATCTCAACAGACTTGACCTCAGTGGTCAACCCTGTGGGGGCAAAGGTCACAACCATACCGGGCTTGATCAAACCAGTCTCAACACGTCCCACTGGCACCGTTCCAATACCACCAATCTTGTAGACATCCTGAAGTGGGAGACGAAGGGGCTTGTCTGATGGCCTCTTGGGCTCGTTGATCTGGTCAAGAGCCTCAAGGAGAGTTGGTCCCTTGTACCAGTCAAGGTTGGTAGACCTCTCAATCATGTTGTCACCCTCGAATCCAGAGATGGGCACAAACGGGATTTTGTCAGGGTTGTACCCAACCTTCTTCAGGTATGATGATTTCATCGTACCTAGCCTTGGAGTACTTGGGGGTAGTGGCATCCATCTACAAACAACATGAAGAAACCAAGTTAGTGAGACAGAACACAACCAGAGAAACAAGCAATTATCTCACACTAGAGATATAAAAGAAGATATGATTACCTTGTTACAACAGCAGATCATCTGCTTGACACCAAGGGTGAAAGCAAGGAGAGCGTGCTCACGGGTCTGACCATCCTTGGAGATACCAGCCTCAAAACCTCCAGTGGTGGAGTCAATGATAAGGACAGCACAGTCAGCCTGGGAGGTACCAGTAATCATGTTCTTGATGAAATCACGGTGACCAGGAGCATCAATGACAGTGCAGTAGTACTTGGTGGTCTCGAACTTCCACAGGGCGATGTCAATGGTGATACCACGCTCTCTCTCGGCCTTAAGTTTGTCCAAGACCCATGCGTACTTGAAGGAACGCTTGTTCATCTCAGCAGCCTCCTTCTCGAACCTCTCAATGACACGCTTGTCAATACCACCCAACTTGTAGATCAAGTGACCAGACCAGAATCGACGTGGCCAATGACCACAATGTTGATGTGGAACTTCTCTTTACCCATGGCTGCTCGTCAAAAAAGAATCTGCAGAAAGATCAATCATATTATTAAGTCAATCAAAACAGTAGACATATACAATCAATATGAAATTCAACAATCACAGTAAGAAGCTGCTATCGGAGTCGAACCGATCTCTACCACAAAAATAAGATGTGGTGCTCTGACCGCTGAGCTAAGCGAGCTAAATTCATACAAAATAATCGAGGAGCTCTACAGAAACAAGTCCGAGATCTCCCACAACTTGATATCAAGAAGGAACAATACATCATTCGTTAAGCTGCTTCTGAAAATCCCAATCACAAGACAAATCGATAATCACATACATCCTAATAACAACAGAACTAGTTCACTCAGATCCAAATAATAATCTCAGAACCAGATCAATCCGATGATCGAGAGAAATCGATAAACTATATATCAAAGACGAGAGATACTCAAAAACGATCTAAAGAAGAATCAAACTGAGACAGGAGGGTAACAACATGCAAACGAAAAGGATCGAAACAGTCTCAGCAAAAGAGAAAGAAACAGATCGTAGATGCGATCGAAGACGCTTACCTCAAGGATAGGAGTGTGCAGCGGCTAGGGTGAATAAGAAAGAATGATCCAAGGAATGAGCGAGCTATGATGACACGGTATACGACTCTTTATTTTTATACTGTTGAATCCATCGAAACCTTTGAATTCGAGTATGGTCCACTTAAACCATACGACATCCTTTGTATATGTTCAAAACATTAATCACTATCATTAGCACACCTTTTAATTGGCGTTACTCAAGCTCCTGATCATGCAAACTCAACTGATCAATAGTATTAGTTGGATCATCCCCATATAAATACATTGCCCTCTTTGTTAATACTGAATAAGACACTTGCGCAATGAACAATTAACATATTAATTAACCTCAAAATCTCATGACACTGGAAACTGTTTATTATAACTACCATGAGTGTCCCATTCCATGAGCAACCTCGAGAGATAGCAACTTCCATGTTAAAAGTTTATTTCAGAAAAACTCCAGAGGACCCGAGATTGAGACCGGAGGATCTATCATCAAGCAACTCGCCTTTCCTTCTACGTAATGTGTTGGCCTCTCTTGCAGTAACGCCTTCCGCGGTCCACAACGTAACATGTGGCCATTCGTTCTTCGAGACTATGGTCTCCCCGTCCACAGATCCGACATGTGCTGTTAGAGCAGCCATCTTGTCGTTGTAGATGAGCTCCGTGAGCTCTACGGGTACCTCTCTGTTCAAGTGCTGGCCATAGCTGGCCACAGCTGCTACGCCGTGGCTTCTCTTGTGGGCAAGAGTCACGTGAGACCGTTCAAGCTTTTCCTGTATTCTCTTTTTCTTTCCCTCTAGAAAAGATCCCACTGTTGGGTCTGCTGTGGCCAACTGATTAGAAAAAAAAAAACATCTATTAACAACAAAGCCCATACATAACCTTTTTTCTTTTCTTTTTTTATGGTAGTTTAAGAATTTGGTTGGTTACCTCTTCAAGAAGACTGTGAACTTGAGTAGCAGGCAAGTTGATGGCAGCGAAAACAATAGATCCATGTTTTGTTTTCTCTGAACTTGGTGGTTTGTATTCACCCTTTGCGATTCTTTTGAGCTCTTCCCACACTTGATGAGCTGCAGACTCAAATGGAATCTGAAAGTTGCAAACCAGAAAACAAAGACATTATATGCGCATCCCTTCTTCTTGTAATCATTTATCATGTGCTGAAGAAATATCGACGCAGCTAAAATACTATAGCATGGATTTGTAGCTTTTCATGAACCCTCAATGACAAAGTATCTTTTACCTGAATAGAACTGAGATATTCCGAATTTGCAGCTAAAGTATCTCGTAGTTGTTTCTCCCATTTGGTCCACTCTGCTGCATATGTTCCTTTCGTCGACTCGAGTCTACAGCAAGAAAAATCAGAACGAAAAGAGGTCAAAAGGAGCCAAGCAAAAGTTAGAGCTGAAGAGATGAAGTAGAGAACTTCAGAACAAGAAACAAGAAACAAAAACGTCTGTGAGCACACTCATGTGTACGATTTATCCAGTAACATGATCCAAGTACCATCTAATCACAGGATAAATTAACATGATGTCTTCCTCGTTAGGTTTTGCTAAATTGTTATTAATGCCTTCCATTTGTTACGGTTTGACATTATTCAACTTTTCAAGTCATCATGTAAAATGGTAGTGTTGGCTACCCACCTCCCATGTCTTCGACTGTGGAGATTGAACAAATCTATGCCCTCCTCAAGAACTGATTTAACAGGGTCAGGTAAAGGACTCCTGTATATGCGCAAAGAGAAGTCAATTAATTAAGTGGTTTACAAATTAATTAAATACGAAGTTGCAATTTGTAGCTGTGCCAAGTTCGAGTTTGTTAGGTCACATCTGATGTCACCATATACCTGTCTGATTTCAACAGTGGCATCTTGACGAGGGAGCCAAAGCGCTCAATCAATTCACTCTCAAATTCTTTACGGTTCTGGAAGTTGAAGACCGTTCAGTTAAATGTGAGATCAAATCAAAGGTATACTTGAAGAATAAGTTGTGGTGTATGTGATGATACCTTTCCCTCATAAAGGTGATAAAACATCAAAGCACATAGCCTGCATTTGAAGATGCCTTGTCGAGCTTTCCCTAACAATATTTATTGCATATGAATGAAACGATAGTTTGTTAATTGAATAGGGTTGTGATAAAAGTAGGATGATGCAGTTGAAGATAAACTGTGTATAAGATGCAACTGCATACCGGATGGTTAACTCGTTGAAGTACACGGAATATGAAAACAGCTAACGCATCAAGTGAATATGGATTTGTATCGGTTCCTGTGTAGTCAAAGAGGGCCAAAAGTATATATCAAGCAAAAGATCACAACGAATACAGAGGATGAGACAAGGCAGTAATTGCGGAAACAAAGCAGAACAATATATTTGTGTGTTTTAAGCAAAGTATAAACTTCTAACTGTACTCTTCTAGAAGAAAATTGACTATCAAGCTCAGATTAGGTACGAACAAAACGGGAACAAAATCAGTAAAAGATAAATGATCTTTCAACCTTTTATACTCAAAGCGTTTTTGCAGGGTCATCCAATAAATTAAAGGTCAAATATTATGGAATGAACTTAATCTGACCATATTAAACAGCACGCAAGAAGATTGGTAAATGAAATACATAAAAGAATAGATCATAATTACACACCTTCAGAATCAGCAACGATTGGAACTGCAGAAGCCCTAGTTCTCCGACACATGTCTTCAATCTATAGGGAAATTACAAGCGTTATATTGGAATGAGACTTGTTACGAAACAAAAGATGTGGAAATATATCAGGTCAGCCACTAACTAGGCTTCAACAATACAAGCTATGCACACACTCACATATATATCTCCTGTTATACAACAGAGAAGCATTTTGTTGAAAATGTTGATGTGTCGTCGCCAGAGCGATTTGGAGATTTAATTACAATTAACCATCTGAAGATAAACATATTTACAAAAGTAAGTCTTTTAATTTATTAAATATGCCATTAAAATATATAAGACAATCTTTATTTCATTATTATTTACATAAATGTGTCATTATAATATATAAGGTAATGTTTCTCTCTATTAGTTTTTTAAAATGAAAGACTTCATCAACTATTAAAAAATATATCTATAGTTAATAATTTAATTATCATTTTCATAACATATTTAATGATTTAAAGTAAATTACATTTTATAAACTATTAAAAAAAAATTCATCTATTTAACTTTTTGAAATACAAAACTTATTCTCTGATTTTTTAAAATTTGATGCCTATTCAAGTTTTCCCTCTGTTTCACAATAAGTGTCATTTTGACACATTTCACACAAATTAATAAAATATTAAAATATATATATGCCCTTATTTAATAAATGTTTAATGGGTTAATTTAGTCATAGATTAAGGGTAAAACTAGAAAATCTAATGAAAAATATGCATTGAAAATATAAAATAGTGCATTAGAAATGTAAAATGACACTTTTTGTGAAACAAAAATAAAATTCTAAAATGACACTACTTATGAAACAAATGGAGTATATATTAAAAATTAATTATTATAATAATCTTAAAAATATATAACATTATCACAATTATCACAATAATTAACATTATATTCAACATTTCATGGGTGAAATATATTTTTACACAAAATAATTAAATGTAAATTTGAATAAAATAAAAAAAATTATGTGTAAAATTATTATTATGACACTTTGAATTCCAATTAATTTTACTTGTAATAATTTTATTTGAGTCGATTTATCCCGCATGTAGTGTATATGTATTAAAGGCAGGTTACAAGTAGTCGAAAAAAGATATGTCTTCAGCAAACCAAGGGAGGGTGTCATGGAACAAAATTTTAATCTTAATAACCATTAGGTAGCAAAGCAATTGATTACGACTGTAACAATAGTTGCAAAGATTCTGATAAAAATCTACTCCTACAAAGCCACTCTTAAAGGATCCATGGGTAGAGATTAGTAATGAGTATCAGGCTTATGGCACTACCTGAGAATCTTCTAAGCCTGATACTAATCGATGTGAGGTTGTAACAGATTCTCAGCGTAGAATTAATTACCTGTCTCCAGACATCTTCATTTGGGGCATTTTTGTCAGCTAACATAATTGATTGTGGTTCTTTACGACGTTCATCAGCAACCTTTGACATCTTAGACGTCAGTGTATGATCCGTAATGCAATGAGAAAGAAGAAGGCTATGAGTCATTAAGGAAAGTTTAGTTTGAAAGTGGCTGCCACCATTACAGAAGAACAGAAACACATGTTATATTGTCAAGTAGTTCCTTGTGGTAATGGCCATTATGAAGTAACTGAGCATGGCCAAGGTTTTAGGGTTGATATGAATGCTAAAACTTGTGCTTGTAGGAGGTGGAGTATGACTGGGATACCTTGTCGACATGTACTGCGTATAATATTGAAGAAAAAGCTGAAACCTGAGGATTTTGTTGTCTCAGATTGGTATTTGACTACAAGATGGGTTAAGCAATACAATGAGACACTAATGGGAGTGAATGGAATGTGTTTTTGGGAAAATTCTGGGGAATCTAGACTTCAGCCACCACCAAGACAAGTAGATAAAGGTCCAAAAAAGAAGCAGAAAAGAATCAAGGGGAAAAATGAGTCACCACAAAAGAAGAAAAAGAAGAAGAATGAGAAAGGAAATGAAGAAGAAGAACCTGCTCAGAAAAAACTGTCAAGAGAAGGAATGAAACTTCATTGTGGGCGTTGTGGATTAAAAGGCCATAATATAGTGAGGTGCAACAACATTGGAGTCCCGGTTAAAAGGCCACCAAAGAAGAAATCAAATTCAGGTCTATGCCAAGTAAACCAAACAGGTCAATCAAGTCAGCCATCACAAACATCTCAAGTAACTCAATCAAGTCAGGCATCACAACCCGTTCAAGCAAGTCAAGCATCACAAATACAAGCACCATCAAGCATGATGTCTCAGATTTTATGAGGTTTCTTTTGATTGAGTCTCAGATTTTAAATGTTTAGGTATGTTTTTTTCTGGTAATGCAGTCAGGTTTTAGTGGTTTAGAGATGATTACTGTCGTTTTCTTTTTGCTGGTAATGCACTCAGTTTTAAAGTGTTTAGGGATGGTTATTGCTTTTTTTTTTTGATAATACACTCGTTTTTAAGATTTTTTACTTAAACTTCTCTTAATATTAATGTTATGTCATTACAAACTTAATACAAACAAAAGGAAACCATGACCATGACACACATAAACGAAGAGAGATAAAGAAGATGATGAACAACGTGGATGCCACATCATCGACATTTCACGGAACAGTAACAGTGTTAATCCCTAAGTATGATTTAGCACAAAAATTTGAGATTAGATCTGTTAACTAAATAAATATAGAGTGGAGGTATGTTTTAGCACAGTCATATAATCAAGGTATGAATTTAACATAACAAAGCTGTGTGGGTATGAATTAGACGATTTCCCCTGGTACAAACAACACATGTATGTAGAGAGAAACTAAAACTTCAAACGACACCGTTTTAATAATTAAAGCCTTCGTAAGCCCAATTTACTAACAAAGGTCAAACGACAACGTTTTTAAAGAAAGCGCAAAATGGTAGTGGCGGTAGAGTAGTAAGCCCAGCCCAAGGTAATATGATATATCAATTTTATTTGATTTATGAGTTATATTGTTCTTCACAATACTGAAATCCTGTTTTTGTTCCTTTAGATGATTGCTGGGCTAAAATTGCTGTCCGAAGCTGTCTGAAAACCAAAGTCCCTATCTCATATGTCTTGGTGTCTCTTAGTTTGCTTCTGGATATTATTTCGGTAGTTAAAACTTATTTTACCTTGGAAGTTATATAAGGCTTTAAACATAAGATGAACCCAACATCAGACATGATGAAAGTATAGATAGACACAAGGTTTTTCATGTTACTACTAAAAAAGCTAAACTTACAGATCCAAGCAAAAGGATCCATATATATTACATTTGAATCCTCTGTGATTTCTTTTGTTGTTGTTAATTTACCCTGTGAGCCCTTTTGGTTTAGCTTTGTACTTCTTGAGATGAGGGAAGCAAGCGACGACGTCGGATTCGAGTGTTTTGCTTGCCCCCCAAAAAAAAAAATTGATTAAGTTCTATCTAAATTATCTAATCGAGATTAATGGGCCTTCCTATGGGCTTTCTGCGAGAGCCATTTTTAATATCTCACGTAATCTGTAATCGAGCTTAACGGTCCAAAATAAACTATTCACCGTTGGATGAAGATCCCATCGAACCGTCTAAATCAAAAAAAACATTCAGATTTCAGACCGTTGGGGAAGAAAATACTCATTTATTTTGTTTTAATTTTGGTTTTCCTTTTCTTTAAAACGGCTCATCTTCCTCGAGAAGCCTCCTTTATACAAGGCTTGTTTTTTTTTACAACTACAAACAAAAAGAGATTTTATTCTGAGAGAAGAAGACGAAGAGAGAGAGAGGAGAGAAACAAAGATGATGACTTCTCGATCAATTGTTCCTCAACAATCCATGGGTAAGAATAAAGTTCTTTAATTTTTAATTCGTTTTTAGGGTTTTGCGGAACAAAAACTGATTTGGTTTTAGTGGCGACTCATCCATGATCATCGGTTCTGGTTTTCTTTTTCATCTGGGTTTTGTTCGATTTTAGTGTTTCTTGCTGTTCGTGTTTGATATCTACGAACAAGGAAACGAAACTGTTTCGAAATCAATTATAAAGTCCGTGGCTTTTTGAGTGAATTATTCTTAATTTGATAATATGGTTGTTTGTTGCACTTTGAATTATAATAAAGTTGTAAACTTTTCGTGTTTTGAAGGTGATGCTGTTGTTGTGGAAGATGGCAAAAACGTTGCGAAAGGAAGAAACCGTCAAGTTCTTGGTGATATAGGTAATGTTGTTCGAGGAAATTACCCAAAGAACGAGCCGGCGAAGGTCAATCATCGTCCTCGTACACGGTCTCAGAATCCGAATCCCACACTTCTTGTGGATGAGAATCTCAAAGTTTGTTCCTTTTTCCCTGTCTTTTGATGAACAAATTATTTAGGTCTCTTCGTTAGATTTGATGTGCTTATTGTTTTGACCTGCAGAAACCTGTAGTCAAGAGAGTCGCAATACCAAAGCCAAAGAAAGCAGCTGGGAAATCAAAGGTTTTAGAGGTGATTGAGATAAGCTCAGACAGTGATGAAGAACATAGTTTAGTTCTTGTCCGAGAGAAATCAACCACTTACACATCTGTTCTTACCGCTAGAAGCAAGGTATAAATTTCACTTTGTGAAGTGATGATTCTTGGTTTCCAAGTAAGAAGATGTTTGGTCTGTTCTGAATTATCTCTTTTTTTGTTTCTTTCTTTTGATGATTTTCAGGCTGCTTGTGGTATAGAGAAGAAACAGAAAGAAGCTATTGTTGATATCGATTCTGCTGATGCTAAGAATGACCTTGCAGCTGTGGAATATGTGGAAGAGATCTACCGTTACTACAAGTCTGTTGAGGTTAGTATACTATTTCTATAAATCATGAATCTTTCCTTGCAGAGCATTGTGGTATGAACTATGAACTTGTTTTATTTAAAGTTCTCATTTTGATTGGCAGAGTGAATGGAGACCACGAGATTACATGCATTCGCAACCTGAGATTAATGAAAAGATGAGATTGATTCTGGTGGAATGGTTGATAGACGTACATGTCCGATTCGAGCTAAACCCAGAGACGTTTTACCTCACTGTTAACATTCTGGATCGGTTCTTGTCGGTTAAGCCAGTACCTAGAAAAGAACTGCAGCTAGTTGGTCTTAGTGCTCTTCTCATGTCATCTAAATACGAAGAGATCTGGCCACCACAGGTGACAAAAACAGAGAACTCCTAAATCATTTGTAGCTTCTGATTGTGATTCTTCTTGTCTTCAGCTTCTGAATTATAATTCTTTTGCAGGTGGCGGATCTAGCTGATATTGCAGACCATGCATACAGTCACAAACAGATCCTGGTGATGGAGAAGATTATACTGTCTACACTCGAGTGGTACTTGACAGTACCAACCCATTATGTCTTTCTTGCTCGCTTCATCAAAGCTTCCATTGCAGACCAACAGGTAAGACGGCTTTTTTACAGTTTCTTCCATGGTTTTACTTTTACATTACATTATATATGACATTTCAAGTGGTTTTTTTGTCTTCAGATGGAGAATATGGTGCACTATTTGGCGGAGTTAAGTGTGATGCATTACGATACTACGATAATGTTCAGTCCATCTATGGTAGCTGCTTCTGCAATCTACGCAGCAAGATCTGCTCTTCACCAAATTCCCATTTGGACCAACACTCTCAAGCATCACACTGGCTATTCCGAGACTCAGCTCATGTAAAATAGAACCTCTGTTAATTTCTTCATATGGGTTTTGTATATTTGGCTGGATATTGATTATTTTATATTAAACAGGGACTGTGCAAAGCTATTGGCGTATCAGCAATGGAAGCAACAACAAGAAGGGAGTGAGAGTAAGGGAGCGTTACGAAAGAAGTACTCCAAGGATGAACGCTTTGGTGTTGCTATGATCCCTCCGGCCAAAGCTTTGTTGACCGGAACTGAATCTGCCTAGGAGTTTGGAACCCCCTTTAAGACCTTTTAAGAGGACAAAGAAGCTGAAGAACCAAGTCTAGTTTTATTTTCCTTCTGAAAATCAAGTCTAGTTTCATTAGATATAATATTTTATACAAGTCTAATGAGTCACTTTGAAACCAAGTTCTTTAGTACACATGATTCATTCCTCAACAAAAAGCATTTGTTTCACTATTTCTTGTGAGAAGCCAGTTTCTTCTGGGCCCGCCCATTCTGGCTTTTAAAACCACCTTCTGGTCTGAGACGCTTTCCAAGATCCCCCTTGAAAGTTGAAACCACTAAACACTCCATCTTCTGTGTAAGCTTGACTCTGTGCTTGAAATTTCCAGATACTGCGGTTGTGGATCATGGAAGAGCAACATTTGAAGAAACATTTGTTTACCACAACCTCGTGCCTAGAATTTCTCGTATCCATGCAGAGATTGTAAATCCAATCAATTTTGGATCTTCACTCGGAAAGTGAGAACGGTTAACCTCCAAGGCCCTTACTTCTAACCAATTTTTTACACCAATCCAATGTTTTAGATAGCTGTGCCTCGATGATCTCCAACACTGACCGTTTACTTCTCTTCTCATCTTCAAGATCGAGAGTTCGGTATGCTAGTGTAAGCAAGTAGATACCAGGGTGCAGTCTCCTGGAGAAGGCAAAAAGTAAAAAATAAGTCAGGTTACTTCACAAATAACAACTAATATAGAGACTTGACCCCCTTTCCCCATCATGCCTTTTAATTACTTTGGTAAGAGATGTAAGCAGACTCAAAATGACTGAGGAACAATGTGGTCAAAGCAGATACAAAGATGCAAAAAAATTGTTGATCGGAAGTGATTTCTACCAACAAGTTCTAGCACTCATCCTTTAAGCTATAGCCAGCAGTGCATCTTACGTTGCTTTCTCTTCATATATAATAAGCTTACCCATCCAGTGTACTCCCCTCTTCCAGTCCATCCCAGAATCTTTGTGCCAGGACCGTTCGACTCTTTTTATCTTTCCCATAAGTTTCAATATACCATCCTCCGACATCATGCAAACCACAACGAGGCTCAAACAACCAAAACCTGTTTTCACATCCATGCAATTATTGTTTCATGTCACTGGAGGTAAGAAGGATAAAGTTAAGTTAGAGATTAATGTCATAAGTTTATAACATGTTCATTCCCAAAGATCACTGACTTCTTCAGCATTTCAACAAAAGCAATTACATTTCTGTGTTCCAGGTATCAATTTCTTTAATTACATTCTATTGAAGATAAAACAGAGACAAGGATGTCCGATCCTTGTTGTTTATGCGATCGAGTTAAATGTGAGCCAGAACTGAAATAAAACAAAAATCATATTTGGCTTACTTGCTTGGTGGTAATTTCGCTCTACTGCATCTACACTCGCAAATGGAAACCTTTTCCCCAATTCTGTACCAGTGCAAATGTCTGACCTGTAGAACGTGGATAGTGAATTCTCATGCATGGTTATTTCATCAAATGACTAACAGAACTAATCTCTATATGCATCACAGTACAATTCCCTGAGAAGAGTACATGTGGTACATTGCAAAAGGTAACTAAAATAAATGCTAGATCATATAAACCACAAACCAGAAATGTCCTATGTTTCATTATCACATGAGTCTTAGCACCATTGCCATCGTAGACATAACATGAGCCTTCATCTGGGATTGTTCCAAGACCACTTATAGTTCCAACAAGTAGTCTGGCTCCACTTTCATTTCCCCGAGATGATCCAGATTCAGTACCGTGATTAGATCCTTCATCTGAATTGAGGAAAACGTGTATGAGATCGTGATCACCCTCACTTTTATTCTCTTCGTAATGCCCTTTCGGGGGAACCCTAATGGCTGTAGCAACAACTCTTCCAGATACATGCAGCTGAATATCTTTATAAGCATCCGAAACATGGTTTCTATTTCTTGAGGACTGTATATGAGATATCTGAAGACCAATCCTTTCATCAGATTTCATATCATAATTGCCTTTCTCAACTTCTTGACCCAGGTCCGAATCCATAAATGACGACAAAGCCAACTTCTTGGAGCAAGCAGAAGAAAGCTCAAGGAAGTTATCTACCAAGCAGACCATGCCAAAAAGATCCCTTCCTGACACCAAATGCAAAACCTCTCGTGTGTCATACACAGACCTTTCCTCAGCTTCAAAACAATCAGGAAGAAGCTCCACAGATCTACATCAGGCCCAAAGTACGCTGCTCTGATAGCTGAATAAAAATCTTCTTCTAGTTCATCCAAGTACCCTGTAGTACCATTAGCTACTCTCTTCTCCAATACAATATCATGTACTGCTTCTCTATACCACTTTAGCCACTCAACCACTTCCATCTCTTGACTCAATGTCAATCTTTTTTTATACCTGTGAAGCGTATACCCTTGTGTAGAATGTTTCGTCATCACCACTCTCCTAGATAGTAAGTATCTATCATAGTGTGCTCTTTTTTCAGAATCTGAAAGAATCTGGGCATCATCACCACCACAAAATCATATCATTCATCAGAACCACTACAACTATCACAAAAAGCCTGAAATTTTTTCAATCAGAGAAACAAATTTCTCTATGTACCTCATAAGCGGCGAGAATCTGAACGAAACGTAACGAATTAGATGGATCTTTCTTCGAATCGACAAGGTCAGGATGAGTCTCCTTGGCGAGTCTGCGAAATGAAGCTTTGATCTCTGCGATTGAACTTGTTTCGGAGACATTCAAGATATCGTAGGCATTCTCCACCGGAAACTCATCCCGATTCGACTCAGCCTCGCCGCTCAGCAATCGAGTTCCTTGTCGCGACGCCGACGGCCCGACGCATCCGTAATTCAGATGAACCGGAACCGATCTGCCGAAACGCCGACGTATCAATCCGGCGAGAGTCGTCATCTTAGGTGGGAACGGAGAACAGAGTAACGGCACGCCGACAGCACGTGGGTTTATCGGTTTCCCGCCACGTCATCACGAGCGCTAAGCACTAGTTTTGGTTTGGTCAACAGTAAAAACGGTCTTTATGGAAGAAGATGACACAAATTTACCTTAAATGGGCCTTAGATTTTTTATAATGGGCCTTGTTCGTTTCACAGATATAGACAACTTAAATGATGAAAGGAAGTGGATGTGATACGTGGTCGCATATTCACCATGGCTTTCCATGAATAGTAAATATGTATACGTATCTGGTTTTTAGATACCTACCTCATTAATCAAAATTTTGTATACATGCCAAATTTAAACATTGACTTACTATAAGAAGAACCTCTATCAAAAAAACATTGACTCTAATGAATGAGTTTTTTTGACAGATTATTATTATTATTATTATTTTTTTTTAACTATTTTGAATGCATGTAATTACTTAACTGTTACGTTTAGGTTTAGTAAATTAACAATCAGACTGACATTAAATTATTCTGACCCACCTCGACCTAAAACCGTTCCAGCTCATTCAAAGTTCCAAAATATTTTGGGCTTCATTCCAAAAAACTAAAACCAAATTATCACGAATCGCGATGTTTGAATTTGACAATCTAACAAATATGGTTCCAGTCACCTATAAATCTAGATATTTTAAAAGAAAGATCCTAGAATTTATTAACTCTTCCACAACATGAGATTTTATTTTTAAAAATATATACTACCAAAGAAACTTTAAACTATTTACCAAACACTTCCACTATATTAGCTGATTATATATCAAGAGAGATATAACAAGAAGACGAATCTTTAGAGAGAGAGAAAAATAAAGAGGAGGAGATGGGTGTGGTAGAGGAAGCTCACAACGTGAAGGTGATTGGTTCAGGGAATCAAGCTACGATCGTGTTAGGTCACGGGTTCGGCACGGACCAGTCAGTTTGGAAACACCTGGTACCACATCTGGTCGATGATTACCGCGTCGTGCTTTACGACAACATGGGAGCTGGTACGACAAACCCGGAATATTTCGACTTCGATCGTTACTCAACTCTCGAAGGCTTCTCCTTTGATTTGATTGCAATCTTGGAAGATCTCCAGATTGAGTCTTGTATCTTTGTTGGTCACTCTGTTTCCGCCATGGTTGGTGTCTTGGCTTCTCTTAACCGTCCTGATCTCTTCTCCAAAATCGTTATGATTTCTGCTTCTCCAAGGTATATAACATATCATTTAAAGATTTATTATCTCTTTTTCTTGATTCATAAGATCATTTTTTGCTCTTTATGTTTATTTCTTAATTTCTTTCTGACATATAATTTGTTTTTTTAATCTAAAGTTCGTAAATTTACTGAATTATCTTCAAATCTGTTATTTGGTGGAGAAGATTCATAAAGCTTTTTTGCTTATTTTAATCTCATTCTGACATATTTTCGACAAAGGGCCTCTCTGTTCCTTCTCTTGGCTGAATTATCCTATTTTATTTCTCAAAATCTATAAACATTTCATGTTTTATTTTTCAATATAAAAAATCCGTAATTTTTTTTTTAACATCATCATAAATTTATTCAGTTTTGATATTGATTTTTTTTTTTAATTGAGAGCGGTGCTTACATATTAATTTAATCTTCTTCTGACACAAGAAAACCCTAGAAATATCCATATACTTTTTTGTTAACTTAAGCAAATTATTTTGTTTTTGGTGCATCTATAAGATACGTGAACGCTGTTGATTACCAAGGTGGATTCGAACAAGACGACTTAAACCAGCTATTCGAAGCGATGCGAAGCAATTACAAAGCTTGGTGCTCAGGTTTCGCTCCACTAGCCGTTGGTGGTGACTTAGACTCAATCGCCGTTCAAGAATTCAGCAGGACACTCTTCAACATGCGTCCTGACATTGCTCTCTCCCTCGGTCAGACCATTTTCCAAAGCGACATGAGACACATCTTACCTTTTGTCTCTGTCCCTTGTCACATCCTCCAAAGTGTTAGGGACTTAGCCGTACCAGTTAGTGTTTCAGAGTATCTTCACACCAATCTTGGAAGTGAATCCGTCGTTGAGGTTATTCCTTCTGATGGTCATCTTCCTCAGCTTAGCTCGCCGGATTCTGTTGTTCCCGTCGTCCTCCGTCACATTCGTAATGACATTGATTTGTGATTGTGGGAGATTTAGTTAATATAATTAATTAACGATGTCAAAAAATTGGAAAATAAACTTTTGATGTGATATGTCTACCTATTGAGAACATTGTTTCGTTGTGGTTTGGTTCTGATTCGTTTGTCTTTGAGTAGTTGATCGTTGTTGTTCTTATCTTTTTGTTAAAGGAAAAGTCTCTGTCTTTTGTCCAGCTTTGCTAGACCCATTATTGCTCGATGTTAATAGTGATCTTTATAATTGATGGTCCATATGAGCATAGCGAATTATTTCAAGTGTCGTCGATGGTCCATACAACGTGTGAAGACTAAATTTATTTGCGATTACTTTTCAGTTATTTACGATTACACCTCAAACCTCCCATCCGCTACACATAGCCATAGGGATATGGGTTATCTAGCTGTTAGCTTGTTCGGTGTGGACATAGTTTAGCCGAATCATAACATGATAAACAATGTGATGGACTGATGGTTTGAAGTTTGTTTGTATGTTTATGAAAATATAAGTCAACTAAATTTTATACTAAATGATACTCATTTAGGGGTTTTATAGTTAAGTGAAATTAATTCAAATTTTTGTTGGGTCTGTTTGTTTATGCAAATTGTGGACTTGTTTGATGTATTTATAGTGTCATCATGCCAAAAATTTTATCTTGTGTTCATTTATCATTAACAAACTTCAAAATTTACGTTCGGCGCTGTAGTCTATTTAGATTTTATTCGGTTTGTTCGTTTATGAAATTAATGATTTATCTGTACAAAACCAGAATCGGTGATGTTGTACATCTATCATTTTTAGATGATAAGAACAAAATTTTAAATTTCTATTTATTTTCTGAAATTTTATAAGTTTAGGTATTTATTTGCTATAACATTATTTTTTCTTGCAAGTCAAAGTATTAATTAAACTTCCATTCTTTTAAATTCATTTCATTGATACAATTTAATTGTTTACATTAGTCATGTGATATTTTTAGAATTCAATTTTGTTCCCTATGCAATGCCATGAAGTTTGAATACACAGACCAGACTTTAACTCTTTTTGGCAAGAAAATTAACTGAACGAACTAGCCCATTGTAAAAGGGTATGATAAGTGGGCTAGGCCCATTTAGACACACACAAAAAAACACGTTAGATTAAACTCACGTGACGAGAAAGTTCACACGTGTGTCACTCTTACCCCCAAAAAAATTGAGTACCACCACAGCAAAGAGAAGCAGCAGCACCACCATCCACCTCCAGCCAGTAGCACATTTCACCATCACCATCACCATCATCATCATCGTCGTCGTCTCTTCTTCTCTCTCTTCATCTGTTACTTTTTTTTTTACTTTTCTTCCCCGTTTCGCTCTCCGTCAAAGTCTTCTCTCTCTTTTGCTATTTTTTTCTCCACTGTAAATTCCCTTTTTACCCTTAAACCCATCGTTCGTTCCCCCTGAGACACGGCGGCCACGAAGAAGAAGAAGAGGGAATAATATAGAGAAAAGAGGCGATTGATTGATTTGTCCCATCGGAGACGCCGCTCGTTGTTCAGGGAAAATGACGACGGCGACGACGACGACATCGGAACGAGAAGAGTTAGCCAAGCACTGCAGTTCACGGAACTGGTCCAAAGCGATCCGAGTTCTCGATTCGCTCCTTGCTAAGCAGTGTTCAATTTTGGATATATGGTTTGGTTTCGCGATCTTTCTTATCTCATCAATTTCTCCGGATCGGTAAAATCGTTAATCTCAATTTTGTTTTTGTTTGGGAAATTTTGGTTTCAGCAATAGAGCGTTTTGCTATAATCAATTGGAGCTTCACAAGCATGTGATTAAGGACTGTGATAAGGCACTTCAGCTTGAGCCTTATGCCATTCAAGCTTATATACTCAAAGGTTAGTTCACTACCAAGCTTTTTTTTAGTAGTGCTTTCAGACTATCAAGTGTAATAATATCTCTGGGGATTGAGTCTTATTCTCGGGATAGCTTCAGAACTATTGTTAGGGGTTTAGCCTGCTAGTTATGAATTGATGATATAATGGTTGCTTAAGAATATCGGTAATCTTAGTATAAGCTATGGATAGTACTGTTTTTTTTAACCTAGGGTGAACTGTTAAGTTATCAACAAGTGGGGATGAGATTTGAAAATTGTTACTGAACCATGGTGTGGTGGAAAAAACAGGACGCGCTCTTTTGGCGTTGGGGAGAAAACAGGAAGCTGTTCTTGTTTTGGAGCTAGGATATAAAAATGCTTTTCAGCAGACAGCAGATGTGAAGCAGTTACTTGAATTAGAAGAGCTCCTAAAAGATGCAAGACGAGAAATTGATTGTACTTTCAAAAACCATGCCACCGAGTCCCGGCAAGAGACCCCTGCCTCGCATCTAGGATCATGTGCTAGTGAGAAGTCTGATGAAAAAATTGATAAGCATGACTCTGTTTTTGGAACAAGCGATAATGCCTGCAAATTATCAAGTATTGCAGTTTCTGAATCAGGAGCATGTAGCAATGGGAACTCCCACGAGGTATCCAGGGAATTGGGCGAGCCAATAAAGGTAAATAGCTTTTCAAAGGATGCATCCAAGGCAAGCAAGCAATCTGGTGGTAGCTCCGACTTATGTAATGCATCATCGTACAAGGAAAAAGAGAATGGAAAGTGTGGCAGCCAAATCAATGGTTCTTATGAAACATGTAAACCATGTAATGGTTCTGATTTGCATGATAATTTAGCTGAAAGTTCTGGTCGATTAGGGGATCTGACTATTAGTGGAAAAAAATTAAGCAGTACGTCTGGATTTACTAGCAAATCAAACCATAAAGCTGAGGTACGTTGTGGAGTTGGCACCGAAATCAAGATAAACAAGAAGTACACCATAGCAAGAATATCAGGAAACCATTCTATAAGTGTGGATTTTCGACTTTCTAGAGGCATTGCACAGGTATAGCAATGCAAAATAATAAGACAAGGTTACTTGATGTTGTATCTTAGTGGTGTTGAGATTTAGCTTCCATATTCTTGATCACTGAGCTTCTGTTGTCAACAGGTGAACGAAGGAAACTATACAAAAGCTATATCTATTTTTGATAAGGTGATTTTTCATGTACTCCTGTTTGGTGATCTTAATACCTGGCGAGTGTCTTTTGTTTTTCGTTTCTCTGTTTTACATTCTATTCGGAGGTTGTTTGGCAAAAATGACTGGGTCAAATTTTTTACCATTTAGTTTATCTTTGTGCAGGTGCTGAAAGAAGAACCAACTTACCCTGAGGCACTTATAGGAAGAGGGACAGCTTATGCATTCCAACGAGAGCTTGAAAGTGCTATAGCTGATTTTACTAAGGTATTCAGATATTTGACAAAAGTTGTTACCACTGTGGGTTAAGCTCACCAATTGTTCTTCTATGATGATTATGGTCAGGCTATTCAATCTAACCCAGCAGCAGCTGAAGCCTGGAAGCGGAGAGGACAGGCTCGTGCTGCCCTTGGGGAATATGTTGAGGTTAGTGGTTCCACGTTTTCTCTGATTCTGTTCTTTAATTAGAGCTAAAAGCATAAATAATAAATGTATTTATGGAGCTCTTACCTGTTCGGTCTACACATTTATCCAAGAAATTGGATAAGCCTCTGATTGATGTCTGTCTTTAAGCCTGTTTACTGCTTGCATTTTTATGGGTATATATCGAGAAACGTTTCTTGTACAATACTTTTAAGCTATCCTTTGGTTATAGGCGGTTGAAGATTTGACTAAAGCACTGGTTTTTGAGCCAAACTCACCTGATGTATTGCACGAAAGGGGTAAGTGTCTTTTTTCTCTTTTTTTTCCTGCTATATCGGGCTCCCTATTTCAGTTTTCCTTTCTGATAACGTAAATTCTTTTGGTGAAAAACCATAAAGTACCACTGACATTCACAATCAATTCAGGTATTGTTAATTTCAAATCTAAGGACTTCACTGCTGCTGTAAAAGACCTATCTATATGTCTGAAGCAAGAGAATGATAACAAGTCCGCATATACTTATTTGGTAAGACTATTGTTTGTTGTTATTCTTGGTTCAAAGTAACCATGCAAATGTTTTCTTAGAAAAAATTTCTTGATCTTTCCAGGGACTAGCATTTGCTTCACTTGGTGAATATAAAAAAGCTGAAGATGCGCATTTGAAGTCCATCCAGCTGGATAGTAATTATCTTGAAGCCTGGCTTCATCTCGCCCAGGTAATAGGCAAATACTAAAATATGTACGATTATGCTTCGATATTGAATTTTCAACTTAACCTGAACTGTGATGAAGATAGGATTTTTGGCATTGCTTGTTTTATATATATCTTGGTTTTCATGCATGTGATGGTGAAGTTAGTTTTCTGTAGAGCTAATGAGACTTTAACAGAAGAAAGCTTACATTTTGACATTTGGAGTATTAATTAAGGTTTCGTGAAGGACCTTTTTTACTTGATTATTTGGTTTCCTCAAGTTATTTCTCTTTAATTTAGGTTGCTCATCTTAGTTTCTTGCTTGAATCGATTGAGTACTATATGATACTGCACACTTTTTTTGTTTACTGTACTCGGATGGTTGAATTCTGGCAGTTCTATCAAGAGTTGGCCGACCACAGCAAGGCTTTGGAATGCATTGAGAAGGTTCTACAAGTCGACAACAGGTAGCTCTTATTTGGGATGAACTACATGTAAAACTATATCTCTGGTTTTGCCATCAGTCATGGCAATTTTCCTGTCTTGGCCAGGGTTTGGAAGGCATATCACTTGCGTGGATTAGTATTTCATGGTTTAGGCGAACACAGGTATATACCATCAGTGTAAATAAGATTACTGGAAACTGAATTTGGTGTAAAGGGGAAAGTTATGACTTCGTTGATGTGCATGTTACCTATTACGTCCATGAGTGATCTAAGTATATCTCAAGGTGTAATTTAAAATATGATATCCACGTTTGAGCAAAAGTATGTTCTAAAGGAAGCTATTAAGTTTATGTACAAGGCTGGTCTTTGAATCAGTGATATTATTCACCTGTAATTATTTTTGGTTACTTGTATTTTTCAGGAAGGCTATCCAAGAATTATCTATCGGCTTAAGCATTGAGAACACAATAGAGTGCTTGTACCTACGAGGTTCCTGCTACCATGCTGTAGGAGAATATAGAGATGCGGTAAATATTTGTTTGTTAACTTTATGGCTGCATTTTTTCAAGGAGACTCTCTCTTATTGCTTGCCTTGAATATGCTCACAGGTGAAGGACTACGATGCTACTGTGGACGTGGAACTTGATGCAGTTGAAAAATTTGTTCTTCAATGCTTGGCATTTTATCAGGTTGGCTGGATTGAAAGCTCAACATTGAAATGTTATATGCAAGATTACTTTCTTGGTACACTGCTTTTTGTAGCAACCTGTAATTATAGGCCATTCCATTAGTATTGTAGAAAATAATGGAATCATTTATCTGATAGTAATTAGCATACTGAGCAATGAAAAACCTCCCCCTATCGTATAATTTTTTTTCCTTTCACAATAACTTTTTAAGTTATCCGTTTTTATTCCGCAGAAGGAGATTGCCTTGTACACGGCTTCCAAAGTTAGTAGTGAGTTTCTCTGCTTTGATATTGATGGTGACATAGATCCAATGTTCAAGGTAAGATATCTCTCCTGATATTTCTGATGTTGCTACAAAGTCAGATTTTTGCTTTGTTTGCGTGTCTATACTCTTTCTGATTAGTTTATTCCAATTAGAATTAACATAGGCTCAAAAATGAGCCATGAAAACCAACAACGTCCAAGAAGTATACTTGATGTTTGATATATTGGAACATATTGGGTATATATTCAATGTGCTGGAATTGACAATTTAAATGTCTTCTAAGTGTGACTTCGCTATTAAGTATGAATTAGCTTAACCAATCTCAAGTCTGAATTGATCATTAGTTGGTTTTGAGGTATGAGATGATTTTTAGTGCCTTCAAGTTCCGTGTTTATGCGAAAGCATATCTTAGAGTTCCTTATGCTATCGTACTTTTCTTTCCTCAATCGTATATGTGGTGAATGTGCCTTTTCTTTCCTGTGAGTTTTCAGGAGTATTGGTGCAAACGGTTACACCCAAAAAATGTATGTGAAAAGGTTTACAGACAACCTCCCCTACGTGAATCCCTTAAAAAGGGTAAACTGAAAAAGCAAGATCTGGCAATAACCAAACAGAAGGCGAATGTTCTTCGTTTTGCTGATTTAATAGGCAAGAGGATCCAATATGATTGTCCCGGATTCTTACCAAACAAACGCCAGGTGCCTTTTATGCAAATATTTGGATTATCTACCTTTTCACCATTCTTTTTTTTTTTGGTTATTTTCTTCTTTTCTAGAGTTCATTTAAACTTCATAGCAGCTTTCTTTATTTCTTGCCGCAGAAAGTCCCTGTTGCATCTAATCACTAGATATCTATACACGGATATCCATATGCTGTTTTATTTGTGCCTGAAAACTAGCCACTCCTTCATTAATTATTTGTGGTTCAATGATTTTCCAGCATCGTATGGCAGGATTGGCTGTGATAGAGATTGCTCAAAAAGTTTCAAAAGCTTGGCGCATAGAGTGGAGGAATTCAAACAAAGGCACCGCAAAAAATGGGAAAAAGAACCGGAGGAGAGAGAGAATCAATATGCTTAGCCAAAATAGAGGTGGTGCTGGGTGTAGTACTAGCAGTTCTAGTGAAACTTCAACAACTGGGTATGCCTCACTAGAATCATCTGGCCGCTCTATGTTGTCTTGGCAAGATGTATATTCCTCTGCTGTCAGATGGAGGCAAATTTCAGAGCCTTGTGACCCAGTTGTGTGGATTAACAAACTTAGGTAACGTTCCATTTCTAGTCTATGTTTATCTTGACTTCAATTTCCCGAATTTAGTTTCATTTGCTTACTTGAGTGACTTGGGTGGTTGAAATTGTTTATCCCAATTGCAGTGAAGAGTTTAATTCTGGGTTTGGTTCTCATACACCAATGGTACTCGGACAAGCCAAAGTTGTACGCTATTTCCCAAATTATGAAAGGTTAAGTATATATAGAAGTTGAGATTTGTTCGTGTATCAATTATGACTTTCTCATTCCATGGACTGATCAATTTCTAATATGTTACTTCAGAACCCTGACTCTTGCACAGAGCATCATCAAGGAGAAACTTTCTGTACGCAGCAAAAAAGATAAAGTTATTGATCTATCTAAAGATGAGAAGATAAAGGAAGTCAGTTTTTCATTCTTCTTGTGTGAATAATTCTCGTTGCTGCATTGTTCTCTTACTGTGTTTCCCCACGATGCAGATTATGCGTGCTGAAACGTGCGATGAGCTACACAAAACTGTTGGTGAGGATTTCTGGGTGGCTACTTGGTGCAACAGTACGGCAACCGAAGGGTGGGTTCGTTGTTGTTTAGTACCGTAAACCCACAAGCTTTATCTTCACTGAGCATTCTCTTTTACCTTGATTTTGCGTCTTGCTTTTGTTAATATCTTCAGGAAACGCCTCGAAGGAACTAGAATCACCTGCCTTCAAAAACCGTAAACTTTTACTCCTTTCACATGTGATTTTACTCAAATCCTATCTGCCACTTTCTTCAATAAATTTATCTCGTTTTTATCCAGGGGTAGGCTTGGGCATGATTTTTCAATTCGAACTCCATGTACACCTGCAAGGTGGAGCGACTTTGATGAAGAAATGACCTCAGCTTGGGAGGTAAGACCTAAGATATCGCAAACCATTTTTTCCTTTTCTCCTTTTCTGAGAAATATTAACAAAAGTCCAACTGAATCCGCAGGCTTTATGCAATGCCTATTGTGGGGAGAATTACGGTTCTACTGAGTTCGATGCTCTAGAAACTGTTAGAGATGCTATCTTACGGATGACATATTACTGGTAAATGACAATGACAGCATAACGTATGATTGATTACTCCCAAGCTGTTGGTATTAAATTGCAAGCATCGTTTTTACCCCAGGTACAATTTTATGCCGTTAGCTCGAGGGACTGCGGTAACGGGATTTGTAGTGTTACTTGGACTTCTGCTAGCTGCTAATATGGAATTCACTGAGACTATCCCGATAGGGTTACAGGTCGATTGGGAGGCTATACTTAATGTTGAACCAAGCTCCTTTGTTGGTTCGGTTAAGTCTTGGTTATACCCATCCCTGAAAATCAACACGTCGTGGAGAGATCACCCGGATATTTCCTCGGCTTTTTCGACAACCGGATCAGTTGTCGCGGCGCTTAGCTCTTGCAATGATTGACAACTTATGGTTTAGTCAAAAATCTACAGCTTATGATGATATGCTTCTGTCTAAAAACAAAAAAACAAAAAACAAAAAAGCTTTGTTAGGATTTCTAAAAAAATTAAACTCTCACAATTAACTTTATATTACAGATATAATAATGTATCTAAGTATGGTCTTTCTCGTTTCAAATCACAAGTCAGTTCTCGGAGTTGTGTTGTCTTGGATCTGTTTTTGTTTGCTAATTATTCCAACCACTAGTGCTAAATTTTTCTGATAGTTCTGATTGGCACCATTAATACCGTGAGCATATATATATAACCGTTATATGTTCTGAAAATTAATTAATCCAGGATAGTAATTTTTTCATATAAAATGTCTATAAGATTCCAGCCACATTTATTTATCGTTACGACACTCGTCAAAACCTTTAGAAAAGTCAAAACCTTGAGTTTTCTGCACCGACGCGCCGCTCTCGAAATTTCTACTTGTCTTTGTCTTTATTTTAGGACTCATAAAGAAAAAAACGTAACGTATAAAAATTATTAGGAATATCTAGACAGAAACGTGTGTTGCTTTCTTTCCTAGTCCGGGAAAATAAAATAGAAAACTATAAGACGACGTTGTGAATACTTTTTCATATTCTATATTATATAGATAGAGTCGTTTAAAGAAGGATAGAACAAAAGTGAGAAGCAACAAAGAAATCAAAAATCTTAGCTCATAAGCAATACATTTCTTCATTGACGCGACGATTTTGATTCCATCTCGATTCGGATATAAAAAATTCGATAAGAGTGTGGGTGGAGGTTTAGAACTTATAGCAGTCAGGCCATGAATGGCGGTGACGGTGGCAACAAACCAAGTCGTAATTATGAATATAATAACAGAGACTAAACGATCAAAAACAAATTTATAAAACGAAAGTGCCAATAATTGCGCTATGTCTTAAACAGCTAAAGTAAAATCCGTGTGGGCACCAATCCAAAGTGGCAAAATCAATCAACCAGCTGTCTCTCTACTTCCAACTTCCGACCAAAGACACTTTTTGTTTACGTTTTCATTTTGTATCTCTTTCTCGTTGTCTTATTTGGATTGCATTATGTTATTACTTTGAACTCGAGTTTAAATATTTTCATTATTAACGTTATAAATCCTTCAAAGTCATAATGATTGCATCCGTAGTGAATTAGTGATCCCCTCCACATAATGAGTAATCCAATGTACCCAAAAATCTTATCTCAATTGTAATGTGTCTTTTTTTTTTCCTAAACTACTTATATTTCCCGACAAATTCAGTAGTTTTTTCTTTATAAAGGCCGACAATTTAGTAGCTGGAAATTTCTATACCGTGATACAGTACTACTCTCTAATAAAGATATCATAAATATTAGACAATGATAAATGTGTGAGCGATATTGGTAAATGAATTTCAAATCCAATTATTATGATGACACAACAAGACTAGTGATTATAAACAAATTGAGTCTAACGTTAAAATTACTATAGATTAGTTTAGTTATCCGATCATATATGTAATTGCATTACATTAAACAAAAATACATGCTACAAACGAATAAATTTATGGCATAAAAAAACAGAAAAAAAAATGCCAAGAACATTTAAATTTATCTAATTGGAAACGGAAAAAAAAAGAGCCACCGTGTAAAAAAAATTAAGCTATTGAGCCCTACATTATTAGATAGATACAGGATATTATGTTCTGTTCCTCAACGGCTACATCTGTATGTGGTCCTTTTTTAATCCAACGGTCCAGATCTCTTCTCATCGCCTATATATATAAAAAAACTCACTTCTCTTACATCAAACAACAACACGCTTGGGTTAACCTCATCATCAGTACATTACATCTTCACTTCAAACTCTCTCTAAGATCGATTCTTACGAGACTTGTTTTTTTTCTTCTGATCCAAATTTAACAAAAATAAAATAAATATGGATCGCAGTTTCGTCCTAACAGTTACATTGATCTGCATTGTCGTCGTCGGTGTCGGTGGCCAATCTCCGATCTCATCTCCGACCAAATCTCCCACCACTCCTTCTGCTCCTACTACTTCCCCTACTAAATCCCCCGCCGTTACTTCTCCCTCGGCTTCTCCGTCTTCTTTACCAGTCGAAGCACCGAAATCTCCTGCTCCCGTAAGCTCATCTCCGCCACCGACACCTGCTCCCGAGAGCTCTCCTCCGGCTCCTGCACCAAAAGCTTCTTCTCCGGTGAGCTCTCCACCCGTTCCAGCACCAGTAGCTGATTCTCCTCCAGCTCCGGTAGCTGCTCCAGTGGCTGATTCTCCTCCGGCTCCAGTAGCTGCTCCAGTAGCTGCTGATGTACCGGCTCCTGCTCCAAGCAAGCACAAGAAGGCTGCCAAGAAGTCTAAAAAGCACCAAAACGCACCTGCTCCGGCTCCAGAACTTCTCGGTCCTCCTGCACCACCCGCGGAAGCTCCCGGACCTAACTCCGACGCATTTTCTCCCGGTCCTTCCACGTCTGCCGACGATCAGGTACATTGCCTTAAATCAACAACGTTGTTAATTTATCTACCGTTATAAGTTGTTTGGTCTTTGTTATTAAAAACTAAGATTATATGGACTAAAAGTAGTATTATTATTATTAGGATATTTAAATCAACAATTATAGAGATCTTTCAAAACATTGAACATCGAATTCAGTTTTCATAATAAATATGTTAAAACTTTATAATATTCGAAATATTAAAGTGGACAATTGAATTAATAATGCAGAGCGGAGCAGAGAGCACAAGGGCATTGAGGAATGTAGCGGTGGGAGCGGTTGCAACCGCGTGGGCCGTTCTCGTCATGGCATTCTAAAATTATTTATCTTTTCACCCCTAAATTCTTTTAGTTTTTATCTTTTTGACCCTACCATTGTCTGTTTCTTTTACGAATTTGTGGTATTGAGAGTATTATTTAATTGATTATACCGTTTGTTTTTCTTTTATTTTAATTTGTTATGGAAATAATAAGAAATTCATATCTGTCAGTGATGAATAAAAATACTGTTACTACAACACCATTGATTGTTCTTTTCTTTTTAGCAGACTATAGTCTTTAGTGATGGGTCCGAGTTCTTTATTGAAAATGACACACTCAATTTAATATGGACATCTACTCTAAATAATGTTTTTTGTGAATATACCACTACTGCTAAATGTTAGTGTTATGGACGTGTATGTAATAAACAATGTACTATGTTATGTCGCTACTAATACTGTATAGTGTATATGGTATGTTACTCTTGAGTATGTTACTCTTGAGTATGTTACTCTTGAGTATGTTAATGTGTTAGTGTCAGCTACTACAAATATAATTTATGCGAAAATGAAAGTGTCAGCTACTTAGTTGGATCTTAGTTTTTCTTTAAAGGTGAAGTTGGTAATATTAATTGGATCCATACCTGTTACGTAAGTTAACTCAAGTGGCCAAGTTGCTGTATAAATGAACTGTCTAAAAATTATCTGGACATGGTATGGATCCAATTATATAATACAATGTTTCCCAATTGTACCTTTCAAATAGCTAGATTCATATTTTTGTCTTCTTTCTTAGAGAACTAGCTAGATTTGAAAAAATAACAACTCCGTAGATACCTAATAAAGTGGTAAGCAAAAGAGTAGGGAGAAGAGAAGGAATATAGAAAGTTACCGTTGAGCCATACAATTATAAGAATCATCATCTAATATTAGAAAATTTTGATACACACTAGAATGTTTTTTTAATCATCTCTAAAATTAAAAAAAAAAAAAAGATTATCTTCTAAGCCCCTTTAATCAAGTTTCTTTTTTTTAAAAAAAAAATCATAGAATGTTACCATACTACCAAAAAGAAAAAAACAGAGTGGAGACTATTTACCAATAGCAAGAGTGACACCTAAAAGGACACTCATCGAAAGAGAGTAGTAGGGTAAGGAGGACAAGTCATTCTCCGTGCTTTAATGAAAAGAGAACCTTACTCCATTGTCAAGAAATGACTCTACAAAGAACAAAAGCTAGCCATGGGATAAATTTCATTAAACGGTTGGAAGCTTTTGTGGAATCTAAACAAAAGCTTAATTTTCAGATTACTAAGGTTTTCTAATAGTTCTGACAGCTAATCAATACAAAACTAAAAAGTGATCTAAATATATATTGGACTAAAATCCAAAAAGAGATGCATAAATCAAAGGCTAAGATTTTGTCAACTTTAGTTAAGCACACAAGTTATACTTAAACCAATGTCTTATGTAAAATTTTCGATATTCTTGGCTTTGCAAAGATCCAAAACCCACCAAACCAAGCCTATGATTCTACATATCAATACAAATATAGACATAGCATTTTCTTTCTTTTCTAAAGACTAACTTCTAGACAATATGGGTGGTTCAATGGGATTTCTCGGAAAAGGTTTTTGCAATTCTTTATTCTAAACAATTGACGACTTAATTTGTATTCTTTAACCTAACAATAATACCGCTTTCGTCGTATTCTTTTTCTAATTCGATTTCGATGTGTTGACGTATAGGGGTACCACCGACGCAGATGATGAATATGGTAATGGGTTCACTCTACAAACAATTCACCCAAAAAGCTATCAACAGCTTCGACGATTTCCACGTTGCTGTTTTAGACATCTTTAAGTAAGAATAATGTACTCATAAGATCTCAACTTATTAATTATATATTTTTTGTTCAAAATATTTCCGTTTTAATCACTCGTCGAAACAATGGGCAAGGTCTTTAGAAAAAAATGGTTACAAACTCTGTTTTTACATAACTATTTTGATCTATTGAGTGTAGCAACTTCAACTCGGCTTTACCAGGCAGACACTTCGATTTCCCGACCCCAGAGCAAATAAAGGTGAGTCCCCTCTACCTCTCCTCTATGACAAAGAACCTTAATATTTTGATTTATCTAAAATATCTAACACAATTTTGAATGATATAAAACAAGGCTTGTTTCACGAGGTGGAAGGAAGCGAAAGACGAAGAAGAGAAGAAAAAAGTGTTCATAGAGTTCATGTCAAAGAGCGTGAAGCCGAGTAAACTCGATGACGTAACTCTTCTCACCGGAATAGTATCTCCACCGGCCGCTATGGCAGCTAAGAGAGCAGGAGAGAATGTTCCTCAGTTGAAATTAATCAAACTCATACCTGATGTTATATTCGTCCCTACGGTCACCATTTTAGCCATTGTCTCTGCCAAACTCTCAAGAAGAATGTATTTGAAATAAACGTTTTAAAGTTTGCATTCTTAATTCTCCTCTTTTTTTTCTTTCTAGAACAAGATATCATCACCGGAAAATAGCAACGGAGAACATATTAACGAAGATATTATCATTTATGATTTTAGGAAATAGTGCAACAATACTAAATAGTATAGTGCATGATTGGTTTTAAATGCTAAAATTGTAGATTTAGGCTTCGAATTGTACAGTTTATTTGGTAAAAATTTACTCGGTTGTAGATTTTAATTTCTTTTTGTAAGAAAACGAACCTACTTTGTCTTGAACCGAAAACAAAACAGTAAAACGGTAACTTTTGGGTTAAGCCCACCGACAATATTTAAAACATGGTTGGTAAGATAAAATTGTAAAAAAAAAAAAAGATAAAATTGTAGATGATGATGTAATTAATATCTACACTATATATATAATTTTTGAAGCAAAGTTCAAAAGTTGATTTTAGTTTAAGTCACAAATACATAAACTTCATGCAGTTTGAATAAATTGTTTACATGAAGAATCAAAAGATAGCCACTCTATATCTCTCTGTACTTTAAGAGGCTTAAGGATATAACTTAGAATGAACACACTTTACCTTTTTAACACAAGATCCGATTTGTTTCTTGAAATGTTCCAAACCTTATCTTAGGATCTTCTTCGTAATCCAGAAGAGCCTGACCTTCGTTTACCTCGCTTTCTCTTCCTGTTGGGAAGCTTAAACCTAGAAGCCACCGTCACATTAGACTTTGGCTTCTCTTTTGGAACTCGATTTCTCTTTGGGTTAGTCTCTTCCTTCGTCACCCCATCAAGATTGCGGGGAATTCTTTTCGTTACCTGCATTACGTTAAAAAGGCATATGAATGAGACTGAAAGGGTTTTGCAAAGTTCCACCGAGTGTGCGGAAACTTACAGGTCTTGAATTTGATGGACCTTCCTCAACTGAAGTTTGTTCAGGCTTCTGTAGCTTCTTATCAGGAACAGTCGCTTTCCCTTCTCTTCGCTTTGATGCCAGGATTTCAGAGAGCAATATATCTGTTGTTTCGTCGTCTTCAGGTGTGTCGTGATGAGATGAAACTGAAGCAGATTTCACTGGCTTTTCTTCAGATATGATTGATTTCTCATCTTCGGTTTTGATAACCAACAGGGGCTTTTGTTGTTCTGAGGTGGTGGTGATTACATCAGCAGATCCAAGTAGATTCACTGTGTTAGCCGGAGAGAACCTAGTGGGATTTTCACTCACAACCTTGTCTACTCGGTTCTTCAAGTTACGGGCTTCTGACTTTGCTGCTTCAATTTTCAAAAGTATCTGTTCCAAGTATGCATCGCCTTCTCTAAACTCGAGAGGTGGTGTCTCTTCAGAGAAAAGTGTCTCATCCTTGGCGCTCTTACTCCGTTTATCTGACGATTCATGACACACACAGACACACACACAATAGAAGGATTTCGTAAGGTCAAAATTTTCAGAACAATTCATACCAAAGTTGAGATTCAGAACACCATACCTATGTTGCGGGAGTTGTCATTAAGAGCAATCTCGGGCAAAGACTTCCGGCAATCTATATAAAAGGATCATAAACAAAACCAAAAAGAAAAGGTAATTATTAGACAAGTAATGGCAGATGAACATTAAACACAACCAAAAAAGCAAGAACCCAAAACTTGTTCCATACCGTAATAAGAGAAGAGGCTATGGTTTGATGCATAGGCTGGAACATCTGAGGTCTCTTCAACTAGCTTTCTCTTTTTCCTCTTCCTGAGTCGGGTTTTCTGAGTATAACATGGAAGAGAAGGCAATACCTTTATTCCAATTTCCTCTGATTTGTGATTTTCTAACTCCAGTTTCTTGGCTTGGAAAGATTCTGCCAGTTCTTTGTCGTACTTTTGTGCTTGGTTCTGAAACTCTTTGATTTTGAGTTCAATCCACTTGCAACGCCACATTATAGGCTGTACAAACCTCCTCCAATGATCAGTCAACTTCCTCTTTCTGTCATAAAAGGAATAATAATTACCGCATTACCATTCACGATATAGACCAAATCTTATCCAGACTTCCTTAAAAAGAGATAAATCAAAGATGCAGCTACGTTGTAGTAAAGTAACTCCTAAAATTTCAGTCCTTTCACAAACAAGTAACACAAAGATGGAACTGATCATGTTCAATTATTAGTAATAGTAAAATAAGCAACCAAATCAATGAAGGAGCTGCTTACCTAACCCAGAGTGGAAGAGAAGTATCATTACAAACGATGGAATCAGCTTCTTGATCATTCAAAGAAGTTTCATCACCCTCATGCTCAGAATCAGTACCACTAAACGAGCTCGAAGAATACCCATAATCAGTCCCATCATCATAGCATTCCGAGGCTTCAACCTCATTGTCATCATCATACCATCCCAATACATCAACATCGTCTTCATCTGCCACCTCTTTTCTAACAGAAGCATTACCACTATCACTAGCAACAGCAACAGCACAAGGATCCTCAGTGAGATGATCTTCAACAGAAGTATGAAAACTATGGTCCTCATAGTTACTAGTACAAGGCATATCTTTGGGTAATGCCACTATCTCCTCCTCCTTATCCATATCTAGCTTCGATACCTTCACCTCCATACCCTTTTTATTTCTTCTTACATAAACCCTACAAAATTCCGAAACCATCACTTTTCTCCATAAAGATTTAAAACTTGAAATTGAGCAAAAAATTCTCAACAATTTTTCATCAGATAAACTCAAATACGTCGAATTGAAAAAAAACCCTAATCGAAATTTCAAAACTTGAGAACAAAATCACAGATGCAAACCAACAAAACCCTAAAAGCAAAACATTTACGAAAGAAGGGAGAAAAAAAGAAATACCTAATCGACATAGATTGCCATATCCCGCAAGGAGATGCCAGTAGAAAGAATGATTTTATAATCGGCGGTGAGAAACACGACGGAGAAAAAAAGACGGAGATCTCATAGCCACCATTATCGTTCTGTGGTCGAAGCTTTTTTTCTTTATTATTGAGTAAAAAAAATAAGAGAGAGAGACACTTTACCTATTCTTATTACAAGAGGTGGGGTCCACACGAGATTTATTTCTGTTTACTGACCCAAAATGTTTTTCCTTTTTTTTTTTAACTGAAAAAAATTAATGTTAAAGATTGTTTATCTAATTGCAAACCATATTTGATTCATCTCCCATATTAATGTTATAGATAATTACGGGATAAATATAGGTATTTTTTTGTTAAAAGGTATTCAATTATAAAAATATAATGCTCAGTAGGCTATTTCCAGAGTAGGTCTATACAGAAATCCCAAAGAGTCCAATTTGTTTACATCAAACCGGACTAAACTGTTTGAAAAACAAAACCGGCCAGATTACAACAACCGGATTAAACCGGACTAAAATATAGGTATCTTATGATGTAATTTTTTTTATCTATAATTTATTATACAATATCATACCAAATTAATTAATTCTTTAATTTTTAATATATTTTCTAATTTAAATAAGGATAATTTGCTATATATAAATTGATATTTACCATTCATACATTAATTTTAAAGTAATACATAATCCAAATAATATAATTATATAGTTAACACATGTGCAATCAAATTATATAACATAAAAAAAATCTCCAATTATGTATTAACCAATCACCCCTAAATCATTTATGACATGTGGTGCAAAAAAAATATATGAGCTCAGAAATTCCATGTGTTGATGATTTTATTTTAATTAATAAATTGTAATAAAAATTCGTAAATGGCAATTTAATGGAAAATCTACAAGTAGATACAACTATATAAACGCAACTAAGGAATGCTGAGTTTGAGACCTTAAGTGAAAAACAAGCATTGTGAAAGGAAGACAAAACAATCAAAAAAAAAAAGGAGAAGAAAAAATGGGCAGAGTAAAAATACAGATGAAGAAAATAGAAGATAGACAACAAAGAAACATATCATTTGCGAAAAGAAAAAATGGGCTTCTAAAGAAAGCTTATGAACTCTCACTTCTATGTGATGTCGCCGTTGGTCTCCTTTTTTTCTCTCCTTCGGGTAAACTCTTCATCTTTGATGCCAAGCTAAGGTATTCTAATTCCAATACGTTATTGTTTCATCATATTACTATTAAATCGTTTTTTCTTTGGTCAGTAATCTGATATCATTTTCATCGATCGTTATTGTTAATGATTATAGCATCGAAGATATTATAGACAAGTATAATTCTCAGCCTATACATATAATCGCAAGGTGAATTCAATATTGTGTGTTAAACGCATCTTCTATTTTTTGGGATCTAATGTGTTAATCCATCCTTTTCTATTTGGGGCAAACTTGTTAATCCATCTAAGAGCATAAACTAGTAGACTTACTTTTTCTTTGATTTACACATATGCATGACTTCCTGATATTGTCACCGCTCGGTCCATCTGTTCGTATGCACTATACAGGCTCTCAGATTCTGCGGTAAAAATCAAACGTGATAATTTTTAGATAGTTTACTTTTGTTTCTTTATGGTAAATCAATTCTTCTTTTTTTCTTTTTTTTCATTGGTATGGGCAATCTAGGCTATAAAAGAGCTTATCCTTCAGATGCGTAAGGACTCGATGGGTAGTGGACCAACCTTGAGGTTAATAAATTTCAACATTTAAAAGTTCAAATCGTATAAATTATGCCATTGTTAATTTGCTTCTTATAAGTATATTGTAGTTTAGTTTAAGTTTTTTTTTTAAAAAAGAAAATATATGTGCAGAGATATTCTTGACGATGGGGTTCGTTATCAAATTCAACAAAAGGCATGTGAATAGATAAATTTTCTTCTCCTGATTGGAAATATTTATGTCTATAAAATTGTTAAATTACTCTATGCATGGCCTTTTCTGTTGTTTATCTAACCATTCAGTTTTCCAAAAATTAGAAAATCGAAGATGAAATCGAAAAATGCCATATCAAATTGGCTGAAGTGGAACGGGAATTGGGGTAAGTATCTAATTTTATAGATATTCTTATACTAGTAGAACAATATATATATATGTTTTTGGTATACATGAATAACGTATTTTTATTTTTAAGACGTTATTTGAAAAGTCCGAATCAGTGGGAATCACTAGATGAACTTATAGATCGAGTGGATCTACTCGAGACGACGCTGGTTAAAGTGCAATCTCGGAAGGTAAATTTATATAAATAATAGTTCCTTTTGGAAATTACAGTGAAAGAACAACGAGTATTTTGATAACATACAGTATGTGTACTTTTACCAAAAAAAAAAAAAAAAAAAACATACAGTATGTGTATATGGTTTATAGGGTTTCACGATGAAACGAAATTCTCATGTTTTAACTTTACACATAACTAGTTAAAACGTAATTTTTAATCATTTATTAAAAACTAAATTGCTAGCATCTTAGCATTAGTATCTTAAAGAAAATGTAAGTTAGTTTAATAGCATGTTCGTGTTTTTTTTTAATAAAGGATTTGTAATAAAAGAGTATTATTTAATTATTCTGATATACCTCATCTATTTATAATTGATTATTTGCTTATCACTAAATTCTATTTTCATTTCAGAAAGAATTGGAATCTAAACCTAAACCCGCTAATACTGGCTTGGAGGTCACGTCAGTGGAATAAATAAATTAAAATTGTTAAAGTACAATGGAATAAAAGTTTATTGTGGATTTAACCTAAATAAAATATTTTTGATATCATTTGTATCCAAAATCTTGCATCTTTAAAGTTTAGTTTCCAATTTTCCATGCTTTCACCTAACCAAAAATTCAAATCCAGTTTACAAAAACAGAAGAAAAAAATATGTCACCAACCAAAACAACTATGCTATTAACACAATAACCCATCCGTAGTCTAATTATAAATTGTTTCATCTCTGCCATGCCATTTTATAACCGTCTTTAACCGGGTGTCCGAACCATTTTCTGGTTAACCGCTTCAACCTCAGGTCTTTGACTTCGCAGAACCTCTGGCCCCATCCTTCAGGTTCAATGGGCCTAAATCCCAACCCAGGAGTTCTATCTCTCGACTTAGGATTAGAGACTCTGGTCCAATCCACCACATAGGCCGACACACGCCGTTTGAACTTTGCCTTGAACTCCTGCCACGCCTGGTACTTGTAATGGTTCACCACTCCCTCTTCCGTGTCCGCCACGCGCCACTCGTACTCTCCCTTCAAACCGAAATGGTGGATCGCCGTGTACAGCGAATGCTCAACCGCGCTCAGCAGCACGATCGACTTGTGCCGTTGATCTTCCTCTCGCCGACACGTGTACCCTTGCGTCACACCTTCACGTGGATGCTTCGTCTGATTCGACGGCCCGAACTCGTGCGATTTAAACGACACTTGTCCGATTATGCTCTGATCCGACGGTAGGAGAGACCTAATCATCTGATCCGACGGCTGCGACTTATTATCCCAAAACGGAGAGAAGAGAAACTCGTCCACGTCAAGGTACATCATCCATGTGCACGTGTCGTTTCCGTACACCGCCGCGTGGGAGAACCCTGCCTCTTGCGTCTTGGGCCAGATCCATAAAACTATGGTGAGGTCATACTTTTCACTCTTAAGAACCTCAACGACGTCGTTTAACTCGTCATCGCTTCCGTTATCGTATATGATGAATCTTTGTATTCCGATCGCCGCGTGATACATCACCCACTCTCTCAGATACTTCGCTACATTGTACACCATCGTCGTCGCGCACAGTAGCGATTTCTTACGTGGTTCTGTTAACGTGCGCTTAGGGCTAAAGTACGCAACAGACGGGACGGTCTTTGTCTCTTCCTTATCGGTCGCCACCGCCTCGAGGTAGACTTTGACCGGCGTATCGATCGGTTTGTTAGGAAACGAACATCGGAACACCTCTTGAACAGAGCTCGTCACGGGGGTTCTAATGGCGGTATCAGATTCCTCACCGAACACGCAACGAAACGACTCCGGCGGTTTGTTGGACCCTAATCCACGATTTGGCCCTTTGACGAAGAGAACGACGTCGTTTTCCGTTGATATGGCTTCGAAAACGACGAAGTTCCATAGAGGGAGATCAGGCCAACGTGTTTCCGGTGAGAGCTCGAACGTTTTCGAAGAGGCAAGGACCGGAGTAGGAATCGGATGGTGGTGGCGATATATACCGGGAAGGCCGCATCTGAATGTTGTACGGTTCGTGAAAGGGTGTGTTGCGACGAACCTCGCCGTGGCTTTCTCGCCGTTAGGGTAAAAACATGTGTAGTTCTCCCCTGGAAGCTGCGGTGGCAGAACTTTCTCCTCCGGCGAAACGATCACAAGAATGTTCCATCCTGGCCAAAGAACAGCGTCGGCTCTGATCCTACGAGAGCCGTTGGATTGATTAGGGTTTGAATCTTGAGTGTTTGTCACGTAACTGACGATTCTTGATTTAGCAGGGAGTGCCGTGACAAAGAAGGTAGCTCGATAAATCGTGTTTGGGGAACAATATAGAGAGAACAAACCAAGGAGAGAAAGAGGAACGAGGATGAAGAAGAGTGTGGTTGTGTGTGCTCTGTAACTCGTTTTGTGATGGAAGAATTGAGAAGCAGCAGCATCGTCTGATCCGGCTCCGGCGATTGATTTTGGTGTTGATCGAGGAGAAGAACAAGTCTTCAAGGATAGCGTCATTGTCGATTACGTATCCAGCAGACTTGTTTTGTAGCCAAATTAAAAAATCCATCAATAAAATTATTACTATTATTATTTAAAAAAATATTTACTGTTTTTGAGTTCCAGAAACATAAATTGAATTACCAAAAAGATTGGATGAAGAAAGAAAAATTCTAAAGCCATGAAAATAGCAGGAAAATAATGATTTTAATGAACTCAATAACAGAAATTACAAAATCTGAAGATTTAAAGAGAGACGGATAAAAAGGCTTCTGTACTTGTGGTTTCTATTGCTAAACATAGCTTTTACAATTTATCCGCACGTACACACATTGTCTTTTGGTTACACAAACGCAGCATAATGTATGAATTTGCATATATAAGGATATACGAATGTACAATACATAATACATGAGTCTAGCTGTTTATTCTTCACGCAATAGTACACATGATTGTCTATCTCTAATCGGACTTATGCGGTTTGGGTCTTTTATTCAACCGGATATTCGTATATTTAGAGCCGGTTCAATTATAATTCCATCCTTTTTTCAAAATTCAAGTGGTAGAAATAACTTGTAACATGCATGGTTTTAAGGGCAGAACTATGCTCACATTATGTGAGTCACATACGTGCAAGCACATGTAGTTCAATCACTGGATTTGGACATGAACCGGAAAATCGTGCATCGGTTCCTCACCGTATACATGACTAAGACAAGAGACGCATTTATAAACCATATATTTAGGGTTTTTGCATCGCTAAATTGGAAAAACAATCAGAATGATAAGAAATCTAGCATTATTGATTAGAACTCTGATTTGAAATATATACCCAAAAAAAAATACCCTGGGTGGTCCTAGTCCTATAATGAGCTAAACATAAAAGAACTAGGAGCCATCGAAATCAATGGTGACATGATTTTACAAAAAAAAAAAAAAAAAGTTGAAGATATGATTACTACGATTCGCGAATATTATCCTTAATTTTTAATCTCATAAACTCCTGTTTAAACCATAAATACGATTAATATATATTTAACTTTAGTGAAATAAAAGCACGCCACTATCATAATATAATACAAACTGAACGACGAATCTTTCGTTTATGTAGAGGTTAAAAGATAAAGTTACATTGATGGATAGCCTCACATGCACGAATTAAACATGTATGGTTTTTTAAATACATAGTCTCTTTACCTAATTTTTGTCATAATATAAGATTAAGGAATAATGTTCTGTCGCAAAAGCAGTCTATGCTTTTTATTAAGGCATATATACGACAGAGGTGGTTTGAGCTAATTTCTTGACCCATATCTTTTGTAATTTTTTTGTTTGTCGTGTCGTCCGCACATATTTGATCCCAGCGTCTGAAAATAAAAGTAGATTTAACCTTTCGTATTTGTGTTGACTATTAAACCCTTCGGCCTCTATTATATAAGTTAAGATTCTATCTCACCACAATCAAGAAAAAAACATAGAAGAAAGAGACGCAAAAGAAAGATGTTTCAGTTTTACTTTCTCCTGATGATTGTCATCTTCCCCTTACTCTACCTAGCGTGCAATTTTAGTTCTAAAAGGCAACGTTACAACATTCCACGTGGTCCCCCACTACAAGAAAATACGCATTTTACGACTACATTATCAGTCATCTAGTAGTCGCAAAATCAAGAGTTACGACTAATTAGCGACTACTTCATACAATCGTGAATTGAGAGTCGCTAATTGTTGTAGTTATAAATTTAGTCGCAATTTTGCGACTAATAGACGACTATATACATGTTGTCACATAATAGTCATCATTTAGTCATAAATTATAGTGACTCTTTTGCGACTACGTTACGATTATATACATAGTAGTCATCATGTAGTCGCTATTTTTAGTGATTAGATTGCGACTATTCTGTGATTAAGAAACCTAAACAAATGGGTGGTTAATTTGGTCGGTAGATAGTCGTATAAGTTTTGGTGACGTTTTGGTGACTAATATATGTAGTAGTTATTATATAGTCACTTTAGTTTTTAGCTATATTGTTAAAATTTGATGACTATTTGGCGACTAATGTTTTCTGAAACTGGATATAGAATATTGTAATTTCTCTTTTTTCTTTTTAATCCTGTCAACCAAACTAAAAAATGATTCTAAATTGGAAACCTAAAGCAACACATAATATTCATGCCAAAAAGTACTGACATCTCCACCTCATAACAAAACCATTCCTCCACCGTTTCTTTCATGGCTACACCAAAAAGTACGGTCCCATATTCACCCTAGGCATCGGTTATCGTCGTGTCGTCGTTATATCGTCTTACCCTCTAGTTAAGAAATGTTTCAGCGGCCCAAACGATATCATTTTGTCAAACCGGCCTCTTTCCATGACTAACAAATACATTGCTTACAATCACACCACCATCGGAACCTCCCCCTACAACAAACATTGGATAAACCTCCGGCGCATCAGCTCCGTGGAGATCCTCTCCTCCCATCGCCTCGCAAGCTTCCTAGATATCAGGAGAGACGAGCTCCGTCGGATGCTCCGGAGACTCGCACGTGACCACACCACCAACGGTAAACTCGATTCTTTCAAGAAGGTCGAACTCGAACCACCCTTGTCGGATTTAGCACTCAACAATATCGTGAGGATGGTGACGGGGAAAAGATACTACGGCGATGATGTTCAGGACAAGGAAGAGGCGGAGATATTCAAGAATCTCATCATAGATATTTTCGAAAACAGCGCTGCAAATAACCCTAGCAATTATTTGCCTTTCTTGAGGTTCTTGGGGAGCAAGTACGAGAAACAGGTGAAACGTATCAGCAAATCCGTGGACAAGACTTTGCAGCGTCTCCTCGAGGACTGTCGGAAAGACAGGGAAGGAAATAGTATGATCAATCACCTGATGTCTTTGCAGGATCAAGACCCTGAGTATTACAAAACGTAACCATTAAAGGGTTAATGATGGTAATACGTAATTATATATATAAGCTATTTATATTAGTTATTCATCATATTTCTAGCTATTAAGTGATTATAATTGGTTACATGACCTTTATATTATACGTAACATATGTTTTAACTTAGTTAACTATACCATCCTTTTCATGAATCAACTGCATGCAGGCTATGATAATCCCTGGATCAGATACTACTTCAGTTACGATCGGATGGGTTATGGCAAACTTGTTGAACCATCGGAACGTGTTGAACAAAGCAAGGGCAGAGATCGATGAAAAAATCGGACAAGACCGTCTCATTGACGAAGAAGACATCTCCGACCTCCCTTACCTTCAAAATATTGTGTCTGAGACATTCCGGTTAAACCCGGTGTCTCCGGTCTTGCTCGGTAGGGAAGCTCCAAGGACATTAAAGTCGGTGGGTATGACATACCAGATGGCACAACAGTCTCGGTCAACGCGTGGGCCATACACAGAGACCCGGAGCTCTGGCACAATCCAGAAGAGTTTTATCCCGAAAGATTTAATGGGAACAAAATAAAAATTGATGGATCCGTTGACAGTGTTCAAACTCTGATGCCATTTGGGAACGGTCGGAGATTGTGTCCTGGTGCTGGACTCGGGCTGAAGACTGTGACGTGGACAGTAGGGGCAATGGTCCAATGCTTCGATTGGGAGACTGTGAATGGTGAAAAGGTGGATATGGAGGAATCTCGTGGGAGTGTGATGCGAAATCTTAAGCCTATACGAGCTATGATCCGACCTCAACCAATTATTTCTAAACTTGTTGCTGAGGCAACTTCTTAAACCGTATCGTTTAATCAGAGTTTGACGGCAGTTCTATCATCTATGCGACGATAGACCAATTGCCAACAAATAATAATGTGAAGTTCTGACCAAGGTTGATGATTTCGCCAAAGCAAAGTTTAAAAAAAAAAACTTTCTTTCAGACAGTAGTACTTACCAAATATGATATCAAACCAAATATCTTAATTATGTTCCAATAAATAACGGGTTTTAGTTTATTTTGTAACTGATATAATTTAGAAAGGCTTGGTTTATTCATTAAAATAAGAAAGATATTTATACATAATGGTAGAAATAATATAATAACTTAATAAGGGGGATAAGTACTAATGTAAATAATACATAAAGAGATATATATAAATACTCCTAATGTATATCTTTTACATCCTTCTAATATCTTGACCTTAATGTATATTTTCTAGATCCTTCTAAGATCTTGACCGTTGATATTGATAAATCTCTGGTTCTTTTGATACCTTCCGGCAAGCTCATATGTGGTAATACGAATGAGATTGGACAAGTAATTAGAGAAGTTTTCAGATCATGACAACGAAGTCTTCAAGTCAAATCTTTAAACGTGATGGTTTACGTAAGTAGAAGAACTATTATAATTGCACGAGTTCATGTATCGTAAGACCTTCTTTATCGGGGGATTCATAAGAGAGATTTTAGTGTTTTGTTGAAAAAAAAAATAATCAGAAGAAAATAAAAATGTAAGGGAGCCTCTTATATAGAAATCCCAATTATGTTCTAAGAGATGAAACATGTCAACGTGCTATTGGCCAGAAAAAATAATAGAAAAGAGAAAAAAAATTGGCTTGCGATTAATTTCATTTGTTTCTTCTCTCTATCTTTCTCTCGCTATCAAAGACTCGAAACGACAAAGGTGAGAATTTGGAATCGAAGGTTCTGGAGGAAGAGGAGATTGCTATCGGAGCAGATGGGTAACGGAGGCGAATGAATGACTCGGCCGTGTCCCATCGTGATGCTTGAATCGTCTCCGTGACATGAAGCAGGCGATTTGAATTCGGAGTCCACTCAATCGGAAGAGATTGATTCAATTGGAATCAGAGGGTAAGTTTCTCAATACAATAGATTGTAATCCCGATTAGTGTTTTATGATTAGGGTTCTTTGATTTCGGATCGCAATTTATGGTTATTTGATGTTTTTTAGAAAATTAGGGTTCTTGGTGTTAATGTGTTCAGATAGGATCTATACTTTTAGTAGATTTATCTTCTTAATGTTCGGTTATGATGAAGCAGAATAGATTTTGGTTTGTGTTTGTTCTGAGTAATTTTAAGTGATGCCTTTGATCGTTAAGTGTTGCTTTAAACGGATGTGGGTCTGTTTGTGTTCTTGACACATGATCGTAGAGGAAGAAGAAGAATCGAAAAAATGATTAAAGTCCGTTCTTTTTCTTCCCTGTGAATTCCACCGCAAACCCAAGAAACAGAACAAAAAAAAACTTCATTTTATTGTTCTCTCTCTTTTGGTCCAACTTGTGAGTCTCAAAGTTTGGTAATTTATCATTTTTGGTTAAAAATTATGTGTCTTTTTGATCCTTGTTCTGCTTTAAAGCTTTTGTATTTGTTTGATGATCCACGATCGATGATCACGCTCTCCTTGGAAGAGACAGTTTTTGATATTCTTGTGATCGCTTTATATTATTAGCAAATGATGTTCTCTCTTTGGTGTTGTTGTTGATGGTTCTGTTCTGATATGGGTTTGTCTTGTGTGTTAATCTTATGATCTCGTTGTTTTATTTTACTGAACTTACAAAAAGTTTTGATCTTGATAATCTGTTTTTTGTGATCTTATTGGCTAAACATGAACAGCATTTTGTCTTCTTTAATCATCATCACCACTTAGCATTTCAAAGGTAGCTCTTTTTATTACTACAATAATGTAACGTCTTCTTTATTCTTTTCATTTTTTTGATTCTGTCTTTCATATGTGTTGATGCTATCTGATTGATTTATCATCCTCAGGCAACATGTTATTTCTTCAGGAAGCCGTGACCTGTCTATCTCAGAACTTGCAGGTCATGGTCATAGCATTGCCGTGACTGTGTTGTCTACTCCTTTGGATTTAATGGTTCAGGACAACTTGGGCTAGGAACCACTCAAGACTCTTGGCAGTCTCGACCAATCTTTCACTTTTGAATTATGTTGTATTTTCAACACATATTTTTACAAACACTTTTATATTTTTGTGCTTCTACCACACATATTTCTTATCTTTTGAAGCAAATCAGTATTAAAATTAATCATTCTCTCTATTTATAAATTGCACTTCTATTATAATATGTATTAATGTTTTTATTATGTTTTGTATGTTTGAAAATTAATTAAAATGCAATATTTTTAGTTTTATAAAATCTTAAATGTTTATACATTTATACCACTTCTATTCTATTTAAAATTTTTCAATTTTAAAAAAACAATATTTTCAAAAATAAGAGAACCAAAATTAGAACCTACCAATGAAAAAGAAAAATTTATCTAAGAAATTATAAGTTTTTATATTCAAAACAATACACAATTAATTCATAAAAAAATTAATAATCCTCTTTAGAAGAGACTACCGATAATTATGCTCTAAGCTTTCATGCATCCTCACGAGCCCCAAAGAAAGCGTAGTTAATCTTTGACATTTTTTTTTTAAAGAGAGCCCATGCACAAACGAGTGCACAAATAACTCGATAGAAATCAAGTTGCACTGACTTGTTAGGTAGTACGTAGAGAAATAGTTGTCGTCATTTGATGAAGCGACAACATGAAGCAACAACCGCTTGTGCAGAGATGGCGGCTGAAGTAGTAGTGCTGAAGGTACAGCTGCTTACGGAGCAACGACTGCTTGTAGAAACAATAGAGCATAGACGTGCGGCGGCTTGTGAAGCGGCGGCAAAGTAGAAGTAAAGCGGCAGCGACAGTGGTTTTCACGGAAAACGACGGCAGCGGCCATTAGATTTAATAGCAAACCGATAGTAAAAGATAGCAGAAGCAATATCGGCTAGTGCAGCGGTGATGCTAAGTTAATGATTTTAGAATCAATATGACGGTTGCTGACGCCAAGCAACGGCAGCCGATAGAAAAGAAATTAGATCACAAGAGCTTTATGCTCTCATACCATGATATAATTTAGAAAGGCTTGATTTATTCATTAAAATAAAATAGATATTTATACATAATAGTAGAAATAATATAATAATTTAATAAGACGGATAAGTACTAATGTAAATAATACATAAAAAGATATATGTAAATACTTTTAATGTATACCTTCTAAATTTTTCTAATATCTTGATTTTAATGTAGATCTTTTAGATTCTTCTAAAATCTTGACCGTTGATATTGGTAAATCTCCGGTTCTTTGATAATAACATTCAAATATAATGTAAAATCCATGTGTTACAATTTTCATTTTTCCTAACACGTGTATTTTTTTTTTGTTAAACTTCTAACACGTGTATAAGCTTACATTTTTCTCGATTGCATGTTAGTTTGTTTTATCTGTTTTTGTCCTCAGGTAATAATATTTTATGTTCCAATAAAAAATGCGTTTGTTTTTCTATAGTTTAAGATCCATCATGTGTTACAATTTTATTTTTTTTCGTAACACGTGTATAGAAGCTTACAATTTTCTCGGTTGCATGGTTATTTGTTTTATCTGTTTCTGTCCGTTCTCGATCACGCTTCTCGTCTGTAGCTTTCAGTACTACTCTTCCACTATCAGTTCTCAATGATGGTAACCTCTCTTTCTTCTTTTTAGTTTTTTCCCCCATAGCGCTCTATCGTTTCATGCTACAAGTATTCCTAATTCGGATCTATGATAGTGACAGCTATCTTTTCTTTTAAGGCTGACTAGGAAAGAAGGATAATTCCTTTTTTTTCTTCTTCTTATTTTAAATAATGGGCAAAATTTGAGAAAATAAAAAATGGGACATACATACCAGGGGGGAAACTTCCAAAGTATGTTTATTTTAGCTTAAGATCCTAAGTTCAATACTACTAAATGGTGAATTTCAGACGTCTAGCCAGGATAATTAATTGTTCCTAAATTTTCGTCATCTTCCTTATTTTCCATCTTTGTGCTCCGATCCACTAATAGTTTAGTTTTAGCTATTATTTAATCTTTTCGAATTGTATTCCAATTAGTGGAGTGGACAACAATGGACATCAACATTTGAAAAGTTACATATACATTACATTAATGCTTTTGATACCAAAATCAAACCGAATCTAAAAAGAAAAACTAGTTTAAGATTAATATTCTTCGAATTTTTTTTTCTTCAAAATATATCTAACTAATCTCGAATCAAAACCAAGAAACCAAAGTATTTATTAGTGTTTAATTATGTTTTATTTTGAATTACACACTTAGCCTTCGGTTACACAAATTGACAAACGCAGCCAAAATCTCACGTCACTAAACAAGTTTGCAGCTTGAAGCAGTAGTAAAAAAACTATGCCCGTAAATGGGCTTGAAGGTTATTCATAATGGGCCGAGATCGACACAAAGCCCGTAAAGGCACTTTCTTACGCATCGCCATCCCAGGAGTCTCTGTCATATCAATCTCTTCGCCGTTGACTTTTTCCCAGTCAAAGCACTGAATCAACGAACCTAACGCCAACGTCACGATCCTCTGCCCTAATGCGGCGCCGGGACACGATCTCCGTCCATTCCCAAACGGCATCAGCTTATGCACGTCTTCTTCTCCGCCGTCAAACCTCTCCGGTTTAAACTCCTCCGGTTCGTTCCAAAGGCTTGGATCTCTGTGTATAGCCCACGCGTTCACCATCACCATCGTGCCACGTGGCACGTCGTATCCTCCTACTTTGATATCCTCCGTCGGCGATCTTGGTACCAGAAGCGGCGCCGCCGGGTATAGCCGGAATGTTTCCGACACTACGTTTTGGAGGTAAAGCAGGTTCGCAATGTCCGGTTCGTCGATCAAACGTTCTTGTCCGATTTTCTCGTCAATCTCTAGTTTTGCTTTTACTAACGACTCTGGATGGTTTAGCAAACTCGACATCGCCCACTCCAACGTCACGGCGGAGGTGTCTGTTCCGGCGATCATCATGCCCTGTTTCGTCCATAATTAGCAACGCATAGTCCCAATTCTGTGTAACGGATTTTAAATACTACGCCTAAAAAACTCGAACATAGTGAAATAAACCTATTCGATTAATGTATTCAATTAAACTCTAAACCACGTTAAAGCTGTACCTAAACTTACCTAATATAGTCGTTTAGTTTAATTAAGATATATTTTGCTAAAAACTTCAAATCCAAAGTATATAATAACTACCAGTTTGTTGAAAAAAAAAAATAATAACTACCAGTTTCTATATTTGTGAATGAAAACCAAAAAAAAAAAAAAAAAACTGAATGGAACCTCGCTAACAAATCTGTCAACATTAATTAATTAGCATAAACACATATATGAGTGTGTTAGCGATTCGTTACCAGCATTAGGCCTTTGATAGTGACGTCAGTGTAATACTCGGGCTCATGCTGTTGTAGCGAGAGCAAGTGATTAACCATTGTGTTACCGTCTTTATCTCTCTTGCACTCTTCAAGGAGACGCTGCAAGATCTCATCCATGTCTTTGGCAACTGATTTCACTTTCTTCTCAAAGCTCCCTCCGAAGATCTTCATGAAGGGCAAGTAATCTCCGGGATGCCTCGCTCCGCTACTGTCGTTGATATCGGCGACGAGTTTCTTGAAAACATTCGCTTCTTCCTCGCTATGTACTTCGTCTCCGTAGTATCTCTTCCCTGTAACCATCCTCACGATGTTGTTGAACGTTAGATCAGACAAGAGCGGCTCGAGCTCGATATCTTTGTTGACGTCACGTGAGAGCCTCGTGAGCATGCGTCGGATTTCGTCTTTGCGGATGTGGAGGAAGTTGGTGAGACGGTTCGAGGAGAGGATTTCGAGGGAGCAAATGCGGCGGAGGTTACGCCAGTGGTCGCCGTAAGGAGCGGTTCCGACCGTTGTGTAGTTGTAAGCGACGTATTTGGCGGTTAGGAAACAAGGTCGGTTTGATAGAATGATGTCGTTTTGGCCTGTGAAGCATTCTGTTACGAGTGAGGAGGAGGAGATCACGACGGTGCTACGGGAGCCGAATTTGAGGGAGAAGATTGGGCCGTGGGTTTTGGAGAGACGTTGGAAGAGACGGTGGACCGGTGGTTTGAGGAGGCGGTGGTGGCCGAGGATTGGGAGAGAGTAAGGCGGAGAAGGAGGGAGGTTGAAACATTTCGTTTTGGAGGTGAAGAAGAATTTGTAAGCCAAGAGAAAGATAGCTAAAGGGATCACGTAGTAGTAAAACATCCTTGACCTTCCTTTTTTTCTGTAAGGAGTTTAGTAGTGATGGCGTCGAGGAAATGATCATATTAGCAATTAGGGACCCTAGCAATTTATATATAAACAAGTATAAAGTATTTTAACCTTTTTCACGATATTTAATTTATTTATTGTGAGTGTGAGAAATTAATTATATAAACAAGTATTTTTACTTTTCCACGATATATATTTTATTATTGTGAGTGTGAGCATGAAGTTTTCAGAGGATAATGTTTTTTTGTTACTCGAAACGATCGTCATGTAAGTCAAAATTGACACAAAGTTGACAGCCATGAATTAATCAAGACAATATCTTGAATTTAAGAATTATGGAACGAGTAAAGAAGAAATACCAGTTTTAGTTACGTTTAAAAAAGCAGAGATCACGTTGAGATTTCACATGTTCAAAATCTATTTTTTTAACCTTGTTTTTACGCTCTCGACCAAGTGCGAGTAAGCACACTGCACACATAAGTCTTGATATATATGCTTGAAAAGGGTCACTTGAAGTCTTGAACTGTGGTTATGGCAAGGGACCAAGTTTCGCGTGTGCGGTTCAGTTTTTAAATAAGTTACTCGTTTGTTATTTGTTTATGTCAGTTAGTTATCATCATTTTAAATCAGGTTTTTTACATGTTACACTTACAAGCCTCTAAATTATTTTTATCTTTTTCAGAATCTTCATATTATGCTACTACCTAAGTACCTAACGGCACCTAAATGTATTATTATCGTATTACCAACGGCAGATCTAGCTTTTAAATTTTAATTCCTTTCTTCTTAAAAGGTTTCATCTACACTAATTGCAAGTGTTTCCATTCTACGAATGTGTATATAGATAACAAAATGCTTAGTAGTTTTCAACAACAAAAAAATAATTGTTATTACATTTACATATGAGTCCACTTGGAAGTTAGTGGAGAAATTTTTGACTGTTGATTTAAATTATGGTACTGTCATCGTATTTTTTAATCTTTTTGGAACAGTCGATGATAATATACAAGCCACCAGTCGACAATCACTGCATGGTCACTCCAAAAAGTATATAACATTGAATCAATCAGAAAAGTCACCATGATTTTTTACATTTGGTTGGTGAAAAGAATAAATATATGGAAAAAAATATTACGTTTATCATTATCTACACGTTAAATAATTGACAATGTTGAATTAAATAATTATAAAAGAATGTATATATCTACTACAAACACTTTGCAATACTAATGGGCAAATTGACATATTCTAATGTATAAATACCCGTTGTGTACAAAAATAATCTATTCGGACTACTCACACTAGACCTTTTGTCCTGAATCATTAGTAAATCTCGATAGTATTGAACGCAATTTGTAAGTTTCATTTATTTTTTTATTTTTTTTTGTCAACTGCAAGTTTTAAAACTTTAGTCTAGGTAAGATTGGGCTTCAACTTGAAATGGGCTGGTTACTTGACCGGACAATACTTAAGCTTCCAATACAACATTTTGGGTTTCGTTGAATTTCCGCAAATTCGCCGCAATTATTTTTTAATCAACTAATTTTTTTTTTTCGAGTGTTTGTTGGTATTGAGAGTGAAATATTTCGTCGATAATTCGAATCAGCCAATTATTTCAGAGTGTGAAAAAGAGCAGAGCGTGAAACTACGATGAAGTTATTTATGTTGACATGGTTATTCATTGTAAACTACGAAGAGTTTTTGGACTATAGCAAAAACTAATCTCGCCGATTATGTGAGATCTACACACTAATTAAGCAATTAGTTAGCTGATTCCGAATTTCCTACAAAAGAGAGGAAAAAAACAACAGTACGTTCTTCAAATTTATTGTACGATTCAAGAACCCTAAACACAACAACATAATAGGTAATCTAAAAGAGTCTTGGAATCAGAAACAGAGCTTTATATTCTAGAACCGCGCACAGCATCGGTTTTGGAACACTTTCATCTAACGACGTCGTTCTGGCGACCAATGCGGCAACGAAGGGCTGAAATGAGTAGACACAACTCTAGAGTCAAGCAGTTCCATGATCGGTGTGAAGCTTACGCACCTAGGGACCTTATACTGATTAATCGATGCACCTCTCGAGATGGCATAGTCCATGAGCTCCTCAAAGGTACCGTTCTGCACCACACGTATCTCCAACGGACCAATCGATTTATCAGCGACTCTGCTTTGTCTATAAACCGAGTTTAGGGATTCCTCCATCTCCAAACAGCACTTAGCCATGACTTCGTCGCTAGGAAGAGAATTGGTTTGGTCTCTACCAAGTAGCTCCCAGTAGATTACGTAATGACCCGGTATAGTCTTCGTTTCTGCGTAGCTCGTGTACTCAATCACGCGTGTTCCTTGCTCTGCAAACAACCTCGACGCATTCTCCACTGCCTTCTGTAGCTCAGCCTCGTCGGTTTTATCGGACTCGATGCTTAGCAAAACATTCTTTCTTCGTATGAATTTGAATTGTGGAGCGGAATTGTGGAACCCCGTGACACGGAGAATATCACCGACTCTGTAACGGCAAAGCCCTGCATAAGTCGTGATCACGAGTTCATACTCTTTTCCTACCTCAACGTCAGCTAGCTCCACAAGTGCAGTTTCTTCTAATGATGCTTCTGGTGCTCCATCTCCATCGTAATTATGTGGGAGGAATTCGAAGTACGCCATGTTAGGCATGATTGTGTAAGAAACCTCCGAAGGTTTACACATCGGCTTTAGGTTAATCCCGAAGTAACTTTCGGAAGAAGCATACATCGTACAAGCCATCGGTAGTCCACCGCTATAGTACTCCAACGTCGGGATATACTGAGCCATCGCTCCAGTAACAATCACATCGAGGTACTTCGTGTTAGGCCATATCTTTGTGATTATCCCTTCCCAGTTCTCTTGTGAACAGACCTCTGTCAGAAACTCAGCAAGTTCTTGATCAGGTTTTGTCAAAATCTTTGACATGCGGTTTTTAATCGCAGGATCAAAGATTCTTGAACTTAGGGTTCCGGTTGAGATATCCCGAGCAAGCTCCTTCCAATTGTTCTGGAGGAAGCTTATAGCACGGAGGAGACCAGAAGCAAAGACCGCACCGAGGCGGAGAACATCGTGGCGCATTAAGAGACCACATAGCATTTGAGCATACATGCTTTGAGACGAGTCGGGGCAGAGGATGGCTTCGTTAGGACTCGTATAGACATTGTACGGGTCGTACGGTCGTCTCTTGAAGTGGTCGCTTTTGTAGTAACTCGTGAGAACCGGACGAGCCGGTAACCCACCAGACGTCTTAGACTCCGACTTCACAAACAAGAAGTATAAGCCTTTGCCTTTGTCTAATCCCGGCACGTAACTGTAGTTAAAACATTTTTTGGTTAATTTAATAAAATAGTTACGAACTATATAGAAAAAAAGATGTTTAAAAAGTATATATACTAACAGATTCATGACGGGCATGAGAAGACTGTATAAAAGCTGACGTCGGTCTAAGTCTTCTTCAATAGTGGGCATTAATTTCCTCTCACCAGCAGATGTCCCAGAGCTGCGCATATTCGTACGAAATTTAGAAATTACGGATCAACTATATTTGTTTTTTTTGTTGGTATTATGATGTAAATTACTGATAAAGTTGACCTAATTAATATACCTTGTGAGAAACTCGGTGATGGGGTGAGAAGACAAGATCGGAGAACGATCGCCGTTGGATATACGTTGAATCTCCGTCTTCAAATCTTCATACGTAACCACCGGAACTTTGCTCTTGAACGTTTTCCGATCAACGGAGCCGTTAAGACCGAACCGTTTGAGATATTCGGTGTCCGAGTTACGACTTAGTATCTCTCCAAGAACCTTCTCTTGGACGAAGTCAGGGTTCCGAGTCATCTCCTCGATGAACTTGAGAGCCTTCACGTCTTTCTCAGAGGTCGTAGGTGAAGACATCCGAGAGTGAAGAGGCGAATCAACAGCCATGAATGATTTGAATGTTTTTTTCTTTCTCAAAAGCAAAGTGTTGTGTTTAATATTAGCAAATGCTTTACTCGTTTTGATGAGTATAACTCGGCGAAGGGAAGGCTGTATTTATAGAAGGGGGGAGTTCCACGTCAGCGATGTCCACGTGGACGAGAGTATTTTTGGCTAGATATTTGACTTGATCTTTGTTTGTCACAGGGTTGTAGCCGAGACGGGGGACAAAAGGTACAGTCGACAAATAAGCTAATGCCAGTTTATGGAGACATACGAGACCCACATGTCTCTGCCACGTAAGCGTTTGGCAATGTTTTGGTTTTTGTCTTATATTGGTCATAGGCGTCGTTCTGGACTTACGTGGCTCTATTTCTTGTGACTCGTTCTTTGTTCGGTCGTCGATAACGACGGTCAAATACTTATAAGGTTTGCTTATAACGCTAATAACGGAGTAACTTTAAAACTAATTGTGATTAAGTTTTTTTTCTTTAATTAGTAGAATAAATTGTAGGTTTAGGGGATCATGTTGTTGGTTTTGGAGGCAAGTCTATGACATATTTAATTATATGTTATTTAGTGCGAATATCATATCGTCTAAACACCCACTGATTATGATTTTGATTAGTATTTTTATATGGTGTTATTATTTTCACTATTAAACATATATGTACTGACTGTTAACTACAAGCCTAATATACCATTATTAACAGCTGGTTCAGTTCACATTCATCATCTCTCTACTAGTATGTCTTACATATCAATCTATAGCATATATATATAAGTATAATATCATCGTACTTAGTGTTAAAATTGTTTAATACTCTAGTTATAAATATCACACATACAACCTCCTAGGACGGATGAGAATCCGGAATTTCAAATCCTATGAAAAGATGTACAGATTCACGTGTATGATTTGAAAATAAAATTTAAAGAAAATTGCAATGACCTAAAAGTTAATGATCCGTTAAAGACAGAGAAACATATAACACAGTCCCAGTTAGACTGCTAATTTTTTTTACTTAGGATTGTTATTGTAGTTAATTATTTTATAGTGTGAACGGTGTTCATTTTTTAGTTAGAATATAACAACTATAAACTTGAGATTTTTTAGTCATCTAACTTCAATTTATTATTGATTTGAAAAAGCTAAGGCTCTTAACATTAATTTAAAACAGTATTGGTGCGATCAATATATCTTAGCTAAAAGGTAAAGACTAAAAATAGAATTCTTAATTTTAAAATTATATAGCTTAAGCAATTGTTTTACTAGAACATTATTGTTAAAGTGTTCATCGAAGTTAACAGCCAAAACATAATAATATAAAACAATGACAACCAACTTTTATAAATATCAGCACCATAAAAGCAAAGAATGGTCTGTATGGGACATTTCATTTGAATTCATGATCGTCGCTCGTGCTGTACCCTCCCCAACTTGCTCCATTTAATTCCTATGTTTTGTCTGTCATCTTTCTCACGAAAAACTGTTATTGTTCTATATAAATAACAATGGTAATTATAGAGCACTTACGTCACCATTCTCCTTTCAAATTTAGTTTCGAGACTTTTTAATCTTCTACTTCCATCTGCTCAACAAGAATTACAAAGGTCTAAAGTTAAATCTTCTTTTTGATTATAAATGGTATTCCACAATGCAGACTGAACTACGTTGTTAATATGATTAATTAGTAGAAAAAGGTCTTTCGATAATGAGTTAACAAAATGAAATAGACTAAAACTGAAAGTAAAGACATACGATACAACACTAGTTTTCTTCATTATTAGTCTATTTGTTTACCACAATAGGACACTGTCATTTCTTTTGGTGCCAAATCAGGATATCCGCTAAATCACTGTAATTTCATTAATGCATCAATCAGGATATCATTTAGTAGTACTTTTGGTGCTAAATCAGGAAATTATGTTTTGAAAAAAAATAATATAATAATGCATATATGTGATATTATAATATGATTTCGGTCATGGCGTTGGATCGCTCGACATGTGGGGGTTGACTAAATAGTACTAATACTAACAATAATAGTGTGATTGAAAAGCCGAAGGGACCAATAATTATGAATAACTTAACGAAATGAAAAGAAGATGGTCACTATTATAGGAAGAGGCTAATCGCACGAATAATGCATTATCTTTGATTAGACATTTCGGGAACAACTTTTCTTCTGTAGAACAAATTGTTCATTAGAATAGTCACTTCACCTATCTCACTTATATAGTGATATTAGGATTTTCTTTGACGGCATTAGGATTTTTTTTTATGAATAGTAGGTATATAAACTATTCGAAGGCTGATTATTTACTCACTTAATAATATTCTTGTCCCCTATATTGATTAAACTTTAATTAATTAACATGTACTTATTTTACTTTAAATTGACTTCGCATGATTTAAACTAATATATATAATGGCAAGAAACAAAGTATGTTAGAAAGAATAGTATTTTATCAAAAATAAATGGTAAAAGAATAATACGATTCAAATATGAATATACAAGCGGAGTTATAAAATTTAACTATATAACATAACAAAACCTTAGTCCGTATTCTTAGGGACGTACACGTTAATTTGTTATCAATAGTCAATTCTATACAGTACGCATATTGACTATGGTTAACAGAACCTTGAATTAGGTAGACAATAGTACTACTAAATGATAATATTCCACGATGCCATTTTAATATCCTAAAATTAGTTTGTTAAATTTGACAATTAAAATTTAGAGCTCGCCGGTTTAGTTCAAATTATCCATTTACAGGACGCCATTGTTGAATGAGTGATAATGTCATGATCATTGGATTAGTTTTGGCGCTAACCGGGGAATTTTATAGAAAAAGGTTCAAACAGCAACAACAAATATATAATAATCAGTCATTTGTATGCACCTATTAACATATTAAATGATGCAAAAAAATTTAAAATATGTATATTAAATATTAATTCAATTTTTCGTGATTTCCTTGATTATTAATTAAAATCATCGAATACTATAAACTGTGTTTAATTTTGTAAAAAAAAAACGAAATTTGACCAATTCAAATTCTTGTTCAAAATGACAAAAAAGGAACACGATTCTATGTCAAAGAGAGGGATATCGACATCCAAAGAAGGCATGGCGTTACATTGCTGACGATATATTTTTCTTCTTCGCTTTTTTTTCGTTGCTGACGATAATTGAGAAGATATCTTTGGATAATATAGACTTGGGACCCTTTGTGACATCAACCATTCCGCTATAATTTCGACAACTTTACGTTTTCCTGTACGTATATATACGACAATTTTTTTTTTTTAATTCAAACTTATCAACACACAAACAAAATATACCGCACGCGAGGTGAGATGATACGAAACTCACCAATTATTTACAATATTATAACAACCCAAGTCTTTTACATGTTTACGTAATGCACATGAAAGAAAGAAGCTAACAATTAGGTAGAACAAGAGAATTACTCGACGAATCTAAGGAAGTAAGGGTATTTGTATTATTACATGCAATTGAGATTACTTTTGAATCAAACACGACTCTATCGGTCTATCCTTAAATTTAGTTATATGCCATATAATCATAGCTTAACAGAAGTGCTAATCCTGAAAATAATTGGTGCATTGTGAAAAGATAAATAGGCACATGCATGCACGTCGCCATACTTGGTCCCGTTCAATCTATCTATATATATGTATATATCTTTATTGCATGGATGTGTACAGATCCCTGTTTAAAGAAGTAGACACACTTTGCGTTGATATGTCACTATTATTTTCACCATCTAGGCATCTAGGAATAATATTGTTTTGTAATAATTTGATTTTTTTCTTTCTTTCTTTCTTTGTAAACCATAATGATCGAACTTTCAATGAGCGAACATACAATGCATTTTAAAAAGGCAAAAGCATGAGTTTTTTCTTCTTCTTTTCTTTAGACAATTGTACATGTTTCGGGTCGGGATCAAAGATATCGTAAGGACAAAAGCATAAGTTTATGGGCAAACACTGCCGTTGTTTAATCTTTACAATTGTCCTGTCATTTCTGTTTTTATTTTTCTTTTCTTTCTTACATTTTTGGATAATTTTTTTGCTGTATAATTAAATATATAGTGCAAATCATACATTATTATATATGTTCCAAAATAAATTCGTCTTTTGCTCACAAAAGAAAAACAAATCGTCTATATATAAGAAACCACCTTTCTATAGCATCGATTTATCAAAGACCTTGAAATACAGGCCAATTAAAACAATGATAATTTAATCCGTTTTTATAAACTTCAAAATGTTTGAATAAACTTATATACTTTCTTACAAAAAGAAAGAAAGAAAAACAAAACAAGTTATTTTCAAAATATTCCAATTGACTATGATCAGGAAATGTTACTCGTATACGAAACCGCCTCCAATTTAACAAATCGATCTATCTATAATCTATCAAATAATCCACGATTTAATTTTTCAAACGAGGAGAGAGATTAATATCAGTCCGTGACATACATGTTTTTTTATTCGAAACGGCCACGCAAAAAAGTATTTATATATAAAGTGACTAGTTACATGCGTAGTTTGTTATAAATATATCTAGGTGATGGGTTCGCCAATATGTATAATAAAGCTAAAAACAATGCTTCTGAAGATATTAAAACTTAAATAATAAACGTATACGTAACATATATGTTTCTTATACCACCAAGAAAGAATGGACCGAGTATGGTATAGTATTACGACAAACTACGCCGTAGCAATCCAACTACCGAACAGTTTCTATTCATGAGTCGCTTTCGTGTCCGGGACACGTCCAGTTTCAGTGTTCATTTCTTTCTTATATTCTCTACTTAAAAAAAAAAAAAATTGTTATAGTCTTGGTCGTTGTCTTTTTACACTCGTGTTATATAATAAAATGTATGGTTATAACAAAACCATACGTTTTAATTTCTAGACCGTGGGGTTTTACATACTAGATTCGAACATTAATATTTGAAACCGCACCCGAATTATATAGTTTCTTTTGGAAATTTCCCTTGTACCTAATTTCTTCACGTAATTTATAGCTATTATATAAAGAATTTTAAACAGAAGTTGACGGGAACGTCACATGACCAAGGTCGGAAGAGAACATAGCTTTAGTTTCTGTAGACACAATTAATATGTTTCTTCTTCTAACACCTTTTGTCTCTTTCCCTCTTTTCACTTCCCTCTAGGTTTTGTCTCTCTTCGACTTTTTCTTTCTTTTAATTACAGTTCAAATTTAAATTTCTTGACCATTACTTTAATTGTAGGAACATTCATGTATAGTAAATTTTATTTGATCTCTTTGTCTCGACCAAAAATCTTTCCTTGATCTCTTTGCCCCAGCCAAAATCTTTTTATCCCTTTAGTTTACTGTATGCTATATGTGATGATGTAACTTGTAGTCTTGTAGGCTTCATTTTTTTCCTTTCCACAAGTTGTAGGTCTTTTTTTTTTTTGGTACGAAGAATTTTAAGGTTATATCCCTTTAGTTTACTGTATGCAGAATATTATATAAGTTATCTCTTCATTATAACAGGCTGGGCTCATTGTATAAATTAAAAACGTAATGGGCCTATAGACAATATGGCCCTAAATTTCTTCAAGGTAAAGTAATTAATTAATTCTACGAAATATCCATCGGCGACCGATGGCTTCGTCACCACTTCTCGCCACGTCACTACCGCATAATCAGTTAACCGCCGGTAGATTTCCCCCTCCGCCGCCAGAGAAATTTGCAGTTCTGATCGATAAATCGGAATCAGTAGATGAATTGCTCCAAATCCACGCAGCTATTCTCCGTCATAACCTCCTCCTCCACCCTCGTTACCCGGTTTTAAACCTCAAGCTCCACCGTGGATACGCTTCTCACGGAAAAATTCGCCACGCGTTGGCTTTATTTCACCAGACGATCGATCCAGACTTGTTCATCTTCACCGCCGCAATCAACACTGCCTCTATTAACGGCCTCCATGATCAAGCTTTCTTGCTTTATATTCGATTGATTTCTTCTGAAATTGCCCCCAATGAGTTCACTTTCTCGTCGATTTTGAAATCATGCTCCACTGAGTCCGGAAAAGCTATCCATACCCATGTTCTTAAACTCGGGTTGTGGATGGATCCGTACGTGTCGACTGGTCTCGTCGACGTTTATGCGAAAGGAGGAGATGTATCATCTGCCCAGAAACTGTTCGATAGAATGCCTGAGAGAAGTCTTGTTACGTCTACAGCTATGGTTACTTGCTACGCAAAGCAGGGGAACGTTGAGGCTGCGAGAGCTTTGTTCGATAGAATGTGTGAGAGAGACATTGTTTCTTGGAACGTGATGATTGATGGATACGCTCAACATGGGTTCCCTAGTGACGCTCTGATGCTTTTTCAGAAACTGTTGGCGGATGGAACATCGAAGCCTGATGAAATAACCGTTGTAGCTACTCTCTCGGCTTGTTCGCAGATTGGAGCGCTTGAAACTGGGCGTTGGATCCATGTTTTTGTCAAGAACGATCGTATTAGGCTCAATGTTAAAGTATCCACGGCTCTGATTGATATGTATAGCAAGTGTGGGAGCTTGGAAGAAGCAAGTTTAGTGTTTAATGAGACTCCGAGGAAGGATATTGTGGCGTGGAATGCGATGATTGCTGGTTATGCAATGCACGGTTATAGCCAAGAAGCGTTGAAATTGTTTGATGAGATGCAGGTTGTTACAGGGTTGCAGCCAACTGATATAACTTTCATCGGAACACTTCAGGCTTGTGCTCATGGTGGATTAGTAAACGAAGGGGTGAGACTGTTTGAGTCAATGGGACAAGAGTATGGGATTAAACCCAAGATCGAGCATTACGGATGCTTGGTCAGTCTGCTTGGTCGTGCTGGTCAGCTGAAACGAGCTTACCAAATCATAAAAAACATGAAAATTGAAGCTGATTCTGTCTTATGGAGTTCTGTTCTTGGAAGCTGTAAACTTCATGGAGATTTTGTGTTAGGCAAGGAAATTGCAGAGTATCTCATTGGACAAAACATCACAAACTCAGGAATCTATGTTCTTCTCTCAAACATATATGCATCAGCGGACGATTATGAAGGTGTTGTAAAAGTGAGAAACTTGATGAAGGAGAAAGGAATCGTGAAGGAGCCCGGTGTAAGCACAATAGAAATCGATAACAAAGTTCATGAATTCCGAGCTGGAGATAGAGAACACTTAGAAAGCAAGGAAATCTACACAATGGTAAGAAAGATGAGCGAGCGGATCAAGTCTCATGGTTACGTTCCAAATACAAACACGGTCTTGCAGGATCTTGGAGAAATAGAGAAAGAGCAATCTCTACAAGTTCATAGCGAGAGGCTCGCGATTGCTTATGGTCTGATCAGTACCAAACCGGGAAGTCCCTTAAAGATATTCAAGAACCTACGAGTGTGTTCAGATTGTCACACAGTGACGAAACTGATATCCAAAATCACCGGACGTAAAATCGTCATGAGAGATCGGAATAGGTTCCACCATTTCTCGGATGGTTCGTGTTCTTGTGGCGATTTCTGGTAAAACCGAACCAAACGGCTTACAGATTATAGATTTGTACATGAAAAAAGAGATTTGACTGTTCGTCAAAAAAAAAAAGAGATTTGACTTTTCAAAATTTCTTGAAGAACAGTAACTTGACTTTTTATTTTTCACGTTACAGTGTTTTATTTTTCTAGAACATTGGAGAAATTATTACGGGTCAAAGACAATGAAGTCACACAGTCAATACTAAAATCAAAATTGGTTTTGTTTTTATAATATTTGTCCAAATCTATTTAACTCCACAAAATTGCTTTCACTTACCCAAATAACACAAGAAGATCTAAATATGGAAACCAAAACCCTAATTTTCTCAATCCTCTTCATTCTCCTCACGCTCAAGTTCTTGATCGGGAAACTCAAGCGAAAGCCAAACCTTCCTCCGAGTCCGGCATGGTCGTTACCTGTGATAGGTCACCTCCGTCTTCTCAAACCCCCGATTCATCGAACTTTCCTCTCACTCTCTCAATCCCTAAACAATGCTCCGATCTTCTCCCTCCGACTCGGAAACCGACTCGTTGTCGTGAACTCGTCACACTCGATCGCCGAAGAGTGCTTCACCAAGAACGACGTCGTTCTCGCGAACAGGCCAAAATTCATCCTCGCTAAACACATCGCGTACGATTACACAACCATGATCGCAGCTTCTTACGGTGACCACTGGCGAAACCTCCGCCGTATCGCCTCCATCGAGTTATTCTCCAATCACCGTATTAACAGCTTTTTGTCTATTCGTAAAGACGAGATCAAGCGACTTGTGTTACGTCTCTCCAAGAACTTTTCACAAGTAAGAAAGCTTTAAACTTAGTTAATTAGATCTTAATCACGCATTTGGATTTAATTAGTGGTTAATTATGACATCTGTAGGAGTTTGCTAAGGTGGAGATGAAATCAATGTTATCTGACTTAACATTCAACAACATCATCAGAATGGTAGCTGGAAAACGTTACTACGGAGACGGTGTAGAGGACGATGCGGAGGCTAAACGAGTCCGGCAGCTTATTGCGGATGTGGTGGCTTGTGCTGGTGCTGGAAACGCTATTGATTATTTACCGGTTTTGCGGTTAGTTTCCGACTACGAGACGCGGGTGAAGAAGTTGGCGGGTAGGCTAGACGAGTTCTTGCAAGGATTGGTTGATGAGAAACGAGCAGCTAAGGAGAAGGGCAATACCATGATCGATCATTTGCTAACTCTACAAGAATCTCAACCGGACTACTTCACGGATCGTATCATCAAAGGAAACATGCTTGTAAGTACCCTAAAAACTCGGAACATGTTTGTTTAGTATGGAACGTGTTGGTTTAGTTTTGTGTTTGTGTTCAAATTTGCAGGCTTTGATACTAGCAGGGACCGACACATCAGCGGTTACGTTAGAATGGGCGTTGTCGAACCTGTTGAACCATCCTGAGGTATTGAACAAGACGAGAGATGAAATCGATAGGACGGTCGGTTTAGACAGGCTTATTGACGAATCGGACATATCAAATCTGCCTTATCTTCAAAACATTGTGTCTGAAACGTTACGCCTTTACCCTGCTGTACCGATGCTGCTTCCTCACGTTGCGTCAGAAGACTGCAAAGTTGGGGGATACGATATGCCACAGGGTACGATACTATTGACCAATGCATGGGCTATACACAGAGATCCTCAGCTATGGGATAATCCCACGAGCTTCAAGCCAGAGAGGTTCGAGAAAGAAGGAGAGGCTCATAAGCTAATGCCGTTTGGGTTAGGAAGAAGGGCGTGTCCTGGTTCCGTATTGGCTCTTCGGCTAGTAAACCTGACTCTTGGAACACTGATTCAGTGTTTGGAATGGGAGAGGATTGGAGAAGAAGAAGTGGATATGAGTGAAAGCAAAGGAGGCACAATGCCTAAAGCCAAACCTCTGGAAGCCATGTGCAGATCACGTGCCTTTGTTGGTAAATTCTTCAACGAGTCCGCTTGACTTCTAGACTTTTAGGTAATGCCATTAGTAGTGTGAATATCTATGTATACTTAAAAAGATTACTAGTTTATTATGTCTGTATGTTAAATGGAAATACATGTACATAAGTCAGTGATAAATCAACACTTATTTAATTTAAATAAAATGTTTTTGTTATTCGGACTAATGTATGTGTTTTTTTTAGTTGTCCTTTTTTTTTTTATGGTCCAATGTTCAATATTATGTAAAATAAGGAATTAAACCCTTTTCTATGGGAAGTTACGATAAAACATCAGTCATCTGCAAAACGCTTCCCTTAAACCCTTTAACATGAGTACATGACACGAATTATTTTCTCGAAAAAAAAAATCTTTTAGTATATTGGGATATTTAGTAGCTACATACATGTTTTAATTCCTTTTTTGGTTAAAGAAAAATAAAGATTGACTATTGAAATAGCCACTGAGTATTAGAATAATGATTAGGTATCAAAAATGAATAAATGATTAATGGGCACATGTAATTTTGCTTCTTCGGGGCTGAAACGATTTTAATTATACAGATAATAAAGATTCCTTTTTCAAATTGTATGATGTTTTCTAAGTCAACGTCTATCGAGTAGTTCAAGCAGACTCTATCCTCTGTTACAAATCCTAAATCCTTGAGGAAGAAGAAATCAGATATGGAAGGTCAAACCCTAATTTTCACATTCCTTTTCCTAATTCTATCTCTCACACTCATCATCGGAAGAATCAAGCGAAAGCCTAACCTTCCTCCGAGTCCTGCATGGGCGTTACCGGTGATCGGTCATCTCCGCCTTCTCAAGCCGCCGCTCCACAGAGTTTTCCTCTCCGTCTCTCAATCCCTAGGAGATGCTCCGATCATCTCCCTCCGTCTCGGCAACCGACTCGTATTCGTTGTCTCTTCACACTCGATCGCCGAGGAATGCTTCACGAAGAACGACGTCGTACTCGCGAACAGATTTAACTCCCTTGCTTCAAAACACATCTCATATGGCTGCACAACCGTGGTTACAGCTTCGTACAGTGACCACTGGAGAAATCTTCGTCGCATTGGTGCCGTCGAGATATTCTCGGCTCACCGGCTCAATAGCTTCTCCTCTATCCGCCGAGATGAGATCTGGCGGCTTATAGCTTCTCTCTCACGGAACTCTTCTTCACTCGTAAGTTTATATGATTATAATTCTCCACCAAAATTACCAAATTTGAACTTCAATTTCTAATTTGAAGTACTTTTATGATAATCTTTAGTCTCTAGTCAATCTCTGTTTATAGGTGAATTTTTTCAATGATTTAACATAGGGTTTATAATAAATTTTGCAGGGATTTGCCAAGGTTGAGATGAAATCAATGTTTTCTAACTTAACATTCAACAACATCATTAGAATGCTGGCCGGAAAATGTTACTATGGAGACGGTGCAGAGGATGACCCCGAGGCTAAACGTGTGAGAGAGCTTATCGCAGAGGGGATGGGGTGTTTTGGTGCTGGAAACACTGCTGATTATTTACCGATCCTGAATTGGATCACAGATTCTGAGAAACGGATAAATAATATCGCCGGAAGGCTTGACGAGTTCTTGCAGGGATTGGTCAATGAGAAACGAGGAAGGAAGGAGCAGAGGGAGAACACTATGGTTGATCACTTGCTTGGTTTGCAAGAGACCCAACCTGAGTACTACACGGACAGAATCATTAAAGGAATCATGCTCGTAAGTAACATTTTAAGTTCATGATGAGTTTTTTTAAATTGTCACATTTGGTATATATGGAAATAATTAGTTCAGTTTTTTCGGTGTATGTGTCCAATGTTTTGTAGTCTCTTATACTGGCGGGGACTGATACATCCGCAGTAATATTGGAATGGACATTGTCAAGTTTGTTGAACCATCCAGAGATATTGAGCAAGGCGAGAGATGAAATCGACAATAAGGTTGGCTTCGACAGGCTTTTGGATGAATCAGACCTCTCACATCTTCCTTATCTTCAGAACATTTTGTCCGAGTCCTTGCGTTTGTACCCTGCAAGTCCCTTGTTGGTCCCTCACGTCGCATCAGAAGACTGTAAAGTAGGGGGTTACGATATGCCACGTGGTACGATGCTATTGACTAATGCATGGGCTATACATAGGGATCCTGGGATATGGGATGATCCAACGAGCTTCAAACCAGAGAGGTTCGAGAAAGAAGGGGAAGCTCATAAGCTATTGGGGTTTGGGCTAGGAAGAAGGGCGTGTCCTGGGTCCGGTCTGGCTCAACGGCTAGCAAGCTTGGCTATCGGGTCTTTGATTCAATGTTTTGAGTGGGAGAAGGTAGGAGAAGAAGAGGTGGATATGACTGAAGGTGGAGGAGGAGTCATAATGCCTAAAGCTATACCGTTGGTTGCCATGTGCAGACCACGTGCCTTTGTTGGTAAACTCCTCAAGGAGTCCGCTTGGGTTTAGACTTTTGTACTAAATGCTAATTTATGTGTTTAGGCGACGGTTATGTCGGTATGTTGATTGGAGTTATATATTACTACTTTGGTAATTGGTATATGTAACGTACGAGTCATGACGGTAGAAGCTTTGGTAATTGGTATTATGTAACGTACGAGTCATGACGATAGAAACAAGGGGATACTTGTTCTTTTTAGGAGTAATACAATAGTATAATTTTTATAAAAAAAGACACTTGGAGTGAAAATCTAGAATTATAAAACCATTGCTTAAATTTTTAAAAATCTAGAATTTTATTTCATCTGTTTTTAGTGAGATCTGATTAGAGTCCAACAATCAAATTTGAAAAGGCTTTTGCTATGTCAAACATCTTTAGACTTTTGTGTTTGAGAAATTGTTGCGGTTTTAATTAGGGTTTCACGTATCAAATATGATTCTTATGTTCAAAAAGTTATAAGGATCTTTTAATTTTCCTTATTTTTATTTTGGATTTCTTGTGCCAAAAAGCTCATTTTTTCCTTTTTTTTTTTTTTTTTTTTTTTTTTTTGTGATTGCTCCATCAACAATCAGCGACACAAAATTATAACTTAGTCTCTCTCGTTTTTTTTGTTGTTTTTCTAGAATAATTTTTTGTTTTATAACGGTTGTTGTTTTAAATTTGATAAAAATACTAATTTTAAAGATGGGAAAAGTATTTTTTTTAGTTATTTTTAATATGTGTAAAAATATTAAACGACAACTAATTTAAAACGGATGGAATATTTGCGTGTTAAGTATATGGAGACAATTATGACGGTTGCTATTTGTTCTAACGACATAAACAGTTCCGACAACAATTGTAAAAGTAGTTGCAAACGGAATGTCTACTAATTTTCCGCGATTTGTTTTTCCGTCGTTGATCGTTAATCGAAAAAGAAATTAAATCGAATCTTAATAAAATTAGGATTTGACCAAAAAATTGTTCTTCGACCCAAAAAAAAAATCTAAGTTCGATAAATATTTCAGGGTTATAGCTTTTGGTCTCCACAAGTTGCTATTAATTTTTGTGATTTTTGGTTGTAAGCAAAATTTATTTTCGGTATGACAAAAATAATACAGTTGCATGGAGGATGAGTGAAGAGATCGATGTGTGAAATCTTCCACACCCAACAATTTTTTATATATGTCATATACAGAGAAAAAAAAAACATCACAACATATTTTATTTTTTCGTTTTTTTGTTAATATATTAATGATCTCTATATATATCTTTTTACCCTACACAAGTGAGAGAACAGAATGAGTTAAGCAAAATAATAAGAAAAATCGAGCGAGTGAATCTCATGCGCGGCGATTTTTTTTTTTCAAAAGCCTCCTTCTTCTAATCATAACCTCTTGCGCCGACGCCGGGTCCTCCATCAATTCCGGTGGCGGTGAGGATCCTCCGGTCCATGGTTTTTCATTTGTGACTTGTTGCATCATCCTGGCGAAGCTGTTGGACGAAATCAAGGGAGCGATGGAGAGGAGAAGCATCCGTGAGACGCTGACAGTAAAGAGCTCTACCGGAGGTGTTGCTACGCGGAGCGGAAGAGGGAGATTCATGACGAAGAACGAGAGAAGAGGGTAGATAGATCTGGAGATTGGAGATTCTGGAGGTTTCACCGGATTGGTTATGATAGGGGAGGTAATCTCCGATCTGGTGAAGCTAAGCCACCGTCGACGGTCCTCTTATCTACTCCCTGCTGCCTCTCTCTCTCTCTCACGACTGAGCATGGATCCTCCACGACAAATGACAGATCAGATCTCTTCCTCCTTCTCAAAACGGTTCTACGGTGGCGGGATGGCAAACGGATCTTGGATCACCATCGTTACCGTCGTCCAGATTCGCCGGAAATCCTGTTCCGGTCGAGTATCCGCAATTATGGATGGCGGCTGCAAAACGAGTTCTTCGTTTGTAGATTAGGGTTTCACGTAGTGCCGGTTTAATCCGGTTGTTGTAACCCGGCCAGTTTTGTTTTTCCAACGGTTTAGTCCGGTTTGATGTAAACGAGTTGGACCCTTTGGGATTTCTGTATGGGCCTACTTCGGAAATAGCCCACTGGGCATTATATTTTTATAATTGAATACTTTTTAACAAAAAAATAAAATAATAAGAAAATGGAATTTACTCAGATTTCACTTGTCTCTTTCCTTTCATCTTCATCACTACCACATTCTAGCTCACAAGATCAAATCGGAAGCTTAACCTTCCACCGTCTCCAGCGACACCTTTGCCTGTGATCGGCCACCTCCATCTCCTCAAGCCACGGCTCCACCGGCTACTACTCTCCTTCTCCCAGTCCCTCGAAAATGCTCCTATCTTCCACCTCCGCCTCGGAAACCGCCTCGTTTACGTCGTTTCCTCACGTTCCATCGCCGAAGAGTGCTTCACCAAAAACGATGTCGTTCTCGCGGACCGACCCGTGTTCACCGTGAGCAAGCACATCGGCTATAACGCCATTCATATCGTAGCAGCACCCTACGGCGAGCACTGGAAGAACCTCCGCAGAATCGCCGCAGTCGAGATATTTTCTTCTCAGAGACTCAATACGTTTCTGTATATCCGTAAGGACGAGATCCGACGGCTCATCTCACGTCTCTCCCGCGACTCCTTACACGTACTATACGATCTCCTCAATTCTTTTCTTTATATTCATTTACTCGTGCCATGCATATACATTTTTCTTATTTTAATAATTCTCGTAACGTCTACTTTGACCCTGAAGGGTGAAGCCAGCCATGCATGCAACTAGTTTTCCCATTTTTACCAGAAAATAAAATAAACTAAAAAACCAATTTACGAATTGTGAACATTAAAACAAACATAAATGCTCAAAGATATAATCATTTTTTTTTATCTACGTCCTAAGTCAAAAGTATTGATCGTTAATTGTCTTCCAGAAATTTGTGGAGGTGGAAATGAAATCATTATTAGGGAATTTGGCATCCAACAATATCATCAGAATGGTGGCCGGAAAGCGATACTATGACGACGGCACCAAGGACAACGATGAAGCCAAGCGTGTGAGAAAACTTGTGTCAGGGTTGACCGGTGGTGCTAGTGCCGGGAATCCAGCTGACTATATTTCAATCGTACGATGGGTAACAAATTTCGAAAAAAATATCAAAAATCTAGGGAAACGATTTGATGAATTTTTACAGGGATTAGTTGATGAGAAACGTGGAGAGAAAGAGAGAGGTCATACTATGATCGATCATTTGCTTTCTCTCCAAGAAACTCAACCTGAGTTCTATAACGATGTCACCATCAAAGGGATGATTCTCGTAAGTTTCAATTGATAATTAGTATAAGCAATTATTTTGTAATTTTTTTATAGAAATAAGAAAGTTTATTAATAAGAAAAACGTAAAGTCTATGATAAGTGCAGGGACAGACACGTCATCAACAACACTAGAATGGGCAATGTCAAGTTTGTTGAACCATCCAGAGATACTCATGAAAGTGAGATCTGAAATCGATGAAAAAGTCGGTTTAGATCGGTTAGTAGATGAATCGGACATTGTGAATCTTCCTTATCTTCAAAACACTGTGTCGGAAACACTACGTTTGTATCCTGCCGTCCCGTTACTACTCCCTCACATGTCATCGGATGATTGTAAAGTTGCGGGATACGATATGCCACATGGCACGATATTGTTGGTCAATACGTGGGCTATGCAGAGAGATTCGAAGTTATGGGAGGAACCAGATATGTTTAAGCCAGAGAGATTTGAAAAGGAAGGGGAAATTCATAAGCTGATGATGCCGTGTGGGATAGGAAGACGAGCTTGCCCTGGAGCCGGGCTTGCTCAACGGTTGGTGGGACTGACTCTAGGAGCTTTGGTTCAGATAAAAAAAAAAAGGTGTTACAATTTAGTTGTAATTTTATAACTAGTTATCAACTTCAAGTAATAAATATATATATTGGTTATATATGTATTTATAAAATCAACTATATATATTTTGAGGGCCCGGGGTCGCAAATCCCACGGAAACATAGATAGTGCCATAGTGGGCTTCGGCTTTCATCGTTTTACTATCGAGCATCGCGAGCCTATACAGAGAGAGTTGTGTGTAAACGAAATATGCACATGTTTTTACGTAGATTGAAACTATTACGTTATATATTCTCCCTTATTAGAATCATTTGACCTGTTTTTGATCATTTTTCATCATAATAACGGGGAAAAAAAAATCAAAGATTCATCATGAAGCCACATAATTAACTAAACATCGTTCCAAGCAAACCTTTGAGAAATTTAGTTTCTTATTGCTTTTTGTACCAAGAGAAAGCAACACATAAGTTCTTTATCTTGCAGCATTGTTGTGAAGTTTGGATTGTTTGAATAGTAAAATAATAAAAGAAAGTTACAAAACAATCAGCAAAACTAGAAAGAAAAAAACTACAAGATACAGGAGCACAAATGCGGTTTTTTTTTTATCTCCTCATTTATTTGTCATGCCAATTTGTATTGTCAGCTTAATCAGTAACCTTAATAAGACGAACAAAGTTGTAAAAGATTACAAATCATATAGATTTTTTTTTCTAAGCAAGATCATATTCATTCATAATATATATAATTACCTCGCAAACACGTTTCACACATCTGGACTCCATGTGACATCTCTCACACACGCGTAGCGTAGGCCACAATATATAAGAGATACGATGGAACAAATTCAAGCATTCAACAACAACAAACGAAAAAAGAATGGACTATCTCCAAATTTCCCTTCTCTCAATTTTTCTTTTTTTCTCTATCACATTTTTATACAGAAATTCAATGCCTAAGCAAAAATTTCCACCGTCTCCGGCAAACTCATTGCCGGTGATCGGCCACCTTCACCTCATGAAGCGACCGTTCCATCGGAAATTTCTTTCATTCTCTCAGTCCTTGGGAAATGCTCCAATCATCCATCTCCGTCTCGGACACCGTCACGTGTACGTAGTCTCGTCACGTGCCGTTGCCGAGGAATGTTTCACCAAAAACGACATCGTTTTGGCGAGCAGACCAGTGATGATGATGAACAAGCATTTAGGTTATAATGCTAAACATATGATCGGAGCATCTTACGGCGACCATTGGCGGAGCCTCCGTCGAATCACCGCCTCTGAGCTATTTTCGTCCCATAGGCTCTCTACGTTTTTGCATATCCGTAAAGACGAGATCCGACGGCTTATATTACGTCTCTCCCAAGACCCATTACACGTATGTCTATAACTCACTATACCTTTTTCAATCAGGTTCTGTAATGTTAGAAAATCAGAAAACTATAAAGTTAACTGATTTCGTAAGTTACAAAATCAGGGCTTTGTGGAGGTGGAGATGAAATCACTATTTACAAACTTGGTCTTCAACAACATCATCAGGATAATAGCTGGGAAACAATACTACGGCGATGATACAGAGGACGAAGAGGAAGCCAAACTCACGAGACAGTTGGTTTCTGAGGTTGTGGCCGGCGATGGTGGAAGAAACTACGCTGATTATCTCTCGTTTTTGGGTTGGTTCACAGATACCGAAGCACGGATCAAAGACGTGGCTCATCGTTTCGACGCGTTCTTGCAGAAACTGATAGATGAGAAACGTGCAGATAAAGAAACAAGTCAGACGATGATTCATCACTTGCTTTCTCTCCAAGAAACTCAACCTAGTCACTATACGGATGTTATCATCAAACAAATCATCCTTGTAATTAAGCATATATATATATCAGTACTCACTAGCTATACATATATAGATGAATATCGTAATATCATTGATTATGTGCAGGACTTGATAGTTGCGGGAACGGACACGATATCGATAACGTTAGAATGGGCATTGTCCAATTTGTTGAACCATCAAGAGGTACTAATGAAAGCAAGAATGGAAATTGATGATAAAATCGGTTTAGACCGGTTAGTGGATGAACCGGATATTGTGAATCTCCCCTATCTCCAAAACATTATGTTGGAAACACTCCGTTTGTATCCTCCAGCTCCGTTGCTACTCCCTCACTTATCATCGGAAGACTGTGAAGTAGGAGGCTACGATATGCCACGTGGTACAATGCTATTGATGAATGTGTGGGCAATGCACAGAGATCCGGAGTTATGGAAAGATCCAGAGCAGTTCAAGCCGGAGAGGTTTGATAAGGAAGGGGAAGCTCAAAAAGTTATGGCGTTTGGACTCGGACGACGGGCTTGTCCTGGAGCTGGACTTGCTCATCGGTTTGTGGGCTTGACTCTTGGGTCTTTGATCCAATGTTTCGAGTGGGAGAGGATTGGTGTCGAACTTATTGAGATGAAGGAAGGAAAAGGAGTTACTATGCCCAAAAAGAAGCCGTTGCGAGCCATGTGCAAAACAGCGAACTCAGTGTACTGTACATGAAAATCATGCTGAGACTTTTATTTATTTTCTTAGGTTTAAACGAAATAAAGGAAAAGTGGAAAACTAAAGAACTTTTAATTACTCCAATAATAGTCATAGTCCACTGAGTGCTGTAATTATATATTCTCGCCAGTCAAAGATATTTGGATCGTCACAGCTGTGTGTAATTCAATACTCTCAAAGTCAATAATCGATTACACCCTTTAAAATCATTAGGCTCACCCCTATCTAATTATATTTGTCTAATTTACTTACAACCCATTTATTCTGATTATTTTCTGTTTATTTTTTGTATAACAATTACTTTTTGAGCCAGTGAATTATTATTTTATTATTTAAATATTTAAATTAAGAGTTTGTGATGTTTTACAGTAACTAATATACAAATTTATAATGAAAAAATTATCAAAAAAAAAAACTTATAATGAAAATTATAAATTTTATTTTAAAATAATGTTTTATATATTTACCATATTTTTATAAATAATACTATAGTTTTATATTTTATTTGATGTTTTCTTTTAATATAAATATAGTTATACATATATTTAATTAATATTATATATATTTATTTTATTATTAATTTAATAAAATAATTTTAAAACTAGTTCCTGATTAATTTCTATTTAATTTTTGTTATTTTTATTAAATGTTAGGTAATCCAATTCTGATTATTGGCTTTTCTAAAACATGGTATATGCGTGACTCATTGAAAATCAATTATTGGCTTTTCTTTCCATAAATTCTCAATCCAAACATTTACGAAATGTATTTAATTTTCTTGCTTTCAAGACCACAAAGTAACATATGGTCCCTCTTCCACACACGACAACACAACTATACAGACAAAGAAAAAACACAAAGAATCAATCAACAAGAAAATGGACATCACCCAAAGCCTACTTCTCTCCTTTCTCTTTCTCGTTATCTCTATCAAACTCTTGCTCACAAAATCAAACCGGAACGTTAATCTTCCTCCTTCTCCGGCTTATCCTCTACCGGTTATCGGCCACCTCCACCTCCTCAAGCAACCTGTCCACCGAACATTCCTCTCCATCTCCCAGTCCCTTGGAAATGCTCCTATCTTCCACCTCCGCCTCGGAAACCGCCTCGTTTACGTCATCTCTTCACGTTCTATCGCCGAAGAATGCTTCACCAAAAACGACATCGTTCTTGCGAACCGTCCTGATATTATCATGGCCAAACACGTCGGGTACAACTCCACCAATATGATTGCAGCTCCTTACGGCGACCACTGGAGGAATCTCCGCCGCGTCGCCGCCGTCAAGATATTTTCTTCTCATAGGATCAGTACGTTTATGTCTATCCGTAAAGACGAGATCCGACGGCTCATTACACTTCTCTCTAGAGACTCCTTACACGTAACGTTTCTATTATTTATTAAATTCGCTATTCATATTTTATTTTCTTGGCGTAAGTAAAGCAAATTATTGACGTACTACTCATGCGGTTGAATTTGTCCATATGAGTAGCTGTATGTGTTTTCCACCGTTCTTATTTATTATATCATCCTACATATCAATACATACATTTAATTATCCGTTATGGGCCGACATATAGATGGAACGAAACTATACCGTTTTAAAAGTAAATTACATAGATCTCAACTGTAATTACTTATAATTTATTTTTCCAAAAGAAGTAAAAACTAATTCATATTAATAGTGTTAACAGTAAAGGATATGAAACTGTAATTGTAAAATGAAGACGATAAAATTACAATAAATATGCGGTTGAATGTTATTTGCTGATGATATATATAGGTACTTTTCTGTATACTTCTTTTGTATCATAAAAGATAATTTTTTATAATTTTTTTTTTTATATTACAAACATTGTTTTTTTATATACTTTAATCAATTAATGTTAAATAATTGTAAATTTCAAAAATCAGTAAACGATAATTTAAAAGTTTGATGGATTATTATTGATTAATAATTATAAAAATATATTATTATAAATAAAGAATGTATTTATAGTTAAATATTAAAAGAATTCTTAATTCATGTAAAGATCTTAAAACATTATCTATGATGATATTAAGGGAGTATTACGTATTGAAATAATAAAATAATGCATGTACTACAATATTGATAAGTGTCAGTTTCACAGGGATTTGTTGAAGTAGAGTTGAAATCATCATTAGCCAACTTGGTATTCAACAACATCATCATGATGGTAGCAGGGAAGCGATATTATGGTTGCGGTACAGAAAACAACGATGAAGCAAAGCTCGTGAGGGAACTTATATCGGAGATTTTGACCGGCGCCAGTGCTGGAAATTTGGCTGATTATCTTCCGATCATAAATTGGGTCACAAAGTTTGAGCAACGAACCATAAGTTTGGGGAATCGACTCGATAAGTTTCTGCAAAAATTGGTTGATGAGAAACGTGCGGAGAAAGAAAAGGGTCAAACTTTGATCAATCACTTGCTTTCTTTCCAAGAAACCCAACCTGAGTATTACACTGATGTCATCATCAAAGGAATCATACTTGTAAGTTCAGATTAACTAGTAATACTATTCTACATATGTATTTGGAGAGTGTTGAGTGATTAATTAGAGATGTACGCACAGGCTCTTGTAGTTGCAGGAACAGACACGTCATCAACAACACTAGAATGGGCAATGTCAAATTTGTTGAACCATCCTGAGATACTCATGAAAGTGAGAGCCGAGATCGATGATAAGATCGGTTCGGACCGGTTAATCGAGGAATCAGACATTGTGAATCTTCCTTATCTGCAAAACACTGTGTCGGAAACGTTACGTTTATATCCTGCGGTTCCGCTGCTACTCCCTCATTTCTCATCGGATGAATGTAAAGTGGCGGCCGGCTATGATATGCCACGCGGCACGATGTTATTAACAAACGCATGGGCTATGCACAGAGATCCAGATTTATGGGAAGAGCCGGAAAGGTTTAAGCCGGAGAGATTCGAGAAAGAAGGAGAGGCTCAAAAGCTAATCCCATTTGGGATGGGACGACGAGCTTGTCCTGGAGCCGAGCTTGGGAAGCGGTTAGTAACCCTTGCTCTTGGGAGTTTGATTCAGTGTTTTGAGTGGGAGAGAGTTGGTGAAGAACTCTTGGACATGACTGAAGCCGAAGGCATCACTATGCCTAAAGCTACTCCGCTGCGAGCTATGTGCAAGACACGTGTCGTTGTCAGTAAAGTGGTATAAATAGATGTTGTGTTCAAACTTCAAACACGTAAAATAAAGTCTTTTTACATCCCACGTGTTGATTCCTAGAAATATGAACGTTGTGAAGAAATAAATCAGTCATCAGTGTTTTGTACTATTTCATCATGGCGTATACGGAGGAAACAAAACAAATTACACAAAAGTTAGAGAAAAGAAGAAAAAGAGTCAAGGATTGAATGTTCTCGTACTAACTAAAGTGATGGCTAATCGGGTTGTGGGTTTGTTATTGGGTTTGATAATTCAGTGTTGTTCTTTGGATCGGAGCCATGAAATAAGAGTGTGTCTAGATTGCATTTTAATCAATTTTTAAGTAAATACATTGTATGCATCTGATTTGGAATTTTGATTTGTTTTACAGAAAAAAATGGCTGGGGACACTTTTTTTTTGGCCAAACAACAGGCATGCATGGGGCTCATGTGGTTATTGTAACGTCAACTAATTATATATGCATTTGTTGGTTGAGAATTGAGATAACCATTTATTGACATTTTATCTTTAACCAATGGAAAGAAAACAAAGTAATGAGTAGTAGGAGAAGAAAAATATCTGATGTCTCAACCGTTGCTGCAATACAGTCCACATAAATGTGTTCTTATCATGAGATATACTTTGAAAGTTAAAAGAGTTGTTGTTCTTATCACAAATAAAAATCATAGTTTCATAATATTGAATACAAACAGATATATATATATATATATATATATATTACTATTAATTAAAGATTTGATTCATCATAATATCAAGAAACAGAACAGCTGGAGAACAAGTAGATAACACATTTTTGAAAAAGATCCATTCAAGAACTCTCGCTCCGGTTTGGTTTAGAGTAAGATTCAGAAACGAGATCTTCCTCCGCCGCCGCAGGGATCCATTCGTTCGTCGCCGGATTGCTTCTGTAAACAGCTTTTTCTCCTCCGTCTCCGACTGCGGAGGTGGTTACGGCCTCGGTTGTCTCTCCACCACCGTCTTCCTTCACCACATTGATAAACCCACTTCCAGTCTAAATCTCATAAACAGAACTTTAAAGAATTAGATTTCTTCTGCAGATGGAACGTTTTAAAAAGAGATTGAGAGAGAGAGAGAGAGTGAGAACCGTGTGATGTTGCTTATCAGTGGCGGTGAGATTTGTGTAATACTCTGTTTCCAAGAACTCATCTTGAACTGCAGATGAATCTCCCTCACCTAGTACTTTACCCTGTACCAGAAACTCAAAATTTAAGGACAATGTTATAGTTTTTTTTATGTGAAGAGAAAAGAGTGAGTTTTAGTGATAACCGAACATGAGTTTGTGACTGGAGAGATCGGAATTTGTCAGCTTCAGGATGGTCCGTGGCTTCGTCTGAAGTAGTGAAAGATCCAGGAAGTCCAGGTTCGCTACGAGTGGGTTTAGTGGGTCGTTTTGGGGCTAAGGAATCGAAATCAGCTCTGATCTGGTTCGAGTTCTTGATCTGCTGTTCCGGGTCGGATACTTCTTCGCTCCGGCTTGGCTTCATCGTCGTCTCTCTGTCCACTGCTTTTACATGCAAACGAACTAATTAAAGACAATGTAAGTGGGCCTTTAGTGGGCTTTTTGTTTAATTTTCACAGTACATGGTATATAAGATTTTTGTTTTGCATACACTTGGTGTATAGCTTTTTTTTCTTTCTTTTTTGATATATCAAATGAATTTTTATATTATTATATTATCGTCATAGATTCGATCAATTGTATCTTACTAGTTTTGTAATAACGGGACTTTTTAGGATTCGATCCTTCGAAAGCTGGATGGCAATATGGTAATTGTCAAAATTGAGCCCCACTGGGAACACGTAGTGTACATGAAGCTTGAAGCTTTTCCAGTTTCCATTTCCGGCTCCTATGGAAGGACAATAAATTATTTTTAAAACTGTCCTTTTAATTCCCCAAAGGCCAACACTTCGAACCAACACAAGAAAAACAGAATTAAAAGGTACTCCAAAAAAAAAACGTTTGCATCTCATCAAAAATCGAATCACAAAATATAATTTGTGACCAAATTTTATTCCAATTCCAACTATATGCAGTAGTAACACCTGAATTTAATCTTTTTTATTTGTTTGGATGACATCAACCAGCCAGTGTGTTCCTTATAAGATATATAATCATTTGTGTTGCACCAGAATGGCTGATAACGCTCCTGAATCCATATTAGTGATTCATGTCCAATAAACATGGTGTTGATACTTGATAGCTTGACGCAGATCTCAAAATTAATTACTTTAATTAAGTTTGATCCGGAATAAAAATCAATTTATTGACGCGTATACTATACATGAGTGTTTATGAGAAGGAAACCAGACGATTGTATGATGATCAAAGAATATTTCCCTTCTAAACTTTACATTGATCAATTTAACGACTGAATAAATATAATGATCTATAACAAATGAAAATGTAGTCGTATAACCTGATCTAAATAAATATTGAATAATGTATTGTTCTGTGTTGGTGTTTTAGTGACCAGCACCTCTCCTGCTCGGTCCTGAAGCCATTGTATGCATCCTCTCTCCAGCTGAAGAGAGCCACCTTAACTTCCTATAACCATGTATCACGACCCCTAATAAGTCTTCACTTCGCAAATCGACCCCATGATTTTTAGATTGAACGATTTCTTCAGTCGTCGAACCGCCAAGGAGAACTCTGCAATCGGCTGTTCTTGATTCCGAAAAGGCCGAGACCAAGAACATGACCGTAAAGATCAAGCCAAAGGGTCTCATTTTTTTTTTTGGTGTGGTAGTTCGGTTCTTGGGTGTTTAGGGTTTAGGACAATGAATGTGTTTTGGTGATTGATAGAAAAGGAGTAACAAAGGAGGAAGTAAAGCTTCATATATACAAGTGTCAAAAGATTCAAAGGTAGATGGAAAAAGGATGGCGAGGAAGGAAGATAGGAGTTTTCATTAAATAAAATAATACAAAAAAAAACTTAAAAAAAATTGTTAGGGAATATAAAATGGAATAAGGTGTAGTATTAGACCCTCGATATAAGGGGATGGTGTAGGCGAATTAGTTAAAACGGACGGTCTCTAGCTTCCTTGGAAATGGACCTTTCAAAAAGTGTAAATTGATTTTTCTGACCAGCTAATTTTCATTATTGTTTCTATTGTTTTGCTTAAGATATGAATATGAAATTAGGGTAGAATATCAAGTTATGGGATTTCTTGTCCAGAATTTTTTTTAATGGTATTTGTTTAATTAGTGCTAAAGACACACACGATCCTAATGAATCATCGATCTCCCGAATGACAATTCAAATTGTCGTTGGTAATTAAAATATTATATATATTTTTTTTTGGTGTAAACAAAACAAAACAAAGTAGCTTCAGAATATTTATAATATATTTGTAGTGGAGTTAGGCAAGAAAACTATACAATAGCAATATTTTGGGTTACATGGTTTCATGATCTTAAAACATTTATACCGACAGGAAGGCTAGTGATCACCATGCAAGTTTAGCGATAGCAGAGTGAACTAAGTGGACGTACTAGACTACTGCCACAACTATTGGAATATTACATATTTTATTATTTTAAAATTTTATATTGAACTAATATTGTCGATAACATTCGAGCGAAGGATCCAGTTTTTACAATGGCTTTATAAGTTAATTACTTGATTTAAAATCTACGGCCGTGGATCCATCGACTCGGTTTTAAACTTTAGAAATTGGAAGAGTACTGATGAAGCTAGGGCACCAATGCGTGGATGTGACGTAGGAGGAGGTAAGAGAGAGGTGAAAGTACGTATTTTATCACACACTTTCGCGAATAATTTGATCGGAATATATTTGACTATACGAATCCTGGAGACTTGTTCTGCTGTGCAGAACGTTTTCCTTGTATAGCCCCAAACTCAGTTTTATAATTGTTTCGTTTTGTAAGACAAATATTAATGATTTATTTTTAATGCATGATCCAGTTAACGGTCATAATTTGTTTGATTGATAAAATTGCCTACCAAAACGTCGAAAATACAAAAGATTAATGAGTTGTTAAAAAAATAAAAAACAAAAAACAAAAAGACTAATAATGAGTTGTTTTTATGAGTTCTATACCATATCTTTTTTTTTAAAAAAAAATATGTGTTTTCACCAAAATTAAATATTGATTATCGTTCACCTAATGTTTGAATCATAGTACACTAAAAATGTGAATCATAGATCATATATAAATAAATAAATAAAATCATAAATCAGGGAAAGTATAAGAAATGACTCGATGATAACTCTAGAAATAAAAAAACGAACAAAACATAATTGTCATCGTGGCTCGTGGGGATTGAGAAAAAAAGAAGGGAGATTAACATAGACAGACAAATTCGGGTGGTACACACACAAAATACTTGCATGGACGGACTCTAACTTTGCTTCATAGTTGTCATGATAACAATATAAGCATCTATCTTCTCCCTCTTTTTCCCTTTTTGTTTTTAAAACGTCACTTCCCCACATGTACCCTCAATTTTATTTCGTTATCAATCTTGCATCTTCGAATCTATTTTATTTTTTTTGTTTCTTTTTATTTCTTTATATAATCGAGTTGTAGAACTAAAATCCATATTTTTAAAAAACTTTTTGTAGTCATTATGTGAGTATTATAGTGGTCAAGTATGAATATTGGATTTTTATGGACGAACCATGTGAAACATGACATATTTTCGATATACTAATTATGATCTTTCATTGTTCATTCACAGTTTGGTTCTCCTGAGATGTTATAGTTGTACTATTACACCCTAATTCTTACAGTTTGATAATTTTATATACAATTGATTAATTATGAACAACAAATACATAAATCGTTTATATTTAATTGCTACATCAAGACACATATTATCAATTTAACATATTCTTATTACTGTAACTCTGTTATTATCGAAATCCCTTATATTTGTATTTAACCATCGCTACAGTTTCAGTAAATATCCCAATATTTTCTCATAATATATTCTTAGGCATGCAAGTATGCAATTTACACCGTATGTCGCGGCGGTAGGATTCATATATAGACGTTTGGAATGGTGATAATGTAGTTAGCCTAACCAAATACATATTATCTCTTATAAATATGCATCAACATAAGAAATTCGTGTGTTGCTACTTGCTACTATATATTGATCAGTACTTATATACATATGTATATTATTATTATAGTTGCTATTTCAATGGATTTCATTTTAGTAAATCAAGATACTAAGTGAAGATTGCTTTTGGGTGTGAACTTAAGTAAATCAAGATGCTACTTGAAATTCGTTTGTCAAAGATATTGTTTAAAGAATTACATATATTTCATGTACTTGGATGGAATAGAAAAGACTGGAATCTAGATAATGAATTTATTAAGGCAGAATTTGATTCCAATATTAATGGACTACCATGTCCGAACTATATATAGTTTACATTTTTTTTCTTATTATATTCTGGTGTGGTCTTAGGCTACTAATTAATAAACTATATAATTTTGGCCAAACAAAGATTTATTAATTTTTAATTTACGAAAAAAATGTTTTTTTTGTTTTCACCTTATTCCAAGAAATGAAACAGTGGACCGGGTTTTAAGTAATTTGCTTGTAAGTTGATTAAATAATTGGTTAAAAATTTATAATAATTTGAATGATAGTGATTTCACCTTATATTAATGTGAGAAAGAGTTTCCTGATGCTCTGCAATATGGTTTCTTTGTCTTACTCTTAACTGCGGAAATAAAGGAACATTTTTTTTTTGAAAGGGAACCAATTTGTTTCGATGAAAACAATTTATCCCTTTTACGTATATAGTTGGCTACCATTAATAATTCTACTCCCAAACTAATTCATTTTCTTTTGAAAGAAAGAAAAAAAAACACATCACAGCACGGTTGAATTTGTAGTAAAGATGGGAAAAGTGATCATAATTCAACACCATATAGCAGCAAGAGTTGACAGAAAGACCAATGGTTTTGTCTTTTCATAAGATAAATCTTTACCTAACAAAGATCAAATTTTGGATGTTGAATTTTGTAGTAAAATTTGGGTTGTTCAATGTTTTTGAAATAATAACCACGTGAGAAGAACTATTTTTGGTCGTGCAAGAAAAATATAAACACCAAAGTGTTTGAACTTTTGAAGCATTGATTATTTTAGGTTGGTGTATCTATCAACAATATTAGTATAAAACATCATTTACAGTTTTAAACTAATACTACTACACGGGATCCGTTTATAAGTCAGACCTAGCTTATGTCACTCCTTAGTTTCCAAATCAGCTGGTTTAACAAAACCGAAAAACCCTATTCAATTTTTGTTTAAATTTCAGTTATTTGTTTAAAATTTATTTTCAAAAAAAAAAAAAAATGTAGTTGAAACGAAACCAAAGCTATATATATGTACATTTTTAAAAAAGCAAAAAAAAAAAAAGAAAAACAATATTAAAATCGAGTATATATTGAACCAAACTTCATTCGGTTGATAAATCTACTAAAACCAAAAACTAAAAACCGGCTACCTATCATATGTGTGACTTTGACGAGTTTGAAGTTCAAACATTATTTTTGGTCTACAACTAAAAATCTACTTTTATTTTTTTAGCTGCCGTCTGCTCCAAACAATCAAACTTTGTATTTGGTCTACAATGTTAAATTGATGATAAACTAAAATTCTTTTATTTGTAACTTATCCTTTCCTCATTGATGGCTTTCATTATTATTTTGTTCAATAAATACACACAAAATTGAACGCTTAGGAGACAAATTGGGTATCTTCCCAGGAAGCAGCATAAGCAATTTTAATGATCACATTCTTTTTGAAATTCAAACTTAGTCAAGTATAACAATTCAAACTTTGCATCTCCTCGAACACTACTATATATAATCATATACCCAATCCACATAACACCCATAACAAAATTCATTACCTCTTCAAGAGTAAAAGAGAAAAAAAAAAAGATTATTTTTGTATAGACAGAGAGTTCAGTTGCTTTTTTTTTTGGTCACCAGAGTTCAGTTGCTATATCTCAAATATAATGAAGAAGAAAGCCGTTGTGAGTTCAATTCTGGTCTTCATGTTAATCGGTTTGGTTCTTGTTGTCCGCTTGGTCTAACAAAGACCGAGGAGAAGTTCATGGCTGGTTTCTTCGATGCCTTATCACTTGGTTCGATCAAAGACTCAGGTCCTAGCCCAGGCGAGGGTCATAAGTTCGTGGACCGGAAAGATACGTTTCGATTTGATAAGCACTCTGGTCCAAGCCCAAGCGGTCCGGGCCACTAATGTTTCAATCTTTAGATCAAACTGGACCGGTTCAAGCTCCCATACCTTTTAGGTTGAACACATTATTTCATTTTTTTTCTTCTTTGTTTCAGTTATATTAGTCGAAAAAGACATAGGAAGAGAAGAATGCGAAAAAATCAAGCATTCGTTTCTCATGTTATTTTTTTCATCTATATTTACGATTATAGTTTTGTTAGTTAAATAAAGTTATTTAAAAGTACACAATGTACTGAATAAAGTTTTTATTATTATTTGAATGTAACTAATTAACATCAATGTACAAACTTCTAGTAAGTCAGTCAGAGAAACGAGTTCAACTGCTCAGCCAACAAATAAAGCATAAATTAAAAAGGACAATGCATTCTAAATGGACGACGAGTATATAAATAAAAAGTTAAAATAGGATTAACGGAACTATTGTAAAAGTTTAAGGGTTCAATTGCAAATATATTTTATTACAAGATTAGCCTTTATTGTATTAAAATTATAACATTAGCCTTAATCTCGTCGAACCGGCGGCAGTTTGCGTCGTATAGATTCATATTAAAGATGACACACCTTTTGTGAGATGATGAGAAGATCTCTGCCTCTCGCTCTCGGTGACAATGGAAAGCTCGTCGAAGGAAGCGACGGCTTGTGATGGAGATACGGCGAGCGGTGGCGCCTCACCGACTAACGACGGCAGTCTCTTCTCGGAGGGCGAGCGTGTTCTCGCTTACCATGGTCCTCGCGTCTACGGAGCCAAGGCAAATTTCAAAACTCTCCCTAATCTTTCTTTCTCATTGAGCACCTTCGGGTGTTTGCATAATTTGAATCCTGGAGATTAACTTGTTCCCGTTGATTTTGCAATTCTTGTATTTATACGTGGTAGTGGAATTCACTGTTCGGATTTATCGGGATTGGAATTGGGATATCTCTCTGCTAGATTTGGTCGGCTTGGTTGATTTCTCTATGAAGTTAAATAGATCCTCAGAATTTAATTGTTTGCGCTTTAAGATTTGGAATTGGAATGTTCTTAAAGGCCAATTTAATTTCGTTGGAACATTGAATTCAGGAAAATTTTGGGGAATAGGGCAAAGCTAATTTGCATGATTAATTATTTCAATCATATCATTATGCCCACTGGCACTAGATTGAGTCTTATGGATAGTGGTTTCAGTGTGGGTAGACGTGAGATATCATTATTAACATTCTTTTTACAGGTTCAAAAAGTGGAGCTTCGCAAAAAGGAGTGGAAGTACTTCGTTCATTATCTTGTGAGGCCTCCTTCTTCTGAGCACTATCTTGTTTGGTTTACTGCATGTTTTAGATGCTAGTTATTTTTAGTTTGTTCAGAGCTTTTGGTTTTCAGTAATAAGTGATGTAGCGATCTTTGTCTGCAGGGTTGGAACAAAAAGTGAGTATCTCTATGCGTTCATGTCTATTCTGGTGGTTTATGTATCAACATCAGTAGATTGGAACCCATGACACGAATGTCTTGCCAACAGTTGGGATGAATGGGTTAGCACTGATAGATTGTTGAAACATACCGAGGAGAATCTTGTGAAACAGAAAGCTCTGGAAAAAAAGCAAGGAACAGAAAAGG